>NC_092874.1:335534650-336845150 GCF_028372415.1 Notamacropus eugenii | reverse complement strand
ATGAAGGCTGGCTGGCCTCTATCCCTGCCCACAGTGGAGAACCTGGGAAGAAGTCACCAGCTGGAAAAGGGGGTCAAGCATAGGGGAAGGATGCAGCAGGTTAAGGAAATCACAGAGGTCAATGGATCTTCCAGGCTGAGGGAGCCCTAGACACCAATGGAAGGCAGTAAGAAGGTCTTAAGAAAGTGAGAAAAGGATCAAATAGAGTCTGATGGAAAGGGGAGAAACCAGACCTTGCACAAAACACCAAACCAGAACATGAGGCTGGATATAGAAGTCAACTAAAATAGCACTAAACATATTGCAGAAATAAGATCAAGAAATGCTCAAGAAAATCGCTCAACGAAAGAAAATAACTCCCAAAACTACAAGGAGCTCTTCAGAGAGAAAAAAATAACGAGGTCACAAAGGCTATAAAAGAAACTGAGTGAAATTAAGGAAAATAGAAAAAATGAGTTAAGAACTCTAGAGGAGAAAATGGAAAGGATACTAAATACCTGAAAACAGAAGACTGTAAACCAGACCCAAACAGTAGTCTCCATAAAAATGAAAATGGAACAAGCAGAACTTAATGACTCCTGGAGATGCTGAGAACACAACTGATTGGAACACAATAAAAAATTTTTGAAAATGCAAAAAAAGTGTAAGATCTCGATATTACTATCAGAATCAACTAACCTGGAAAGCAGTTTGTGGAGAAATCATTTTAAAATTGTCACACTCTTGGAAAAAGCATGATCAAACAAAAAACCTTGATACCTTCTTTCAATAAATCATAAATGAAAACTTCCCATATTTATTACAGCCAGAAGGTACAGTGAATATAGAATCCACTCTCTCTCCCTCCTTCCCTCCCTCCCTCCCTCTCTTTCTCTCTCTCTCTCTCCCTCTCTCTCTCTCCCCCCTCTGTGTAGTGTATATATATATATATATATATATATATATATATATATATATATATATATATATATATATATATACACTACTCATCTCCTAAAAGAGACACCAAATCAAAAACTCTGAGCAATGTCAGGTACAATCCAGAACTTCCAACTCAATGAAAAAATACAACACAGTGATCTAAGTCTATGAGCAGGCAGTTCTCAAGGAAAGAAACCCAAGCCATCTATAGCCATATGGAAGGCGAAAAGAAGCTCCAAATCATTAGTAATTAGGGAAATGCAAATTAAAACAATTTTTATGTTCTGCATCATACCCATCAGATTGGCAAAGATGGTTGAAAAAGAGAAGGAAAATGACAAATGTTGAATGGGTTGTAAGAAAGCAGGGAAATTGATGCCTTTTTAGTGCAGTGATGAATCAGTCTGACTATTCTGGAAAGCACACTGGATCATATGAAAAAAGTTATCAAATGCTGCCTTGATCCAGCTATACCAAAAGAAGTTTTTATGTAGCAAGAGATCAAAGAAAGAAGGAAAGATCCTCTATGTTAATCTATATGTATATACATACACAGTAGTTAATTTATTTATTTGTAGCAGCTTTCTGTGGTGAAAAAAATCTAGAAGTGAACACCATATCCGTCATTTGGGGGGTGATCGAATAAACTGCAAAATATGAATGCAATGAAATATTGTGCT
Organism: Notamacropus eugenii; assembly: GCF_028372415.1. Taxonomy (NCBI): domain Eukaryota; kingdom Metazoa; phylum Chordata; class Mammalia; order Diprotodontia; family Macropodidae; genus Notamacropus; species Notamacropus eugenii. Next base: position 336,843,549 of record NC_092874.1, on the reverse strand, counting down.
GTAAGAAATAGAGAAGTAGATGATTTTTCAGAGACATCTAAAGACTGGTATGAATTGATGCAGTGTGAAGTGAGAAAACCTAAGAACAAGTCATAGTACATTATCAATATTATACAAATGAATAATTTGGAAGAGCTATATAAATTGATGAAGAGTAAAATGAGCAGATTCATGAAAATAGTTTATACAATAACAGCACAGTAAAACCAACTGTTGGAAACCTATAAAAACTCTGATTAACCCAATCGTCATGCATCATTCTAGAGGACCCATGATAAAGCATGCTATCACTGACATAGAGTGGATAGACTCAGAGTGCAGAACTTAGATATATTTTCTGGAAATGGTCAATAAGGAAATTTCCTTTGCTTGAGTATGCATGTTTATTACAAGGATTTTGTTTTTTTCACCTTTCCTTCCAAAGCTTGAAATGCCCATCATTAGACTGGGTCAAAACTTGGTCAAGACGTTGACCCTGGAAAGCTCATGTTAAGATATAAACACCATCTGATAGCTATCATGAAACAAAGAACTGGGCACCAAACGAATGGGACACAGTTTTGTAGTCAAGGAAGGAAATGAAGTGAGGTTCAAAGGATGAGGGTGCTACTTGAGGAAGGCCAGGGTCAGCGTGGGGGAAGGGGAGAAAGAATGCTACAAATGTTAGAGCTATGGTGACAAAGCCCAGAAAATGAACCTTTATTGTTTCATAATTTATGTTGTAGGCAAGAAACACAGGATTCCTTTTGCCATCATTAGTGGGTCTCTAATTTTAGAAATGTTTCCAATTTTCCTGAGGGGCTCCATAATGGTTGTTGTCTTTTGTGCTGGAGGAGGACCAAACTGATACCACTATGTTGGGGTCAAGGTACTATGTGTTGGACTGTGGCTGATCAGATCAATTGATGCTCAGTAGGCTCCACCACAGGTTGGGCACAAAGAGTTCATACGAACATTTGGAGATGCCTCTAAACTTATACGTCTCACCTCTCTTTTGAACTACTGCAATTCTGCTTTGCTCACAGAGCACAGTACCTTCTTTGATGAGGGCACATCATGCTGGGAGGTCCTGTGCCAGTGTATCCCATGTTTCACAATTCATACCAGAGCTCTTCAGAGAGACCTTAAGCGTGTGCCTGTATTGCTTCTTCTGACTTCTGTGTGAGCCCTTGCTTAAAGTTTCCATAAAGTTTTTTTTAATGGTATCAGCTACTTTTTCTGTTTGTGTTTAGTAGTGCAGTGGAGAGCCATCTTAATGACGACAAGAGACTACATTCTTGGTTCTGGGTATCTATGTGGATGCCTTTTTTAGGGAGGATAGTTAAGGGGATAACTGGTGCTGTCTCTGGCCATCACTGAAGATCATATAATTTGAGATGGTAAGGAATTCTCTTACTAATGGAGTCAGAAAAACTGATGACTCAGTTCTTATATGAAAGAGAACGATCTACTCCTTCTCTATCTCTCTCCTCTTCTGGTTTTACATCATGAAAGAATGTTGTATGTTTCTCCTTAAGAGTTGACTGGGTGCCCCATTCCCTTACTCTAGTCTCCACATGACCATGAAGACATGGTAGCAAAAGAACATCAACTTCCTAGGCAAAAGTGAGCTTGTTGCGTGGGGTTTTTGTGTATGTTCTTTCTTAATCTTAGGCAAACAAGTAGCTATCCCCAGACTGACTTGTTTAGAATTAGAAGTAACTCTGTGAGTTCAAGAAATGCTGAGATCTTGGATCTCATTGGGTCAGAACTGAATTGCGGCAAGGGAAGATTCCCTGGCTCTATCTCCAGAGCTCTTCTAGAAGACAGCCCCTAGCAAGAGGATTGGCCCAAGCTTTGCCACCTTACCAGCGTACATTTATAAGGAGTTACTTGAAATAGCAGAGCTAAGGTGAAATATAAAATACCTAATTATCAGTCCTCAAACTGCTTTCTGTTTGGATAAGGTTGAAGTCTCAGCCACCCAGCAAGACTATAACAATAGTTATAAATGATTACTGAACATTATTTTGAGTTTATTTTTGTCAAATATTTTTCTCATGAGTGCCCACATTTCACAATTATTTTGTATGAACCTATTTAATATTGTACAATGAGGAAGGTTTTTAGTCTGCCTTTTCAGGTAGGCCCTTGTATCGCCAAGGCAATATTCATAGCACTGGTAGTGACTATGAATATGCAAGTGTAGTTCTCAATCACCAAGTATAAAAGACTCTCCTTATAGAAGGCAGAAGAAAAACACTTATTTAAACACCAGAAAGCCAAATGACAGAACCAGAAAGTAAAATCCGTCATGGTGACCAAGAAGTTAATAAGCATGATCACAGCAGAGGGCAAAGCTATTCTCCAACCTCCCCTCCCTCAGCCAGGGCCTTCTCACTATCAACTGTCACACTGTGTGAGTTGTCCTGCATTCTATCCCCTCTGACCTGACCCCACTCATTCACTTTCTCCCAGTTCTGCTCCACCCTTCCTGTTCTGCCTCCTCAGCAAGCTCCTCCTACCACATATGACTTAGGCCTCCAGGTGATTTAAGCAGATCATATGGGCCTATATTTAATGAGAAAGATCTTTCCATTTAAATTACTATTACATTCAGCCCAAGATCTTTCACATTCATTACAGAGGTCAATGGGGCAAAGGTCTCTTCTTTCACAGCTACTTCCTGCTGAGATTGGACAAAGAGCAGTCCCTGCCCCAAGAGGTCATATTTGGGAGATCAGTTATTTAACTGGCATCTGGAGTTTGGTCAGCTTCAGGTCCAAAGATCATCTTCATGGATAGGAGGTGACACCTGGCTTAAGCGATCAGGCATCTGCAGGTGGAGGGTACTAAGCCAATAGGAAACAAATCTCACAAACAATATTAAGAGAAGAAAAGCCAAAAAAAACCCAAACAAACAAAAAAACAAGGAAACAATAACCAGAAGCAAGGTAGATATAGGGTCATCTGTAGTTCTGGAGTCCATAAACTCACTATCAACAGCCGCATTCATGGTAGAATACATGAGTTCAGGGTACAATTTGGTAATCATCCTCTCCTGAATAAACAACAGTTACAGTATTATCTTTCCCATATGCTACAATTTCTGCAGCCTTTGGAGCATTGTCTGGCTTCCATTATACCCATACTTTAGCTCTCAATTTTATTCTATCAGTAAAACCCAATCCTTCAGTTCCTCTGTTAGTTATTTCAGAAGGAGGATAAGTTTCCACAAGGGGTCCTGTATCACAGGGAATAACAATCACTTGAACTATTCTATCATTTTTTACAAAACTGTGGACCCATCACCTAAATTTTGGAATGTTACAATAATTGCTCCTTGATAATTAGAATCTATCACTTCAACCAATATGTGTATTCCTCAAGCTGCTAATCCTAATCTGAGCTGGGGTTTGTTCAACTTCCCATTCTCCCTGAAGGTGTGACAAACTTGGATACGAGAGTTCAGCAGGATCTGTAGGGGAAGTTCTGACTTCTCTATTTTGTCTAGTATCAAGTGCCTTTTGTTGGTACATTCTGTATAGTTCATTAGTTGGAATACCATCTATGCTTCTAAAATCTATTCCTGATCTCAATAGAGCAGTAAACAATTCTCTCCTTGTCAATTCATTCTGATTTCGAATCCATTGGCTATTTACTCTTCTCTCTCTAGCAATGTTGTCTTTTCCCCAGTCTGCTAAGTCACCTATCTGTGAAATCTTGTCCAGCACTTCTGAAAGAGGGTGCCCTATTGCCCCAATTATCAGAGTCAAAATCAAGTGCTTCTAAGCAGGAGAAGCCATCTTCACTATTATATTCCTATGATAAACTGCAAAGGGAGTATCAGAGTATGTATTTGCATTTCTGGTCATTATGGCAGTCTTCATTATCTCCTCCTTTAACTTTCTTGTACAGTCCCTAAGTGAACATCAGGGTCTGTCTCCACTAGGGCACATAGAGTCAGTCGGATACTGCTTACATTCTTCTGGAGCCAAAGCTAACAGAGCAGTTGTATTGTTACCTCCTTGCATATTGTAATCTCTAAAAGTTTGCTGTACAAAAGGATTCTGACTAATACCTATAAATTTCAGGCAGTTGATGGAATCTATAGATATTCCTCCATCTCCATCATCACTGATTCTCATCATCCAAGATATTATCATTTCTCCCATCCTTTGGGTGAACCAACTCAAAATTTCTGTGACCTCTTGTTGAGTAAAATCCTCAATTATTTCCCCCAAACACTGAGTTACTTCCTTGGTTCTCCTGTTTCTGCTTCACTATTGGATATGCTTCTGACTGAGAAACTTCTTCCTCTAAAATTATTTCACTTCCTTTGTCACTGTGGCAACTAGGCTGGGTCTGTACAAAAGTCAGATGTGCATTTCTTTTGTTAGCCTTCAGCTTCTTCTGAGCTAAATGAACAGCCTTTCCTCCCTCCTGAGACCCCTCAGACTGCTGTAAAATAGAGCCCAAAGGATGAGAATTCTCATGCAAACTAACTCTTTTTCCATCTGAATTTTTTCCTTAAGCAGCTCATCTCTGTTTCTAAACATAATACAATAAGCTGTTGATAAAATCCAGCCTCTCCTACTTACCCCTGCCAACTCCTTCCCTGGTCTTATTGGTATGCCTTGCAAATACCTCTCGAAATCTCCAGCTTCTCCCTCCTGTAACCTCACTTTCCAGTCTTCACAGGGTTCAGTGCTTTTAGCCCGTTCCCTTGCTAGTGAGGAATACAGTAAATCCTCCCATCATGGGATATTAGTGTCTTCCTCTAAATCCTTTCTGCCTCCAAATGGAGATTTTATACCTTTCGATCCTGTTTGTTATGCCAAATGTATCACCAAGGCAATATTCACGGCACTGGCGGTAACTGTGGATATGTCTGCATAGTTCTCAATTGCCTAGTATAAAAGACTCTCCATAAAGAGGAAGATCTTTCCATTTAAATTACTATTACATTCAACCCCAAGATCTTTTATATTCATTACTGAAAATTTTGGGGATGCCCATCAATTAGGGAGTGGCTGAAAAAGATATGGTATATGATTGTGATAAAATACTACAATACTATGAGAAATAATGAACTCATTGATCTTAGAAAGACATAAAAACACTTGCACAAAATAATAAAGAGAAAGTGGGCAGAACCAAGAAAACCTTGTGTACAGTAATAGCAATATTGCTTTAAAAATGACTTTGAGCACATAAGTTATTTTGACTATTATAAGTACTCTGATTAACTATAAAGAACATATGAAGAAAGAATGATAAATGGAAATATGTATAGAATAATTTTACACATGTATACCTATTTGTGTCTAATGGCAGGGGGGAGAAGAAAAGGAAAAAAGGGAGAGAAAGAAATTTACACAATTATTTTATTATATATCCAAATGGATAGCAAGTTGTACATAATAGATTTGCAGTTTTGTATTCAATCATCTTTTTTATTATATTCTGTCATGAAATTATTTATTTTATTCCATAAATTAAAAAGAAAATAAATAAAAATGTTAAAAAAGAAAAAAATTCTAGTTCTGTCACTTATTACTTAGATGACCTTGGATTGAGACATCACCAGTTATCTTAACATATGTTTTGCTACTGGACTCTGATGACTCTGGAGGAAAGAGTGAGACTGATGACTTTACCCAGTTCTGCCTCACTTAAAGCCAAATTCATTTGCAAGTCAAGACATCACCCTCATGATATCACTAGTCTTCTTTGAGAAAGAAGGACAAACAGCAACAAATAACCTTGGGTAAGACATGACCTCTAAGTTTCAGTTTGTTCATCTGTAAAATAAGGGCATTAGACTGGATGATTTCCAATGTCACCTCTGACTTAGAGCTATGATCCTAGAAGTAACTGTGTGATAAAAAGAATACTGAATTGAAATTCAGAAGACAAGGCTCTAGTTCAACCTTGACCACTAATTATCTTCGTGGCCTTGGGTTAGTTACTTTTCCTCTTTAGGTATTCATTGACTTTGTTCATTTGTCAATAACCAACAGCTAGGTGATGCAGTGGATAGAGTGGTTGACCTGGAGTTCATGAGTTCAAATCTGGCCTCAGATACTTCCAGCTGTGTGATCCTGGACAAGTCACTTTACCCTGTTTGCCTCAGTTTCCTCATCTGTAAAATAAGCTAAAGAAGAAAATGACAAACCACAACTCCAGCATCTTTGCTGAGGAAACCCCAAATGGGGTCATGAAGAGCCAGACATGACTGAAATGACTGAACAACAAACTTAATAAGGGCCTGCTAACAGCAAAGTTGCTGTTCACTGTTTGCTTGGTCACTAGAGAAACAAAAATAATCAATATATGATTTCTACTCTCATGGAAATCATGAGATTTCATGGAAGTCATAACCTAATAATCAATATATTATCTCTATTCTCATGCAGTTCAGAACCCAATATAATATATATACATATGTACATATATATAAGTTAATATATAATACGCATATATGTATATATTTGCCAAAAACCAGAATTAAAAAAGATAAAATCATGAGAGTTATAAAGTATTATGTGAGGTCCCAGAAGCTAATTTCCAACAAGAGAGATCAGAGAATTTTTCCTAGAGGAGAAGGCATATGACCTACGTCTTGAAGGATCAATTAATTGATAAGGATTTATTTAGCATCTACTATAAGCTGGGAACTGTACTGATCACAAGGGATATATGTAGTCACATACTCCCAGTAATAGGGAGTATCAATTTCCTCATCTGTAAAATGATGGGATTGAACTCAATGTTCTCCAGGGCCTTTTATCAACTCCAAAATTATTTTAGTATTCTGCAAAGAATCTATTAAATGCCTTTTATCTGAACAGCACTTTTTGTTTTACTTTTTAAAGTACTTTTTATGTTTTCATTATTCATTCTTCATAATGGCTTTTGTGAAGTAATTCCCCCATTTTATAGATTTTTTAAAAAGACACAGGGAAGACAGTTATCCAAAGGCACATGGAAAACTTGGGACCAGACCTGTTTCCTTATTGCTTTGGCTCACTGGTCTCTCGCTAACTAGACTAAACCAGGAAGATTTAGAGTCCGCTGAGTGGTAGGCTCTACTTATTCTAACTATGCTCTGAAATATTTGAATTTTAGACAGAAGAAGCTATTATGCAAATCTGGCTTATCATACTTTGTCAGCACGTTATCAAATTAAGGTGAGGGAATTAGTTGCTAACACATCAAAGTGTGAGTGTGGGTTCTTTTTTTTTTCTTTTTAAATCTGACAGAAGTTTCTGGTCATTTGTAAGGATGGTCTTTTCCCTTCCTGTCAGAGCTCTGTCTAGGATAAGAGATAATGCAGTCATTCTGCTGGGAGAAGTTGACCTGACCCCTTTCCAGTTGACTAAGAATCAGGCTGTGAAACATTATTCCTCAGTCCCTTTAACTACTGCAGTCAGACTCATGTGGTATCTACCAGCTCCCTCCATGTTTAAAGCTGCTTATCTATCCTAAGTGAGCTTTAAAATATGTGTGTGTGAGCATCAAATTTTCTGACATACTTCTCTATAGCTTGGGAGAATTGGTATATTCATTGCTATGGGTACCCCAACACTCCTGCTTCAAAATTTACTTGTTACTTTCTAAATAGATCAAAAGAATTTCCAAAACTTCGCTCTCAGAAGGACCATTTAATTAGACTGTTATCATTTTGGAGTACCAAAGGTGCAGGCTAAATTCCTAATCTGAATTTAATACCAATTATGCTTATGTAATGAGGTCATGCCCTGACAGGGAAATGTAGCAGACCTTGCAATGGGACAGTGAAGCAAGAATGATTGCTATACCTAGACAGAATCATTGATTTAGGATCCGAGATTAGAAGACTTGGAACAGTTTCTGCAGTGCCGAGATGAAGAAGCACCAGGAAACTTGCTTACTAGAAAGTAAGACATTTAACACTCAACTGTGTTGCTAGATTTAGAAGGAATACTATTACTCCTTTGAGACCAGTTCTCTCTATTCCCTATACCAGGATGCCTTTTGGATCAAATGCCCTTTAAATCACTGTCTCTGAAGTCTACTGAAAGGTGATGGGTTTGTGAGTCTGACAAAGAAGTTCTGGGGAGACTAGTCAGAGCAGAGGTAACTAACCCTAAGGAGAGATGAAAGCACTTGTAGATAGACAGAAAAGAGCTTTGTCTTTCTGAAAAGGGCAGGAGCCCCTTTAAATTGCTACTAGCCTACGCGTGATCTGAGGGATCAGAAGGGGAGAACATTTAAAAAGTACACAGGGAGTTTATAGATCCAGGAGTGGAAATATTTGCCCCAGGCAGCAAGGAAGACCTGGTTGCAATGATTGGGGTTATAGTAGCCCTCCCTCCAAGAGGTCTCTGACACTGATGGGTGTAGTACCTTGACCTCCAAGATCTATAATCCTTAATTTGGGAACCACTGCCCAATGTTTTCACTTGAACTGACCAGCCTGGACTCTCAAATAAACTAAATTCATATTGTCTGACTATAGTGGTATTATAGTACATAGAATCATCTGACCCTGGAATCAAAAAGTCAAGTCAACAAACATTTGTCAAGCTCCTCTATGATGTACCAGGCACTCCATGCACTGGGTGCCTGAGATACAAAGAAAGGAAAGAACAACTCTGCCCTCAAAGAGCTTAAAATCTTTCAGGGAAAGAACATGCAAACAGCTTTGTACAAAGAAAATGTACACAGGATAAACTGGAGATAATCTTAGAGGGAAGGCATTAGCATTGATGGGAACCAATAAAGGTTTCCTACAGAAGGCAGAATGTTATCTGAAACTTCAAGGAAGCCAGGAGACAAAGATAAGGAGGGAGAGAATTTCAGTCATGGGGGACATCCAGTGAAAATGCAAAGAATAAGAAGAGGAAGTGTCTTGCTCAAGGACGGGAAAGAGGTCAGTGTCACTGGATCATAGAATACACGAAGGGAAGGAAGATTTCAGTTCAAGTGCTTTCTCAGCACTTCTTAGTTGTATGATCCTAGGCAAATGACTTAACATCTCTGGGCCTCAGTATGATTATCTGTAAAATGAGATTGAATGTGATCTCTCTGGTACCGTCTAGCTCTGAATCTATGGACGTATGAATTTACTTCAGGCAGACTGTCATGCTCTGAGGCAGGAAATGGCCTAGCCGGGAAGCTTTTGTTGTACCTGTACTGGTCTCTAGATCCTGAAAAAACAGACTTCCTCTTAAACAGCTATAAAGTCAACTGTATTGACACATTTTCTGTCTCACTTTCTTTTGTCTGCAGCACCAGAAACAGCAGAGGAAATAATGGTACACATTTCACAACGTTAAAAGAGTCTCACCCACTAACACAGCTCTCAGCATTTCACTGTCAGAGAAAGCATCCTCTTTCCAGCACAGCTCTGCTTTTGATCTCTGAATGTAATTAATTACCCTCCAGAAAGATGTTTGGGCTTAACATCTCAACCAGCTCCACAAAGATTTTATTGGATCCCTAAATTATTTAAGCTAATGGAATTCTATCTGGTCCTGACAGAAATCAGCCACATTCACAAACCTGACGCTTGATGGGATGAAGACCCTTGGGTGGATCCGGTGGCTGACTCCTTCTGTTGTGTTTGAATCACAGGTTAGAGGAAGAGGCCTCTCCAAGGCCTGTCAGACAATTCACATTTCCCCTGTGTGCTGTCGCTGTGGCTAAATAAACCACAAGACGCATAAATTGTGTGCTAGGGTTTGTTTTCTTTTTTTTTTTTTTGGTGGCTTTGTGAGATTTTTATTTTTGTGACCTTGTGAATTCTTTTTTTTTTCATCCTAAGTTCCCAGAAGCTACTCATCTACCAGATTCCTAATTTTCCTTCCAATGCCATCACTATGACCCCTTCAACTTTTTCAGAGGCTACTTGAAATCCCTCCTTTTCACCTCTGTCTTCTATTTATCTGGGTTATAAACTCACTATGAGCAGGTACTGCTTCCTTTCATCTTTGCATCCACAGTGCAAAGCATAGGGTATTGAACACTGTAGGCACTTAAATGTTTGTTAAATTGGTTTGTCAGCAGTAGATCAGGGGAAATTCAAACTCCAGTACAGTCCTTCAGAGGGAGATCAGTGAGCTGGTAATGACTCTGGGAAATGACTCCCAAGCATCCTGCCCCAATGGAGATGGTAATTAATGACAGGATACTTAAAAGTAGACTTCACCACTACAGGCCCCTAGTGTTTAGGGATCTGGCCTATAACATTCTTCAGTAGGGGGAGGGTAAGTGCACATCCAATTAAAAATCAAAAGAAATTCCCAGCATATCAAGCCATTGTAGTCTTGGTAGTTGGGATGTCCTAGATCCCTTCACTGTGTAAGGTCTCAGTATCTATCTGAGGTTTCTGTTCAATTCAAGAGGAATCCCAACTTTCTATTTTACAATTTTCCCATGGGTGACGCCACTGCCTAGAGTGGAGAGACACATTTGCCTGGAGCTGCAGAAGCAAACACTATAGATATATCAGGTAGTACAGTCATGCAGGGGAAATCGGTGAGTGATGAGTCACCTCAGACTCAGTCTTTTGGTGCATTTCCAGATGCTTTCAATGAATGCCTTCCTCTTGGCCCTAAGGGCATGCTCTATCCTGAAACTTTGACCACAGATATATATCTTTCCTTTCTTTCTCTCCTGCATTTCACATATCAAATGCAATATATGTCTCTCAAATTCATTTCCTCCTTCCAATCATCACCCTAGTTCGTTTGTCATTCCCTGCTCAACAGACTTCAGTGGCTGCCTTTTATCTCTGGAATCCAATACAGACTTCTCCTTTTGGCAGTTAAAGATCTTTACAAATTAGTGCCAACCAATTTGAATCTAGTTCATGATTCCCAACCATTTACAGAAAGAAAGATCTAGGAGGATTCCTCTGTTTGAAGATCTCAAATACAGTCTCAAAGAAATGCTAGTTAACAACACCATCATAGCATCTAACAGCCTTTATACATCAACCCAAATGATGATGCCTAAGAAAAATGGAAAGATATAGATGTGTGTAGATTACCAAACTTTGAAGAAAATGACAGAAGTGAGCCAGTACCCTATGTCATGGACAATGATGCCCTGGATTTATAGGTGGCCAGTGGTTCTGTTTTGAACTTGTAATGCATCATACCGGGTACCTATGTCTGAGAAAGACAAGTAAAAGACTGCTTTCATAAAGGACTCAACTTATCTAATGACCAATAGAAAGCTAAGCTATATAAAGTTATTAAGAGCCTGGGTAATTTGCCTATTTACAAAATAGTGCCAAGGAATGGAAGGAGTCCTACAGGACTATTCACTATAGCCACCTATTTCCCATAGGAGAGCTAGTTGGACTTTCTAATGAACACGTAGAGAGAACTGACGGACAATCACCTAAGCAAAACCTGAGAACAAGAGACTGTCTACCAGCTATGCAAAGACTTTCTGACCCAGATATGAGTTCTGAAACTGATGCAACCAGTGAGGAAAACCATGTGTATTATTACAGGGCAGGAAAATTGAACCCAGAAACAATTCTCTCCCTGCTTAAAGTTGCTACAGAAACTTCTAGGGCAAAGATTCAACCCACAGAGTTCAAATATATTGACAGTCAACCTCATATGACTATGAATCCAGGTGTAGACAAAAAAATCTATAATGATCCTGATGAACAGTGCATTCCAACTAATAAGAAAACAAGATTTATCGGACCAGTCTAAGTGAGGATTTCAAAAGTAAACCTGAAGAAATAGTTACACATATATAAGTGACAATACTAGAGACTGCCCGTGTAAAATGTGCCTTTCAAGCAATTACACATTTTTTTTTGCTACACATGTATGCTTATTTCTTATTTCACTGTTATGGTCATTTGACTATGTTTTGCATTATGTTCATTGCCCAGCATTGTGTGTTAATTGATCTACATATGTACTAATGTTTACAATTAAGCAATATTTCAAATATAGACCTACTGCTGGTGTTATTATAGCTAGCTAGCTTTGTTTTGTCATTTGCCATGCTCATTTGCTTTTGATGGACTGCTGTGTATTATGGATATGCATGTATTTTTGAAATATGCCTGTGACATGTGCTCTATGTAGTTAGGAATGTTGTCATTATAGAAACCTTCCAGATGATACTCTGTATAGTTGCATGTCTATTGCAAGTATTATTCATGTGCATTTATTGTATTTCAATTTCAATAGTATCAAAGGTTGGTTACCTGAGACATGAGGAAAATCATCCTGCTTTAAAGTATGGATGTCTGCATTTATATCGTACAGTTGTAGGTTTTGAACTTGCCCCAGGTGATCTTTGCAAGGGACTGCAGAGTTTGGGCTCAGAGGAAGAATGTATCTCTTGGCTCAGAGGGACAATTGTATGGAACTGCCTTCATCCATAGAGACTGATTACTCAAGTGCTCTATGCCTGCATCAAAGGCAGGTGGAGTTGATGAGAAAGGAAAGAGATCGTGCGTTCTTTCTTTGGTGTCCAGCTTTGAGACAGAAGAGTGGCCATTCCAGCCTCTCTTCATGTCATAGAAGAGAGAGAAAGACTCTAGAAATAAGCCAAGATGAGATGATTTGAGAGTCTCTATCATATACCTATCCCTACTTTTGCTACATTAGAGACACCAGAGAATTTCCCCTTGGGTAAGATCTGAGTCTCTCTCTTGTTTGAGCTGAGTTTATTTTACTCCCAGTAGGAGAACTTTTTTCAATCTATTCTCACACACATTCTCTGATTTCTGATTTGCTTTTGACTTGGACAAATAGGTTTCTTTGCTGTTTATATGTGTGTGGCATTTGGTGAGAAGGAAGTCAAGCCTTGAATATAGAGTTTCAGGCTTTCATTCCCTGTTAAGAAATAGTAATCAGGAGTTGTGTCTTATACCTAAAAATTGTGTCCCCTAGCCTACACTAACATATACAATCCTATCCTGGTACCCCCACTCTATAGGTAAAACCCATACCCCCCCCATATACTTGCATTTCATTATTTGTAAATAAACTTCTTTTAACTAGATGTTACATGGTTGTGATATGACCAATATTTACCAGGGTTCCTCCTTCTCCCCTTCCAACTCCCTCTCCCACTCCCCCTACAGTAGAGTCAAGACAATTGAGTTGACTGTGGGGCAAGGTTCTAAATGTGCTTCCTTTCATGCTCCTTCCTAATTGCCTCTGGTGGGGTAACATGACTTCTTGGTCACATAGGGGCATAAAAGGTTCTTGGAGTCCTTCAAACTTCGGGAGTGTGCCAAGACCAAGAGTCACCACACCCTTCCCTGTTGAACAGAGAAATTCCCATAGGGAGAGGAGAGGAGCCGCTTTTATAAAAGCTAAGTGTTAGTGTATCCTTTTCTATTAGGGGTAGGATGTTCCTCACACTTTTAACTACTTCTTTATTTATTATATACTACTGGCAGTCCCACCCCTAGCAATGGTCCATAATTATTTCTCAGCCTGAACCGCTAAGACAGCCTTGAGTTAGACTGGCCCTAGAATAAGTGCCTGGTGGAGAAAGGTAGAAAACAACTTTGTGCTTTTACTGTGCTCAGTACCTTAAAAGGTGAGAGGGTGGGGGAAAGGAAAGGAAACAAGTAACTCCCCTTTATTCAGGCTTCAAGCACAGTTCCCATAAAGTTGTCTTTCAGCATCTGAGCTTCAGGGTTGCTGACTTTCACGACATATTGCTTCCACATTGCAAAACCTGACATGGTTCTGAGATGATACAATATAAAGGAATCACCTGGGTAAGAGAAGCTTTCCTGTTACAGAATATTCAAGGGAGCTGGGTACAATTCAGATAAGGAAGGGGTGACACTATTATGCCTCTATGAAAATGAAAATCATTGGCAGACCTAGCACAGAATGTGGGTGATTGGAGGGGGAAGGGAGGCAGATGATTTATAAGTGTAATCATTCATCTCCTGGTTTACACAGGACCTGTACTGTGTACTTGATTAAATATAAATTAAATATAAATTAAATAACCTAGGAGAACAGACATAATAAGATAACACCAAGGGCCACCCCTTTCTGTGGCCTCCTTCCCTTCTCACAATGTCAGAAGATTTCCAGGATTTTTTTAAAAAGGAAATTAAAGGAAGGAGAAATCCTGGCATGCTACAATAAGGCTGGGAGTGAAGGGAGAGGGGAGAGGCCTAAGAAGTATAAAAGGAGATGAGTTTTCTTTGCCTCCCGCTCTGCTGGCTTCTTTCTTTTTTTTCTGCTCTGCCTGGATCAGTGGCTAAGGGATACAATCATAACACCAGCACGAAACATGCTTTCAGTTCCTAGGCACAAGACCATAACGAGAAAATTAATTAGGCTTCTGCTTTCAGTGAAATATATCATAGCATACTCATCAGGATTGGAGCATGATGACACACAGAGAACATCACTCATGGGAATGTATTTCCTGTAACAAAACTTCAACCTGCATCTGGAAAAATAAAGCATTTCCTTAGAGATTCATCAGCCAGACATCTGGGGTATATTGAGGTAAAAGGGTTGGGACAGCAAAACACTGGAACCCAAAATAACAGAGTGGCAGAGTGTAGGAAGATGATAAAATTATGGCACTTTGAACAGTGACAGATGCAGAAGTTTATTTTATCATTCCATAAGAGAAAATCTCCAGAACCACATTTTGCATCAGTAACAAGGAGTCTTTATCAAGTATCTATTACAGGACTTCTGGGTTTGGAATCAGAGGGTCTGGGTTCAAATTTTGGTTCTGTCACCTCTGCAACCTTGGGTAAACCACTTATTCTCATAGGGTCTCAGTTTCCTTGTCAATAAAATGAGGAGGTTAGACTAGATGTTCTTTTTCTAGTTCTAAATCTATGACCATATGATCCTAACTGTCAGATATCACACTAGGAGCAGGGGATGCTAGAACAAAAAACGTCCCTGCCTTCAAGTAGTTTACATTCAACCAACGGAAACATGCATACAAATAAGTCAATATGCAAAATATACAAAATAAAAGGTAATTTTTTGGAAGGGGCTGTTGTTGCAGCTTGTCCTTTGTTCTTGAAGAGGAGCATGACATCAGAAAAATTACACCATGATTTGAAAGTGAATTGGATTTAAGTGAGGAAGGGCTGTGCAAGGTCACCAGTCTTACTTTCTCTCCCCAAGTCATCTGGGTCCAGCAGCCAGATATCGATTAAGGAAGATTGGAGATGGCCCCCTTGGAGGGGGCACTAACAACTGGAAGAAATAGGCAAGGCCTTTTGTAGGAGATGGCTCTTGAATTGAGTTTTGGAGGTCCCACTATGGATTCCAAAAAGCATTTTTGGGAAGGAAAGCATTTCAGAAGAGAGTTTGTGCCAAGTAATGGAGGAAGGTGGAATGTAGCAAAAAGGAAACTGTAATTAGACTAGTTTGACAGGAATGTAGAGTTTGTGAGGGGAAATAATATATAATTGGCATGGAAAGACAAATTGGAGACAAATCATGACACCCTTTAAGTGCCACACAGAAGAGTTTCTGTTTTATCCTAGAGGTAAGTGGGAGCCACTGAAGATTTTTTTTAATGAATTTGTATTGATATCTTTTTGTTTTTGTATCACCTACACTTCCTACTGTATTCTCTTTCAGAGAACTAGCTCTTATAAGAAAGACTGCAAATGGAGAGGGAGAAAGTGCTGCTAAACTAACCAAAATATGGGGAGAAATTTTGACATTAAATGACAAATTCATTTAGTTCTCTAGCTCTACAAAAAAAAGCAGGGGAAGTTGCCTTCTCTCATCTTTCCTTTGAAGCCAAGTACGGCCATTATAATTTCATAGTATTCAGTTTTAGTTGCTTTTTTTATTATTTTTATCATTTATCATTATTTAATTATTCTATTTGGACTTTCATGATCCCTGATGTTTTTTCTTCTTATTATTCTTATTCTGTTTATACTTTCCTAGTCCCTGATGCTTCTTAAGCCAGAGAGTAATATGGTCATACTTCTGCTTTGGAAATATCAGTTTGGCAACTGTGTGAAGATTGGCCAAAAGTTAGCATGGAGACTGATTAGAAAGCTATTGCTGCAGTCTAGGTAAGAGGTAATGAAGATCTAGAGTATAGTGATAGCTATGTGAATGGAAAGAAGGGAAAGGATGGGAGAGATTTTATGGAGATAGAATTGATAAAATGTGGCAACTGATTCAATATGGATAATTTAAGGGAATAAATAAAGATGTTTACAGAACTAGATGACTGCATTCTCAACAGACATACAAATGTTAGGAGTAGAGAAGGGTTTAATGGGAAAGGTAATGAATTCTGGTTTTGACAGGTTGAATTTGAGAGGTCTATGTCATATTCAGGTAGAGATGTCCAACAGGCAGTAGGAGATTGGGAACAGAGAATTGAGGAGAAAGATAAGGGCTGGATACGTAGATGTTTTTGAACAAGGTCTGCAATGTAGAGCAGAAAAACTGGCAATGGAAGTGAAAAGGAAATCATGATGAGGAACAGAGAAGCCTCTGAAGGCAAATTCTAAGACAAGAGATTGCTGGCTGTGGCTGTCCCTATAGAGAGAGTGTAAATGCTTGGGACACATGCTAATTTCAGTCTTTCCCAGTTTGGAAAGAGTATACTATCTATGCAAGACAGTACTACACAGAATTCAGTTTGTCTCTGAATGCTTTCTCCTCTACGTTCAGAGGGGTCAATCTCCCCCAAAGCCCAATTAAACAGAAAAGGCAGAAAATCTTGACCTAGGATCAAAAAAACCTCCTCAGTGTTATTCAGAGCCTTAGATATGGGAGCTCCAATCTTGTTAGCAGGGGATTCTCAGATCCAAGCAATAACTTCTCTAGAACAAAGAGCAGGATACAACCAGTTATCAAGGTCTTTAGGTTTAGTAGGACTTTTAAAAAAAAAAAAACCTTCTTCCTAATCCAAGATCCTGGCCTTCCTAGCTTATAGAGAATACTGCATTCATTATTGTGGTAGTTTAGTCATTTCAGCTGTATCCAATTCTCCATGACCCCATTTGGGATTTTCTTGGCAGATACTGGAATGGTTTGCTATTTCCTTCTCTAGCTCATTTTACAGATGGGGAGACTGGGGCAAACAGGGTGAAGTGACTTGCCTAGGGTCACAAAGTCAATAAATGTCTGAGGCTGGATTTGCACTCATGAAGATGAGTCTTTCTTATTCTAAACCCAGTGCTCCATCCCCTCCATCCCCTCAATCCACCTAATTTTCTCAATTTCCAGTCTCTGAAAACTAGACTCTAAACCAAATAGTGGTTATTTGACTAAAAAACATTAAACCTCTCTTGGGTTTGGGGTTTCCCAGCTTTCAAATCCCAAGTCTCTTCTGTTGTTCCATGTAGCTGAGAATAGGGGGAAACTGATACTGAGGCAAGCTAAACCCAGAAAGTAAATCTGCTACCAGTCTTAATGTGTGCCTGGACTTTTCATATGTAGATGTGGCCAACAAAGACCTAAAGGGGTCTATTTTCCCTGTATCCCTATCTGAGCAAAGGCTCAGGAGCAAGAATTCTGATACCTGGGAGTGGAGGTGGGGGTGGAGGTGAAGGTAGGGATGGGGCAGTGAGTTGACTAGCAGATTTGCTTTAGGTAGTAATAGGAAATAAGATGAAAAGTGATGAAAAACCTCCACAAAGTTACTCAAACCTAGCATCTCTGAGAATTTTGTGCTAGAAAATATAATCATGTGATCTTCTGATGACTACATGAGAGGCGTCCACAGTTTTCAAAGGTTACTTTTCTCCTGTTAATCTGTCATGTTCTTCTGGGGCACCCACAACTCTTAAGTTGTATATATATATATATCTCCTTTCTTTAAGATCAATATGTTTTGATTTCATAGAGCTCCTGTTTCCCCTGTTGCTTTCTGCTTCTCTTCTTCCAGATTGCCTTTCATTTGTACTCACAATCAGTTGTTCTCTCTCTGTTTCCTTTGGTAAGACTTGTCGTAGTGCGTTCTGCTATGTAGGCCATAAGTTCTGCTTTCCTGATTCTTATTTATCTCTCCAACTATTGCGGAATATCTTGTTCTTATTTCTTGTGTTCCTGGGAATCCAGAGGGTTCTCTGTCTCATCAGGTGTTAATTCATTTTCTTTCATTTTGCAATATTTATTCAGAGATGTTTGGACCTCATTTAGATGTTTTATAGGCTGTTTTTCTTGTCATTAATATCTTTTCTGTTCGCTTATCTACTTGTGTTTAAAGTTTTTAATCAGGTTTTCTTTCTTCCAGGATCTTTGGTAATTTCAGTCTTCTCCCCCACCCCTATCTTACATCTCCCTACCATTCACTTTTCGATTCCTTCCCCTCTTGTATTGGATCCCCCTGAAAATTGTCTCAATTTTTTTCCTCAAAACTCTCTCATCTTCTTACCATGCTGATGAAATTACCTTGAAACTGCCCTTAGCCTCCCCCCAAGTGACTTGTGGGGACACAGGATTGGCCTCAGGTAAATACCAGTAACCTTTGTTTCAGGACTAGAGGAATCCTACCCTGCCAGCCCTCCCTGCCACACCCTGGTCTAACTCCTCTATTCCTTAGTTTCCTGTCTATGCACAAGTGTTACAGTCTGTAAACTTTCCCTTTCCTGTACTTCTACTTCCTCTGCATAAAGGGAAGAAAAGGCAGAGTTAAATATGATTGGTAGTTGCCACAGAATAGTTGAGTGACAGCAGGAGTGGGGGTGAGAGGTGGTACAGTATGGTATTCTGGCAGAAGCTACAACAACAGCATAGGAATTGCTTAATATCCAGAAAGAGGCTGCCATGTCCTGTTGTGCATCCTTGCCCAAGTGTAGGAGCTGTTGGGAGAGGAGTCATTGAGTGAATCTAAGAAGTAGGGATTAAAGATCAGACCTCTCTGTTAATAATCCATGAAACCATAGGGCTTCTTCTTAGTGTCTTAGCCTGTAGAGACAAATGAAATTCGTTTATCTTTTGTACATAATTATTGTTTCAGAGAGGCCTAGGAAGTCATAAGGATGCAAGAAAATGTTGAATCCTCTATCTTATTGGTCCTACAACCATTTGTGTCCTGTTTTTAGGATAGGATTTTAGTTAGAAGGACTTTAGAAGTAATTTAATCCACCACCACCCCTTATTTTATAGATTTGCTCAAGATCAGATAGATAAAGTAAATGACAGGGAAGGGATTTGAACCCAGACCTTCTGACTCCAAATATGGTACTCATTCACTATACCACCACTACCTACTGAGAACAGATTACTTTCTACTCCAAAATCCCACTGATATCCACATAAACATATAAAACAGTGCCTCAAATAAAATGTGGCACCATAATACCAAACTGTTAAGATCACAGGTATAGGGGTGTATATGGGCGTACACTGAATGAGGCATATTGAGAAAGAACACTACTTTCATTTAATTTTGTTTTCACCTGAAAATCACAAGACAAAAAGCCCAAATGTAGGAGAACTCTGTAGGCTAAGAAGGTGACTTTCTCTTCTGATGTGACTGCATTTGGAATACAGCCAAAATTGTAGCTTAAAACGTATTTGTTTTGGAATGAGCTCTTAGTAATTCCCTGTTTCTTTATTGTAATCTCTTTTCTGAAAGATGGCTTTTTTTTTTACCAAAAAATAGTTCATTTTAAAATTTACAATATATTCATTTAAGGTGATAATGAAAATGTCCTTCCTTGATTTGTATTTACACACCACAATTTATCCAGATCATGGTCCCCTCTAAAAACAAACAGGAACTTCTGTCTTCCATTAAATACCACTGGGTTAGACTTTTCTATATTCTGTCATTTACCATTAGAGCTTTCACTTCGTACCTGCTCCAAGAGAAAAGTCTGGCTCAGACAATAAAGCAGAAGGTGGAGAAAATGGACGGGGAACAAAGACTGGCTAACGTTTCAATTTCTTTGGTCTCCTTGCAATTTACAAGCTGCTTTTTACTAACAGCAACCACCACCACCTCTGGGATGCAGATGCTTTCTGTCTGTTTCCAAAGGCTGCAAATGTTATAGCAGAAAAACACTCACCTAAAAGAAGGGGATCCTGAAGGCGGACCTTCACTATAGTCATTATTGACGACCAGCAGTGCTGGAGCTAAAGTCATAGGAATAATTTATAGTTAATGGAGGCATGTTGGAGCAGGCCACTCTCTACTTTCCCCCAGGAATCCACTGTGGTTATCACACACCTCCAGCAGGCTTATTGTCTATTTCCACGCAGCAACAGACCTGCTTCATTAGGACTTTACACTCCCCTGCCACAATTCCCCCTTGCACCTCTCACTCCACTCACACCTTCCTATCCCACCTCCCTTAAGGGTTTCTTTCTCATCCCTTCTCCCCTTTCTTCCTTTCTCCTCCACGCCAGCCCCAAAGGCATTTTTTAGCATGTCATCATGCTGGTGCAATGATTAATTCCAAAAGAAAAATCAATCAAGCCTAGTTTGGGTAATAAAAAGGAGAACCTAGAAAATGCCCCCAGGAGCAAGAAGATACTCCCCTTCCCTCAGAAGCCCCAAAGTCTGGCATGCCTAATTTAAAATAAATCTGTCTCCTACAGAGTGGTCAGTCGGTTCAAAATCCAGAATGAGAGGATATCAAACTGATCTGTGCTAATAAGTGGCATCTTCACCTCCCCTCCATTTCCAGCGATTTTCCTTTTTAGGCTCAGACAGGGTGGTAATTTAAATAGGGTTGTGAGGCTGGCAAGCCATTAATGTGTGTTTTTCCTCAATAAATACCTTAAAAACTTATTAATAGTTCTCCAGTTGCGTGGAGGGAATGTTGGGCTATTAAATGCGCAGCTGTAGCAGATTCTTCTCCACCGTTTTCTCAAGCTAAGGCATGTTTTAAACAAAGAGAGACTATTCTGGGTAGATTGGAACAAAGCTTGGGCTCAGGACTTTAAGTGAGCAGGATTATTCTCGACCAAGGTAAAATGTTTGAAACTGAAGTAAGTGGAACAAGCTTTACAAAGAAGATAGGAACATGGGAAAGAGGAAGGCTGCAGTAGGAGACTTTTTGTGGCTCCTTTTAACTCTGTGGTTCGGTGGCCATCAGCTTGAACTATCTACTGAAATCCCGCTGGCATTACCCTTTTAGTACAGAGAGCCATAGGAATACATTAAGACAACTTTCAGAACCATATTCAACCTTTGACAGGGACATTTGCATGAATATTTACCTAAAGGTCACATAACAAAATTCCCAGTCAGGAAACATTATCCTCAATAACAATTAAAATACCTAGGCCAGTCCCCTTGCATATGATGATGGCAAAAATAGCAAGGCAAAAAATAGACTATTGGCTGGCCTGGCTGTGTCAGTTACCTGAAGAAAACAATAAAAGTTCAGTAAACACTGGTTCTGAAAAGGAAAGAAACTGAGTATGAAATTTTAGATTTCAGGGCCATGAAGACATTGGCATCAAGGGATTTTCCATATCATCAAGAGAGGCATTTTCCAAGGCATTATTCTTGCCTATAGAGGCAGCTAGGTGGTGCAGTGGATAGAGCACCAGTGCAGGAGTCAGGAGGACCTGAGTTCAAATCTCACCTCAGACACTTGACACTCACTAGCTGTGTGACCTTGGGCAAGTCACTTAACCCCAATTGCCTCATCCTGGGTCATCTCCAGTCATTGTGATGAAGATCTGGTCACTGGATTCAGATGGCTCTGGAGGAGAAGTGAGGCTGGTGACCTGCACAGCCTTCCCTCACTCAAAAACAAAGTCAAGTGCAAGTCATGTCACCATTTCTCTGATGTCATGGTCTTCTTCAGCAACGAAGGACAAACACATACATTCTCGCCTATGACATCATTCCTCAATAAACTAGTACTGATCATAGAATAGGGCTTGAGGATTTGGTCTCCCTCTATCTCATCTTCAGACCATTACTGCTGTCCTATGTCTCCAGAATGAAGTAAAGCAGAGTTATCAAATCCAAATAGAAAAGGAGGCCCCCAAACAATATGTAAAGATCCCTATAAGCTGCATATGTGTTAGAAAACCAGACATGCTCATTATCTGTGTTGAATTATATTTTTATTTATTTTTTAAATACAAGTATATCTCATTTTATTGCACTTTGCAGATATTGTATTTTTTTTTTTTTTTTACAAATTGAAGGTTTGTGGTAACGCTGCATGAAGCAAGTCTATCAGTGCCATTTCTTCAACACACATCGTGTCTCTGTCCCATTTTGGTAATTTTTGCAATATTTCAGTTTTTTTCATGATTACTATATCTGTTACAGCGATCTGTGATGAATGATCTTTGATGTTTCTGCTGTAATTGTCTTGGGTCACCACAAACCATGCCCATATAAAACAGGGAACTTAATCAATAAATGTAGTGTGTATTCTGACTACTCCACCAACCAGTCATTCCCCATCTCCCTGAGCCTTCCTCTTCCTTTTACCTGAGAGACAACAATATTAAAATTAGACCAATAAATAATCTTACACTGGCCTCTAAGTGTTAAAGTGAAAGGAAATGTCCATCGATAGGGCAAATTCCATTGTTGTCTTATTTTAACAAATTGCCACAGATACCCCAGTCTTTGACATCCATCATCCTGATCAGTCAGCAGTCATCAAGATCGAGGCTATACCCTCCACCAGCATAAAAATTATCACTCACTGAAGGCTCAGATGATGGTTAGCATTTTCTAGCAATAAAGTATTTTTAATTAAGATGTGTACATTTTTAGATAATGTTATTGTACACTTCATAGACTACTTCATATAGTGTAAACATAACTGCACCAGGAAACCAAAAAATTCATCTGACTCACTTTAAAGTGATGGTCTGAAGCCAAACCCACAATATCTCTAAAGTATGCTTATATTTTCCAAATACATTTTAATCTTTTGGGGGGCTGCCCATGAGTTTAACCTCTGAGGCATACCTTAGGGTTGAACTGAAAGAAAAGGGGAAGAAAGGAGAGACATGAGGGAAAAAGAAAGAAGAGTTGTCTAAGAAGACTAGCATGGATGCAAGAGAAACTCATTGACCTAGTTAGATTTCCAAAGACATGTGCAGAATTTTGGTGAAGACGTCTAAACATGAAAGGGCTGCTTAGAAAACAGTTCCCCCACAAAAATTTCAACAGTTGTTTTATTTTTAATCTCCCGGAAAGGCAAGTGATACAAGAACCAAATAAAGAGCAAAAATCTCCTCCATCCTGTCCAGGGATGAGCAAGAATTTTGACAGAAGTCTACAGGTGCTCTAAGTAGAGCCACAGCAGGGAAGGGGAAAGCTAGAGTAGAAATCTAAGTATTAAAGCTCTCTGCTGCTGCTTGTGTCCTGATTTCCTGCTCAGAAGCAATCAATCAATTTTCCCAAGAGGCTTTCAGGGATGTCCTAAATAGGAGCAACAGGTGACCAAGTCAGGCCCCTCAGGTCATTACATGAGGAAATAGTTAGTTGACACCCGCTCAACAAGGGCCTTCCAAGAAACCTGAAGTCAGTGTCTTAACAGCAAGAAAGAGAGGTAGTGACTTGAAACATGACTTGAAACTAGAGCTCAAAACCATAGAATTTTTGTGCAATCCTTACCAAAGCAATAGTAGGAAACATTACCATTGCAGTGCTCAGGCAGATTGTGCTAAAGCTGTAGCAGGAGACAGGCACAGCACTAACCAGATCTATTAGAACAAGAGGGCAGTGTGAAAATAGAATCTTCCAATCATCTCCAAAAATCCCAAATTGAAAACACACAGTTATGTCAAAAATAAAATCCAGAACTCCTCGGTCAAAGAAAAAAATATTGCAAGCAATCTGAAGGAATTCAAGTACCACTATTGACATCATACAGGACTTTGCACCAACTATTACAACAGAAAGGAAAATTGTCAATATGATACTCTAAGAGACAAAAGAAAAAAGCCTAAAACCAGCTATTATTTCCCTGAAAAGCTGATTAGAATGAATCTTCAATAAGATAGAGGACTTGGAAACATTCCTGAGGAAAAGACCAGAGTTGAGTAGTAGTACCTTTGAAATGAAAACACAGAAATCAAAAGAAACCAAAAAAGGTAAAAGAGTTTGAGCAGTTTAAAGGGGGGTGGTGATGCATTTACATTCTAATGACAGAGAAGAGACAAGATCCTTGTAGAATCCTACTGTCTTCAGGGGTAACTGATGGGAATAAATAGGATAAACACAGGACCACAGTGGGGTTTTACTCTTTTTTGTTGCATTTATGAGAGGAAAGAAAAGAGACAGTTAAAAGAATACCTTAAGGAAGAAATGAGAAAGAGAAGGGCCTGAGACAAGATGCTTCTCAATGAGTTGAAAAGAATGTGGTGGAAATGGTGGAGATCATGGACTATCCTCTGAATCTCTTTCTTATCTGAACAGGACAAAGGAGGATTAAACCCACAAGAAGGTATACATATACATATGTGCATGCCCAGTTTGGTATAGAAATAAATAGAAAATAGGGAAACAGTCAAGGAAAGGAAGGAAAAGATATGTGTATGTGTAGTTGGAGGAAAGGAAGAAAGAGAAAAAAGAAAGGAAGGAAGGAAGGAAGGAAGGAAGGAAGGAAGGAAGGAAGGAAGGAAGGAAGGAAGGAAGGAAGGAAGGAAGGAAGGAAGGAAGGAAATAAATGTAAGGTGTAAGGACCAGAGGTCAGGGTCTAGACTTAGTAAAAAGAAGAGGCAGAGGAGAATGAATCACTCAGTTCAATTACAGATGATTAACATGGAATATATTCTTTCTCTTTATCTACTTCATTATTGTTTGCCAAGAAAGGAGCAGAGACTGAGGAGAAGAGAGGAAAAAGTAAAAGGGGATATGATTTGGGAAATACAATTAGTAACCATAACCAGGAATGTAAATGTGATGAATTCACTCAAAAAGAGGAGAAAATGCAGAATGGATTAAAAAGCAAAATTCATCAATATATTACGTATAAGAGATACACTTTCAACATAAGGATGTAAAATGAGAGTCTGAAGTAGAATTTTTCCTCAGGCAAATTCAAAAGGAGCATGGGTAGCATGATCTCAGACAAAGCAACAGTGAAAATAGTGGTGAGAGATAAGTAGCAAAGCCACATTATACTTAAAGGCTTCATACATAATTAAATTATATCAGTACTTAAAGTATACATTCCAAATGCTATAGTATCTAAATGCTTAAAGGAAAAGTTAATCAATTTGCAGGGAGAAACAGGCACTAAATCTATAATAGTTGGGGTCACAATATGCCCCTTCTGAACCTGGATAAATTTAGCAAAAAGATAAGAAATAAGTCAACAGTCTGAATAGAATTTTAGAAAAGTTTGATATGATAGATTTTAGGTGATTACTGAATAGGAAGAGAAAGGAATGTATATATTTTTCAGCTATATATGATACTTCTATAAAAATTGACTATCCTAGGCATAAAATCCTCATAAAGAAATTCATTAAAATAGTAATATTAAACATATTCTTTACTGAACACAGTGCAACAAAAATTATAATCAACAAAAAGTATTTAAATAAATTTTTTAAAAACTTTATTACAAAGGTCCCTCCGATCTTTCTTGGGTGGTTCCAAAGTGTCAGGTATCCAAATGGGATGTCCTAAATTCTAATGGGGCAAAAGGACTTTTACTATCCCAAAACAATTTTACTATCACTCCCATAGGTTAACCATTAATTATCTTCTTGTTTACTCCATGTTTCTAAATCCATATCCACATCTTATGGAAAAGGGAAACCACCCTTCATCCATTCATCATGCATCTTCCCATCATCCCCAGATTGCCTATATATGTGAACAGCACTATCTTTTCAGACAATTTCTGAGTTAAACCAGTCTCATCAACCATTTGGGGTGAGCTGGGGTAGGAGGGTGACCCATACTTAAAACTTGATGCCATTCAGGTGAATATCCATTCAAAAGTTAGTATCCAATTGTACCCAAAACAGGTTAGTCATAAGGAGTGGTAAAGAGTCATGGGAAAGGGGAATAAATTCAGTCAACTAAATCCTTCTCTCTTAAAAATGTCATCCCTTCCCTTGCTGTCATCCTTTGGGAAACTAATTTTACAGAGAACTCATCTTTATAAGGTCAAGTATGTAAAACTCTCCATTTTATCTACCGGAAAAGGGACAAGTTAGTCTCCATATGGTAATTCTAATTAATTCAGCTGACTTGACAAGAGAAAGTCCTTAGAATACTGAAATAATGAAACTGAATTGTTTCTATTTGCAACACTCTTATTAGCCACCTTTTTCCTAATGATTCATTGGAAATGAATTGGTTCATTTCAATAAAGTGATGATTCATTTACAGTTTAATGTTTTTCCTGTAAACTGCCAAAGTTCACGAAAGTGGTGAAAACCTGACCACCCTCTCCATAGAGGAAGTCTTCACCTACGAAGTAGTATTCTTGGGTTAGAGGCAAATATTAAAAAGTTTAGTGACAGAAAAGCCCAAGTCTTTCTTACTATCTGCTCCAGTACCCTATAATCCTTTCTATGTTTATTTTCTTTCCTTATGACCTTAATCTTGGCAAAGTTCAACAAACACTTCAA
This sequence comes from Notamacropus eugenii, assembly GCF_028372415.1. Classification (NCBI taxonomy): domain Eukaryota; kingdom Metazoa; phylum Chordata; class Mammalia; order Diprotodontia; family Macropodidae; genus Notamacropus; species Notamacropus eugenii. Next base: position 336,817,042 of record NC_092874.1, on the reverse strand, counting down.
AGAAATTTCTGGATTAAGATCATGTTTTCCACCAGTAGTCTAATAGTCGCCACCTCCCTTCACATTGTCTTTTTTAGGTGTTTTATTATTAGATCTCAATCACTCTTTTTAGCTTTCAAGGCACAGTTTTTGAAGATCAAAAAGTTCATTCATCTCTGCCTCTAATTCACTGATACATGAGGGCAATCTATCCTTACTCCATGATATAAATCCATCTTATCCAAACTGTCAATAAAAGCCAAGGAATATTTTTTTTTTTACTATGCCTGTCAGGGTACTCAAGTGTGCATCATAGAAATTCCACAAGATAAATGGGCTCTTTCCCCTAATCCCATTGAAAGGGCTCCCATTTATTTCAAACAAACTCTTGCCATGAGAAACTAAAATCTTCTATCTAAACATCTTATCACCTAATATTTCCTTTCTTCCATTATAACATTCCCTCACTTAAAAATATTAATTTAACCATGAGGCCATTGTAATGCATCTCTTACCAGTTACAATAAATATTCTAAACAAGTTCAAATATTCTAAAGAATTCAGTTCAACACTAGGCTAATGCAGTGATTCAGGAAGTGCATGAGCTATTAATGGATCATAAAATGCAATAAAAATAACTTTATAGATAAGAAAGCACAATTTATAGATAAAAGCACAATTTCTAAATTGAAAAGCAAATGACTCAGTTAAAACGCTACTTTGCCTCCACTGGCACCACAGCAATCCACCATTTTAGGTCAGGAAAACCTTCCCTGGAGGATCACAAAAGCGTTGGTAAAATTTCTGACACTAACTGTCCTTCGGTCTGGGCTTTTTATGCATCAGGCAGCAAGTAAGCCAAATAACTTCTTACATTTTTAAAGGACATCCAATTACCTTGAATTTGGTGTCTTTATATTCTCTTTATATTTACTCTGCATATACTTTTATATGTACTTCTTACCTTGAGAGTAGGGATTGTTTCATATTGATTCATAGGGATTCATAGGGATTGTTTTATATTTATTTTCTCAATGCCTAACACGGTACCTAGTACATAATAAGTGCTTAATAAATATCTGTTGATTGGTTCCCTGCCAGTACCAAATCATGGCTTAAATTTCTCAACCCATGCTATTAATTCTCTCTAAAGGGTCCAGGATACCCTAGCTGTGTCATTTGAAAAGGGAGATGAGAATTTAGTCATTTTCACGTGTTCCTTTCTCAAAACCCTGAGGATTCCTATTATACCTAAATACTGTCATTCAACCATGTCCAACTCTTCATGACCTCATATGGAGTTTTCTTGACAAAGATACTGGAGTGGTTTGTGATTTCCTTCTCCAGTGCATTAAAGCAGACAGAGGTTAAGTGACGGTTGTCATACAACTATTGAGTGTCTGAGGCCAGTATGAACTCAGGTCATCCTGACTCCAGGCCCAGCACTCTATCCACTGAGTAACCTCGTTGCCTCCACCTAAGTATTAGTAACTTTTAATTCAAATTTGAATGGTCATTGTACATGTCTAATCTTAATTGGGGTGGAAGGTGGCATACTTGTTAGAAGAGATGTTTGAAAGAGAAAGAAAACTAGGGACCCAGTTGAGTCTTCTACTGACCTACTGTATGAGGATGCTTGAGAAATTCTTTAACCCTTTCTATACTTTACCATGTCTGAATACTGAATCTTTCCATAGTAAGTGGTTAATACTTCCATTACCCTTCTGTTTAGTTTGAGGCAAAAGCGATGGAGAACAACTGTCCCACTTCTTTCTCTTTCCAAATATAACTGTTACATAGGGATCAATTTCTTCAAAGTTTCCCCTAAATATAGAAATATTTCCAGGAATGAAATGCAGTCAGAGATGGGGAATAAAGCCAAGGATGTTCCTCTGAAGTCAGAGACATCAAGCAGCACTCTCTTTTAGGCCATTAGAATTAATAGAGTAATGATTACAGTAGCTTATATTTGTATAGCATTTAATAATTCAGTTCAGTTCAACACATGGATTAATCACCATTTGGTTCAACCCCCTTAATTTGCAGATATGTAAGCTTAGACTTTGAGACATTAAGTAATTTGCCTAAGATGATAGAACTGGGTTTGAAATTCAACTCTTCTGACTCCAAGTCTAGTGGTCTTTTCCCAATGCCACAATGCCACTAATCCAAACTAATAGGAGGATATTGCACGCACACACACACACACACACACACACACACACACACACACAACTGTAGTGTAAAACACTGAATGTGTAACCCTTGTGTCAGAGACTCATACATGACTTTAAAGGCCCCATTTCATTTGCACTTCTCCAGTTTGTGGTCACCCATCCATTATCTTATGTTACCAGTATGTTGTCATCAGTTCCCTCTGCAAATACATGGTTTGAAAGGTTTGAAGAATGAAAATATTCATTTACAAGTCAAAGAAAACAAGTTGGGTTCACACTAGAACTTGTACAAAAAAATACCACCTATATTTGAACAGCTCTTTCCCAATAGTCCTGGAATTCTAGTCATCCCAACAGATGGAATTCCTTCTAATGTCACTCCTCAGCACATGTCTTCTCCCAAGGCTCTCCTTAGGCCTACAAGTGTGTCTATGGCCTTTTCTTAAAAGCTTCTGTTTGGCATCACTAGTTCTCTATAACTACCAGAACATGGCAGACCCTCAGAATCCCAGCTGGACTCCAGTTTCATAATGTCAGATGCTTCATTCAGAGCCCACTTTTTTAGATAGACATTTGGCCTTCTTACATTAAACTTCATGCCATTGTTCAGTCATGTGCAACTCTTTATGACCCCATTTGGAGTTTTCTTGGCAAAGATACTAGAATGGTTTGCCATTTCCTTCTCCAGCTCATTTTATAGATGAGGAAACTGAGGCAAACAGGGTTAAGTGACTTGCCCAGAGTCACAACTAATAAATGTCTAAGGCTGGATTTGAAGTCAGAAAGATGAATCTTCCTGACTTCAGGCCCTGTACTCTATCCACTGTGCCACCTAGCTGCCCCTGAACTTCATAGAAGTGGCCAAAACAATTTTTCATGCCTGAATTTCTCCCCTCTGATGCACTTCTGCCAGTCTCTGGCATCACAAAAGCATGCTCAGTGGTTAAGAATACACTCACTCTATTTCCAAAGTGGTCTTTGTCCTTCCCATCAGGTTCAGTCTGGGTCCATTTAATAGCCTATCTTCTCTCTTCTGGAGTCCAGGAAGTATTGATCCCTGGGAGATAAGTGTTATTATTATCCTCATTTTACCAAAGAGACAGACAGACAATGTAAGGACTTGTCTGGGATCATGCAGCTAGTAAGTGTCTGAGGCTGACTTTGAACTTGTCTTTCTGACTTCAGGACCAATGTTCTGTCCATTGAGGCTCCTAGCTTCCTCTTCAATTCCTTCACCATTCAGGGTAAAAAAAAAAATTGAAAATTGACTAGTGATTGTGGAAGGAGAGGAGAGACAAAGCACTCCCTTGGTGATTTTACATATCAGGGAAAGAAAAACTCATTTACCACACACATGGTAAATGAGTAATCATGGTGTGACAGATCTGAGGGACCGAAGGAGCCAACTAATCTAGCCCCTTAACTTTTTACAGATGAAGAAACTAAGTTCCAAAGAACTTAAATAACCTTCTAAAGATCACAAAGACAGAGAGTAATGAAGCCAGGATTTGAACCCACATCTACTAACTACAAATTCTGTGCTCCTTTCACTCCACCATCTTCCCTCTCATAAGAAAAGTATAAATGAGATCAGATATAAAGGACAAGTCATAACTGACAGTGATGATAAGGGAAGACTTCCTGGAGGACATGGCATTGAACTGGGCATTTAAAAATAGGAAATAAATCTATAGGCACAGGGAGGAGCTACAAGGCAAATTTGTTCTTCACAACAACTCAGTGAAGTAGATTGTACAAGTACTATTATCTCCATTTTACAGCTGTGTCTAGGACCATCATTTCTATCCACTGAGCCACTAAGCTGCCTCCACCTAAATATTAGTAACTTTAAATCTAAATTTGAGTGGTCATTGTACATTTCTGACTTTAATCAGGGAGGAAGGTGGCTAACTTATTACAAGAGCTGCTTTTACAGAGATTGAGTGATTTGCCCAAGAGCGGGTGGAGCCATCACAAGCCCAGACTTTCTCTTAGTCCTGCTTCTCTACTAGTCCTAGAATTTCTGATTCAGTGAATCAATTTCCCTAGGAGCTAAAAAACCTAAGTAATTCAGACACAAAACAAAACAAAACAAAAAAATCTAAATCCAAAGCATTCATTCAATAAACATTTATTTCATTCCTATTTTTATGCAAGGCACTGTACTAGACCCTGGGCAGAGATGCAGGTTAGAGTCTAGATTTAATGAAGTTTACTCTCTTGTAGGGTGAAAAGATATAAACTAAAATTAATATAGCATTAGTCTAATAGAGACTAAGAATGAGGAGTTGATAATCCTGTTACATATGAACAAGATTTGGAAAGACTACATAAGCTCTGTCTTGCAAGAACAAGATTCATCGCTCTCTATCATTCTTTTCCCAGACTTGTGTGCTAAAAGATGCCCCAGATACTTCAGAGAGCAGCGTATCAGTTTTCCTTCAGCAGAGTCACATAACAGGACTCGTTCAATTGGATCTCTCACCAGGCTGCTCAGAATGCATACGTCAGTCTGTGGTACACAACAGAGCTTCAAGCCTCCAAGTAAAGAGGCTAAAAAAAGAGTCATCTGCCCACAAAAAAAAAAAAAATGGAATACTTAAATGTGGATCAGGCAGAAACATCAAAAATAACAATAATTTAAGGGGAAGTTGCAACTATTAAGAAGGAAAAAGGTTGTTTGCTTTTTAATCATCCTTCCCAATGACTTTTAAACAGGTAAACTGCATATTAAAGAGAGCCCAAAGATTTGAAAATTCTGAAGGGAAATCTTTTCTTATTTAGGACATAATGAATTCAGTCTTCAGAGACCACAGAATCTGGTTTGTTGAGCTCTCTGAACTGTCAGCTGAATAATTATCTGTAAAATGTTGTGTGGAGGTGAACTCCCTATGATTCAGTTCATTTCCTGTTTTGAAACACAAGGTTAGTAACCTTTGGACCAAAAGATATCAAAGTCAAGGACCAAACCTCCTTTCTTTCCATTTTATTGATATTTAGAGGAGGTTTTTTTGTCTTAAAAAATAAGACATTATCATCCAAAGGCCCTTCCCATATGTCCTTGGAAAGTATCTGTATAGTATGCAGAACTAGAAATCCCTTGGCCATTGTGGCAAGGGAGAAAAGCCATCTAATCAAGTAAGCAGTCCTGTATTTTGTGCTAAAGAAGAACATAAGGCAGGCACACTGGGGGAGGGGGAGAGACAAGACAAAACCAGAATTCCTTTCACCTAATTACTGCTAAACCTGTTAGTACATTCTCTAGGCTTTATCTTTTCATCTGCCTCTATGCAGATCCTGATACTATGACCTGACCTATTGATGCAAGCTAATGAACCAAGGACCTTGTCATTCAGTCAGCTGCTACCACATTAGAACTTATGGGCTTCCCATCCACTCTATAGCTAAACCTTTTATGTGCTATCTCCCTCAATTAACATAGGAGCTCCTTGAAAGGAGGGACTCCCTATTTTTCTGTCTATATCCCCAGAACTTGGGGACAGCTAGCTGGCACAGTGACCTGGAGTCAGGAATCTCATCTTCCTGAGTTCAGATCTAGCCTTAGACACTTACTAACTGTGTGACCCTGGGCAAGTCACTTAACTCTGTTTACCTCAATTTCTTCATCTATAAAATGAGCTGGAGAAGGAAATGGCAAACCACTCCAGTATCCCTGCCAAGGAAAACCAAATGGGATCATGAAGAGTCAGACATGATTGAGTCCACAACTCAACAATAACAACAATCCCCAGAATTTAGAGCAGTACTTGGTACATACTAAATCCTTAACAGATATTTTTTTCATTCATTCATTCATTCATTCATTTGGCTGCTGAGCCCAAGAGGGTAAGTAATTATGCCTACTCCTTTTCTACTAATGGGGTCATCTGTTCTGGACCTATGCATATAGTGAGACAAAATTTAATCCGGTGGGACTCTGATTGCTAGTGAAAGGAGCTGGGCTCACTTTTCTAATAATTCCAGACTCATTAAACATCTACCCCAACACTCTAAGTACAATTTATTTAAAGCTTAGGTTCTGGCTCATTTCTAGGGCTTCCCAACTTCGGGGAGTACAATGCACTCAGTGTTCAATGTGAATCAGATATGGGACAGGTATTTATTTCCTACATATACATAAGATCAAAGCAGGAATTGACTGAACAGCTTGAAACAAGATTCAGTAATAATTTATAGCTATCCACAAAATTTCTTGGAAGACTAATCCTTAAACCTCTTAAGAACATAATTTTAATACTCAAACCTCATAAGAGTATAGGCAGTTTATGGCAGCACACATATCACCTTGACTGATCAAATAACTGATCAAATGACTATCCATATTTTCTTCCAGGGGTTATTTTCTCCAATGAAGAAACACCTTTGATCACCAGTTACCTCCAAGCCTGAATATGTCCATCTCCAGAATAATGTTCAGTCATCTATTCAGAAAAGGAAACACAAAGTAGAAAGATATCAGACTTGAGCCCATGACCCATAAGGGAGTAGCCAATGGGTAGTAAGGAAAGTGTACCCCCATTCTTCCACCCCACTTATGTGAGCTAATGCAAAGTGATATGAGCAGAATTAGCAGAAAATTGTACGTAGTAATTAATAACATTGTTAACTATTATTGACTATGAAAGACTTATCTACTTTCATTAAGACTGATCCAAGGCAATTCCAAAGTACTCATGATTTTAAAAAAAAGTACTCTCCACATCCAGAGAACTGATGAATTCTGCCGATTGAAATATGCACTTTTTTGCTTTCTTTATTTTTCTTGATATTTTTCAACATGGCCTATATGGAAATATATTTCATATGATGTCACACGTATAATTTATCTATTGCTTACTTTTTCATGTGGAGAGGGAGTAAAAGAGAGGCAGAGAATTTGGAACTCAAAAAATTTTAAATGAATGTTAAAAATAAATAATATTTTTTCAAAGAAAAAAAGTTGCCCTGTTCAACACCCGTTCAGTTTTACTATATTTTCAATAAGACTGATGGGGCAAGATGTGTGTGGAAACCTTAGTGACAGCTCCATCACTCATAATCCCACTCCCACCTGTTATCCTGGAGGTAAAGGCCTTCCTCTTCTCTCCTGTGACTCTTATGTTGGGAGGAAAAAGAAAGGAAGAAAGAAAGAAAGAAAGAAAGAAAGAAAGAAAGAAAGAAAGAAAGAAAGAAAGAAAGAAAGAAAGAAAGAAAGAAAGAAAGAAAGAAAGAAAGAAAGAAAGAAAGAAAGAAAGAAAGAAAGAAAGAAAGAAGAAGGAAGAAAGAAAGGAAGGAAGGAAGGAAGGAAGGAAGGAAGGAAGGAAGGAAGGAAGGAAGGAAGGAAGGAAGGAAGGAAGGAAGAAGAAAGAAAGAAAGGAAGGAAGGAAGGAAGGAAGGAAGGAAGGAAGGAAGGAAGGAAGAAAGAAAGAAAGAAAGAAAGAAAGAAAGAAAGAAAGAAAGAAAGAAAGAAAGAAAGAAAGAAAGAAAGAAAGGAAGAAAGAAAGAAAGGAAGGAAGGAAGGAAGGAAGGAAGGAAGGAAGGAAGGAAGGAAGGAAGGAAGAAAGAAAGAAAGAAAGAAAGAAAGAAAGAAAGGAAGGAAGGAAGGAAGGAAGGAAGGAAGGAAGGAAGGAAGGAAGGAAGGAAGGAAGGAAGGAAGGAAGGAAGGAAGAAAGAAAGAAAGAAAGAAAGAAAGAAAGAAAGAAAGAAACGAAGGAAGGAAGAAAGAAAGACAGAGAGAAAGAAAGACAGAGAGAAAGAGAGACAGAGAGAAAGAGAGAGAGAAAGAGAGAGAGAAAGAGAGAGAGAAAGAAAGAGGATCAGTCTAATGGCTGGACTAGGTCAGGCATTGCCAGGTGAGTGGGAGGATGAAGCAATCCTTGGCAAGAAATACTGGGAAATAAAGAATTTTCATTGACGAAAGTTAAAATCAAAGTGTTGTGGGCAGATTCATGGTTTACTTATACTGATGGAAGTAAATAGATGAAGATGAAAAAGTGATTTTTAAATCCATGCAAACCATTAATCCTCATAGCTGCATCTCCTAGATAGGAGGAAGACAAAAAGCATGTCACCGAAACCCACACTAACGTTTCTGACCCAGATGGTGTTTCAGAAAGCTGGTCTAATAGAAATGGAAATATTTAATTGTTATGTGAGCAGTATCACCTTTCTGGTACCTACAAAAATAAGGTTCTAACGCTGGAAGAACATTGATGGCCCTCTATATAAATTGGTCTCGGTGATCTTGTTCACCTTCCAATCTATCGGTTGTTCTCTGAACAAGACTGTCCTATACACTCTCCTTCACCCCCCATTGTATCTTTTACTCTCTCCAACTCCCCTCTACCTACTTTACTCTCCAATTTATGAAGTTTTTCTTAGCTATTCCAACCTGCAGTAATATTTTCCTTCCATGAATTCATCATACTTAAACAAGCATCACTTACATGTTTTTTACACACTGTCTTTTGACGTCTTCATGATGCTAGACTAAGTCAGAAAACTTTGACTCAAATGTGCACTAAACTACTTACTAATTACACTATCTTAAATCAGGCCTTTCTATAAGATGGAAATAATAATAGATGCTCTGCCTTCTGATGGCATGAAGATAAAGCCAGAATGTTGTGAAAGTATTTTGGAAACTACCACACAAATGTAAGATAGTTTTATTATTGATCCAACTAGACAGTCAGCTCTTTGGGATCCTTTTCAATCCCTACAGGGTGACCCCAAAACCACACGTAGCCCCTCAAAACCATACTTGAGGACCTAGAGGGCCACATGTGGCCTCAAGGCCGCAGGTTCCCTATCTCTGTCCTAGTACATAGTAGATGTTCAATAAATAGGTTGTTGAATAAGTTTTGTCCCCTCTAGGATACTCCTCCAGTTTGTGCTCAAATTCACAAAGTCATTCCCCAACAGATGGCTGTTGAGCTAGCAGTGTCCCCTATGACTCTTCACTTCATGTTAAAGTGAGGCTGCTGACCTTGCACAGCCCTCCCTCACTCAAATTAAAGTCAACTGTAAGTCATGTCATCATTTCCCTGATGCCATGGTACTCCTTGAAAATGAAGGACAAATACAACAACAACCTTCATGTTATAACTCAAATACCTCTCCATGACTTCCCATTAGCAGTCATTAAGTAGATATAATTAACAAGGGTTATTTCCTTCAATGGAATAATAAGAAAAGTAGCTATGAAACATTCTCTCTATAAACCAAGGGTACACTCCCCTACAAATACATATAGTGCCCATGGGAAAGCAGAACACAGAGTAAAATGGTGGTGAGATATACATGTAGCAAACACGTGTGACCAAAGCATTTCACTACTGCAAAACTGTGGGACCTCATCGTCCTTCCTCTCTTGGTGACATTCTCTCTGCAGCCGAGCTGTTGATTGTTAGGTCTAACCCTCTCTTGAATCTGAAGCTGGCTTTCTCTAATCTTTGCTGCCAGAGGTTGATTTAGAAGCTGATTCCACCTTCCAGCGACTGACTCTGTAGCCATGTCTTTCCAGGAGTATGCCTCTCTTATGTGTGCTTTAAACTCTAACTAATACTCTGACTGCTTCATCAGAAAGAGATGTTTTTCTGGAAAAGCAGTTCTATTGCTAAATATCATGACTGATGGGAGAGTGAGAAGAGAGAGAAATCCCCACCTCTTCTCCCTTGTGATTCCTTCTTGGGGGCTTGGATTTTTTCTCGACTGCTGGCTTCTGGCAGAACTACCTCAAGCTCTCCAACTTTTAAAAGACATTGGTGTTGTGTCCAGTCATTACTCCTTTCCAACTTAATCAGAAAAAGAAGTGTTTATACTTGGAAAAGGGCCATAGGATGCTAACAACGTGTTAACACATTTCACCTTATCCTCTATGATAGCTTCTAACTCAACTGAGCTTATAAACATTTAATCAATCAAAATTTATTAAGTGCCTATTTTGCCAAGAACTGGGCAAAGAAAAGGGATACAAAAGGAAGCAAAAGTCAGTATTTACCCTCAAGAAGCTTATAATCTAATGGGGGAGACAACATGCAAACAAATATATTCAAAGAAAGCTAAATACAGGAAAAATAGGAAACAACACAGGAAAGATGCTCAGAAAAAGAGCGGATGGAGAAAGACTCATGTAGAAGGTGGGATTTAAGTTAGGACATAAAGGAAGCCAGAGAAGTCAGTGGTCAGAGTGGGGGAGGGAGAATATTCCAGTCAAAGGGGATGGCAAGAGAAAATGCCCAGAAGCCAAGAGGTAGAAGGTCTTGTTTGTGGAATAGCCAGGAAGCTGGTTTCCCTGGATCAAAGTTTAGAAGAGGACATGTATAAGATGAGCCATGCCAAAATCACTATTCCAAATTTAACATAAACCTAAAAAGATAAGCTGTACTTGTCATCTGCTTTTTTTTTTTTTGCTTCTTCATATAAGGAAATGTTCATGTTTGTTGATATTTGTAAAGTTCATAATAATAGCACACACACAAAAGGTTTCCATCCATTCAAGGAAGAGGACACATGATGACTTGAAGAGGTGTCTAAATATGGCTTCGGGATGACTAGCCATGTGACCATAGGTGAGGTGACCATAGGGAATTCTCAGAATCTGGATTTCTACAGCACTAAAATTAAGATAAGACCTATAGCACCTACCTCATGTTTTATTTTGAAGTTCAGATAAGGTAATTCATGTCAATTGCTGCCTAGATATCAATTTATTGCCATTATCTTCTGTTTCAGGTGTATCTGTCCTTCCCTGAAAGATGCGTTGATTTCTTCCATTATTGATGTCAAAGACCTACATTGGAAGGGCCTTCTTAATGTTTTCTTCAGCTCTTTCGTAATCTCATAGGATTATCAATTTAAGAGTTCAACGGGCCAAATATCCAATGAGATCATTTTAAAGGCAAAGAAACTAGAGCCCAGAGAAATTGTGATTAACTCAAAGTCATATAAGTAATAGTAGAGCTGGGGCAAGGGAAAAGATAACAAAATGATGAGTAAAAACGTCAAATGGGGGTTGAGGATGGGAGAATTTGGTCCAAAGACAACTAAACTGGATGCTATGGAACCATAGGCATGTCGCTATTGTCTGAGCTTCTGGTCACTTATTTGTAAATTTGGGCTAACATTTGCACTACCTACCTTACAGGATTGTTTTTAAGCAAAACATTCATTTTGGAAACCTGAAAGTGTTAGAGAAATATGAGTTATTATTTCACAATTTTGCTTGTGCCTGGCCTGTTTGTAAACAAAGAACTTGGGCAAATCCCATTAAAGAGAAAATAACCCCCTTGGGACACTAAGATAAGTAAGGGTGACACTATAGAACAGTCCCAGATTTCACAACCAAATCAGAGGCTTCAGCTATGAAAATTAAATTAAATTAAAGGAAGGGAATGATTTCCAAATACTTCTTTGGGGAAAAAGAGAGTTTAATAGAACAATTTGCTCATTGCTACCTTCCCACCCAGTTCTATTACAGGAATCCATCACTTTTCCCCAATTCCCACTTTCCTACTCACACTCCATTGTCAGAGCAGGATTCCTCCTGTTCTCTTTCAAGGTCTTCCAGAGAACACACCTCTTCCTTTAAGTCTTTTCATTGAAGTCATATCCCATTGAGAGAATCCCCCTCCCACGCTCTGAAGTACAACATTCAAGTCTCCTTCCAGCAGAGAGATGAAGCCACCTATTTGGCTGCTGACTTTTTGTTTGTTTATCTGATTGAACTGGTTGTCTAATTTGTCTATGATAGGCCAGAGGCCCATAGGGAAAGGGCTGGACCCACTTTTCTGTTTTGTGTGGAGCCAAGTCGACTTTTAGCACTCTGCTAAAAGCACAAAAACAAGCATTATCATAATGTGTCAGGAGGGTGTGTGGAAGGTGTGGTTGGGTCCAAAATTAGAGGCTCAAAATAAGCAACCAAGAGATGGCGGAAAAGTTAGTGGACTCCCAGGAGTGTGTCTGTGCCACTTGAAAGTGCTAGGCATATTTTTGGGGAAGAGCAGTCAGATGGAGCGTTATGACTCGAACCTAAATATGGAGATGTTTAGATTAGACAGCAGTAAAGCATCTTAACAGCAGAGGCAAACTGTCAAAGGAAGGGACTGCTGGCTGGGCTAATTATGGCTAACTCATTAGAGCTGTTCAGAAATAATCTGGAAGGGGTTCAAGAGTGTTTAAGAATAGTGGAAAGTCCTCTGTGATTGGGGAAGCTCTATTTGTTCATTTACAAAGCTTCTCCTGGATCCCATCTGCCTGGATTTGGGACTTCTCTGACAATTCTGACTTTCTCCTTTCCCACTCATTTATCCTCTCATAATGGCAAATGCAGTTTGACAGAGCTGGCCTCAGAGTAAAGAGAACTGGGCTCAAATCCTGATTCTGGCAATTCAGTAGTTGGGTGACCATGGGCAAATTACAGGATCCCTCAGGGATTCCAGACAAGTGTTTACCTACAAGTTGCTGAAGGTGTGCTGAACTGTATCAGTGGAAGTAGCTTTCTTCTTCGGGCTTTTTCTGTAATAATGAAACCATAGATCTTGGAAAAGAAGGGAAGGAAGGAAGAAAGGAAGGAAGGAAGAAAGGAAGGAAGGAAGGAAGGAAGGAAGGAAGGAAGGAAGGAAGGAAGGAAGGAAGGAAGGAAGGGAGGGAGGGAGAGAGGGAGGGAGGGAGGGAATGAAAGAGGTAATGAGGAAAAGAAAGAGGCAATGAGGCAGAGAAATAAGGGAGAAAGGGAAGGAAAGAAGAGAAAGAAGGAAAAAGAAAGAAAAGAAAGGAGGGAGGCAGGGAAAGAAGGAAGGAATTAAGGAAGGAAGGAAAGAAACAAGAAAATAAAGGGGAGAAAAAAGATCGGTAAAACCAATAAACAAATTGAAAAAGTCTGACATTATGTACAACATCTATGAATGGCCATGAGGACCCCACCTCTCCATAGGAGCAATGGCAGAAGGAATTTCTTCTCATATCTTTTTTTTTTTTGGCAGCGAAGCATATTCATGATTCCATAGCATTCAGTTTTATTTGTTTTGTTGTTGCATTGTCAACACTGTTCTTTCCATTTACATTGCTATGGTAATTGTGTATATTGGTTTTCTGGTTCTACTTACTTGACTTTACAATTCATGCAATTTTTTCCATATTTCTCTATATTCATCCTGTTCATCAACCAAATCCCACAATATTCCTGTGTAGCACAATTTGTTCAGCCATTTTTCAATGGATTGACACCTCCTTTTTCCCAGATCTTTGCTACCACACACACACACACACACACACACACACACACACACACACACACACACACACATACACACACAGTGATGCTATAAATTTTTCAGTGTATATGGAGCCCTTCTTTTTGTCATTTGCTTCCTTGGAGTATATGCTTGGAGTATATCCAGTGCTAGCACTGGATTCTCTGAGTCAAAGGGCATGAATGTTTTAGTCCTTTCATTTGTATGATTCAGAATTGCTTTCCGTAATAGCTGTACTGATTCTCAGCTCTATCAACAATTCAGTAAAGTTTACCTTTCTTTCCACAAACTTTCCAACATGAACTATTCTCATCTTTTGTCATCTTTGCCAGTTTCTTAGGTCATTTCCATTGGCATGTGGTATATATATGTCTAAGTTGGGCTTCCTCAAGTCTGCATTTCCAAACAGAGAACGCATCATAGGGTTCCCAAGGCACAAAGTGCGTGACAATCTGAAAAAGACTTTAATGGAATTGTCCAAGTTTTTTCAATTTCTTTTTTCTTCCTCTTCTTCCTCCAATAGTTCTAAGCCAAATGTTTAATTTACCCTCTCCCTTGGCACCCTTTACCACCATTACCACCACTAGAGCTAGATGCACCACGTAAATGTTGGAATAAATAAGTAAGGCTCAGACAAACAAGCAGAGAAAACACAATTAGACAAAGCAAACAGAGAAGAGGAAGTGGTGAACATCCCACAAGGGGAAGGTCAAAGTCTTGGGGAGCCCACCTGCTATAAATTTCTGTGGAACCCATTGAAATCATCCACGTGGGTCCACTCAGTTCTTGTTAATAATGTCCATATGGAAACACAAACACAGAGAAAATCTGCAAATGGAAAAGTTTGAGCATAGCAAATCAAAAGAGCAACCGACCCCCAAGGCAGAGGGAAGTGGTGAAATGGGCCTGTGTGTGTGTGTGTGTGTGTGTGTGTGTGTGTGTGTGTGTGTGTGTGTGTGTGCGCACAGAAGGAAAAGATCCTCTCCATTTCCATCTTAGACCATGCTAAACTTCACACATGTGAAAGATTGTGCTGTAGGTGGACCACACTGCCAACAGAAAGACTGCAGGAATCAGGAAACCAAGCTCTCCAAACAGAACTTATTATCTTGTAATCTGCAACCTGACCATTAGCAGAGTAAGCCATCAGGAGTTACAATAATCAAGTCAATCACAGAAGGGAAGGAAGGAGAGGAAAAAGCCAGGATTTAGATGTTCATACCCCCAGCCTGAGTTGAACAGGGTAATAGATTCCAAGTTGGAAGGAAAGGGGATAAGAACCTACTATGTGATGGGCACCGTGTTAAGTGCTTTACAAATAACATCTCATTTGATCCTCACAACACTGCAAGGTAGGTGCTCTTGTGATCCCCACTTTACAGTAGAGGAACCTGAGGCAGAGAAGTTAAGTAACTTGCCCAGAATCACACAGATAGCAAGTATCTGAAGCCAGAAGAAACTTAGAAGTTTTGAGTCCAACCTCCTCATTTTATAGATGAGACTAAGACCCAGAAAGAAATGATTTGCCCAAGGTCACAGAGGTAATAGGAGCATGAACACAGACCATCTGACTCCAAAGCAGTGATTTTTCCATTAGATTGTGTTGAGCAATGTATGCCACATTCCCATTGCCTCAACAGATTGGACTTGCTGTCCTGGTGTTTCTGGGGCAGAGGTAAGTAGGTTTATGACATGGCATACAGGTGCCACTGCCCAGTAGTGGCCACTGCCTAGGGACTGCTTCACAGTCCAGTAATGTCTTACATCCTAAAGTGATAATTGAACAAACTGGACACACAACACCCTATGGCTAGAGAAATTAACCAAGTTTGCAAAACACCATAAGCTTCTGGGTTTTACTGACCTGATTAGGACACAATCTACATCTGAAACGTACTAAGAGATCTCATTCTTTTATCTTAAGATAAAAAATTTCAGTAGAAGAAAATACAAGAGAGTCAACATTCACCATCCTAAACTCAGTTCAACCCATGATGCTTCAGCCTGCTTTTCTACCTTCACCCTAGGGATCCTTTCATTCAGGCAATGCCTCTGCCCTCTACAGTCTCCCCATGTTGCTGAGTTTTTCTTGGAACTTCCATATCAGCCATAATCATTGATAACCCAGAGCTCAATCCCTGACTCACCTGATGACTTTTCCACCACTACCACTGCAGTCCCCCACAACCCTTTACAGCTTCTTTTCAGGAATTGACTTTTCCCATTGGAATATAGCAGCTCTTTGGTGAAAGAGACTGGTTTTCTTCTTTCTTGTATTTATATTCTCAGAGCTTAGCACAGTGTCTTATTTTTTTTCAGTCACTTTTTGTCATGTCTAACTCTTCATGCTTCCATTTGGTTGCTGGTGTGCTCGTCCTTCATGTTTGAAGAGGACCATGCCATCAGAGAAATGATGACATGATTTGCGCTTGACTTTGTTTTGAATGAGGAAGGGCTATGCAGGTCACCAGCCTCACTTCTCCTCCTGAGCCATCTGAATCCAGTGACCAGATATTCATCAGGATGACTGGAGATGACCCAGGATGCACTGGGAGACCTTGGGCCCTTTAGGCCAAGGTCTTTGCAGGTACTCACTTAAGGTGAGGTGATGCACATTCAGTGAATAGACCTTTTTAAGCAGTAGTCTAGGGATGGCCTCTTTAACTAAAAAAACAAAAAAATCAAGCTGGGAGGGCAAGACCCTCAGGGTTGCTGTACCAAAGAGAAACAGTTACCGTTGATATTCTTGTCAAAGATACTGGAGTGGCTTGTCATTTCCTTCTCCAGCTCAATTCACAGATGAGGAAACTGAGGCAAACAAGTTTAAGTGACTTGTCCAGGGTCATACAACTAATAAGTGTCTGAGGTCAGATTTGAACTCAGGAAGATGAGTCTTCACGACTCCAGTCCCAGAACTCTATGTAGCAAGCCTTCAAATATTTAATTACAGCTCTCCTATGCCCACTAGATCTCCTTTGCTCCAAGGTAATTATCCAAAGTTCCTTCAACCAGTTTTCTTTAAGATATGGTCTGTAGGCAGTTCATTATCTTGATTGCCCTCCTCGGGCCATATCCCTCCTGCAATAAGGGACCCAGAACTGAACATAATACTCTAAATGTGGTCTGACCAAGACAGGATTATCTCTTCCTTTGCTCTTGATCATATTAATTTAACCTAAGATTTTACTCCAATTAAACCTCCACACAACTAGAAAAGTCTTTTTCTGAAGGCAGAGATGTGATCAAGTCACCACCTCTGCCAGGCAACTCTTGTGGCTTCCTATTGCTCCCAAGATCAAATCCAAACTCCTCTGTTTGGCACTTAAATCTCTTCATAACCTAGTTCCTTTCTTAATGTCCCTGTCTTCTTAAACATTAGTCTCCTTCCTCTGTAATCCAATCATTCTGGCTTATTCTAGTCTTATGTCCATGCCTTTGCATTGCCTTCCTCATGCCTGGAATGCACTCTCTCTTCAACTCTGCCTTTTGGAATCCTTATCAGCCCAAGTACCACCTTCTATATGAAACTCTTCCTGAGTCCCCTCTAGCTGTTAATTGCTTCTATCCCATAAAAACTTTGTAAAAATTTTATAAGAATTACATATATTCTTATACATATGCCTATTGAGGTTAGGGGACTCTATCACTTTTGTCCTCATATTCTCAGTGTTTAGAAGAATGATAGACACATAATGATGCGTGTTTGTTGATTGATTAGGTTTGGGGGGGATTGCTTTTGTTTTGACAACCATGTCACAGTGTTTATTTATATTGAGCTTGGGGTCCATTAAAAACCCTCAGATTTAAAAAAAAATTGACTTGGCAAATATCAGCAAATATGATGTTTTAAATATTCAAAGAATAGAAAAGGAAAGGGATAGCTAAAAACCATGAATCTCCATTATGTAAAAATTGTTAGAGATTTTAAAATTATCACCATATTAGTTCTAAAGTTGTTTCACTTCACTGTTTCCCCTGAATCACTATTCTGTGTTGTGCAATTTTAATGTGTCATGGACATTCTTCATTTCTTTTTCACTCTCTTTATTTCCACTCTTCCCTCTTGAAGGGTTGTTACATAGAGTTCTGGGACTGGAGTCGTGAAGACTCATCTTCCTGAGTTCAAATCTGACCTCAGACACTTATTAGTTGTATGACCCTGGACAAGTCACTTAAACTTGTTTGCCTCAGTTTCCTCATCTGTGAATTGAGCTGGAGAAGGAAAAAAAAATTCCTTTGTAACCAATAAGCATAGTCGAATAAAACAAATCCACAGATTACCTATGTCTTAAAATGTATTTCACATGCTTCACCTCTAGCCAGGATGTGCTGGAGACAGCTCAGACTTGTTCGTGAGACCAAATGCTAAATTTTCATTGTGAGCATTTACACCTAGGAAATGGTCAAATGATGCAAATCAGGGCTTTATTTACTGTTTTGTTGAACGTCTAGACTTAAATTAATTGAGCAATGTTGATAATGCTAATAATTCAGAGCAAACTTAAAAGTTTGTTAAGCATATTTTTTTCCTTGCAGAGAGCCAGTTGGTAAACATTTACCAGCTCATCACTGCCTCTAATCAATCATCTTTCTGTCAACAGGTGGGAAGCATGCTTCACTGTCCATCCATTCATCCTCTGGAATCATCATTGGTCATTATATTAATTGGAGTTCTTAAGTCTTTCACCAGACAGGTAGGTGGTTCAGTAGATAGAGTACTAGACCTGGAATCAGGAAGACTCATCTTTGTGAGTTCAAATCTGGCCTCAGACACTGGGTGACCCTGGGCAAATCACTTACCCCTGTTTGTCTCACTTTCCTCATGTAAAATGATCTGGAAAAGGAAATGGCAAATTATTTCAGTATCTTTGCCAAGAAAACTCCAAATGGAGTCACATGACTGAACAACAAAGTCTTTTAAAGTGTTTTTCTTTACAAAGTAGTAATCATTGTATAAATTGTTCTCCTAGCTCTGCCCGCTTCACTTTACTTCAAGTCATATGCATCTTCCCAGGCTTCTCTTTTGACCTTTTAATTATTAGGATCGAATGTTTCAGTCTTCATTTTTTAGACCTTTATGGATTGTGATTTTTGTTGTTTTGCAATTAGTAAAAGAAAAAATTTTTCTGCATTTATGAGTTTTATGCACTAGTGCATGCTCATTTTTAAAGAACCTTAATTCTGGAGATAAATGTGTACTCTGTTCTATTCTCATTCAGTAATTACCAGACACCTATCATATATAACTTTTCTAAAGTTGATCCAAATATTTAATTTAGGATTAGAAGGATATAGTGTCGGAAGAAACCATAGAGGCCAGTTAGTCAAACTCTCATTTGCCCAAGGTCAATAAATGGTAGATCCAGGTCTTTCTTCAGTTATGTACTTCTACTAATCTACTGTCCATCCTTCCATTCACTTGACTGGACCCCAATCACTGGTTTTTACATTTTATTTCCTTTTATTCCTCCCTTCATAATATATCCTTCAAAGTTGAAGTTTGTTTTGCTTATAACTATTCAGAACCTGACCACTCTTCCTTTTAAATCCCTGACTCCTACTGTTTTCAAATCTTTGTGTGTATATGTATGTGTATCCAAACCTCCTTTGGCTGATTTAGATAAATTTAAGTTTTATATGATGTCCACCCCCTCTAGTACTTCTTTCATTCTGCATACTCTTCTTCTATGTACCTCAGTTATGAGAAATTTTAAGATCACCTACTTCTTCCTCATTGCTTACTTATTTTTCCTTCCTTTTTTTTCCTCACTTAAAACTATCAACACACAAACACACACACACACACACACACACACACACACACACACACCTTAATCCTTGTCCTTCAGTCTTAGAAAGTAAGTTATTCTTGGCTGAAAACCTTTTTTTATGTTTTGCCTTTTGACTTATATTCCAAGAATTTCTCTCCTTCTTAATAGTATCTACTAAGTCTTGTATGAACCTGACCATGCTTCCTTGGTATTTGAACTCTTTATTCTTGACTGCTTGTCACATTTTTTTTCTTTGACTTGAAAACTCAGTATCACATTTCTGGTATACATTTGGAGTTTTCTTTCAGGAAGTAACATGGATTCACGTGAGCTATTGTTATTTTGTGCAGGCAGGCACAGTGGATAGAGCAACTGGAATAGAATTAGGAAGAACTGAGCTTAAGTTCAACTTTAAATATTTACTAGCTGTGTGGCCTTGGGCAAAACAGCTAGCCTCTGTTTGCCTCAGTTTCCTCATCTGTAAAATGGGCATGATAATAGCACCTACCTCCCAGAATTATTTTAATGATCAAATGAGATGATAACTATAAAGTCCTTAGTAAAGTGACTGGAATGTAGTAGGCTCTATAGAAATGTTAATTATTATTATTTCTTGAAATACAATATTCAGAAATTTTTATCATGTTTTTCACAGTCTGGTGATTTTTCAATTGCCACCCCAATCTCTTTTCCAGTACAGCTGTTTTTTTATAGTATATACTTTTCATTTCCTTCTATTTTTCAATCTTTTAACTTTGTTCTAATATTTCATGTTGTCTCATGGGGTCATTGAGTTTTACTTTTTATGATTTTCATGGATTCTACTCCTTAAATAAGGTTTCTGCATTCCATTCTAAGTTATTTATTCTCTTTTGATTTTTTTTCTAGAGTTTTAGTTTAATTTAAATTTTATTTTTATTTTTTATCCTTCACTTAATTTTTTCCAGGCATTTTTGTTATCCTTGTGACCAACCAATTATTTTTCCACTAAGGCTGTACTTGTAGAGAATTATTCTCTTCTCAGTTTTCCTTCTAGGAAATTTTTGACCCATAAAATATCTTTATAATTTTTGTCACCTTCTTTTCACTCATATTTCTGACTCAGTTCCTGTTTTGGGATTTGTGCCAAGACCAGGATCTATTTTCTCTTATAATCTTGGATGAGATAGTCAAGTCCTATTTGGTTCTAACCTTTCTTTCCTGGGTTTCTGCCCTTGCCTTCCACTTCTCTTGGTGTGTCTATGTTCAGGGTACTAGCAGGCTTCAGAATCCCAGGTCAGAACTTTGAGGTTGTGATTAGGGAACTAATTCTCTGATTAGGAAACCACCACCATGGTGTTCTATTCAGTCCCCTTGAGGCTTGTCTGGGTCTGCAGTAGTCTTTTGTTTTCCATGGAGCTTTCCTTGTTGGGGTGCTGTCCCTAGGTTCCTCCTCCTTATTAGGATGCTACGATAAGCTTTTGCTTTATTACAATAAGCAATTATAAGAAGAGCTAGAATAAAGAATTTCCCCATTTGAAGTAGTATTTCTTTACATTAATTTGTGGATTGAGAAAGTCCAATTCGTTTATCTTATCTTAAATGTCCGTTCCCTTATCTGAAAATGGGAATGTTAGATGAATTAGGGTTTTCAAAGTACTGTGGAAAAGTATCTTCATTATAGTTATATATTAAAAAGCAGCTCATTAATTGTATACTAATAAAGTCTATTTTAAATGATTTAAAACTATTTGTTTTTTCTATAAAGGTTTTAACATTGCAATCTTTTTCCTACTCTTAATTTATATAGCAGAATTTTTTCCCCAGTCTTCAAGCTAAGTTCCATGCTCAAGGGACTGAGCCAAATGAGCTCTAAAATTCTATAATCTATGATCTACGATCTTGGCCTTGGTCTGAATTAATAAGGTTTGTTAGATTTGTGTTTTGTACTTCATATATGCTTTATGTCTGTATCAGTGCTTATGTGCAGGAAGTGTAAATTAAGAGTGCCCTTTTGTTTTTTTAATTTTGCTCTAAGTACATGAAAAATTTTCCATCTTTTACTGGATTTAGTATAAGGCATATAAGTCCTATCAAGTTTTCTTTGTTAAAAGAAACATTAAAAAACATGATTTTATTACATTCTCATCCTACCCACTGACATCTCTATTTCTTGCTGGCACTATCGCCCCTTGCACGGAATGAATGCTTTCCCGCACTTCCTCCCCACTCCATGCTTTCTTTACTGCATTAATTTCTTCCTGTCCTGGCTTACCAGCTGAAAATGATCTCTCAACTCAAATTTCTTATAGCACTTTGTCAAGTGCTCTCCTTTGCACTTATTGCATTCTGCTTTATATCATAGATATCTGTGTACAACAATCAATCCATCAACAAGCATTTATTAAGTGATTACTATGTGCCAGACACAGTGTTAAGCCCTGGGGATAAAAAGAAAGACAAAAGGAAAAAAAAAGTCCCTGACCTTAAGAACTAATGGTGAAGTTAACATGTAAATAAAAGGAAGATATACACAGAATAAATGGAAAGCAACCTTGAAAGGGAAGGTTCTAAAAGCTGAGGAGAAGGGTGATGGAATTGGAAAGGCCTCTTGTCAAGGATTTAATTTGATGTGAGTTCTGAAAGAATCCAAAGATTCTAAGAGGTGAAAGTGAGAAGAAAGAACATTCCAGTTATGGGGGACAGCAAGTACACAAAGATGATGACATAAAGATAGGAGATAGAATGTTGTATGCAAGAAACATGTAGGATTGAACTCTAGATTTCATGGAGAGAAATACAGTGAAGAAGACTGGAAAGATAAGAATGGGCCAGGTTGAGAAGATAGTTCTTTACTTTGGATCCTTGAGGTAATAGGAAAACACTGGAGTTTACAGGGAAATGAGGCGCACATGTACAGAACCACAAATTAGGAAAGTCAGTTTAACACCTAAATGGAAAACAGATTAAAATAGTGAGATATATGAGGCAGGGAGGTCAATTAGAAGGCCATTGCAACAGTCCAGGCAAGAGGTGAAGAAAATCTGAACGAGAGTGGCAGCTGCATGAGTGGAGAAGGGGACAGAGATGGGAGCCGTTATGAATGGTGAGATTTGGCACCTGATTAGATATGTGGGAGAAATGAGTTGGATTTGAGAATGACACTCAGAGGTTACAAACCTAGGTGATTGGAAGAACAATGGTGCCCTTGACAATAACAGGGGTGTTCAGAAGAGAGGAGGCTTTAGGGGTTAGGTAGTGGGTTCTGTTTTGGATAAATTGAATTTGGGTCCTATATGTCTATAGGATATAGAGTTCAAAATATCTAATAGGCTCAGGAGAAAGACTAGGGCTGGGCAAAATCGATCTGGGTAATCATGTGCAAAGAGATGATGACTGAACCTAAAAGGATTGATGAAAAAAATAGAACAAGGTCCAAGATAGAACCTTTGCAGGCACCCAGAGTTTGGAGGCATAATGTGGATGAAGATCCAGCAAAGGAGGATGACAAGGAGCTATCAGGCAGGAAGGAGAACCAAAAGTAGCATCATAAAAACCTAGAGAGGAGAATGTGATCCACAGGGTCAGATGCTGCAGAGAGGTCAAGAAGGACTGAGAAAAACTCATTAGATTTGGTAATTAAGAGATCATTACTTACTTTTAAAAGAGTGGTTCCACTTAAATGATGAGGTCAAAAGACACATTACAAAGAGTTTAGAAGAGAATGAGAAGAGACAGTCAAAGCACCAAGTGCAGATCGCTTTCTAAAAGAGTGTAACAGCAAAGAGGAAGAAAGATTTAGAATGATAGCTAAAACCAAGTCAGGGGAGGGACACTGGATTTTTTTTAAGGGGCGGGCATGGAGACATAAGTACCCTTGTAGGCAGTAGGAGGGAGAGGGTGGATGAGGAAAGATTAAAGATTAGCAAACGGGATCATGTTTTATCATCCCCTTCTGCTTCTAAGCTCCTTTAAAAGGGCAGATCTATTTCATATTTATATCCCAAAAGGTAAGTAGGGTCTTGCACCCAGTAGGCATTCAATAAGGTTCATTGAGAAGGTGTATTGTGCGCCTTCCATGACTCAGGATGAATTGAAAACTCAAGACTTGAATGAAATGAGAAGTTTATTTAATAATAGCATGGAAAAGATACTGAATAACATACAACACTTATGCCTCCACATATTCATCTCCATACAAAAACATGTCTGGTCAGAAGTTTGTATTGTGGTGAGTGCTGTATGAGAACAAGGTGGAGGGGATGGGGTGGTGGAGAAAGTCCAGAATTCAGCCTACATGTAATGACTGTCCTGGATATCCCTCTTAAATAGAGATTCTGGGAGGAGCCATCCAATCAGAGGGAAAGGCCACAGAAACTGAAGGAAATTCCAATCTGTTAAATTCAGGGTTAGAGGGTGGAGTGAATGTCTAGTAGGACAAGATTTCTGGAGAATGGTAGAAAAAGTTCAGAGTTCAGTCTGTTAGGATCCATGCTGAGGCTGCTGCTGCTGGGACCTATTGAACTGGAGAGCATGAGAAGGACCCAGATTGTTCTGCACTGTATCAGAATCATCTGAGTTCTCATCCACTGTATTCTCCAAATCTAGCCCAAGTGGCCTAGAACCTGGATTTTCTTAGAGGTGAGATTTTATCCCTTGTCTTATGTAAAGGCCACCATCCATTCTAGGGCCTCTGGCATTATGTCCAGACAGCACTGTGTAATCTATGAAGTGATGGATACTTCACAGATGAGTGAAGTATTTTGGTAGGAAATGACAAGATAATGAAGCCTTTTGAGTTATAAAAGAGTAATCCTTGAAAGCTCAGGACCTCATCACAAAAAAAAAGAAGCTGGCAATGAAATATTAAACTAACTCTAAAAGATTTGGCCACATCAGGTTATCTCTTTATGAGGTACAAATTAGTCCCTTGAATGAATCGTAAAGGAAACGATGGAATAGGATGAGGGATGATAGGCAATGCCTAGGGTGACCTTAAAAGTTAATTCTCTGAATCCAGGAGTCCAGTTCAAAGAGGAATTGAGCTCCTGATGGGACAAACCTCATAAGCTATTGGGCAGTGGAGCAGAGGCAACCTATACAAAGAAAAGGGCCAGGACTCTGGAAAGGAAGGTTTTCTACCAGTTAAGTATGAGATATGCCAGGACAGAAGCTGTGTTGCTGAAAACCATCCTCCCTTCCACCCTCCCAGCTGTGGAGCCCAAGGCAGTAATCTAATATCTCCTTTCTCCCACAGAGCTCTTTCATAGGCGCCTAAAGCTTTTTCCTCTGGGCAGGGTGGAGAAGTTTGCTTACTTTTCTTTGTTTTAAATATTTACTTTGTCCTTATAAACAGAGATGTGGAAGAAAAACTCCGTACTCTCGGTTTTACCCAAAGTCTTTCAGAGATAATCCATTAGCATAACATTTGGAGAGAGATCCCAGGCTAATTGGAATTTTCTCTGACCCAAGTAATGACTGCTTACATTTTATAGTAATCATGAAACAAAAGACAAAATTCTACAGCCAGATAAATCAAAAAGTGTAATTTGGGTTTTTTAATTTACCAAATAGAACTAGAGTAAATGTGGATGCTGAAGCCACACCTTTAAGATGATCAATCAGTCTTCCTGGAAGAGGAAGAGCTCCAGCTTTGGGACCATCCAGGGTAAACCAAAGGGCTGCCTCTCTTGATAAATTACGGGACACTTCCTTTGATTAAAAAAGGGCCATCCTCTCAATCTAATCTTACTTTCAGGACATCAGGATTCCTCCTGGAACTTGATTTAATCAAACAAAGGAAAATTGAAAAGAAACAAAAAAGAGAAAAGAAAAAATCTGTTTTCTAGATTAGAGTTTTTTGTTGTTTAATTTAGGTGAGACTAAGGACTTCAGACTGCTATAGTTAAGATATTTCTTAATATTTAATGATACATCTAATGCTCTAGTAGGGCAGCTAGGTGGCACAGTGAATAGAATGCTGGGCCTGGAGTCATGAAGACCTGAGTTCAAACGTGACCTCAGACACTTACTAGTTCGGTGACCCTAAGCAAGTCACATAATCTTGTCTGCCTCTGTTTCTTCATCTATAAAATGACCTAGAGAAGGAAATGGCAAACCACTCCAGTATCTTTGCCAAGAAAACCCCAAAAGAGGTCATGAAGAGTCACACAAAACTGAAAATGACTAAACAACTTTTTAGTGGATGCTTTCATAGTGGTAACCACTGACACTTGTTACTTGGGCTTATACTTACTTGGCATACAGCTGAGAGGAAACCACTGAACGGGAAACATCTGTAGAGAATAAATTAAGATAGATTTAACAATGAAGTATTTGCTTGAAATGTTGTCTCTCGTTGGGAGCTCAGAACTAACTGAATGAGAAAGAGACTTACAAATCCTTCCATGATCAGAGAGTTTGGAAACCAATCTCAACAAAGGGTAGGTCATAGGGTAAAGGGCAAATGCAGTGATTAAACATCCTTCATCACTACAAACTCCCTTTAACATTGCTAAAATCAAAATCTCTTATGAGGATTAAGCATTTTTTTTCTGCTTTTGAAGTTGAAATACTACTTCTGTGTTCTTGTTTCTTTTAGATAGGATTAATTTGCATTTTTGCTTTGCATTACTTCGTTCTATTTCCATAGAATATTATTTTTTGTATCATTGTGGTATAATATTGCAGATCTGGCTTAATTCTAAGTTGTGGGCAGCTAGTAGGCACAGAATATAGAGTGCTGGACTTGGAGTTAGGAAGATCTGCCCTGAGTTCAAACCCAGACTCAGACACTTAGTAGCTGAGTGACCCTAGGCAAGGCTCCCTCAACTTCATCTGAAAAACGGGGATGATAATGGTGCTTACCTTCCAGGGTTGTTGTGAGGGAAATGAGGGAAAAAGTACTTTGCAAAACTTAAAACACTATATAAATGCTAACTATTATAATCATCATCATTATTAATTTTCTTGTTATCACGGATTGGTGTAAAATTCATAGGAGTATCCTTATTTAATGAGTGGATAAAGAATTTCAAAATAAGCATATTACCAAGTATATTTGTCTTAGGTCCTGACTCAGGGCAGTGCCCTGGGTAGTATAGGTTAGAAAGTAAAACAGGGGTAGGTCATTCAGCATTTAACAAAAGGAGACTTTACTCAGCCATAGCAGAAAAATGATATTCAACAGATACATCAAGTTTATTCATCTGAAAGAAGCTCCCTTTCCTGAGATACCCATCATCCTTCCCTTCCCTTCCCTTCCCTTCCCTTTCCCAAAACCTTAAACCTACTGCACTCTACTGCCCATAGATTGGACAACACTAGGCCCTGCTCATAGATTGGACAACACTAGGCCTCTGACCAAGCTCCACTTAAGGGCTGGACCCTCCTGGCTTAATAGTGATTATCAATAGTAATTATTGCTGCTTCCCTCCCAGCCTGCTATACTTATTTTTCTTTGCCTCATTAAAGGGGCCGTGCCCTGACTACTCCTCAAAAAGATCTATTCACTGAATGGGCGTTACCTCACCTAAGTGAGTACCTGAATACACACCTTGACCTAAAGAGGCCAAGGTCTCCCAGTGCATCCTGGGTCATCTCCAGTCATCCTGATGAATATCTGGTCACTGGATTCAGATGACTCTGGAGGAGAAGTGAGGCTGGTGACCTGCACAGCCCTCCCTCTCTCAAAACAAAGTCAAGTGCGAGTCATGTCATTATTTCTCTGATGGCATGGTCTTCTTCTTCGGCAATGAAGGACGAACACAACAAGAGAAAGGTTAGAGCTTTCCATGGCTGCTTTTGTCCTCAGACAATCAGAAAGTGTTGTCAATAGCCTTTAGTCCTCTGGGCCCACCAACGCAGAAGAATGACCTCAAGATCTTTTCCTTCACATGAGGGAAGGATTGGTTTCAATGTCCTACCATGACACTGAAAAGAAATGTCAAAGAGATGGAAGATCACAAGATAGGTCATGGTCAAGTTAGGACTGGAGAGATCACTCAGTCAGTGCCCTGTAAATTGCCAACCTTTTGAGCCATTCAAAAATATCACACACATTGAGAGTGGAACTTGGGAACTGCTCTGATTTGTGTACTCTTAGCAGGGGCAGAGGAGGAGCTGATGAGAAGGGAGGCCTTAATGAGTACAGGAAGTCCTATAGAAAGGAGTTGAGGAAAGGAGGGAAATATGTCACATATAACTTACCTAAATTACCTTGTGTATATGTACCTATATTCATATATGTGTGTATTATTGTCATATGTATACATACATATGTGGATATCACACATATGCCCTACACAATTTAAACACACACATTGTGTGTGCGTGTGCGTGTTCTTCCTTCGTTGACAAAGACCATGCCATCAGAGAAATAATGACATGACTTGCACTTGACTTTGTTTTGAGTGAGGGAAGGCTATGCAGGTCACCAGTCTCACTTGTCCTCCAGAGCTATCTGAATCCAATGACCAGATATTCATCAGGATGACTGGAGATGACCCAGGATGAGGCAATTGGGGTTAAGTGACTTGCCCAAGGTCACACAGCTAGTGAGTGTCAAGTGTCTGAGGTGAGATTTGAACTCAAGTCCTCCTGACTACTGCACTGGCTCTGTCCATTGCACCACCTAGCTGCCCCACACATTGTATATATACGTGTGTATGTATGTGTATGTATGTAAATGTATATACACATACACCCTGAGTGATTGAGAGGCTATACCAGTACAGCTTGCATCCTAGTTCCTTGGATCAATCAAATCTTAGGGACAGTTTTCCAGCCTTTTAGGGAAAAACTCATTCAGTCTACATGGAAGAGACCCTAGATGATGGTGCTTCTTACAACAAAGTATAAAGGAGTTAGATCAATCTTTGATGAAATTAAGGCATTTTTCTACATAACCCAATGACAAAGTATCTTCAACCACCCGAGTGGAATTATAGGGTATTCGTCATTGGATGAAGACAATCAAGTGGCATAGGGAACCTTTGGCTGGTGGCTTGTGGCCTTTAAAAATCAACAGTCAACTCCTAGGAAAATGAGTTGACAATAAAGCTACAGAAAGAATTAGGACGGGCAGCTTTTAGGAGCACTTTTTAGCAGAATACAGAAAAATTTCTTTTGACAGTTTCACTTTGCAGCAGAAGCATATAATCCAGTCATAACTGAATCAAATTATGACTGGATTATATGCACATTAAAGTAATGAGAGGAGAGAAAGAGCCTGATGCCTGGAGCTGAAACCTTGCATAGCTGAGGCTCCAAGTAGCAGAACCAAATAGGCTCTCCTAGTGATCCAAAGGTATGAGATGCAGCTCTTTTAGAAAGCACAGTACACAACTTCATCCAAAACCTTGATATCAGTTAAGCTAGATGTTCAAGACCATGGAAATCAGTCAGATGCCAGAGCCATGCTCCTAATCCAGAAATAGATCTAGGAGCCCCTGTGGAATGAATGTCCCAGTCACAAGAAGTAGGTAGAGAATATCACAAAGAAACACTGGCTAGTCATGTGGTATCAGGGGAATAAGTTGCTTTGGCCAAATATATTCCCTAGATGTATACTTTCAGACTTGTCACCTTTATGTGTGTGTTCACTCTTCCCAGTGTATGCAGTGTATATTTGTGGGGGAGTATACCCCTTGGGTAAACTATTTGTGTCATTTGGCTGAATATAGTAAGGCAAACATTCTAGCATAGGAGTGATGAGCCTGAGTTTTAGGGGTGTGGAACCACAGAGTACCTTGAACCTAAGATAGTCATGACCCAGGTACTCAATCCAAAAGCTTAAATGGGGGGGGGGGGGGGAGGTGGAATTCTGGGAGGACTTTCTACTGTGTGGGTTCACTATTGAAGTATTTATATTTGGTGTATCCAATGCATTTTCTGCGACCCATTGGAAAGGTTCTCACTGTGGATTCTCCATCTTGGATACCCTAGTCTTGTACAAATTCACTGCAGAAAATATTAGATTTTTTTTCCCATCTTTTGTTTTCATACTAATTAAGTGTTTTCATTCTAATTGTATTCAGACAGTCTTCCGATACTTTCCTTTATATGTCAACCCAGTTACCTTGAGATAATTTTTGCACTGCTAATTGTTTAAATTCTGATATTTGTTATATCACTATATTAAAGGTGATATGAGCAATGAGGATGTTGCATCCTTAAAATACTGGTACTTGGCAATGCACCTAGAGTCACACAGAGGACCCTTAGTTAAATGAGATCCTTAGAGACTGCAAGTGCTTTTAATGAGGTTCATCTCATGTCTTAGAAAGCCCAAGTAATTGTCTCCAAGAACTTTATCCCTTCTGGGGGCTCATCTTTGGGGCTTTTCTGAGTTCATCTGAATTCTTTTTAAGCTAGCTTGCCTGTCCTAGCTAGGCTAGTGGTTTCCTTAATAGCATGCTTACTAGAGAAGCTGCCAGGAGGATCCTATAACTTAAAAAACTAAAGAAATCCATGTCTGGCTGAGCTGTAAATCTGGCTGTTGTGAACAACTCCATAAGAAAGTCCTTACCTTCTAGAGGGAAGGGGACAAAGAGAGGAAATAGAGTAATTATAATGGGCCATTTGAGATGTTGCATTTCTTAAGGTGTATGTAGTGCCAAAGTCTTTTGTGTCTTAAGAAGCGTCTCTGGTTGAGGAAATAAACTGTTATCTTATACCCAAAAGGCTTATTGTACACTGGGAACTTTTACCAGAAGTGAACCCATTACTCACTTTTGAGAACTCCCAAGAGATTCGCCACAACTAAGCTTGACTTCTGAGATTTCCCTAGAAATCTAGTGTTCCGTGAGGGTAGAGACGGAAGCGGGGATGTGATACTGTCATTCTTTAGAATCAGATCCCCTAAGATTGACTTGACTTCCTAACAGTCCAGAGCCTCTGGGATGCAGAGTTATCAACAGTACGGTGAATAGTACTGAAGGTCAGCTAGTTTGATGTCCATACAGCAACACAAGTCTCTGTCACTGACCCTATCCTCACTCTCTAGCCTAGGGACAGGTAAGATTTACAAAGCTAATATCCAGTGCAAAATCTTAGTTGTGCTTCTCTACCCTTCATCCTGCAGTCTTGCAATTCCAAGCTCTGTGATTCCTGCTGTGCAGTCCAAGTTGTCTGAATAAAAACATAATCCTATGATAAGAGCAGGGGGTCTTAACCTAGATTCTCCAGGGGGGGGTCTATGAACTTGAAAGGGGAAAAAACATCTATTTTCACTCAACTTTAATTTCCTTTGTATTTTATTGTATGTATTTAAAAATATTATTCTGAAAATGAGGGTCACAGGCTTCACTAGACTGCCAAGAGGCTCCACGACACAAAAATAATTAAGACTCCCTACAGTGGACCACCTAGATAGAGCACTGAACTGGGAGTCAGTAAGTTCTAAGTTCTCATTTTGACTC
Organism: Notamacropus eugenii; assembly: GCF_028372415.1. Classification (NCBI taxonomy): domain Eukaryota; kingdom Metazoa; phylum Chordata; class Mammalia; order Diprotodontia; family Macropodidae; genus Notamacropus; species Notamacropus eugenii. The sequence continues at coordinate 336,786,461 of NC_092874.1, read as the reverse complement.
AAGTTTTCTAGCTGTGTGACCCTGGGCAAGTCATCTGAACTCTCTGAGCTTATTTCTTAATCTATAAAATAAAGATAGTAATAGTACCCAATTCACAGGACTACTGTGAAGATAAAATAAAATGAATTAATTTCTTGCAGCATAAATGTGAACTCTTACTATTATGCCCAAGCTAGAACAACACTCCAGAAACTCCAAAGTATATAAAAAACCTGCGCTTAGAGCATTGAACTACTCTGATATAGCCTGCCACCCTCTCCTTTATGTTATCTCTATCCATGAAACAGCTTGGGGTCTAAGGCAGATGAGGACAATTCAACCAAAAATGGGAATTTACCAGTAAAACATTTTCTTTTCTGTTCTGCAAGGCTTGCAGAAGAACAGAGCTTCGTGGAGAGAAAAAGTGCTACAGATCAGAACAGGATAAAAGTCAGGTAGCAATGGAAGGAATGAAACTGCAAATGCTTTTCTCGTTTAGATAAGATAGAATGCTTAAGAGCCACTTCAGCTCAGGCTACAAAAAAATGGAGCCCCACTTGGCAGTCTTTTCTTCAAAATCTCTTCTTATTTAAGAGAACGAGACAAAAGCCTGGATAATGGGTGCTATTGGCTCTGACTCTGGGATTCTTTAGTAGTATTATTTATAATTGCCATTGCTAAAACTCTATAAAAGAGTTGACTCTTCACCAATGAATCCACGTCTTGAGCCCCTCTCTCAGTTCTAAACTTCACAAGTCAAATTTCTTGTTTAATTCAATTAATTGTCAATTGAAGGTCAATTGTCAATTGGCTCAATGTCTGAAATTTTGCCAGCTGACCTAACATGGTACTGTTTTGATCATGAAGGACAGGCCCAGTGACCTCAAGGTGTAGATAATTGAGATGAGATAAAGTTTCATATTTGAATATGCTTTTCTAGAAACATTGTAATTCCTCATTAATAGAATCAAATAGATTAAATATGCCTTATGAGAGATGAATAATATATTCATCATAGGTCCTCTGGAGTCATGGTTGGTATTACATTGATTAGAATCCATAAGTTTTTCACATTCGCTTCCTTTACAATACTGTAGCCACTGCATAAATTCTTGTTCTGTTTATTTCACTTTGCATCATTTCATCCAAAGATTTCCAGCTTCCTTGGACTCTAACCCTTTCTTCTTTTCTTACAGTGCAATAATATTCCATTAAATCCATATACCATAGTTTGTTCATTCATTTCCCAATGGATGGACTCCCACTTTTTTTCCAGTTCCTTGCTGCACCAAAAAGTGCTATAATTTTGTGTCTCTAGGTCTTTTTCCTTTTTATTTGATCTCTTTCAGCAGATGCCTAGTAATGGTATTGATAAGGTTTGAGAGTTGGGGTACAAGAAAGTGTCATCTGGAATGAATTCACAGACTCAAACATTCTTTAAGTCAATTTAGCAAAGGCTTATTGTAATGCTAATATGGCAAGCAGATCTCCTTAGGGAACTTCTAACCTAACAGGAATGAAGCTAAAGCTTATATAGGAAAAGTAGCGGATTATGTGGTAAGTATGCTAATTAGGTGATAACATACAACCTTGGTCACAGGTGTCATTTCTTGCTGGAAACCAGGGTAAGGGGCAGGACCTCCTAACGGGTGTATTTTTGGTCTCATGTCTGTAGCCAGAGAGCTTTGAGAGTTGATGTCTATAGCTTGACCTCTGGATTGTATATGATAACTGTGGGAATCAATACATGATAATTCTGCTGTTACAAGATAGTCCTATTCATACAAGGGAAATTCTACAGAGGTCAACTTGTTCTTGTAACAGGGAGAGATAATTTGCCTCACTGGGGTGCATTCATGAGTTATTGCTAGGCTTACTGTCCTTGAGCTGGGGAGAAAACTGTCAGGGATAGTGTTTTGAGGCTAGGGAGAAATGCGATCCTGAAATTGGGGTCTAGTACAAGCGCCCAAGCACTCCATCATTCCCCCCTTAAACAGATGGGACCCAAAATCTTTTGGGGTAAGGGACAAAGGTCTCGACTTCTGAAACTGCTTCATGCTGGGATTGGATGTAGGGCTGTCTCTGCCTCTCAAGGTCCTGTTTAAGGGACTGGTGCTTTAGCCAGTTTCTGAAACTTGGCCAACACTAGGTCCAGAGTGATGAGTCATGGCATCAGACAGAGGGTGATATCTAGCTTGAGCAGTCATCTACAAGTAAAGAGCACTGAACCTAGAGGAGACAAATCTGGCAAGGAGTTTAAGCAGACGAGGCCAAAAAGAGGTAGGAGGAAAATGAACTGAAATGGGGTGAGTATATCCTTCTGACAGGGCCATCTGAAATTTGATTGAACTATTGACTTTCAAACCAGACTACATAATTTTCCTTTCTTCTCAAAACACTGTCAAACTTCCTCACACCTTCTACTGAGTCAAAAGGTATGCACAGTTTAGGTACTTAAGGCATATATCCCAAACTGATTTTCAGAATGACTTTTCCAAGTCACAGTTCAACTAATAGTGTATTAGCATTCCTGTTCTCCTAGAGCTGCTACAAAAATTGTCATCTTTCTTTCTTGCCATCTTTGCCCATCTGCTATATCTGAAATAGAACATCAGAGCTGTTTTTAAGAGGCCCTTCCATTATCATTAATGACTTGGAGATTAGTTTAAATAAAATTGTTGTAATTTCTATATTACTTTTGCCCACCCATGTACAATTAATATTTTGCCAATTATTTAAATCTGACTTTACTTGTATAAAAGGTATTTTATAATTATGTTCATGTAGTTCTTATGTTTGTTTTGGCAGATTGAAACATTTTTCATGTGGCTGTGGATAGCTTGAATTCCTTCCCTTGAGAAATGCCTCTTTATATATTTTGACCATTTTTTTAATTGAAGAATGATTCTTGTTCTTACATATATAGGCTTAACTTTGAAGGACTAAAGTCTCTATCTCTAGTATTTATTGTTCATGAGCCCCCATCCAATGTTTACTTTCCAATGTCAATCACCTGTTAATATATCGCAATACCATGTAACCAATAGACATCAATTATATTTAATAAAAGGATTTATACTGAGTATATCAAAGATAGAAACACAAAAATACCCTCATAAACCAAACAGGATACACTCTCTCTTCTGTATACCTACTTAGGCCCTGGGAAGTAGAACAAACTTAAAGTAGTTACTAGATATCATTGCCCCTACCAAATTTACTTAGACATAACTAACCAATGAGGTGCTCTCTTGCCTACAGGACAGATCAGGTGAATGTTGAGGCAATCCATGACTGAGCTGGGTTAAATAGGTGACTATTGAGGACAAGTCCTATACTAATCTCTACTGGTGGAGCAACTGGCAAACTGTTATAGACTCTGATTTCTGAACCTCTATTTTTCCTTCTGACTTTTCAAAGCATAGAGATCATAATCTAGTCTGTTCCATATCTGAAGCTCATTCATCTATCATCAGGAAAAGTAAAAACACAACCAGAACAGAAGAAACATAGACATCACATGTTCCTAGCCATATGGTGACCTGTGTGTGGAGATAAGGAAACCACAGTATTGCCTTCTACTGCCATTGATTTTACCCCTCACCTCATCCAGAGGTCCATGGTCTATCTTCTTCTTCACTCAAAAGTTGCCAGGAAGAGTTCTGAAGAACTCTCAGTCATTCATTGGAACCTTTTGTGTGTATACCTAGGTTAGTAGCCGGATAAAAGGCTTTTCACCACTAAGCAGTAAGATGACAGAAAATAGTTCTATGATATCTATACATGCTTGGGATTACGGCATGAAAGGCCTCTTCAATACATGTGGTCAGGAGCAAGGTCACAAGGAGTCCATGCAGATTGGTGCCTGGAAGAGTATATTAAGCATGCTCTAAGTACTGGGCCCTAATTGCATAGTCCCCCATTACATAGGATATCAGATGTTTATCGGAAAAGTCTGAATTTTTCCCAAAACACTTTTCCCTCTTAATTCCAACTGAATTGATATTGTTTGTGCAAAGACTTTTCAATTTTACATAATCAAAATTGCCTGTTTTATTTCCTGTAATCTTCCCTTTCCCTTGCTTGGTCAACAACTCTCTCCCTAACCATGGTTGTAAAAAAATGTTCCTTTCTCCTTTAATTTATGACATTTTATATTTAGGTCCTGTATTTATTTGGAAATTATTGTGGTATATGGTTTGAGATGTTAGTCTAAAACTAATTTCTGCTGGACTGCTTTCCAATTTTCCTAGCAGTTCTTGTCAAATAGTGAGTACTTTTCCCAATAGATGGAGTCCATGGGTTTATCAAACATTATGCTGCCATATTTGATTGCTTTTTGATCCTTTATATCTAATCTGTTCCACTAACCAACTTTCTATTTTTAAACCAATGTAAAAAAGATCTGGAGAGTATTGTTTTTTAGTTGTTTTGGGTTTTTTTGAGATATTCCAGGGTCCTTCCTTTCCACCTTTTTAAAAAATACTTTCCTTGACTTTCTTGATGTATTTTATGATTTTTTCTTTGACCCCCCCCCCCAATTCTTTATAATTAAATTAGTTTGCCTTTAAGTTTTAATTATTTTTTTAAACATCATGTATAAAGTATAGCTATTATTGCATTGTGGTCAGTAAAGGATGTGTTAAATAGTTTTACTTTTCTGCATTTGTTTTTATGCACATGATCAGTTTTTATATAGGTGCACATTTGAGAAATATGTATGATACATTCTATGTCCATTCAGTAATCTCCAAAGAACTATCATAATAAATTTTTCTAAAATTCTGTTCAGAACTTCTTTCCTACTTACCTTTTTGTTTTATTTGTCCAGAGATTCCCAACTATTATAGTTTTGTTATACTTTCCTCAGAATAATTTGATTAAATTTTACTTTAAGTACTAAATCCCATGCCATGCAGTGCATATATTAATTATTAAGGTGATTTCATTTTCTGTGATACTTTTATTAATAACATTTTTTTTGTTAATTTTTTAAAACTGTGATTATTTTTATCTTTGCCTTGTCTTAGATCATGACCACTATGCCTTTCTTTTTTTATACTCTCCTGAAGCATAATGAATTCTATTCTAGTCTTTCACTTTAACTCTGTGTGGATCTTTATGTCAAATTTGTTTATTGGAAACACAGCATACTTTAGGATTCTAATTTCCAGTCCATTCTACTACCCTCTTTCATTTCATGGGTGAATTCATACCATTCATATTTATCATTATAAATATTAATTTTATGTTTCAGATATTCTTATGATTTTTCCTCTCTTTATCCATTGTCTCTATTTCATCGAACAAAAATTAAACGAAAGAAAAGTAATATGACCAACTCTGGTAATATATAGTTGGAGTAGTTTATTCCTACTCCTCTGCTCTTCCTTTTGTCACCCAGACCAAACTCCCCAAAAGTTCTTGCCCTTTTATTCTCTGTTCTTAATCTACACTTAATAATCCCACTCTGTAGTAACAGAGGTTTGTCTGTGGTGATTCCCTGTCTGACTTTATTCTCCCTGTCCTGCTGATGAGTTTAATCTATTTCTGTAGAAGTTTGCTCTGTGTCCACTAATGATGAGTGTCCCACAAGACTCTATTCTGCACCCTCTTCTCTTTCCTTTATATACTATCTCATGTTCAGATAGTATCTCAAAATATATCAAAGATCTCATGGGCTGCCATGGATCAAATGTTACCTTCACACTTATGATTCCAAGACATATATCAAGTCCTAGTTTCTCTCCTGAGAAACACTCTCAACTAACCAACCACCTTTTCAGATTTCTTGTGTGTGTGTATGCTTGCATGCGTGTGTGTGTGTGTGTGTGTGTGTGTGTGTGTGTGCATAGACATGAGCAAGAGAAGGAGATATCAGTTTTTACAAGTATAAAGGTAGGTGAGATTGATAGAAAAAAAATCATCCAGTAACCCCGATCCAACTTAAAATGATAAAACAGTCTGCTACATTACATTAACCAGACAAAAATAATCAATTAATCTCCATCTTGAGCTTTGATTTTAATCAGTCAGTTACAGGCTTTCTACTTTAGGTGAAAAGTCTTTAAAACTGGAAGTCCATTGCATAAGAATAGTGTTAGGGATGACTGAGGAAACTTGGTTGAACACTAGAGATTACCCAGAAAATATCAGGTTAGTTGAGACCTGAGGTTGTTCCATAGTTTGAACAAGTGAAACATTCCAATAAAACCTCTAAGGAGGAAGTACTTGGAGGTGATAGGGGGAAGAAGAAGAAGACCTGGCTTTGGCCTTGACCTAGGCCTCCTTGACTAGAGAAAGACCTTCAAAGAGTCTGGAGGGCTTTGAATTCATCTTCTCATTAGCATCCTAGCATTGTTCAGGACAACAGAGGCTGGTGGTCGTTTCTGCATTGGGAGCCCAAAACAGTATGAATGCACATTCAAATCTCCATAAGGAACCCAGCAAAAAAAATACACTGTTGAGAATTTCTTGAGAAACTCACAACAGCAAAGATAGGGACTTCCAGCAACCAGGAAATAGAAGTTACAGCTCTATCACACATGCTCCCTAAATTTGAGCCCACTTTTCTCTGGACTTTGTCCATTCCAGACTTTTGTCCCAGTCGTTCTTACTGACCCACCTTAGTAAATTCCCCTTTCTAAAAGCTTCTTAAGATTGATTGACTAAAATAATAATAATCAATTAATAATTCTGGGGAGAATATGAATGAATGAAATTTCCACCGATAGCATTAGAGAAAGCCACCTCATTGCCTCTCAGGGACACCCCTAGAACCCTGAGGAGGAAATATAAATAAATTGAAAAAGTCCAGAGAATTGCTGCATGAGCATATCCCCAACACAAAGCACAATGCCTAACACATAGTATGTGCTTAATTAATGTATGCTGATTAATTGATCAATTACTTGATGACTTTTTGAACAATGTTGGGGGAATCTCCCGCAATACAAGCTAGGCAAATTCTCAAAATCCCAGATTGCCAAGCAGAATTTCCAGAGGGGAATATCCTCTCTTTCTCTTTACCCCCACCAGAAAATGCTCAAAAAAGACAAGTCATTCTAAAGGCCACTGGGTAAACATTCATTTATTTTCTAAGATTGCCTAGCCCTGCTTCTGCACCCCATGCTGTCCCATGGCTTTATTCAAGAATGTCTGAACTCTAAAAGCAGGTATTTCAGGAAATAGGTAATTCTCTCTACAGAGTGAATTTGAAGCAGGTCTTAATACCATTTTATCCCAAATAATGGTATGGAACAGACACTTAATGGAACACCCAGTTCTGGACTCTTTTTCACTGAATATATAAAAATCGGACATACAAAATTTAGTGGAATAAAATATAAAAATGGAAATCAATGTTATGTAATTATTTAAAATGTGTGCACAGGGAGTTAGAAAAAATCTCTCCTGCCAAACACCCACAGTGAAAATCCCCTAATTTATAAGGGATTAAATGAACTGCATAACTGAGGACAAGCAGACCATGGAGGGAAAAAAACTTGTCTGAGAACTAACCCAAGAAGCAAACTAGAATTTTAAGGTGAGAACCAATCTCCAAGAAAAGATAATTTGATGCGTGTGTTTTGAAGCTATACAATTTGGGCTTCTTATTACGGATTTTGTATTTCAGTAAGCCCTTAATATTTACACTTTCTCTAGAGTCAAACACCTGATCTAATATTAAATGGTTTCTGGGAGGAAAATAGCTAGAACTCTTCTCGTGTGACTTGCGTACATCACTCTACATTTTAGAGATCTAAGACTGATTGGATCTGGTTGAAATATCATTTCTTTTTTAAAAAGCCCCTATTCCAGCGGCAAACTTGGCAGAAGTGCCACAAGAATACCAATTAAAGATGTATATTCAGAAGAAAATGGTCTGAGAGCTCATTCCAGAGCCTCAAGAAGGATGGATTGCCTTCACTTTCCTTGGTCCTTATTGTTGAAGTGGCAGTAATGGTAATTAACATTAATGGGAGGACAAGGGAGAGTTAAAGATCTTCACCTCGCATTAATAGGTCTCAATACCTTTTGTTAATTTCTATTGAGGCACTGGGTCAGAGGGTTGTGCCTCCATCTCTGAAAAGTATATAAGCACTCTGAGGTGAGGTTTTGTTTTGGGGTTTACTCAATGGGAGTGTTTGTTTGGCCAGATGAGACTCTGGGTAGTCGCTAAGGAGCCCCCACACCTCTGAAAACCCGGATTTTGGTGCTCCTCTGTCTGGTAACTATGTAAGTATGGTCAGACAGTTGAATCTGTCTGTTGATCTGTGATGTATGTATTTCTTATGGTCAGACATTGGAAGCCCTGTCTTTATTTCTCTGTTTGTATTTTCTCTGAAGTTCAGGGTGCTGGCTTTTTCTCCTGAACTAAGTGAATGATGCATGTGCTTGATAAAAGTAGATGGTTGATCCCTCAAAAGTTGTTTTCCTCTTAGAAAAGCACATCTAGGAACCTATGCAGCAGGCCCTGCTTTGTATGCTGGTGTCCTTGCTGTTACAGTGGCTCCAAATGGAGATAAGTTGAAGCATCAGATGGGAAGGAAATAGCAAAGAACATCTCATTAAGAGAGGTAGGAAAAAAGATCCTCCTTAGAAACTTAGGTAGTCATGCATGTTGCTAGATACTTAGGGAAGACTGATTTTTTTTTTTAGATAAAATAGCATTAAAAAAAAAAGTGACAACCTTCAGTTGGCAAAACCAGAGGGTGAGAGGAATAAGGTAGCGGATGGCTTTTATTTTGCAATAGTTACACTGATTATAGATTATCTATGAATTTATTTGAATTCTTAAGTCTATTAATCTTTTAAAAAATTGGACCTCTTCATTTGGAAACTCAAAGGCTGAGGGGCTGGTAACTCTTACCTTGGAGACAGTGGCACTTTGGTCAAGCTATGGACAACTTCTGGTCATAGTATTATCCAGTGGACATAAACTAAGGGAGGTTTTGAATGCATAATGAATGCAATTATTCTGATTTTATCTGAGGTAAATGACTCTTCTCTTTTGCCTTGGAGCTGGTGATTGTTTAACTTCTTGGGACATCTAGGTTTTGGGGCCAGTGCTTGAGGGATGATTGAGTCCTCTAGCACCAAGAAAAGGATAGCTGGCCAGCTACAGTCTGTCCAAGGGGCATCCATGTGCAATTATTCAGTTCTTCCCAAATTATCAGCTTCAGAAGCCAATTCAGCAATTGGTCTAGGTGCCCTTGGGTGAAAGAAACTGGGGCTTTCCCCACAGCACTTAGCTTTTTGGCTCATTTCTTTTTCTTACGCTGAGTTCAAAGGAAGTTAAGTGTAGGGTGTAAATAATCGAAAGCACTTCAATCATAAATTGCACAAACTGTCTAATTGGCTTGCCTCCACTTCAACCAAAGACTGTATAGAACAATCAAAACCTCCTTTCTCCATCAGATTCTGGCTCCCTCCCTCTCTTTATGTCTCACCCAGCACATATAAAAAACAAAAAGCTTAAGATGTTGATCATTTAATTTTCATAACAATTTTAAATATGAATCTCAATTTCTTCATAGGCAGCATGACATAATGGTTAGGGGTATCAAAAAGATGTGAATTGCGACAGGTTTGGGTGACAGTGGGTATTTTGACCTCTCATTATCCCCTAGGTAACTGTCTAAGTCCATGAATTACACAAGAGTTACCCATCTACATCTGTAGAGTGAGTCTACACAATCAGAATTCCACAACCAGTGAAACTGCACATCCAGACTGAAAGAAATTAATATTATACCATCATATTAATAACTAACTATTATTTTGTGATCTATTCTTTCCCTCTTATTTCTGTTAAGACCCAACTCCTGAAAAAGTCAGGCAGTTTTAGAAAAGTATAACAACTAGGCAATCTTTTCCCAGCCCCTAGGCATCTACCTGGACAGAGACTCCAACTTTTCTTTTCAGGATTAACAAAAGTCAGGTCAGGGACCTTTCTTTTTGTCTACCCTGTAAACAAAGCCAGTCTCAACTAGATCTTTTCCCCATGAGGTGTCTCCATGTCCTTGATCTTTTCCTTTAGAATTTAGGGTGACCCAGCTCATGAAGATGGAAACTAGCTAGAGAAGTCTGGATGGAAATGGTTTTCCTGCCCAGATGACTTGAGGCAGCTGAGACCCATGATCGAGCCAAGTTCTCAGCAGAAAGAGTTAAAGACTTTTGGCCCATCTCCTCATTAAATGTCCACCAATCAGGATTGACTTTTACTTGTCAGGGAGTTCCTTGACAAAAGATACATGCTTGATTCAAGGCATTCCAGAGTATCTCTTGGCATCTTTGGTTACCAAGAGTAACCACTGACCATCTACTTATTGAGATTTATCTAGCCTAATTAATAAATTCATTACTAATTACCTGGAAACTGTCTCTTGGAGGTTTTATTCATCACAAGACCAAACATCTCTATATATTTTTTGCATATTGATAGATTTAAAAAACACAATTATTTTGGAAACCAAAAATTTTAAAATAATCATGAAGAGATACTAGGTGCTTTTATATATCATATGTGGTTAATAGACACATATTATCTATATATGAATATGCATACATACATACACATATATTTATATGTGCATGTATATATGTGCATATATCCAATTACAGGTATGTTAAGTGTGCATACATGTTTATATACACCACAATGTTTGTGCATATATATGCACGAACAGAGACACACATATTACAGGCATGTGTATTGTGGGTGCATATGTCCCCAGGGCGAGTGTGCATGAATGTATAAGCATGCGTGCGCATGCATGCATGACATACATATTGTGTGCACATGCATGCATACACCTGTGTACTTGTATGTGCATGCATGTGCTATAATTCTGCATGTGTGCATGTGTTGTTGACCACATGTGACATATAACAGCATCTAGTTTCCTCTACTTCATTATTCATATGTGTGTGTGTGTGCATGGGTGTGTGTGGGTGTGTGTGAGTGTGTGTTGTACGTGTAATATTGTTTTTCTGGGCTCCAGAAATGTCTTTTAAACATAAATAATGGAATTATTCAAATCTACCTGTGATTTCTTTGCTATAGGGAGCTCAGGGTGAAGAACTTCCTCTACCAACATAGATTATCATCTCCTTTGCAATTTATGATCTTAGAGAGTTGCCTGGGCCACTGAGAGGGTAGGTGATTTGCCCAGGTTCACACAGTCTGTCTGTTTGGGAGGCAGAACTTGAACCCAGGTCTGTCACCCCTCTTAGGCCAGCTCTTCATTCATCCAGCCACATAATATGCAATAGACAGGAAAATAAAAAATTATTCCAAAAAAACCCATGTCTATTCACAAACCATATGATAATCTTCATGCATTTATATATATATTATGTTATATTATATTATACTATACTATATTACATTATATTATATTATTTCACCCTTTCCAGTCATTTTCAAACCATGCTGACTACATTCTAACCCTCCTTCTCCCACCAGAATTCAGACTCTATCCCAGAGATTCTGGGCTCTGACAGATCAATTCTCACCTTCCTTACCTAGAATCAGGTCACCAATCATATCACTTCCCAGCCTTTTCCCATCTTCCTTCACCCTCTTGCATCTCCCACTCCCTTTTATCTATTGTTTTCCTCTATTGAAATAAGGGCTTGTTGTGGGTAGAGACTTTCTTGCTTGCTTGTATTTGTCTGCTCAACCCCTGGAACCCAATAAGTACCTAGAGAATGATATTTCATTCATTCAATCCTTTTATCACCCATTCACTTATATGTGATTTCGTTATACCAATGGAAATCACAGCGCAAAAATATTCATCCCCTTGTGGTCAGTTCTGTAGATAAGCCTTTCTGTGTTGTTGTTCAGCTGGTTCAGTCCTCTCTGACTCTTCATGATCCCATTTGAGGTTTTGTTAAGAAAAACACAGGAGTGATTTGCCATTTCCTTCTCCAGCTCATTTTACAGATGAGGAAACTAAGGCAAACAAGGTTAAAGTGACTTGCCCAGGGTCACACAGCTAGCAAGTATCTGAGATTAGATTTGAACTCAGGAAGATGAATATTTTAAAATTATCTAATTGAAGCCTTTTCAGTCTGGTTGGACCTACCAGAGCTTGTGCTTTATGGGCTTAATCTTTGAGACCTCATGATCACTTCCATACCACACCAAGGCATCAGAGTAAGAATTTACAAACTGAAAATTTTTTTAAAATTTGGTATTCATATATTCTTGGCAGGTTGTAATTGATAGATCATAATTTGCACAGCTCAACAGGTAAACCAAAAGCAAACAAAAATACCAGATATGGAGCAAACCAAATGTCCCACATTTCTAAAATTACATTACACAGTTATTATATTTTGTCCAGATGCTGACGGCATCTAAATAGCCTTTTTCCTATATCTAAAACCAAAAGTGGAAAAATTCAGTAGAATTCTGAAACGGCCATTCTGCTACTAACTGCCATTACCTACTCAGTGAATTGGCCAGAACATATAGTTTTCTATTGAATTATTATGCTGTGTTGGCACATAGTTGATGCCTCCAAGGCCCACTGAGGTATGTAATAGTATTTATCCTTATGCTAAATGGTCCCAGATTGGTCAACTTTTTAAGGTTTTGTGTCTGCTTTGCAAACTACTCTCGTCAGACTGTCAGCAATCACTTATTACTGCTAAGAGGGTTGTACTCTCTCCTAATCTGGGAATACATATAGCCAAGCTTGTTAAAAATCACATGTAAAATGAGAGTAAACAGGCTAAGAGCAAAGTACTAAGGGTTTTTCCCATGAGTCAAATAAATTGTATGAGTAATTTACAAAAGTTAAAACATCGATATTGACTATGGTCATTCGCCAGACTTTTTATGCTTTCTCTCTGCTTTTCCATACTCTAGATAACTAGAGTTACCATATAATTGAGGTATTACTGTTATGCCAGTTTAGAAGTCTGAGAACCACTTTAGACTAACTTGTTGGTACACCCATTAGTTTTAAATAGTGTGAAGTTTTCTTATTGTAAATACTAATTCATCAAATTATTTTGTGATAAAAGATTTAATTGGGAATTGATTAGGAATAAAAGTGATGATTGCTATAAGCAAATAATTTTATGAAACAAACTAAAACAAAAATGTTACCTTGCTGTAATAAAGGCATCACCCTTTATTAAAGACAGTCTTTCTGTTTGATAAACTTTTACTATGGAGATAGGTCCATGTGATTTTGACAAATCCTTCCTTCTGTTATATTGAAAATCTATGAAACATACAAAATCCTGGTGATTGTTATATACTTGTATATATAAAGCGGCACAGTTACATAAATTCCTAAGGGCCCCAAAGAAAATAGGAATATAATAGAAATTATTTAGATGACAAGATAAAAGTAAAAATTAGAACTGAAAAGTAGGAAATTCCCATTAATAAGAAAATGACGAAAAGCATTTCTCAATAAATAGCTGCTCCACAAGGAAAAAAGATATCCATACTGTTGATTTTGAAAGGGCATACACTAGAGGTGTGAAACAGGTGATCCTCAAGCTACATGCTGCCCACAAACACTCTCAAGTATGGCCTGAATCTGATTAAAGTATATTCCTATTTGATTTTAATGTGCTGTTAGATTAATGAAAAAACAAGTATGTGTGGTTTTCTAAATTAATATGCAACCCACAGAGATCTTTACATATGGTTTAGTAGTCTGTATTTTTATTTGGGTTTGACACCACTGACATAAGAATCTTGTTGTTGTTCAGTTGTTTCAGTTGTGTCTGACTCCTTGTGACCCCATTTGGGGTTTTCTTGGCAAAGATACTGGAGAGATTTGCCATTTCCTTCTCCAGCTCATTTTACAGATCAGGAAACTGAGGCAAATGGGGTTAAGTGATTTGCTCAGGGTCACACAGTTACTTAGTGTCTTAGGGCAGATTTGAACTCAGGGTATTCTTGGTTCCATATCCAGTGCTCTACTGACAGTGCCACCTAGGTACCTCTAGGAGGACTCCCACTTTGTACACTTGAGTAACTGGAAGAATGTTGGTTACCCTGGAAAGAAAGAAAATAGAAACAGAGGGTGGGATTTTGGGGAAAAGATAGAGTTCTGTCTGGAATATATTGAGTTTGAGATGCTTAATGGAAATGTTCAATTGGCAGGCAGCAATGGAGGCTTGGAGACCACAAATGAGGCTGGAGAGGGATATTTTGATTAGGGAGTCATCTGGATAGAGATGGATAGTTGAATTCATGGGAGTCAATGAGATCACCAAGAAAAAAAGTATAGATGAGGGCCCTGGACAGACTTTCCTCACTCCCTTTAGAGAGCAGGATATGAATGATGATCCAGCAAAGAAACCTGAAAAACAAGAGCTAAACAAGTAAGAGAGAACCAGAGGAGTGCAGTATCACAAAAACCTGAGGGGATGATCAACAGTACTTTCAGGAGATCAAGAAGGATGAGAGGTGAGAAGATCATCAGGGCAACTGAGAAATCTTTGGTAATTTTGGAGAGGTCATTTCCGTTGAGTAATAAAAGCCAAATGGCAACAGGGTAAAGAATGAGTGGAAATAAAATGGAGGTAACATGTAGACAGCTTTTTTTCTGGGAATTTGACTATGGAAAGGAGACTAGATAAAGGAAGCTAGCTTGTCAGGATAATAGGGACAAATCAATGTTTTTCAAAGGATAGGGAGACTTGGGCATGATTGTAGACAGCAGGGAAGGAGTCATTATATGGGGAAATACTGAAAATAAAAGGTGGGGGATGAATTGGGGTGGGGGTAATCTGACAGAGGAGAAATGAGGGAACAGGATCAAGGACACAAGTATTGTAGAGAGATTGACCTTTGTGACAATGGCTTCTTCATCAAAGACTAGAACAAAGGAAGAAAGGATAAGGAATGATGTCAAGGAGATGTGGAAAAGCATAGGAAAATGGGCTCTCTTTTCTCATATAAAGTGAGCAGCTATCTTCTGCAGGGAGAGGGAAGAGGAGGAGCATTTGTGGAAGGTTTGAGTGTAGACATTTGGAAGAGTTGCTGTAGGGAGTGAAAGGGGTGGGGGTTGATTGGAGGGTCAACTAGGGAAGAGTAAAAAGGATTGCCTTGTTGCAGGGAGAGCCGGGTTGAGAGGAGATTTTGCAGTGGACCCAAAGAGCAGTTACGTGATTTTCCCCATCACTGTTCAGCAACACATAAGTTAAAGTCTAAGAGGGTATTATCCTTGACTCCTCACTAGCCCACCTCACACAGCAAATCAGTTCCATGATCTTACTTCCACGTCTCTCCAATCCAATCCCTTCCTTCTCCTCACATATCCACCACCTTACTTCAGTACCCCTTCACCTCTCATCCAGGTTATTGCAACTGCTCCTGATTTTCTCCCTGCCTCAAGTCTCTCCTCCTTCCAATCCATCCTCCTCACTGTAGCCAAAGGGATTTTCCTTAAGAGCAGAGTTGACCGTGTGACCTCCTACTCAATAAACAGCAGAGGCTCCTTGTCACCTCTAAGATTAAATATAAACTCTTCTGTTTATCTTTTAAAGTTCTTCACAACCTGGCCCCAGCCTATCTTTACAGGCTAATTGAGGGTCACTCCTTCTCCCTTGCTTTTGATACAGCCAAATTGCCCTCCTCTCTTTACTTCACATATGACTGTCCATCTCCTATGTCTACACCTTGCCACTGGTTGAGTCCTATACCTGGAATGAATGTGCTGCCTCATTTCTACCTCATAAAATCCCTTTCTTCCTTCCACACCCAGCTCAAGCATCACTTTCCACAGGAAAACTTTTCCTCTCCCTCCACCGTTAGTGCTCTCCCTACCAAACTACCTTGAATTTTACTACTTTATATTTATTTGTATTTATCCTCTTTATGTTTATTCTGTATATATTTACGTACGGACTTGTCTCTCCTAATAGAATGCAAATTCCTTGAAAGTAGTGATTGTTTCATTCTGTTTTTTTAACTCCCATTACTTAAGATAGTATGTGATACTTAGTAAGATATCAACTTGGTGCAGTAGGTGGCACAGTGGATAGAGTATAGGACAAGGGTGGGAACCTGTGGCCTCTAGGTCAAGAAAGGGTCACACTTGAGGACCTACAGGGTCACATGTAGCCTTGAGGCCACAGGTTCCCCACACCTGATATGGGGCCTGGAGTCAGGAAGATTCATCTTCCTGAATTCAAATCTGGCCTCAGACACTGAGTAGTTGTGTGACCCAGGGTGAGTCATTTTTAACCCCATTTGCCTCAATTTCCTCATTCATAAAATAGACTGGAGAAGGACATCACAAACCACTCTAGTATCTTTGCCAAGAAAATGCCAAATGGGGATATGATGAGACGGACATGATTGAAAATGACTGGACAACCATAAATCAGAGTAAGAATTTAATAAGGCCTTGTTAATGGACTGATGGATGGATTTTTTTTGGTTGGAATATTATTTCATTTGTTAGTGGTTGAGATCCAGAGTTGGGCTTTGGGAAGACATGAGTAATAATCAGACAAAGAAGCAAGAAATTCAAGTATAGAGGATAGTGTATAGCTGAGCTGGTTAACTATAGGAAGGGAAGAAAGTGAAGTCAGAATGTTGGTGGCGGAGCATAGCGTCATCGTCATCATTAATCATCACCATCATCATCGCTAGCCTTTCTATTACACTTTAAGGTTTGCAAAGCACTTCTCAAATATGATTTAATTTGATTTTCACAACAACTGGGAGGTGGGTGCTGAGGTGATTCTCATTTTACAGATAAGAAAACTGATGCTGATGGAGAATAAGGGACTTACCCAGGGTCACACAGCTACTAAATGTTTGAGACAGGATTTGAACTCAGGTTTTCCTGGCTCTACTATCTGTCCACTATACATCTTAGCTGCCTATCTATATTTAAGTATAAAAGGACAGGAGTTCAAGGTTAAAATGAAAATTGGGTTTCAGAGGAGCTGGACTTTGGGAGAATTAAGATATTGCGGTCAGACTGAGGAATTCTTGGTGATGGCAGTGGAACATGTTTGCTTGATGGTGAGACCATCTATGTGTGGGGCTGAGGTGGAATGAAAATACAGATCATAAGATAACTGGTTGGTTTAACATGCATGTGTAACACCCCCAAGAATAAGAGACGACATTGGGAAGGAGCAGAAGAGTTGAGCATGTGCTTGTATTCACTTTGTCCTGGAGGAAGGAGGGAATGGACCTGGGAGCTTTTAGATAACTGGCACCAGGATACAGATAGAGTGACTTACACCTGGATAGAGTGATCCCCAAATTAAAAGGGGTCACTCAGTGAAGATGGTAGAGGGAAGGTATAGAAGTGGGAATGAAAAGCAAGAATAATACTTCATTCCCTTCCTGGTTTAGTCTGGGGGCCAAGAAGGGGGATGAGAGAAGTTGCACCTAGTACTGGAGATGGTAACCAGGGATGTGGTGTCTTCTAGGATAATTCGAGTCTCTGGGACTGCCAAAAGATGGAAGGGACATAGGGAAGAAAAGGAAAATTTTTACTTAAACAGGTATAAAGTCTTAAATCAAACAGTTAACTATTGACTATGGAATTTCTAATATCAGAAAATAACTATCATTTTTTAACACCTTTCAAAAACTTGATTAAACATGATTTTGCTACTAAGTTCACAAGATTTTGACATATATTCTTTACTTCATCATGACACTATATTTTTATCACATTGAATATTAGGCAACTTTTATCTAACTCCATTTTTTCCAAGTGTAGCCTTGATTACATAACCCACAGGTCCATCATCTTGATAGAGTAAGAATGAATTCAAGTTCAGGCCCAGGTGCCAGTAGAATGAGGCAGAGCAGACAGGGTTAATGCAAGTGCCAACTGTTAAAAAGCAGCACAAGGAACAGCATCCATTGTTGAATTGTCACCAGGCATGGAAATGCAGTTCCAAGACCTTTGAGCTTCTTGGCCTCACTAACCTGTCAATCAATTAATTAGTATGCAAACACGATGGAAATTGATTAATAACAGTCCAATCAGGGGTTCCAGAGTAAGACTGGAACTCATTGGAAAGTCTCAAGCCTTCACTGAGACAGGAGAAAAAAAACTTGATTGAGTCACATCAGCCATTTAAGAAAGTACACCCAGCTTCCCTTGTTGCTCTCGTCCTGCCAGTCCTTTCTTTCTCAACAAAGCAGCAAATTGTTGGGAGTTGGTCAACACGCTCCTGAAAGTTTGCTTCTCCTGCTGGCCAAATAAGTGGCTGAGAAGGTGGCTTCATGGTAGCCACTCCCATGAAGAAGACAGGGTATTTACATTCTAGTAGTCATTCAGGTAATTTGCAGTTTTTCTTTTTTATTTGTTTTTTTACTAAACATGTTTTTTTAGTAAACAGGTCCCCAGAGATGTGATCAGCTTATGCATAATGAACACTTTTGACAAAGTCAACTAATTTTGCCTGCAAACTTTGGTACATTTCAAGAAAAGGTGTGTATGTGTGTATCTTTGTGTTTGAGTGGGTGATTATGGGTATGTTTCAGACCTAGGATTTTATTGATGCAAAGGAAATTCCTTCTGCTCATGCAAATTCTTATCTGTTCTCCAATTTACAGTCTGGCCAGAGGAAATGCTTATTAACAGTGAGTAAATTTAAAAGATCCAAATTTCTAAAAGTGACTAATTACATGTATGCAATACCCTCAGTTGCATGTCAGAAACATTTTCTAATACAGAATTGAATCATGCTTTAATTATACAGAAACCTGGAAGATTAGGCTACAGCTTGACATATAAAGTCCTGTATAGTCTGACCCTAGCCTGCTTTTCTAGACAGTAGGTAAGGGAAGCAAGGATTTTGTATTTTTATTGTTGTTTTTATCTCTCTAGTGGCCAGCACCGTGCTTAGGTACATAGTAAGTGCTTCATAAATGCTGGTTATTTGATTGATTCACTCTGTTGTTGCTGCCTGAAACAGGATTTGGAGCTGTCTGTCCTGCAGAGTCATGGCAACCAAATTCTTTCCTTCTTTCTCGTAGGGCTTCTTTTTTTTTTTTTTTTTTAATATTCCTTTCTTCAGTCTACTCTACATGATAAATGAGCCATCGATATGGCTAATAGGGAAGGAAATGTACCCATCCTAGGCATTTGCAGCTCAGGCTGGTGTAACCTTGCTAAATGGAGCTTCTTAATTTCAATGGAGGCCTGTGAAGGGCAGCTGGCCTACCCCAGGAAGTTCAAGCTCAAGAGTATATTTACTCTGCATCCATAAGGTTCTTGACTTGCGATGGAGAGATTGGAGGGACATCCCAAATCAATTAGTCAGCCTGGGTTCCTTCCCAATGACAGTCAATGAGACATTTCAGATGTGCCCCTGATTTAGCCATTACAGTTCTCAGTACTGTCATGTTCTTCATTAGCTCACATACTCAACATCTGTCGATGAAAAAAATAATTATGCACCATGTATGTCTTTGATTCATACTAGCATTCAAGATAGAAGGCTCCTTTTCCCCCTGGGATGCTGGAGGCAAGTACAGGGAATAGGCGTGGTAAGCTTCCATTTTTACCATGACAAAGGCTGTATTTCTTGGTTCCCCAGGAAGACATCTGATGAAGACTGATGAAATGTTCCTATATGTAAACAAACATGAGAAATGAAAATCATTAGATTAAAAACTGTGGATATTTTAAAAAAATAAAACTGAACCAGAGGTTTAGGACAAGGGAGTACAAATCGGGCAGATCCTTTTTTTCCTATAGGCTGTATTCCAATACAGGGGCAGTGAGGTGGCTCAGTGGATAGAGCGGCAGGGTCTGGAGTCAGGAAGATTCATCTTCCTGATTTCAAATCTGACCTCAGACACTAGCTGTGTGATCCTGGGCAAGTCATTTAACCCTATTTAACTCAGTTTCCTAATCTGTAAAATGAGCTAGAGAAGGAAATGGCAAAATTACTCCAATATCTCTGCCAAGAAAACCCCAAATGGGAACACAGAGTTAGACATGACTGAAACAACTGAACACTAAAAACAACATATTCCAGTCTATGGACTGTATTGCGTCACCTGTCCTCTGCCATTTTCATACTTAAACCTACTCCCCAGACACCCTTCCCACCCCCCACCCCCACACAACTCTAATCAGCATCATCTCCATGTCCCTCTCTGCCTTTAAGGTCTAACCCAGATGTCACCTGTAGTCTGAGAAACCTTCTCTGACACTACTTACAACCAAAAGATTTAAGACTTAAGCTGGAAGGGACTCGAGAGATCATCTAATCCCAATTCCCTCATTTTATGGATGGAGAAACTGAGTTCCACAGAGGTAAAGTGACTTTTCTGAGGTGTAACAGACACTAAGTAGCAGAGTCAGGATTTGGACTCAGGTCCTCCAATTCCAAGTTGGGATTTCCACTATACCACACTGGGATCTCTCTTCTCAAATTTTTGTAACACTTTGCCTTTGTTTCAATCTCATTTTCCCTTGGATCATAGTTATTTGTGTCCTTGGCCTTCTCTGTTCCTATTAAATTGTAAGAGCCTTAAGAGCAGGGTCTATGCTGTATTTAAGCACTAGCAGGACAGGTATTTGTTAAATGTTTATAGAATTAAATTTCAGGATCATAGAATCTCAGAGTTAGAAGGACCCTCAGTTTTAAGACTCCCATTGAGGAGGTATCTTCAAGGCAGCTCATTCCATCTTTGGTTCATCCTAATTGTTAGGAAGTTTTCCCTTTGACCAAGTCAAAATCATCATTCACAACTTCTACCCATTGCTTTCAATTCTGTCCTCCAAAGCTTAGAGACAGACATGGTTCCACTGAGGCTTCATCTTTCTAAGCTAGACATCCCCAGTTGGTTCGGTCAGTTTTTATGTGATGGTCTTATATAATGTGAATTAAACTGAACCAAATTGGATAAAGATCTTTGCCACAAACTCCAAGGAGAGTTTTCAAGGGGATTCGGTGACATTTCTTATTATGTCCTGGAAAACTATCAAAAGCACTGCTTACCACATAGGTTACCAATTTAGTGCACCATCTAGGGCACTCCAACCACAATTCCAATAATTTGTTTTGACCTTCTGTAGAGAAACAACATTGACAACCTCAGACTCTCTGTCTTCTCCTTCTTTTAAAGTCCATTTATCAAGTGCTTACTATGTATGATTCAATGACTGAAAATGAGAATACAAGATAAATGAGATATTGGCTCTTCCTTCTTGAACCTGAGACATGAAGTTTTCAGAACTACCAAGTAGGGAAGCAGATGAGGCATAATGGGGCCATGGGAAACATTGAACAAGGTGCCAAGTCCCAGTTCTTCCACCAATAGCTATGTGACTTTATGACCTTGGACAAGTCATTTAGCCTTTTTGCTCTGAGACTTATCTGTAAAATGATGCCTTCTAGGTTTAGAAATTTGAATGTACTTTTCCCCTCCATTTTCCAAACTTGGTGTCAATTGGTAATCAATTGGTTGCTTATAAATACCCATATAGAGCTAGTATAGTGTCAATCATACTAAAATTTACAATATTGTAGTCTAGTCCTGACTTTGTCATGGCCTGAATGACCTTTAGGTAAGTCAGTTAACATCTCAAAGCTTCAATTAACTCATTAATAAAATGAGGGACAGCATATAGTAAATAGTAAGTCCACTTGAAAGTCAGGAAGATCTACATTTGAGTTCTATCTTTAACACATATTAGTTCAGTGACCATGAGTGAGTTATTTAATCTCTTACTATTCCAAATAACTCTCTAAAACTATGTGTTTCAGATGAGTTGCTGAATTGTATCATGTATGAAACCACAGTTCTAGACCAAAAATAATTCAAGACTAGCTGACTTTTCTACAAGGGTACACTGTGTGCTTAACAACTGGTTCTTCAAGAATACCACCATGCTTTTATGTTTCATCTGAAGTGTTAACATTTTTTCTATGGTTTTTTAAGTTTGAATAACAATAATAATAATAAAAAAAAGTAAAAGCAAAGCAACAAATGAAGCCCTGATTTGTAGCATTTGCTGATTTCCAAGGTTTACACTGAAAATTTAACAATCAACCCACGCTTGGGAGATGCTGGCTCCAGCATATCCCTGTATGTATCTCCTGGCTAATTGACCTACTTTCCCATTTTTATAGATTACTATAGCTGTCCCTATCATTTGTCTCTCAGGCAATGTGGATGGCATTGTTTGCAACTTGCTCATTTCAATACCCTACACCTAGTAACTACTCATAATTTTTGTTGACTGTATGAATAAACGATAATGAACAGACTGCAGGAAGTTGGAAATATCTACATGGTATTATATAGCTGGTATTGAGTAGTTTTTCACTTGTGTTGACTTTTTATGACCCCCTTTGGGGTTTTCTTGCAAAGATACTGGAGTGGTTTGCCATTTCCTTCTCTAGCTCATTTTATAGATGAAGAAACTGAGGCAAACATGGTTAAGTGACTTGCCCAGGGTCACACAGCTGGTAAGTGTCTGAGGCCAGATTTGAACTCAGGAAGATAAGTCTTCCTGACTTCAGGCCTAGTACTCTATCCACTACACCATCTCACTGCCCATTTGACCTTAAGGAAGGCACTTAATCTCCCTGAGATATAGAAATACATACATACATATATGTATGTATGTATACACAGAGAGATCTCTCTGTATACACTTATATATATGTATAAACATATATAATTTTTTTAATATATGAAGAATATAGTTAAATACGCATGGCATAAAGAGCTACCTTGGAACCAAGAAGACTTGAGTTCTCACAGGGTACCTCTGCCAATGTGTGTCTCTGGGCAAGTCACCTTGTGCACTCAGTGTTCTGGATCAAGTGTTAAACCTGAACCAGATTACAGTGTAATTGGGAAATGTTCAACCAAATAAATAAGATACAATAGAATATAGATAATGTTCATCTTTGTTTTCTAAGTCAATATGCTGCCCACAGGGATTTGAATTTGACATTACTGCCCTGAGTGACTCTCTAAGCATCTAAATTGCAAGGGAAATGCTGACCTGCTCTGGGAGAAGGAATCTACTCATCCAGGAATTCCCCGTATGAATGAAATCATTAGCCCAGTTTCAGTCCCTATCATGTACAATAGGTACAACATGCTGCTTACTTCATAGGACTTTTGTAATAATCAGAGAACATTTGTGAAAGCACTTTGTAAGTCCTAAAGTTTATACAAATATAAAGCTTTACATTATATTTATACAGATGTACACTGTCTAAGGTGAATAAAAGGACCAAAACTTATAATCTCATCCAGTGGTTATCCAACTTTCAGTGGAAGATCTTTGAGGGGCGCACTATTTTCTCAACCAACCCATTTCACTTTCAAAATACTTCCAAGGATTAGGAAGCTTTCCTTTATATCTTACCTGTAAACACCACACACCTCACAGGGCAAGTTCCCCAGGATGGAGAGGCCAGCTCCAGGTTCAAGGTGCTTTGTGGATCTGCGTCATTTATATCAATAACTCAAGAGCCCCAATGGATGCATTTATTTTAAGTAGCAAGAGGATACAATTAGTTCAAAGCAAAGGCATTTAAGGTAATGAGAAAAGGAGCAAAAAAGCATTTCCCCAATAAACCTGGGGTGTGCTCTCCCACAAAACATGCATCCGTGGGAAAAGGTCATGCACATTGTGCATGTGGCTGATCTGCTTTCAAAGAGGACCAATGACATCATGGTGTGATATCTTGACTTTTGGGTGAACTGAGTTTCAGTGAGACAGAGGCATCAACCTCTCTCTTTCTTCCTAAATCATTCAAGTCCAGGAGCAAGACAAAAATCAGGACAAAGGGTGATGGCCCAGGATGCAGTGGACGAAGGGTCAGACATATGGCCAGAGCACACATGGAGAACATGTGAATGCACAGATGGGACAGCTGGTGTCTTTCAGGATCTCTACTAGACACATAGCTTCCGCTGGACATGTAGTCTATATGTTCCCCCTCATTTCTCTCTGTCTTTCTTTCCCTCCCTTTCTCTCCCTTATCCCCCCTTAAAACCTATAAGGCTCCCACCCTCCTCACATTTTTAGAAAAGGCAGAAAAACCCTTATTCTAGGACCCAGAATGCCTCTCCTGTTTTGTCTCCTCAAAGCTTGGATATTCCTGAGACCTATTATCTCTCAGTAGGACATTTTTCAGTACTAAGACCTTTAGAACAAACAACAGCACCTTCCCAGCTGGATAATTCTTTCAACCTTAGTCCTTTTCTTGGATTGTCTTTCTTGGCCTGGCTAGAGGTTGATCTTTTGTGTCAGAGGCGTCAAATAAGGTACCCTCAATACTCCCAAGTTTAGCCAGAACTGGATTCAAATGTAATTGGGAGATATTTAACAAAATAAATAAAAATACAATAGAATATAGATAATGTTAATATGTGGTCTTCTAAGTCCATATGCAACCCAATGGAATCCTTCTGTACAGTTTAGTAGTTCAATTTCTATTTGAGTTTGACACTATTGCCCTAGATCAGAAACCTCAGCTTGGCTTGTGGTGACTGTTCTACATGCTTCACATTTTCATTCTCTAAAAATTAGTTTTTAATAATATTAATACCATACATTGTTTTATGTATTTTATATTTATATTATATTATACATAATATATTTTATATTATATAATACATAATAATATTAATAATAATAAATAATCGTTATTTATCTGATAATTCCTAAACTGATCTGAAGGCTTGGGGTTAAGTTTCTTTCACTCTCTCATGCAGATGAGGGAACAAAGGGGAAAAAAAACAAAAAGAAATGGGAAGGGAAGGGGAGGGTCTCAGCTGTCCCCTTCTTGTGCAGATATAGCCTAAGACTGAAAAAGACCGCCCCACTTCAGGCTTAAACCTTAACCTCTTCAATTTCTGCTTCCTTACAAAAGGAACACACAAAATGTTGTCTTCCCCCTTTTGGTTGTAAGTTTCTGGAGGTCAGGGACTTGTTCTTTGCTGCCTGGCACATAGTAGGTGATTAATAAATGTTTAATGACTGCTTCTACCCTTTGTTGTTACAAAGAGAACAAGTCTTCTCCTTTCTTATTCTAACCTCTTTTCCTATTTTATATGTATTTAGTCATTTCAGTTGTGCCTGACTCTCCATCACCCTCTTTGGGGTTTTCTTAGCAAAGATACTGGAATAGTTTGCCATTTCCTTCTCCACCTCATTTTACAGATGAGGAAATTGAGGCAAGCAGGGTTAAATGATTTGCTCAGGATCACTCAACTAGTAAATGTCTGAGGCCAGATTTGAATTCAAGTCTTCCTGACTCCAGGTCCAGTGCTCTATCCACTATACCATCCAGTTGCCTTTATTGAAAGTTACTACTACTTAAAACAATAATGAAGGTAGGAAACAAGTATTATTAAGCACCTACTATGTGCAGTGCAAACCTTTACAAATATTATCTCATTTGATCCTCACAGCAACCCCAAGAGGTAGGTGTTATTATGGTCTCCATTTTACAGTTGCATAAACTGAGGCAGACAGGTTAAATGACTTACCCAGGGTCACCCAGGTAGTAAGTGTCTGAGATCGGATTTGAACTCAGGTCTTTCAGACTCCAGGCCCAATGTGCCAACCAATATACCATGTAGTTGCAATGAAAAAATGACTTTTTGTTTTTAAATTTACCTTTGTCTTTTTTCAAAAATGTTGGAGAACCGAAGGGAAATCAAGTCTGTAGCAATAATAACTCACATTTACACAGTTCCTTTGGAAGACATCTGATCAGAAATTATGGTCTGCAAAGCTCATTTCTCAACAATAACTCTTTGAAGCAGGTAGAAATAATATTACTTTACAGATGAGGAAAATAAAGGCTCTTCAGAGGTGAAAAGCCATTCCTGTAAGTCCACAGTCAAAGCCAGGTGTCTGATTGCAAACCCATCATGCCATCTACTGATCCAGGCAACCTCTCATAATAGCAACAGCTTGCTTGATTATTGTTGGAAGGAGAAATCCATATTATGGTGAGTTACAGCTATTTCATGGTAGTCTCCAGGTAAAATGCACTGAGTTACAAACTGACCTAACAATTCTGTCAGTCAAGGGAGCGTTGAGGGAATGCTGGCCCAGAGCCCCATCACAACATGTACTAAAACAAATGCTGATATTCCCCAGGGAGGTGAAGCTGGAAGTCCAGCTTTAGTAGCAAAGGATGGATGGCAGGACCACAGAGTATGGGTATGTTGATTAGTTTGGAAGGAGACCTATTCTGTCATCTGACCTCCACTCACCCACAATGGTGCCTCTGGAGATGAAGCTGGAAGAGAGCCCAGGGAATTGCCTTTAACAATATAGCCTGGATCATTTCAGTTGCCCCCAAAGGGCTCCAAAATGTTATACAGCCTTGGAACCACATGTCACTAACATAACAAGTAGAATTCCTCATTTCTTCTCCAACACCCATATCCTCCCGGCTGAAATTCAGCCAAAAAGCACACTCATAACCTTGGGCATGGTAGTAGTTAAATGTTTGAGGTAGAAACAATCTGGAGTTGCAGTCAGCTTGCTCTGCATTCGCTACACCATCAGATGACTTAAGTCCTACAGGGTAAAAAGAACATATGGAAAAAGCTTATAATTCATTCATTCCTCCTGTCTGATGCAAATCCTCTGAGTGTCAGCCCTATCTGCAGAAGACTGAACACGTTTAGAAATAGAAGCAGAAATATTCATGTAGTAGCTGCTCCGGGATCTCAATGGATCTATGCAGTCACTCTCAGGGTCCACTCTCATAGTTTGGCACTGCCACTCCCCACCTCCTCCTGCCACCTCCAAGAAAAAGTTCAAATCCTAGCATTCTTTATCTCTCCCAAATATAACAAATAGACAGTAGGATGAAGCCAGGTGGATTCTTGGTCAGCAGCTACCAAAAACACATTTCACAAGCCCTTTTGCCTGTAGAGACAAAGGGAATTTGGGAGAGATCAGATTCAAAATTTAAATCCTCTCTCATTCCAGTGTGTACAGCAATGATCTTGAAAAGGGGAAAAACTATAAAGGTTTTTTTCATCCTGGACTTTAGAGATGTGTATCTCAGCTCTTCCATAGGGGCAGGTGTGTAAGTGAAGACTCTTTGAAACTGACAAGACAACAATTACTTACCTGTCAGCTACAGACAAATAGAGCCTGAGCCTTTCTTAAAAGCAGATTAGACACTGACAATTAGGTGCTCTCCACTGGGAGGGGCAGTCCTCCATGTCAAAGACTTATCTCATCTCAAAATCCATCTGAGCATAGTAACACGTACAAATGCCTTTCATCTTCATGAACAGATGAACAGAGCTTACAAGAGTACCCACTGTGTACAGCATGTCCAAGAAAGCAACATTCAGTTTGGGGAGAAAAGCCCTCGTAGGAAAAGTTTCTGAAGCAGGCATGCCTCCATTTAGGAAAACCCAGTACATAAAAACCAAACTTGGAAAACAAAATGAACATTCATTAGACTCCCATTACATATAGGGCACATGCCAGATGATACACACAATTTAGATAAGGCATAGTCTAGGCACTTAGGGTGTTTATAGTCTGATACTAATAACATAGCAACTGATATACACATGTGTGTGCACTTTAGGATTTGTTTTAGATATGTAATGTGTAATTCCCTCAGTGGATCCTTCCCAAACTTGCACTCATATTCTAGGGGTAATCCTGAGGGTGATTACTCCTACTAGTGTAGCTCCTGAGCCCCATCTAGTGTGCTTTCTATTAACAATCGGTTAGTAGATCCAATTAGCTTTCAGCAAAGCCTTTTATTGAAATAGCAGAGCAAGAAGTATAGTTACAAAAACATCCCCTCTTCCCTTCCCCATAACATGGAGCCTATTTTCCCACAAATACACACAGGGTACATGGAAAGAATGGACTCAAAACTAGAGCACAGTAGTAGTGAAGAACATGTGTAAGAACCATGTATGGCAAAGGGAGAATTCAAAACTCCAGGTATTGGAAGTCCCTTCTTGAGTCCATGGCCAGAACTTCTCTCTGCCATGAGAGGTCAGACTCCCTGAAACTACCTTCTTCCTTGGGTAGCTGTCTTTCTGTATCTACCCATCCTTCATGTATCTCTCCACTCCTGGGGAAGCTGTTTCCCTTGACAACAACCAGTACCATCCTAATGGATGCTAGGGCTGCTGTTGCCACAGCCAGAGAACCCTATTCTAGACCTTTCAAAATTTACCAAGTCATCACCTCAGCAGGACCATCTTAAGGCTGCTTCTTAGTCACTTAGGGAATGAAATATAAAAGATGTGCCACAATACAATCTTGGGCTTGTTCAGGAAGGCTCACAGGCTGTAGTTGCTATGTGCTCCAGATGCAGGGAGGTACGATTGAATAACAACAAGAACAGGCAGAAGGATATCATTTTAAGGTGTGTACAGGTCTTTACAGGTATCTTTTGATAATTGCAATAACCTGCAAAGCTGATTTTATTATTATCCCCATTTTGCAGATGAGGGAACTGAGAATGAATGAATTAAGTGATTTAGCCAGGGCTCCATAGAGTCCGAGGGGTCCAAGGCAGGATCTGAATTCAAATCTTCCTGACTTCTGGTCTGGCACTCTATATATTACACCTAACAGACTCAGATCTTGGGATATGGCTCAAATTAGTCATGCTTCACTTGTAGCCCAAAACAAAGAGGATTCCAAAAGCCTAGTAGCTCACTTTTGTATATCCTGAGCCATCAGCTATTCTGGGTTAGCAGCAGTTAGAGACCTTAACCATCACACAATGCAAGCCCTTATACATGGCTAGAATTGGACTCCCTCAAGCTTCTCCACAGTAATTAGAATAAGATAGGGAATACCTTCATCTGCTCCAAAGAATTGTGCTCTAGGCAGCTCATTGATGCCATAGATACATATAAGGGTGGATATTTAACCAACTCTGGTATCTTTATCAGATGAGGATGCATCTTAACTGAAAAAAAAAAACCATAAACTTTATACTAAGGATGAAAAGTAATCAATTTCAGAGTGCTTGAACCTAAAAATAAGAATCATTCTTCTAGACTAGTAATATATAAAGACAGTGGAAGAGATAGAATTCTAGTCTCATGGACTAGTTTTCCCTCTCAGAGGAAAACAATGTGGCCAGCTTCATGGACCCTTCCTTCTACTATTCGCTTCCAGGTCAGACCAAAATGTCCTGGGAGAGAAATGGGAAAGTTTCCAGGGATCTCTATCTACCTATGTCTTCCCTCCAGTTGCATTTACACAACATTATGTGCATATGATATAAATGGCATGGACAACATACCCATACACACACACACACACACACACACACACACACCTTACACACAGATCAAAGGTCAGGGGGAGGACAGTACTGACAAGGGAAACAACATGAACAAAAGTCCAGGGGAAGAAAAGCATAGGGTATGTTCAGAGGACAAAGAACAGTCTGCTTTGACTGGAGTAGCAATGTATTTATTTTTGTTGGACATTCTCAGTCCCTGAAAATTGGGTTACTGTCTATCTTTCCAAGTATATTGTACATCACACATCTTCCCACATTCTAAGTTCCAGCTGAATCAGTCAATTGCTGTTTCCTGTGCAGGACATTCCATTTACCATTTCCTATGCCTTTGAGTAAGCAATACCCCATGCCTGGTATACGTTCCCTCTTACCTCTACCTTGTAGGATCACTAGCTTCTAGAAATCCAAAAATACAAACCTACTCTGGATTTTATATTTACCCATTGATGTTCACGCTACATTTTTTCCTAACTAAAAATGCAAGATCTTTTGGAGTAGAGACGATTTTCTTTTTCTCTTGCTATTCTCATTGTCTGGCATTATATATATGTGTATACATACATATATACACACATACACATACATATATGTATGTGTATATATACATATGTGCACACACACACATATATACATGTGTGTTTAAGCAGATGTTCATTGATTGAATGAGGTAGAAGCAGGGGAAGGTAGGAGTTAAAACTTTATTTGGTAAACAGTAAGATGACACTGAGTTATGGGATGATAGTAATATTTTATGGTTATACAGCATTTCACAGTTACAAAGTTTTCCTCTACATAGTTTTCATTTAATCTCCACAACAACCCTGTAAAGTAGGTTGTAAGAGTATCATTGTCCCATTTTTCAGGTAAGAAAATTGAGACTCAGAGACACTAAAGATCAAGTTTATTCAACAAGAACGTACTAAGTACCTAATGTATAAAAGGCACTGTGTTAGGTGTTGGAGATACGAAGGCCCAGATGAAAAGCAATTTCTGCCTTCAAGGGCTCACGTTCAAACAAGGCAGGTAACAAGTAAATGCCAGATAACTTTAGGAAAGAGGTTCTAGTTGGAGGAGGTTTGGAAGGCTGAGTTTTGAAGGAAGTTAGGAATTAAAAGAGGAAGGAAGAGGAAGGGAATACATTCTGGGCCAGGGGAATGCATCAAAGGTTATACCAGTTAGGGTCACCCTTCCATGCAGACAATGGAAACCAATACAGGACAATCTCCCTGGAGGTTCAGGACTGGGAAATCAAGGAGATGTACAAGCTGGCAAAATCGTTCAATTTGAAGAACTCTCCACGAGCAGTTGATGCCATAACCCCACTGATAGAGGTTGAACTCCACTGGTCCCCTCTTTGAGTAAACACATAAGTATATCTAAGTCTGACAAACTGAAGGCCAGATGAAGGGATGTGACCCAACCATATTAGGGCGATTAACGGTGTATTTAATGAAGTAGGAGGAAGCACCGTCTTGTGTTATATCTGCTGCACTGAGAATCACTCCACACCATCGAGGTCACATTGCAGGTCCAGAAGATTTGCTCCACTAACTAAAGCTTGCAGATGACTTGCTGCTCTAGTTATTTTGTTACCTGACAACTTAATGTGACAGAATGGGGCATAATGGCAAGCAAGGCCAAAACTCTGACAAATGGCCTCCTGGGACTTGAAGGTTTCCGAGTCTGTTCTGCCTTTTGGTAGGGAAATCACATGAATAAATTCTTTGTCTGTCAGAGGAATCTGGGCCCCTCTACAGCTGACTCTTCAAAATCTCAGTTATTGTACCAAAAAAATCTTGCCTGAAGAAACTTTCCTGTCCAAGTTTCTTTGGCACTGCTCACAGCCTCTTGTCTGCACTCCTTAGGTGAACTTTTTTTTTCTGTTCTGCCTTCATATCTCTGACAACTTGGCAGAACTTGTGTGATTTAACAGAAGACATTTTCCCAACCTTTCCATTTGCCTGTCCCATCTAGCTGAGAAAAACCACAATGCTACATATTGTGTAACCAAAAATATACATGTATCTTCTCTCTCTCTCTCTCTCTGTCTCTCTTCTCTCTCTCTCTCTGTCTCTGTCACTCTCTTTCTTTTTCTCTCTCCACATATATATATGTATATATCCTCATATAATATATACACATACACACATACATACATACATATATACATTCTCATGTATATATATATATATATATAGAGAGAGAGAGAGAGAGGGAGAGAGGGAGAGAGAGAGAGAGAGAGAGAGAGAGAGAGAGAGAGAGAGAGAGAGAGAGAGAGAGCACCTTGCAGCACCAGTGACAATTCTCTCTGACACTTGAGTTGTTCCTCAGATTCATGGTACTCTGCGGCTCAACATTCACTCAAAATCGTAACTAAAATGTTCCTACCAAAGCGCTTACTTTTTCTCAAGTCAGCAAAAAACATACAATTAGTTGAAAGCAAAAAAAATTTAATTTTTTTGAGATTATGTCTCCATATCTCAACCAGCTGGGCAGCTAAGTGGCATCATGGACAGAATGCTGAGCCTGGAATCAGGAAGACTCATTTTTCCTAAGTTCATATTCGACCTCAGACACTTACCAGGTGTGTGACCCTGAGCAAGTAACTTAAGCCTGTTTGCCTCAGTTTCCTCATCTGTAAAATGAGGTGGAGAAGGAAATGGCAAACCACTCCAGTATCTTTGCCAAGAAAACTCCAAATGAGGTCACAGAGTCAGACACAACAGAACAACAAAACATCTGGCCTGGGCTTAAAGTACAATGGTCATGCATGGGATCGATCCCATGACTAATCAGCATGGGAGCTTTGTCTTGCTTTGTTTCTGACACTGGCCAGTCTGCTCTTCCTTAGGCAGCCTGGTGGCCCTCCACTCCCAGGGCCTTGCCATTGTACTGCCAAGACTTAGTGTGAGCACCTATAGTGAAAATGAGTGTATTAACTTAGGTGAATCCCTTTTATCTTAAGGCTCTTTATGACTAAGTATTTGTTTATATAAGTTGTTTTTCGGTAATTAGACAAGCACTTGTATGTAGTTTGGGAATGATGTGTGCGTGACCCCCAAATCTGGTAAACAACTATTAAAGATGTATGTGTCACCTAGATTAGGTAAATATCTGCTAATTACATGTGTGTATCTCAAATCTGGTAAACAACTGATAAATCCTTGACAATGACATTAGGAAACTAAAGCTTTGATTGATGGTTTCCTTTAATAATAAGCTTAGGTAATTGATCACCAAACAGAACTTAGATGTAAAATGTAAATATCCTTTGTCAGAATCATAAAAATCCACTGAAGGATCCAGTCATCAGTCGGCTCTTGAGTAAAGATTAGGACAGACTCTTACATTCCATGCACTTAGAACCTTGAACATTCCATGTTCACTCAAGACAGTGTTGATTGGCAGAGACTAGCCAGAATAAATGACATCTCAAAGTGATACACACAGCTTCTTGCTGTGTTTTAAGCATCAGTATGAGGCATACTTACTGGGACCTTCGGGAATCAGATTGGTGGTTTGCTGTTTGTTTTTTCTAGAGGGGTTGATGTTTGTTTCATTGAATAGTCAATAAAGTTTGATTGCAAATATTGACGAGTGTAAGTCTTTTTTAGTGTACTATCAGTTCCAATAAATGCATGAAATGGTAAATTAGTTTTCTGTGTGCACTGTGTGCTACTACCCCCCAAATACCTTTAGACATACTTCAGCTCAGAACTCCTAAGTTCAAGTGATCTACCAGCCTCAGGCTCCCTGATAGCAAGGGTTACAGGTATGTGCTACCACACCTGGCTAAGCAAAGGCATGTAAATAAATAGCATGGTAAAAGCAGTCACAACAGAACATTTTCCCCATTAATCTAGGGCACAGTCTTCCACGCATATACATACCATCAATGAGGAGAATGAGAACACATAGGGATCATATGTGAAGGGCAAACTCATAGAGAACACATATGGACTGGTCGTACATGTGAAGTAGCAACATATACCTCCAATATAAAGGGGCAATAATGTCTTCTTATAATATCATTGTATGCTCCATTGGCCTCATTTGGTTTCAATGACTCCTAGTGGTACTTGGCTGAATGTTAATTTGCTGGCCTTTTGATAATTTGCTAGGCAGCTGTGGTAGCTTATGGATGTTGCAAAGTGTTCCTTGCTACTAATATATGGGCATATCTCTTTGGTGCTACCTTCTGGTCATCTCAACTAGGCTATGATTGATTGCTAGAACATGTGTTCAGACCCTACCTCAGACATATAATAGCTATGGGACCCTGGATAAATCACTTAACTACTTGCAGGTTTAGTTCCTCATTTGTAAAATAGGGATAATAATAGTGTCCACCTCATAAGATTTGCAGATCAAATGAGATCATAAAATGTATTATGTAAACCTCAAAGTACTATTAAAAATTAGATATTATTATAATGTATGTAAGATGCTTGACAGATGTAAAAATGCCATCTAAATGTCAAAATTATCATCTTTTTCAAGCTCGTTGTAATTTTAAAAATCTGGGTCCTGCTTAAGAAGAGAAAAGGGCAGATAAACAGGGTAGAAGCCCAGGTAATTATTCTCAGTGGGGAAGTCTGAGGCATTGCCCTAACTCAGTAAAGTCCCATGGGGGAAGACTATGGAAATATTCCTACTGTGGAATCCATAGAGGGAAATGGGAGTGAGTGGCTTCTTGATCAGGAAAAGCTAAACAGGGACAGAAAGAACTATCCTATGACAGGGAAGGTCCCTGTTGAGGGAGGGAGATGACAATGTCAGCCTTCAACTAAAGAAGGACCCCTGGAGGTGGAAGGTGGAAGGTCTTGTACTATGATCTGGGACAGCCAAACATAGAGCTACAGAAGCCAGCCGGCACTCAGATGACATTCACACCAATGGAAGTGGAGAGCAACAGCAAGAAGACAGGAAAGTGAGGTCAGAACCAAATAGGACTTGACCACCCCCATTCAAGAGTACAGGAAAGGGAAGCACTTGACCCTGGAACACATAAGGAATTGAGGTTGTAGATAAGAGTAAACAGGATACACTTAACACTATGAAGAAATAATGTTCCAAGAGTTATGCAAGAGGAAAAGCCACAGGAGAGTAACTCAACAAGTACAAGCATATTCTCAGCCTAAAAATGGCTTGACAAGAAGAATACTCAGAAAAAGTGAAATAAATATGAAAAATGAACTGTAGGTAAAATAAAGAGTTCTGGAGAATGTAGTCATATGAAAAAATGCTCCAAATCACAAAAATTACTGAGTCTGTTCAAACAAATCTTTCCATGTCTTTCTGAAATCATCTATTTTCTCATTTCTGAACAACAATATTACAGGAAGTGAACAGAATCAGAAGAAGAGTGTACATAAAAATGAACAATTTTGGAGACTTTCATAAGTTGATGGAGAATTATTTATTCAGTAATAACACTGTACAAACAACTTTGAAGACGGTAAGAACTTCAATCAATACAATGACTATTCATTATTTTTTTATATATAAATTTATTTATTTAAGTGTTCAACATTCATTTCCACAAAATTTTGGGTTCCAAATTTTCTCCCCATTTCTCCCCTCCCCCACCCCAAAATGCCAAGCATTCTAATTACCCCTATCACCGATCTGCCCTCTCTTCTAACATTCTTCCCTTCCCTTATCCCCATTTTCTCTTTTGTCCTGTAGGGCAAGATAACTTTCTGTACCCATTACCTGTATTTCTTATTTCCTAGTTGTATGCAAGAACAATACTCAACAGTTGTTCCTAAAACTTTGAGTTCCAACTTCTCTTCCTCCCTCCCTCCCCACTCATCCCCATTGGGAAGGCAAGCAATTCAATATAGGCCATATCTGTGTAGTTTTGCAAATGACCTCCATAATAGTCATGTTGTGTAAGACTAACTATATTTTCCTTCATCCTATCCTGCCCATTTCTTCTATTCTCTCTTTTGATCCTATCCCTCCCCAAGAATGTTGAGTTCTAATTGCTCCCTCCTCCCACTGCCCTCCCTTCCATCATTCCCCCCACCCTGCTTATCCCTTTTTCCCCCACTTTCCTGTATTGTAAGATAGATTTTCATACCAAAATGAGTGTGCACTTTATTCCTTCCTTTAGTCAAATGTGATGAGTGAGCTTCATGTTTGTTCTCTCATCTTCCCCTTTTTCCCTCCATTGAAAAGTCTTTTACTTGCCTCTTTTATGAGAGAAAATTTGTCCCATTCCATTTCTCCCTTTCTCCTCCCACTATATTTCTCTCTCACCCCTTAATTTCATTTTTTTAAGATATGATCCCATCCTATTCAATTCACCCTGTGCTCTCTGTCTCTGTGTGAGTGTGTGTGTAATCCCACCAGCTACCCAGATACTGAAAAAAGTTTCAAGAGTTACAAATATTGTCTTTCCATGTAGGAATGTAAACAGTACAACTTTAGTAAGTCTCTTATGATTGCTCTTTGCTGTTTACCTTTTCATGCTTCTCTTCATTCTTGTGTTTGAAAGTCAAATTTTCTTTTCAGCTCTGGTCTTTTCATCAAGAATGCTTGAAAGTCCTCTGTTTCATTGGAAGAACATTCTTTCCCCTGAAGTATTACACTCAGTTTTGCTGGGTAGGTGATTCTTAGTTTTAGTCCTTTTTCCTTTGACTTCTGGACTATCATATTCCACGCCCTTCAATCCCTTAATGTAGAAGATGCTAGATCTTGCGTTATCCTGATTGTATTTCCACAATACTTGAACTATTTCTTTCTAGCTCCCTGCAATATTTTCTCCTTGATCTGGGAACTCTGGAATTTGGCCACATTGTTCCTAGGAGTTTCTTCTTTTGGATCCCTTTCAGGAGGTGATCAATGGATTCTTTCAATATTTATTTTGCCCCCTGGTTCTAGAATGTCAGGGCAGTTTTTCTTGATAATTTCATGAAAGATGATGTCTAGGCTTTTTGTTTGATCATGGCTTTCAGGTAGTCCCATAGTTTTTAAATTGTCTCTCCTGGATCTATTTTCTAGGTCAGTTGTTTCTACAATGAGATATTTCACATTATCTTCCATTTTTTCATTCTTTTGGTTTTGTTTTGTGATTTCTTGGTTTCTCATAAAGTCATTAGCCTCCATCTGTTCCATTCTAATTTTGAAAGAACTTTTCTTCAGTGAGCTTTTGAACTTCCTTTTCCATTTGGCTAATTCTGCTTTTGAAAGCATTCTTCTCCTCATTGGCTTTTTGAACCTCTTTTGCCAATTGAGTTAGCCTATTTTTCAAGGTGTTATTTTCTTCAGCATTTTTTGGGTCTCCTTTAGCAGGCTGCTGACCAGCTTTTCATGCTTTTCTTGCATCTCTCTCATTTCTCTTCCCAGTTTTTCCTCCACCTCTCTAACTTGATTTTCAAAATTCTTTTTGAGCTCTTCCATGGCCTGAGACCACTGAATATTTATTTTGGATGTTTGGGATACAGAAGACTTGACTTTTATGTCTTTCCCTGATGGTAAGCATTGTTCTTCCTCATCTGAAAGGATGGGAGAAGATAATCTGTTCACTAAGAAAGTAATCTTCTATAGTCTTATTTTTTTTTTCCCTTTTTAGGGCATTTTCCCAACCAGTTACTTGACTTTTGGGTCCTTTTGTCAAGATTAGGGTATACTCTGGGAATCTGTAAGATCTCAGTTCCTCCAATGTGGCACAATCAAGCGTGTACTGCTCTGGATGCAGAGAGGGATTTTTGTGCCCAGAATCTTAGCACCTACCTCTCCACAGGCACCTGGCCTCCAGTTACGCCAAGCCAGCACGGGGAGCTGATTTTCAGATTAGCTGCATGGGCAGGGCCACCACTCAGTGTGAGATCACTGAATCACATCAGCTCCCTCAGGGCCTCTATACAGGGCTGAGGTAATAATCAGCTCCTCAGTGCCCCCAGGGGTTTTACGATCTAATAATGAATGCAGGCTGCTGTAGGGGCTGTGGTGGGAACTGCTGCAGCCTGCCCAATGTGGCCTCTGAGGCCACTGCCTAAGGCTGGAACTATGGGAAAGCCCTTCTCCCCTCCTGGCCAGCCCTAAAAACTCTGCCACTGACCTTTGGCGCCTGTGGGTTGAGGGATCTGAGGACCAGCTGCTGCAACTGGAGATTCCGCCCCCGAGGTGTCGTCCTCCCAGAGTCTTGTCATGCTGCACAGCCAAGGCTGGGCTGGGCTCCATGCTCGGCTTCGCGTCTGGTGCAACCGACGTTTCCTGTGGGCCTTTCAGGTCACCCTGGGCTGGAAATCTCCTCCACTATGTTGTTCTCCACTTCTGCTGCTCCAAAATTTGTTGAGAGTCCTTCTCTACAGGTATTTTATGGGCTATGTGGGGAGACCCTGCATATATGTGTCTTTCTACTCTGCCATCTTGGCTTTTCCCCATGACTATTCATTATCTCAGAGAACTGATGGTGAAGTATCATATCTCCTTGATAGAAAGATGATGGATTGGAGGTACAGGATGAAACATGTTTTTTGAAAATATTCAACTAAGGATTTTTTTTTTTGTTTGAGCATGCATATTTGTTACAGGGGATTTGTTTTTCTTTTTGCCTCTAAATGGATGGGGTGGGGGCATGGAATGGGAAGATGAGAAAAAAAGTTGTTAATTTTTTAAAAAATTAAACTTTATTAAAAGTATATTATTGTTAGAGAAATGAAAATTAAAGCAACTGTGAGATTCTACTTCATACCCATCAATTTGACAAAGTTGACAAAAAATAAAATGACAAAAGTTAGGGGAGGTATAGGAAAATAGGGCCATTGATGAATTGTTGAGGAAACTATGAATTGGTACACTCATTCTGGAAAGGGTTTTGGAACATCTAAAAAGTTACTAAACACTTCCTATCCCTTGGCTATTAGGCTTTTGTTCCAAGTAAATCAAAGGAAGAAGATTCCACATGTACAAAAGCATTTGTAGAAACTCTTTTTGTAGTGATAAAGAACTGGAAACTAAGGGGCTTCCCATCATTTGGGGAGTGGCTGAACAAGTTATGGCATATGAATGTAATGGAATATTACTGTGCTATATGAAGTGAAAAAAAGATACAGTTTCAAAGAAACCTGGGAAGATTTGAACGAATTGCTGTAGAGCAAAGTAAACAGAACGAAAAGAACAAATTATATTACAATGTCAATATTGTAAAAACTTTTTGATAGATGTAAAAGTTCTGATCAATGCAATAATCTGTCATGATTCCAGAGGACCAGTGATGAAGATTACTATCTACCTCCTGATAGAAAGGTGACAGACTAATGGACTGATGAAACACATTTTTCAATATGGCCAACGTGGGAATTTGTTTTGCTTGACTATTGTGGGAGGGGAGAAAGAGTTCTGAAGAAAAACAAATGGAAGGCAAATAAATATCTGAGAAAACAAAATGAAAAAACACATCCAAATACCATACACCCTGAACATTAGAATACACAAACCAGAATTCAATTACTTTCATAACAAAAAGAAATGTCAGAACCAAATAAACAGATTGAGAAAAGAAAGAAAATATTCATTATTTTTTTAACCTTACCTAAAAACATTACAAGGAAATAACATATGAGTTTATCAGACTCTGAAAAACATGACCAAAGAAATCACTTAGTTCCATATTTCAAGAAATCCAAATCAAAACTTGGCCAGATTTATTGGAATGAGAGGACAAAGAGTGAAGACAGAAAAAAAAAATCTATTGATCACCTCCTGAAAGAAACTCCAAAATGCAGCCTCCCAGGAATGTTATAGTCAAAATCCAGGACTTCCAGGTGAAAGAAAAAAACATGCTTTGAGTGGTGAAAAAGAGTTCAAATACCAAGAAATTATAGTCAGGATGATGCAAGGCTTTGCATCTATTAAAAAAAGAAAATCTTGGATTCAGCTCTGCCAAAAGTCAAAATATAAAGGTTTATAATTAAGAGCAAAATATCCTGCAAGATGAATATAATCCTATAAGGAAAGGATTGACTCTTTCACAGAACAGAGAACTTTCAAACATTTGTGATTTAAAAAAAAAAAAAGAGCTAAGTAGAAACTGAAATGTAAACATGGGAGACAAGAAAGAACTGTAAAGGTAAAACTAGCTGATAAATTGGGAGGGGATAAACAATTTTGAAGAGCTTACCTTTTTATAGGGGATAAAGAAACATGTCCTGTAAAAATTCTAATGATGTATGTCCAGAGTCAAAGACAAGACCGTCAAAAACTGGAATTGGTGATTTTGTTTTGCTTTGATGGCCTTATAAGAAGAAATAAAAAGGGAAGAGGAAAATACTAAGGAAAAAAGGAGGAATAAGGGTGAGGAAGTTGATATTTCTCAGAATTAGTACGGACAAGAAAAAGAATATATAGAAACTGAGGTAGGAGTGAAGGAAGAAGTAGGCATAAAATGGAACTCTCTCATTTGAATCAGACAAAGGAAAGCCAAACACACACACACACACACACACACACACACACACACACACACACACACACACACACACACACACACACACACACTTCTGCACAAAGTACATATTGATTAACCAGGAAGTCAGGTGAGAAGAAAGAAGAAAAGTTTAACAGGGATGGTGAATTAGGCAAGGAATAGTCATGGCAAAACAAATTCAGTTTTAGAAGATGGATTGTAAAGCAAAGATTAAAAGGAAAGTGTAAGAACTAGTGATTAGGAAAGAGGGGAGGAGCCATAGAGTAGAAGGAGATTACTCCAAATACAGATCACTAGAGTTCATCATGTTATTTTCTTTCGCTACCTTCTTCTCTACAAACAGCAGGAAAGAGAACAAATAGATTAAAAAGTACAAATGTTTGGAGAGAAATACACAATTAGTAATCATATTAATGAATAAAATAGAAGAGCTTATAAGAATGGATTAGAAAGTCATCCACTAGTATTTTCTCTTCAAGTACACTTTTCACATAAAGATTCACATTGAGTTAAAATGAGGGTATGAAGTAGTATTTATTATGCTTCAAGTTAAAAGAAACAGACATGATTGCAAGAGAAAAACAGGAAAATTACATGGCTCTGATAGGGATCATACCATGAAATAGTATAAATAAAAGTTAAATAGCACCATACCATGAAATACTATAAATTTAAAAAGTGTAAATACTTAATCTAAATTCACTGGGTGACAGAGTATCTAGTTTTTAAAGGAAAAGTTCACTGAATTACAGGAAGAAATATAAAGGAAAATCATAATAGTTGAAGATCTCAATATACCTCTTTGAGACCTAGACAAATCTAATTTTAAAAAAGTTAAACATCTGACTAGAACTCTAGGAATATTCAATATAATAGATATCTGGTGATTACTAAATGAGAATAAAAAGAAGTATGCATATATCTTAGCTACTTAAGGGCCTTTCCAAAAAAAAACCTCTTAAATAAACAAATAAAATAAACCAATAAATAATCAAATTAAATACATTTATTGATCACAGTGCAAAAAATTATAATCAATAAAAGGCTTCTGAAAAAGAAAAGAAATTTAAATGGAGACTAATGTACACATCATAGACATGATAGATAACTGCATTAAAGAAAATAACGAGACAACATACCTAGGCTTTTGAAATGCAGATAAAGCAGTACTGAGAGCAAAATTTATATCACTAAACAACAAACAATTTATATCACTAAACAAAAAGAAAGAAAGAAAAGACCACTGTATTGACTGTGCAATTTAAAATAAAACAAGACATGGAAAAAATAAAATGACAAAACAGAAATTCTGAAAATGAAAAAGAGATCAACATATTTGAAAGCAGGAAGTACATTAAACTGATAAAACTGGGGACTTAAAAAAAACCAATAAAATAAATTGTGAGTCAATTTTTAAAAAAGAGCACAGAACTACATGGCCAGTATCAGAGAATTCACAATAAATTATGAGGAAAATAAAGGAAATTATTTTGCCCTCCTACATGCCGACAAAACTGGTATTATAAATGAAATGAATGAATGTTTTAAAAAATATAAAATACCTAAAATAATAACATAATAAAGAAAATTTAAGTAACCCGATCTCAAAATAGAAATTAAACAAGCCATGAATGAACTCTTCAAACATGAAAAAGATGGATAATTGAATGAATTCTATCAAATATTAAAAAAAACTAATTCTACAGTAACACTACTTGAAAAATAGAAAAAGAACTCCTTTCGTGGTACAAATAAGATTTTAATTCCTATATAAGGAAGCAACAAAGTAGAGAAAGAAAACTATAAACCAACATCCCTAATAAATATCAATACAAAAATTTCAAATAAAATATTAACAAAATATAGCAACATATTAAAAAGATCACACCCTGTGACTCAGTTGGAATGTAGGGCTGGCCAATATTGGGAAAATTATAAACTTAACAGATCATTTTGAGAATAGGAACTGTAAGAACTATACAATTATATCAATTGATATAGGAAACTGTTTTGATATAATACAATTTTCATTTTAAAAAATTAAAAGCATTGGAAAAAGTAATATTCTTCTGGAGGAATGAAAGAAAAAGGACCTCAGTGGTTATCATGGAAAAAAATTGGGAAGGGACCAAATTCCAGGCCTTAGGACAAAAAAGAAATTATCAAAACTATTTGGTACTGGTTAAAAAAATAAATAGAAAAGTTGATAATAAATAGAAAGAAAAAAGTAAAAAATAGTATACTTTAATCTGTATTCAAACTATCAGTTCTTTCTCTGGCAGCAGATAGTGTGCTTCATCATTTATCCTTTGGGATTCTCTTGGATCATTGTATGACTGAGAATAACTGAGTCATTCACAGTTTTTCACCTTTCAATATTGCTATTACTGTGTACAAAAGTTCTCCCGGTTCTTTTCACTTCACTTTGCATCAGTTCATGTATGTCTTTCTAGGTTTTTCTGAAATCATTATGCTTGTCATTTCTTATAGCACAATAATATTCCATCACAATCATATACCATGGGCATCCCTTCAAGAAATAGACAATTTAAATAACATAAAATTGAAAACATTTTAAATAAATAAAATTCATGTAGTTAAAATAAAAAGGGGAATACTTAATTGGAAAAAATTTTGATGCAAATTTCTCTGATAACAGATTGATAACCAAGAAATACACAGAACTGATTCAAATACGTAAGAATAAAAGGTATTCCTTAAGAGTTAAAAGTTCATATAGATAGGCAGTTCTTAAAAGAATAAAAACAAGCTATAAATAGCCATGTGAAAACATGCTCCAAATCACTAATAATAAGAGAAATGTAAGTTAAAACAACTCTGATGTTCTACTTCACATCCATTAGATTGGCAAAAATGTTCACAAAAATGGAAAATGACAATTTTCAGATGGGTTAAGAGAACAAGTTTAGTAATGCTTTGTTGGTGGAGCTGAGGTTGGTATAACCATTCTGAAAATCAATTTGGAATTATACTCCTCCCCACCAAATCACTTACCTGTTCACACCCAGTGATAACACTACCTGGCTTATTCTCTGAAAACATAAAAGAAGGAAAGGATGCAGTTGTAGTAACACTTTTTCTTATAGTAAAGAACTAGAAATTAATCATATGCTCATCATGTGGGTTAACAATTATATTAGTATGAATAGAATATTACTCTTCTAGAAGAAATTATGGAAGAAATGCTTTCCAAGAAACATGGAAAGACTTGAATGAATTGATGCAGGATGAAATGAGCAGAACTAGTAGAATAATTTATACAGTAACAGCACTGTAAAGAAAAGGAGCTTTGAAAAATTTATCAACTCTGATCAATTCAAAGACCAAACATGACTCCAGAGGATTGTTGATGAAATATTTTTCCCACCTCCTAGCAGAGGTGATGCACTAGGAGTGCAGAATGAGGCATAAATTTCTTAACATGAATAACATGGATTTTGCTTTCCTGAGCAATGCTATTAATGTTTGGGGGAGCATGTTAGGAGAGAGAGAGACAGAGAAAGACAGAGACGGAGAGAGACAGAGACGGAGAGGGACAGAGACGGAGAGGGACAGAGACGGAGAGGGACAGAGACGGAGAGAGACAGAGAGAGAGAGAGAGAGAATTAGTATGTAAATAAGGCAGCTTAGGAAATGCTGAAGAGAATGTAAGGAGGCTCAGGGGGAAACACAACCAGAGAAGCTTTGGAACGAAGGTGATAAATTTCTTATATATTTTTAAAAATCCAAGATGTATATAATGGAGATTTGTAAGTTTGTACATAATCTTTTTTTCTATTATTTTTTGTATATGGATGCTTGTATTTGCTGATGTTTGTCAAGGTCAAAGCAGCAACAACAAAAATTTAAAACTATGCAAATTATGTTAATGTCTTGTTATTAGTGAGCCCCTATTGTCTTCTAGCCTGTTCTTTTAAAGTGCCCGTAAACTTTTCAGTACTTCCATCTGTCCCCGATCTAATTAATGTAGATTGTACCAGATTTTTTTCTCCATTCATGTCTTCTTATCCCATGTGATTCTTGGTCACATCTTTTCATAACCTTTAATATTTTGTGGATGCCAATCTAACTCTTGTACTGTTTATCAGTGATGAATTTTTACTACATGAGCACCATATCTCCTTTTACTAGCCAATACATATTGCTTCATAATGGCTTTCATGCCATTTTTTATATGTCTTCATTAGTAATAGGCAGCCGCTTATATACAAGCATTTCCACTGCCCAAGAGTTCATAAACTCTACACTCAAGAACAAATCAATTCTAGAATTGTGTTGGGGGTTGACTTTATTAACCT
The DNA here is from genome assembly GCF_028372415.1 of Notamacropus eugenii. Lineage (NCBI taxonomy): Eukaryota > Metazoa > Chordata > Mammalia > Diprotodontia > Macropodidae > Notamacropus > Notamacropus eugenii. Next base: position 336,742,463 of record NC_092874.1, on the reverse strand, counting down.
ACTGTCTAGGTAATCCGTGTTTCTTCCTTTCTGAAAATAGGAACATTAACCCATCTCTAGTCTTCTGGCATCTTTCATTTTCCCAGTTCCTTTGAAGACTATGGTGATTCATCAGTTTCACCTGCAAGTTCTCTCAGAGCCCTGGAATCTAATTTGTCTAGGGCAGGACATTTGAGGTTACTTAGGATAGCAAGATACTCTGTTACTATCTCCTCACGTACATGGGGTTTCAGTTTCCTCTTAATCATGTTTATCCTGCCCTTTGCAGTCTGAAACTAATTCTCTTTCCCAGACGTGATTGATGGAAGTACTTTCTGACATTCTGGGTCATTTTCTGGAAATAGTCTCCTGTGCACTGATGTAAGATGTCAGCGTATGCTGTGCATCAGATTTAGTTGTCCTTCAGGAACTTCCTCTGCCATTTTACTTCCTAACCTTCAGCACTTGTGTGGGTCCCTGGCACAAGTAGGGAGGTTGGTTTATATATCTCTGTTAAGGACTGTGGAGGAGATGATGCTGAATGAGGGCTTTAAGAATCTGTGTCCTCCAAGGTTAATTCATAAGGCTTTAATCTTTTGCGAGGTTCTCTCTATGGATTTATTAACAGTTTTACATTTGGGGCTCAACTCTATTTTTTGGAGGGGAACAGGGGAGATGTCTAGTCACCCATTTGGTTGGTCAAATGACCAAATCATCTTTTTCAACTAAATGCAATAAACATTTAAGTACATATGTCCAAAGTACTGGGCTAAGAGCTGGAGGATATCCAAAATTTAGATAGGTACGGCCCCTTCCCTCATTAACTTGCAGGGGAATATGACATATATGTATATCTATCTACATAAATATATATTAATATGTGTACATGCATATATTACTATATTGAAATATCATATGTAAAGCATCTGCAATATCATATGATGCATAATACATGGTTAAAACAGATGTATATAAAAAGGTTTGAAGGAGAGGTTATTACCAAGTGAGGGGGTCAGGTAAAACTTCAAGGAGTAAGCATTTAATGCTACATGGATACTATAAAGTCACATTTAATAGTTATTCAGTTTCAGATAGGGTATCATGATAGATTTTTCCCATCCTTATAGACATTTTTTCTTTTTAACAAGTCTTTCATGCAACTTGGACAATGAAATCCAAGTGAATTTTTTACTATCATGGTAGAAGAATTATACTAAGCGGATAAAAGCTAATGACCTAAAGGAGGTGTGAGGATGAGTTGGGAGCAGAACGTAGACAATTGGTTTTTTTTCAAACAGTATTTTAAAAAAGTTGTCTGTTTTTAAATTTTATATGGGATAAAACCAACTTCAAAATTATTTGAAAGTTTCATTTTAGGATCTATATTATCAAACGGTCATGAGATATAGATATGACATTTCATTTACGCAGTACATGAGAAAATATTCAAAAATGAGAAATCTTATTTTTTAATTGAATAATAATGATGATAGTTAATATTTCCATAGCACCGATTATGTTCCAAGTACTTTCCTAAATGCTTTATATTTATCCTTATGTCATCTGAGCTTTACAACAACCCTGGAATGTGTTTTTTATTATCCCTGTTTTAGAGATGGGGAAATTTGAGGCAGAGGTTAAGGGATTTTTTTTTTAACCATCTAGTATCTTGTGGTAGAATATGAACTCAGGTGTTCCTGACTCCAGGTATGGCACTCTATCCACTGAGCTACCCAGCTGCCTAATCTACAAATAAATTAGAATAAAATAAATTACAAATAAACAGAAAAAGGAAAGCAAACAGAATTAACTGCCCAATCCAAACTTCTCAGTTTTTCTTATTGACCTACCTTATTGATCATACAGCAATTATTCTATTTTAGGCTAAATATTTTTAAATATATATCTTTTTTCTTTACCATAATGATAACACTTGCTACTGAATAAAAATTCAAACTGTGCAAAATTATCTTAGTCAAATAAAATCATTTGTATGTTGATTCTTTGGGGTAATAATTTTTGTACAAATATAGTGTGGCAAAAACATCTCCCAAATATGTATAATTAACCTGCTGAATGGGAGAGGGCTGTATCTCTTCCCAATGACTTGACAGGTAAGGTATCAGCTCCAATTTACTTTAGTACACAGACAGTACATAAACATGTTTTAAATGCCTTCTATGTACCAGGCACTGTGCTAAATGCTGGGCCTACAAATAACAAAAAGTAGGGAGATGCAATAGAGGTTACTTGGTATGGGAGCATGACATTGGTGTTAAAATCTAGCAGAAGAGCTAATGGAAAACAAAGTTAGCTGGAAAGAGATAACTAATTGTTCCATTTTCTGATGTGGTTGCAAAACCAATTGAAAAAAATCTTTAAAAATATATAGTGTGATAGAGACTAATCATAGCTCATTTTCATTTTATAGGCATCACTTACCTATGATTCACTCACATCCATGAAGTCTTATTACCCTATTTGTAGTCCAGACTCAGTTTTTGCAGTATAAAGTTGAATGAAATAAAGCATTTGTTCTGAACATAATTTTAAATCCACCATATTTATTGTCTCACCCTTGTATGTGGTTTCTTAAAATGGAACCTAAAATCTATAGCTAAATTATAAATAACATATACAGGCAATATCAGATTTACAAAGTACCTAAGTGTCTTTTGCCCCATGGGCAGGGCACCATGTTACCTACCTTTGTGATAAATTCTTCTGCCCCAATATATCTTCTCATACTGCACCAATTTCTTCATTTTGTTATGGTAAAAATGTGAAAAATTTAGATTTAGCTGGTTTATCATCATCTCCTTATAAAGAGGTAAATACACCTTGGATGGTAAAGGATAACTCAGGCACTTTCCTGCTGGTCCCCACACCTGGGATTATTATACTGAGAGGGCATGTGGGGAAAGGTGGAAGGAGAGAGATGATTGTGTATCAGGAAGCACTTTAGGTAATGGAGTTTTTGTTGTTCTGTCTTTTCAGATTCTCCACGAACCCATTTTGGGGTTTTCTTGGCAAAGACACTAGAGTGGTTTGCCATTTCCTTCTCTAGCTCATTTTACAGATGAGGAAACTGATACAAACAGGGTTCAGTGACTTGTCCAGGGTCATACAGCTAGTGTCTTAGTGTAGATTTGAACTCAGGAAGACTAGTCTTTCTGGTTCCAAGTCCAGTGCTCTACCCACTGAGCCACCTAGTTTTAAGGTATCTTAAGGGTGGCAGATAATCTCGAAGTAGAGCCCTAGAATTGTTGGAGTGGGATGCAGAAAGGGAGAAGGGAGGATACGACAAACCTCATTACTGCAAAATTTCACCCAGGACCAATTGTGCACTAAAGAATGTGGAAGAAAAAAAAACAACTCTGCTTGTACAATGTGATTCTCTATAGCCAGGACCCAGAATATAGGTCAGCTGTCTTATGGGTTAAATATGCTTTTGTGGGTTTTTTACTTGGGAACCTATCCATGAGTTAGAACATTGTTTCTATGAAGAAAAATTTGCTATTTATATAGTGCTTTTAAAACTTGCTACAGAGTTGGCACACATTTCATTTTAGCCTCACAAAGGTCCCAGGAAGAAGGGATGACAGATTTTATCATTCCCATTTTATGGATTAGAAAACTGAAACTGAGAGGATTTGTCCAGTGTCACACAGCTGGTAAATTACAGTCATGACTTGAACCTACCTTTTCCTAACTCTAGATCCAACGCATTACCTACTACTAAAGCTCATTTACATAAACCTTTTGGAGTATGGCCCATGTATTCCCTACAATTTTACTGAATAATAATAATGCAGTTTTTGAAAAAAATAAACACAAATTTTATTAAAACAAGTCTTCCGGGCTAGGGATTTAACTAGTGAGCAGGAAACTTCTGGATCTATTTACTATCTGTCATCACATACATATATCTAGATGTAGTGAAACTCAAGAGAGGCTGGCATTCACTGAAGAATTCTATTTCTGATGAATCTTTATTTTGAAAATAGGTATTTTAATAGGTTCTTTTTTCCCTCTTTCTCAAGATACTGGTACCTTTTTGACAGAGCACAATTTCTCATCCTCTCTCCCAGAAAAAGCAGTGTACATTTAGTACTCTCTGGGCATATCATGTTTTCTTTTACTTGAAAATCATAACAATGTGGTCTCATAGGGTATAGAGTTATCAGCAATTAAAAATATTTTAGGTTTAATTGTGCTCTTAGTTGGAATCGGATCTTCTGCTTGTCCTCTCTCTAGCACCCTTGACTCAAATCTTTATGAACTTGGGCTGAGGGCATATGGCTTAGTGGACAGAATAGTGAATTTGTATTCAGAAACAAGCTGTGTTGGAATCCTGACTTTGGCTATTTGTTAGCTTTGGAATACCGAGCAAACCACTTAACGTCTCTGTGACTCACTTTCCTCCCCTACAAAATAAGGGCTTGGATTAGACCCCTAGCATCCCTTCCAATTTCAGGATCCTACAATTTCCTTATCATCTACAGTATATTTCTACGTATTTTGAGGGTACCAAATCAATTTCCTGAAAGCTGGCACTTCTAGAAACTTTTTCCCATTTATGAACATTTTTTTCTAAATAATCAATAACCATATGAAGATACTCCAAGTCACTAAGAAAAATTCAAGTTAAAAACAACTCTAAGGTTTTACCCATCAAAATGGTAAAGATGATTTTAAAAAAAGGAAATAGGTGTGGGACTATGAGAAAAGAAGCTAATCTACTAGAAAGCAATTTAGAATTATGTGAGATAGTCACTAAACTGTACTCTGACCTAGGGATCCAACTTCAGGGCATATATTGAGTTCAGTGACAGAAAGATAATAATATCTATTGTAGAATTTTTTAGTAGCAAAAATCTGGAAACAAAATGGGTACCTCATTGGGGCTTGACTGCACAAACTATGGTATATGAATGCAACAAAATATTGCACTATAAATGAAAAATGAGTGGGATTCAGAGAAACATGGGAAGAGTTGTATACAGTGATGTAGAATGAAGAAAGCAAACCTGAGAGAAGAGACTATACAAGGATATAATAACCTGAAATAAAACAATTGCTGGGTTCTAATTAAGCAAGGAAAAAATATTCATTCTCTTGGACAGAGTCTGAGGATGACAAGGAAAAAATATGACACAAACTGTTGGACATGGTTACTTTGTCCTACAGTCTGGCTTAGTTGTTTATTTTTGTTACAAGAAAGGTTCAGTGGGGTTAGGAGAAGGTAAAATAGAGAATATATTGCAAATAACTATGATGTTATAAAACTAGAGGCAGTCAGGTAGTAGAGTGTTGGCCTTGGAATTAGGAAGACGAGTTCAAATCCTGACTCAGACATTTAACAGCTATTTCTCTGATGAAGTTATGACTCCTTTTAACCTCAGTTTCCTTGTTTGTAAAATGGGGATAATTAATAGCACCTACCTCACAGGATTGTTGTGAGGAAGAAAGGAGACAATTTAATAATAAAGCTCTCAGCAGAACTATATAAGTATTAATTATTAATAGAGGCAGCTAGATGGTGCAGTGGATAGAGCACTGGACTTAAAGTCAGGAAGACCTGAATTCAAACGTGACATCAGACATTTGCTATCTTATACGACCCTGGGCAATTCACTTAATCTCTGCCTCAGTTTCCTTACCCATAAGATGAAGATATGAAGAATATTTATTTCCCAGGATTGTTGTGAGGATAAAATTGAACGACATATACAAAGCGCTTCAAAACCTTGAAAATATTATGCAAATGCTAGTTTTTGTTATTAACAACAATAATAAAACTAAAAGATGTCAACAGCAAACTAAAGTTATATTTTTCCTTTTTCTTTTTAGAAATCTAAATAGGGAGTTCATTTGGGAGTATCTACCTGCACAGAATTTGGCTTCCCATTTGGATACCATGTTAGTATCTCCAAACTCAGCATCAGTACTCAGCCTGAATCTCACAGTGGGAAGTTTTTGTTAATATACAAAATAATTAGACTGAATTAAGGGCAATGCTGTAGGGGGTAAATTTCTGCTCACTGTAAAAAAAAAAAGTTTTAATAACCATTGCAACCATCAAATGGTAGATTGGGTTGCTGACTTGGGAGGTAATAGCTTCGTTCTAAGTACAGCCTGGCAACAGAAATCTGGATAACCCCTTTCATTGAATATTGTAAAGGGGATTCTTGCTTGGGTATGGTTGAAGGAGTTGGCTTCTGAGGTCCCTTCCAGCTCTGGGATCTTGTGTATGCCTATAATTTCGCAGGGAAATAATGAAAAGCAACCTCATTTTTGTACTTTACCAATGCTTTGTAAATACTTTTTTTAAAAAATTGGACTTACGATTTTAATGGTATTTAATGGTCTCTTTTCCTAAAAGGGACTGGCACTTTTCCTGTGACTTACAGTCCCAGAAGGCTATCTGTTGGCCCTAAGAAGGTAAAGTGATTCGCTCAGGGTACAAGAGCCAGTAGGTGTCATAATTGTTGCTTAGACTAAGGTCATCCTGACTCTGAGAGTGGTTCTCCATCCATTATACCATACTGTCTTTCTTATAAACACATGTTACTACTTTAAAAAGATTAAACTAAAAGTTAATCAAATGATCTGTATTTGCTTTCTGTAAATAACCCGAAAAAAGTATCTATACAATCAGGTTCTCTATATTTAAAGTTTACTTAAGGGACATTTAAAACTGTTACCACAATTATAGACCTCAAATAAAAATAATGCATAAATGTCCATGGCCATGATTGTTAGTTGTAGGAAGGTTCTGGAAATCAAGTCCTGTGTGAAACAAAAAAAGTCTTGTTCAGAGTTTAAACTTCCTGTCTCTGTGTCTGTGTTTGGATTGGACACTTCATTTTTAAGTATAATGAAATCATAAAATATATTCTTCTATACCTGTGTTCAATTATGCATGTTAGCCCTAAAAAAATGTCTGTTTAAATAGAGCAGGCATTCTGCCACCATTCCACTCACTGAGTTTATGCAGAATGAATGGGAGATGGGAGACATTAATCTACTGTTCATCTCAGTCGGCGTCATTTCCCTTGCACCTTTCATAGTGTGAGCATCTCCAGGCATTGTGTGTGATTCTAGGATTTCCTCTTCATTATACACACTGAGATTCTATCCACTCTGTTTAGGCTGATACAGTTAATGAGAGGTCAGCCATCGTTGGCCTCACCACCATTCCTCATCAGCTAGAAGGGAATTGCTATGTTCTCTTTATCTTCCTTGCATTTTCAAAAGAAGAAACAGTTATGTGGCTATGAGATTACCCTTTAATGGTTAATTCTGAAGTGTGACACCCTTTCAAGAGTATTTCCCCCCACTAAACACCAATTTATCTGTTTGGGGAGTCTCTTTGTTTTTCTTTTCTGTTTGAGTAGAAGTCCTAGGTTCCTACAGCTGCCCTAATCAACTGCTTATTTGGATTTTGTGAAAAATAACACTTACATCCAATTATTTCCATACCCACAATCTCAGATCCACTGGGTGTCTGATATAGATTGCTTTCACTTAAAGAAGGCTTAGCCGCTTCCCAGCCATATTGTTTAAATATACTGCAGTGTACTTAATCAATGATATAGGGAAATCTCAAGGATAATTTTGATGATGTTGATTTCCACTTTACCATTTGACTTTAGAACCTGCTATCCTCTCCTGCTCTAGGATACAACTCAACTATAATACTGTGTAACTAAGTACAGTGCTAGCTAAATGATTTTTCATTCATTCATTCGTCTCACAGATAACTGAGGCAAATTAAGTCATTGTGAACTTCAGCTCACTTAGTTCTAATGGTAAAAATTATATTGACTAGGCTAACAAAAGAGGAAGAATTGGAAAAAGCAGTTCTAGTAGAAATACTCATTAATGCCTATTCAAGTGCTAACATTAAGTTAATTAATAAGCTAATATAAGTTAATTTTCTTAGCAATCTACTCGAGTCCTTCTCTCATGCCACCTATTTTTGAATATTGATTTGTAATATGAAGACACAGTGCATTAGACCATGAGTTCCTTGAGGGCAGGGACTATCTTTCGCCTTTCTTTGTATCTCTGGTGCTTGGCGTAGTGCCTGGGCACGTAGAAGGAGATAAATTGTTTCATGAATGAATGGATGAATAATAGAACATTACATCTAGCCAAAAAAATGAAATCTAAAAACTTGATGATATCTGAAATTACATAATGTGAGACAACTACTCTCAGTATAAAATGCCAAATTTCTTTCCCCAAGTCTTTTCTAACTACATGTAATTCTTATTATGTACAAGGATTATAATAACATCAGTATTTGTATGTGTGGTTGCTTGGTTTCTATTACGGCTAGTGTGACTACTTAAGTTTTATATTCTGTTAATTTCCACACTATAAATTTTATCTTTGGGGCCACACAGACATATAAGATGTCATCAAGCATGTAAAAGCAAATAATTTTTAGGCAATAAATGCAACAGAAGAGTAAAACAATATGGTATTAGTTTTTTGTTTTCTTTTTAATAAAAGTGTTCTTAACAATGGCTATTGGCTCAAAAAAAACAAGAGAAGGGCAATTAGAACTGCAGTACTCTTAACAACAATCTCCCCTGGCTAATGTTACTGGTTTAAGAGGAGATAAGCCATATAATTTTACAGGAAGAAAGTCATTGAGTCCTTCAGAAAACACAATTCGGCAATCTATCTTCAATACAAAATAATGAGGTGGCAGGAGTACAATGGAAAAACCAGTCTTCGAAAACATCACATAAGGGAATCCAGCTGTGCTTGCATGGTCTCTAGCTATTTACAAGAAAAAAGATAAAAAAGAAGAGGGGGTAAAAACTTCATGTGAAGTCTTGTTTAGAAACATGCAAATAGAATAGAAATAACTATGTCAACAACCATGTATAGGAAATCCATTCGCAAAGCAATAAAAAAACCCACCACTCATGAATACATTTTGTTTTTATGAAGGTTTTAGAATTCAATGCTGCAACTTCACTATTCAATTTTTAAAAGATTGCCTAAATGCTACTGTTTTTAATATGTCCAGCTGTTTTTCTGGCAAATTATTACTGCATAATAACAAGGTTTAAAAAGGGGAGTAGGGAGGTACTATTTTTTGCTAGATTTTAAAATCAGTATTTTTAAAGGATGCGAGACTCAAAGCTGAATCTTCATCTTGCTTCCTATATCACCCCTCCAATCTGAGTACTGAAATGAGACTATTTCAACATTACCTATATATAAGAGATCAGAAGGTCTGTGAATACATGGCTCTTTAGTTAATGTTTTACATGTGGATTAACAACCCCACTGCTTTAATTAAAACCACTTCCATCTTCTTCCTGCTTTTGTCAGATTTTATTCATTTAGGCAATGTTTCCCACTGTGAAACATAAGGTGTTTACAAGGGAAGTTGAGCATACACCACTTCATAATTGAGTATTTAAAAACACAAATTTATAAAGTGAAGGACACTTAAAATACCATATATCAAAAGTCCTTTTAAAAATACAGACCTTGTTATAGAACTCAAACAACTCCTTGTGGTTGAATTCCACACAAACTTTTTCCAAGTTCTGCCAAAAAGAAAAAAGAAAAACTCAAGCTTAGTCCACATGCTGCAACTTTTCTTTTGGGTGGTTTTCAGAATATACCCTAACATTATCATTTAACTCAATGATTTTTTAAAAGAACCTTTTTTCTACTCTATTCAACCACACCATTCCTAGATGTACCTAAGACACATTCTACTTTAGCAAGAGGGCTAACCCATAGTTACATCTGCATTATAAGGTGACTATACAAAGGTTAATAACATAGATACCAGAAAGAAAATAATTTTGTTACCAGGTTTTTCAACTCAAAGATAATACACAGGATTATATTTCATCTTTCTCAGCAGTCCATTTGAGATCTACTAAATACCATTACCCAAAGACACTGGAGGCAGTGTATCTGATTGAACTCATGGAGCCATTAATGTAATATGCCAGCACAGAGCTAATACCTACTAGCATTAATCTAACAGTTACAATCTTAATGTCCTAAGATTGTTACATTTAAACTCAGCAAAAATGAACAACGAACATGACAATTTCAAGGCTGGGACTTGTCTTGCCCTTTCAAAACACATTATATGTACATATGCACACGCATACATTTTATGAAATCCATTAGGAATAGTACAGATGCTAAGAAATAATATTGTTGGCATCACAATGATATCAAAGAAAGGGCTACATAATAAACACAGTCTTAGTTACTTATGTAAAACAGGAAGCCACTAGTCTGAACTATTTGTTGATTCATTAAACATTTAAATTTGATGCAATGTCTTTTGGGAATTAAAATGAAAAGTGAAAGTCTCTGTGGGAAAAGTACACAGACTGTTGGACTATGCAGCCTACAGCCCATTGCTGGTGTCTTGGTAAGTTCTAAAAATCTTGGTACTTATGTGGATATTCTATTTAATAACAGGAAAGGAAAAGGACATTTTGTGTGAAACTGAGAAAAAAAGGATGAGGAGAAACACAGGCTGTGCTGAGAAAACCCGAGAGAAAAGCAGCTCCTCACATAAAAGTTCTGAGATGAGCTCAGAAAGAACAGCTCTTCAGAGGGAAAAGTACTGAGGGAGGGTAAAGATGGTGATGGGTTTATTGTTTCCCAGCAATTAATTTGAAAATGACTGCTTTCGGGATTCTGAAAGATATTTCTGGTGAGAATTAGGGATAGACTGAATCAAAGAAATGTTTGGAGACTGGGGAAAAACTTTACATTAACTGCCTGTCCTCTGATAGAAATGTGGATTGTAAATTTCTCAGTCTGAGTTGGAGATGGCTCACCATTCAATTACAGATCAGAAGACTAGGAGTCTGCCAATGAGAAAACAGAGTAAAGGAGAAGGATGGCAGAAGCTGGCAAGAGAGGCCAATAAGGTGTTGGTGGAAGCCAAGATTTCGGAGGCCAGAGGAGGAAAGAAAAAAAGAAGTCTATGGAACTGAGGAGCTGCCAGCGTTGAAATCAATTGACTAGAGGCTCTCCTGGTGCTGCTGATCTGATTGGGGGAGGGCTCTACTGATTGAAAGGAAAGGAATCAAAGAAAGGAGAATCCTCTGCTATGTATGAAGAGATGGCTAAGGAAAAGGCTGCCTTGTTTTCTAGCATCTGCCACAGCTTGAAGGACAGGAAACGCCCTGTCTAGAGGGTTATGGCTAGAGAAATGAAAACTCCTCCTTAATGTCTATGGGATAGCAAGACCTGAGTAGATTTGCAGATCCAAAATTAAAGAGAACTGCTTTCTACTGAAACAATGTCACGCTGCATAAACACCTAACCACATGGAACAGACCTGGGAAATTCTGTAGATGTTAGGCTTAAGGCCTAACATCAGCCAAAAGTCGAACCCTGCTTTGACAGCAGCAATAGAGGCTTGGAAAAAGAGTTTTCTTACCCAACCATAGACAAATGTTATAGACTGTTTCCTAAAGAGACAATTTTGAACTGCTCTAGGCACATGGGTTTTACTCCTCATATACCACAAGTGTATATATTTGTGAGTATATATACTCATATACTTACAAGTTCCTGCAAGTTTGTGCCCCCTCTGCTTCCATGAATATTGTATGTATTGGTGAGAGAATGTGACCTAGGCTTGTGGATGGATTTTAAAAAATTCCTGAAGTTGTACCCTATCTAATAAATATTCTATTATGAGAATACTTGCTTCTGCCTTCCTGTTTAGTAAATCCTTCCTGTTTAAGAGTGAATGGTACCGTTGTGACTGATTTGCGTAAATGAGAAACATACTGGTAGGGATCCAAGAGCCACAAAAGTAGTTAACAAGAGTGTATCTTTTTACATCATGAGAGCAAATTGTAAGTAGTGTCTCAATCATGTAGCCACCACCTCTGGGGAACCACCTAAATCTGTCAAAGTATGTGTCGATTGGGGTGAGTGGGTCAGCACCAGCCTGGGAAAAGGATGAGCTGGGAGAGTTGGGGGCCGATGCCACGCCATAATACTACCAGTAATAATAACAGTAACATGCATTTACACAGTGCTTTAAAGTCTGCAAAACTCTTTCTTACAAGCCTGTGAGGTAAGCAGTGGCTAATATTATTCCATCTCTTTCTTGAGGGAATTGAAGCTTTAAAGGTTGGGTGATCTGCCTACAGCTGTATGCCCTGTCACAAAACCAGATCTTGAACCCTGATTTACTCACAGTTTTCTAAATCAATCTTCACGACCCTTTCAGAAGTGAAGTGACTGGGTCAGAAGGACAAAGGCAATGATTTGCATAGTTGGTTGAATCCAGGAATTTTGATTCCAAATTCAGTGTTTTCTCGGACCATTGCTCCAAATAGTTACAAGGTACCAAACACAGACATTTTGAAATACATCTGTTTGCTTTTTTGAATGTCCTATACTATCTTCCTTACTTATTCTCAGTTTTGTTTTCTTGTTTTTAATGTTCACTTTGTAATTCTGTCTGTTTTATGTTCTTTAAGATAATATTGCCATAATTCTAAGTTATTGCTGTCTCCTTCAATGACACTTTCCCCCAAAAGCCAATTAGGGTTGTGTACAGAAGCTGCTCCACTCCATAAATCCTGAGCTCACAGGATTCAGTTTAGCACTCCTTCATTTTCACCCATATACCAAAGCATTTAATCCTTAATATTAGTGCTTTTCATATGTCTGACGAAGTCTCATCCCTTGTAAGGCTTTCTTTTAATTGAAGCCTTTCTCTTCTTTAAGAGAAATATCATCAACTTTCCCAAAGAGGCCAATTCATTTGCAGTCGTCCTCCTTGGCTGACATTACACAACTTAGCCATGTAATAGTCACAGTTATTTTGCAGACATTAACCCCAAAGACAAGAGTTTGACAAACACGTAACAATCACTAGCTCTCCAGAGTCAGGGGGTGAACAGATCCACTTAGGACCTGAGAACAGTAAGTCTACTTTTATTCCCCTTCCCATCTTGCACAAACATCAGGAATGAATATAAATAAAGCAAAAAGGAGCCCTCATCCCTGGCTGGCAGCCTGGCAAATTCCAGAGCAGAAGCCAAACAAGGTATAATGGCACACCTCTTCTCAACAATGACTTTAAGCTACTGTTGTGAATACCTTGAGCAAAACTTATTAGGAAATCTATGTCCCTAATTTTGAGTTTTCACCTTCTTTCAAACTCTATAAGGAAGAAAGTGAAGTGGCTGCTGACTTTCTTTTAAAGGCAGTAAATGATGAAAATAACTGTTATCAAAATGGGATAGAACTAAATTATTTTTAAACATGGGTACTTTTAATGGACAATGAGTTGGGCCTAGAATTAGGCAGGAGAAGAATATATTGGGTTGTATTTGAGAAATTGTGTAATGCTTTCAATGATCCCAAGCAGCTCCTTGCCACAAAGTACATTTTTAATACCAATATTCTCTAAGGGATCTTATATAGCTCAGAATCACAGAATATCAGAATTTTAAAAGAATCAAAATTACAGATCATACAAAGGGCAAAGGAAAGATGCATGGTGGGCGTAAGTAATCTGTAGTATGTTACAACAATGACTTATGCAACAGAAATGGAGAAAAAGACATCAAGGACATGTACTATGGAAAAGGAAGTAAGCTGGCTGTGCAGTGAGAATGATCAATCGCAGATGGATAGTCCAAGTGCTGCACTGGTATCCATCAATACTATCCACTGGTATTGACCTAGCAAAGTAAAGAATGGATGTTTTAAAGTATCTGTGAACAAAGTCATTTATGTACATTGGTGTGCTGTTTGGGGAACATATTTAGCTAAAAGCATAAGAAAGAAAAACATGAGGATCTCACCCTGATCTGAGAGAATTTAGGGAAGTCTTGTAAGAAAAGGAGAGTGTGCATGTGTGTGTGTTTGCGTGTAGGGGTGTGGGTGGGTGAGTGCACACATGTGTACATTCCTGCCTTTGTGATATGAATATATGAGTGTTTGGTCTCTCTGGAGGGCAGGTATCATATTTATCCAAATGTGCATATACCAAAATATACTCCCAACCCCATTCTTTTCTTTTGCCTCCCTTTGTTTCCCTTGAGATCTCATATAAACAATTATCTTTTTTTTTTTATCTTTAAGAATAGAGAAGAGAGTAGGAGGGAGAAGGAGTGACACTTTATCTGAAATATTTGCTTAAGGACCTCAACTTTCAATTATTAATCTACTACTACTTTTCTAAGCATTTTCTATTTGTTGAACATAGAATGTTGCTTTAAAAAAAAACAAAAAAACCCAATATATTTATAGAATTCATTGTGGTGCATAATTCCATAATAAATGGTAGCTGAAGGTCTCCAAGAAGATGGAATATGTTAAGGGTCTGTAATTTCATCAGGCTGTGTGAGAAATCCTTCCACCAAAACACATAGTCCTATAAAGTTGCTATTACAGGCAGATTTACCAGCAACCTATTCAGGTTTGATGTTGGGACAAAATGAGGCACTGCACTGAATAATTAACAAATGGGGGTTACTTTGCATTAACAAATTAAAAATATGCAACAAGGATATAGTGGCACTTAGCTTCTCTGAATATACTCTTCCCCCACCCCTACCACTGAATGGAAATGCATTTGGTCAGCAGGGAAGGTATGGTAACTGTTGTGGTCCATGGAAATCCTCCAGGTTACAGGGGACTTAACTTTTCATTGACAAAATACATCACCCATTCCTATTAAAAACACTGGAGAGCATAGGAATAACTGGAACTTTCCATAAAATAATAAGCAGTATCTACCTAAAACCATCAGCAAGCATTATATGTAATGGGGATAAGCTAGATGCATTTCCAATAAGATCAGGGGTGAAACAAGGACGCCCATTATCACCACTGTTATTCAATATGGTACTAGAAATGTTAGCTTTAGCAATAAGAGAAGAAAAAGAAATTGAAGAAATTAAAATAGGCAAAGAAGAAATCAAGTTATCACTCTTTGCAGATGACATGATGATATACTTAGAGAATTCTAGAGAATCAAGTAAAAAACTACTTGAAATAAGAAACAACTTTGGCAAATTTGGAGGTTACAAAATAAAGTGACACAAATCATCTGCATTTCTATATATCACTAACAAAGCCCAACAGCAAGAGATAGAAAGAGAAATCTCATTTAAAGCTACAGTAGACACTATAAAATATCTGGGAGTCTACCTGCCAAAACAAACCTAGGGATTTTAAGAACACAATTACAAAACACTTTTCTCACAAATAAAGTCAGATCTAAGTAAGTGGGAAAACATTAGTTGCTCTTGGGTAGGCTAAGCTAATATAATAAAAATGACAATTCTACCTAAATTAATGTACCTATTCAGTGCCACACCAATCAAACTACCAGATAATTATTTTCTAGAGCTAGAAAAAATAATAACCAAATTCATCTGGAAGAACAAAAGGTTCAGCATATCAAGGGAGGGGCAGAGCCAAGATGGCGGAGTGAGATCAACGACTCACCTAAGCTCTTGGACAAACTCCTTCAGATACCTCTGAAAGGAGAATCTGACCAAATTTTGGAGGTGCGGAATCCAGTGGGAGACAGACTGTGGTGGATTTGGAGCCCAGGACAGACTGGAAGGTCCACAGGAAGGATCTGTTCCATGGGGGTGAGCCCCCAGCGCACAGCACAGTGTGTCCAGCACAGCAGATTGGAAGGAGCCCGGGGAAATCCGAGCAGGCAGAACTGACAGAGCAGCACCCAAGGGCCGGAGACAAGCCTAGCTGAGCCAGTGAGAGCCATTGAGCGCCAGATATCAGTACAGCAGCTCCTGAGACTTTCAGCCCACATATTAAACATTGGTAAGTCACCTACTTGAACTTCCGGGAGCCAGGATGGCGGAGTGATCAGTAAATGCTCTCTTCTCCTCCCTTTTTGACCGTGAAAGAACCATAAAATATTTCCCCAGAAAAATCCTGGATCAGCAGGAACAGCAGAGGGGGCCAATAGTCTCATAACACCTGAGGCTAGGAAACTAGCTAAGGGGGATTCCTCCTACTGTGGCAGAGGCAAACCTGAAGGACAGAGGACCCAAGGCAGAGAAAACTCACACTAGGACCCAGGCAAGTCTCAGCACCAGGAGAGGAGCCCCAGGAGGGGTGGGAACATGCATTAGCATCTAGGCGTGCCTCAGCACTCCAGGAGAAACAAGAAGACAATAGGGCAGCTGGAATTACCATCCCCTGAGTTTGCCTTTGCCTCAGTTCAGCTGAGGAGATCTCCTGTGGCCAGACCACTCCTCCCCCACACTTAACAAGCTAACCCCAGGGTGGATGGGGAAACACAAAACAAAAACCTGCTCTTAATTTTCTCACACATCACCTCAACACCAAATTCTGCAGCTTCTAACTGAAAGAACCAGAAGCCACACTACACAATCACCATCATGAATAAAAAAAAGCAAAATAAGTGCGAAAAAAACACAGAATCTTTCTATGGGGATAAGGACCAAAACACAAATACCAAAGAGGTCAGTACTGAAACTGTACTTCCATCTGAAACTTCAGAAGGGACTATGAACTGCTCACATGAACAAACAGCTCTCCTGGAACAGCTGAAGAAGGAAATAGAAGAAAAACTGGCCAATGATTTTAAAATTATAAAACAAGAATTCACTGATGAGAACATCTCTTTGAAAAGGAAAATTGAACAAATGGAAAAGGAAATACAGAATATCAAGGGAACTAAAGAAAAGAAATGTTAGGGAAGGTGGCCTACCCCTACCAGATCTCAAACTGTATTATAAAGAAGCAATCATCAAAACAGGTACTGGCTAAGAAACAGAGGGGCAGACCAGTGGAATAGGTTAGGTACTCAAAACACAGTAGTCAATGAATATAGCAATCTACTGTTTGATAAACCCAAGGACCCCAGCTTCTGGAATAAAAACTCACTTACTGTTTGACAAAAATTGCTGGGAAAACTTGATAACAGCATGGCGGAAGCTGGGCATAGACCAATGCCTAACACTATACACAAGAATAAAGTTTAAATGGATACATGATCTAGGTATAAAGATTGATACTATAAACAAATTAGGGGAGCAAGGAATAGGGTATTTGTCAGATTTCTTAATTGGTCAGTGGTAAGTTGAGCTCATACTTAAACACACAAAAATGTTGGTGTGGAACAGCAGGGGATGGATGGACTATGCAGAGGACAGTGGAGAAGCTCAAGAGGAAAGGCAGAACTGGAGAGGGAAAAGCTAAAAAGAAAACCCAGCTTCATGGGGTAGAACATAGTAGGTGAAAGAGGGAAGATAGAAAGGAAGGAAGGAAGGAAGGAAGGAAGGAAGGAAGGAAGGAAGGAAGGAAGGAAGGAAGGAAGGAAGGAAGGAAGGAAGGAAGGAAGGAAGGAAGAAAAGGGAAGAAGAAAAGAGAGGAAGAGAAAAGAAAGAGTTAAGACCTAGTGATTTAAGTTTGGGGGAGAGGAAGAAAGGAATTAGAAAATAAGCAGCCCTACCAAATTCTTTCTATGCTAGAGACACAGTTCTGATGTGAAAATCAGGGACAGACAAAGGAGAGAAAGAAAACCAAAGGCCAATAATTTTCATGAATATATACACAAAAGATTTTCATAAAATATTAGCAAAAAATCTACAAGCAACATTAAAAAAAATACCATACAATCAGGCTGGATTTATATGAAGAATGCAGGTGATGATTAGGTGTTATAACATTCATTTGTTCATTCTACCCTCTTGGTTTTCCTCTAGGCAAACAGCCTCTGTTCTCCATGGGGAAAGTTCAAAGTTTTCCAACCTAAGGATGCTGATGGTTCCAACATCCTCAACTGAGGGCTTCTTTCATTGGTTTCATATTAAAATAAAGTTGCCCAAATATTTACTTTGAACATTTATATCACCTTAGTTGTGTAAATTAAGAGGCTGGCCTCTGATGACCTTAGACAGTCTCTTCCAGGTCTAGCTCTATGACTCTAAGCTACTTTTCAATCTGTTTTACCTTTCATCCTCTATAAAATAGGCATCTAATGATATAGTTCAGCAAGGTCAAAGACAGTACCATCAATGTTATTCTCAAAGCACAGCTCAAGAACTACTTTTTTTAAAAAATTATTTGAGAATGCCAGAACTCTAGAAAACATCATTCTTAAAGGGGAAGCTGGTGTTTTTTTTCTTTCAGATGTTTTATAAAACATATCAATTACATTTATTGGGGAAAAAAATCTATCAAATAACCACGAAATATTTTTCTACTGCCAGTCAATATTTGGGGGTTTAAGTAGTTATCCAGCTTCTCCTCTTCTTTATAAATGCTTAGTTAAGCTTAAAACTTGATGAAGATGATATTACTTGAGCAAAGGAGATTAAACACCACAGGACACTCACCCTTGAGATTGAGTCTCATTCTCTTCTTGGATATTAATTCCCCCATCACAGTCATCTCACTAAGGTAGAGAATTAATTTTTCAGCCTTCAATGTAATTACTTAGAATGAGATGTACTAATTGAGGCACTTGCTTCCAAGGTGGTTGAAAAATAGGGATTTGGTAAACCAAATGGGGGAAGAAAATGTATTTTTCTAATTAGTTGAGTATGGAGAAAAAAACCAGCACCTTTGTATGTAATGTCTGCATCTTGATTCCTTTGTTATTCTTCTAAAATGATTTTTAAAAATCTTTATTTTTCCAAAATTAATTTATTCTTACATGGTATTTTCTCCAATCATAATGATAACATTTGACTTAAAAGAATATCAGAGATATTGATGGCATTTCTAATTTACTTGAAATTTTAGGTCACAGTATAATTTAAGCCCAGCTTTAAAGCCTTCCAGGCCTTTGGCCTAAAGATTAGTGCTAATTTGCAATGACTGATTTACCCTCCAAAGTACATGCTAAATTGGACCAAATGTCAGAAATAACATCTCTGAACCTTTGTTTTGTTTGTTTTAATAAAAGAACTTGGGGGAAAATCCTGAAAAATGGTCTCACAGATATAGACCAAATTCCACTGAATTATCCATTAAAATCCTTTTCAACACAAGTGAATATGTATATCCTATTTGATTAGAAGATTGAAGCCATAATAAGGAAGTCTGAGTGAAGAGATGTTTGGGAATTCAAAGACAATAATTCAAGTATTCTATGGCACAAGATGACTCTCATGTCACATAACTCCAGAATTGCCAAAACCCAAAGCTTTTCAGTAACTATTTTTCTGGCTTTCAAAATGTTTTCTGGGCCATTACTTACTTAGAGAGAAGAAATACCTTTTATATTTCTTGAGAATATATTTGAAAGCCATATTCCTGAATGTGTTAATCAATATTTAAATTTAAAACAGCCATTCATGTTAAATAGCCTAGAAATTCTGTAAGTTTCTGAAACATCTAATTTGACAAATTGTCAAACATGTTCCTTTTTACTTAGTATGTGAACAGAAATTAAATTTATGCTTAACTCAGGAAAAGGCTGGGACCCAATCCTGATCTGAGAAGTCTTGGGGATGATTTATAAAAGATGAGAATTTGCACAAGTCTAAGGTCCTTGTCCATGGTGCTCAGTGCCCCTACAATGCAGATTTATAAATTGTCTCAATGTCTGCACATACAAAAATGGGTTGGCTTCTTCTCCTGTTTCTCTCTTTTCCTTTGGCTCCTTCTTTTCTTTCCATTCTCTATTCATTTATCTTACCTATGGCAAGACGAGAGGGTGAGAGGGAAAGGTGGTGGATTTTTTCTGAACTATTTGCTTAAACTTGTCAAATTTCAATTAATTAATCTGTTAGTAAGGATTTATTTAGCTTCTACTGTGTGCCCAACACTGTATGACACTTTATGAGGCAAGGGGGGAACCCAGCAGGATAGTTACAGAATTTGTTGTAACATCATTTATGAATTATTATATAAGGAATGTCTTGCACTTAGCAGACATTTAATAAATGCTTATTGATTGGCTGACTGTGTCAAAGTTGACATTATAAATAGGTCACCAGAAAGACAAAAAATACATTTCACCACTCCCCCACCACTGAAGCCTTAAATTCTCTATCATAAGTGATTCATTGCTTTGTGGGAAGAAAAGTAGTAGCTGTGATAGCAGTAGCAGTAATTAGTAAGGGCAATAACAGCATATAGTCTTTTAAAATTTGCAAAATACTTTCTATGAAAGCTTTTGCAAAAACCTCACCATAACCCTGGTGAGGTAGGTTATTATAATCCCTATTTTACAGATGGGGAACCAGAGGCTCAGAGGCAAATGATTCCATTTAGCTGAGAATTATCCACACACCCTTTATTTCTTCTCCTTCATGATTCTAGCTTTTTGTCCAGTTTCATTCAACAAACATGAGTTAAGTATGTGCTATGTGCAAGTTCACTGCTCAACTCCCCCTATCCAAGAGAGGAAAGAAGTAAACACCAAATCTTTTCATCAAGCTACCTTTTCCCAAAGTGAATTTGATGGCTCAATGAAAGAAGAGGTAAAAACTCTTGAGTAAAATAAGTTTGTAGGTAGAATTTGCCTACTGAGTTATCCATATAATTGCTGCTTATCCTTGTTACTAAGAATTGGTTGTATAGTCCCTATTTTTTAATCTGACAAGAAAGAGAATCTATCAGAAAACTTAATCCATCAGGTTAAACTGAGTAATAGGAAACCAATTCCATTTTCTCAAAATTACACCAGAGAGTCTCCAAAACATATCTTCACTTTAGCAACCCTATGCCCAAAATGTTTTAAAAGTGGATCATGTAACTTCATCTTTTCGTTATGGTATCACTGAAATGGGACAGATAGGTGTCACAGTGCATAGAATGCCAAGCCTGGGGTCAGGAAGACCTGAGTTCAAATTTGGCCTCAGACACTTACTACCTGTGTGACCCTGAGCAAGTCATTTAACTATGTTTGTCTCCATTTCCTCATTTGTAAAATGACCTGGAGAAGAAAATAGCAAACCAGCATCTTGGCCAAGAAAATGCACATGAGGTCTTGAAGAATCAGACAAAACTAGAACGGAACAACAAAAGACCTTTTTGTCAAGTAGGGATGTTCAGATGTGAAAACTTCCCATCTTTGACTTAAGTAGATAAATCTTAGAGGACTGACTGAGTCACACAGATGTTAAATGACTTGGCAGGTATCACACATCTAGTGAGGGTCAGATATTGGATTTCAATCTACATCTTCTCGTCTCTAAGCTTGGTGCTCTTATCTTTGTTGTGCTGCCACACTTTTCTAAGAAGTTTCGTCTTATCTTCTTGGCATTTAGAAATGAAGTTTATGACAACAGTGTTTACACATTCTCCCAGCAATGAGATGCTAAAGAAGTTTCCATAAAATGAAAAACAATTTCAAATATATAGATTCAGAAGAAATTGAGAAAGCTAGGACTTCTTGCTGAAATTGTATAATGCCTTCTAAAGAGATACAATAATGTGATAAAGTAACACAAAATATTTCAAGGTAAACATAGGTTGCAGGCACAGGTTATTATGCTTATTTGTTTATCTTTTCACACACTGATATTAACAGACACTATTAATTCTCAGGTATGGCTGAAGAAATGTTTAGCATATTTTAGATGCATATTTGACAAACCTTTTTTAGTACCTACTATGTTCAAGGCACCATGTTAAGCCATGGACAGAATTAACCAAGACCCAATCCTCAAGGAACTTACTATCTAATAAGAGAGTAATCTATTCAAAGCCAAGCCACACGACAGGGGGCTGAGTTTCTTTTTCTGCAAATCCATGTACATGTATACACATATAAAAGCAGATGATACCATTACTGCACTGTCCTTCTCCCCTTCTCCTCTCCATACCTACAAAGAAACACTGAGACATCTGTACCAAATCCCTCTTGTGTTCCAAAGTATCCATTCATAGGATGGCCATCAACCAGCCAACAAGCATTTATGAAGCACCTACTATGTACCAGCCACCATGCTTATCATTAGAGACATAAAAATGAAAACGATGAAGTTACTATCCTCATAGAACTTATATTCCACATCAGAGACAAGATATACACGTATAAGTATAAATAAAATATAAGGATAGAGATTGGACCCGTGATTTTGTTGGGATAGAGAACTTCCAGTTGAGGAAAACTTCCTCCGCCAATGTAAATTTGCACCTTTTTGGCAACTTATAGTCTTAATGAACTGCCTGAAGTACTGAGAAGTTAAATAACTTACCCACGGGATACAGATAGTATGTATCAAAGGCAAGACTGGCCCCAACGCTGGTTCTACATCCACAATGCTGTACAGTTTTTCATACAAACGAAATCAACACAAGGTAATTTTTTGGAAGAAGGCACTAACAACCAGGAAAACCTGCCTAAATGAAGCAGCAGGACATCCCAAGGGACAGACAGAAGGCAGCTTGTGCCAGACAAGTCTGACTACGTTAATCACCACCTTAACCATTACCTCTTTTCAGATCTAGATAGAAATAGCCCAGGACCCTGACTCTAAGAGCCTTGAGAATAGTAATGCCCCCAAAACCATTAGCCCTGCTTCTCAGTCATCAATGTGGGGTATAAATCATCATGGAGAAAGGGCTCATTTTCCTTGTCACCAGCAACAGCAACTGCTGACCAACTGCCACTAGTAGACAGGTAAGTGCAAGAGTCCCCTGGAATGATGCTACCCTTTGCAGACTTACAGGACTTGCTTCCAGCACAGCCCCTACAGACATTATTCCAGAAGCAAACTTTGGATGTAGCCTCACACCTGCTTCTTTGGGTACTGAAGCCACAACTTACTGGAGACCCATCAAAAAAAGTTCTTGTTACCAAAGTTGAGAACCTGGTGACTAGAAAGATGGTGGTATCATCGACAGAAATAAGGAAATTCAAAAAAGGAATGGGCTTGCGGAGAAAGATAACTAGTTCAATTTTGGACATGTTGAGTTTGAGATACGTAGAACATTCAGTTGGAGAGGAAGAGAGGAGAGAAGGGTGGTGAGACATTCTATATTTGGCTAAATTGGTCTTTATATTACAGACTGACTATTGATTAACATCATACATGAATTCTTTCAAGATTCTGAGGCAACCTGGTGGAGAGAGAAGTGTCAGAAGTCCCAGGTGTAAGTCTTAGGTCTGTTTTTTTCTTTGTTTTCTGTTTATATTTGTTTTGTTTTTACAACTTGTATGACCTTGGCAAAGTCATTTTTAATCTCTCTGGGCCTGTTTTTCCACTTTTAAAAAAAGGGGGGAGGGGGATAGACTGAAATGATTGCTAAGTTTCTTCTATCTGAATTTTATCATATATTATATTCCAGATCTTGAACTCTGTTGGTAAAGCTTTTGAGAATCTGGGGTTGACTCCATGCCACAATCAGGATGAGAACAGGAGTATTTCAATGGCAAATTAATGGCAATACAACATAGTGAATTATGTTTTCAGGTGCATGTATTTCATTTTTCCAATTAGACTGGATATCCCTTGAAAGTCAGGCCTTAATACAACACTTCTATACAGTTAGTATGTCCCTTTAAGCACAAAAGTACAGGGTGTTCAATAAACATTTTCTAAATGATAAACTAGGCTCAGAGAAAATTCTTTGTATAGCATTTTGAGTTCCACAGAGGAAAGATACTAAATTAACCTAAGTAATTAAATAAGTTAATATACAGACAATAAGCCTGGGTGGCTGGTTCCTAAATTTACCTTCAATCTACCATTTTCTAGTAAAACCCATTAAATTCACTAATGGCAGCAACTAAATGTACACAGACTGGAAGATTTATTCTATTTCTCCTGCCCTAAACATCTATGATTACAACCAAGAATCCACTTAGAAAATTCATTTCTTTTATTGACTAAGCTGCTCTCATGCATTAATGCCAAAGTTAGACTTTTTTCAGAACCTACACTGAAACCATTATCAAATGAAAATCCAAAGATTAATATTCTACTTGCTGCTCAAGAGAGATGAAAAATGGGTTCATTTCCCCCTTTATTTATTTACTTTTATAGTTAGTTTGTAAACATGCTCAAAAAGCATACAGAAAGTGCTACATTCTGCCATTTGGAAAATTCCAATGGAGGTAGAACCTTTTCAGAGGTCTGATTTTTCTGCAAGCTAAAATTTTGCCTACCTTCTTTTTCCATATTAGTATTAGCAACCATAGTAACACTTCTGAGAACAGAAAAGCATTAACTTTCCAGTAATCATCCAGACAAAAGTATACTGGGATGCCGGAGTACAGAGTAGAGATAGAGAAACCATAGACAGATTTTTTACTTGATTTTTTCATTTTGTCTAGATTTCAGAGTTTGGAATAATATTACTTTAGGAAGTAAGATTTTGTTTTGTTTTTGTTTTTACATAGTGGACCATTTAGATTTGGGTTGGTCTTTTTGTTGTTGTTGTTGTTAAAGAGCTCTTTTTCTTCCTTGCCCAGTTTGAGATGGTCTACACAGCCTACCCCTTGCATTTGAAGAACAAAGTTGTTTCTTTCTCTTCAAAAAAACCACCCAGTTTTGCACACTCCTTTGCAAGTGCACATACAGTGAAAGGAAGAAGAAATGTCCTAAGTATCATTTAAAGCTCTGCTAAACTGGTTTATGGTACAATAATTATTAAACAACATTTACTCAATGAATACCCAGATCAGGATCTTCATGATTAGTTATTGTCAAAAACATTAAGCAAACAATACCCTCCTCCCACTTCTCTCCTCTGCTAAAACCTGCCCCTCATAGACGTAATGAACTGTTCCCTTATATGTACTAGCTTCAGTCGTTGCAAAGATAATTTATGTAATATAATTTACTTACATCCTGCTATAGGAAGCTGCACTAAAATCTCTGATGCCCCCCTTCAACTGTATTCAACAAACATTTATTAAGCACCTGTTATGTGCAGGTACAAAGCTAGGCACAGAGGAAAGCAAACCTAAGTGAAACATTTCCTGCCCTCCAGAATGAAACTGCATGTATACAAATAAGTAAATAAAAAAATCTATTCAGAATAACAAGGATTTCACTATCATTTCACTGGTAATGGAACTCTGGTTAGGAAATACCCTCTCCAAGACAACACAGCACCTTGGTCTTTGAGAATTGCCCAAAGTGGTGGGGGTCAAGTTCAAATAGAAATGGGGCCTATGATCAGTATATAAGGATCCCTGCAGGCTATATATAACCTCTTTTTATTTATCTTTTCCTCTAGACTGCAGCACAGAAAGAGCCCTGCTCTCCCTCTACTTACCTAATCCTTTTATCTCGGATTCCCTCTGATGGGTAGGGAGGACTTGAGGGTGAAGAGATTCAATTCCATTTGCTGCAGCCACTACATCTTGAAATTGGAAATCTTGTTCTTTTTCAGTGTGTTCTTTTTCAGTGTGTTCCTACCTATGCTATTTTGAAGTGACTATTAAAGCATAAGGCCCTTAACTATGATTATTGTCCAAGCCTGTTAAGCACACTGCTTGGGATTCAGAGAGAGGAATATAAGTTAAAGAAGGAAAGCCTATTTCCCAAATCTTTACTGGAGTGGGGACAAGTAAAGAGAAAACTTATACATTTTGGAGAAACCTGATCACACTCTAGATTTTCTAAACTCAGAGATTCTTTGTTTCCACAAATTTTTTTTCCAGTTACATGCAAAAATAATTTTGTAACATTCAGTTTTTTAAATTTTGAGTTCCAAATTTTCTCCTTCCCTCCCCTCCCTAATGTGACATCAGTTGTACATGTGCAGTCAGGCAAAACATTTCCATATTAGTCATGTTGTGAAAGAAAACACAGCCTCCCCACCCCCCACCAAAAAGAAACCCAAGAAAAATAAAGTTTTTAAAAGTACGTTTCAATTTGCATTCAGACTCTATCAGTTCTTCCCTCAGTGATATTCTTAAAGGAATGATCATGGAGACCTACAGGACATTAGTACAGGTTGTATCTAGACATATAGGGTATTGGTATGGTTGCATGCAAGCGCCCCCTTTGGTACATGCTGCCTATACCTAATCTTCCATAGCATTAGAATAGCCTCTCACCACATCATCCATGGGTCTCTAGTCCTCTATACATGTAGGGATGACAATCCTCCCTGCCAAAACATCCAAACACAGGAACAAGGAATCCTAACAACTGGCAGAGTCAGGAGAAGCCTCTGGGCTTTCAGTGGCACTTGAGCTGAGTTCCCTGAAGAGTCATGTGGATTCCAATCAATCAATAAGCATTTAAGGTTCTACTAGGCAGCAATGAGAGAAGGAGAGCTTTCTAGGTATGGCAGAATGCCCTGTTCAAAGGCATGAATACAGGAGAGAGAATGTCATCAAGGGAAAAATGAGTAGGCCAGCTTAGCTACTTAGATTAGGACTAAGAGGCCAATATTAGAGATGACTTGAAGAAAAAAATCACCTTTTCCCCATTACAAACACATATATAGTCAAGCAAAAGAAATTTCCCATGGTCCATGTCCCAGAAAAACATGTCTTACTCTGCACTGAGTTAGTTCATCATCAGTCGGGAGGTGGGAGTATGTTTCATCCTGAGTCTTCTATGATCATGGTTGATCATTGTGTTGATCAGAGTGCTAAAGTTTTTCAAATTTGAAACTATGATCTCCATAAGAAACCATAACAACAATTTTATCAGAAATAAAAATACTGAAACAAATTTGCTTTTCTTTCTTCAATTGGAATAATAACTTCAATTTTCTACCTCACTGAACAAGTGCAGACATGAGAACTGTGTTGATTGGTAAAGATTACTTTTTATATGGTTTATCAAATGTTAGTATTATACTTATTAGAATTGTAAGACTACCTAAAACATTAATTTGCACTGGTTACAATAATTAAAAGTTGTTATATCATGAAAAAGATGATTTTATAAAAAATGACAGGTTGTATGTTCCCAAGAGTAAATCACAAATTCATAAATATACTTTATTGAACTATTCTTAAGGATGGAGGCAAAAATAGGATAGAGTAACCATCAGTATAAAGTGTACAAGCTATTTTTACAGATCCCACCAGGCTTCAAGTTCCAGAGGCTGTCCATTAAAACACATTGTCCAGCTCAACAGGACTCTACGGACCCAGAGGGATGGCTCTGCACTTTTTCTAATGATAACAACAGACAAACATATCAGGTTTAAAATCTACAATAAATAAATGTACTTCATGCCCTGGTAGCCATTTTATTGCTAATTCATGGTTGCAACAGAAATTTTACAACTTACATACAATGAAGTGAATAATTTTGGTAAATTATGTGAAATTATAAAAATACTTCACTTTCCCCTAATTTTGGCCAAATAAACAAATTTAAACTGTTTGGCTAACTCAGGAAGCATCTGCTCAGTATTTTCTGAATTAAGCAAAGGACATTGCTAAATTTTACCACACCGTCTCTTCAGCTGTCTGTTCTCTGGGCTGGGGAGAGAGTGGGGGAGAAGAGAAGCATCATTCATAAGAACGTAAGAGGAATTAGACTGTGTACACATGGGAACAATATTTTCCAAATACATTTGTTCAAAAAAGGGTGTGTGTGTGTGTCTGTGCATGTATGTGGGAGTGTGAATGTATAAGTTTCATGACACCTATCTACCCAATAAGCAAAAATTGTAGGCTAATTCATGTCCTTTGTATATAGATTGCTTAGTCAGTTTGAATTCAGCCCTCCATACTTAAAAAACTACTGTGCTAGCTTAAGTTATGTTGATTCAGAAGCCTACCATTATTATATCCCTCTAGCTATGTAGAAAACAGTTAGAGCTATCTATATGATATACAAATAGTTGGTCAAAAGTTGTATCATTATTATATAATAAAATACTGAGGGAAATATTTTTCACAGATGGAAATCCCTTTTGCCTATGGAGATATATCAGCTTATAATTATGTTGAAGCAGTTTATATCCTGCCAAAATACTAGAGGTTTTTCTCTTGTTGTTGGAAGTTTTGGTTTTTTGGTATATAAACAAGGCTACCTATTTTGCAGAAAGAGCACATTATACTGTGCATGAAGAGAACAGATCCCCAACTAACCAGAAGAAAAGTTTTCTTAACTTTCATTAACTGCAGCACATTACCTATTTACAAGTAAGTCATTATAATTTTTAGCTTCGCTGTAGTCCAGCCTTGCTGGACTGTAATCAGCAACATAAGGGTTTGGGGTTTTTTTTAATATGATTACGTGGAATTCTTTTAAAATGGGGAAAATTCTTATGAAAATGGCTTGGCTGACAACTAAGAGTTTTGTTCTATAATAAGACTCATATATGATTTTAACTATTCCTATTTTACCTCTTTCTGTTTTTTAAAATTAAGTATTTAGGGCAGTTAAATTATCTAAAGAATTTTTATTCTGAATTTGAAATAGATATACTGTTCATCTTTTCAAACTATGTAATGTATATATATATATCACTTAAAATGTTAAGGTTCCAGGAGAGATATTAAGTACTGAATTAAAATCATATCATTACTTCATTTCATTGATCAGAGTGGTCTAAAGTTTGAGATCCTTTTAGTGTCAGATACTAAAATTTGGGTCTCTCCTTTGTCCACAGAAATACTAGATTCATAAAAAGAAATGCTTTCTTTTGTCTCTTTTAGATGACACTGTATATTATGCATTTTAATTAACCTGATTTAATTTACAGTGTAAGAAAAAAAGGTAATTAAAAACATATGCTGGCTTTATTTTTGTCTTGTGCTGTCATGTCAAGCCTTCCAGACAAGGGAGACCAATATGTGCACTTAAATGGGTGTCAATTTCATAATTTAGTTATAATTTACACCTCTTATCAGCTAATTGGAAGTTCTGCTTCTAGAGAGTATAAAAAGATTTAGTAGCTCCTTCTGAGATCATCTTTTACTGAATGACAGTTGGCATCTGAAAACCCTCTGAAATTGGCAAGTTGCTAAGACCCATCCCCCTGAGACCTAAAGAACTGGAACTGCTATGATGTATGATAATTTGTTTCTACATATTTCAAAAAGAATTTACTAATTTCTTGATATATGATGTCTAGGTTCCTTTTTTGGTTACAGCTTTCAGGTATCCACCGATTCTTAAGTTCTCTCTCCTTAACCTGTTTTCCAGGTTGGTTGTTTTTCCAATTAGATACCAAATATCTGACCAAAGTCTTCTGACTTTGTTTTAATATTTCTTGATGTCTCACAGTAAAGTATAGTTTTTTAAGAGTTTGCTGTCTGAGTAAAGCTTTATATCTCTTGTATCAAGCTTAATCCTCCTTCCAATTCTTTCTTCCATAACTCTCATTTATTTTCCAATGTTTTCCTCTAGCACTCTCCATTATAAAATAATTTTAAACTCTTAAAAAATAAACTCTTGTTTTATGTCATACAGGAATTTTAACTGAACTTGTCCTCAAGCTGTGGTTTGTTTTTTTGTTTTGTTTTGTTTCTTGAGGCTTTGCTTGTAGACATTTAGAAAACTTTCCAGAACTTATAGAACCAAAGGACAGAGTAAAAATAAAAAGAATCTTCTGATCACCTCCTGAAAGAAACTCTTAGATGAAAACTACTAGAAATGTTATGGCCAAAGTCCAGAGTTACCAGTTCAAAATAAATATGCTGTACACAGCCAAGAAAGAAAGAATTCAAGTCCCAAAGAGTTACACAATTTAGCAAACCTTCACTATAAAAGAATGGATAAGTTGGAATGCAATATTCCAGAAAGCAAAGGATATAGGATTATAACCAAGACTAACTTACCTGGAAAAACTGAATACAGTTATGGGGGCGGGGATAAAGAGAGGAGGGATGTTTAATGAAATAGAGGATTTCCAAGTGTTTCTGATTAAAAAAAAAGGCCAGTGATGTTGAGAAACTGAAATATTTACCCATGAGCCAAGAGAAACATAAAAAGATAAACATGAACAAGTAATTATAAAGGACTAAATAATGATAAACTATTTATATTCTAATATGGAGAGATGATGCATTTATCCCCTCAGAACCCTTACATAATCAGGAGTCAGAAAGGGGGTCTAATAAGACGGAGGGCCTGGAAATGATTCTGCTATATTTTGATGACCCTAAAGAAAATATAGAAAGGGGAAAAATACATTAGGAGGGGAAAGGGGGGAAGATAGGGGAAATTATCTCACATAATCTGTGTTATGGAAGAAGATACAAAGACGAAAGGGTCAGGGAATGGGTATCACTTGAATTTAATTCTCTTCTGACTGGTCAAAGGAGGGGAAAATACACATATACACATTGGATACAGAAGTACATTTCATTCAACAGAAAGAAAAGAGAAAGAGGAAAAGGAAGAGGGAGAAATAAGAGTTTGGCTGATAAAGAACTTAGTTCTAAGCAAAACAAACTACTGAGGGTGAAATGGACGGACCGAGACAAAGCACAGACAAGAGTCAATTGAGAATTTGGGGGCGTCTTTATTAGCCAGCAGCTGTCCTCAGAGGAGGCAGCCCTGAATAAGGAGTGTGTGTGCCTTTTAAGCATCTTAGCACTTCCCGGTACAGTCTTGCAGTTCCAATAGCACACATTTTTCACAGAACAGTTTTGACAGGGGTTCCTAGGTGCTGCTAGGCAAGGGGGCACAACAAAGAGAGGGGCCCAAGCAGCTGCCAGGCAAAGGGGTACAACAGAGAGGGGGGCCCAAGCAGCTTCCAGGCAAAGGGGTACAACAGAGAGTGGCTGCTAGGTGAAGGCGCACAACAGAAAGTGGCTACTAGGTGAAGGGGCACAACAGAAAGTGGCTAGTAGGCCCAACCCTGCCTAGAAACTCAACAGACATTTCTCAACCCAGGGGCTCAGGGGGGAAAGGGGGGGAAATAACATCCACTTCAAGGCTCGATTGCAAAAAGTAGTGTAAAAGAAAGGATAAGATCTTGTGATTGTGATCCAGGTAAGCGAGAAGAGAAGGGCAGGAAAGCAGAAGCAGAATGAACCATGACTAGAACACTAGTGCTAAGCACACTCCTCTCTTACCATCTTCTTCTTTCTATAGAGGAGGCAAGAAACAAAGAGAAGGAAAAGTATAAAAAAATAGGGTGGAAGGAAATACACAATTAACTATCATAACTGTGAATTTGAGTGGGATGAACTCAGCCATAAAGTAGAAGAGGACAGTAGCTTGGCTTAGAAAGCAGAATCCAACATGTTTACAAGAAACTCACTTGAAACAGAAAGGTATAAACAGTTAAAATAAAGGGATAGAGTAATATCAGTTATGCTTCCACTGAAGTGAAAAAGGCAGGGGTAGCAATCATGATCTCAGACAAGGCAACAGTAAAAACTGAGATAAAGAAGGAAATGTTTTTTTCCAAAAGATACCATATCAACTCCCACCAATTCTCACTGTGATGGCAGTCAGCCTCTTCCCTTCAGGTGTCTCATCTATAAAAGAAGAACCTGGCCTGGATGATCTCTAAGGTCTCTTTCAATTTATTCATATGCCCAACCCATGAGCAACCCACAAGTGTGGGACCCTGAGCTTGTGCCCAACGTTGAGTCTATGAAGAAGGGGGAGGCCAGGAAAGCCTGCACCCAAGTGGTTGACCCAGATAGTACTCTGGAATTCCTCTCTTGTCATGAAGCCTCATCATCCTCCTGCTTTGCACCCTGAAATCTTCATGAAAGACCTGGATTTCACAAATTATAAGGCCCTTATGGGCCAAGTGAATGGCTCCTCCCAGAATCTCCATTTAAGGAGGGCACATAAACAAGTCACATCTCATTCCCCTCCAGGCTGTACTATGGGCTCCTTGTACTATGCTTCTGTATCATTCCTGGTGTTTTTCTATGTTCATCTGCCCATACTCATTACTTTCTAGCTTCCTCCTTTTTAAAAATAAGTCCTTATATCAGCTTTCAAATGTAAATTTATATTTCTTTCTCACATTTGCTAATGTGATTTTCCTAAAGCAAAGGATACATTATTACTTAGAACAGAAAGTACTTGAACTGATAATATTTTAAAAGCTAAAAAAACCAAGATATGCCCATACATATTCACGTGGCTTTCCTGAAACAGAAACAGATTTAGATGAGTCTAAGTAACTACCTAGAGAAGAAGAACTTTGGGGGGAATGGGAATGGGCATGCATAAAAAAAGGAAGAAAGAAAAAAACTAAGGATAATAAGCTAATAGACCCCTAAATGCAACTTTGAGAAAAATACTTTATAAAGACATGAGTTATTGTACAGACATTCCCCTTCATCTATACTTGCATTTGAAAAATGAATTGGAGAGGAATAGGAGAAGGGAAGACCATTACACATTCAAGGTACTCCTAAGATGAGGGCCCTCATGAGTATCCAATCATGGAATTACTTTCAACAGTCATCTAGTTGACACAATTATTTCAAAGCAAAGTCATTCCCTGAAACAGTAAGAACTGTAGTAACCACACATCTCTCCCCCATAATGTTAAAGCTTTCTTTCCCACAAGTACATGTGGAATACATGAGAAGACAGGTCAGAGTTCACCAGCAGAAAAGCATGCCTGTAGGGAATACATGTGGACAAAGCAGATGTGAGATGTACCACACCTGTGATGCTCCAGGGTTACAGGACTTCTAATACTGTCACCCTGTTCTTGCCAACCTTGGTCTTGAGGTCTCCACTGGATGCTGCTTCACTACTTTACCATAGTCACCATAGTTTCAGATTCCGCTGGTATCTTTCCTAGAATACTGCTATATGCTTTCCAAAAGAACCCTTGACTAGCAGAAGTCTCAGCTTTGGTGCTTGCCATCTCCTGAGTGTACTTCTAGCTCTGGGTTCTGGATTTGACTCCCCTCACCAATTTATTCAACTCACAGCTGGATTCCACTACCCAAGGAGTTCTGCATGTACTTTTCCTGAAAGATGCCATTGCTAAGGGAGGAAGAGGAATGCAAGGCAAAGGGTTAAGAGCAACATCCGGAGAAGAAGTCTTCCTTCGTAACTGTCTTTCTTATTAATCACCAGAGCTGAATCCCTTAAACTGGCTAGTTTGATTTTAAAAATGTAGGCCCCAAGTGCATAGCTAATCATCTCAAGCAGTCACAAAAATGTTTCTGTGTGGTATCAGCTGTCTTCATCTAATGGCCAAGATCCTAAAATACACTCAGAGAGATTAAGAAATATTTTCATATTTTGTGGTCAGATCGCTTACTCAGTTCTCTTACACTTTTAACAAATACAAGTAAATGAAATGTGTGCTCCATCTCCACAGGCCATGCTCTGGTTTATAGCTAAATAGCTGGTTGGTTCCTTAACTTCTGTGATTGGGAGGGGGAACTGAACATTTTCTTAGGCCACTTCTGGTGACGTACATACTTTGGCTTCTTGCTAAAGTGCAAATGTGACCAGATGTTCCTAATTAGTCCCTTGGTTACCCCTGATAGCAGGAGTAAGTAATTATGGGGCTAAGTATGTACTTAGGACACTTCTAGTAAAACACATTCTAGCCTTTTGCTAAAGGCATAGAGCAACAAGGGACACCTAGTTCAATCTTTGGTACCTCCCAAGGAGGTAGGGCTCATGCCAAAGAGGATTAGTGACTGAACAGAAAGAGCTGAATGCCCAGTAGGCTTATAAGGAAAAAAGAAACAACTCCTCTTCTCAATCTCCCTTCCTCTCTTCCTCTTCAAAGTGGGTTGTTTGGGACTTGGATAGCCTCTCCCTTGGAACATCAGTAAGGGAGAAAATCTCTCTCCCCTTCTTCCTGGCAAAAATGAAAACAACATTTATATAGAATTGAAAGTATGTGTTTAATTTAGGCCTGAAGTTGGCCTCAAATTCCTAGTTGACTCTTCCACTTGGTAATCTTTTCCTTAAGCACAGGTGACACAATAGCAATCTTGAGATGGATGTTTCTTGACTTGATGGCAACCTTGTGAGTCTGACAAGTTCATTGTTTCCTGATGTCAGTTACCCAGCAGGAGGTAATTTCTGCAACAACTTCTCAAAGGAGAAGACAACCTCTGTGAGGAGCTTTCCAGAAGATGCAAACATTTGAGTTGTACAAATAGTGTAAGTCAGGTAAAAGTGAAATATCTGTTCAATAGCCCCTTAAAAGTTATTCCAGCAGGGACAGGTTGCTCTATCATATTTTAAGTAGTCATCAACTAATCTTTGGGATTTTATCTAGTATTCTTGTGGAAGATGAAATTAATAACTACTGTATACCTTATCTATTTTGTGTACTCACTACCTTTCTGAAGAGGATCCTTTAAATCCCTTTTGGGAGACCACAGACTTGAGCCAAATCTAGGCATTGCAGAGTTTTCCTCAGTTGAAAGCCCTCCTCTTAGTCCTCTAGGTCCATCATATCAGGGTTATTACTGACTTTAAATTTTTCCAGTGCCTTCATATCCAATTTATTGCCAGGGTCTTTGATTCTGCCTATACATTTTCTCATACTCCCTTCCACAATGGCCTATACTCTCATCATTTCTTACTTGGACTATTTTAATAACCACCTATCTGATTTCTTTCCTCCTCCTCTCCCACTCTAATGTATCATTCAAACAATTATAAAAATAATCCTCCTAGGAAGTAACAGGTTTAATCATGAGACGTATCCCTTCCTCAGTAATTTCAGTGCCTAACAACTGTCTCTAGGACAAAACACAAAGTCCTTGGCCTGGCATCTAAGAGTCTCCAGAATCTGGCTCCAATTTATCTTCCCAGCCTTATTTCATGGCATTCCTCTTCATATAGTCTGCATCCCAGTCAAATTGGAAATAGTTGTTCTTTTAACTCAACATTCTTTTTCTCTGTATGTCTGCACATATCCCACACAATGTTCTCCTTTCCTTATCTCTGCCTTTCATAATCCTTACTTTTCCCCATTCAAGTACCATGTAAATAAACCTGACTAGTAGAAGACAACGTACCTTTAATTTTCTGATTGCTATCTTCCCTTCTAAAACGATTAAATGCCATTAGGCATTTAATACAAAATAATTAATACAAAAATAATTAAGTACTGGATTTGGAACTAGAGAACCTGGGTTCAAATCCTGCCTCCACATGTTCATGTTGGTTGAATATAGGTAAAGTCAAATCCAATCAGCCATGTCTGTGCTGAAATTTTAAGCTTTACTGACATGGAATGCATCATTCCTATGTGAAAAGTATTAGTGATGACAGTATGGGCTACTATATAAGTTTTCAACTTAGCTGTAACACTGCACCGGAATTTAAAATTAAATTCTAGTATTTCTTTGGGGTGGTATTTGTAAGAGCTTTGCAATCATTAATTAACTGACTCAATTTTATGGGGAAAAAAACTACCTTCTTGTATAAATGGCATGACTGATGGCTTAAAAACAGGTATACTTTCAAAATTAGCTAGGTCTTCTAGAGTTTACCATAATATATGCTTTTTGATGATGGCCACTGTCATAGATATGTTATGTTTAAATACTCTACCTACTTTCTAAAAAAGTCAATGAAAAAAACAACAAAAACTTAAACATCAAGTTGAAACTCTTTAACTCGTCTAAACGAAAGAGCAGGAACCAGAGGCCTAGAACTGAAATACTATTTCTAAGTCACTGTTTCTGTTTATGATTTTTATCTGGAAAGGCTGAAGATTTATCAAAACTACAGAAAATAGTATATCTACTGATGATCAGAGAAGCTAAGCATCATTTTTAAAGTCATTAATATTGATGAGTTCTGTGACTTGGCCTGAAGAAATAAGGCAATTTGTTAAATATCTTGATAACAGGTTATCAATAATAATTCTAACATTTGGGTGGTGTCATGAAGTTTTTATACGTCTAGAAAATGAACAAAGGTTTCAGTGGTAGTTCACATATCTGAGGAAAAAATTACACAATAGAGAATGCATCTATCAAACATATCACTTTTTGATTAGAGGTCATACAGGAAGGTCTGTTTGAAAATCAGAGATTGATGGGATAGGGAATTAAAGCATAGATTATTCCATAGATGACTGGAATACAATGTGAGACCAGGTCAAATCTGTTCAACCCCAAAGTGATTACACATAATTTTTACTTTTGAGTCAGTCCTGAGTAACAAATATAAAACTGAAAGGTTGGCAGGGTTTTGCCCAAACAATTGTAGAAAAATTACTCATTTCTGACATGGAATTGGAAAAATCAATTATAAAAATGGAAAGCTTGTATGTAGTCATGTTATTCAAGACAGAATAAAGAAACACACTTAAGTCTCCAAAGGATGAGAAGGGATTTGCCTTTTTTTAATAAAAAGGTATCTGAAGAAACCAGAGGGAAAATAAATACTGTGCTATAGGCTAAGGGTCATCCTCCCAAGGATAGCTCTCTATGTAATGACTCAAGGTCTCCCTGCTGGAGCCAAGCTGTACTAACATATATTATTTTGTAATGTTGATATAGTTAACAGCTGTCTTAATAAATGTGTATTCTTTCATATGATTGGTTGAGAAATAAAAACAATGCTGACAGTCGTAATACTGTGGTTCTTATAGTATAATAAAACAAGGCAGTAACTGTTGCCAATAGCTGTAAGGAAGGCACCAGCTTTTCAACCATTATGGGGCAAGTGGCAGTTGGCAAATAAAACTTGGGAAAAATAGAGCTTATCTGCTGATGGTTAGAGTAAGGCATATAATTCCGCTATTGTCAAACTGGTTATGTTACAGAATCACAGTTTTTGAGAGTTGGAAGCCATCGAAGTCCAAACCCCAAACAAAGGGAATTCCTATTACAAGATATCTCACAAATGGTCCTCTGGCCTCTCTGCATGGAGAACTCCAAGGAGGGGGAACTCACCACCTCCTGAGGCAGTCCATTTCACTTTTGGCCAGCCCTTTGTGACAGAAAGGTTTTCCTGACTTTCAGTCTAAATCTGACTCATGGCAACTTTCATCCATGGTTCCTGGTTTTGCCCCTGGGGCCAAATAGAACACATCTAATCATGTTCCTCATGGTAGTCCTTCAAATACCTGATGACAGCTATCAGATCCTCCCTGCCTCTTCTCAACAGTCAGCAAGCATTTATTAAGTGCTCACTATCAGGCAGGTATTGCACTAGAAAGCTAACCATGTACATTTCCTTAAAATGATCCTCATGACTGGGACTTGAAGTTCTTCACTATTCTGCTTGTTCTCCTCTGACATTCTGCAGCTAATCAATGTTCTTCTTACACCGTGCCACCCAAACATGAAGCTCCAGATGAGGTCTGATAAAGGTAGAGTACAACGGGACTATCTAGAAGCTATGTGGTCTAAGATGGCATTAGGAGTTTTGGTTTCCACATCATTCTGTTGATTCATATTGAGCTTAGGGTCTACCAAAATCCCTATACTTTTTTTTTTCAGAGCTGCTGTCTAATGCTTCTTTTGACTTGAAGCTAGGAAGTTGATTTTTTATATCTATTTTTTATAGTCCAGGGCCAAGCCTTGATCCTACATTGGAGGTCTCCTATCATAACGACAATTAGCCATTAATAACTCACTAACTCCTTTTTCATTCTGACCATCCAACCAGTTCTGAATCTACATCACAATATTATAGTTTAGTCCTCAACTTTTCACCTTCTCCACAAGAACAGTATCAGATATTTTATCAAAAGCTTTGCTAAAATCTAGGTAAAACATATCCATATCTTTGGACTCTTGTAATGGTAATTTAAATGAAAAGATCTTTGCCATTCATTAATAGGCCAATGTGACCTGCTTAACTCACATGGAAGCCTAAGTCACATGTGGTTGGAGCAATT
The DNA here is from genome assembly GCF_028372415.1 of Notamacropus eugenii. Lineage (NCBI taxonomy): Eukaryota > Metazoa > Chordata > Mammalia > Diprotodontia > Macropodidae > Notamacropus > Notamacropus eugenii. The sequence goes on along the minus strand of NC_092874.1, from coordinate 336,704,795 downwards.
TGCTGAATGGGTGGAAGAGGAAGGGTGGAGCAGAGCTGAGAGGAAGTTGGTCAGGCTAGTAAGAGCTGGGAAGGGCACAGGCAAGCAGGCATAGCTAGGCTCATGAGTGTTTGTATGTGGAAAGGTGGGGGTGGGGAGAGTTTGGAAATGGCTTTGTTCCCAGCAGTGCTAATGTGCATTGACTTGTTGTTTACTATGATGGGTTTGGCTTTCTGGTATTGGGATTCGGCTTTCTGGTGTCTGAATAAATGTTTTTCCTCTCCCTTCTATATGGAGAGTCTGTTAGACTTTGTGAGTCAGAATTACACTAGCATATTCATAGTCGCCTTCAGTTCAGTGAATGTCGCCTGGTTGAGACAACTCTTCAGAGCACCTCTTCCATGTCAGTGGCAAATGCCTGGAGTGAGCACTTCCCATCTGATGATTCATTTGATAGCAATACTCAGAAGATGACAGAGCAGTGCTGTCTGTGTGGCTGTACCTATTAAAGAAACTTATACCATTTTAATAATTCATAGAAGACAACATGGGAAGAAAGTCTTTAAGTTTGCTTTAAACACAACAAAACAAAAACAAACTAAATATTTATAATTTTGTTGCTGCTGTTCAAATACGCTGCTTTATATAAAGTGCTAACCTGGCAGTTTAGAGATGCCAAAAGATGCCTATCCGGATGACAATTTTAGTCCAGCATTTTCCCAAGTAATTTGATTCTGAACACTCTAGGACTTGAAGTACACTTATGTGATGTAAAGTTACATAGTCAATGCTGGAGAGGACCACTGTGGGGGGAGGGAGTACATTACAAGGATCTAGAATCACAGCACTATACTGGTGCATGAAAATTAACTTTAAGGTAGAGATCAGGGTTGCGACATTGCTAAACCTTTTTGGTGGGAGTAGGGGGAGAGGAGGACACATTTCAGAGAGAAACAAATGGTATATTGTCTTGAGATGTCTGTGTGGTTCTGCATATGGCCTTCCTGTCCCAAACATTGCCTTTGAAGACCTACAGTGGGAACTGCTAGTAATCTAGTGTCTTCCTGTACTTCTTGAGCACAGAGTGTCAATCATGCAAAATTTTGGTGACATGAACAAAATTTCTGTATAGGATAGGATGAAAATCTGAAATATATTACAACATTCATTCACCATCACTAAAGAGATAAAATGAAAACTACAGATATTATAATTATCAGACATCATCCTTTTCTTTCTTTAAAAAAATGAACTGGTCAAGCAAAAGGAAATATTAGATACCCTTAATATCAGCCAATATCTAGTATTTCTAGAGATGTGAATTTATTCCTAGGGGAGCTGTATCTATGTGATAGAGACTTACTTTAAAGAAATGGCAACTGCTTCTTATGGTTGCCCAATAATATCCAAATTAGACAAGATACATAAGTTAAATGTAATCCCAGATAGGGAGTATCAGTAGAGGTTTGCATCAAGTGAATACCTTTCTCCCAAGGAGTTTAACATGGCTTCAGAGTCTGTCAGAAATGGGAAACCTTTTATCAAATTTCTAAGTAGGACAATGCATATTAAGAGGTAAATGGGAATTCAGTAATTTAGTACGTAGAACAGAGACATCAGTGAAAAGAGGAGAAAAACAATGCTATATCTGAGATATAACCAAGTGACCTGAAAAAACTATAATCTTTCTCAATTTTCAGGTTAAATGTCCTTTGTTTTTCATGTCACTGTGGCTGATGCCTTCTCATCCTCTGATAAGAGACAGATTATCAGTCACAGAAAATCAGGTCTTCACACAGAAGGTACTATGGTGAAGACAGAAGTAATGACAGGTACTGTTAAATGAATTGTCAAACTACATAGCTAGATTGTAGTGAAGGAATTTCCTGAACAGAAGAACTTTCACTAAATAGCAATTTTGGGAACTATGAGAATGAACCAGAATATTAAAAAGAAGAATGGTTTTAAGCAAACTACAGATATCATACTTCTCAAATCATGGCTTGGAGTGCAGTTGAACAGAAACTGAAAAATAAAAAATAAAAGTATCCCTTTTCTTTTTCGCAAGATCTGCCAAAGGGTAATCGATGGCACTTCCAGAGAAGTAGATGGTTCCTACAGATCAAGAGGCTGCTGGCATCCACAGTGGAAATAACATGGCATCTTACACATTGATCTTTGAGCTACTTCAGATATCCCAAGGGTTCTGGAATTCTGACTCTATGATCAGTATGGTCTATTTCCTAAGTCTGGACGGCCTACCTATGCTTCTCCATAAAACCAACCTGTGGAGTAATTCTATACGTGTCATGCCAAATATATCATTAGAATTCAGGATACATATGAAATTTGATAACATAACTTGCTTCTACCTAGCAACAGTTTAAACTCGCAAGTTTTTTTTAATAAAATTGAATGTGTGTGTATATATTATATATATATATGTGTGTGTGTATGTGCATGTATGTATGTATATATATGCACATATACATATACACACACACACACACATATACAGAGAGGGCACAGGGTGAGCTGAATATGAAGGGAGGATACCTAAAAAATAAAATTAAGTGTTGAGAGGAATGTACTGGGCGAAAGAGAAAGGGAGAGGTAGAATATAGTAAATCACCTCACATAAAAGAGGCAAGAAAGAGCTTTTACAATGGAGAGGAAGAGGGGAGAGGTGAGAGGGAATAAGTGAGCCTTACTCTCATTGGATTTGGCTTGAGGAGGGAATAAACACACACACTCAGTTGGGTATGGAAATCTATCTTGCCCTACAGGAAAAGAGAGGGGAGGGGATGGGAGAAGAGGGAGGTAAGAGAAGGGAGGGCAGACTGGGGGAAGGTGTGATCAGAGTGCATGCTGTCATGGGGGGAGGGGAGAGATGGGAGAAAATTTGGAATTCAAAATCTTGTGGAAGTGAATGCTGAAAACTGAAAATAAATAAATATGTAAGAGAAAAAATAGGACTGAAATTACAATTTTAATTAATATTGCTTTTAGTTAATTTACTACTAATAATAATTTTACTACTTCTACAAGTACCAAGACCCTTTACAATAACAAAATGTAAAACTTTATTTTACTTTGTTAAAGAGACCATAAACAAATAAAAATGTTATATTGATTTTTAAAAATCAATCATGAAATTTGGCAATACTATTTTTTACTTTACCTATTTAAATCCAAGATCTGTTCATCCATCCTTTAAACCCTTCTTGAACATCTAGTGTGTACAGAATGCTAGATACTGGGGGAGAGGGGAGGAAACAAAGTTTGAATAGGAAGAAGCCCCTGCTTTCATTGACCTTAGTCTAGTAAAAAGATAAGCTGTAAACAAACAATTATTTCTATGTCTGAACATAGCTGTGATTTAACTGCTCGGTCTTGGGGATGGAAGCACATTTGTGGATTCTAACCCTGTGTGAATCTAGTCCATATTCTCCTGTAAAACCTCCACACAGGATCTACCCAACACACTATGGCCATTATTCTAGATCTTTTAACATTCCTTGGGTATCAGTAGAGTTGAGGCTGCCCATTTGCTGTCTTCCTCTCTCACTACATGATTAGTCTACCTTTTCTAACCATACATGTGATCAAAGAGCACAGATTTAGAGTTTAAAGGGGAACTTAAAGGTCATTTAGTCCAAGTTCTTCATTTTAATAGAGGAAAAAACTTAGGCGCAAAGATACTAAGTGATTTATATGAGATCATACTGATAGTACTGACAGACCCAGGATTTGAACCCAGTGCCCTTCACTCTAAATCAAGCATTCTCTTCACTGCTCCATTTGCCATCCTTTCCCTCAATCATTACACAGTTTCTTGCTCATGTTATCAGCTGCACATCATTACTGAAGACATCTTGCACACTCTATGTATCTTTCCACTGGATTCCTTCCACCCTCTATGTATCTCTTCATTACCTTTTGAGTTATACTTAATTTTGATTCTTGGCAATTGCGGTTTTCTGTGATTTATGTCACTAGGTGAATACTAATATTAAAAAGTCACATATTGTGACCAAGGAACAGTTTAGAACCACTGAAAGTGCTATTCAGTCTCCTCCTCTCCAGTCCAGGGCCTTGCTCATTACTGTAATTCCTGTTCAGATATAAACACTGATGGATTAACTCAATGAAATCGCCCCCGTTATATGTGACTGTTAGGAATTCTCCTTATATCAAAAAAATCTTCCTCTTTGCCAACTTCCATTCTTTGTTTCTAATTCTACCCTCTGGGGCTAAGCAAAAGAAATTTAATAACTATTCCAAATTACAATACTTGAAACCAATTCTCAAGTCTTTTTGGGGGGTGAGGGGGAAGGAGGCAATTGGGACAACAGGGTCACAGAGCTAGCAAGCTTCTGACGCCAGATTTGAACTCAGTTTGTCTTGATTCCAGGGCTGGCATTTACTGTACCACCTAGCTGCCTCCTGCACCACCTACCTCTCCCGTTTCCTAAGTCTTCTCCCTGGAAGGATATTCCCACATCCCTTCAATCTTTCCCTGGGATAGTTTTGACTCATTATCTTGGTCACCACTCTTTAAACAATCTAGGCTTTTACTAGGCTTACTAAAATTTAGCACTAAAAATTGGAAAAAAAATATTTCAGATGTAATCTGACCAGCACAAGAAGATGATCATCCAACTATATTCTGTAAATTTTGTTTCCAAAAATCACCCTAAGATTCCATTATCCTTTTTAGGGTACTGTTAAAATGGGAGGCAATCCACTAAAATTCTCAAGACTTTTAAAAAGAAAATCATTCTATGCTTCTTTCATTTTGTATATATGTAATTAATTGATTTTTCAAATATAAGTACAGAGTTTGACACTTTTCCCTAACATAGGTCATCGTTCTAACCTATCAAGATCACTTTGGAAGAGACAAGAAAAAACAAAACCAGCGATAGTCAATGAAATCAAATGACTTTTTTAAATTGGGGAGCGAGTGGGGGCGGGCGGAGAGAAGCTATTTCAATAGAGCAGAAAGAATGGAATCAAAAAGTACTGAGTTCGCATCCTAGTTTTCCCACTTACTTTTGACCCTGGATAGAAAGAATACTTAACACCTTTTGGGCTCAGATTTATCACCTGTAAAATGAGAGACTTGGCTTAGAGGAACTATTATATCCCATCCAGCTATGACTCTTTGATCCTATTCATTACAATTAATCAGAAAATTTCAGATGAAGATATTAATTGAACCCTACTAAACACAGAATTTTTGCAGACCACTATAATTTGTAATGATCAAGATCTGGAGAACCACAGAGAGTTAACAATGAGACTGTGTTTGAAAGAGTAACAACAATATGGATAATACAAACACAACCACTCCTCGCACCCTTCCTTCCCACCCAGGACAACATTAATATCTCCTCTAAAGGAAAGAGCGATGTCACACCGCTTTTAGACTCTGACTCTCCACAGGTACACCTCTGATTTCCGATTGCACATAATTCTCTTATTCAATAAACTTCTTTGAACGTTATAATCAAGTTCTTTTTAATCAAAACTAATTATATTGGTAAATTAGGAAGTACTGAGAAAGATGAAATTCATTATAATATTTTCTTTTAGGTATGCTTTTAATCAGTTAAGGATTCAGGTTTAAAAAAAATCAACAAACAGTAACTAGCGAAATCTTGTTTTCTCTACATCTTTCAGTCAATTACATGATGATAAAGATGTGCTTACTGTGGACAATGACTTGTCAAAGCCTGCCTATTCCTTACTAATTCTCAAGTCACCAATATCATTTAAATATATATGTATGTGTGTGTGCGCGCGTTATACACACACACATACATGTGATCCTCATAAAAAATTTTATCAATATGGGAAAGGAGATACACATTCCCCAGCATTTTGGTTGGACCCCACTGTGGTAAACTTTTGGGAGAATATTCATATTGAATAAGAGTTTCACAAGATGAGCAGGAACAAGATGGGCTGTGATCTGCAAACTTGGGAGGGAAAATCTAAACGGATGGGATCACAGATCCCTTTGAGTATCTGAGAAGTATTCAGACTTTTAGGGGGAAAGTAACAAATTTTCACAGTCTAGCAATTTTTTAAAAAATAGAACAGACTTTGACCTAGTAGGAGCAGAAAAGGAAAAGTGAATCAGATTTTTATCAATTTTTACAAAGAAACATCTTTTTTAAAAAAAATCTGGGTTGGTTTTTATCAGCAGCTTCTAAGTTTTACAAAGACAGAAAGAAATTCTTACAAATTCTAAGTTTTACAAAGACAAAATTTTCCAAGTTCTGTCTTCTGTCTTTAACATGTTACTTTATGACCTTCTTCTTATACTTTCTGTTACATTTTTAAAAGAGCATCTAATATAATACTACCATGAAAAGGATCTGAATATTTATGTTAACAAAAATGATTCCCTAAACTCTCAAAAACATCAAATGATTATTATAATTTCTAAACGCTGTTTTGAAAAATTCAAGCCTAGGATCTAATTTGCATTAATTTTTTAAAAAAAATCTAATTAACAACTAGGTTTGAAATAAATTCATCTATCCATTTCAACCAATATTTAATGTACCTGTACTTATTAGTCGTGTTTTTAGATTGCTTTCAACAACCACTGATTCAAGTGTCACTCAAGTGACACTTGATTCTCTCCCTAGTCTGAATCTTGCCCAAGGTAGGATACAAAAGTTTTTTTTTAATAAACCCTATTAAAATGTGCATGGCATCTCCCCTTGTAATATTGGGAAATTAATTTCACATCCCATACTCTCAAAGTTGAAAGATCATTCTACTTTTGAAGGCAACACATCTTCTGTACATAATATGTCAATATACTATGGACTGTTTACATTAAAATAATTGAGTCAAAAGCACCAATCTTAACAGTCTGTCAACAGATAAACCTAAGCTGGCTGACTGATATTTTTTTAAACTGCAGAGAAACTTCTAAATGGCTATATACGTAGAAATATTTCACTTTTGTTATGAAATCACAGTAAATGTTAATGATAAATAAGTGACTTACAATTATTTTTTTCTAAAAAAAGAAAGAAAGGAAGCAAGGAAAGAAGGAAGGAAAAAAGGAAGGTAGAGAGAGAAGGAGGGATGATTTAAAAAGAACTTAGGTGTCAGGCAGTGGGCTAATAGCTTTACAAATTTTTTTAATGTAATTTTCACAATAGCCCTGGGTGGTAGGTGCAGTTATGATTATTCCCATTTTATAGTGAAGGAAACTGAAGTAAAGAGATTAAGTACTTTGCCAAGGGTCACATAACTAGTAAGTATCTAAGCTGAAATTTTAATTCAGATTTTCCTAATTCTAGGCCCAGTCTTCTATCCACCAAGCCACCTCACTGCCTCCAAAACATTTAAAATATCTAGAAGGCAGCCTGTAACAATCTCATCTCCCTCTTTTATAGTTTTTCTTAATTTAATTCCTAATTTATATTTTTTTTAAATTGAACAGTTCCTATATTTTAGTAGGCATCTTTTTAGATATGCCCCCAATTTTTTTTACACCTGAAGATTTCTTCATCAAAAGAGAAATGGTGCAATTTATGTACCTTTGAACTCACAATCTTTTTCAAAATAGAAATTTATACATATTTGCAGTTTGCTTAAACTCACTAGAGTTTAAAGTCAGAAACATTTTTTAAAATCCTTCATAATTATATAGTGTCACTATGCCAACTTTAACGCTACTTGAAAAACGTTTGTTGCTCAGTCATTCAGTTGTGTCTGACTCTTTGTGATCCTGTGAACCATACCATCCATGGCGTTTTCTTGGCAAAGATACTGGAGAGGTTTGCCTTTTCCTTCTCCAATGGATCAAGGCAAACAGAGGCTAAGTGATTTGCCCAGGATCATACAGTTAGTGAGTTGCCACTCCAGCTCTATGGATCCCAGTTTTTCATCTGTAAAAATGAATTTATTGGGTTAGATTATTTCTACAGTCTCTTCAAGCTCTACATGCTATCACTACATGATTAAAATAGTTAATACTGGTTGTGTTAGAAGAGACAACCATCAAATACTATTCATTCTAAGCTTTAAAAAAATCAGTCCTTGGCAAATTACATTATAAAGAATCCCTCCAGAAATATAGTTAGTCCTATACAACACAACTATTATGGAAGTCATTTGCAAAACTACACAGATTTGGCCTATATTGAATTGCTTGCCTTCCAAAGGGAAGGGGTGGGGAGGGAGGGAGGTAAAGAAGTTGGAACTCAAAGTGTTAGGAACAACTGTCGAGTAATGTTCTTGCCACTAGGAAATAAGAAATACAGGTAAAGGGGTATAGAAAGTTATCTGGCCCTACAGGACAAAAGAGAAGATGGAGACAAGGGCAGAGAGGGATGATAGAAGAGAGAGCAGATTGGTCATAGGGGTTAATTAGAACGCTTGGTGTTTGGGGGGGGAGGGGATAAAAGGGGAGAAAATTTGGAACCCAAAATTTTGTTAAAATGAATGTCAAATAAAAAAAAAAAAAAAAAAAAAGAATCCCTCCAGATGACCAAGAAGCCTCCAAAATGATGCAGAGCTACACTACATTAGGGCCATCCATGTAAAAGAATACCCAAATATAAAGGCTAAAGCAGGAAATTGGGGTTCATGTTATAGCCTCTATGATTTCTAGAGTAAGACAGAAAATGTTAGCATAACTTTGAAGAAATTTCCCTTGATGTTAAAAGATATCCATATTAATGAAATAAAGACAGTCTCTAATATCACACAAACATCCTATTGGTATCAGTTGCAGTTTACAATCTCAACAGTAATATGACTGGTTTCTTGATCTTCAGTTTCTCATTATATGCCCTTTCTTTGAATTCTTATTTCATAATCTTCAAAAGATAATAAATGTATCACACTGCATAGGGTCTCCAGGGAACAGATAGGTACAGTATAGAAATTCAAAATATTACTTAGAAGAAAAAACAAAGTCAGTCTTATCAACAAGCGTTCCCTAAAAATTTAAAATTTATATAAAATACTTTCACCTAATTTAAAAAAACGTTTATTACAATGTGATGCTTCAAAAATTGAGGCCATATCAGAATGAGAGGGAAACAATATGGCCAAAATCCTTTTTAGAAAATTCTTTTTTCTCTCTTTTCTTGAAATAGAAATCTAAGGACCACTGATCAAGTCTCCACAAATGATCTTTACTGTCAGAAAGGTACACAGGAAAGGATGATTTCTATGGCAACCAAGGCACAAACCATAATGAGCTTTTGCAGATTAAAATTAAACACAAATTGTACTTCAGCATAATTATGTCTTCACTGGTGACCTTCAGGCAAAGGTATAATGTTTTCCATATGCTTGTTCAATGCCCATAAAAGAACAGAGGGTTGTGAAGGGCACCAATTGAAGTTTCCAGTGAACTTCAAGGTTAATCCCATACAAAACAACAGTAAAAGTCCATTCTGGAGCCTACAATGGATGTATGATTTTTGTTCCAATTTAAAACTGATTCTTTCCTCACCTGGTACCTATCTAGGGAACAGCCACAGGATTTTTATCAAGTAAAATAGCACATGCATGACACCACTAGGTATTTTCTAATGCACTGGGATACGCTTATATGTGTAAATTTTAGTCACATATTTTAGCTAATTTATTTAGTAAAGATTAGAGACAAATATGCTCAATATTCATATCTACGAAAATTTAAGGAAATGAGAAAAATCCAAATTGCGTCTAATTGTGGTGTTCTGAACACCAGTGTGCAATTTACATGACTCAATGCTTTAAAGACAGGGAATATGCTCCTCTCTTCTACTTAACGAGATGAACATTTCTCAGTGGCTTTATAACATAATCCATATCTCCTGTGAGCAAAAAAAGACATAAAGAGAGCAAATAAATCTGAATTTGCATAGTTAGCATGTGGGCACTATTAAATATTAGCCTTGGCTTATGCTATCATTAAATTCAAACGAAGATTATGAAATGTAAATATATTATTATTCAACTCTTCCAATCATGCTGCACCAAATTTTTAGCAAATGTAAATGTCTTTGGAGGGGAAAAAACATACAGGATCAGTTACATCTGCCAGACATAACGAGAGACCTCACCACTCTGGTCCATCCACCATTCAGCAGCCAAAGTGCAGCCATCTGATCATATTTAATCAATTCCAATGGCTCCCTCTTACTTCCAAGATCAAATATAAAACCCTTTGTTTGGCCCTCAAAGATGTTTCAGATCTAGCACTGGACCCTTCCCCGTGACCTTTCCAATCTTCTTACCAGATGTGACACTGGACCTGGATGCTGACAAGACCCTCTACTTCTCAGCTCTGGGCATTTTCTCTGGCTTTATACCCAGAATATTTTCCTTCCTCCATTCACCTCTTGGTTTCTCTGGCTTCCTTCAAGTCCTTCTGAGGTAAGCCTTTACCAATCCTTCTTGATTCGAGCTAGCTCCTTCTCTCTATTAATTATTTCCTATTTATCCTGTATGTAACTTGATTGTATGTGTTTTTGTTCTTCTCATTAGACTGTGAACTTTTGCCTTCTTTGTAGACTCAGAGATTATTAGCATAGTGTCTGCTACATAACAGGTGCTTAATATATGCTTATTTGACTAGATAACTAGGAGTTTAGTTACTAAGGGCTACATAAAATGAACTTCTCTTGCAAGTAGAGCTGGTTTCATTCTGCAAAAATCCAACATAAACAGAGGCAACTAGTGACGCACAAAGAAACTGAAGGTAAGAACTGATGAATCACCACTTTGAAAAATAAAAAAAAATCAGAAGATTAAGTAAATCTTATTTGGAAGTATGCTTGCTGTGTCTTCTCATTTATATAAACTTCTGTCTATTAGATAGATCTGGGGTTTTCTATCAAAATTCCATTTCATTACTAAAAATTCTCTCTGTATGATAATCCTTTTTGTCTCCATCATGGAATTTGTCATTAGTATTTGGTATAAAATTCCCTCTATCAAAGCCCAACTGTGCCACTGTGGCAAGGTCAGCCTTGGATGGATAGCCCAGCACATTCATCATCTCCAGCTAAGTCAGGTATTTCACAAGTTTCTCTAAAACCAATGGTTTTATAGAAGTGTAGAGTTTCCTATTCAGTCACAATTGTTGAGCATCTGACCAAGTAGCTCTTTTGGTGGGGACAATCAAATGGGAGATCTGGACCAGGCCTAGAACTGGAGTAGAGCTGTCAGATCAAAGATGACAGCTGGATTGACATTCTCAGCCTCTTCAAGTACTCTTTAAGTACTTGAGTGACATCTCAGCCCTTATCCTAAATAGGGAGAACCCTGGAGGGCTCCCAAGTTGGCATCTAGAGGACTTGGCCTCTTTCTCAGTCCATACGGATGGGCTGCACCTGGCCTGGCAGAAACTTGCCCACTTCCTTACATATGCAAAGATAAAGATCTTTTCCAGCACCATCATAAGCTACATCTCCTTGGATTCCACTTGGAACAACTGGAGTTGCTATTCAGGTAAGTTCTTTAAATGCTATGAAATTTTTCAATATTTATTAAATATCTCTGCCTGCCTCAATTTCCTCAACTCTAAAATGGGGATAAGAACAATACCTAACTCCCAAGGTCTGGGGGAGGACCATAGGAAATATTTGCTTAGAGCAAGACACCAGCCATTTCCTTCTTCAATGGATTAAGTTAATCAGAAGTTAAGCGACTGGCCCAGAGACACACAGTTACTAAGTGCCTGAGGCCACATTTGAACTCTAATAATCTTCCTAACTAAGACCAGTACTCTATCCACTGTGTTACCCAGCTGCCTCTACAAATATTTAAGATTTAAAATTGGCTTTAGAAATAGAACAAAATTTTTTAAAATTACAAAATAGTAGCAGTTTATGTTATGTAAAGTAGTTTATGTTATATAAATCTATTCAAATCAAACAATCTAAACTCTCAGTGTTGGAATTTCATGAAAGTACAGGTGAAAAAAATCTCATCTCTCTCCCTGTCCTCATTTTTTCCTGATTCTTCATTAATCATTATTCCTGTCTCCTAATCATGTTCTATTACTTTCTGAAGAAAAATTATCTTTTACTTTCATACCATTATTTTATAGCCATCCTTGCATATCTTTAAAGTTAAAAATCTTACACTTACATGATATAAGCTGTGTTCATATTCCTGAAATAACCATATTGCAACACTGCTGACCTAAGTGATTTGATCTACTATGATTGTGTCAATAAGCACCCAACATACACAGGAGGGCCTGCTATCACTGTTTCTTAGATTTGCATTCATAAAAGGAAAGCAACTTTTAAAACGTTAACAATCTCCTTTAATTAAGTACATATAAATCAAAAATCAAAAGACATGGCTTCCAACTGTCTGATCATAACTAATACATGTATCATAATTCGACAGGTCCAACTATCTGACCATAGTTGCCAGAAAGGGAAGCACCAAAATCTGGGTTTTCAAAGCTGGGGGCACTGCTTAGAGGCTTCCCAGAGTCTCATCTGGTCAAACAAAACACTTCCAGTTAGTAAGCCCCCAAATAAAACCTCACCCCCAGAGTATTTATACCTTTTTAAGAGCCTGAGGGCATCCCAATCCTTGAGAACCAGTGCCTCATCAACAAAAGGTGTGGGCCATCCTACATATCTTCCCTAATCAGACCCATTAATGGGTGGGGAAGATCTTTAATCACATTAACAATACAAATACATATATTGTTTCTAGTTAAAGACTTCTAGTAGAGACTCTTGGTTGATAAAGGCAAGATTCAATCAGAGGCATTTGATTATACCAAAACAAAAACAGCAAAAGATCCCACTTTGCCATTACAATGATCAATCACTTAGGTTATGCAGATGCGCTGAATCTGACTAAGCCATTCATTGACCCAGATTAATAGAAAAGATTACCATCAGGAACTCTAACAGCTTATGTATGTCCTACTTGACTGATTACAAAATATAAGAATTTTAAATTCAACAAGCCTAAACTGAAGTCACTATCTCTCACCCTAAACTCTCCCTTCTTCTTAACTCCCCTGTTACTCTGAAAGGTATCATTCTTCCAGTCACCCAGGTTCACAAATCGGGTGTCATATTTTATTCCTCACCTGCCATATCCAATAAGTTGTAAGGCCTGTCAATTCTGCTGATATCTCCCCCATATACTCCCTTCTCTCCTCCTCCTCCTCTCCTGTTATAGTCGCATGCTGGCTGGTCCCTCTGGCTCAAGGCAATGCCACTCTAGTCCATCTTCCATTCCATTACTAAAGTGATAAAGTCCAGGTCTAACCATGTCATCTCACATCTCAATAATTCCAGGGGTTCCTTACTACCTCTAGATCAAATACAAATTCCTCTTTTGCTCTTAAAGTTCTATATGACCTGATCCCTTCCAAGCTTTTCAGTCTTCTTTCACTCTACTCCCCTCTGTGTACTTTATACTTCAGTGACACCGTCTTCCTTGCACCTCTTCCCCATGAGACTTTCCATCTCCTAACTGTATATTTTCACTCAATGTCCCCTGTGCCTGGACCTTTTCCCCTACTCATCTCCATCTCTTGACTTTTCTGGCTTCTTTCAGGTCTCAGCTGAAATCTTCTGCTGGTTCCCATTAATTGCTAGTGTCTGCCCCTATCCAAGAAGAGTTCCAATTCACCCTGTGTCAATTGTTTGTACATAGTCATGTTCATGTTGTCTCTCACGTTAGATTGTGAGTTCTTTGAGGACAGAAACTGTTTTTGTCCCTCTGTACCTCTAATATTTATTTAGTACAGAGCCCAGAATACAGTAAACACTTAAAGCAAATGCTTGTTGACTGAAGGACTGAAGGAAATTGCTGACTACAGGTCATTCAGCTTCTGGGAGAAGGCATGAAGTGAAGGGTATCTCTACTACCCCCTCAGCATTCCATCTCACTTCTGCATAGTTTTAATTATTAGGGAGTTTTTCCTGACATTAAGCCTAACTTTGCATTTTTGGAACTTTTACTCATTGCTTCTGGTTCTGCTTTCCGGGACAAAACCAAAAAGCTCTTGTCAGCTGCCCAAAGACCAAAATTTAACTATCACATCTACTCTAAGTCTCCTATTCCCTAGGCTACGTATCCTCAAGTCTTTCTACCTAACTTCATGACACTGACTCAAAATTCTTCTCAGTCCATATAGATGGGCTTGGGACTCAAAATCCTTCATCATCCTAACTGACCCTCTTCTGGCTGTTCTCCAATTGGTCAATGTCCTTCCTAAATGGTGGCAACCAGAGCTGAACATGATACTCCAGAAGTGGCGTGGCCAGGACAAAGTATGGAGGGGCCTGTCATCTGACCATTCCTGGAAATGATGCCTCTCTAAATGGAGCCCAAGATCACATTAGCTTTTTGGCTATGTTGTCACACTGACTCATAATGAGCTCCCAGGCCAATAAAGTACCCAGATCTTTTTTATACAAACTGCTGTCCAACAAGGCCTCCTGTATCTGATACTTGGTAAAGTGTACTTTTTAAACCAAGTCTAAGCCTTTACATTCATCCCTACTGAATTTTACCATATTAGTCTCAGATGCTTTAGCCTGCCAAGATCTTTCAGGCTCCCAATTCTGTCATTCAGTATGTTAACAATATCCCAGATTTGTTTCATCTTCAAATCTGATGAACAAACACCTATGCTTTTATCAGTCACTGATAAAATTGTTAAATAGCATGGAGTCAAGCACAGAATCCTGGGGGCACTCCATTAGAGACCAGCTGCCAAGCTAACACTGTTCATAAACTACTCTATGAGTGTGGCCATTCAACCAGATCCAAATGCATCTAATTTCATTATTATTTAGCTTGAATCTCTCCATCTTCCACAAGAATAACATGAAATACTTTACCAAATGCTTTGTTAAAATCTGTATAAACACAAGATAGCTAGATACATAGAGACAGATAAAAAAGAGGACCAACCACTTAACCTCTCAGTGTGAGTGTGTGTGTGTGTGTGTGTGTGTGTGTGTGTGTGTGTGTGAGATCTACTTCATCTCCTTGCTCTTCCAGAGTTCAATAACAGTGTCAAAAGACAAAACAAGGTTAGTCTGGCCTGACCTGTTCTTGTTTAAGCTTAGGCTGGCTCTGTATAATCACTGATTCTTTTCAAGATTTGCATTGACCATCTGCTTCACTATTCATTTTAGAATTTTCCAAGAACTGGAGTCAAATTCATTGGACTATAATTAATAAACTATTCTCTTATCTTTTTGAGAGGTGTGGGAGGGTAGGGAGAAAATCAGGACATCTGTCCACCTCCAGTACTATATAGCATCTCTATCATCTAAAAGATCAATGAGCAGTTTCTTAGATCTTAAAGCAGTTTCAGTGGAGTTGAAGGGTTAGAAGTCAGATAAAAAAGAATTGAGGAAAAAGGGAGAAATAAGGAAATAGATGCAATGACAACCCTTTTAGCAACTCAATGCACTGAAACTATACCACATTGAAATGAAATTTTTGTGCTAAATGTAAAAATTCCAAGGATTGACTGGCATAGGAAAGATCCTGGAAAATTACTGCCTAAAAGAACGTCAAGATATCCATCCCTTATTGGGAGAGAATCTACCAAATATTGCCATCCTAAAAATTATTTAATTTTGGCCCACTTCTTAAATGTGGTTTTGGGGGTGGGGAAACTATTTGGAGGTAGAAAGAGGAAGAAGAAGAAATTAACCAGAAGAGCCACATAGGTTCTCATATTTTACAAAGACCCTAAATTCCTCTTGGCTATACAGTAAACAATCAGAGATGCAAGATATTTTCAGATATTGCTTTAGCTAAAACAAAAATTCCTTAAAATACATGTATACCTTGGAAGAAATATAATGTACCTTTTTTAAAAGACAGCATTTGTAAATCTACCCTTCCTGTGATTCCTGTGTCTCTAGGTAGGAAATTATGTAAGTGGGAGAGAAATGGTTTGGGACAGGGAGGAAAAGTTGTGTGCTGAGACTAGTAACACACTACTAATGTCACTGCAGGGTATTTCAGAGTAATTTGTATCCTAGAAAACAGGACTAACAGTCTGTTAGCCAAATGGTTTCTTGTTCAAATTCAAAAATTCTAGTGCAATCCCATAAATTTAGAAGAAAACTGAATTTAAAAAACTAACTTTCTACATTCGTGAGTAAGTTTTTAAAAGAGGACATTTGTGAAAAAGGCAGTTGTTTGGAGAAGCCTCTATTCGTCATCTGTTTGGTCATTTTAAGATGCAGAGTCCCATACCTACCCAAACAATGAAGGAAACTTGTCCATGCTGAAGTTATTCTCAACATAACCCTGTTTTCTCTTCATAAAAATGAGATTGTTTTAAGATTAATTATCCAGTTTATGGGTAAAGAAAATTAAAAATCTAATAAGACATATTAAATCTTTTTAATTCTCTGTTTTGCTTACCAGAATTCCAATCCCCTGACTGTAAGCACTTGAAATATAGATCAATTTGGTTACTTACAAGTAAGATAAAGAAAACAGAAAACTGCAACTTATATAATGCAACTGAAAAACAGTTGCAATGGCTCTTTAAGGCTATTAAATATTTGAAGTGGAAAAATAAATTGTAATTTTTTGAAGGATGAAAATACATAATTTCTAATATATGACGAAAAAACATATCACACCAAAAAAGCAGGAATGAAGAAGGTACTTCACGATTAGATTTCAACAAATATTATAAAGATGTAATCATAAAAATAGATTAGTGGCTAAAGTAGATAAGTAAGACCCAGAAGCAACTGAACATAGCAATCCAATTCAAACTACTAAGAGGAATATTTATATTTAATAAGAATCTCTAGGAAAAGTAGAAAGAGGTTAGTAAAAATTAGGTTTATATCACATCTTACACCATCTACTACAATAGATATATACCTAAATGCAAAAAAGCCATAACATAAAAAATGGTTCTACTGCTTAGCAACTACACCTAACAGAAATTTTTAATCATAAAAGGGACAGAAGTACCAACTATAGAAAAGGACAATTTTGAATACGTGAAATTAAAAGGCTTTTTTTACATGAACAAAATTAAGATAGCCAGAATAAGAAGAGTGGAAAGAAATTATTGTACAAACAATCTTTGATATACGTCTGATATCTAATATGTAAGGAAAATTGACCCAAATGAATACATAACACCAAAAGTCATCTATCAATAGCTAAGGGATCAAAAGATATTTTTTTAAAAGTATTTAAAATAAGAAACATAAACTATCAACAACTACACAAAAAAATGCTCCAGATCATTTATAAGAAAACAAATTGTTCTTGCAGTTATTTGTCTTTTGTTCTCAAAGAGGACCAAGACATCAGGAAAGTAATGCCACGACATGCAAGTGAATTGTATTTAAATGAGGGAGGGCTGTGCAATGTCACCAGCCTCACTTTCTCCTCCAGAGCCATGTGGGTCTAGTGGCAAAATACAGACCAGGACAATTGGACACATAAGTTCAAATTAAAACAACACTAAGGTTTTAACTCATATCTATCAAAGTGATGGAAATTATAAATGTTGAATGGAGAGAGGGAAGATTAGCACAACATTCTGTTGGCAGAGCTATGAAATGGTTTAACCATTTTGGAAAACAATTTGGAAGAATGTCAGAAATATCATGAAACTGATCACATCCTAGAGAATTCAAAGACAGAAGAAAAGGTGTTTTCTCTCTCTCTCTCTGCATGCGCGCATACACACACACAAATTTTAAAAACTCAGAGCATCACTTTTTGTGATAGTAAAAAACTGGAAACTAAGTAGAGGAATGGCTTAACAAATTGTGGCATATGAATGTAATGGCATATTTTTGCATTGTAAGTAATAATGAATAAAAATCCAGAGAATCACAAAAAGATGAGCATGAACTGATTCAGAGTCAATAAGAATTTAGAGAGAAAAATATATAATGACCACAATAATGTAAATGAAAACAACATTAAAAGGCAGGCAGATTATTAATCAGAATGGCCAAACTTTGTCATAAAGAAAAGATGATTAAAAAAAAACAACACTTCCCTCTTCTTGGTAGTGGGGAAGGGAACTATGGGTATAGAATATTCTATGCTCTATCATATTATCTCTGTGTAGGATGGTTTTGCTTAAATTTTTTTTTTAAGAATGGGTTCAATAGAGGTAGGCAGTGGAGTTTGCTGGGAAATTAGGATGGAATAAAAACAAGTGTCATCAATAAACCTTAAAAAATTTATAAAGGGAGAAGAACCAAAAAATGTGATAATTTTCCTAGAATTCTTAGGTTTAAATTTAGTTCCATGAGCAAAAGCCTATGGATGTAGTTCAAATTATAAACATATTAATAAAGAACAAGGAAAATAGTTCAAAAAGCAGAACCAGCATTTTGTACTATCTAATGAATTGCAAATCTGATTAAGATTTTAAATACAATTTTTTAATTAAAAATTGGAAAGTGTTCAAAGCACTTTTGGAAACTATACTCAAATATACAAAGAGATTTGCAATCTCATCAGTTGGAGCTCCTTCAGTGATAAAGATGGCATCCATCCACACTTGCCCATGCATGTAACCACTACCCACATTCTTCAAAAGGTTTATTACTTGGGATCCATTCAATATGCTGGAGGCATTCTTTGTTTTGTTTTGAGGGCAACAATAAAGTACTCTGGTGGTCCACCTGTCATCCCTCATTCTTATTCAGATCGTCTTCCCTACCTGTCATAGAATCCCTTTACTCATGTTTTTCTTTGAAGTTCATTGGTAGTGATGTGGGTAGCCTACTCACATCCATCATGTGATTTTTCCATCACCCTCTCTATAATGTTCATCTTTAGTCCTTGAAAGACAATGGTATTCCAGCACTTACTATAATACAGTAGTAGCAATAAAATGATAGCATTTTAAAAACAGGCCTTTGCTTTCACGTGAAGTTTGGGGTCAGTTAAAGAACTTTGCAATCTCCCAAAAGCGAGGCAGCTTGGTCTCCTCGTCCTTTTTACATCTGAACCCAGTTCCCTGTCCATCTGTATAGCCCGCCCCAGAGTGCTGGAAAGCCCTAGGGTGTCCAAATGCATTTTGAAATTTGGACAAAAGACATTTTTCAATGGCTTCAGTCTTTCCCATGCAGATGGACGGACCACATCCGTCTAAGTGATCACAGATCTCTTCCAGGATGTCTCGGGACTTGATGAAATCAAGACAATATCATCCTGAAACAGGAGCACATGGAGGACCTCACCATGCACAGGAAATTGCTCTGGTAAATGCCACAAATCATCTGTCGTCACCCAACCACAGTGGAATTTTTAACACTCAAAGCCAATTTGTCTGGATGATACAAAGGTAAACATGATAGCAAAAACAGCATATCCTGTCTAGATTTATAATGTGAAATATGGCGATATTTTCAACTAAAACAAAAGCTCAAGTTGCGACTAAAGAAATGTTCAAGCAAAGCATTAGAACAGCATCTCATCTTTGTAGTTACCTTACCAAAGCACACTCATCTGATCAACAAACGTTTGATTAAGCACTCACCATGTGCCAGGCACGGTACTAGTACTGGCAAGGCAAAAACAGTTCTCGTCCTCAAGGAGGAGAGCATGCAAATAGCATGCACATACAGAACAGACGTGGTGTGAACAAAAGGTGGTCTAGATGGGAAGAGACTAGGCGGAGGTGATGGGGCGATATAGAAAAAGGCCTCCTGTAGGAGTGGGAGCTGAGCCTTGTCAGAAGCCAAGAAAGCCAGGAGATGCAGGGGAGGAGGGAAAGCAGCCCAGAGATGGGGCACATCCGGTACAAATACATGGAGTCAATATGTACGGAGTAGAATACTGACGGTAACATCAAATTTTTTTGACATGACGATTAGTTTGGGGTAATTTTTTCCCTTTTTTTCATTTCTCAAGGCAGAGGCGGTCACACTACAATCCACAGCCCAGAACAGGCCAATGCAAACTTTTAAAAAATGGCTTTTACATTTCTAAGATTTGTCAGGTCTGTCCCACCTGGACTCTTTGAGAATGGATGAAGGACAGGGATGTAGTGTTTAATGTATATAACATAAAAACAAAAGATACCAGTAAAATTTTCTATTAAAAAAGAGAATCCCTTTGAAGTAAATGGTGCTACATTAAACACACAGGTCATCTGGGAAAATCCACCCATATGTACACTCACTGACTTTAATTTCTGTCCCTTAAATCTGTCGTAAACCCTCTGCAATCTGTCTTCTGACCTCATCTTTCAACCGAACCTGCTTGCTCTAAAGTTACCAATGATCTCTGAAATGCCAAATCTAATAATATGATTTCTCATGCTTTTGATAGAATTGCTTTCTGTGCTTAATGCTGCCATGCGTGCCAGTTTCTGCAACTGCTTTGCTACCAAGCACAAATGCTGCTAGCTTAAAACCAAAGAAATTCTCATCAAGCATGGAGGCCCTGAAGTGGGCTAGACTTACAGGTTGAGTAACCACTGCATTAAAATCACTATGAGGAAATTTTTGTTTTATATTTGAAAATTTGTTGAAAACAAGAGCTAATCCATAATCAAAGAAAAAAGTCACCTAAGGACTATATTGAATAAACTGTCTTTCCTGGAGAAAACCATATCAGTCTTCACTGGGAAAATTTGAAGCAAATGTTAATCTTAAATGATAAAAGGTTGAGACAAATAATTTGAAGTAGTAAATGAACTCAACAGAAAATATTTTGACTCAGACATCTATCTAGAAGCATTTAAAAATCTATAAAGCTGACCTATCTGAAAACTAAACAGAAATGAAATAATGTAGCATTACCGTTTACAACTCTTAAATACAATTTCTAGTAAAGACATGGGAGGAACAAACCACCTCTATGATGAGATCTTAAGTGATTTCATTCTAATTGGATGAATAAGTTCAATAAAGTCTACTTGGCTACCTTAACACATTTAGTATATATTACACCAACTGAAATGAAATCAAAGTTTGTAGGTATTTTTTCAACATCACAAAACAGAATTAAATTTATTATTTTAGAACCAGCACTCCTTCCCCCAAAACTCCAAGTAACTCCAAGTAAAAAACATGAAGACAAATAATGGTTATTTAACATATACTGAAATTTATCTACTACCTACGTACTATAGATGAAGAAAGTCTCTCCATGTTAAGGAGATCTCTTAGATGCACATAGTCTCAAAGCTGAAGAGATCACTTAGTATAGAGAAGCACAATTTGCTCAATGGTCCACAGGGACTCTTAACGGACCTATGATCCTAAGAAAGCCTTAGGACTTGCTTCCTAAGGAGTCATTTACTTACAGGATGGTCAAATAAAATGGGTCATTTTACTCTGTTCTGAAAAATGAAACCCAATAGTGGTTGCACTGAAAATAAAAGAACTTGGAGGTCATCTAATCCAGCACTTCTTAAACTGTGAGTCACGACCCCATCTGGGGTCACTTAAATGAATGTGGGGGTTGCAAAAAATTTGGCAACAATAAAAGGTTTCTGAACACACAATCATCAAAAATTAATTCAAAATTAAATGTGTGATGAATCTGAGGTATTTCTGGCAGCACTTGCCCATGTTGCATTGCACAACTTCATTGCTGCCCTGGTTCTGAACACACAACATGTGCACTTTGCACTGTGCACGCCATCACACCATGCAACACCAATGAACGCTGCCAGAAACAACTTGGTTCAGATTCAAGACTACTGTATGTTATGAGTTGCAGTGTTTTCACGTACATACAACATCGTTAAATGAATTTTGGCTTGGGACTAGGACAGAATTTCCAACAATTTCTGAAATGGCCCCAAACATACTTCTGCCATTTTGTAATATGTATGTGGTAAAATCAAAGTATCAATCAACTCTGAAAAATGTTGAAGATGTGCTACATCTTGCAGTATCAAATATTCTGCCAAGATTTAATTCTTTATGTAAAAATAAACAAACACATCCATCTCATTAGTATGCAAATTTGCTTGAATAAATAGTAAAATTATGTGTATACCAAAGAATTGCTTTAAAATACATTTCTTTATGATTTATTATCAGTAAATTTTAATTTGCATGCCTATTTTACATACATATATATCCAAGTTTGTTTAAAAATGTCTCAGGAGAAAAGGGGTTGCAAGTGGAAAAAGTTTAAGAAGTCATGAATCTGGTCTAACACCTGTACTTTATAAAAAGGGAAACTGAAGCCAAGAGGTTAAATGGATTGCCCAACATGACACAGTAAGTAGCAGAGACAGTATTAGATTCCATGTTCTGTGACTCCAAATTTAGCATTCTTTCCAAATATACTAAAGTATGCTTGTAAGAAAGGAATTAATAAATATTCCCATGGCAAGATTGCTATAAATATAAATGAGGTTCCCAAGATAGCTCACAGAAGCAATAGTCTCACTGAACTACAATACAACTATATGATATATAAATATATCTGATAAATACTGTCTACATTATTAATCAACCAATGGACCAAGAGTCATTTATTAAACCCCTACTACTATGTACCAGGTACAACCACAAAGACAAAGAATAAAACAATTCACTGCTTTCCAAGAATACATTATAATGAGGAAGCCACAAATACATATGTAAAAATATAAACAGGATATATAAATATAAAGAAATTCAACACAAAGCAATTTGGGAGGGAGAATACTAACATTTGGGGGAATCAGAAAAGGCTTCCTCCACAAGATGGTACTGGGCAACATCTTGAAGAAAAAAGGGATTCTGTGAGGTGGAGATGAGGAGGAAGTATCCTGGCAGTGGAGATGGCCACTGCAGAGGTATCAAGGCTGCAATGTCACCAGTAAGGAATGGAAGGTCAGTCTGGTTGG
Source organism: Notamacropus eugenii (assembly GCF_028372415.1). NCBI lineage: Eukaryota > Metazoa > Chordata > Mammalia > Diprotodontia > Macropodidae > Notamacropus > Notamacropus eugenii. The sequence continues at coordinate 336,681,985 of NC_092874.1, read as the reverse complement.
AGTGCAGAACACAGGAAGGGGAGTAATACATGATAAGGCTGGAAGAATAGGATGAGGTCAGATTGTGAAGGGTTCTAAAAGCTAAAAAGAGGATTTTTTTTTTTTTGATCCTAGAGGTAATGAGGATCCTCTATGGTCAGATCTGCACTTTAGGGAAAACACTTTGGCAGCAGTACAGAAGATAGACCAGAGTGGTAAGAGACTCCATGCAAGGAGATTAATTAAGGAGGCCACTCACTGTAATAATCTAGGAGAGAGATGATGAGAGCTTAAACTAAGGTGAGGCTGCATGAATAGACAGAAGAGGTGGGACGTGGGATATGGGATGTTCTATGGTGGTAGAAATGACAAGATTTAGCAAGGGTGAAGGAGAGGGAAGAGTCTGGGGTAAGGTCAACATCTCAAAGTGGAGAGACTGGATAGAATTTTTCAATTCAATAGAAATAGTGAAGTTCAGAAGGGTGATAGGTTGAGATGAGGGAGGGGGGAAGGATATTAAGTTCTTTTGGAAACGCCTGGGCCATCCATCGAGTTTGAAATGTCCAATTAGTGATAACAGGCTTGGAAACTAGGATCTGCATCTGGATAGAACTGTGAGTCATACACCTAGAGATGACCAACTCATGGGAGCTGATGTAGTCATGAGAAGAGGAGAAATGATATGAGGAGAGGAAGGGCAGAGAGAAAAGTCTCTTACTTGGGGGTATGATATGGATGATGAGCCATCAAAGGAGACGAAAGAGAAGCTAGACAGGTGGGAAGAAAACCATCAAAGCATGGTGCCACAAAAACTCAAAGAGCTTTCACTCAGTGAGCATTTAGGAGCGAGATAGGAACTCAATTAGGGAGGAATAAATGGATAGGTTCTCTGCAGTGAAGGACCAGCTGAATTTGAATACTACAAATTTATAACGTATTCAGGCAGCACAATGGTGTAAAGTTCCCCTGGTTCAGTTCAGTAGCCTTCGAGCAGGGGCAGAGAAGATGGGATGAGCTTTGGCCATACAAGCAGAATACAGGACAAGAGGTAAAGGAGATTCAAGAGTAAATGGACAGCATGGAGTTGAATTGGCTAACTGTAGGGCTGAAACTAACAGAGGTAAATGAAGTCAGAGCAGGATTACGGCCTGAGAAAGTCTCAAGAGACGGAGAGGTTAATTAGCACAATAAGAGCAAAGAATAAATGATGTAAAGGGATAGATGTCACAATAACATTTCACAGAGCTGAGTCAGGATACCAGGAACTTAATGGTACTCTCCCTCTCCTCCTTCAACCAGCCGCAGCAGTAGTAACATTCACTGAACTATAGTTTATAAACTATTCCCTTTCAAAGGAAAGAAAAAGCACATAAGACAGAAGGATGTAAGTTGAGAGAGGCAGGAAGATAATACAGTTCCCAGTGACAGGTGTGTTAGGATGCAGAGGAAGGAGGAGTTGGGAATTCCCATTGGGGTCCATAGCAATGCTGGTGGTAGAGTGGGCAGGGAGAAAAATTGGAAGAAAGAAAATCCCTCCTGGCAGCAATGATTAGAGGGAAGCAGCAATAACTGGGAAAGCCAGGATGCTAGTGACAATAAAGACAGGAATGAAATGGAAGTTCTAGGAGCTGAGTTAGCTGGATTCACCACCTATCTGCGAGGGCATTTGTAAGTCAAGGATTGCCTGTACTTAAAAAAAAAGAAAAGAAAAGAAAGTAACAAGGGGAAAATAAGATACATTTTAAAATTATTATCAAAACAAGGTCATATAAACAAGAAAATATGAACAGTCTAAATTTTAAATACTATGATGGCAGTAATGTAATGCAAATGGCTTTGAATATCAGTAAAATTCTTAGGTAGGTAAAGCTGATGAATTAGGAATGATGAAGAGACTGCTTATGTAAAATAAGCTTTGAATGGAATAAAATGCATACCTTTCAAATGAAGAAGCTAGTGAGGTGTCCAGAAAGGATACATTTAAATAAAGTAATTTGGCTGGAACTGCATTCATCTGTAAATAATTTACCTGCAGGTTGGGTTGAGAAAGAGTGTAAAAAGGGTATGAGTTTTTAAAAGATGCCCAATAGTATAATTTAGTCTTTTTTTAGGTTAGAAAAATACTGATTTTAAAGGAATTTAACATCCTTTTATGTTGAAGATCATAAGTTTAAATGGTTTCCAGAGGGCAGGAGGAAAATTAAGGCTGTTATGGCTGATCTGGATCTATAGTTTGTGAGGTTTTTTTTTTAAATGGACCTATGATTTCATTGCTATGAGGAACTCATGGTAAGGATGCTCATCTGCAAGTATTTTGCAACTCACAGTCCTAGGGAGTTGTCTAGGGGCACTGAGAGGTTAAACCACTCGTCCAGAATCACACAGCCAGCAAATGTCTGATGTCATATATGAATCAGGTCTTCCTAACTCTGAGGCTGCCTCTTCATTCACTATGCAAAAGTGTCTCTAACGTACATACAGAAAATATAATGGCAATGAGACTACTTCCCAGGGGCCAAGAGCATCTGGTTACTAACCCTACTTAACCACCCAAATACCCTTCTACTGACTATTTTAAGGTGTCCATGATAGAAGGTAGGTGTTTCTGTGACTATTTTGAACCCCTTTTTCTCTGGATAGCTTCTGTTAATGAATGGTTCAAGGCATTTATGCATACTAAGAAAAGCCTTTGTGCATCCTTAGCTAAGCCTTAAAAAATGCCATCCTATACATATCTAAAGTCTTCAGTTTTCACCAGAATCTTAGAGGATAGGGGCTATGTTTAAGATCTTCTTTCTTGTAAGCTGCCTGGCACAGCACCACACCAATTAGGTACTTCATAAGTACTTGAAAACGATGGTAAATTATTCTAAATTGCCTTTCTTACAATAAACAACTTTCATGGCAATTCATCAAAATAAATATTTCTCTGTTTTGTCTACTTTGTATGGTTGGTACTAGGAACTAAATTACCTATACAGTCACAGGGTTGGTGCGGGGGCAAAAATCTCATTGGGGCTAAATGTTTGTTGCAATTGTTGGTAAAAGGGTGGTTTAAGTGTGTTTCTACCTCTGGAAAAGCAGTCTATTATGTGGTCCACTTCTACTACTATCACCCTAACCCAGGAATGTAAAAGTATTACTGCTCATGAGCTAACTCTAGGTCCAAAAAGTTGTACAAGGCCTCAGAGCGTACCAGAATCCAGATCTGGACTACCTGTCATTTAGGTAGATCTGGGTTGAAGGACCAGAACAGAGATCTGTTCTGGATTGGTAGGAGTTAGTAAAAGGGTTGGCACTGGTAAAGGCCCCTATTCTATGGTCACTATAAGGTAACATATGTAAAGCACTTCGAGGTACTTAAAGTATTAGCTAAGTGTTTTTGATATTATTGTTATTGTAATGATTATTTACCTCAGCTACTGCGATAACCTCCTAATTGATCTCCAGTCTCTTCTCTCAAACCCATCCTCCACACCACTACTAATAGGGCAGTCTTAAAGTACAGCTATGACCATGTGACTCCTCTGCACAAGCTTCAATCATTCCCTACTACCTCTCTGGAGTTTAAAGCCCTTCACAGTCTATTACTGATAAAACATGATTCCTGTCCTGCCTTCTCCTATCCAGTGAAATGGGTCTGCTTGCTTTAACTCCATACACAACATTCCATCTCCCTATGCTTTCACAAGGCTGCCCCCATTGCCCAGAACGCTCTCTCTCCTCCCTTTAACTTTTTGGAATCCCTAGTTCTGTTTAAGGCTCCCCTCAAGTGTCAATGCCTTTCCTGATTCCCTGCTTTGTTGGGTCTTTTTCATATATGTTCTATTTTATTATCTTTGAATATTTGCACCCCCTATTGCTACATATCATAGAACATAAGCTCTGGGGGTGCCTAGCATACTGCCAGTAGGCTGCCAAACAAATGCTTTTTGAATGATGATTCCCCGGTTCTGAAAAAGTAGAGGCTTATAAAAGCTAAAAAGTATGTTTATTTATATACACATGCACATATATATGTATATATAAACTTATTAAACTAAGGAAAATGAGTACAAAATGAACACAGTATACAGTAACAATTAGGGCAATAGATCAAATATTTGGCTGAACATGTTTAAAATCAAGCATCTCATTTCATCTTTGCTTTGTAATACAGTTATGGAACTGGTAAATATTATTTTTCACCATAAGATTTATTTTAACTTTGAGTTATAAACTGAGATAAAGGGGAAAAAAATCAATAACCACACAAAGATTTCATCTTTTGTATTTGAGAACCCAGAAAAATATTACAGAAACATAACAAATTATGCAAGTCTTACAAGCTGAAGTACTATTAGAAAATATCTCAATCATGTAAGTAGTCATTATTGTCAATAAGTTTTTATACAATATGATCAAAACATCATATGGAAAATAATGTCTTTATATTTATTAAGGAAAAACAGTGACTATATATATGCAGTAAATAAATTCTTCATTTCTTCAAGTTCATAGTGTTATTAAATAAAAAGTCTTGATTTGTTATCCACCATTCTACCAATCCCAACAGAAAAAAATGATTTTTTTTGTCCTTTTTTCAGATTTCAGATGATAACATAGAAAGATTAGGAAAGACAGTAAATGTCAACAAGTCTTGGCAGGGAGAATATAATCTGTTATTATTGGGTCAAAGCAATTTTTCTAAAGTTCTAATATATAACTACATTTCACAACACACAGAACTCTCTTTTTGAGATGTTACAATCTTCCATTTTGTACAAATTTATACTATGAGGGAATCAATACAACTCAAATAGTAAACAAACAAAGTTTGAAAATGGAAACACCCAACAGCCCAACGGGATCCTTGAATTTTCTACAGTCTCACATGAAAAACTGCTTCCTGAAAGGACCATGGGGCTTCTGAACAGTATAGTGCTTATATGTAATTTCCAAAACTACTTACAAGTCACTACTATAAAAGTGTTAGCAGGAAATAGTCCTCACTGTTCAGGGAATTGGACATATCAGAAATAGTCATGTCTGGGCCACATTATAACTGATAATTGAACATACTCATGAGTAATAGGTCAAAATACATGAGTTTCCAATAAACCTAGATTGAGCCACAATTAAACCTCTAAGGATTCTATTGTACAAACTCTTAGTCATTTTAAACTGATTTAATTTTAAAATTCTTCCTAAATACTGCGTCTCTCAGTAGTTAGAAATCAGTTTAAATTAACATTATATTTAATACTGCAAATTCAAAGCTTCTGCCTAGGAATCTTATATTCAAGCATTTTCTATACCAAAGCAACAATAATAGTGGATTTCAACATTAACTTTAGAGTTGATTTTGAAACAAAGAAATATAGAGATTCCCTGGGAACTCCCATTCAACTGAACCATATCTATTTTATTTAAACAATAAAAACCCCATCTCTCTTTGCAACACTATGAAAAATACATTCCCAGACTCCTTAATGGGGGTAAATTCCCAGGGAAGGATTCCACTGGGAATACTGCCCATGTACAAAGCATAACAACAAGCCTGTGAGGAAGATTCAGCTTTGACAAAGTACCACTGTGTAATGGTTAGGATGGTAACCTTTTCTGTCAGTTACAAATATGGATCTGTTTAACATCTTCAATAGTTTAGACTAACAGTTTGGATGATCTTAAATCGCCTTGAAGCTTATTCATGCAACAATTAAAGGTCTTCTGTTTCAAGTTTAAAATAATACTAGTATTATAAGTAGCAACATATGGTAAGAAAAAAACTTCATTTTTAAAAGCATATGTTTGCCTTCTCCATACAAGTGAGATACGTAAGGGCTCTGTGTTTAATAAAGGGAAGATTATGTAGGCATATAGTCTATGTACATATATATAAAGTTTAAAAAATGAATTTGAATTCAACTCAAAACATAATTTTCAATCTGAAGGGAAGCATACTCTTGTATGTCCTTAAAACTATACTGCACTTAAGTAACACTTTCCTCACAAGGAACACAACATATTTCACAAATCCTTAGTTAATCAACAATAATCCTCACAAAACTACTGGGACATAAAGATAACAATATAAACCAATTTTTATTATTCTATTTATTCCCTATCCAAAAACCTCCATAAAAACAAAAACAATCTAACTGTGGTAATAAAGTAAACCTCCAGCAGTCAGTGAAATGATTGTAGTGAATGGGAGTTGATAGAAGAACCATGACAAAAACAGAGGATCTCCTTGGCCAAATCATGCTCAATGAAGTTAAAGGCAGTTCAATGAGAACCTATTCAGCTCTTGAGAGTCCTTAACCGTGCTTCTGCCATTTTAAAAGAAGAAAAAGCCAGGGCTGATCTCGTGAAAGGTCCCCATTTCTTCAAGCTTCAATGGGCCAGTACTGTATTTATTGCTGACATGGGTTCTATTGTCCTCGGACATTTGAAAGGAACTCACAAAGGGAAATCGCAAGGGCCTGCCTTGGACAGTGAAATAGCAACAGCACACAAAGCTGCTTCCAGAGAAGTTGGTTAGGAAGCTACAAAGAGCTCCCATGAAATGGGGAGTGGCTAATAAAATTGTGGCATGTGATGGTAATGGAATATACCATAAGAAACAAGGAATATGAAGGATTTGGAGTGGAATGGGAAGTCTTAGTATGACGCAGAGTGAAGCAAACAGAACCAGGAAAATAATAATAGTATTGAGTTACAAAGTGCTTTACAAATGTTATCTCATTTGATTTTTGCAGTAACCCTCTGAGGCATTTTGCAGATGAGGAAAATGAGTCTGAAAGAGAATAAGTGACTTACTCAGCATCTCAAAGCTTGTAAGCATCTGAGGTACTATTTGAACTCAGGTCTTTCCTTCAAGTTCAGTGCTCTATCTACTATACTATCTGGCTGCTTTCTCTAACTAAAGAGGAACAATACTTGTAATGACTACAGGAATGGAAATGGAAAAAAAAAAAAGAAGAAATTGTATGCTGTATGACTGGACATGGTCTGGAGTAGGGTAAAGAAAACATCCTTCATTACTGAGATGGGGACTATAAAAATAGAATATTTCCTATACTATCAGACATGGTCAAAATGGTGATTGACATATCCCGTCTTCTTTAAAATCTTTGCTACAAAGGAAGGATAATTGGATAGGGGACTGAGGAGTGAAGAAATAAGTGCAGTGATCCCTTGACCAGAAACCAGACAAGGATCCAGACATCACCTTCTACAATAATTATCTGCGTGGGTATACACGTGTGTACATAATCTTATGGAAGTACAACATTTATTTATCTGTCTAGACTTATTTTTCAGTTGGCTTACAAAGACAGATGGCAGTATAGCAAAGATAAACTTCCCATGAAAGGCTCTATATGGCTGATCTTTCCTGATCCCCCTCAATTCTAAAACCTTCTCTTTAAGATTATCTTCAATTTATTCTGTATATATTATGTTTGTACACAGCTGGTTGCATTGTGTTTCCCTCCTTAGTGAGCTCCTTGAAATCAGGCACTGGGTTTGTGGGATTTTTATCTTTTTTTTTTTTAATTTTCAGCAGTTAACACCATGCCTGGCACATATTGAGCACTTACAAAATCCTTATTGACTTCACTTTATGTTATTATCTCTAGGTTTCTTAAATTACAGAAAGCATAGGTGCAAGGGGGGTATGAAGTAAACAGAATGACCCAGAAAGTGCCTAAACAAGACTAACGCGATAGACAGAAGTTACAGGGAGAGAGAGAGACAGAGAGAGACAGAGAGTGTGGATGTGCGTGCGTGTGTGAGTGTGTGTGTGTGTGTGTGTGTGTGTGTGTGTGTGTGTGTGTGACACAGAGAGAGAATGAGAAGGGGGAGGAAGGGAAAAAGAAGGAGGGAGAGGGAGAGACAGACTAAATTAATTATAAGTGAATTTTTAAAATGAAGAATAGAAATCACTACAAATGGAAGAGGAAAATGTATATAAGAAAAAAGGGAAGTTAAAAGATAAGATAGGAAAGAGAAAAGAGAATAGGGAGGCAGATAAAGAATAATGGGGCTTTTTTCTTGCCTCTTGGATATCTCAGTTCCCTGGCACATACAAGTATAGAAAATTTGTCTTTTCATGAGGAGCTAATTCTCCCTAAAGAAATAATTCATAAAGATGCTTCTTTTCAACTTGTATAATCTTGATGAGAGACAATATGACTTTTAAAAATAACAAGTATTTGAATTCAGTTATGCATAGAAAGAGACAGAAGTTAAAGAGAAATTGATTTAGGCATTATTAAAGAAAAACTTCCCAACAATAAGTGTTATATACAAAGAGTATAAGGGGTTGGTTACATTAGGATATGATGAGTTTCCTCTCAAGAAGTCTTCAAGCAAGAGCTAGATGACAACATGTTGAGGATGCTCTAGAAGAGATTCTTAGGCAGGTCCAGATTGAACTGAACAGTCCTCTCTATTTCTGGGACTGTACAGGAAATTTATAGGTGAAAAAAGTAACACTTTCCAGTATAAATACATTGATTGTAACTACATAAAATTATGTGTTTCATGTAAAACCTATATTGGATTGCTTACCATCTTAGATGAAGGGGAAGGAGGGAAGGATAGAATTTGGAACTTAAAACTTAAAAAAAAAAAACCCTAATGTTAAAAATTGTTTTAACATGTAATTGGGGAAAAAATAAAATATTATTTAAAAAAACTTTTAAAAGTTATGTGTTTGCATCAGTAAAGATAAAAAGAATTGGGAATGATGTTTAATTTTTCAAAAAAATTTTAAATTTATTATTTTTTGAATTAAAAAAATTTTAATGAGTTAACAAAATGTATACTAAGCTTTTGTAATACACAATATTTAGGGTATTTTTCAATTATAACATGCCCTTGCTAGTGCTGGTCATGGGAGACCAATTGGTTAGAGGAACTTGCTGCTTTGTCATTCTTCCCTTACCTCACCCAAAACATGCATGGAGACCACTGTGCAGAAACTGAGAAGTCACCAGTATCACCTTGTTTCATCAGGTCTCAATCACATAGCAGCTGGCTAACCGCACAAAATACTTGCAAGTGCTTTAATATATAATTGGGAAATATAAAGTACAATAAATAAAAATACAATTGAATACAGATAATGTTAGTATGTGGTTTTCTAAGTCAATATGCAGCCTAGTTCAGAGGCCTTTGTTCAAATTTTGAGTTTGACACCATTGTGCTACATTATGATAACCTCTCCTTCAGCCTCTCAGGTTTTGTAAGAAGAGAGAAAAAAAACACTGGCCAAGAATTAAAGAGCAATGCATGTATACTTGAAAATTCATCAGCTCATGTAACTCAACATTAAGAAGAAGGTAGTTAAAATTGTTTTCCATCTAATATCTTCAGTTATTCTACAAGCATTTATAACTTATTTTGTCAGTATACTGTAAAGGTAATTTTGGCATAATGAAAACGTAATAGTATTCGATCAGCAACAAGTAAAGGAAAATTATTTCACATTGCAACATTAATTTCCATACAAACATTCAAGCTAAAGGACAGCTGATGCTTTCTATTATTCCTTATATCCACATACTGATCTCTCTGGGATTAATCAGACAGCCATACGTGCAAAGGAAGGCTACAATAACTAAATGGGATTTCTATAAAGAAACTGAGTAAAGAATGCCATAATGAGGGAAAGGAGGCAAAGGGAAAGGATAGGTATTTTTCCACTGCTAGAAGAGAAAATGGCTAATTTCTAGGTGCAATTTACATAAGATTCATTGTTTCCATTTGTAAAATCCAAGGTGAAGAAATTGACAAGTTTAGATCCAAGCAATTATGTTGCAGAGTGGAACCAAATCAGCATATTTTAATTGAGGAAATAATTAAATGTTAATGGCAAATTACAGATTCCTATACATCTGTTATTTTGTAAGCTACCATAAATTTTGCACACACTCCACTGATGGAAACAACTGCTCTTGTTATTGACACAGCCATTACAAAGCAGGGCAACGAGCCATATGTTACGTACTTGTATTTAGGGAAGAAATAAAATATACCATTGGCATTTCTTCATACCATTATGTAACAACTCACCACACTTGAATTTAATTGGCTTGTTTATCTCTGAGCATGCCTGACGTGTCCTTCCCAAACTTATCACCTTTCCAACATGTCAAGTGAAAAGACACTTATCTGTTGCTTCTTCTCTTAAAATATGGACAAATCCACGGTTTCCCATTCCCTCCAGTTGCTAGTAGCTTCTCCTATGAAGTTACCTTAGATCTATTTGGTATAGTCCTTGTGGATACCTATTTAGGTACTTATTATGTACTTATCTCTCCTATTAAAATGCAATTGAGGGCAGAAAACTGTTTTTGCTTTCTCTTTGTATACCTGACACTTGGTACACTGCCTGCCAGCTAGTATGTACTTAATAAATATTTGTTGACTGACTGATAACACCTGGAGTTGACCAGACCTAGTCACATAAAATGCAAAATTTTTGGTACCTAGGCTAGAATATCAGACTTGGAGTCAGAAAGGTCTTATTTCAAATCACACCTCAGAACTGAATTATCACTCTTCCTTGGCCTCATTTTACTCATCTGTAAAATGGAGAACATAATAATACTAACTGCACAGATTTGCTTCACAGAAGCAAATGATTCAATGTATGTAAAGCATTTTATAAAATTTAATGTTCAACATAAACGTTAAGTATTACTACTGTTGCTTATGAGCGACTGTTAAGAATCACTGGAAGTTTGTAGAGACTCAACAAAGCTGAGGAGCATTAATGCAGTTTAGACAAGACATTCTAAATTGTTCTAGAAAAAGTTGTCATGTAGAGTATTAAACATAGATTCAAAAGATTACTATAGGGAAGCAGCTTTTTGTGAGGATCCTCTGATCATTAATAACAGGCAAGGCATAAAATAGGGAGATCTGTGCTCACAAAAGGCATAAAATAGGGAGATCTGTGCTCACAAAAGGCATAAAATAGGGAGATCTGTGCTCACAAAAGGCATAAAATAGGGAGATCTGTGCTCACAAAAGGCATTGACCCGTGATTTAGAGAAGCTAGAAATCAGAATTCAAGTTGAAAAGGGATTGCCTACAGAAGGTAAGGTGATTCAGATGTTCCTGTGCTGGCCGTTTCAAACCTGTGGCATCTCCTGGAATAGACCCATGGCCACTGAATGGATAGTGGTTCAGCTATCCACATGGGAAAAACAAGTGAATGAATACTATTATTTATTTTATGACATACAGTTAGATGGACAACCTATATAGGCTCATCCATAGTATGTGCATACCATATACTTACATATATATGTGTGTGCATATATATACATACATATACATATACATACACTTATTTACATATGTACATACATATTAGAGCAGGACTGGAATACTCTTGGGGAATGTAACTTTCTTTTAATGAGTCCCAACTTCTCCCAGAAACAAAGGCCCATTTTTAATACAAATGTTCTATGGCTGTGAGATGACAGATCTCTTAAGATTTAAAAATTAGTCTCACAGAGAGGGAAAAGGAGAGGGGTCTATTCGGTATAAGCCAGCTGCAACAGTTAACAAAGAACAACTAACAAATAACTACATATGTTATTCAAGTACGCCATCAAAGAAAGAAATATATGATTGAAAAAGAAGATGGGCTGGTCATGTGGTGAGAACAAAGGAGTGATACCAGGTCTCTTCCAGTATTCTCTGCTGTTATCCCAGTGATGTCGGGACAGTGTAAGGAAAGGCCCTAGCACATCTGATAGGCCTCACGGTGTGAACTTTAGAAAATCACAGACCAGAATGGCAGAAGACAGGCAGAAATGGAGTGTTTGCAACCTATGGCTGAATGAACCATTCTCTTCTACATCACAGGTCCACTCTAGTACCGTGAAGTAGCACAAAAGGAGTGTTTCTGTTCTAGTGGGAAGTACAGTGGGGGCTGAGGTTCTAGTACTATCTCTAGTACTATACCATTTAGTGATACTACACTGAGAAAGTCAGTTAATTTCTGTGGGACTTGATTCTCTCATCTGTAAAATTAGAGGTTTGGAATAGATGATTCTTTAAACTCCTTCTAGCTCTAAAATTCCATAATTCTATCCAATTTATTCAATCTCTGAAAGAGAGAGCTAGAAGGGATGTTAGAAATCACCTACTCTGGCAAATGTTTCTATAATAATTAGAAGTGTATCTCATTTGTCTTCTCCTGTCCAGTGCCCCTGCTAACACTTTTGTTCCTGCCCTCATTATTTCCTTAATGATGGCCTTCTAACTAAGCTCTCTGATTTCATTTTCTCCCCTACTCTGACTAGTTTTAACACTGAGGTCAGAAAAAATCCTTGCCCTCTGTAAGGATAACTACGCTCATGTCTCTCCCTGCTCAAAAGTGTTCATTGGCTACAGGACCCGCCCTGAGCAAAATCTAAACTCTTTCCCCCTCATTACCAAGTTCTCTACAATCTGGCTCTAGCCTTTTCTCACACTACTTGTCACTTATCAGTAATTCCAGACAACGAAATTATTCAGTTATACAAAGTAGTTCTGCCTTGTTTAACTCCTTAGTTGAAATTAGTTTATTTCCCTTTACCTGAAATATACTTGCTTTGCTAAAGAAACCACTCATTTCCACCTGTTGAAATTCTACCTATCCTTCAAGGAAATTCAGTGCCCCTTATCCCATAGATCCAGAGCTAGAAGGAATCTCAGAGACAACCTAGTCAAACCTCCTCATTTTATAGAGGCAGAAGCTGAGTGAGGCTAAGTGATTTACTTGCTAAAAACACACACATTTAGCAGTCATCAAATTTTCCTATGTTCCACCCCCATATTTATTCCCCAAGACTGAAATAATCTCTCTCTCCTCAGAGCTCCCATATCAAATTATTTGAATCTCTCTTACCCATTTATTATGTCCTAGGTTGTAAACCAATATGTATCATCTCCCCTGTAAGATCCTTAAGGATGAGAAGACCATGTCATCGGATAGTAAGAGCATCATCGTATTCCCCAATCCCTGTCCACAGTAGGTACTTAACTATTTGTTGAGGGTAATTCTGTTAATCTGAATTATTTGCATTTATAAATTCATTTTCTTTCTCTTTAGTATCCAGAAATCTTGTAAAACAAAATGTTAGAATTGCAGAATCATGATTCTCTGGGGTTACAGTAATATAGGGGAGTCCAACTGGGGTTACAGTAATAGGGGATCTTTAATTCTCTAAGGCTAATGATAAATGTCTTCAAAAAATACCCTCCTAAAGGGTATAACCATTCATTTTTGCTGCATAATATAGGACCTTAGTCATGAATGGTGAGAACTGTCTACTAGCCAAGGAAATAATAAGGCAAGGAGAAAACTACAAAATTTTAAAAAGCAATATTCATAACCACTAACCTTAGTGCAGAAAGGAAGAATAATTTTTACAGTTGCAGCTATCATATTAATAAAAAAAAAACCCACTACATTCTATATATTGGTGGTGGAGTTTAGTTTTAGCTCCCTCAGGAAGTCTACAAAATATAGAAAACTTTATGGTTAAAGAAAGAGTTCACAAAAAGGAATGGTCACACACTTGATCATACCATCACCCACAGGTATCCTACTTTAACCATCACAAACTCCAAAATTCCTAGTTTAACCTCTTATCATTTCATCTTTTCTGGATTGGACCTGACTCAGGCCAGTCCCTGGCAGTTTAAGTTCAATCCTAGAACAAAAGGGTACACTTGTAGGTTATTCAACATTTAACAAAAGGAGATTTACTCAGCCATAGAAGGAAAATTATTCAACAAGAGTAAGTATCAAGAATCCTTTGCACTGATTCAGCTGAGTAGAGCTTTGATCATGATTCAACAGCTGAGCATCGGAAAGTCACTTCCTCCATCCCATACCCACAGATGGCTTTGTACTCAGGTGATGAGGAAATGATGTCAACAGTGTCCTTAGTCCCCTGGGCCAACCAAGTCTCAGGAAAGAATCTTAAAGACTCTTTAAAGTCTTTTAACTTTAAAACCATTAAAGAAAACAACTAGCTTAACCTGCATGTGGATAAGGTTAAGATGCTGATCCCACCAAACTCCACACCTTGGGGATCATCTTCTTGAGGATCTTCCACCTCAAATGATGTGTAAGATACTAAAAGTTTACACTGACTTCCAATATTCAAAATGTTTGATATGGGCAGCACAAGTGAAGGAAAAGAAAAACTAAAACAGAAAATTAATGAAAACAAATTTAACAGTTCCCTAAAATGGCAGAGTCCAAGGAAGGACCAAAAGCTAAGTCTAAATGATTAAGTCCATGTGGAAGGTTATACCAAATCTTGGCATTTCACAGTGAATCTCTTAAAAAAAAAAGGTGACTCTTAGCAGGAGCAGTACCAGGAACATGAAGGCCTACAGGAATGATAATGGCACTTCCTACAGTCACTGATCATCAGAGGTCAGGGAGAATTGCACTGCTACCAAGTGAGAACCATCCACTCTTTGGGATAGTCAAAATTTTATCAGGCATCAAAGTCAAGTTCATTGGACTAGAATTTTCAGATCTAGTTCTCTTCCCCTTTTTGAAAATTGAGACATTAGACCTCCAGCCCTGTGATACATCTACATGTCTCTGTAATCTTACAAAGAACATTGATCAAGGCTCATCAATTGCATCTGCTGATTCTTTCAGTTACCTTAGGTACTCCAGCTGTGGGCATGAGAATCTGTTCTGTAAAGTACTCATTTATCTTACTAGTGCATATGCTTAGTAAAGTGCCTTATATCTTTCAAATAACATTTGTTAGTCTTAAAATTCTGCTAGTTTCAATTCCCCTATATTGCAGTCATTTTTACATTTCTACAAAACATCCTTCCAACATATACAATTACCACAAACAATCTCACATTTGATTTCTTGTGTGTGTGAGTGTGTATGTGTACACTAGCATACATGTACTTTTTGTCTCCCAAACTAGATTATACATTTTTCTAGGGCAAGAAAGATCATGCAATCTATTTCTTTTGCATCATTTGCTGTCTCTAATATGATTCTGGATACCCAGTAGCTACTTAATAGATGCTTGTTGAATTGAATACTGTCCTTAATCATTAGTACTACTTTTCTGTGAAGCACAGTTGCATAAATTCAATGCTGAAAAACTGTCAACTTTTATAGAGTCCTATGACTATCACGCTACAAGAAGGCAAATTCAGTCTTCATGTCCATTCAATCAATTCCTCCTCTGCCTAGATTAAAGAATGCCAATCAATGCCAGCATAAGTGGTGTTTTTCCTTACATATGGATACCTGCCATCTAGAAACTGAACCAAGAAAAACCTACATCTATCTACAGTCATATTAATCTTTACCTCAGTCATACAAATGATTGGTCTTGAAAAAATTTCCAAGTCCATTTGCAGACACTTTCATTTAGCTCTCATTTTATATTACTGTTCAGAGTATGAACAAGAGTGAATGGGGGGGTGGGGAGAACAGGGATCCCAAGCTTAGATTGCTAGGAAAAATGTTCATCAGGTATGAATGGTAAAGTACTGGCTCTCTGGCCCTTGAATATGAATATAAATGAGTTAGCTAATTTCAATTTTCCCTGTGCTCTACTCTCAATCCCTTGACTCTTTATTCTGGCCCCACTAACCTCTTGACAAACCTCAGCTATGTATTACTTCTACCATCTACTTCCTGGGCTGCCATGTTGCTGAGCTGAGCATGTCGCCTAGGTACATCACATGTTCATGTTATCCAGCTTCCACAGGGTCCTCACTCTAGCAAGGTAATTTTTTTATTCCTCCCAGAGGTAAGAAAGTGGTAGAGTGGATAGAGCACTGGTCCTGGAGTCAAGAAGATCTGAGTGCAAATCCAGCCTCAGGCACTAGCTGTGTTACTCTGGGAAAGTCATCTGATCTCTGTTTGCATCAGTTTCATCAGCTATAAAATGAGGATAATAATAGCACTTACCTCCCAGGGTTGTAGTGAAGATCGAATGAAATTATATTTATAAAGCATCTGACACAGAAGGCACTTAATAAATGTTGTTTCCCTCAATCCCTGATCTCACTCCCTAAACCTTCTTACTCTCCTCAAGCCTCCCAGACCTCCCCTCTTCCTCCTTCTTTCCCAGTTGAGAAACTGGTGTCTATTGAGAAAACAAAGGGGAGGGAAATACATACATGGCACCACGGCATCATATGTTCACAGAGCTTTCTTTTCCTTCCTTTTCTTCATCTCGAAACTACTTGACATCCTCTTTCACTCTCTCTGCCTTTCCCTAGTCTCTGACAATGAAGTTGCCAAGGACAATCCTTCCATGTGTGCCCTTAATCCCATCTCCTTCTATCTTTTCCAATAGATCACAAATTCAATCATCCCTCCCCTATCCAATCTCCAATCTCTTTCTATCTATTGGTTACTTCCTTATTGCCTTCAAAGATGCCCAAGTCTCCTCATTCTTAAAAATTATTCATTAGAGTCTACTGTCCTCTCAAGGTGTCTTCCCATAATTTTCTCTCACTTTCTCAGTCAAACTCTTAGGGGAAAAAAAGTTCTCTACACACTGACCTCTCATCTGTCATTCTTTTCTACTTATGTGGTGGATCTAACACTACTGACTGTCCTCTCCTCTTGGATTCTCTCTCCCCTCTCAGCTTTTTTAACACTTGTTGTTCAGTCATTTTCAAGAGTATCTGACTCTTCATGACCCCATTTGGGGAGTTTTCTTGGCAAAGACACTGGAGTGGTTTGCTATTTCCTCCTCCAGCTCATTTTACAGATGAGAAAACTGAGGCAAACAAGATTAAATAACTTGCCTAGGGTCACACAGCTAGTGAGTGTCTGAGGCCAGATTTGAACTCATGAAGATGAGTCTCCCTGACTCCAGGCCTGGTACTCCTTCCACTGAATCACCCAGCAGCCCTTCTGTGATACTACTCTCTCCTTATTTTTCCCTTAACTGTCTAATTGCTACTTCTCAGTCTCCTTTCCGGGCTTATCATCCAGATCACAGATCACACTCCCCAGTGGTAGGTGTTCCTCAAGCCTCTGTCTCTAAGCCCCCTACTCTTTTCTCTCTATACTCCCTCAGTGTCCTCATCAGCTGCCCTGACTTTAATTATCATCTCTATGCTGATGATTCGTTGATCTATATAGCCATTCCCGGTCTTCCTCCTGAGTTCAATCCCATCTTGCCAGTTGCTTGTTGGACATTTCACACTGGATGTCCTGAAGACAACTCAAATTTGACATTTCAAAACAGAATTCATTATCTTTTCCCCAAAATTTATCCTTCTTCCAAACTTTTCTATTTCTATTGAAGGCACCATCATTTTTCTAGTCCCCCAGATTTATTATCTTGGTACTGTCCTCCTCACTCCTTCTTGCCCCATATATCCAATCACTGGCCAGACTTTCCTCTTTCTACCTCCACAACTTCTTACATCCAACCCCTTCTCTCTACTCAACACAGCCACTACTTTTCTAAATTATTTCAATGGCCTCTGAATTTATATTCTTGCCCCAAGTCTCTCCCTATTTCAGTCAGTCCTCAATATTTTGGAGAAATTATTTTCTCTAAATGCATATGTGTAGATTACTCCCCTTCTCAATTAATTCCACTGGTTCCTGGTCTTTACATTCAAACGTAAACTCGCCTATTTAGCTTTTAAAGCCTGTCACAACATGATACCACTCAATTTACCTTTCCAATTTCACTGGCCATCACTCCACCTTCTATACTATGTGATGCAGCAAACTGGCCTTCTGTTACTAATACCTGACATCCTCTATGCCTCTGCTCCAGCTGTCCTGGACTCATTCAATGCACCCTCTTCCTACCTCTTCCTCATAGGACAAGCAGCTAGGTGGCACAGTGGATAAGCCATGAAGACCTCAGTTCAAATTCAGTCTAAGATACTTCCTACTATGTAACCTTGAGCAAGTCACTTAACGTCCGCCTGACTCAGTTTCCTTAACTGTAAAATGGGGATAATAACATCACCAACCTCATAGGGTTGCTATGAAGATCAAATGAGATATATCTGGAGAGCACTTACAGCAAAGTGCCTGGAACATATTAGGTGCTTAACAAATGCTTGTTCCCTTCTTTTTCCTTTATCACTTCCGGATGTAGTTCAAAAGCCACCTTCTCCATAAGGCCTATACTCCTAGTGTTCTCCCTCTCAAAATCATTTATTTCGCTTTTGTTGTTGTTGAGCTGTTTTTCACCTGTCTAGCTCTTGGCAAAGACATTGAAGTAGTTTGTCATTTCCTTCTCCAGCTCATTTTACAGATGAGGAAACTGAGGCAAACAGGATTAAGTGACTTGCCCAGAGTCACACAGCTAGTAAGTGTCTGAGGCTAGATTTAATCTCGGAAGAGTTTAGTTA
Source organism: Notamacropus eugenii (assembly GCF_028372415.1). Classification (NCBI taxonomy): domain Eukaryota; kingdom Metazoa; phylum Chordata; class Mammalia; order Diprotodontia; family Macropodidae; genus Notamacropus; species Notamacropus eugenii. Next base: position 336,663,625 of record NC_092874.1, on the reverse strand, counting down.
ATTATTTCATATTTATTTGAATTTTTTCATTTTATTCCGCATATATTTATATATATGCATATATATATATATATACACTTGTCTCTCCCATTAGAATGTAAATTCTTTATGATTACCAATCATTTTATCACTGTGTTCATATTCCCAACACCTAACAGTTCCTAGCATACCAGTAGGCACTTAATTCCAGTCAAACTGCTATTCTAAATTCTAGTTTCAATGGGATTTTTTTCCTACCATTTTATCAGAGGGTAAATAATAATCAAAACTATTTTTAAATGTCAAAGTCTATAGTTCTATAATCAAAACTCAATGAATCAGTTTCCATATGAAAAGATGAAATTATTTCTTTTGCTACCTCTGAATCTATTTATTATAACACAATTTTTGTTTAAAAAAAACCCAACTAAATAGTGAGAAATTACAGCTGATACCCATTCCCAATCAGGGCATATATTTTAATATGGACAAAGACAGGAATTGGTTTTTAATTTTTAGAGGAAAAGGATCATAATTCCTGCTTTCACAGTCATTTTCCATACTACTTTCAAGATAAATTTCAGATTTACTCAACTACAAGAACTTTTTTCAAAAATACTACGATACATTTCTTGTCATTGGGATATTAGGGGATAAGAAATCACTAGATCTGTAATTTAATCATCATAGGTTACTTGCAAATGAAAAAACTCCCTCTACCAATGCAGGCAGGCATCTTCTCTGCAGCTTTAGTCTTAGAAGACAGTCTAGGGGACCAAGAGGTTAAGTGACTTGCCCAGGGTCACAAAGTTACACAGAACCAAGAAATTTAGGCCAGCTCTCTATCCATTATGCAACACTGACTCTAAATTGGGGTTCTGGATTTAAACAAAGCAGCACCCTAGTTAGTATTCTAATCTACTTTCACTAAAAACATTCTCAAGGTTCAATTAAAAACTAGTAATCTGGGCAATGTACTGCTCAATGCCCCCATGGTAATTCTTTTTTCTAATTGAGCTTACTCTTTTTTAAATTAACTTATTTATTTTTAGTTTTCAACATTCAGTTCCACAAGCTTTTGAGTTTTAAATTTTCTCCCCCTCCCTCCCTTCTCCCCTCCCCAAAACAGCATGCAATCTGATACAGGTTTTACACATACATTCATGTTAAACATATTTTCACATTAGTCGTGTTATAAAGAAGAATTAGAACTAACGGGAGGAACCACGATAAAGAAGAAAGAAAACAAATTGAGAGAGAGAGAGAGAGGGAGAGAGAGAAGTCTGCATCGATCTGCATTCAGACTCCATAGCTCTTTCTCAGGATGTGGATGGCATTTTCCATCATGAGTCTTTTAGAGCTGTCTTAGAACCTTGCATTTGTTTAAATTATTTTAAAAAAATTAACATTTCTGTCTTCATGTGCAACAGTATCAATAAATAATGCTAATCTATTTGTTTAAATCTACACTTTAAAAAATAAACCTTGTGAACAATAAACATTAGTTATCGAAACTATTTTTTTTTTTTTGGTAATCATATAAAACATTTCAGTTCCTAATTTTAAAAGTTGCTGGGAGTTGAATTGGAAAAATATTCTTCATGCTGTTTTCTCCTTGGTTGAAAAACTCATAAATATGGATCCCTAATAACTTCGTTGGTTTTTTACACATTAAAAAGAACAGGGGACCAAAGCAGACATAAAAAAAGTTACTAGCATAAAAAATTCATTCACATTTATTACTACACTGAGCAAAAAATTCAAACACCCTTCCCTCTAGAAGCTTTTTAATCCCATCTGAAATCTATGCATATGTGTATTTTTCTGAAGACATTTTCCTCCCTCTTGTACCTGTTTGCTGACCTTTAGAACATGACCTAGTTCGACTGAAATTACCTTGGTGAAAAAATAGCAATAGTTTGATAAGTGATTCTGACTAGAAATAATGTCTGGTTCCCACTGGTATACAAGAACTAATGTCTCTGAGTGAGAAACACTCATTCCTTCTACTTGTCCTTTTTGTGCAGAAAAAAAAAGTATGTGATACTGACTTTTAAAAATTCTTTGCTTCTAAGCTGAAAACCAGAAAAGTAGTGAGTGCTCAGCATTTGCAATAAAATGACATAAACACAGAAATACTGTAAGAAAAAGAGAACCTGAAGATAGCACCACAGGAAATGGGAGGAAGATGGCTTTAAAACGCTTGCGTCTACATACCCTACCCCTCCATATCTACCCCTCCAAAACCACTGGGATTTGCAGAAATGAAGCAGATATGATAAAACGTGAGGGTTTAGAGTACGCTGCTATTCTGAATGGCAGAATGTGTAAATTGAACAAAGATTCTTTAATATGACTAAGTACCATCCATGATGGCAAATAACAGTCAGAGTTGTGGAAAACAAATGAGCGCATGAGAATTTCTTTAAAAGCAAAAAAATAGAAATTTTTTAAAAAACCAAGATAAGATTATGAAGAGAGTAGATAAGGTTAACACAATGAGATGAGCCTTCTAGAAAAGCGTCAAAAGCAAAAGCAAGAAAAAGAGAAGGACTGAATATCAGGGGGAGGCAACAGAGTAATTAAAGAGGTACATTCATCTTAAAGAGACTGAGTGAAGATGGAAACTGCCCAGAACCAAGGGAAAGAATAATTGGGAATTTCTCTGAGGGATAGACCTAAATTACACTGGAGGATGACTTCTGGGTTCATAGGGTTGCATGGAGAGAAATTTTTATACAATGCTTGGTGGTGCAATGGAGAGAGCACTGGGCCTGGAGTCAGAAAGACCTGAGTTCAAATCTGAACTCAGACACTTACTAGCTGTATGACCCTGGGCAAGTCACTCAACTCCTGACTGCATAAAACTGGAGAAACAAATGGTAAACCACTCCAGGATCTTTGCCAAGAAAACTCCATGAAGAATTGCCTAGTCCACAGGGTCAAGAGAGGAACACAACCCACTGACTGAACGAATGACCAGTAACAAAAAAGAGGGGGGAGGGAAGAGGTAAGGCAACAAGATGAAACCTGAGACCCAGAGAGAAACAGGCTCTGATTTTCTGAGGACCCTAGGAAAGGAGGAGTATGAGGAAGACACGTCAATAAGCAAGTGGCCAAATGAACTATGGTCATACATTCTTCCTGAGAAGTCCACCTAGGGTAGAGCTCTACAGAAAGGACCATGAACACCAGATGGAGAACCAAGATAATTGTGTAACTTGAGATCATAAATGCAAATCTCTGAAATATATATAGTTTTTACACAAGTCCCTCAGAGGGGATTGTGGGAAGATGACCATATGTTAATTTCTAAAAGAGCCCAGTTACACTACAATCACCCCAAAAATACCAGAAAGTACAAAGATAAAGAAAACCAAGAAGAATCAGCCCTATCCAGTCCGGGACTACCAAAAAAAAAAAGAGACTGCCAAAGTCCTGTGAATGCCCAGAGCGAAGACAAACCAGAATAGGTGAAAAGGGCAGTGCAAAGCAGTCCAGACCAACAGAAGAAAAAAGGGCCAAAGCCCAGCATGTCCAGCATGACAAAAGATAACACAGGATCTTCATCCACATTCACTTTCAAGGCAAGAACAATCGCTAAATCTGCTACAGCCCAAACCATCAGACCAGGCCTAAACCACAGCAGAGGGCAAGGCTGGGCAATTCCTGCAAAAGGTGGGGTCTAGCCTTAGCCAGCAAATTCAAGCTCAAGCAAGGTGCCTACACAAACACCATCCAGGAAGAAAGAATCAGTGTTTGAGCCAAGCTCAAGACTTTAATCCCATAACTGAGGATAAACAGAAAACAAAAAAAAGCCCCACTGAACACAATAAAGAAATACCTTGCACTAAGAGAGGCCCCAGGTAAAAACGAAGAAAGGAGTAAACCCACAAACAGAAATGGAGCCTTAAAGAAAAAAATGTCCTGGCCCAAAGGAATATAAGAGTTCTTAGAATAACTGAAGCAAGGGATTAAAAAATAGAATAGACAAGGAGGGAAAAAATCATAAGGAGAATTAATATTTCTTGTAAGAGATCAACGTAAACTTTAGCCTAGAAATGAACTCCCTGAAAATCAGAATGAACCAAAAAAGAAAATAGCAACTTCATGAAATAATAAGAAATATTACAGCAAAATCAGATTGGAAAGAAGAAGAAAATGCAAGTGATATGTTCTCAAAAATAACTGACCTGGAAAATAGGTCAGGCAGAAATAATCTAACTGGATTAACTGAAAATGTTGACCAAAAGCAAACAAAAAAATTAACAAAAACTGCCCAGATCTTTCGGAATCAGGGGACAAAGTAAAAATAGAAAGAAAATCCATCAACCACCTCTAGAAAGAAACCTGCAATGAAAATTTCCAGGATCATTAAAGACAAAATCCAGACCTTTCAAGTTAAAGAAAAAATTGTACAAGCAGTCAAAAAGGAACCGGTCAGGCACCATGGAGCCACTATTGGAAAGGTAAACTTGGAATATGATACCCCAAAAGGAAAAAAAAGACTTACAAAGCTGAGTATAAGTCTACATGAGAAAAAAAATGGATCTTTAATGAAATAGAGGATTTTCAATCATTCTTAATGAAAAGGCCAGAACTAAGGAGACACTTTGAAATGGAAATGAAGAAGCCACAAGAAACATAGGAAAGAAGCTAAATTTAATCAACTAGAAGAGACTAAGCAATTAATGTAGTTTATCTGCTAATAGGGGCAGAAGTAACAACTGTCGTCCCTGAGTTTTAGCTTCTGTGGAAATCATAAAGGCAAATAACAGTGACAGAAGTCCTATGGGTAGTTTTGTTCTGTTTTGATGGTCTTGAGAGAAGGAATGGGGAAGGTTAGGAGACTATACTGGGGAGGAAAGAAGGGAGAAGAGGAAATAATAGGGAGTCATGACATAAAGAATATTCAAATATGGAGGAACAAGTGGGGCAAAACAGGTATCCTATAAACCTCACTTCATTTGAGGCAGACCACACAAGCTGGAATACATACAAATACTTACAAAGAGCACACAGAAATACATTAAACTGAATAGGGAAATAGGAAAGGAAAGGGAGAAGGGAGAGGTCAGGTTAGGGGAAGAAGTAGTCATAAGCAAAACAAACTCCAACATAGTAAGGAAGAATATGAAGGGGGCATTAAAAGTAAACAAAGAAAGAGGAAAAACCCATGATCAAAGGTTGAGGTAGAGGAAAGAGAGAGGAAGAAGACCAAGGGAACAGGGACAGATCATGTCATTTATAGATCATAAGTGTCAGGCAAAAGTCTCTCTTACTACCTAACTCTTCAATGTAAGGAGAGTAGAAGGGCAAAAAGAGGAAAAAATACAAGAGGACAGGACAGAGGAAAGAGACACAATCAACAATCTTAACAGTGAATTTAAATGAACTTCCACAAAATGGAAGAAGATCAAAGAATGGATTAGAAAGTAGAATCCAATAATCAGTTGTTCACAAGAAACATATCTGAAACATCAAGATTCACACTAGGATAAAATGAGGGGCAGGAGCAGAATCTGTTATGGTTTAGGTAAACAAAAAATAAGGGGTAGCAATCATGATTTCAGATAAGACTACGATAAAAAGAGACAAGAAAGGAAACTACATTGTGCTGCAAGTAACACATGCAAAAAACAGAGTATTATCTACATACTTAAAGGAAAAGTGCTGAATGTCAGCAAGAAATAGAGTATGAAACTGTAATAATAAGAGAACTCTAGGACAGTGCACAATGTTTCTGTCTATATCAATGCTGTATTCAGCCAGGATATTTTAAAGCAAGAAAACAATGCAAAGGTATACCTCAAACTAGTTTTTCACCATTCCTCATATGCAGATTATAAACAAAAGGGCTGTCTTTCATAAACTTTAGGAGTAACCCATGGGTTGAGATGATGAATTATTTTTGAAATGACTGGAGCACGGTATTTATTTTGTCTCCTGGTTTGCCCCTAGAACAAGGGGAGGACAAATTAGCACAGTAATTACAAGAGATTGTGAATGTAAAATCCATAATCCATCATGGATTCAGAAGGCTTTGTAACTGAATGAAAATAAGCTGGAAACTACAGAACATGGAGCTTGGTCCAATGTGTTTTTGAGTAAATCATAAAATCAGATGGGGAAGAGATGTGATGCTTATTTGGACCTCACAAGGATCTACTAGTCTAGGAAGGAGGAGCACACTGGCCCAATCTAGACCTTTGAAAACATAACTAGAAAGAATAGATGAGATGGATTAAATACTAACTAGTCTTTAGTATTGGGTTAAGATTTCTTTTATATGAACTTCTAATGACCTTACCCTGATATATTCTTTCTGAATTTATATGTTCTTTTCCTTTGTAAATAAATCCTAGAAAATAGACTTTTTCAGTCTCTAGTAGGGGCTGGGGGAGGAAGCAGGTAGAAAAGAAGAACCAGGAAATGCTATCATGGTATCAGCAAGAGAGAAAAAATGTAACTAGGGATTAAATGCAGCAGATTTCTGAAAGCAGGGAATCAAGCCATTTTAGAGGGCAGGTAAATATAGCAAGTGATGTATTAAGATCTAGTTCAAGTCCTTCAGAGAGAAAGACATGTCACAAGATCCAAACAGGTTAGAAAGGAGTGAAAGGTGAAAGCCCTGGGACCTGAACCAAAGATCTCACCAGAGGCTCAGGTCCAGGGCTAGATCATTAACAGAGTAACTAAGTGCTAAGCCAGAGGAGGAAGCAGAAAGGATTCTGGTCTTGATGATGCAGCAGCACAGGGCCCCTGGGATCACGGGTCTCTCGAGTGTCTACATCTCTGTGAACATGTCAGAGTGCTTACCCTTGTGGGGTACCATTCTTGCCAGTGGCTCCATTGTTCCTAAGGTTGTCTTGGACTCATGTGGTCAAGCTGCCACTTTACTTAAAAGCCTGGGTATAGTTAGGAATATTCAAGATCAGTCTTTGGTGGCATTGTGCCTTCAGTTTCAACAGAAGCTACATATCAATTAGAAATGATTCTCAATATTGGGACACATCTGGCAGAAGCTGAGAATCCATACTTCGGACAGTACAAGCATAAACAGGAACTCCCAACTTCCCAAACGTCGCAGCCTCAGTCACCCAGGCTCCCAATCATAGGTGTCATCTTTGATTCCTCACTGTCTCTCTTCTCCTATAACCAGTAAGTTGCCAAGTCCCATAGATACTACTACTATCTCTCATGTATACCTCAGTCTCTCCTTTGACACTCATGGCCACCACTCTGGTACAGACCATCATCACCACACAGCTGGACTCCTGCAATAGCCTGCTTCCTGTTCTCCCTGACACAAATTTCTTCCCACTGAAGTCTATTCTCTGCTCCACTGTTGAACTGAGTTTCCTAGAGCAAAGGTCTGACCATGTCTGACCCTCCATGGATTCCCCAATACCTCCAAGATCAACATAAAATGCATTCTCGAAACCTGACTGCCTTTCCAGCCTTCTTACACCTTACTCCCTAATTCATCTTCTGTAACCCAGTGACAATGGCCTCCTTGATGTTCCTTACGCAAGAAAGCCCATCCTTGGATGCCATAAATTTTCACTGGCCGTCCCTCATTCCTGGAACACTCCTCATCTCCACCTCCCACCTTCTGCAAGAAGCCTCCCCTGCCCCCTTTAATGTTAGTGCTTTCCCTATGTTGATTTTCTCCAATTTATATTGTATAGATACGCAGATGATAGACAGATAGACAGACAGATAGATCTTTCTTGTTCATAGTTGTTTTCATGTTGTCTCCCCTCCCTTAGACCTAGAGCTCCTTGAGAACAAGGACTGTCTTTTGCCTTCCTTTGTAACCCCAGTGCTTAGCACAGTGCCTGGCACACAGCGGCTTTAAATACTTGTTGACTTACTCTATATGTATGAAATAGGACACAAGTGTCACTGATCAAAGTTTCCACCCTTCAAGACAGTCACAATACAAATATGACTGCTTTGGTCTTATCCTACTGAAATTTCATTAATATTTTCTTACAAGTTACATTTTTCAAAAAAGATAATTTAGGGTTTGAAAGAAGGAAAACTCCCTGTAAACTTTCAAAAGTAAAGGTACAACAAAAATCTTCCAAATAAAAAGTAAATGATTATTAGCAAAAACAATCAAAAATGGTCAAACCCATGTGCAATCACTAAAAAACTGATAAATCTTTCTCAACTTTTAAGTCACTCACCATCGGCTGACAACTAGACTGGAATTCTAACACCTAAATTTGAAAGACATCTTTAGATGCAAAAGCTATACAATGAATGCTTTATTTAACAACAGCAAAAAACATTCGTGGCTATGTTCAAAATACAAAGCTGAATAAAAATCAATTATGGTTGCAAAAGTGGTCTTCATTTTTTGAGTAGTATTTTTAGATTAAGCTGAACTACTTGTCAAAAAGAAAAAGGATGCAATTCTGAATCACTAGTTACAACAACACTCTTAAACCTCATTAAAAACAAACAACAAGATCCTACAGCAGTCAAAAAGCCATTCAGGAAAATGGGTAAGAGAGGAACAAGTTTGTCGTAGTCTACCAATTTATAAAACTGACAAAATAAAGAAACTAGTCATTATTGGCAATCTGCCAATACTCGAGGCCTTATCTCCAGATTTAAGATGTGTTAAATAGGATCAACACACCCACGATTACTATTCCTGGGCACAGACTGAAGAGGTGACCATTACTGAATTTACTTTTCATTTAATGAAAGAAATAATTGGCAAGGAAAACCAGAGCAAATTGTAGCATAGACTGATTTTTGGAATTCAATTCCAAATTCCTCAATAGTTCACAAACATAGTTTGTGATAAATAAACACACAGTTGATGATGAAAAAGCAGGTTAAATTGTTCTTTAGATATGACAGGCCCAGTAAAGCTCCTGAGCCCTAAGGGTCATAAAATATCAGCTCTCTCCTTTCAGGTATATTTATTTTTAGGGGGAGGGAAAGTGGAACAAGGCAGTTCCTTCAAAGTGATCAGAGATAAATGGAAATACTAGAAGCTTTTGGATTAGAAGCAGATGGATGAATGAGGGATATCTTGGTGTAAAGGAAAGAACAAAAGGATTAAAAATCAGGATTTGAGATTCAAATACTACCTAGTTGAACCATTCTCTAGCTAAGCCTTTCTGGGCTTCCTCATCTGTAAATCAATTTAGCTAAATTCAACAAATATTTGTTAAGCACCTGCAGTGTGCCAAGTACTATGATAGGGACATAAACACAAAAGTGAAACTCCTTACTTACAGGCAAATTAGGTCATCTTTAAGGTCCTTTCTGGCTCTAAGATTCTATGATTTTGTGAAATTATACAACAGCCATGGAACCTTGGAAACCTGTGCCCTGGAAAACGCCTCTAGCTTTATCACAGAAATATCAAACACATATAAGTATGTGAAGTAGTCTCTTCAGAGATTCCTCCTTTAAATGCAAGACATTATAATATATGCCACTGTGTAGGTCAAGAAACAGAACTACAAATAGAAATACTGAAATTTCCTTTGGAAAACCCAAGGATTTGTAGCAGCTTTGAATTTCCTGACAATTACACTCAAGGCCATTTCAAAATACTGCTCATCAAAACAAAAAGAGACTTGATTTTAAAAAATTGTGTAGAACGGGTAACAGAGATATGTCGAATGCCAAAATGAACAGAAGCTAAGAGATGCCCATCTAGTATAAATGTTTAATATGAGTATAAAAGATCTGTGAACTATAAACATGAATGTGGAAGTTTATTAAAGATGAGATAAATGCAACTTCTGAGAACTCTATTTATAATTTGTTTTAGGGCCAAAGGGAGAGCCCAGAAGGAGGGCTTTCTTATCTAGTTTCACATCCTACAAAACTTTTGCAAACATAAAATACTCTTTGAAGTCAATATGAATTCTGCATTCAGGTGAGCTACTACTGGCCAAAAATAAAGCAGATTCTAAGAAAATAGGTGTTTTTTAATGCTGTCTTTTAAAATTTTTTTACTTATTTTATTTTTAATTTATAGAATAAAACAAGCATTTTTTTCAAAGATGCAAACCAGGATTGAAGAGTCTTTTAAATAAGTCTGAAGTTATTATACTGTAGCTGTTTCCTAATTAAATGGCCTTCTCAACATCAAAAAATAGAGAAAGAATTATTTCGTTTCTGATTCATTTACCTAAACGCAAATTCCATGTAATTTTTCACATGCACAAGTTTTATCCACAGCCTGGAATAAAAGTTCTCAAATTTGACATGTATTTTACAAAAACAGGAAGGAATGGATTTCAAAGTTAAAGAGTAAACTTTTGAACACTGGGAACAATGATAAAGACAACAAAATAGGGCAAGAAGATGATTGAGAAAATCATTTTGATTTGAGAGAGAAGGAAAGAAAGGGCCGTGATAAAGACAACAGTGACAAGGTATTCTAACTCTTGCTACCATTCAGTTTTCTCTACCCAGAAGAATCTCCAAACTGAGGAGACAAAAAAAAAATGGTTAACAGGGAACCAAAATCCCAAATAAGAGAATACCTACATACCCACCACGTGTTTAGCACGTACTTTTTATATCTCAGGATAGTGAAAGAGCTTGAAGATGCGGTTGCTGAATTACTGTTTCTGACTGCGGAAAAAATATAGAAAATGGCCCATTGTCTATATGGTGGAGTTCACTCTTGGATAAAGAACGGTAATGGTGATCTCTCAAATTACCCAAAATTGAATCATCTACTTTGGTAACATCTCTAGTATATTCTGTCTTCTTTCTTTCCCCTGATACTGACATCATTCTGGTGCAGCCCCTCGTCCCCTCACACTGACACTACTGCAGCAGCCTGCTGCTTGGTCTCCTGCCAAAAATCTCTCCCCACTCCAGCCATTCTCTACTCTGCCATCAGGGATCTTTCTAAGCACATGTCTGACTGCTACTTCCCTTGCTCAATAAACTACAGTGGCTCCCTAGCACCTATGCCATCGAAAGGAAATCTTCTCTGGTGTTGCAAGTTCTTCATGATCTTCCCCATCTCTACCTTTCCAGTCATCTGATTCCTGTTCTGAATAAGTGAAACTGGCCTCTTCACATTTGGACTCCATGACTGTTCACTGACTGTCCCTCCTGCCTGGAATTCTCTCACTCTTCATCAATGCCTCCTGGCTTTCTTGACTTTCTTCAAGTCTCACCTAAAATTCTGCCTTCTTCAAGAAGGCTTTTCCAGTTCCCCTTAATGCTAATGCCTTTCATCAGTTGTTCATCTCCAATTTATCATACATCTATATTGTATGTGTATATGCATGTATATGTAAGATACACGTACACAAACACATGTGGATATATACAAGGCACACATACCATACATACTGAATGTATACAAGAGACACATACACAGATACGCATGCATATGTGTATATATCTACACACACACACACACATACATGAACACATACCATATATCGTTATTCAGTCATTTCAGTCATGCTCAACGGCTCATGACCCCATTTTGGGATTTTCTTGGTAAAGACACTGGAGTGATTTCCCATGTCCTTCTCCAGATAATTTTATAGATGAGGAAACTGAGGCAAACAGAGTTAAGTGAATTGCTCAGGGTCCCACAGCTAATAATTGTCTGAGTCTGGATTTGAACTCACATCTTCTGACTCCAAGCCTTGTACTCTATCCACTGTATCACATAGCTGCCCCCACATATCTTGTATACATACACACAAATGCTAATTCTTTCTTATTGTTGATTATCTCCAATTTATCACAGATATGTATATGTGTGTGTGTGTGTAACATGTCTATTGTATACATACATACTACATGTGAGTGTAATAAATTGGAGATACTCACCAGTAGGAAGGCACTCACGTTAAGGGACTGGAAAGGGCTCCCTGTAGTTTTTGCATGTAGCCTCCTTTATTAGACTATGAGCTGGCAAACAGCAGAAGAAGAAAGTAGAAAGGGAGGAGGAAAAACTGGAGGATGACACTAGGTTTGAATGAAAGATCTTTGTTTGCAATTGGCTTTTATTTTATTGTCTTAATGAGAATATTCAACTCTCTATCAGACGGTAGGTTGGTGGTAAAGCTCCTCTTCAGTCTTCTTTCCTAAATCCCAAAGTTCAGTGCTTAAAATTGAGAAAGAAAAACTGTGATTGTGTAGGTCCAAAATGAAACTTAATCTTGAGAATTTCTAAATTTGGTCAAGGTTCTTATGCTTTTGGTACCACAAAAGGTTCAAAGAATGTAGTAAGGGTTATTGTCGGTTCCTGCGTTTAAGATGCAGGTACACTGGATAGACTTGTACAGACCGATGCAAAGTGAAACGAGCAGAACCAGGAGAACATTGCACATGATATCAGCAATACTGTGTGATGATCTGTTACGGATGACTTAGCTCTTCTCAGCAATGCAATGATCCATGGCAGTTACAAAGATGGAAAATGTTATCCCCATCCAGATAAAGAACTGATGAACTTTGAATACGGATCATTAACCTACTTTATTTTTTTCATGGTTTTTTTCCTTTTGATCTATTTCTTCTTCTACAACTATGACTAATATGCTTTAAATAATCACACATATATAACCTATATCACCTGCTTACCATTTTAGGAAGAAGGGAGGGAAGGGAGAAAAATCTAGAACTCAAAATCTTGTAAAAGTGAATCTTTAAAACTGTCTTTATATATAATTGGGAAAAAACAAAATACTGTTAAAAAAATAAAATGCTGATATAATATTAGGGTAGGTGAAATTTCCAGTCCTGATGATAACAGTAGCTCAAGAAGCAAAGAACGCAGCTCAAGAAAGTAAAAAACAAGATAAACCAACACTTTCTTTCTTTCTTATACCTATTCTTGCTATAGGGAAGTCTACAACGAGAAAAAAAGGCCGTCAAACAGGTATCCTCAGTTTCTCAAAGAAGTCTCAAAACAATGCAAGTCTCCATAGAAAGATTCAAGTCTTTATCAATCAGCCAGGCTTTTTGAGTGAAAGCAGATATTCAAATTTTCTGAGGGCAGAACTTATCCTGGTTACGACCCAGAAGCACTGGGGCTTCAGGTGGGTTTTTATGGTTTTGTCTAAGGGCACTTACAAATATCATCTAAGTTCGATTTATGATTGATTAACCTAAATTTATCAAGAAAGGGAACAACCAAAGCGAATGTCTTTAGCAAGGGTTTATCATTTAGCACATATCCACCACTAGTAGTTGTTTACCAAACATGGGATATACTCATTGCTAGCAACTGTTTGTCAAATTTGGGAGACATATATGTCATTGCCAAACTATACCACCCAAGACTTCATTGCAGAAAAACAACTTATATAACTACTTTGTCACAAAATAGAAACTTAAAATAGAATTGCTCATGTCATGAAGATACTTATTCCCACTATATGCTGCTATAAATTTTTTTTTTGTAAATATGAGTCGTTACACTATCCTTTGATCTCTTTAGGGTACAAGTCTAGTAGTTACAAAAGTGGATACGCACAATTTAGTAACCTTGTGGACATGAGTCTAAATTGCTTTCCAGAATAGCTAGAGCAATTCATAGCACCACCCACAGTATATAAGCATGTCTATTTTCCTGTAGTATCTTTAATTTTTGTCATTTTTGTGCCAATTTAATAGGTGTAAGATGAATGTCAGAGTTCTATCCTGGATTGTTTGAGAGCTCGAGCAGGAGGTGGGGCTTTCAAAAACTTTAAGGTAACATTTTTATAATAATAAGTCATATGAAGAAAGTTTAACATAGCAAAAGGATTCTGATCAATAGATTGTTCTTTGGGTATTTAATGCTTCCAAAAAAAAAACCCTGAAAACCATATCAACACTACAATTAGTTTCTATACAGCACATCATATTCACAGAAGACAAATTCTATGTCCAATCTGTCTCTGGACCATCTTCTTCCCCTTTACCATATTACAATAGGAGTGTTGATCCCTCATTGCATAGCATTAAGATTACCTCTCACCTCCCAACCAATATAATTTAGACCAGTTTTACTCTTCCTACAACACTAGTGGAAGAGAACAGTAGATTATTTACTATTTTAGATCATCCATGCCATCCCCTCTTGCCCCATGAATGAGAATTATTTTGATTCAATCATATGGAGAACTGCAAAATGAATGCTAACACATTTCAGTTATTGCCCCCTCATTCAAATGATCTTGGTCAAAATGTACAATGCATATAGTAAATTTAATGGTTTGTCTTGTTATTTTTAATGTGAATAAGCTGTCGTCTTTCCTCCTTTTAAGATTTTGAAATTTTTGTTTATGCTGTGTTTCATATTTCTTTTCCTTGTGCTCCATGACACTCAAATTCTGAACAGCTATTTTCAAGCTCAACCACTATTTAAACGATGAGGCTAGAACTTTAAAAGAAAATGAGGCATGAAAAAGAGATAAAAGGAAGTACACTTCCACAAAATCAAGTTCTTCCCCCAAGAAACTAAACAAAACCTGAAACAATCAAAGAATGTACTAATGGCTCCCTTATTAAGCCAAACTATCCCACCTCTACCCCCAAAGAAAGAAATTGGATCTATTTCTCTTTGCATGCAAAACTATGCAGAATAGACCACCAATCAGGAATTTTGTAGGGAATGAGTTGGAAAGAGTTAAGCGGTGGGAGGTCTACTTTACCTAAGCATATATGAGATGATATACTAAGAATATATTTCTTTTAAACACTGTGGTGACTTTTCTTTTGTTAGAACTTTCTATACTTTATTTTGATTATAGGAAGACTAATCACAGAAATAAACCCTGCAGCCTATGTTCAAATGTATTTTCATGTTACCAGCATGAGCCTAAGATTTGGCCCTGAGGCCACAATTAAACTGCAGATATATAAGAAGACTGTTGTGGGATTGAGGAAATATAAAAGGGAATGGGGATGGGAGAGGAGAATGAGAGTAGTCAAGAAAATAATAGACAAGTGTCAATAGAACTATAATAGAAAAGAAAATAATAGACAAGTGATCAACTTAATGAATTTACAAAAGCATATTCGTCAGAATCTTTCTTTCCCCAAACCTACCTTAATCCTCCATCACAGAGTTATACCAATTAGCACAACTATATATCTTTTTTTCTTCGATGACAGAATGACATATTTTTCTTTGCAAAAATGTACTTTATGCTGTTACTTCCAAAGCAACATTATTTTCAAAATAGCATTGCCTCCTAGGGAACAGAAATATCACATGTATTTGCTCAACTTAGCAGTTTAGGTGTTAAGCTCCATTGCAGTAGAGGCTGTGTCTTCTCCGGAACTCTAAAGCATTTACTTTAATGTTAGAGAGACTCAGATAACTCCCTTTTATCAAGTGCTTCAAGTCTTCAAAGTTCTCATTCCTTTTCATGCTGCGTCTCATTCTTAGCTGCCCCTGGTCACCCAATTTCTAGAAAGTCTGCTACCCAAGGCAACACAAAAACCCAGGAAATAATCACTCAAGTTTCAAAGGAGTAGCCTAAGCACATGAGACTAAGCTCACTTCTGAAACACAATATTCCCCACATACAAACACATACCACATGCAAACTCTCAATGCTTGTCACTTTTATACTATGATAATATCTTTAATACAGTAAAATCTCAGAGACCAATACATGTGCATAGAACGGATATTCTGTCCAGATTGAATTTGGTAACAATTCTATTTGTATGATAATGGAAGACATGACAAGTCAGTGTTCTTTCTTTTCCTCTTCAATTAATGAATTAGAATATACAATAGAATTTCATAGGAAGATTGCAAATATTCAAATCTTTCAGTCACTTTCATTTAGTTATATTGGCATTTCCATTAAAGTATTACAAAAAACCAAGATATGATGCATTTTGCAAAGGTCAGAAAATTCCTATGGAACCTAAAGTAAGAACCACAACCAAAGAGATCCTCTTTACATCCCTTTTTGGTGGAAAGACAGACCTAGAAAATCAAATGACCAGCTTAATTCAATTTGATACCTCTGAAGAGTGGAGAAAAAATAGCACACTCATACTTAATGCTATTTAATCATATGCCATTAGGACTCTTCTAAAAGTGTCCTGAAACAACCAAAAAAACCCAACAGAAGTAGGGAAAGGAGTACTAAGGCTCTTCATGGATAGATACAAACATTCACATTCACTTATTCAGCACATATTTCTTGAGTTTCTATTCACTGTGTCTACAAGATAATACAGTGATGTACCTGACCTCAAGGAACCCACCTCTACTTCATCTCTGAAAATATTTGGTTTGAACAAATACGTAGCTAAAAGACTGTGATGTTTTTAATCAGATGGAACTTTTATTATTGTCGCCATCTAAAAATACTTGCTTCCTCTACTTACCACTCTGTCTGTCACCTAGACACTATGGGGTGCAGAGGCCAACCAGGAACACACAGCACAAGAGCTTCTCACTCTTTCCTCTAGCCTATCCCATCTGTTGTACAGAAGGTCCACTGAAATAGGCACCCTAGGGAAACCTTCATCTCAGCCCTCCCATCAATGGCCTCTTCCTTCCCCTAGATGGACACTGGGAGAAACAGAGGAAGGAGTTCTATTTCCACATATACACAAAGTGACATATACATACACTCCCAGGCTTGCAGAAATAACTAGTTCCAACCAGAGCTGTGACTTGGTAGAACCAGGCCTCTGATGGGGTAGAAGGTCAGAAGCTTGTATGAATGCTTAACGAGCTGTTAAACATTAACCCCCACACACCAGGGTAGAGCAAGCTAATTTGAATGCACATGCAATGCATGACAAAGAAGGGGGAACATATTTAGAAAAATGTGGAATAGGCAGTTCAGTAAGTTATACTCAGCCAATGTGGAACAAGGGAGGGACCTCTGGTCAAGAATGGGGATTAAACGCTCAGCCCTATGCATAGGACACCCACTTCTGCATCAATGAAATAAACTGCTTTCCTGGCTTCATCAGTTGAGACCTTACTTCTCTGCAAGCACTTTTCTCACAGACACTGATCTCCTCCCATCCCCAAATACCATGATTTCTCAAAGAAACTCAAAGTCCCTAACCCTCAAGCCTACCCCCTTCTCAAGTTTTTCTAGCTTGTCCCTTCAGCCCCTATGGTGGATGAGGTGATTGCCAAGTACAATTCTTCTTGTAAAATACATGACCCCTAGGCCTCAGCCCTGTGGCCCTCCAGACCTTATCATCTGTCCTGATGTTACATTCCTCCTGCCTGCTGAGACTTTCTAAGGACAAGTAGGTCCTTCCACTCCCTCTGGAGCTGAACTTACTTTGTTTTATCTCTACCAATTAGAATGTAAGCTCCTGGAGAGCAGTAACTACGCAGCCATTCACGTTTTATGACTGGGACAGGGTTTTTGCACATTTGGCCTGGTACATAGTAAACAAGTAATTAACATTTTTATTCATTAATTATGTTCATTCAAGTAGTAAAAACAGAAGTAGATGACATCAAATCTAAAGCACTGGTGATGAGCATACCCTTCTCTTCTTTATAAAGAGGTGTCAGGAAAAAAGAGAAGGAAATGTATAACAGAAGGGAATGGAGGGAAAGACAAAATCACCAATAATTACTCACCTGTAAAACAGAAAAGTATAGGAAAATAGATTGAGACAATGCTTTGTTTACAAGAAACACACTTAGAACAGAAAGATTCACACAAGAATCAAAATAAATACCTAGATCAAAATCTATTATGTGTCAGATGAAATTAGAAAAAAAAAAAGGCAGTAATATTGTTCTATCAAAAGGCAGTCACGGGGGGCAAAGCCAAGACGACGGATTCGACGGATTAGAAAGACGCATATACTCTAGCACTTCCCCCACAGCCCATGAAATACCTGTAAAAAATGACTCTCAACAAATTCTAGAGCAGCAGAAGTCACAGAACTACGGAGTGAAAGAGATTTCCAGCCAAAGGTAACCTGGAAGGTTGACAGGAAAGGTTTATCCCACAGGACACTGGGTAGAGCAGAGTCCAGCCCTGGCCACGTGGCATGGGGAGGAACAGGACCAGAACAGATCTCTGAGGCAGAATTCCCAGCAGGGAAGGTCCCAGATCCCTCAATCCACAAGCACCAAAGAAAGCTTCAAAGGTCAGGGTGGGAGGGCTTTCCCAGGTGGGCGAGAGGGGAGCAGGATCCCCCCAGCACTGGCCTCAAGTGGCGGCACAGAAGGTGGCAGCAGTAGCAGCAGCAGCAGCAGCAGGCTACAGTGGCCATGGAAGCAGCCTGGTGCCATTGTCCCAGCAGTTCAGCTTAAAACCTCTGGGGGAATTGAGCAGGGGATCTGAAGCACAGCCCTAATCATGGTCCTGGGGGGAGGAGGAGCACTAGGACCCTCCTCTTGACAAAGGATTCAGAAGTCAAGTAACTAGCTGGGAAAATGCCCAAAAAAGGGAAAAAAAAATAAGACCATAGAAGGTTACTTTCTTGGTGAACAGGTATCTCCTTTCATCCTTTCAGATGAAGAAGAACAAGGCATACTGTCAGAGGAAGTCAAGGCTTCTGCCTCCAGTACTTCCAAAATGAATATGAAATGGGCTCAGGCCACAGAGGAGCTTGAAAAGTGAGTCAGCAGCTTGCTAAAGGAAAACCAAAAAAATGCTGAGGAAAATAACACCTTTAAAAATAGGCCAACTCAACTGGAAAAAGAGGTCCAAAAAAGTCAATGAGGAGAAGGAGGCTTTAAAAAGCAGAATGAGCCAAATGGAAAAGGAGGTTCAAAAGCTCACTGAAAAAAATAGTTCTTTAAAAATGAGAGCGGAGTTCAGGGAAGCTAATGACTACACGATAAACCAAGCAGTTACAAAACAAAACCAAAAGATTGGAAAAATAGAAGATAATGTGAAACAACAACTCTTTGGAAAAACAACTGACCTGGAAAATAGATGCAGGGCAGATAACTTAAAAATTATGGGACTACCTAAAAGCCAGGATCAAAAAAAGAGCTTAGACTTTACCTTTCATGAAATTATCATGGAAAACTGCCCTGATATTCTAGAACCAGAGGGCAAAATAAATATTGAAAGAATCCACGAATCACCTCCTGAAAGAGACCCAAAAAGAGAAACCTCTAGGAATATTGTGGGCAAATTTTGGAGTTCCCACGTCAAGGAGAAAATATTGCAAGCAGCTAGAAAGAAACAATTTGAGTATTGGGGAAATACAATCAGGATAACACAGGATCTGGCAGCTTGTACATTAAGGGATTGAAGGGCTTGGAATAGGATATTCCAGAAGTCAAAGGAACTGGGATTAAAACCAAGAATCACTTACCCAGCAAAACTGAGTATAATACTTCAAGGGAAAAAATGGTCATTCAATGATATAGAGGACTTTCAAGCATTCATGATGAAAAGACCAGAACTGAACAGAAAATTTGACTTTCAAACACAAGAATCAAGAGAAGCATGAAGAGGTAAACAGGAAAGGGAAAGCATAAAGGACTTTCTAAAGCTGTACTGCTTACATTCCTACATGGAAAGATAATATTTGTAACTCTTGAGACTTTTCTCAGTGTTTGGGTAGGTGGAGGGATTACACACACACACACACACACACACACACACACACACACACACACACACACACACACACACACACACACCCTTAGACAGAGAGTACAGGTCGAGTTGAATCAGAAGAGATGATAGCCACAAAAAAGTAAAATAAAATTAAGGGGTGAGAGAGGAAAATATTGGAAGGAGAAAGGGAGAAATGGAATGGGGCAGGCTATCACTCATAAAAGAGATGAGAAAAATCTTTTTCAGTGGAGGAGAAAAGGGAGGAGGTGAGAGGGGAAAAGTGAAGCTTACTCTCTTCACATATGGCTTAAGGAGGGAATAATATGCTCACTAAATTTGGTATGAAAATCTGTATTACACTACAAGAAAGTAGGGGAAAAGGGGACAAGTGGGGTGAGGGAGATGATAGAAGGGAGTGCAAATGGGAGAAGGGAGTAACTAGAAGTAAACACTTTTGGAAAGGGACAAGGTCAAATGAGAGAATAGAATAAAAAGGGGGGGCAGGGTAGGATGGAGGGAAATATAGTTAGTCTTACACAACATGACTATTCTGAAAGTCTTTTGCAAAACGACACATATATAGCCTGTGTTGAATTGCTTGTCTTCTCAGTGGGGATGGATGGGGAGGGAGGGAGGGAGAGAAGTTGGAATTCAAAGTATTAGAAATGAATGTTGAGAATTATTATTGCATACAACTGGGAAATAAGAAATACAGGTAATGGGGTATAGAAATTTATCTTGCCCTACAAGACAAGAGAGAAGATGGGAACAAGGGAAGGGTGGGGTGTGATAGAAGAGAGGGTACATTAAGAGAAAGGGTAATCAGAATGCAAGGTATAGGGTGGGGGGAGGGGAGAGATGGGGAGAAAAATTGGAACTCAAAATTTTTTGGAAATGAATGTCTAAATCTAAAAATAAATAAACTATTTTTTAAAAGGCAGTAGCAATTGTTAGTCAACAGCAAAAAACAGCCTAGATTAAAAAACATAAAGAAGGAGACTGCATTTGCTAAAGAATAAAAATAATAAACACATATGAATTGAACTGAATTGCTTAGCACTTAAAAACTTAAAGGAAAAGTTAATGAATTACAGGAGGAAGTAAATGGCAAAATAATACTATTAGAGACCTTGATTTGCTCCCTTTCGGATCTAAACAAAGCTATTTTTTAAAACAGTAAGTACCTAAATAAAATTTTTGAAAAGTTAAATATGATAAGTCTCTGGAGATTAGTAAACTTAACAGAAATGAGTGTATTTATTTCTCAGCTGTGCATGGTACCTTTACAAAAAGTGACCATATATCTGACCATAAATCTCACAAAGAAATGCAGAAAAGCAACACACTAAACAATACTAGACAATAATGCAATAAAATTGTATTCAATAAAGGGCTGATGAACAAAAAACTTTTAACTACAGTCTAAATAACTTAATTCTGAAGAGTGGTGGGTCAAAGAACAAGTTATAGAAACAATGGATAATTTCATTGAAGATGACAACAATGAGAAAATATACCAACATTTCTGGGACGCAAACAAAGAAATTCTTAGGGAAAATGTATATGTTTAAATACTTTCATCAATAATACAGATACATTAGGTATGTAACTTAAAGAAACTAGAAAACAAATTTAAAATTCCCCAATTAAACACAAAATAAAAATGTTAAAATACAAAGATGAGACTGACAAAGTGAAAACAAAACAGAATTAATAAATTAATAGAAAAAACTAGTGAGTTCTTTGGGGGGAGAATCAATAAATTAACTAATAATTATATATTATACTAATAATCAATAGTAATAATTATCTAACTTGGTTTTTAAAAAGAACCAAATCACCAGTATTAACAATGAAAAAAGATAAATTCACAACCAATGAGGAAATAAAAGAAATTGTCAGAAACTATTTTTGATAAATTATATGCCAATAAAACTAACAATTCAAGGAAAATGGATAAATATTACAAAAATATAAAATATCCAGAATAATAGATCAAGAAAATAAAGAATTAAACCAAAATTCAGAAAAAAAAATTGAACAAACAATAGATGAACTCATAAAAAAAAAATTGTGTTACCAGATGAATTTATTTAAACAAGATTTAAACAATATCACATAATATGCTTAAGAAAGAAAAATCCTACCATATTCCTTAAATGATCTAAATATGGTTCTGATATCTAAACTAGGGAGAGTAAAAACAGAAAATGAAAACTATAAACCAATATCCCAAATTAATATCAATGCAAAATTTTTAAAGAAAATAATAGCAAGGAAACTATAGAACATTTCATAAAAACTACACAATATGATCAGGTTGGATTTATACTAAGAATGCAGAGAGGATTTAATATTTAAAAGTTTGAAAATTTTCATATTAATTTTAATTAATAACATTAATTAATTAAAATATTGATTGATATTAATAACAAAACCAACAAAAATCCTATGATTATGTCATCAGATACAGAAAGGCTTCTGACAAGATACAACACCTTTCCTGTTTTAAAAAAAATTACCAGAAAGCACAGGAATAAAGAGATTTTTCATTAATATGGAAAGTTGTATCTATCTGAAATGAAAAGTCAGCGATATCTGTATTGGGGATAAACTAAATGCTTTGCCAATATGATCAGGGGTAAAAGCAAGGATGTCCATTATCATCATTACTATTCAATATAGTACTGGAAATACTAGTTATAGTGATTTAAAAAAAAAAAGAAACTGGGAGACTAAACAGAAAATTATCACTTTTCGCTGATGACATGATGAGACCCTAGAGAGTCAACTAAAAAGATCCATGAAATAACAAATAATTGTAGCAAAAGTGTAGGACAAATAAACTCATACAAATCCTCAGCATTTCTGTGTATTACCAACAAGATCCAGAAGGAAAAGATAAAATTACACTTAAAATAACTATGGAAAATATAAATAACATAGAAAGTATAAAATACTTGGGAATCTATCTTTCATGTAACACACAGGAGCTATATGAATAGAACTGTAAAATTCTCTTTGCACAAATAAAGACAGATCTAAAAAACTTTAGAAGTATTAACTGCTCATGAGTAGGCTGGGCCAATATAATAAAAATGACAACACCACCTCAACAGATTTATTTACTCAGTATCATGCCAGTCAAACTTTATAGAACTGGAAAGCAAAAGTAACAAAATTCATCTGGAGGAACAAAAGATTAAAAATCTCAAAGGAAATGATTTTTTTTAATGGGAAGAAAAGGGGCCCAGCAGTTCCCGATCTCAAACAATACAACAAAGAATAATTACAAAACACTGCTACTGGTTAAGAAATAGAGAAGTTGATCAATAGAACAGACTAGGTACACAATATACAGAAGCAAATGAGCACAGCAGCCTATGAGCTACTGGGGCAAGAATTCATTATTCAATAAAAACTGTTAAGAAAACTATAAAGCAATCAGGCAGAAACAAAATATAGACTGACATCTCATAGTACATACCAAGGTAAGCTCCAAATAGTTATATGATTTATAATATAAAGCCATCATATACAAATAAGAGGATTAAGGAAGAAATTATTTCTCAAATCTAGAATGGGGAAGAAGAATACAGGAGGTAAAATGGACAATTTTGATTACATAAAATTTTAAAAATGCAGCTAAAATTTAAAAAGAAGCAAATACATGGGGCGAAAATCTTTGCAGCAGGTTTCTCTGGTGAAAGTTTCATTTCTAAAATATATAGGGAACTGAATCAAATTTATAAGAATAAAAGCCATTCTTAATTCATTAATTGTCAAAGGACACAAGCAGGCAGTTTTCAAAGGAAGAAATTTAAGATACCAACAGTCATATAAAAAATGCTCTAAATCACTAATAATGAGAAAAACACAAATTAAAAGAATTCTTAAGTGCCACTTCACACCCCTCAGATTGACAAAGCTGACAAAAAAGGAAAAATGACAAATGCTGGAGAAGCTGTGGGAAAATATGTACACTTATGTTCACAGTGAAGCTGTGAACTCATCCAGTCCTTTTAGAAAGCAATTTGAAACTATGCCCTAAAAGCTATTAAACTATTGTATATACTCTTTTACCTTCCCAGTGGCTATGGTATTTTTTCTTATTGAGCTAAATGGATGACAATTTCAAGTAACATTATTTATAAATATCAAGATACTAAGAAAAATAATCATGTATTTAGGACACCAAATATGGCAACAATCATATTTGTCTTCCTAGGGATCTTTTGAAGGGTATTTAACTTGTAAATATCTTTTGCCTTTTTTATTTAGCTTTTAAAATTAATTACAAAAATAACTCAATAATGGATCTATTCACTTTATAGACAAGATGTAGGATCAAGTGGGGTTTTTTTAAAGCTAAATATATTTTGAGCTTTGACAATTTCTCAAAACTTTTATGGCAATAAGGATCAGATATAAGTAAAGTCCTAGGAAATAAGTCCCAGGAAAAAGAGTATTGCAAAATCTGGAATAAGTAAAGAATAACTGCATAGTGACAGAGAAACACATCATTAGGGGAAAAAACTGATAGATGCTTCTGAGAAACCCCAAAACAGTAATGAAAGACTTCTTTTTCTATGAACTCTTTAAATGCAGTGATACCATTAATTTTCTTACAAAACTCCCTAGGAAAACCTAAAATTTTTACAAATACAGACAAAGCACTGATAAGACTCAAATTAAAATTAAATTCAATGCATTAATATAAAAACTAGTTCAGTTACTATAAGACTATATCATTTTAATTATGTAACCACCAATTTTTATGAGAGGAAAATGCTTTAAGATCTTGGTCAGAGCAATTAATTAAAAATCAATTAAAAACCAGATTTTCTTCAAACTTTTGTACATGAAATAAGTGAATTTAAACCAGGTCCTAATAAAAGAAATTCGATGGATAAAAAATTAGCCAGGATTATGCAAACCTAATGTAGAAATAAAATTCCAAAAGAAAAATCCTAAGTGAAAACCAAATTCATCTTTTATGAGAAAGAACTTTTTTCCATAGATAGCTAGGGCTTATAAAACCTTTTGAGCTAAACTAGTCAGAATTAAGTGGGCTACAGTTTCTGCTATTTGTGAAAGAAATATAAGAAAAAGATAAGAAGCTAAAATAGATTATAAATTTGAATCAAAGAGGCATTTGCTGAATTTTTATCTTTTTCTATGTAACTTTTTCCACACAATGGTGTCGATAAAAAGAAGGATCAAGCTGTACAGATTCAATGCTAAAATAGAAAATTTAATACCAGAAAATTTCAACATTTCTAGCTTAAACACTGATTGGATACTGAAGAAGAATATGATTAATTAAATTATATAAATTAACATGTGTATAACTTCCATTTTTTGTATGAATGATGTAAGAGTAAAGTGTTGAGCAGATTCTTGTTATTCTCAGTTTCTCCTAAAACTGGCTACCTCCTAAAAAGCTACCTCCTTTAGGAGGGCTTTCCTAGCACCCCCAACTGCAAGTTCCTTACATACTAAGATTATATTCCTTCAGAGTCAGAGAGGTGGCTGAGAAGCAGAGGTGAGGAGTGAGATAATTCTAGGCATGTACAGATGCATAGACATGAGAGATGGAGTGCCATTTACAAGGAGCTGCAAACAGGCCAATGTGGCTGGATTATACAGTGTGTAGAAGAAAATGTAAGAAAACTGGAAAGGTTGAAAGTGGCTAATTTGTGAAAGGCACTGAATACCAAAGAACTTCAAATCTGATCTTTAAGTAACAGAAGTTTATGAAGGACATTTTATCTCTTTAGAAAAATCATTTCAGTAGCTGTAGGAAGGATGTGGGCAGAAACTTGAGGCATAAGCACAAATTAGAAAGCTATTGCAAAAGTGCTGGTGGCAGAAGTGAGTGCTTGAAACAGGGCAATGGCCATGTCAGTGGAGATAAAGGGATATGAGAGACATGTTGGGAAAGTAGAAACTACAGGACTAAGTAATGATTGGAAATGTGGGGTGAAAAAAAAAGGAGTCAAATATGACACCAAGGTTTTAAATATGAGTTACTGGGAGGATGATGGTGCTCTCAACAGTAATAGGTAAACTGGAGAGAAAAGATAATGAATTCTGCTTTGGATGTTGAGTCTGAGATGCCTCCAGGACAGCCAGTTCAAAATATCTAATGCCAAACTGTACAACTTGGCAGTAGGTAGGAGCCAAAATTAAAATAGGCTGAACTTCTCCGGGCTGCAGATAGGTTTTAAGCGATTTACTTTCCAAGTAAAGGTATAATTAATGATTAAACTATTCTGCAAATAAACGATATTTTTTTAAAAGGGAAATTTCAATTAATATCAATTAATTACACTGATTACTTAAGATTTTTACTTATCAAGAAATCACATTAATGTTAAAAGAATTACTTTGTTAAGCAGTACAAGTTTTAAGACGTTTTTCAGGTTTTCTTACTGTTTACATTTAGTAACTACCAAAAACACAGAGAAAAGATACAACTCTCACTCCTCTCAGACTAGAGACAGACTGACGATGGTTGGTTGCCACAGGACACAAGACAAACAGGAAGAGTACACAGTAGTGACCCATCCTCCAAGTTACATGATGGGCACAATAGTGACTAGTGGAAGGTAGGTTAAGCAGGACACAGACAAAGCACTTATTACATCTTTACTTTTTTTATATCTTCTACATTTATTATGGGCCACCAGAAATCCTTTGGTGGGCCACAAGCACGCAGCAGGCCATGTGTTGTGCAGGTCGGGTCTAATTAGGTAAGTGTTGATGTGAGATTGGATCTTGTGAGAGAGACAGACTAGAAATATAGACTTGGGAATCATTGCATAGAAATGACATCTGAATTCATGGGAACAGATAACCGATCACCAAGCTAGAGTTTAGAGTGAAAAGAGAAGAGAGCCTCCAAGAGAGATTTGGGAAACACTCCCAGTTAAATGTGTGTGACATGGCACAATAAAGGAGCCTGAGAAGTCTGAGACAGGCAAGCTACCAAAATGATATTCCACAGGAGGCCACAACTTTACAGTCACACAACTGAAAGGTGCAGAAGAGCTCACTGTGTTTCTTGTTGGATGGCTATTTTTAAAACAGCATTTGACCCAGTAGAACAAAATGCAGCTTATTCCAACAAGAGGTGCATATGCCAAGATCATATGAAATTACTTGACAAATGTCACAAAAATAACTTTGTTCAATTATCTTCTGATTATGAATGTCAAATCAGCTTTAAACAGGGTGATAGTAGCTCACTAGAGCCACTATAAGAAAGGATGCTCAGTATAGAGGACAAACAGAAGACTAGCTGAGTGGTAAGGTTCTCCATATACTCTTTTTTGCCAATGAAATTCTACTGACTGCCTTGAACCCTTCAAGATTGCAGAGCCTCCTATATGAGATTCACAACCACTCAAAAAAGATCGATCTTGCTATTCAAATAGGAAAAACTAAGTAGATAATGAATACTTATTGTCTAGACTTAAGGTATGCTCTTGAATAGAAAGTCCACCGAGTGAGTGTGTGAGTGTGTATATACTCTCTCTGCCTCTCTCTCTCTCTCTCTCTCTCTCTCTCTCTCTCTCTCTCTCTCTCTCTCTCTCTCTCTCACACACACACACACACACACACACACACACACACACACAGCCTAGAATTAAAAATTAGTGAGAAAGCAAGCTGGATTTCATTAGGGAAACTGTTTTTAACGACTGAACTTCTCCCTGAAACAAAAATCCATCATTCTTGATACTAATATCTTTTTAAAGATGATCACAATTAAAATAACTATCCATAAAACAAACCAACATCTAATTCAACTCTATAAGTATGCATTAAGTAGCTACTATGTGCAGGACACTTAGGATTAGACAGTGTGGATACAAGGTCAAAAACAAGACAATATCCTGATGGGGGGTAGTTGAAGGGAATAGATGCATATAAATACTATTATATTTAAGACTATAATCTGGCAGCTTGTGGTAGGACAAGAGAGGAGAGGACCAGAAGGAGACACACCATTTAGGAGCTATGGCAAAGGTGAGAAGTGAGGAGTTGTGCACATGGAAAGAAGGGGACAAACAGAGGTTGTTACTGCAGCAGAATCAATAAGACTTGGCAAGTGATTACATGGGGTGAGGGGAGCCCCGCAGGGAGAGAATGTGAAGGAAGAGTCAAGGATTAACTTGGAGGCTGCGAGTCTGAGTAACCGCCTGGCACACAGTAGGCACTTACTAAATGTCTCTTGGCCTGGACTGACTAGATGGGGGAAAAGAAAGGTTGAAAATAGCAAGCAGAGTACAAGAGACAGAAGTCTGATGTGCAGGAGAGTTGGATAAGTGCAGTGTCACAGAAGGCAAGGGCAGAGAGGGTAATAAGAAGGAGGCCATCAAAAGCTTCGGATACTTTAAAGAGGTTAGGGGAATGAGGGCCAGAAAAAAGATGCTGGATATGGTATTAGAAGGGAACCGGTGACTTTTAAGAGAAAGATTTCTGTAAAATGGTGGGAATGGAAACTAGATTGCAAAGATTTGAAGAGTGAAGGCATAGAGGGCTCTTTCTAGTTGTTAAATAATAAAAAGAAGGTGAGAAGTGGAATGACAGCTTAAGAAGGAGAGACAAGGGGAAGTTTTTTAGAAGAGAGAAAAATCTGATTATAAATTTTGTGAATGTTTCCCCTAAGAATCTGTCCATATAAATAATATTTTTTTCAAAATGAGATAAGGTAAATCAACTTAAAATATACATTTTTTAAGCCCTTGTCAGACAGTGCTGGGAATACAATGGACAAACATAACCATTGCTTGCCTTCAAGAAGCTTCCATTCTACTCTGGCACTGACATTTCAGTTACCTGAAAATCTATATTTGTATCTTAGTATTACCTATAAAGTTTTAGAGTAGTTCAGTTAACAGTTCAATTTATTAAGTATCAGACTTTATAGAAAAGTAATTAAGAACTAAAACCAACAAGATTTATCTTCTTTCACTTTACTGCATATAATACTTTTCAAAATCTACTTGTAACTGACACTAGCAATGTTAACGATTTTAATTTTAGTTAACAACTAATAATGTTTACAATTTTCTTTTTCACTTGCTTTCTCAGTTTTCAACTCCAGTAAGGCTACTTTATTTCAAGTTACAATTAAATAAGTTTCCCTACTAGTTGTAAAAATCAGTGACTGTGAAAAAGTGTTTGCCCTTTTTACATTGAAATTGTTTAGTTCTTTTGATCTGTTTAATTAAATGGCTATTTAATTAATGTCTATGTTGTACACTATAAAAACATCTGGAGTTTATGACAAAGAGGAGTAATTAAGGGATGAGGGTTATTACTGCCAGCAAATTATCCAAAAACATATACTGTTCGGTAATGTAATTTTAGACCACTGACTGTTACCGGCTTTCAATTAATTAAAAAAAAGAGAATCATAGAATTTTAGAGAGGGAAGTATGGCAGAGGCCATTCAGTACAACCCACATCCAAAAGGAACCCCTACTCCAAAAATCCAAAAGGAATACCAGACAAGTAGGTACTCAACCTCTGCTTGAAGACCTCCATGAAGTGACAGCCTACCAGCTCTAGAGGTGGTCTATTTCACTTTTGGTCAGTTCTGTATGTTAGGAAGATTCTCCTGACATCATCTACACATCCCCCGTTACTCTTGGTTCTGAAGAGGGTAATCCCTTTTCCACATGACAGCCCTTCAAATATTTAGACATGACTAACCTGTCTGCCCTAAATCTCCTCTTCTCCAAACTAAAAATCTCCAGTTCCTTCCAATTATTCACATGATAGGGATGCAGGGCCATTGGCATTCTCACTGCTCACCTCTGCATACTTTCTAGTTTATCACTGCCTTCCTTACTTACACTGTTGTGTCCAAACATGAACACAGCAATGTGATCTGACCAGGGCAGACTCTATCTCCCAATGTGTTAGCTCTCCCTTCCCTGTGGATTTGTGTCATTTACAAATTAGATAAGCACAGTATATATATATCTTTAACCAAGCCATTGAAAAAAATGACAAACAGCATAAGGCCAAGCACAGATCCCTATATTACCTACAAAGTTGACTTAGAACAATTCGTCAACAATTACTTTTTAAATCCAGTCAATCGAACCATTTTAAATTCATCTATCTATAGTCTCCGCCTAGTCTACATCTCTTCACCTTTTCAAAAGAATACTACAAAATACATTACCAAATGTTTTTCTAAATTCTACATAAATTCTATTGAATGTAAGAAAATATTGATAATCTAGCATGACCTACACTTGAACCCTTTCTGGCTCCTTGTAATCCTCATTTACTTCACTTAGATATTCGATAAACATTTTTTTAATGATCCATTTTAGAGTTTTTCCTGGAACTGAAGTTAGTCTATAATTTGCAGGCTCTTTTCTGAAAATCAAGGCAATCTTTCAAAATTTTTCCTTTCCAGTCCTATGATACCTCTCCACTCTCCATCTTGCATAGATTATTGCTAGCAGCTCAGCATGCATCTTCCAGTTTTTTCAGGACCCAAGGATGTAATTCTTCTGGGTCAGTTGATATAAATTCATCAAGGGTAACTAGGTGCCATTTTTCTATCTCCTTACTTATCTTGCCTATGAACTCCCCCCATCTGCCATTTTTGTTGTCATTGAGCATTTAAGGTTATTCTCCTTGGGAGGAGAAACAAAACAGAAGCAGAATAAGAACAAAGCAGTTTCTTCTTCTTTCTGTGGTCACTTATCATCATCTCATCCTTTCCAGGAGGCATCACTATCCTTTCTTTCATCCATTTCTTTTTCCCCCAAGAGAGCTAGAAACATCCCCCTTTTACTGTTCTCAGCTTTTTTAACAAGTTTTCACTCACTCATTCTGAGTTTTAGCATTCAACACTTCTTTGGAAAGACCATACCAAATTTTTAATATCCATTCTCTGTTTCCCACCCTTCTACCTTTTGTAGACATTCTTAGAATATTCACACTGATTAGGGAGTTCCCTGGACATTCACATTGGTCTTTTCAGACAATTCACATTTTCTTCCTCATCTGATTGTGTCTTCAGAATTTTATTACTAATAACTTCCCATCCTTCCTGGACTGATTTCCTGTGGGGAATTTTAGAGTTTGTGATCTTCCCCATCCTTGTCTCTCCAAACCCTTTGAAATCTACTTTTCCAAAGTTTAGGGCTCATGTCAGAATATGCCAAGCATTTCTCTCCTTCATCACAAATTCTAGGAGAAAATGGTTACTTTCTCCCAAGGTTTTATAATTTCTACCCCAGCAAACAGTTCCACCTTGTTAGGAAGAAACAGATCTAATATAAAATTTTCCCTTGTTGGTTCTCCCACCTTCTAAAGGATGAAATTATGATTATGGAAAAATCAGGAAGTTATTAACAGCCCTGCTTTTGGCAGACAGAACTCCAGCAGATGCTTAGGTAACTGAAAACTGCCATCATTGCCTCTGTTATCTGTTTTCTGACTTGCCCACCCATTTCCTTTTTCTGTCCAAGTGTCCATGGTGTATTCACTCCAATGACAAAATTGCTTTTGTTTGCCCCTCTACTTTATCCTAATGTTCTCCACCATACTTCTCTTTTTTGGCTCCTAGATTACCTCATATAAGTATTCCTTATTAGGATATCATGCTAATATACATGTATGTCATGTATGTGTGTATACATATGTGTATATGTGTGTGTATACATATATATGGATATATATACTGAAGGCATAATGCTTTTACATATCTAGTTACTTTTGAATAAGGTATATCCATCCAGAGCAACATTCTAGCCATAGATTTCATCCCCTCCGGTCACAGGAATATTTATGTAGCCAAATCTGCATTAAGAATTCTATGTAGTTAGTTTTGTTTGCTATTTAGCTTTGGGCATTTGTGTTTAGACATTTCAGCCCAATGATTTTTACTACTAATTAACAGAAAACAATCTTCTGTCTGACAAAAGAAAAAAAGTTTAATTTCAAATAATTAAAGTTACCAAGTAGTTTGGAGATAATGACCCAGTGCAAAATTTTATTTTATAAGTAAACCTCTTTAATATAGAAATACAGATTAGGGCCAGATATAGATTTGGGAGTCACTAATGCAGGGAAGATATATGGGAAATATATGGAAACTAATGGGATCGACAAGAAAAAGAAGAAGGTAGGTAAAAAAAGGAAACAGGGGAGAGTTCTGAGGAACATCCAAGTCTAGGGGATAAGAAGTGAATAACAGTAAAAATACTGAGAAGTAATCAAGCAGACAGGAGAAGAAAGTAGAAAGTATAGGAGAAGGTAAGGGAGGAGACTGTCTAGGAAGAGAGAGTCAAATGCTGCAGAAAAGTTAAAAAAAGTGCACAAAGGGAAAATTGATATTCTTTAAGAGATCAGTGTCAGTGAAGTGGCAACAGCACAAGTTAAAGGCAAGAGGTTGTGAGAAGTAAAAGCCACAGAGGCACAAACTAAGGAGGGCTCTGTCCAGGAGCTGGGCAGTAAAAAGCTGGAGATATATAGGAAGAGAGTTGGAGGGCACAGCTGGGTTCCATTTGGTTTCAAAGGATAAATAAGACCAGAGTATTTTGTTGGTAGTGGCAAAGTAGCTAGTAAAACGGGAAAGACTGAAAATAAGTGAATGGATGAAAAGCATGTATTAAGTACTTAGTATGTGCCAGACACTATGTTAAGTAAAGGAGATACAGATACAAAAAGTAAAACAGCTCCTGCTCCCAAGGAGTTTACGTTCTTCTAGAGGGGAGACAACCCAAGGCAGATGGCAAAATGGGATGTGAAAGACGGTGTCTAGCATGGGGCCAGCCAATTAGGTCTAGTAGGCTAGGCAAGTCTGCATTCATTCAGGTACCAGGCAAAGCAATTCAGCCTTGGGGAATTAATTCCAAAAATAAGTGGATTAACTTCATATACCTGTGTAGATAACATGACAAGGAGGAAATGAGGGAAAACCTCTGGAAGAGATTGGAAGCATGAGAGAGAAGGAATGATCACTCAAAGGATACAGGAAGAAATGAAAACAAGTAGTATTAGCCATTGAGCTCTTTGAGACGTGAAATAGGAATAGTATATGAGTGTAAAGCACAGAAAGAGTGCTAGATTTGTAGGAAAAAGCAATTCATAACTAACATGTGTTATGTCAATATAGAGTCCATGTAAGAGAACAAGGCATAATAGGGTTAGAAAGGCAGACTGAAGCCATGTTGTGAAGGTCAAGTTTAAACGCCAAAGGTGTTTTTATTTGATCCCAGAGGTAAAAGGGAACCATTATAGTTTTTTTTGAGCAAAGACCATACCAGAGGGATCACTACCTCCCTACAGCTGAGGACCATGCTCTTAAGAGCCCTAGAAATAGCAGCCTGCCTTCCCCAGCACTACCAATAAAAGATGACTGGCTGCCAGTACCAGGGGAGCCCAAGACCCCAGAACTAACAGTCCTCTCCCATCCCGGTCTGCTGTTCTGTCCCATCTCAGTCCCTTATGCCCTCCCATCATTCAACGCTTGTGGAGATGCAACCTGTCAATTGCCTCTACGAGTGTTATATAGCTCTTCCCTCTTCGGCCACCAATGCCAAAAGAGAGTACTCACCACCAAAGTCCTAGACACTGTCGAATATCTCAGTATTACAAATGGATATGATTTATCAAAGGAAATGACACTAAAGAAAATACATTACCCCCTCTGCTTTGACACTAGAGGTCCACTGGGCCTTTCTATCTAACTTTCAGGTGGAAACCTCATATATGGTATCCCCCCCTAATACTGGGACCTGTGAACCTGGATTTTTAAAGAAAATTTCTGATAGCTGTATTTTGCAATAATTGGTTTTGTTTATAATTTTATGTATTTTATTTTGAACATTTACAAACATTATTCTAAGGAGTCCAAAGACTTCACCAGATTGCTAGAGGGGTCCATGACCCCAAAAAGATTAAGAATCTCTACCCTATTAAAATGTGAGCTCCATCAGAGCAAGGGCACTGGTTTTTCTATTTGTGTGTGCAGCACTTTGCACCTAATAAGTAATAATGCTTTCAAATATTCATTCACTCACTCGTGGTTTAGACCTATGCTTTAAGAAAATCACTTTAGCAGCTATGTGGAGGATAAATTAGAGATGAGAGTACTTGAGAAAGTAGAAAGGATCTACTACTTACTACCTTTACTAATTTTGGCAAGTCATTACATCTCTTTAAGCCTGTTTCCTCATCTATAAAATGAGGGGTTGGATTAGATGATTTCTAAGGACCCTTCCAGTTCTAAATCCCAAGACCTATGAAATGGCAGTGCTCAGGAAAGATAACCTTGATTTTCAGGAAAATGTAGGAACTCTGGTCTATGAGGTGAGGGTTGCAGGCAGGGATGGTTCTGTAGGTGGCACTGAGAGCTCGGGGAAGGCAGCAGTTTGGGAATATCCATTTAAAAAATGTGATAGGCTGGCTGAGAACAAGATGTGGAAGAACATAGTCAAAATGGAGGGGAAATTTTAAAAATAAGTTCTCAAATACATTGCATGGTAGAATAGTGTTAATTCATAAGACTTCTGTAAACTGGCAGTAGACAGAAAGCTGGCTTTGTAGTCAGAAGGAGATAGTTTCAAGTCTCATTTCTGACCCAGTCGCTGTCTTCTTTTTTTTGTTCCTTTTTTATATGTACAATTTTATTTTTTCAAAATTTTTATCTTTGCTGATGTTTTTCAAGTTCACAATAATACAAGGTATCCAAACAATCAAGCTTAGAAACTGTACTTTTTAAAGTAAATATTCTTTAGGAGAGATTATTTCTTCATGACTACCTGCTAGCCGAATGGATTATTGATATTCGTGATTTTCAATGGGAACTACATTTAATTCTTTAAGGTAGTTGGGATATTTCTCTCTGATTCAGAAATCGAGCTGAGTGATTTGTTTCTGGCAACAGATTCAACACAGTTTTGCTTGACATTCATGGTTTAAATCTTAATTTTAATCTAATTTTATTTTACAAATAATATTTTTTCAAAAGAAAATCCCACAAATATTCCCCCCTTCTTAGCTCTAAG
Source organism: Notamacropus eugenii (assembly GCF_028372415.1). Taxonomy (NCBI): domain Eukaryota; kingdom Metazoa; phylum Chordata; class Mammalia; order Diprotodontia; family Macropodidae; genus Notamacropus; species Notamacropus eugenii. Next base: position 336,629,064 of record NC_092874.1, on the reverse strand, counting down.
ATTTCCAGAGCTAAGAAGCAATGATAAATTAGTCCATGTATACACCTAATCATGAGGGATCTTGAAACTGCTGCTTCTAGACTGTGATAAATATATTCTTTGACCCAGTGATACAATTGTTAGGACCAGCTGGGAGCATGAGAGAAGAAGGTTGGTGGATAAATTATATGAAAAAAAGGGCATTAGTGAATTGATATAAAAGTTTAAAAACAATTATTCAACTCTGTTCCTAAAAAGCTTATAAATTTTGGACATCAAGATAACACCAAGAAGGGGAAAAAATTTAATGGCTCAAAGTACTTTAATGACTTCCCATGAAAGACTTATGAGTGCCTTATTTCATCCCAGCATCAAACCTGAATTAATAGAGTGTCTGCCTGAGTCAAGTCATGTCTGAACATGGTAACCCTCATGAATTTTAAAGAAAAAAACTATATTTCAAATAAACTTGACATTTATGTTGGGCTTGTTTTTAAATTTTGTTTTTCACAAGGCAAGACTAGTACTATTTGTGTACCGGAAAGGAGAGCAAGGATGCCTATTGGAATAGAATACATATGAATCTCTTCCAGTAGGTCAGCAAATACGAGGACGCTACTTTTTTGTGGGAGTATCATATTGATATCACTAAACATTCAAGAACACCAGATGCCACTGTAAGCAATATTGTGAATTAAACTTTAATGTGTTTTTCTGTTTCTATAATTATAAGGAAAGAAGTTACAGATAATACACACAATACTAAAAATATAATAGTTCATAACAAAAGGTGAAATTAATTTTCTATGGAAATTCTATTGACTTTCAGTTCTTTTTTAAAAAATTTTTCTTAAATCTGTTAGAAGTCACTCTACTCTCTTTAATGACTTTCATTTCTCTGGTGAATGAAAAGCTTTTAAATTTTAGGGGTTTTGTCAGAGTCCAGGTTTTAAACTGACCAGATGTCATGACTCTCTATGATATTTATGTATAATGAACTAAAAAGGAAAATCTTCACATTAGGAAGCCTTTTTATTACTGTCTGGTTTGAAAGCACCTAACAGAGTTTAGTCATGAGGCAAGTTTAATTATGCACCTTTAACTACCAAATTCACAAAACAAACAGAAGGTTTAGCATGGGAGGTAGAGGGAAATCAGGCGATATCCTCTAGCAACTCTTCCAGTAAAACAGCATGTGGTGACTAAAATTGCTATGGGAACATGGGAGCTCATCAGGAAAATCTAGGTCTAGGTGAATGTATTTATTCTTTAACATCTTATACCTCCATAACAAACAGAAGGCATTTAAGCAGATGTCCATAATCAGTACGATAAAATGTTAATGGAGACCAGACACATGTTACATTATAGAGCTTGGCATAATTTAACTCTTATTAAGAATAAACAGATCTTTGCACACATTCTTTGTAAAATATTTCAGATGATCTCAATATATACTATAATTTCAATGAATAAGAGGGAAGGCAAGTAAGAGAATAAACAAAAGATGAATTTATGCTACAGTTATTCTTCCATCAACACTGTAAGGTTTTAATAGAGGAAAAAAAATAACAGTATTAAATTCTTCCTCTCTCAAATGCCACATGAGGATTTTTTTCCCCAAACATTCAAGATATTTAGGTGCCAAAATTGAAAGAAAAAATGAAAGAAAGTAGAACCCCACCTCCCAAACCTTACTGTATCTGAAATCATAAAAGAGGCCAGCTGATTTAAGTCCTATCCTAATACATTCTGTGAGGACTAGCCATCTTAGCTTTTGGAAAAATGTAATTTTACTCAGTAGAAAAAGTCTGAGCTCTGTTACTAACCAGCTGTATGACTCTGGACAAGTCACTGAATATTTCTGGACCTGTTTTCTCACTGGTAAAATGATTGAGAAAATTATTTTCAAGGCCCTTTCTAGCTATAACATTAGCTAATACCCATCTCCCATTCTGAACCCATTTCTGAATTCACTACTTTTATTTTTAGCAACTAAAAAGCATATCTGTTGTACTTCAAGAAATCATTCAAATCCAGTGTACTTATAAATCTCATTAGCTTTTCCCTATTTATTCTGTGATTATTTAAAATAAGGCTTTGCTTATAATAGAATCTTTCAATCATCACCTTCAATTATTTTTCTTTTGTCATTAAATATTTATAATGTAACCATTAGGGCACTTGTCAGTTTTAAGAAAGTATGCTTCCTATGATGTCCTTTATACAATTTAAAACAGATGGTAACCATAGTCATCTTCTCATTTCTGATGCTAAAGGGAAGCCAGAATGCCAAATTTATGACATTAATTATTTCCATGGCAACGTACTGATGAAAAATACAAGATCAGGATTTCTTTATAAGATCAATCAAAGGAAAAGAGTAGACTATAAAGGTGAATTCACCTCTTAAACACATGCCATCTTGAATGACAGTAAGAGGAAAATCAAAATGTACTTGGAAACTGAACTTTCTTTTGAGTTTCCCCATCCTCTCAAATTGTGGCTAATATGAAAGTATTAATCCCCAAAACTCAAAGTCACAGTTCACTAGTGACAGAGTTGTTTTTCTCTATTTTAATGGTGTGAGCATGTAGAGATGTAAATTTTCCCCTAAGTACAGCTTTGGCTGCATCCCTTAAATTTCAGTATGTTGTCTCACCGCTGTCATACTCTTATGCTTTGTTCTTCGACCCACTCATATTTTATAATTAGCTTATTTACTTTCCAATTAATTTTTAATCTATCTTTCCATGGCCCTTTATTGAATGTAATTTGATTACATTATGATCTGAAAAGGATACATTTAATATTTCTGCTTTTCTGTATTTCACTGTGAGGTTTTTATGCCCTAATATATGCTCAATTTTTGTGTAAGTACCATGTACCACTGAGAAAAAAGGTATATTCCTTTCTATTCCCATCCATTTTTCTCCAGAGGTCTATCATATCTAACTTTTCTAAAACTATTTGCTTCTTTTGCTTCTTTCTTGTTTATTTTTTGGTTAAAATTATCTAGTTCTGAGAGGAGAAAGTTGTGGTCCCCAACTAATGTAGTTTTATTGACTCTTCCTATTTCTAACGTAACTCATTTTAACTCATCCTTTAAAATCTGGATGCTAGACCACTTGGTGCACATATGTTTAGTACTGATACTACTTCGTTGTCTGTGGTACCTTTCAGCAAGATGTAGTTTTCTTCCCATGGGGCAGCTAAGTGGTGTAGCGGATAGAGTACTGGGCCTGAAGTCAGGAATACTTGAGTTTAGATCCAGCCTTAGACACTCACTAGCTGTATGACCATGGGCAAGTCACTTAACCTTGCTTGCTTCAATTTCCTCATCTATAAAATGACCTGGAGAGGGAAATGGCAAAGCACTTCAGTATCTTTGCTAAGAAAATCCCAAATGGAGTCACAAAAAGTCAGACATGAGTGAAATGACTCAACAAGTTTCTTTCCTTATCTCTTTCAATTAGATCTATTTTTGCTTTTGCTTTGTCTGAGATCATGATTGCTATGCCTGCATTTTCTTCTGCTTCAGATGAAGCATAATAGATTCTGCCGGAGCCCCTTACCTTTACTATGTCTGTGTGTTTCTCTCTGCTTCAAATGTTTTTTGTAAACAATATATAGTAGGATTCTGGTTTTTAATTCACTCTGTTATCCACTCCCATTTTATGGATGAGTTTAACCCAATTCACATTCAGTTATGACTGCTATATATTTCCCTCCATCCTATTTTTCCCATTTATCCTTCTCCCTCTCTTTTCACCCTGACCTTCTTCACTAGTGTTATGCTTCTGACCACCTCCTCTCCCAATCTGCCCTCCCTTCTATCAGTAATCCCCCCCACCTCTCTTGTCCCCTTTCCCTCCTACTTCCCTATATTGTAAAATAGATTTCTATTCTTTGAGCCATTTGTGATGAGAGCAAGGTTCAAGCATTACCTGCCACTGCCACCACCCCTCCCACCACCTTTCCCTCCATTTTGACAGCTTTCATGCTTCTTCATGTGAGAATTTATCCCATTTTACTTTTCCCTTCCCTCTTCTCTCAATGTAATTTTCTTTTTTAACCCTTAATTTTGTTTTTTTTAAATATCATCCCACCACAGCAAACATAAGCCCATTCCCTCTGTCCATCTATACTCCTTCTAAATGACCTAATGATAAAGTTCTTAAGAGTTACAAGTACCATCTTCTTGTGTATATCCTTATTGAACCCCTTGTTTTCTCTTTCCTATTTACCTTTTTGTACAAATAATACAAGACACGTATGCCATATGGCAGTAGCTACTAAAGTATACACTGTCCATGTCTGTCCCACTATGCAACAAATCTGGATAATTTCAATTTCAAGTTTCTAGCCCAATTTTATTTTCAATCAATTGGTGATCAATAGAATAAATTTTATCCATAAATATTTCAAATTATTAACTTGTTTTATTTCAGATACTGAAATGCCTAGTGATAACTGAAACTAATGATTTAAACAATGCCAAATGATGGTTCTGGGAAAATTTTCTAACAACTTCATAGTTACTCCAGATTTTCTTCGTAGCCTTGTATTAGCACCATCAAACAAAATATAACTAATTTTACTTTTAAATCCTTAAATTATTAAAGCCACAGTCATTTAAAGAAAACAATATATTTTCAAGATATTACACTTTCACTGTAATGTATTTTCAATACATTCTAACTGGCAATACTTCTTTTAAATTAGCAACAAACAACATTATTTGTACAGGAGTTGGTTGAACTGTGTAATGGCTATGTTTAACAACCAGCTAACAAAATTCCTAAAAATTTAACCAGCAGACCTTGAAAGTGACTAGGAGTAAGGTCCTACACACTACTGTCTACTGTCCATAGAAAGGAAAATACCCTCTCTACCTCCGATTCAGAAACGATTCTACATATATATATTTCTGGGAGTAGCTCCACTTATTCCTAGAGGGAAGTGATCCAAGAAAGAATGGAACTGTGACTTGGTTCTCGGATCCATTGTTGAAGGGCTCCACATAAACCCCCTGAGGGAACTGAACCCCCTGTGGTGGCCCTGCCCCAACCTGAGCAGCTGAACTTAATCTCTCACTGAATAGCAGTCCCACCCCCACCAAAAGCCCTGAGGCTGGGAAGCAGCATTTGAATCTCAGACCCCAAGCGCTGGCTGGGTGCATCTGGAGGCGAAGTGGGTGTGGAGAGGACACTCAGAAGTCAAGTCACTGGCTGGGAAAATGCCCAGAAAAGGGAAAAAAAATAAGACTATAGAAGGTTACTTTCTGGGTGAACAGATATTTCCTGCCTTCCTTTCTGATGAGGAAGAACAATGCTTACCATCAGGGAAAGACATAAAAGTCAAGGCTTCTATATCCCAAACACTCAAAATAAATATTCAGTGGGCTCAGGCCATGGAAGAGCTCAAAAAGGATTTTGAAAATCAAGTTAGAGAGGTGGAGGAAAAACTGGGAAGAGAAATGAGAGAGATGCAAGAAAAGCATGAAAAACGGGTCAATACTCTGCTAAAGGAAACCCAAAAAAATGCTGAAGAAAATAACACCCTGAAAAATAGGCTAACTCAATTGGCAAAAGAGGTTCAAAAAGCCAATGAGGAGAAGAATGCTTTCAAAAGCAGAATTAGCCAAATGGAAAAGGAGGTTCAAAAGCTCACTGAAAAAAATAGTTCTTTCAAAATTAGAATGGAACAGATGGAGGCTAATGACTTTATGAGAAACCAAGAAATCACAAAACAAAACCAAAAGAATGAAAAAATGGAAGATCATGTGAAATATCTCACTGGAAAAACAACTGACCTCGAAAATAGATCCAGGAGAGACAATTTAAAAACTATGGGACTACCTGAAAGCCATGATCAAAAAAAGAGCCTAGACATCATCTTTCATGAAATTATCAAGGAAAACTGCCCTGAGATTCTGGAACCACAGGGCAAAATAAGCATTCAAGGAATCCACCAATCACCTCCCGAAAGAGATCCAAAAAGAGAAACTCCTAGGAACATTGTGGCCAAATTCCAGAGTTCCCTGGTCAAGGAGAAAATATTGCAAGCAGCTAGAAAGAAACAATTCAAGTACTGTGGAAATACAATCAGGATAACACAAGATCTAGCAGCTTCTACATTAAGCAATCAAAGGTCGTGAAATATGATATTCCAGAAGTCAAAGGAACTAGGACTAAAACCAAGAATCACCTACCCAGCAAAACTGAGTATAATACTTCAGGGGAAAAAATTGTCTTTTAATGAAATTGGGGACTTTCAAGCATTCTTGATGAAAAGACCAGCGCTGAAAAGAAAATCTGACTTTCAAACACAAGAATGAGGAGAAGCATGAAAAGGTAAACAGCAAAGAGAAGTCATAAGGGACTTACTAAAGTTGAACTGTTTACATTCCTACATGGAAAGGCAATATTTGTAACTCTTGAAACTATTCAGTATCTGGGTACTGGGTGGGATTACACACACACACACACACACACACACACACACACACACAGAGCACAGAGTGAATTGAAGAGGATGGGATCATATCTTAAAAAAATGAAATTAAGCGGTGAGAGAGAAATATATTGGGAGGAGAAAGGGAGAAATGGAATGGGGCAATTATCTCTCATAAAAGAAGCAAGCAAAAGACTTTGTAGTGGAGGGAAAAAGAGGGGAGGTTAGAGAAAAACATGAAGTTTACTCCACCAAAGGAAGGAATAAAATGCACACTCATTTTGGTATAAAAACCTATCTTACAATACAGGAAAGTGGGGGAGAAGGGGATAAGCAGGGTGGGGGAGATGATGGAAGGGAGGGCAATGGGAGGAGGGAGCAATCTGAAGTCAATACTCTTGGGGAGGGACAGGATCCAAAGAGAGAATAGAAGCAATGGGAGTCAGGATAGGATGGAGGGAAATATAGTTAGTCTTACACAACACGACTATTATGGAAGTCATTTGCAAAACTACACAGATATGGCGTATATTGAATTGCTTGCCTTCCCAAAGGGAATGGGTGGGGAGGGAGGGATGAAGAGAATTTGGAACTCAAAGTTTTAGGAACAACTGTCGAGTACTGTTCTTGCTACTAGGAAATAAGAAATACAGGTAAAGGGGTATAGAAAGTTATCTGGCCCTACAGGACAAAAGAGAAGATGGGGACAAGGGAAGGGAGGGATGATAGAAGAGAGGGCAGATAGGTGATAGGGGCAATCAAAATGCTTGGTGTTTTGGGGTGGCAGGAGGGGACAAATGGGGAGAAAATTTGGAATCCAAAATTTTATGAAAATGAATGTTAAAAGTTAAATAAATAAATTAAATTAAAAAAAAAAAGAAAAGAGAGTCACATGATAGGAGACTACCATTTTGAGTATCTATCTCTCAAAGTTAGAAATGCTAAGGTTATTATTAGATCAGTGTTAAATTGATCTGGAAGACTTCCACCTAAAATGCAGAATACAATATTAGTATTAATATTTTTTCTTTGAAATTCTGAATCTGACATCATTATTTTTTAAAGTTGACACGATGGCTAACAAAATCCACTTGCTCATCTTTATGTCATTTCATTTCAATTTAGAAATCCATGTTATTTTCATTAGTCCTGTGTCCATAACAATATACAGTTTCAAGCTGGATAGTAATTTCTTCCACATCTCTTTATACTATGTCACCCAGTCTAATGAATTTTAAGAGGTAATCACAAAAACTCAATGAAGAATTTTAAATTACATTTTTTGCTTAGTTACACTCTAAGTCAATGAAACAAACTATTAAAATCACTGGAGAACATCTTGGGCTCTTCAACAAAGCCTTCATAACTGAGTTAAAGACATTTTAGCATCAGTTTTGTTAAAGAGAAAATTTGGAGAAATTTTAACTGAGTTGATCCTAGTAACAGAGTGTATTTACTTTCTGCAAAAGCAGCCTACATTGGTATGAAACTCTCAAGTATGAATTCTTTGACCATTACAATACACAAAACAAAATACAAAATGGCCTTCATTCTAGAGGGGCCCCCTTCCATTTCTATAGTTACCTGGAGACAGCAGCATTAAATGGGACAGATGGTGCTTAAGAATCATAATTTTTTAAGAAAAACTGTTCTGAATCATTATGAATTAGAGAAAAGGAAATTGAAACAATTCTGAGGTACCCCCCCCATATCTAATAAAGTTTGACTAATAGGACAGAAAAGAACAACGACAAATGTTGGAGGAAATGTGGGAAAACTGAGACACTGATACATTGTTGGAGTTGTAAACTCATCCAACCATTCTTTACAGCAATCCAGAACTATTCCCAAAGGACCCAACAATACCATTATCAGGTCTGTAACCCAGAGAGATAAGAAACGTAAAGGAAAAGGACCTAATGTACAAAAATATTTACAGCAACTCTTTTAGTGCTGGCAAAGAACTGGAGATTGAGGGGATGCCCACCAATTGGAGAATGGCTGAACAAGTTGTGGTGCATGATTCTGATGGAATACTGTAAGGAACGAGTAGGAAGCTCTCAGAAAAACCTGGGTTTACATGAACTGATGCCAAGTTAAATGAGCAGAACCAGGAGAACAATGTACCCAGTGACAGCAATGCTGTATGACGATGAACAATTGTGAACTTAGCTACTTTACCAAGAGTACTCCGAAGGGCTTAGTATGAAAATGGTCTGAATACAGATCGAAGCATACTTTTTTTACTTTATTTTTATTGGGGGTTTTTGGTCTGTGTTTTCTTTTACAACATTACCAACTTGGAAATACTCTAAATGTGGAATATTTATCTTATAACCAAGTAGTTGTACTACTGGAGGGATTAAATCTTAACTAATCTTGACAGTATCACCATAAATGAAACCAGAAAAAGGAAGGAAGTTGTAGGCAAATGAAAGGCTGGCTCACAGGCTTTCTTTAGAGAAACAAGTAAAGAAGATGGCAGAAATGGTCTTAATCTGTGTCCAACAGTAAAAAGAAACATTATTTCAAGGGACATCTGGTCAACCTTGTATGGCAGTGCTAGTGATAAATATCTGTAAAAATATCATGAAAATAATGTCAGTTTATGCACCAAAATATGTGGCAATGGGTAAGGAGCTGGAAAAATTCTACCAAGAATTTAATGAGACCCTCAAAACTTAAGTCAATAAATATCTTGATACCTAATGACATGACGTATGAAGTTATATATTATGATTAGGAATAAGGAATGAGAGGAGGTAATACTTGACTTGTTAATTTTCTTGACATTAGAGAGATATGGCCACCAAAGGCAACACCAGTTTTGAATATAAACTCATTTACCAAATCTTATGAAGAAGGATCTTTAAAGATTATACCTCCCTCATGAAAAAAGAAAGAAGCAGTGTAGGTTAAAACCAGCTTAATGAAAACTTATCAAGAGACCTAACCAAGCAGATACTTGAGGATGGAACTGGAAGTAAGACAACAAGGAGATGAAAGCTAAGAAAGATTTTCAAAAGACGTTTTTTACATTCTTTTCACCATCAAGGACAGTGAACAGTCCCATACATGTTTACAAGGGAGGCAGAAATGACCCTGAAGAAATCAAGGAAAAGCAGTTGAACAAGAGCAAATATACACCCAGAAAGAGATTAGTGCTGGAGTGTGTCTGCACACAAGTGTGAGAGGACTAAAATCAATTACTTGGGGCATCTGAAGGAAGGAAACACACAAAAGGTATGGAAAAAATTTCATCCTTTATTACTACTCCAAAAAGCACAAAGAACATCAGTAATTACTGACCTACAAACCTACTCTCCATTTGGCAGCTAGATGGCTCAGTCGATAGAGTACTGGGCCTGGAGTCAGGAAGATATGAGTTTAAATTCAGTCTTAGAGACTTACTAGCTGTGTGACCCTGGGCAAAACACTGAACCCTCATTGCCTCCCCTTCAGAAAAAAAAGAGAATGGAAAGGAGGGGAGGAGAGGGGAGGGGAGGAGAGGGGAGGGGAGGGGAGGAGAGGAGAGGGGAGGGGAGGAGAGGAGAGGAGAGGAGAGGAAAAGAAAAGAAAAGAAATCCTTTGATGCTGCACAACTGCAATTTCTAGAGTTTTCGGTTCCCTTTTCTCTTGGGGCCACAGGATTTACTGGAAGTGATAAAGGGATATGCAGGTTTCTACTCAAGAAAGAGTTTCAAATCATCATCTCTCTGGCCACTTCAACTCTGATTTTCTCCACATTCAGTCAGTCTTTTAAAAGCCAAGTACAAGACTGCTTCGGAAACAATTATTCTTAATATGATGACAATGGGCCAGTGAGTACTCTGAGCAAAGTGAATTCACTACTTACCAAAGAAACACCATAAAAGCCAGAACAAAAGTCTCATTGTATCACTGTCAGGCACAAACCTGACAGGCACAAACCAGTCAAGGAAATCTCCCAGGAGGGCCTCTAGGCCTTTATATCAAATAACTCTGCAAAGGGCTATTTTCACCAAAAATAAAACGGTCTTTACCTTATAATGAATGAATGATATCTCTTAATCTTTCTAGCAATGATTTTATTTTTAAAGAAAGAAACTTTCTAACCCAAATGAATCTCTAAACAAAATTCCAAGAAGTCTAAGAATGTTATTCTAACATAGGATGCCAAAATTCTGGACAGTCTGCTCTCAGGATAAGTGCTCGTAAATTATTGCCTCTTGGCACACCTTCTCTTCCTCCACTTTTGAAACCAGAAATTCTCCATAAAGTTCCATGTGCTTTCACAACAGTATTAAAAGAAGCAGACAGCTGAGGCAATGAAAGGAGGGGGTCAAGAAGGTGTGACAGTAGTCCTTTGTATGTCTGGGACACTGGGAAGCCTGCAGAATGAGAGGGTTTCCTGCATAATGCTGAGTTACTGAATTTGAGATCATTTATGATGGTAGCTTTTATTTTCCTCTTATTTTTGAAAAAATACACACAAAATATGTATAAATAGGGAAGTGTTTACCTTTTCTCTAGTAAATCTAAGTGGCTTCCTCCTGTTTAGGCTATTAATCTTGAAACTCTCATCCTGTCTTTGAAATCAATTTTAAACAAAAGGTCTATGGTTTCAGATTTCTGTTTAAATATAAGGCTGCAACTCCAATCTGGTGAGGAAAAAACAAGTTAGCAGCTGTGGGTAGGTTTCCAGGAGGTTCAATCAAGAAGGAAGATGGAATGAAACAGATTGTAAACCTTTCATTTCTAGTTGAAGGAAGTAGTTGGGGTAGCAAAAGAAAAGAAGCCAATGCTCTTGATACATTTGACTATTTATAGAAATCTGATTCATAAGCTCATTCACTGATAAGATGGCTTGTTGGAAATCATAATATTACAATGTTTTAATATTATATGAATAAATGGTAATAAATGAAGAAAGAGTGTGGTGTACTAAACATAATTAGAGTCTATTTTTCCAAGTAATAATGAAAATCAATAATACATCTATTATTTCAAAATTTTAAGATTTTGGAAAGAGTAAAGGACATTTATCATTTTTATTTAGGTTGTTACTTAGCCTCCTTTGATTTGTAACTTCGCATACTCTAAATTATGTTTTTTTAAATGAAAACCTGTATCTACAGATAACATTTGGTCCAATTTAAATATTGCTTTAAGGTTTATGATATGCTTTACATTCATTACCTCATTTTATCATTACAACAATTTTGTGAGATAGGTGTTATTATTATCCCCAATTAAAGATGTGGAAAATGAGGTTCTGAAAGACAAAGTGACTGGCTGAGGATAGTTAGCAACTTAAGTATCTGAGGCAGGATTCAAACATACCTCTTGGTAATTCTAATTCCAGTGTTCTCAGTTCAAAACAACTAAAAATTTAAATTATATCCTTTTATAATGAATGCAATAAGAAAATTCAAACTTCTAGTTAAGACTGCAGTGAGAATGGTTTAGGGAAGATACAGCTCAGCTGAGAAATATATGTTGAATCAATGAATGAATATAAACAGATAAATGAATGAAAAAGCATTAATCAAGCCCTGATTACATCAAAGAACTCTACTATACCCTGGGAATACAAATAGAAAATGATAGCCATCTCTGTTCTCAAAGAAATCACATCTTCATGGGGAAAAAGAACGCATATTGGAGATTTCAACAGCAAGTTAGATGAAAGGCCCCTGTACGCCTTAGAGTGCAAAGACAATGGTAATGTATCTTCTTTAATGTCAGTTTCATTGGTTTAAAAAATCTATTTCTGATGCCAAACCATTAGAAAATACAAAGGGCTTTGAAAGTGAGAACTAGAATTTTCTTCTTCTGGGTCTTCAGTAGCTGTGGCTGCTGAAGAGGCAGAGCTATAGAACCTGCACAGGATGCCAGGTCCTGCCTCCTCCTGGACCATGGATGGGAGGTGACAAGTCTAGAAGCAGAGCCTGGGGAGTACACTGCTATACCCCTGGGATTGTGGGGCTTCTGCGTTGTCTCCATCTGAGTTTGAAGAAAAGTGAGTCTAAAGTCAAGGTGGTGGCACTGGTTTGATCCACTTTGGGCACATGCCATATTTCTGTCTTTTACTCAAGGTGTCTTACTGCTTTGTCTAGGCTGACTTGACTGGCCCACTAGAGTTGGCTGGTGGTTGGTAATGGTGAGGAGGAAAGACCTCTTCTACCCAAGGACTGCTCCCCTAGATAATGGTGTCAGGGTCCAGATTAAAGCAGTACTGATAATCCTGCGGGCATTACTATTCCTAGGTCTCTTGGGTTTACCGATCCAGCACTGGTGGCAGTTGATGTTGGTGGTGATAGGGATGATGGATCTCTTCTCCCCAAGCAATGCTCCTCTCAGTGTTGGCAACAAGAGTCAAACTAATGATGAAGAAGGGTGACAAATGAAATCGAAAAACATACCTAAGTTCCTCTGAACCATAAAGCAGTGGTCTCCAACTTTTTAACTACAGACCCAATTAGTAAAATATTGAGCATACACTCCCAATATGTGTATATTTAATTATAAATTATACATACTATAATAACTATGAATAGTATGTTACCCAATAAGTATACCCAATAAGTTACCCAACAGTATGTTACCCAAGAAATTTTAAAAATATCAATATGAAATAATATTTGATCTTAGAGTCAAGAGGAGTGGTTAGAATTTCTTGAGTAAGGGAGTGACAAGTTCAGAAGTTCACATTAGGAAATTCTCTTTGGTAGCCTTTTGAAGGATAGATTAGAGAGAGGGAGAGACTTGAGGCAAAGGGATCACTTAAGAGGACTCTGTAATAGTCTACATGAGAGATAAAAAGGGCCTAGAGTAGAATGAAGGCTTCTAAAATGTAGTGAAGGTGTGAGATTCAAAATGTAGAAGTAGAAAAGATAAGAATGGCAATTGATCTGATACAAGAAGTTACACAGAGGAGTCAAAAATGATGATGGTGAAGATGGGTGACTAAAAGGATGGTAGTGTCTTTAACATGGGCAGCTAGATGGCACAGAGGACAGCTGGTCCTGGAGTCAGGAAGACTCATCTTCCTGAGTTCAAAACAGGCCTCAAACTCTTACTAGCTGGGGGACCCTGGGCAAGTTGGTTAACCCTATTTACTTCAGTTTTCTCATCTGTAAAATGAACTAGAGAAGAAAATGACAAATCACTCCAATAACTTTGCCAAGAAAACCCCAAATGGGGTCACAAAGAGTCACGCATGACTGAAATAACTGAACAGTGCCCTTAACAGAAATGGGGAAGTTAGTACGAAAAATATGTTGGGGAGAAGAGTAACAGTATCTGTGAAGCAGGTCACAACATATCCATGCCTGCTCATCTTTTGAGATTCACTCTGCTTCACCCAAAATGAAAAGGGGTGGAATGCAGGGCTCTAGTTTGCCTTTTCATCGCTGTGCACTGCAAAGTCCAACCTTTAGTCCCCTGGCACACCAAAGTGATCTGGGAAGCAAGAGATAGGTATGTCAAAAGAGTGCAGGGGAATTTTGTCCCATGCCACCCTTGTAAGTGGATCCAGTCTCCAATCCCAATTACGCTGCTCTGCAGGACCAACACTCAAAAACGTAAGAGGTTGGAAAGCTCAACAGTAGAAGGAAGAAGAGTGGAGGGGAGTATTAGGGGATACGGATTAAGTGTGATTGTGTTGAAGACTAGACTATCATTAATCTTGGGAAGAGTAGATTTCAATTCATTTTCTCAAATACAAATTGATTTTATTATACACACCCTGATGTTATACCAATGTCACTCTGGAGACCATGGCTACGAAGGCCAAACCAAGAATATGCCTCCTGGTAGAGGGATGTCCTAAGAGAGCAAACTAAAGCCAACAGTAACCTTGGTAGATCTATTTCAGGACTAAAGCCTGAAGATCAGATTTCCCAGTAAGTGAATGCACATCCTAGACTTGAAGTTACAAGTGATCTGGGTCAACCCTCTAAGAACCAAGGTATCCTGAGGCAGACCTCTCCAAACTGCCTACTCTGAGAAATGACAAGACCAGCTCAACCCACTGGGGGATCCTCAAGACTGAAGAAAGCTCTAGACTGACCATGAAAGAGGCTTGGCACCAATGCTGTGTGCAGTTCCCAGCAGCAGGATAGGACTGAGATTTCAGGCCAAAGCTCTGGAAGAAAGCAGAGCCTGAAACCATCAGGATGACAGGCAAACAACTCCAGACTGTAGAATGTAACCAAGATTATCAATGATGACAAAAGGAACTTCACCCTAATCCCTCTTTTCTTCAAGGGATCTTTCCCCTCTGAGGAATTTAAAAGTAACTCCTTTTCACACAAGTCTAGGAACATCGATTCACTACCATGTGGCAGGACACACTAAATGATACCTAAACGTCCCTGTCCAGGGCTCTGGGTAACTGAAGTATAAAAGTCATAGTGCTGCTCATCAATTAATGACATTCAGTCTCTTACCTCAGCTTCATTATTGCCTTGTTGAGTGTTTCTGTTTAACATAAGAGGAAATAAAGTAAAAGAAGTTATCTAGAATGACAAGTGTGCTTAAAACACATGATTATTGTTTTAAAGTACATCTATTTTGAAGTAAGTGATCATTTTTTAGTGTTAAAAGAAAAAGATAAAAACACCACCACCCAGAAAGTATATAATTAATGGTCTATTTTATTAACACAATCAAAGGCAAATTCCATTCACTTCCATATTTCCATTGTGTGTTGGCACTACAGAATATATACATGCAATATATCACACAAAATTCATTTATGAAGACATCATTTTATATGTTTTGGTAAAGTCCCCACATTCTACTCCTCTCCCTGTCTTACTACACAACTGATAAATTTTCAGCATTTTTTCTTGATGTTGTTACGCATCCATAAATAAGAGCTGGAAAAAGTATAAGGTGATAGGATAACACACTAAATTACCAGGAATTCTACCCTAATGCCACTTACTGCAATAAAATATTGTGATATCTCTGTGCAAATGTGACCATGAATTGTAACTGATATGCACATGATATTTTAATATCCTGTGCAAATGTGGAATTCACAAAAACAAACGCACCATCACCACCATCTGCTCCTTTATCATTCTCCTTAATTTATCTTGTTTGTATAACTACACTGCTGCACCTTTGTCAAATAGTCCTAATTATAACGGCTTCACAACATTTTACTTATAATGGGGCACTGAATTGGGAGCACTGTTCAGCAGACATCACAAAACGCAGCACTTTCTATTATGTGCACTTTATTCACACATTCAGCAAGCATTTATTAAATGCTGATTCTGTGCCAAGTAGTATGATAGGTACCAGGATTTTTAATAAGATTATTTAAATGGTTCCATTATCTAATCAAAGTCACCAGTGTCTTCTTAAGTATCAAATTTGAAGGTCCTTTATTAGTACTCATTCTTTATAACCCCTTTACAGAATTTCAATCAATCAACAAGGATCTATTAAGTATTTACTACGTGCTGGTCACTATCCTGGGAAATGGAAATACAAAGAAATCACTCTATTTTCAAAAAGGTGAAGTTCTATTTTCAGAGATAACATGTACATACATAAGTTTATGCAGAACAAATACAAAATAAACACAAAGCAGTTATGTGAGAAGGGTGCTAACACCTGCAGAATCAGAAATGGTTTCAGGTAGGTTATATCTGAGCCATATCCTGAAGGAAGAGAAGGATTCTATACAGCAGAGATGAGGAGGGTATGGGCACAGAGACACAGAGACAGAGAGTGCTATGTGCAAAGAACAGAGAGGATAATTGGGCTGAACTGTAGAAGGCACAAAGAGTAATACTGTCAAATGAGACTGGAGAGATAGGTGAGGCCAGTCTGAAAGGCTCTGATAACTAGATAGAAGCTTGTGTTTTATGCCAGAGGCAATAGGGAGCCACTGGAGCTTACTGAGAAGCAGAGTAACATGGTCAGACCTACACTTAAAGAAAATAATTTTGTCAGTTCTGTGAAGAACAGATTATAGAAGAGAGAGACCTGAGTTAAGGAGACCAATTACAGTCATCCCTTGCACATCACAGGGGAGCATCCCTACAATCTGGAAAGTCCAAGTAAAATTTTTGACCCTCTCTTCAAAGTACTGAAGATGAAATATGAATTTTTTTCTTTTCCTTCTTTGGGGTGTTTATAGTACCTTATTGTAAAATGTGGGTTGAAATTATACAATACCATAACATATACTTTATACATTTCGGAGTCTCTAAACTTTTTCTGTGTCATCTGCTTGCCTTTGCATGTCATCTGCAGCTTCTGCAAAATTCCCCCAAAATTTCCATTTTAAGTTCTTATGCTAAGCTGTGATATATTGAAACAACAATGGGGAAAGTCATGATGTGGAAAGGATGTAGTAGTAGTAGACTGCTGAAATAATCTAGGCAAGGGGTGACAAGGGCCTGAACTAAGCTATGTGAGCATCTAAAAGAGGTTAGATACGAGAGACGTTGTGGAGGTAGAAATGGCAAAATTTGGCAACTGAGTGGATATGTGAAGTGACAAAGAGTGAGAAGTCATATATAATACTGAGGTTACAACCTGGATGACTAGAAGAATGGTGGTAGCTTAGATGGAAATAATGAAGCTTGAAAAAATAATAAGGTTGGATTTGAAGAAAAGATGATTTCAGTTCTGGACATGAGTTTGTGTCTCTAAGATGCCTAGTCTGAAATACTCAATAGAGAATGGGTGATATGGAACTGAAAATCAGAGGAGAGACTAAGGCTTGATATACTGATCTATGGTGAATCTGCAAAAAGATGATAATTAAAGCATAGGAGCTGAGTACAGAGAAAGAGTACAGAGAAAGAAGAGGACCCCGTTGGCCTGATTCCCATGAACTGGATTTAGGGGAGACAGAGTTTGCATAGAGTAGTCAGCCTCACTCTCTCTTTCAAAATTATAAAGTCCGGTGGCAAGACAAAAGACAAGATGACTGCCATGGCCTGGGATGCAGTGGATGACCTTGGCCTCTTCAGTATCTGACCAAACTCTAAGCACTCTGCTTCAGCCGCCTTCACGGCCACGGGAAAAAACTTCTTCTCATCTGTCAATTCCACCAGAGGAAGTCTTTACATGCTTGAGGTAAAATGAATGAAAGAAGTGGAAGGGGAGGTAATGACCAGAGACACTTCTCCCAAGGAGTTTGGCTGAGAAAAGAAGGGATATGGCAAAGTCCAAAGGGTGTTGTTTTGGTTTTTTTTAAGATGGGGGACATTTGGATATGTTTATCAATAACAGGGAAACAACCGGTAGACAGGGAGAAGTTGAAGATTAGAAAGGATGGATGACAGTGGGGGTAATCTTCTAAAGAAAAACAATAGGGGAGAGAATCAAGAGCACATGCTTACATTTGTTTCTATCATGATATTTTGCAGAATAAAAAAACGAAGCTAATGCATGATTCTTTCTGAGTCAAAGCTTTCATCTTCACACCCCTTACTTCCCCCATACACACACATTCTCATACTTTCATCCCTAAAGTAGCCTGTTGTAGATTGTCTCTTTTATAGCTTACCTGATCTTGGCATGTATAAATATCTCTTCAAAGTGATGACAACTCCATCCTTAGTCTCAAATAGTTGAGTAGAAATAAAATGCTGCTCATTTCAGAGAGTTTTCATTTTAATAAACTCTTTGATCACTATGGTTTTCATCCATCAAAGCTTCAAAATATCAAATTAAAATCCAATTTTAAGTATCCATGTCAAAGAAAGGAAAGCTTGAAAATAATAATTTATTCATTCAGCTGGGTTGGGACTTGACCTTCCTCTCTTCACATCAGGAAAATCTGTCTAATGCAACGGGTTGTGATTCAAAACCATTCTGGTGGCATTTCAACTGAGAAGCAAATAACAGAGAGATAGCTTGATACAATGAAAAATGCATGGACTGTGTAGAAAGAGAGTTCGAATTCAAATCCCACCTCAACATTTAGTACTTTTGTGACTTTGGGCAAGTCACCTAACATCTCTGAGATTCCATTAGCTCATCTGAACAGAGGTGGGGGAGGGAGAGTGAGGATTAGACTAGATGGCCTTCAAGTTTCCCTTTAGCTCTAAAAATGTATACAAATGGTTGGCAAAGAGAAAAATATATATGATCACAAATAAGAGCTTACTACAAATTCTAAAATTTTAAATTTTGTTTTGCTAGACTATGTAGCTATATATCAAGGGTTTTATTTTTTGAACTTTTAAAATAATTGTTCACTTAGGGGTGGAGGATAGTGGGAATAGCAGACGAACTTTAAAGACCTTAGTAACTGAAAAATAAAAAGATAAAATTTCAAAAAAGAAAATGCCTGAATCATCTATTTCAGAAAGTCTAGAGTCAGTAAAATTTCCATTAGCTGGTGTTATTCAACTTTCATAACAATTCTCATTCTAAATACCTAACAGCAAGTGAGAGTGTTAAGTGATTAGGATCTATTATATACCTCAGAATTGCTAGGTTATTAATATAATCCTGTGGAAATCATTCAGTCTTTTTGAACTATCTCTTTATTTATAAGAAATAAAAATGTTGATAAGTTGTTGCTTGAGAGGAAAAAGAGAAAACTGTAACATTTATATAGTTCTTCAGGCCTTTGGCAAATTAATCATGTAACATCAGCAAAAGCAGTTTGTTCACTGCAGAATGGTTTTTAAACTATGAGGATAATTTTAACATCTAAAAAAGTTTTCCCCCAAATGAAAAATGGTCAGGTGATTTCAACAGACAGCTTACAGAGAAAGAAATTAAAATGCTCTAAATCACTAATGATGAGAAAAATGCAAATCAAAACAATTCTGAGGTACTACGTCACAGCCATCAGGATGGCTGAGATAACAAAAGAGAAAAATTACAAATGCTGGAGGACATATGGGAAAATAGGTACAGTAAATACATCGATGGCAAAAATATGAACTAGTCCAATCACTAAGTAATATGACCACTAAATCTAAAGTGACAGGTGATAAAACAAAAAGAACTCATATGTACAAAAATTTATAGCAGTTGTTTTTGTGGTGAAACTTGGAAACTGAGGGGATGATCATCAATTAGGGAATAGCTGAAGAAGTTATGGTATATGATTGAGATGGAATACAACTGCACTGTAAGAAAGGATGGAGAGGGTGTCTGAAAAACCTAGGCAGACTTATACGAACTGATTCAAAGTGAAGAAAGCAGAACTGGGCAGAAAAAATTTAGACAATAACATCAATATTGCAAAGATAATCAAAAGTGAAAGACTTAGTAACTGATCAATACAATGATCCATCATAATTCGAAAGGATTTGTGAGAAAAATGTTTTCCACTTCTAAATGGAATGTTGATGGATTCAGAAGAAAGAACGAAGCATTTTTTCTTTCCTTTTGTTTTTCTTGTTTATTGCTTTATTTTTTGGTGGTAGGAAAACATGGCTAATTTTGAAATTGGTTTTAAATTACTTAACATTTGTAATGTTTGGTATTTATAACTTTTCAACTGGGGGAGGAGGGAACTAGGTAGAGGGAGAGAGTGTGGAATTGAAAATAAAACTGAATAATAAAGGGAAAATAAATAAATAAAGATTTTTCTACCAACGTCAACTATTTTTCTAACATACTAGGCAGTCAACAAACATTTATTAATGCCTTCACTGTGTTAAGTGCTGTGTTAAACAGTGGGCGAGTATCTTTCTTTTCCATTGATCACATCAGTTTCTATCCACATTTCAGCCTCACCCCAGCTCACTCCAATCTTGAAGGAGAAAAAAGAGAATTGTGATTGAAATGCTGTCCTGAGCCTATCTTCCAATTTACATTGACAGCCAAAGAAAAAGATGTTTGTCAAAGAGAAAACACAACAGTGGGATCTTAACAAAGCTTTGTGTTTTCTAAAAGTTTTTGAAAAGCCACAATTACAAAGGTAACATGAGTTCTGGAGGAGGTTAAAATGAGTTAAAGAGTATTATGATATCAACAGATTTGTTTATATTAAATGAGTCTTTATATTTTAAAAGATAAAAACCTTTCTGAGCTTTTGTTTCTCAAAAAAGCTTGAAGTCTGAAAGAATCAAGACTGCTGTTAACAGAAAAGTATGGATCTATTATAGCCTCTTACCAAAGAGACTCATTCATCTTCAACTGCCTTCCTGTCTTACTAGTCTCATATACTGCATTTAATTAATATGAGCAAGGGTTTTGTCTTTTCTGTGTTTTGCTGCAGCACCTAGCATTTATGGTGCTGACTTGCATTTTTGTGGGTCAGTGGAGAGCTGGCTGCTATAAAAAGAGACAGAGTCTATGTTTAATGGATTTAAGATATAGCTAATGTCAAAACAGAAGTTAAATAAGAATTATTAATAGGAAGAGAAGCCAAATCTCTAGCATTCTAATTGTTTCTACATCTTTATTTCACAGACACACACACACACACACACACACACACACACACATTATCCTGATGCTATCTGTATCAGAGTAACAATAGCATATACTCCTCCCAATTAGCCATAACTGGATCTCTGCTATCTCCACCAACATCCAGTTTGAGCTATTTATTAGGTAAGTAAGAGATGAACAGGTAAGCAATCAAGAAGACTAAAAGGAGAAAGATGGCTTAGGGTTAGAATCCGTGTTCCTCCTCCCCAACTCCAAGATCTACTCCACAATAAGGCCATTCTAACTAGCACTAGCACCAAGGACAGAGCACCCTCTGTCTCTGCTAAAACAAGATGAATGCTTCAAACAAAATTCTAAGTTATATTAAATGATTAATTCTTGCCTTCAACCTTACTTGGTAAATTTAGGTTGCACAGACTGAAAAGTAATATGGTGTAATGGAACGGAAAAAGGGCCGGATTTGAAGTTGGGAACTTGTATCTGAATACTAGTTCTATCACTTACTATTAGTATGCCTTTGGATCAGTCACTTAGGGGCCTTGATTCTCATTTTCTTTTCTATAAAATGAAGTAGTTGAAGTCTATGACTTCTATAATCCCTCTTAACTCTAAATCTGTATTCTATGATAACAGATTTTCTATAACACAGATAGAGACTCAACTTAATTATAAAATAAAAGTGCTTAAGTAATTTGTTCCCAAAGAGTAAAGGATAATAAAAGAAAAATAATTAAGGAATCTTAGTTCAGTCACTGGCTTCTTTCAAAAATATCACAGAAAAACAATGAAACAGACACTAGTCTGTCACAAGATACTCCTAAATAAAATTAAAATTTTGAGTATAACTTACTCAACAAATAAACTTAATTTACCTTTTATGGTAAGCAAATTATTATTTTACTGTTATAAATACATTACTCCTTGAGCATAAACCAATCACCCTATGACTTTCTTCTCTACTAAATACAGCTTGAAATTTCTGATACATATAACAAATTTAACATGGTAGTTCCAACACTGTCCTGTCTATCAAATGTTCCCTTAAAAATTTCTTTCTGTTCTCTTCTGTTTAGTTTTTAAGTGATTTATTAACACTTTTTTCCACTTCTAGAATCATTACCATGACTCCACTAGTCCTCCAAATCTCCTACTACCACTTCCTCAAATTAAAGCCCTCCCTTTTAACAAGTGTAATGAATGAAGCAAACAACCCATACTCTGGCCATTTTCAAGAATGTATGTCTCATTCTGCACTTGTAATCCCTAACTTCTCTACTAAGAGATAGGAAGTATGACCCATCATCAATGGGTCATCATAACTGGTCATCACACGGATCACAGTTCACAAGTCTTTGAAAGTTGTTTTCCATTACAATGCTGTACTCATCATATAAAATGTTCTCCTGATTCTGCTCCCTTCACTCTGCAACATTTCACAAAAACCCTTGGAGGTTTTCGTGCATCTGTTGTCCCCTTCTTTAATTTTTTACATCTCAATAATAGTCAGTTACATTTACATACCATAATCTGTTGATCCATTCCTCGATTAATGGGCACCCACTTTGTTTCTAGTACTTTTCCACAAACAAAAAGTGTTGCTATACTATTGAACATAATGGTCCTTTCTCTCTTTCTATCATTTCTTTGGAGTTTGAATCTAGTAGGGGTGTCACTGGATCAAAGGGTATGTATGCACAGTTCGGTATGGTTTAATCACTTCACAGCTCTAGGAAGAGTGCCTATTCTTCCACAGTTACTCCAACAATGCTCATTTTCCCTTTTTGTCTTCTTTGTCAATCTATTGAGTGTAAGCACCTAACTTCTCTAAAATCATATATAGATCCTTGAGCATTTATAATTTTGTTACATTAGTCTATGTCTGAGAAGACCATAGTGAGGTACCCAGCTACTATATTTTTCCTATTTCTCCCTAGAATTAATTAATTTTCCTTTGTGTACTTAAATATTATGCCAATGGTGGATATATTTAAGTATTAATGTTATTTCATAACATAGTGCCATTAAGTGTATGTAGCTTCCCTGTTTTATCGCTTTTGACCATATCTATTTTTATTGTTGCCTTAGCTAAGATCATGGTTGCTATCCCTGAGTTTTTGAATTTGCCTCAAGCATAATAAATTCTGCTCTAGCCCTTCATGTTAATCTTGTTTGACACTACTTAATGCTTTAAATGTGTTTACTGTAACAACCTATTTTTGGATTATGCTTTTTAATCAATTTCAATATCCTCCTCTACTTCATGGGTGTATTCATTTCATTCACATTCACTATCATGATTGTTCCTGTGTACTTTCTTCCACCATAAGCTCTTTTATTTTTTTCCTTTCTTTTCTCTCTCCCAATCTCTCTTTGTAAAGATAGAAAAAGGAAAGGTACAGGTTCAGCACCAGTCATCTATAACAGGTCTGCTCCTTGTCTTATGTCTCCCTTCTCTTCACCAAGCCCTAACCTCTGTCTTATAAACTAATGAATATTAAGATAACGAATGTGAAAAAGTTAATACATTACTACCCCTGTTGATAAATTATGTCTTGTACACAGATTTGTGGAACCAGAATGGTTCTGATTCCTACAAGAAAGTGTCAGGGAGCAAAGGTGGCCACTTATGAGAGTTTGTTGAAGGTTTAGACTGGTCAGTAACAACCTGTCTTTCTAGACACAGAATTCCTTAAACCAAGGCTTCTTAATATACAAAACAGGAATAAAAATACCTCTAACTACCCACTTCAGAGAAGTGCTTTGAGAATCCACTGAAATAGCGTATGTAAAGTGTGTTACAAACTATAAAACACTGTGTCAACTATTTTTATTAGATAATGAATGAAAAATTTTACCAATACAAAATGCCACCATTTTGCCAGTAAAAAAATATTAGGACCTGAGGGAAAATTAAGATTTTCCCTTCATCTATTTATACCTTATCAAGAAAAGTATATTCTTTGTCACACTGTTATTTCATTAAAAGAGATCTCTTCCTACCATGTTTTAAGACTAGTTACTAGTATAGTTTTGAGTTTTAACAATAAAAAGGTCATTGCAATTTTAGCCTATAAAAGGATCTTTGTTTTTTATTATAGTTCAACTTGTTTTAATATTTTAAAACACTATGTATAAATTTTAAAGCTACAGTAGCAACAGATGACAGACCCCTGCCAACTGTGAATCTACTGGCAAAAGAAGAAACAAACTTGCTGGAATCAAGTGATGGAAGCAGTAAACTGGACCTTTCAACCACCTGATTGAAGGACTGCAAAAATGAAAACACTATGAAAATATAACTGCTAATGAGTGTTTGATAGGAGATTCTGAATAGTCATAACCTTGAGAAGAACACATCTTTCAAAAATGCACATTCCATTTATAGATGCATTATGTACAGATTCCTAAAACTATCAAGTTCACAAAAAATAGGCAATTATTGATATTTTACATTTTAAAATAAAATGGAGCAGACAAAACCCAAAAAAACTAGCTAGAATCATAGCCACTACAATAAGAAGTTCTTTGTGTTGTTACTGAACAAACAAAATAATTTGTCTGAAATTAATATTTCTAAGTCATTATTACCTTGATGTGCGTCATTTAGTCGACCAATAAACACTTATCTACCATGAACAAGACATCATGCTAGGTAACCTTGTCCTTAAGAAACTCATACTTCTATGAAGGGAGAATGAGGGATAGCATGTACAAAGATAAATACATTAAGAACATATGCAAAATAATTATCAAGTTATTTTGTTTAGAAAACACTTTAAAAACCAATCCAGTGTATCTGCCAAAAAAACAAAAAACAAAACCAAACGGGGTCACAGAGTTGGACACAACTGAAACAACTATAACAGTCAGCTCTGCGCATGAGGGAAATGACTTTGGCAGCACTGTGGGGGATGGGCTGTGGCGAAGTGAGACATGGAGACCCAGCAGAAGACCTACTGTGTAAGTAGAGAAGGCGTGGACACGAGAGATATCATGGAAGCAGATATAGCAAGGACAAAAGCACTCATACACTTTCTAAATGAATCACTCCTATCAATCATATAATGCAAATAACATTTCCGTTAAGGTGAAAATCAGGACTTTTACATCTTGTTCCTCATTTACAACTCTCTGGCAAGGCAGGATATCAGTTTCTTATTTCAGCAGCAGCACAATATATAATACCTTTTCAACACAGCCTTCCTGAGATACCTGCTGAACCTTGACAATTATCTGAATGCTCCTCAGAGATGCTGAGATTTAACTCTAGTTGAAAACACACATCCCTAAAAATAAATTTCCCCTCTACTCTTACTCCAAATAAAAGAGAACCTCTCAGTCCCCACAATTCATTGCACTAGAACTAGGTATATAATCCAAAATCTACTGATATTTCCCTCCACTAAGTAAACATTAATTATATCCCTCCCCTTAATTCACTGATCCTACCACCCTTGAACACCCTCAGGTGTTCATCGCTTTTCACCTACATTATTTTAGTAGTCTCCTAATTTAGTCTCCTCTGTCCTCTTAAATCTATCAACCCACAAAGCTGTCAAAATATTTCAAACGCACAAACTGATCACAGCACCGCCCTACTTAACAGATTCCAGTAATTTCTTATTTCATCAGAGGTCAAATTGGCATATATATGTGTATATATATAATGTATACATATATATATACATATATATATACATATATATATATATATATATATATATATATATATATATATATATATACACACAAATATCAATCTCCTTCATGAATTCTTCATTCCAATCAAATTGCCCTTTTGGACATTTTTCACAGAAGACATGACATCTCCTATCTCTGTCCCTTTGCATAGGCTGTGTCTCATGCCTAGAACACACTCCCTCCTCACCTCTTCCTCTTAGAATCTTGCCAAACCTGATTCTGTCTCCACAAGATTTGTAGACACATCCCCTTTCCTCTACACATAGCCACCACCCTAGTTCACCTTAACTATTGCAATAACCTCCTATTTGGTTTTCCTGCTTCAAGCCTCTCTCCACTCCCATCCATTCTCCATACAGCAGCCAAAGTAATTTTCCTCAAGTACAGGTTTAACCATATCATCCCCCTTCTCAATAAACTCTAGGGGAGTTGAGCAGGTGGTGCACACCTGTAATCCCTGCAAGAGGATGGGAGGATGCTGTGGCTGCAGATCATTTGAACCTAGGAGTTCTAAGCGGCAGTGCACTAAGTTAGTGAAGTGTCTGCACTGAATATAAAGAGACCTCAGGAGAGAAAGGCCACCAGGGAGTGTAAGGAGGGGAAAACTGTTCTAGATTTGAAACAGAGCAAGTCAAAGCTCCTGCGTCAATCAGCAGTTGAATCAGGCCTGTGAGTGGCCGCTGCATTTCCAAGATAGGGAGAACTAGCCTCAAAACAACAAGAACAATTTCCCAGAGCCTCCCTATTACCTCTAAAAAAATAAATTCCTATGTGTGGCATTTAAGTTCCACACAATCTAATCCTATCCACTTTCTCCGCCATACTGGCCCACCTGCTGTCCCTCACAAATCACACTCACCTCCATGCTTTCATGCCTGGAATGCTCTCCATCCTCACCTTAGCCTCTTGGAAGCTCTGGTTTCCTTCAAAATTAAGTCCAAGGGTCAATTGCAGAAAATCCTTCCTGATCCCCCTCAACCACTAGTACTATCCCTGATTCTGTATTCACACTGCATATATTATGCATTTACTTATAGATGTACACATTGTCCCCTCCCACCCTATTCCTTAGACAATAAGCTCCTTACTGTTTGATAAACCCAAAGACTCCAACTTCTGGGAAAAGAACTCACCATCTGACAAAAACTGCTGGGAAAACTGGAAAATAGTATAGCAGAAACTAGGCCTAGACCAACATCTTACACCCTACACCAAGATAAAGTCAAAATGGTACATAATTTAGATATAAAGGCTGGTGAGCAAACTGTGAGAGCAAGGAGGAGTCTCTCAGATTTATGAGGAACAGAACAGTTTGTGACCAAACAAGAGATAGGGAACATTATGAAATGTAAAGTGGATAATTGTGATTACATTAAATTGAAAAGTTTTTGCACAAAGCCAATGCAACCAAGGTTAGGAGGGAAGCAGAAAACTGGAAAAAATTTTTATAACCAATGTCTCTAATAAAGGCCTCATTTCTAAAATATATAGAGAATTGAGTCAAATGTACAAGAATACAATTCATTCTCCAATTGATAAATAGTCAAAGGATATGAACAGGCAGTTTTCAGAGAAAGAAATTAAAGCTACCTATAGTCATATGAAAAACTGCTCTAAATCACTATTGATTTATATGATGCAAATCAAAACAACTTTGAGGTACCACATCACACCTATCAGATTGGCTAACCTGACAAAACAGGAAGATGATAAATGTTGGAGAAGATGTGGGACAGTTGGAACACTAATTCACTGTTGATGGAGCTGTGAGATGATCCAACCTTTCTGGAGAGTAATTTGGAACTATGCCCAAAGGGTTACAAAAATGTGCATACCCTTCGACCCAATAATATTGCTTCTAGGGCTGTATCCCAAAGAGATCATACAAATGGGAAAAGGATCCATATGTACAAAAATATTGATAGCAGCTCTTTCTGTGGTGGCCAAGAACTGGAAACTGAGGGAATTCCCATCAGTTGGGGAATGGCTGAACAAGCTGTTGTATATGAGTGCAATGAAATACCATTGTACCATAAGAAATGAGGAACACGTGGATTTTGGGAAAACCCGGAAAGACTTATATGAACTGATGCTGAGTGAAGTGAGCAGAACCAGGAGGACGCTGTACACAGTAAAGTCCCATTGGGCAATGACTCACTTTGATAGACTCATCTTTTCATAGCGATGCAAGGATCTAAGACAACCCCAAAAGAATCATGATGGAAAATACCATCCACACCCAGAAAAAGAACTGTGGAGTCTGAATACAGACTTAAGCATATTATTTGCTCTATCTTTCTCCTTTTTTTTTTTTTTTTTTTTTGGCTTCTTTCTCATGGTTTCTCCCACTGGTTCTAATTCTTCCTTACAACATGACTAATGTGAAAATAGGTTTAATATGAATGTATATACAGAATCTATATTAAATCACATGTAGTCTTGGGGTGGGTGAAGGGAAGAGATGGGGAGAAAATGTGGAAATCAAAATCTTATGGAAGTGAACACTGAAAACTAAAAATAAATAAATAAATTTAATAAAAGAAAGAAAGAAAATAAGCTCCTTGAGAACAACTTTCACACTCATTGTCTTTGTATTCCTCTTGCCTAGGACAGTGCCTGGTACATATCTGTTGACTGATTAGAGGCAGCTAATGGATAGAATGTAGGTCCTGGGGTCATGAAAACCTAAGTTCAAATCCAGCCTCAGATACTTACTAGCTGTGTGACCCTGGGCTATCACTTGATTTGTTTGGCACGGTGCCTGGTACACAATAGGTGCTATGTAAATGCTTATTCCTTTTGCCCTTCTTCTTTCTTCCTTCCTGATTGGCATTAATAGTTTCCTTCAAAGTAAAGTTCAAACATCACCTCCTAAATAAACCCTTTGCTGATACCCCAGTTTCTAGTGCTTCCCCCCAAATATTACGTTCTATCGATTTTGGGTGTGTTTGTTGTCTCCTATTAACTCATGGCAAACCCAGTTTCACCTCTTCATATCCCCTTTTCCATATTCATAGGGACACTAAATAAATTCTTTGTCACTGCTAGTCACTTTCTTTAGGTGAATGTTAATTTGACTAGTGGAATATGACTAACATATAGTACAGGGTAACAATATGTTGTTTTTATTAATCCATCTCATATTTACTATAAGAAAAAATTACAAATACTGAATATACATATAAAAGCTATGCTATGGTCAATGACTTCATACTCTGCTATGCAGTTCTTGAAACCACTAACAAATCACATAAAGGGACGTTCTTTTTAGAATAAGAAAATTACATTTTAAAATAAATATATTTGCCTAAATAAAGGACCATGATAAATACTTATAAATTCTATACTTTAATTAAATTCCTATTATTGTTTCATTAATCATAAATTACCATCACATGAGATGGGCAACTAGGTGGCACAGGAGACAGAGTGCTAGGCCTGAAGTCAGGAAAACTCATCTTCCTGACCTCAAATGTGGCTTCAGACACTTACTAGCTGTGTGACCTTTGGCAAGTCACTTAACCCTGTCTGACTTGGTTTCTCATCTGTAAAATGAGCTGGAGAAGGAAATGGAAACCATTCCAGTATCTTTGCCCCAAAAGCCCCAAATGGGGATGCGAAGAGTCAGTTACAACTTAAATGACTGAAAGACAATCACATGTGACCACATGAAATAGAACACTATTTTCTATGAATCTGTTGCTCTAAAATGGTTTGAAAAATTATCAATATGTATTAGACATAAGTGCTCTAGAAAAATAAAACACAATTAAGACTTTGCCATTTAACACAAATATGATCATTTTACAAAAATGTATTTCAAGTCTAAATACCACAATACCCTTCTTGCAACAAGAATGTGTTAAAAATTCAATTTATAATAGAATATCCACATAAAACAGAGTTGGCACTCTAACAATTAGTTCAAGATAATGTACCTACAAGATCATAATTAAAGATATCAATGGTAAAAACAAGACAGCATCCTAAATGGAGCACAAACAGAAGAGCAAGGTTAATACCAAATTTCTTTGATAAGTTATCACATTACTTTTTCTTCTCTGTTATCTGTGGCACTGAGTAGAACATTTCCTCCAAATCCTGAGCCTAGAATATATGCTTATACTTCCATGAAAACCACTTCTAATTTTAATATAAGCGCACCTAAGCTTTCTTTCTACAGTGCCTTTTTTCTAAAAAACTCAGTCATGAACATATCTTGTATCTCACAAAAATCCAGAAGTGAAATAGTTTCTGGAAAGGAAAATAAATAAAGTGATTCACTTCAAGTCACATAACCATAATTTATATTTAATAAGACTGGATCAAGAAACTAACACCTGTGTTTATTCAGTACTCTTTTCACTTCCACATGGGAGGTAGCACAGTTTTGTCCAAATAGTCCTGGAGCTAGAATTAAAAGGCCTCACCTCTCTCTAATCCTGCCTCTACCATTTATTAGCCATGGGTCCTTGGACGAGACACTTGAATGACCTCTGCCGACTTCGGTTTGCTAATCTGCAAGATGGAGACAATAATATGGGTACCTAGTATACAGCAGGTACTTGTTATACTTATTACAAAGAAAATGCTTTATGAACAGTAAAGCATGATATAAGTGTGAGCTGTCATCATTCCTTAACTTTATTTTAATTTCCAAATTACTTATTCTTCATAACTACCTTACTATAAAAGCTAACATTTATGTAATATACAATGATTTACAAAGAACTTTAGATACACCCTATTCCCCTCCTTGTACTCTGTGTGTCCCCCAGTGACCCGGGTCTCGCTGCTGTTACTCACTTCATCTCCCAACTTAGGACATGTCTATCTGCCTCAGTTTCCACAACTCTAAAATGCGGACAATAACAGCCCCTACTCCTCAAGGTTGTGGTGAGGATAAAATGAGAAATTTATACAGTACTCTGCAAACCTCAAAAGGCTGCGCAAATGCTTTCATTTTTAGGCTTATTATTCTCATGATAAGCCTGTGAAGCAAGTAGGCAATTAATCAAAGTATTAGAATTTAGAAAAGCATGAAAAAAATTGTATGAATTAATGTAAAATTAAGTAAATAGAACCAAGAGATCAGACAATATAAATGTCTTCCAAAAGTCTTAGTTTTAAGCTACTAAAGCTTTAAACTGTGTATAAAGACTATAACAACGTAAACAAAGCCCCACTGAGAGACAACCAAACTCTAATTATTTCTATAACCAATCTTTGTCCAAGAGAACAGATGATGAAACACATCCCTCCTCTGGTGGTTGCAAAGCGTTGCACAGACTGCCCGGTATAGTTAGTTATTATGTTGGCTGGTTTAGCTTTAACTGCTTTTCTGTGTAATAAGAGAAGGTTCATTTGGAGGGAGGAAAGATAGCTAGGAAGGGACTGTGATATAAAACAAAAAGCACCAGTAATTCATTAACATAAAATGTTACAACTAGACATTTCAACACACCTATTTTTCTTTCAAGTGTTTTCTTAAGACCACATAATTGGTCATTATTAAAGCTAAAATCTTTAAGGAGGAAGAAAGAAATAAAATGAAGGATAACTTTTCTTACCATAGTCTAGTCACTAGTAGTAAGTTCCAATTAATTAACTAACTAAAAAGGTTTCCACTTTTTTGTTCATAAAGATGGTTTCATCTTCTTTATATAATGACCATATTTGTAAACAGGAAAATGCACTTTTGTTGAGCTTACAGTTAACAAAGTACTTTCCTCAAATCTGTGAGGTACAAGTATATTTATTTATTATCCTTGTTTTACAGATAAGGAAGACTGAGTTTCTCTGGTGCTGTGACTTACCAGAAGTCACACATATGCTTTAACAAAGTGCTGAACCTGTCTTCTAACTCCAAGTACAGAGTTCTTTTCTTTAAACTAGGAGTCCTTAACCTTTCTTGTCTCATGGACTCCTTCTCAGAAAAATATTTTTACATGCATAAAATACGCGAGATCACAAAGGAAACCAATATTGGAATATAGCTGTCAAAATGTTTTTTTAATTCAGAGTACCCATATTAAGAACATCTAAACTTTGCTGTTTGTCATAAAAACCTTTCATGATTGTTAAAGTCAATGTCTAGATATTCCCTTGATTCTACTTACTTCACTCTATCAGTTCTTAAGTCTTTCCATGCATCTTCGTATGCACCTTGGCCTTCACTTCTTATAGCACAGTAAGGTAACATTACAATTATGTACCATCATTTATTTAGCCACTATCTAACTAATGGGCATCAGTTTTGTTTCTAGTTCTTTGCTACCACAATAAAGTACTGTTATAAATATTTTAGTGTATGTGGGATATGGACATTTTAGTCACTTTATTTGCACAATTCCAAACTGTTTCCTAAGATGGTTGAACTAAATCACAGATTCACTACCTAAAGCCACAGATCCACACTCCCATCTTCTCACAACCCCTCCAACATTTGCTAATCTCCTTTTTGTCATCTTCGTTAATTTTCTGGGTGGAATGTGAAATCAGGGCTGTTTTAATTAGCAGTTCTCTTATAATTAGTGATCAAGTGCCTTCTTTCACATGGTTGTTAACAGTTTTTATTTCTTCTTTTGAGAACTGCTTGTTCATCATATGTTTTGGCCACATACCTTTCTGAGAATAGTGTTTTGGTGAAAGAAAGAGAGAGAGGCAGAGGCAGAGACAGACAGAAACAGACTGTGATGGAGAGAGATGGAAAGATCTGTCAGTTGTCAATATCTCTTGGATGCCAAACCCTTACTTCAAAAATCTGATGCAAATATTTTTTCCCATTTAACGACTTCCCTTCTTTTTTTAGATGCATTAATTTTGCTTATACAGAAATTTTTCAATTTCATGTAAGCTAAATGATCTATTTTTATCTTTAATAGTTGCCTCTACCCCTTTTTTAGGTAAGAATATATCTCCTACCCATAGCTGTGAAAGTCATACGATTTGCTTCTCTTCCAATTTTTTATGGCATGATCTTTAATATTAAGGCCACGTTCATTTTGCCTTTTAAAAAATAATTAGTGACAGATCTATTCTAGAATGCCCAGCCTCAAGGCAGAAGTCATATCTTCTCACCCAAGCAGCTTTTTTTTTCTTCATTAATGAAGAGTTGACGGTAGTGGATGAAAGGCACTTTAAACAGAAATACTTAAAGACAGAACAAGATATCTATTCTCAGATAAGGCCAATGTTTTGATCTGTTTTGCTTGACTCTAAGGGAAGTCTATTCTATTTTGGTGGGCATGGGGGACTCAGTGGTTAGTACTAGCAACATAAAAAAAAAAAGAACAAAGTGTCATTAAACACTAAAAAAATATACATAAAACTGAAGGCAGTTCCTAAGGGGAGCCAAACAAGTTTGGAACTGTTGTTACTATGGTGTTAAATTTAATACAGGCTTTTTAAAAAACTGTATAATGGATATTCTGTTTCATATACAATTATTTCTGTTCTTTATAGAATGAAATGTTCATATTTGTTAAGGGTACAATAAGAAGTTCATTTAAAATGAGAAATTATTGACTTTTCCAGGCCACTTTTTTGTCTACAGGGTATTAAATTCTAGAGCTCTCTTAAAATTTTTCAGTTTAATTTGCTGGAATAACTTACTTCCATAATTTTTCCTTACACAAATGGATGTATCTTTATGTTAACAGCTTAAAGAAAAGAAAAAGAAAAAAATATTAAACATCACCAAAATGAGTCAAACCCATCTCCTGTTGTTCACAGCAATTTCCATGAAATCTACAATAATGAACATTAAGAAGAATAAGACAGGCAACATCACTTTAAAGGATATTTATAGAAAACTTTAACATTTTACACATATATCATTTGGAATAAAGCTAAAAGTAAACTATAAGGTGACTACTGACAAAAAATATATCTCGAAATGTTTTGTGGAAATGGAATATTCAAAAGATGGGATTTTACTCAATCAATGAAACTGCAAGCATTCAAGCAACTGCAAAATGCCAGGAACCGTGTTAGGTACTGGGGAAATAAAGACAAAAACGCTAAACGTTCCCTGATCCCACGGAGTCTGTGTGCGTGCATACATGCTATTTTTCAGTCATGTACAATTCTTCATGACCTCATTTGGAGTTTTCCCGGTAAAAATACTGGAGTGATTTGCCATTTCTTTCTCTAGTTCATTTTACAGATGAGGAAACCAAGGCAAACAGAGTGAAATGACTTGCCCAGGGTCACATAGCTAGTAAGTACCTGAGGCTGAAATTGAACTCGGTCCTTCCTGACTTCAGGTTCTGCACTTTATCTACTGCATCATCTCGCTGCCCACATCCATAAATGTATATTAAAGATATTTACAAGGTAATTTAGGGGGAAAACACTGCCAGGTAGGGGGTATCAATAAAGGCTTCATAAATAATGCGAAGTTTGGGTTGAGGGAAACTAGACATTCTATTCAATCCAGGAATATTTAATAAACACCTACTATGTGCTATATGCTATCCTAGGCGGTGGGAATTCTAACACAAATAAGGCAACAAATTCTCAAAGGGCTTACATTCAAAGAGGCAAGGGTAAGAAAGGAATGCATGCTAAGGGGGGGGGGGGGGGGGGGGCTGGGCATACAAAGGCATGAAGAACCGTAAGAAGGCTAGTGTGGCTGGAACGCAGAGTGAATGAAGGGGAGGAATGTATAATAATAAGGACAGGTTATACTAGGCTTTAAATGTCATACAGAGAAGTTGAGGTACTCTCAAAATCCTCTCCCTTCTTAGATTAAAAGATCAAACTTATCACTTAAACTACTTTATTGTCTCCTCTTTAACCCAGGAAACACTTGGGGTCTAGGTGCTTAAAAGATGTTTTATTTAACAATAAAGACTTTCTTATTGTATACAAAGTACCAGTGAGTTTGGAGTTCATCAACTTTGTTCTTACAATAAGTGAGATGGTAAAATTAAAGCAGTAAGCTCTTAAGATATAGGAAAACTGAAATATGAGAAGGCAGTTAGCATTACCAAGGGAATTACTTAATATATCAGAAAATATATCACTTTTGTCTTGAAGTTCCTTAGAAGTTTTATTGCTAGAAGGTTTAGTCGGGGAAAGTAAACGTTGAAATAACTAGCAATGATCTGGATGAAGGCCAGGTGAATGGAAGCACAGTGCAGTCCAGATGTCTTTAGTCCTGATTCAGCCACTGACGGGGTTACCCTGGGACCATCGCTTTTTAGCTCTAAAATTCTATGGTTTTACAGAAAGACTTAAGTTACCCTATACTTTGTACCCCAACTTCTGTTTCAAATGCTGGTTCCTGTGCTCTCAGAAGGTAACAATTACTGAGTCTACCTCATTGTACTTATTTATTGACCCTAATTCCAAACCAGTGATGAGCTTCTATAAATTCAGTTAGTCTGGTTCTCAGACAAAGCAACTGGGCTTAGATCTGAGGCCTTTCTAGCTTGGAAGAACCTGGATAAAGTATGCATTCCACCTGCTATATAGCCTTCAGGATCCCAGGGTCACCTCCATCTCATAGCAAAGTACAGAATTTTAATGAAAGAAAGCAATGAAAAAAAATTGCACTTAAAATATGATATCCACTGGGATTAGTCCAGGATCTAGACAACATTAAGGTCTATAAAAGAGCTGTAATTACCATTTATATTACCATTAGATAATGAGGAGGGTACTGTTAGGTGGCACTACTCAGACAAGGACACTACTTTTGACTCACACTCCAAATCTACGGAAGAGGTTGAGGGAACAAGCATTTCTATAGAGTTTTCTATGTGCCTGGCACTGTTCTAGGTGCTTTATAAATATTATCTCATTTTATCCTTACCACACTGAGAGGTAGGTGCCATTATGATTCCTATTTTACAGATGCGGAAACTGAGACAAACAAAGGTTAAATGACTTGCCCAGGGTCACACAGCTAGCGTCTCAGGTTAGATTTGAACTCAAGTCTTCCTGACTCTGGGGCCCAGCACTTTATTTACTGTGGCACAGTAATAAAATCACTATTGTTCATTTTAAAAGTACCACAGTTAAGAAAATGGTGTTTTTGAAGAATATTATTTTAAAATTCAACCTCTGCTTTCATTCTCAAACCTTACTCACCATAATAATAATGTTCCTGAGATGTAGCGCTGCATGACGCATAGAGAACTGGACTTAGAGCCAGAGAGACCAGGGTGCATGTCCCACCTTGGACAGCTCATACTAACTGTGACCCTAAGAAGTCACTCTACCTGACAGTGTCAACCTAACACCGGGCCATTCTCTAAGATAGTGAGTCATAGGAGAAATGCTGACCAGCATTCGTAGAAGTTATTTCTTCCTCTGCGCATTCCCAATATCAGTGAAATCAGAGATCCAGTCCCAGTCTCTACATTTTTATGGCATTTTACAACATGTATTATATTCACTACTTCATGTGCTCTTCTCATCAACCCTTGGAGGTAAGTAATGCAAGTATTGTTATCAACCTCATTTTACATATGACAAAACTGAGGTTCAAATTGGTTAGCACAGCACAAAGGTCACATGCAAACTGAGCCCAGCTTAGGAACTCCAAGGTCGGTGTTATTTGGATTAAGTTGTATTTTTACTCTAAGGAGAACAAGTTCTGATACATGCAAATGGTAGTTACAGACAAGCTGCAAAAGTCTTACTATTTTTGTTGTTATCAAGCCCTAGGTCAATAAATACCAAAAAGTAATAAATTCTTCTGTTTGTCTACATATGGCAAAAAAAGACTACAATGATTCTAATAGATCAAGCCTTTCTAACACCGGTGCTCACATATTTTCACATCTCACACTATGATCTTATACAAAAATATAATATATGCAGTATTTTTAGCTTTGTTTTTTGGTAGTTATTTTTATAAATTATAATACTGTTAAGTTTTTAAAATCTGGCCTGTTCATTGCTTTCATAAAAAATTTTCAATGTCTGCATTTTCAAATTTTGCCACAAGTGACATTTTAAACACAGTTATGTCTTGGTAATTTCTGATTTGGCCCAGACCAGCGATTTCATCAGTATAGGGAACTTCCAGTGAGGAAACTTCCTTCAGCAATCCACTGATAAGAAATTACATTTAGAGCTGGCCCACTGCCATACCACACTATTAAGGTGATCCTTGTATACTAGATTTTCTATTCAGGGTGACAGAGATCCTTGAAGCCAAAGATCCCATAGAGGTCAAATACCTACAAGGAATAATGATTCTAGAGGTCACACTCATTCCTTCTTAAGATATGTAGAAAGCAATACTCTTACTTAGGGGAAAGGGACACTATTTTATTAAAAGTGAAGCAAGAAGAAGAGAAAGGTAACATGCCATGATGCACAGAAAGCCCGCATTAGAAATCAGGAAGACACACCTCTAATGACATCCTGCCTGAATGCCCATGGGGATGTCATTTAATCTATGGAAAATCTCCAAGACATTAAGTTATAGAAAAGTTGCTCCTCACAAGGAGTTCCTAAAACAAATCACAGGGTTATACCATCTTAACAAAGCGAATCATACTAAATCATTTAGGCAAAGTTTCCATGTGCTGGTTGGACACGGATATGCCATTCCTCACCACTGTTATAGAAATTATTGAGCCAATGTGCAAGTCTTCTGGTATAGTCTAAATCTGGAAATATTTTCCAGAAGCACTTGTGATTTCTTAAACTATATTTTTACAACTACAGTGTGGCATATGAAAAGAACACTGGATTATGGGTCAAGAAAACTGGATTCTAATCCTCATTCTTCCACAACCAGGACCACAAAAGTGCTCCTAGGATCATAGATTTCAAACTGGAAGAAATATTATGGATTGTCTAGTCCAATTCCCATGTTTAACAGATGAGGAAACTGAGGTTAAGAGAGTCTGAATGACTTGCTGAAGATCATACAAGGAAGTGTTTGAGCCAGCATTTAAGCCCATATCTTCTGACTCCAAATTTGGCGTTTTCTACTGCATCATGTGGTCCTTCTCTAGGACAGGAAATCTAGCACCTGGGGTGGGTGAATTTTAAAATAGAGTTTGGTAACTATATTTCCACATAATTGGTTTCCCTTATAATCCTATGCATTTTATCTCATGCATTTAAAAACCATACTCTCAGAGGGGCTTTATCAGACTGCCATACAGACCATAACACAAAAAAGGTTAAAAATGCTGGCTCTAGAATGTAAGTTCCTAGAGAAGAGGCACTGTTCCATTCGTCACATTTGTATTGTACCTAGCACGGTGCCTGGCACAAAACAGGTACTTTAAAATGTTTTTTTAACAACTGTTTGGCCAAACATTTACTTCACTGCATTGTAAGGAGGATGGAGATAAATGATAAAAATGCAGAGAAGCAATACATTCCACTGGAAACATTACTATTTTAGAAATCTGAAGACACAGGGTCTATTCTGAGGACTGTCACCAATTCCTTCTATGACCATGAGCAGGTGACTTCAACTTTCTGGGACTGAGTACCATTCTCTTCAAAATGAGAGGAGTAATGAGATGATCTCTGAAGTACTTTCCATCTTAAGAGTCTCTGACAAGGTTATTGGGCACAGTTTTCTTTAGTAAACCAAGTATAACTGGACAATTTTATTCTTTCTCTACCTACAAAGGTTAGTTTTTGCTTTTATTTTTCTGAACAAACATAAACCTTTATTGCATTGTCTTACAGTAACTTTTTGATAAGTGTTTGGACCCTCAGGAGATGAAGCAAACCAAGCATTAAAACAAGTGTCTTTATTCTACCCCATTAATACTCAATAGAGAAATCCTTCTGCTGTTAAGGAGATGCTTTACTGATTTTTAAATTAGTAAGAAAAGAATTTTAAAACAAATCCCACCTCTATACCCAAAGATTCCACCCTAGAAAAACACTCTACTATACAATGAAAATTCCATACTCTGACAGCAAATAGGATTTTGTCTAGCAGCATTACATGGATAGCATTTCTGACATCTGTTTTCCTAACTAACAAAGGTTAGTCAATCTGTTATTGTGAATCAGATGGCTTAAATGTGTGTTTAAGAATGCACACATTGTATACACTGCTGGTTTCTGTTCCTAACAAAAGAATTTTTTTAAGTGTATGTTGCTGAGGAATAATCAGTAGCTTTTTAACTATATCTGACAAATAAAGAAGAAAAGAAGCCAAAAAGAAAATTAAATGTCTAAGAGGATTATAAACAGCATTTTTCTATATTTTACATAGATCCTGTGCTTTTATCTTTAGCCAGCACATATAATTATTTGTATATAAACCAATCCTGAGGAGAAAAGTTACACCGAAGTCATAACAGCTCAGTCACTAAAAAGAATCCAAATCTAGGCAAACTCTGCAAGATACAAGTATCAGACATATAAGGAACAATTAATTCAAATATTATATAAACAATATTACATAAAAAGAAGGAAAGAATAGATCATATTAAACCCACAAAAATATGGTCTTTATACACCAATTAGGGAGAAAAAAGGAGAGAAATGAAACTGTGAACAAATATCCTTAATAAATATTGACACAGAAATATTTACTAAAATATTATCAAAAAGGATATAGCAACCTACTAAAAAAGACCACATCCTATGACCAGGATGAATTTATACCAGGAATGCTGGACGGAATCAATACTAGGAAAACTATAAACATAGCTGATCATAATAGCAAAAATAATGAACATCAGAAAATTATATCAATAAATGCAGAAGAAGCTTTTGACACAATAGAACTCTTTAAGTTAAAAATAAAAAAAAAAATTTAAAGCAGAGAAATAAAAAGACCTTTCCTCAAAATGACCAAGAATCAGCATTATCTATAACAGAGAAAGATTAGTGGCCTTTCCAATAAAATCAGGATATAAAGCAATTTGAACGATTATTATTTTATATGGTCCTGGATGTAGTAGTATATATAGTAATAAGACAAGAAAATCTAGGCAAAGAATAAACAAAATCATCACTTTTTACAGATGATATGATGATTTCTTAGCACACTACCAATGAAAACATTAATGAATAAGTATTTATATTAAGTGTCTATGTGCCAGACCTTGTGCAAAGAATGAAACAATTCTTATTCACAAAGAACTTACACTCCAATAGAGAAGACAAGGTTACACAAAAATACAGCATAAATGCAAAATGAATAAATATAAATACAAATGAAGCATTTAACCATGGAAGGTGCGAGGCAGCGAGGTGGCAAAATAAAACAGAGCGCTGAGCCCGTCATCAGGAAGACCCGAGTTCAAATTCAGCCTCAGGCGTGTCTTAGTTTTGTGACCCTGGACAAGTCACTTAACTTCTGTCTGCCTAAGTTTCCTCAACAGTAAAATGAGGACAATAATAGCACCTACCTCTAAGTGTTACTGTGAGGATCCAATGAGATACATTAAGTGCTCGGAGCACAGTGCCTGGCATACATCAGGTACTTAATAAATGGGGGGTGGGAGGGTGGAATCTGGAAAAGTTTTACATAGAAAATGGTGCTTGAGGTACACCTTAAAGGAAGAGGGACTTTACAAGACAGAAGCAAGAAGGGAGTGTATTTTTGGCCACAGAGAGCCAACATAACTTCTGCAGGGTAGTAAGCAGTACATAAAAATAAGTGACATTTTAAAATATAATATAAAATGAGCCCACATAAACCATGTCTTTCTGTATATTACTGACAAAACCCAGTATGAGGGAAAAGAAAAAGAAATCCCACTTGAAATTACTACAAAGTATATTAAATCTTTAAATTCCACCTTCTAAAACATACAACTAGAAAACACTCCTTTACAAACACATTCTCATTCCTCACTCTAGCCTAGACCAGGCCACCACGCCTCAGGCACCTCTTTCTCCCTCTCTCCACCGACCAGCGACGTTAATCTACAGACTTTCTCCAGCAGGAATACCTACTACTTTCCCCTCACACACACTTTTCAGCTACCTTTTATATGTATCTACCCACTAGAAGTAAGTTCCCTGAGGGCAGAGACTTTCCTTTTGTTTGTATTTGTATCCCCAGTACTTAGCACAGAGCCCCAGCAGATAAGAAGTTCTTAATAAATTCGAAAACGAAAATCATATAAAAAACTGTCCCAAATCACTGGTAATGTAATCACTCATCAGACTGGCAAAGGTGACAAAAAAGGAAAAAGACAATTGTCAGAGAGGGTATGAGAGGACAAATACTCTAATGCACTATTGGCAGAGTTTAGGCATGCTGGAAAACAATCTGGAAGGTGCCCAGAAGTCACTAAATTATGCAATAAAACCCTAAGCATAATCCCCTCCCAAAAACAAAGCAAAGAGAGAAAGGTCCTATACATACAAAAAGTTCATAGCAGCACTTTTTTTTTAATAGTTAAAAAATGGAAACTAAAGGGGTATTCATCAATTAAAGAATGATAAAAATCAATGAGGACATATGACTATAATGGGATGGATTCAGAGAAACCTGAGAAAACTAAAAGCACATGCTCTATAACCAAAAATGGTAGCCTGGGTCCCCAGAAAGGCAAGCTTTCTTCCTATCAAATTTCTAGGGGTCCCCAAAGGTATCAGGAGTGCTACATAAGACCCCACTAGTATGTTTCCCTCTTGATTATCAAATGAAATGCATTAGTCAGACAGACTTAGCTTTTTAAGAGTGTTTACTAAGGTGGCACAGTATGAAGAGTTGCCATAAAACAAAAGTCACTGACACATTCTCCCACCAGCACATACAAAGTTAGAGAGAAAGTACGCCAAGTTCACTTACCCCTCATGAACAAAGGGATAAACTCATGGCTTCTGATCACTGAAATCCTTTTCTTCCTCTATGAGCTCCTCAATGAAGTTCCCCTAAAGCTCCGTGTAGAGGCTGGAAGCAGGAACTTACAAGGAGGTCTAATTTGTCCTTGACTACTGAAGCAGAATGCCGCCAGCCACTGCTGTTCCTGAAATGCCACTAGGACAATGGTGAGAGATCCAAATCCTATGACCTCCTAAAGTTCACAAGGTCATCCTCTAGTCAAGAGGAAGGGGAGATAAAGAATCTAAAGCATCCACCTCCCTAAGCAATTTCCACTCAGGAGCCAGTCTAAAGCTGCTCTCTTTTCCACGCTTCTGGCCACTCAGATCACAAGTCCAAAAAAACAACGATAAAACGTGCTTCCCACCTCTTGAGACAGGATGATTGACTAGAGGTATAGAATGAGACACCCATTTTCAGACATGGCCAGTGTGTAAATTTGTTTTGCTTGTTTGTTATAAAGGGAAGGAGTTATAGAGGGTAGGGCAGGGATAATACAGAAGACAAACATCACTGAAATATCTTAATGTATAAAAGAGAAAAGAGTGAAAATAAGTGAGTGAATGGCTAAGCAGGACGGCTTTGGAACTGTGCTGAATTTATTATGTATTTTACAAAACCCAAGCAGCATGGACGAGAGATTAGTGGTTTCATGTATAATCTGCCTTTTCCGTTCTTCTTTATATGTGGAAAGGTATAAGTTTATTGATGACTGTGAAGAGCAGGATGGCAAAAGAAAGCAATATTTAAAATCCT
Source organism: Notamacropus eugenii (assembly GCF_028372415.1). Lineage (NCBI taxonomy): Eukaryota > Metazoa > Chordata > Mammalia > Diprotodontia > Macropodidae > Notamacropus > Notamacropus eugenii. The sequence continues at coordinate 336,587,018 of NC_092874.1, read as the reverse complement.
GGGGGGGTGGGGAAGGAAAATAGCTAATATTTAAATGTAGTGTTGCTTAAAAACTGATCAGAGAACATAATAATAGGTTACAACTATATTACACTTTACACTTTGTAATACCATTATAGTTTTGTTTCAGATTAAATCTTTCAAGAACTCAAAATATTCCATAATAGTAATAACAACTCATGTTTAGATAGTGCTTTCTCCAGAACAACCTTGTGATGCATATAGGAGACGTAGGAGATGTAAGCAGGCCCATTCTACAGAAAAATTTGGTTTAGAGAAATCAAGTGAATTGTCCAAAGACACAAAGCAAGAGCTGGGGCTCAAATCCACGTCCTATGACTTCAAATCCAGTTCTCTCTGCTTCTCAAGAAAAAAGATACAAAGTTTCCATTTTCTAATGCAGCAGCACAGGCTTTGGGCTCAATCCTCCCAGTCTTCACTCCCACGAGAAGGCTGGGTCCCCAAAAGACAGCTGACTCTCTCTCCTCTCAGGGTACTACTAAAGGATTACCCTACAGGGCAGGGAAGGTGTCTATTGTACAAGAACTCATGAGCCCCCATCAACATGCTTCCCACTGATTATCAATTTATGTCAGTTATAATCAATTACATCAGTGAGACACAATTAGCTTTTTTAGAAAGTTATTGCCTTGGGTGGAGCCAAGATGGCAGAGTAGAAAGACGCACCTACTCTAGGTCTTTCTCCACAGCCCAAAAAATACCTGTAAAAAAATGACTCTAAACAAATTCTAGGGCAGCTGAAGCCACAAAACGACAGTGGAAGATATTTCCAGCCCCAGGTAGCCTAGAAGGCTGAAAAGAAAGGTCTATTGCTCAGGGCACGGAGCAGAGCACAACTGGTAGCTCCTAGACCAGAGCACAGGCCTGGAGAGGAGTAAACTCCTCTCCCTCAATTGTGCCACCTTGGAGGAACTGAGAACTTAACAGGTCTCCAGGGTATACCCTCCTCTTGACAAAGGACTCAAAAGTCAAGTAAATGGCTGGGAAAATGCCCAAAAAAAGGGGAAAAAACATAAGAATACAGAAGGTTACTTTCTTGGTGAACAGGTATTTTCTTCCATCCTTTCTGACGAGGAAGAACAATGCTTATCATCAGGGAAAGACATAAAAGTCAAAGCTTCTGAATCCCAAACATCCAAAATAAATATGCAATGGTCTCAGGCCATAGAAGAGCTCAAAAAGGATTTTGAAAATCAAGTCAGAGAGGTGGAGGAAAAATTGGGAAGAGAAATGAGAGCAATGAAAGAAAATCATGAAAACTGAGTCAGTAACTTGCTAAAGGAGACCCAAAAAAAATGCTGAAGAAAATAACACCTTTAAAAATAGGCTAACTCAATTGGAAAAAGAGGTCCAAAAAGCCAATGAGGAGAAGGTTTTAAAAAGCAGAATTATTTAAATGTAAAAGGAGGATCAAAAGTTCACTGAAGAAAATAGTTCTTTAAAAATTAGAATGGAGCAGATGGAAGCTAATGACTTTATCAGAAATCAAGAAATTACAAAACAAGACCAAAAGAATGAAAAAAGGGAAGATAATGTGAAATATCCCACTGGAAAAACAACTCACCTGGAAAACAGATCCAGGAGAGACAATTTAAAAATTATGGGACTTACTGAAAGCCATCATCAAAAAAAGAGCCTAGACATCATTTTTCATGAAATTATCAAGGAATACTGCCCTGATATTCTAGAACCAGAGGGCAAAATAAATATTGAAAGAATCCATCGATCACCTCCCGAAAGAGATCCAAAAAGAGAAATTCCTAGGAACATTGTAGCCAAATTCCAGGGTTCTCAGGTTAAGGAGAAAATATTACAAGCAGCTAGAAAGAAACAATTCAAGTATTGTGGAAAAACAATCAGAATAACAAGATCTAGCAGCTTCTACATTAAGGGATCAAAGGGTTTGGAATATGATATTCTAGAAGTCAAAGGAACTAGGATTAAAACCAAGAATCACCTACCCAGCAAAATTGAGTATAATACTTCAGGGGGAAAAATGGTCATTGAATAAAATAGAGAACTTTCAAGCATTCTTGATGAAAAGACCAGAGTTGAATAGAAAATTTGACCTTCAAACACAAGAATGAAGAAAAGCATGAAAAGGTAAACAGGAAAGAGAAGTCATAAGGGACTTACTAAAGTTGAACTGTTTACATTCCTACATGGAAAGATAATATTTGTAACTCTTGAAACGTTTCTCAGTATTTGGGTAGTTGGAGGGATTATACATACACACACACACATGGATATCTACAAAAAAAATTTAAGGGGTGAGAGAGGAATATATTGGGAGGAGAAAGGGAGAAATGGAATGGGGCAAATTATCTCTCATAAAAGAGGCAAGAGATTCTCAATGGAGTGGAAAACAGGGGAGGTGAGAGGGAAAAAGTGAAGCTTACTCTTGTCACATTTGACTCATGGAAGGAATAAAATGCACACTCAATCTGGCATGAAAAGCTATCTTACAATACAGGAAAGTAGGGGAGAAGGGGAGAAGTGGGGTGTGGGGAGGATGACAGAAGTGAGGGCAAATGGGAGGAGGGAGCAATTAGAAGTAAACACTTTTGTGGAAGAACAAGGTGGGAAGAGAGAATAGAATAAATGGGGGCAGGATAGGATGGAGGGAAATAGTTAGTCTTACACAACATGACTATTATGGAAGTCATTTGCAAAACTACACAGATACAGCCTATATTGAATTGCTTGCCTTTTCAGTGGGGATGGGTGGGGAGGGAGGAAGGGAGAGAAGTTGGAACTCAAAGTTTTAGGAACAAATGTTGTTAACTGTTTTTGCATACAACTGGGAAATGAGAAATACAGGTAATGGGGTATAGAAATCTATCTTGCCCTACAAGACAGAAGATGGGGATAAAGAAAGGGAGGGGTGTGATAGAAAAGAGGACAGATTGGGGGAAGGGGTAATCAGAATGCACGGCATCTAGGGGCAGGGGGAGGAGAGAAATGGGGAGAAAATTTGGAACTCAAAACTCTTGTGGAAATGAATGTTGAAAACTAAAAAAAAAATAAACATAAAAAAAGGAACTCAAAACACAATCTGTAGGCAAGTTGGAAAAAAAAAAGAAAGTTATTGCCTTAGGAACAATAAGTTGTTACAAAGCATCCCTCCAAACTAGGGGCGCACTCTTCCATAAATACAAACAGAATCCAGGGGAAAGTGGATTCCAGCACATGTAACAAAGGCTGGAAAGCCTTTCCAATTCATCATGGGGTCCCAATGAAGCTCTTTTTAAACACCACATAGTTTTCTGCTAGACTTCCTTGTAGAGCGCTGACACTGCCTCTCCTCAGGACATCTAGGATGACTCTGGCTCCCAATGTGGACAGCCACTACTGTTCATGGGAAGTACAAAATCTTCCAATCATTTGAAGTATACAAGATCTTTTTTGGGGGTCAAGGAAGCAAAGGGGACAGAGGTTCTTTGTTCCCATTTTCCACCACCATCAACAAAGTAGCACAATGGATAGAGCTCTGGGCCTGCAATCACAAAGACTCAAGTTCACATTGGCCTCAGACACTTATTAGCTACGTGGCCCTGGAGGGGTCAATTTAAACCATTGTCTGCCCCAATTTCCTCAGCTATAAAGTGGGAGTAACAGAGTTGATGTGAGGATCAAATGAGATAACATTTGCTAAGCCCTTAGTAAAGTGGCTAGCACACAGTTGGCATTTAATAAATGCTTGTCCCCTTCCTCTCCTCCTTTCAGTGTCTTGGTTAGACTTCCCTCTACCACTGGGCTGGCCTACCACTTGAAAAGCAGAATCTGAACTGGCTTGCTAGTTTTTCCAAGCCCCAAAGGCATGACTGAATCTCCTCAACCAACCTTAACAAACTTCCTGTGCAGCATCATTTTGTTTGACCCAATGGCTTTCACTTCTTCCAGACTTATCAGACATCTAGTGGTTAGTGTTTTTCACTCAGAAGACTTGCCTGTACGTACTTCAATGCCTTTAACCAACTGATTCAATAGAGCTGTTCTTATCTGATAATGACATTAGAGTAGGCTACACCAAGGCAGATATGATTGATCCAATAGACCCCCTACCCTTACAGTGATATTTGACATGTATGGTATAGTAGAAAGAACCCTGGATTTGTAGTCAGGGGAGGCTAGGTTTGAATTCCAGCTCTGTTTGTTATACTATCTATGTGTTCTAGGGCACTCTGGGTCTCAATTTCCTCATCTATAAAATAAGAGAGTTGAAAGAAATGATCTCTAAGGTCCTTTCAGGTCCAGACATTATTTGGACAAATATACTTCTTCCACGAAGCTTTCCCTAATCCCGAGTCAGAAATGATCTCTTTACAATGCCGTATTGATACTCCCCTCATTAATTTACCACAATCTATTTTTATTATGTTCATTTGTTTATACCCCTTGTCTTCCTTAATAGATTAAAGTACTCAAACATTTATTAAATGTCTACTACATATAAGGAAAAAGGAGAATAGGAAAGGAACAAGAACTTTTATATAGCACTAACTCTGGGCCAGGCACTGGGCTAGGTGCTTTACAAATATTTGTTCTGTATTTCACCTGGTCTTCACAACAACCCTGTGAGATGGTCGCTGTTATTATCCTCATTTTAAAGTTTACGAAACTGAGGCAAATAGTGGTTAAGTGACATGCCCAGGGCCACAAAGCTGTCTGAGGCTGAATTTGAACTCCAGGCTTTTTCACACCAGGCCCAGTATTCTATCCACTACAACACCTAAAGAGACAGCCTTCAAAATACTGAGAATCCAAAGACAGAAACATAATGAGTCCTGCCTTCCAGGTATTTACATTGTACAGGAGGGATGACAACATGTGCCCAGATATGTCAACACAAGGCAGTCAATGGAAGAAGCGCACACTAACAAGGGAAGGGGAAGAGGGGAGTGGAAGGGGGAATAGTGCAAAGGGGCAGGCTTCACTTAGGAGCCGCTAGCTGAAGTCAAACCTGAGTGGAAGAAAAGGATTCTGAGAAACAAAAGGGAGAAGAGATTACATGAGGCAGAGCCTCTCTGCAGAGGAAGAGAAGGGAGATGGACCACTGAGTACAGTGAGTAGTTAAGGACTCTATTTGGCTGGAAGGTAGAATACAGAAAATGGAGTGATGTGGAGAGAAGTCTGAAAAAGTAGATGGGAGACACAAAGGCCTTGAAATGCCAAGCAGCAGAGTTTATATTTCATCCTAAAAATAACTGGGAATCAAGAAAGATTTCTGAGTAGAGGAATGGGTGGGTCTTATACAGGAATATTAATTTGGCAATTATATGAAGGATGGATTGGATAGAAAAGACACTGGAGGCAGGAAGATCAATCAGGAAAAGTCGAAAGTGGGACAGAAGAGAGGTGACAGGAGGAGACAGAGACGAGAATTGTTGGTGTGGAACTGATGAGGCATGACAACAGACTGAACACTGGGGAAGAGTTGAAAATGACTGTGAGTTTACTAGCTCGTGAACCTAGAAGGGCAGCTGTATTCTCAACAGAAGTTTACAGGAGAGCAGTCGGGGTGAGGGGTGAGATATGGGGGAAATGATGAGAGGAGGGAAGGTAAGGTAGTATGTTATAAGAGGAGACAGAAGACCTTAGTTCAAATCCTGCTTCGACAACTTGTTGCCTGTGTAACACTGGGCAAGTTACTTTAAGAATTGAGTTCTCTGGGCCAGTCACCACTTCTGTAAAATAAGGAAGTCTGGACTCTATGACCTTGAGGGTCCCTTTCAGCTTGACACTGACAATGCCACTATTCAAATGTGAACTCCCAGGGCAGCAAAATGTATTATTTACCTTTCTGGTTCCTCTGTCACCTGACCCAGCTACTTCTGGTCTGCTGTCAATCCTGTCCCTATCCCTAGGCTCACTTATCTAGAACCAAGCCTCCCACCACTTCCAAGCCATTTTTAAACCACCCAACAGTCCCTTCCACCCCACCCCTTTCCAACTGGAGCTCTTTGAGCTCTGGTCTTCTCCATGAGAACATAAGCCCCTTGAGGGCAGGAACTCTCTTGCTTTTATATTTGTATCCCCAGCACTTAGCAAAGCATTTGGCACATTATAAGAACTTAAATGCTTTTTCATTCATAGTACATTGCCTAGCTCACTGCTACACACTAGGCATGTTTGCTAAATGAATAAATAGGAAGAGGATATTCAATTATCTATCCTACAAGACAAATCACTGGTGTGTCCTTAAAAATCCCTTGTGCTTTAATAACCACCATGGCTGACATAAATGGAAACTGGCTTCTTATCATTAAACTGGGATCTGTGCTCAGAATAAATGAATAAGAACCCCATGATTTCACAGAATTTCTTCTCAGATCAAAAGGTATGTTGTTGTAAAACTTGGAATAATTGCTATTTATAATAAAGAAAAACTCTTTGGAGAATCATGTTTTTTATCAGTCATATGAAGAAAGATATTGAACAGTAATAGCATTTTCCATTCTTTTTCCAAAGAAAAATTATGACAATAACTGATATGTGTAACACTTTAAAATGTACAAAGTATTCTATAGCTCATTGGGTTCCGAACAAAAAAGAAAATACTATTAAAAACTTGATCCAAAGAATTAGTTGAAGTACCATAACTAGAGATTAAAGGAGAAGACAATATAAGGATCACTGGAATAATGGACATGTCTTCGTTTGTTCAAACGTTTAAGTTTTCACTAGGTCTGAGAAACCATCTGGTGGAGGAGATAGATACATAGATACATAGATACATAGATAGATACATAAACAGATACACAGACAGACAGATAGATACATAGACTGATAAATAGATAGACAGATAAATAAATATATAAATAAATGAATGAGATGCTATGCCTGTCCTCCATAATATCATTTTATAACAGGGGAGAAAAGAAATATATACAAACAAGTAGAATATAAACAAGAATATAAGTTCATAAATATTCAGAGGAAGAAAGTACATGAAGGGGGTAGGGAGATACATGAATAGGATTCAAATGAGTGTTATCTGAATCTAAGACTTGAAGGATGGGTAAGGTTTTAATATGCAAACCTATTTCAGAGCTTGGCCCAGTTATACCAGGAGGTATAATTTATGTAAACTTGGATTATTAAAAACGTTAACATGATCAGTACAATAAGACTCTTCTTTCTACGATGATCAACCATAACTGTGAACGGCCTTTCTTTTTTGAGAAATTAGATATTAACAAACTGGGGATATGTTTTGTTTTTAAAATGATGTGGCCTATTTCTTTGTTCACAAGCCAGCACAATCAATGATGTCAGCACAGCTCTTGGAATAAGTGTGGTTAATATGTGCTCCCTCTACTGAATTAGTTGGTTCTAAAGAAGCAAAAGATAACATTGCTTCCCACATAAATATTTCTGTGAATTTCTCTCACCAAGCAGAGTGGAGTTGTTTCAAATTAAAAATAAAAGGAAAAAGAAATTTAGGCTCAGTCAATAGACTGAGTATAAAACTCTACACATGACAAAGTCAATTGCTATACTAACAGGGCTAGACAAAATGTTGTGGGATCTTACATAAGAAAATCCAGTCTAAATAGGACTTTTCATAAATTTAAGAAATGAGATTAAATACTTCTGACCCTGAAACTTAGTATCTGAAGATCCTATTTTAACTCCAAGTCATAATTTCCTTTCCATAAATAAAGTACCATCTGCAACCTGAGTATAATCCAATTTACCGCAAGATAAATGAGATTTCTGTTGTCAAGGCGATTTTATCCTAGCTGCTCAAAGAAAGAGAAAAATGAAAAAAAAAAACACAAGGAATCCTTCTTAAAGGAAGTAAAACACGAAAATCACAAAATTTATCAAAAAAATTTATAATTTTACAAATTAACATTTGTCTAACCTCATAACATTGTTGGCCTTAGGTAATAAATTTACTTAGCAATGAAAACGCCTTAAGCAGTAAAGCACAATAAGTAAAAGTACTTAAACACTACAAAAAGGTGTTTTGTTTTGTTGGCTACCCTAACTAATATTACAGAAATCTTTTTTAAACTCTCCAAAATTACTATACAGAATAAAACTCCAGCTGAGTTTTTTTCACTCAGATCTGGTGTGTCCTAGAGACATCAAACAATTTAAAAATAATACTTTTATGCTAGAATCTGACAAATGTTACTAACTTCAAAAGCTTTTTCACCTATTGTACTTCACCAAACAGATATAATTATAAGATCATATTCAGTTTTAAAGTAGTGAAATGGTGATGATTTCATTCATTTGGTCTGTATTTATCTGATTAATAGCATTAACTTCAAAAATGTTACCAACAGAACTCCATTGTTATACACAGATTAGAAATGTAAACATAGTTTTCCCACAACTACAGACTTCACAAATGATTCTGCTTATTTCAAAGAACAGTATGAAAGGCTGAGGTTAAGGCAACTAAAGAACACTACTGCCCCCTGGTGAGTCAAAAGGCAAATGAGTTTTAATTCAGTAACAACACTTGTTTTCTGTGAAACAAGAATAGGATATTATTTTGAGAAGCACTGACAGACAGAAACCTAGGCAATTAACTCAAACAACAACTGGGTTATATACACTAAGGCACTGCAAGACAAGGGACAGTCTTATTCATGGGTAAATTTAGTACCAAAACAGGAAAGCCAAGGAAGAGAAGTGTTGTACAAGAAACAAAATTCAAACAATGCTATGTACTGTGACAGCAGTTAAGGCGACCAAAGGTAACACAACGCTATTACTAGGTGAACGTCAGAAGTGCAAGAATCAATTAATCACCAAGTACTTATTCAGCATCTACTATATGCCCTGCTCAGTGCTGGAGGTTTGCAAAACACTTTACACATATTTCATTTGACCTTCATGATACCCCTGGGAGGTAGGTACTATTATAATCCCCACTTTACAAATGAGGAAACTGAGGCAGGCAGCGATCAAATGATTTGCCCAGGATAACACAGCTAGTAAATATCTTGGAATCTGACCTCAGAACTTCCTGACTCAGGTCCAGGATCTACCCAGTATGCCACTCAGTGAAACAATTCTTCCTTTGAAGGGCTTACATTCTAATGGGGGAGACCAAAAGTACATATAAAAACGTACAGCATAAATACAAAGTTAATACGTACAAATATACACAAAGTAGTTTGGGAGGGAGAACCCTGGCAGTTGGAAGGGGTAAAGGGGAGGAACCAAAAACTTTTGGGAGCACAGGAAACTTTTCAGATCAGAAATTCAAATTCCCCTCACAATACTAAAACGTCACCTGCATGGAAACTCCTTTTGACCCACCGGGACTGCTACCTCTCTCTAATTTGAATGGTTTTCAAGAACTTCCATATTCCGCTCCAACAACCTCTCTGAACTGAGGGTAGGTTGGTTCATGGACAACATATATACAATCCATCATCAAACTACACAGCAAAAATCATCAAAATATTTACCTTCAAAACACATATTATTCTTCCCTCCATCAAAACTCACAATACTATTTTAAAGTTTATTTTTATACTTAGAAAAAGTCATAAAAATATATCTTCAATTAAAAGAAATTTACTAAATATCTTGTTTTAAGCAATCTTCAATCCAAGGTAGAAAAAATTTTGTGTTCTCCATTTACCTTTTTTTGCTTCACAGTAAGAATGTTCAGGATTTCTTTAACTTTATTTATCCCTATCCTTGCTACATAGCATTTCAGATGTGTTGAGGGATCCCCTTTCTAGAAAGAGCAAAAAAAAAGTTTCTTGTGGAAAAGTTGATGGATTGCAGTTAGGAAACTGTGTAGTAATTTTAACAAGTCCAACATGCTCCCTGGCACAAAGGTCTATCTTTTGAACACATGTTCTCCTGACGATACTATATGGTTTCAAATACTGAAACTCAACAGTCTACAAAGAATCAGTGGTGAGTGCCTTAGAGACACATGCAGGGCACACAAAAGCTGCAGGATTGTTCCAAAGTTGACCTCTACACAAGAAGTGGCTTAGGGCAGTGGTTCTCAAACATTTGACTTCTAGAACCCTTTATACTCTTAAAAATTATTGAGCATTTCTTTCAAAGAGTTCTTATTCATTGTATTATATTGATTCATAGCTGCTATATTAGAAATTAAAATATCTAAGTATTATCATGAAAATATTTTTCACCTCATAGATTCCCTGAAAGGATCTTGGGTACTTCAAGAGGCTCCCAGATCATACTTTGAGAACACTGGTTTTAAGAATACTAAACATATAATCATGTGGCAAGAAAAGCTAGACAACCCTAGTGCTTCATCAACAGCCACAAAATGGAAAAAAGACCTTCGGGGAAGGTCTCCAGTATGTTGGGTAAGTCCTCTATGCATCTCTAAGGAAGAATATGTTCAAAAATCACCCAAAATAAGAAGGCATGAGTCAGTTACCATCTTCACTGACTGAAAGAATTCCCACTCTGATGAGATTACAGAGCCATCCAAGTATTGAAGTCTAAGCCAGTGGTCTGTGATATGAAAAGCTGTAGAAAGGCTATCTTTGAGATGCCAGGTGAGGCAAAACTAAAGAAAACAGAATTCAATAATAGTCACAGGGCGAGGAAGTACCATGCAGAAAAGCATGGATTCTAGAAAGCTGTCCACTGAGAAGTAGCTAAAACTATTCTGTAATTTTTTTCTTTCCTTGTGGACTCTCTGCCTTGGTAGTAGGTGACTGCTGTGAGGTCAGAATAAAAGCCACAAGGGCTGATCCAGAAACTGCTTACAGAGATGAAACGGCAAGCTTGGGGGCAGCACTTGGCTGCGACCAGAAAAGAAATGTACAAGAAGGACGAACTTTGCAGGTTGAGCCTCCACGGAAGATGAAAAGTAGGTACCTTTAACATGTTCCTGCTGCCAACTTGCCTTCTGAGCACTGGTTTGATTAACTACATATGAAAGCACTGCCCCGGGTCTGAAAATGACGAACTTAACTAAAATCTTTCCAATCAACTCAAAATTTAAAAAACAGCAATTCATACAAAAACATATGCATTTACTCATGTCCTGATGTTTTTTAAGTTTTTAATCTTTATTGACAGTTTTTCTCCATCTCTTCTTTGCAGACAAGGTTGGTCTCATTGTTCTTTCCATTTACATGGTTATAGTCATTATGTATGAGGTTTTCTGGTTCTGTTTACTCCACTCTTCAACTGTATAAATCTCCCCATGGATTTCTGAATTCTCCATATTCATCACTTGTTACAGTGCAATGACATTCATGCGTAAATTCATGTGCCACAATTGACTTAATTGTTCCCTAAAAGATGGCCACATCAATGTTCTGCTACAACAAAAAGAGCTGCTACAACTACTTTTGCACATATTTTTTCCATGCTTTGACTTTTTTGTGGTATATGCCTAGCAGACGGTTCCCTGAATCAAAGAGTATAAATGTTTTAGTCACTTTCTTAGAATGATTCTAAATTACTTTCTAGAATGATTGGGCTGATCCACAACTTCACCAAGAGTGTACTAGTGTACCTGTCTTTACACAACCTCTCTAACACTGACTATTTCTTTGCTGAAAGAAACTAAAAATTTTGATTTGAATTTCTCTTATTATTGATGAGAGAATTATTATTATTGTTATTAATAATAATAAACGAGCAATAGTCTTTAACATTTGCAATTTTGTGGAGAATCACTTATATTCTTTTACTACTTGCCCATTGGAAAATGGCTCTTGGTCATACATAACTGTGTTTGTTTCACATGTATCTGGACTATCAGACCTCTGTAAGAGATGCTTTCTACAGAAATCCCTCCTTCCCTCATCAATAGTTTTCCTTTGCATTCCAGCTACACTGAGTCTGTGCAAAAGCTTTTGCTATTTCATGCAACTGAAATTAACTATTTTGTCTTTTGTAATTGCCTGTTTCTTGTCTAGTTAAGAACTGCCATGCCTTGCTATAGTTATGAAAGACATCTGCTCTGGTTCTTTTCTAAATGTTTTATTGTGTGAACTTGAATACCCAGATCACACATCCACTTTGAGCTTATTATGGCATATGGTTTAAGATGTTGATCTAAACCTAACTTCTGCCAAACTGCATTCCAGTTTTCCCAGCAGTTATCAAAGGAAATTATTCCCCAAATAATTTGTGTTTTCAGGTTTATTGAAAACTGAACAATTAAGAAAAACTGTTTCTGATTCTTCCTTATCTGATCTCTTCCATGGATCTACTTTTTTCTATTTTTTAATCAATAATAAGGAGTTCAGTGATTACTGCTTTATAGTATAATTTAAGGTCTGGAACTAATCTCCCATTTTCCCCTTTATTTTCATTTTTTTCATTATTTCCCTTAAGATTCTTGACCTTGTGTTTCTCCAAATGAATTTTGCAATTATTTTTTTTTTAATTCCATATAGAAACAGCATGGCACAGTGAATGGAGAACCAGACTCAAAGTCCGAGGTTCAAGTCCATGCTCTCTCTGACAGTCTGGATGTATGACCTTGGGAAAGTCACTGCTCTAGGCAATTCTCTAAGACTGTAAATTGCAATGAAGTTACCAACTATATCACGTGAAAGATTTGCCTGATTTCAAAGTTCCCTATACCAATGAAGTCACGGGTCCAATTCCTATCCCTATTTATAAAGTTTGACAGTTTGACTTAGTATGGGACAAAATCTATCTATTAACTTAGGCACTAAAGCCATTTTTATTATATTGGTATGATCTAATCATGAACAAATGAATAACCTTTCCATTATTTAAATTATTCTTATTTCTTAAAATGTGTTTTGTTACTGGATTTCTATGTTCTGATTCTCAAGACAACTGAGATTTCTGAATGCATCAAATTTTAAAATGTGTACATTAAACTCACGGTCTCCCAACTTTGTTGATTAAACACCCCACTGTTCTGAGCATAAAACCCTAATATCAATATATTTATTTTTAAATTATATTTGCATAAGGGAGGGAAGATTTAGCTTCCCCGCATACATGCAGGGTTAACTGATGTAATCACAGAAAGAGAAAGATAAGCAAGAAAGGAGATACCTATCTAAGCCCTGACGTATCCCTTATGAAGTATGGAGAAAATTATCTGATTGAACTGGAAAGGAGTGTGGGTTTGGAGTGTGGGTTTGGATGAATACAGATCCCTTAAGAGACAAGGCTGCCAGCCCTGAGGTAGGTCAAAGGTCGGAGGCAAAGAACAGAGTCCTGGAGTGTGAACCCTGAGCTTCTGCCCCATGGCATCTGGGTGCAAGAGGACTTTCTCTCCTTCCTGTCCCACTGGTAGAAGAATGGAGCTACAGTAGGAAACCATGACCAAGAGCATTCAAGGAACAGGTGAAATACAGCAAACAGAGACACAGAGAGGATCTGCATTCCTGATAGGAAGCAGCTTCAAGGAGTGTGACCTGTGGCAGCAGAGGAAGACAGCTGCCTATAAGTTAAAGAAAGAACTAGTCTCAGAGACTGAGAACTGTGAGGAGCAGCAAACCCAAAGAGCCCAGCGGAGCAACTCTAATTTAATGTATTTGGTCATTTCAGTGGGAAGATCTTTTCCATTCATTAACAGCCCCATGTGACCTGCTTAAATCACGTGGAAGCCTAAGTCACACGTGGTGGCAGGAGCTTGCTGAACAGGTAGAACAGGAAGAGTAGAGCAGAGCTGGGAGGAAGTTGGTGAGAGAGCTTGGGAGTTGAGGAGAGAGGACCCAGGCAGGCACAGCTAGTCTCGTAAGTGTTTGTTTGTGGAAGGCTCCAGTGGTGGGGAGGGGGGCTTGGGAATGGCTTTGTCCTCTGCAGTGACAATGTATATTGACTTCTTGGTCACTAGGACAGATTTGGCTTTCTGGTATTGGGATTTGGCTTTCTGGCATAGGAGTAAATGTTTTTCTTCTGCCTTCTATACAGAGAGTCTATTATACTTTGAGATTCAGAATTACGCTGACATATTCAGAGTTGCCCTCAGTGCAGTGAATATTGCTCAGGCAATACATTTGACATCATAAATAGGATCGCAGGGTATAAAAATCTCTATTTGGAGGCAGAAAAGATTTAGAGGAAGAAACGGATATCCCAAGATGAAAGAATTTACCTTATTCTGCCCTAGCAAGGGAATGAGCTAAAAGCACTAGATCCTGTGAAAACTGGGAACCAAGGTTACAGAAGGGGAACCTAGAGATTTGGAAAGGTGTTTGCAAGGAGTACCAATAAGACCAGGGAAAAAGCTGGCAGGGGAATGTAGGAGAGGCTGGATTTTATTAACTAGTTACTATATTATGTGTAAAAGCAGAGATGAGCTACTGAAGGAAAAAATTCAGATGAAAAAAGAGTTAGCTAGTTTGTATGGGAATTCTCAGTATTCAGGCTCTCCCTTAAAAGAGCAAGGGGGTGGGGGTCTCAAGTGGAAGAAAAGGCTGTTCATATAGCTCAGAAGAAAAAGTCGAAGGCTGACAAAAGAAGTGTGCATACAACCTTTGTACAGATGCAGCCTAGTTGCCACAGCGACAACTGCCAGGAGAGTACATGGGAGAAACATACCAAAGTCAGAGTAAGAAAATGAAACAATGTTAGAGGAGTAGCCTTCTCACGCTGAAGCTCCTCCCATACTAAAGCAAAAACAAGAGAACCCAGTGGGAACACAGTGTTTGGGGAGATAATTGAGGATTTTACTCAGCAGAAGGTCACAGATATTTTGACTTGGTTTACCCAAAGGATGGGAGAATTGTTAATATCTTGGATGGTGAGAATCAGTGATAAAGGGTCTGGAGAAGTATCTATAGGTGATGGGAACTGCTTGAAATGTTTAGGTATTAGAATCCTTTTGTACAGCAAGCTTTTAGAGATTACAACATGCAAGGAGGTAATAATATGACTAATCTGTTAGCTTTGGCTGCAGAAGGATGTAAACAGTATCCTACTGACTCTGTGTGGCCTAGTGGAGACAGACCCTGGTATTCACTTAGGGACTGTCTAAGAAAGTTAATGGAGGTGGTAATGAAGACTGCCACAATGATCAGAAACACAGATGTGTACTATGAAACGTAGCAGTTTTCCATAGAAATATAATAGTGAAGACGGCTCCTCCTGCTTATAAGCACTTAAGTTCCGACTAATAATTGGGGATACAGGAAACCCTCTTTCAGAGGGGCTGGACAAGATTTCATAGTTAAGTGACTTAAGGGACTGAGGAAAAGATAAACTTCCTCAAGAAAGAAAGAGTAAATAGACAGCAGATTCAAAGTCAGAATAGACTGACAAGAAAAGAATTATGTACTGCTCTATTGAGAGCAAGGGTAGATTTTGGAAGCATAGATGGTATTCCAACTAAAGAACTATACAAAATGCTCCAAGAAAAGATGCTTAATACTAGACAAAAGAGAGAAGTAAGAACTGCCTCATAGATCCTCCCAAACCTTTTATCCAAGTTTGTCACACCTTCAGGGAGAAGAGGAAATTTGTAGAGCCCCAGCTCAGATGAAAGAAATATACAGACAGGATTACAGACCCTATATCATTTGACCAAATATTAGAAAAATGGATCAAATACTGTAACCAGGGCATTAGTAGTTACTGGGGCAGAGGTCTCCCTTACATATATGAAAACCCTGATAAGTTTAAACATGGAACTCCTCTCACCATTGCAGGACTGAAATATCAGCCAGACAAGTCAAATTAACAATGAAAACTGGACAATTACCTAAGAAAGAATATACCATGCTAACTGCACCCATTCCTGAATACATCATTGGAATAGATATATTGAGAGGTATGACTTAAAATTTATCTGAGGGGAGATCCAATTTGCAGTAAGGAAGATAGTAATTAATACAGTTTTAGTGGGTAAAATAAAAATGCACCCAATCACTTTACCTGAACCTTCTGAAGTAATTACTTTAAAGCAGTATCATGTGCCAGCCAGGTGGGCGAGATGAAATTACTATTATAGCAACACACCCAGCACAGGCTCTAGCAGGGGAAGTGGCAGATGGACTCCACAAGAAGAAAAAAGGACATAAAAACTCTGTGAGACTTGAGACACGGTTTTCTTAGCTATGGATATATCCTACATGTATGCCTTACTAGCACTACACTCTAAGTATATGCTCACTGGAAGACCCCACCTTTTTTCCCATGGGTGCTGTGTACATCTGTGGGAGGGTAAGCCCTCTAAATGTATGGAGAGGAATATTTCATAAATACTGTTCTTACTATGCCATCTAACTAAATGTCCTTCTTTTAAGCTAACTGTGTCTACTGTTTATTGAAAATAAACTCACTGCAAGCAGACTTCAGAAAAACCTGGAAAGACGTATACGGACTGATGCTGAGTGAAGTGAAGGGGACACCAGGAGAACATAGTGGACAGTAACAGCCATGTTGTACGACGACTAAACTTTGACAGACATCTCTTCTTAGCTATGCCAGGACCTCAGACAGCTCCAAAAGACTCTTGCAGAGAAAGAACTACGGAGCCTGAATGTAGGTCAAAGCATATTATTTGCTCTCTTTTTTTGTCTTTTTCTGTTTGTTTCTTCTTTCTTGTGGCTTCTCTCATTGGTTCTAATTCTTCTTTACAATATGACTAATGTGAAATAGATTTAATATGAATGTATATGTAGAGCCTATATCAAATTATATGATGTCTTGGGGAGGGGGAGGGGAAAGATGGGGAGAAAATTTGGAACTCAAAATCTTATGGAAGTGAATGCTAAAAAAATAAATAAATAAATAAATTTAATAAAGAAAAAAGAAAATAAGCTCAATGGTGGGAGCTTGTAAGCTATAGTTTTAGGAATATAAATCCACAGCATACCTTTCTACACAAGGTAGGAGATGCCATCTAGGGGACCTAACCTTCAAGTAAAAAATGTGCGCTGGGAAAAAGGGAAGAAGGTGGCCCCAGGGCAGGGTACTACATATATGTGTACTATTATACTAATAATTACATAAAACAAACAAAAAGTAAAAATTTTAAACAAAAATGAATAATATACATAGCATGACTATAGTGAAAATATACTCAATAGGAAAGTATATGTAGAATCTATACAGAATTGTATGCAGTCGTGGGGAGGGAGGGGGGGAGTGGGGGGGTAGGTGGGGGGGATAAAATCGCAATTGTATGGCAGTGATTGTTAAACATTAAAAAAATAAAAAAATATTAAAAAAAAAAAAATGAATAATATTTGATTCTCAAATTGGTAAGAAGCCACTGGTTTAGTGAGTAGGAAAGTGACGCGATTAGACCTGTACCTTAGGAAAATTACTTTGGCAGCATTACGGAGAATAACTTAGAGAGGGGAGAGTTTTGAAAAAAGGAGACTTATTGCAATGGTCCAAATGAAAGCTTGTGAGGGCCTGAATTAGAGTAGTAGCAGCTACATAAGGAATGAGAAGAGGTCAGATGGGAGAGATTTTATGGAGAGAAAAAAGACATGATTTTACAACTGATTAGATGTGTGGGATGAAGGGGAGTGAGGAGTCAAAAATGACAAAAAGATTGCAAACCTGAGTGACTAGAAGGATTGTGGTAAAGTTCGACAAAAGGGGGTAGGTTTGGAGAGAACGATAATGTAATGGGATCTGCAGTGAAGATCATAACACATCCATGCCTATGTATCTTAAGTGACTCGCTCATTCCTGCCAAAAATGAAAAGGTTGGGGAAGATAAATCTTATTCACCAATCACTGCCCTGGAGCACAGAATGCCCCTGTCAAGGGGTGCCGGCCACAACCAGGCCCGATCTGAAGGGCAGGGAATTGTGCTCACATAACTGCTAATGTACCTGGAGGGGGCAGAATGGACAAGTGTTGAGCAGTAACAGATGAAGGGAGGCGTGTAGTTGGTTGTGTTGGAAAAGCCCTAGAATAGGCTGTTACAGGAAGAATGGGATCTGACCTATCTTCTTCCCTTTGAGTTCATTCAATGGCCCCCACTAAGTTGGAGACAACTTAAACAAAAACACAGCCATTCCCCTTAAAACAAAACCTATGTCTTATAGAAGCTTAAAATCACAATCAGCAAAAGACATTTTTGGGGGGAAGAGGAGCAAGGAAAGCTAAGAAGTCAGTACGGCTGGCCCTACAAGATGAACCCTCTGCAATCTAGCTTCTGATTTCATCATCTGCCTAAAACTGCTCTCTCCAAAGTCATGAATTATCACTGCCACATCCAAAGGCCTTTTCTCAATCCTCCTCCTAGGTGAGCTCTCTGCAGAATTTGACACTACTGATCACCCTCTTCTGTAATACTCTATCCTCTCCTGCTTCTCAAGATACTGCTCTCCCCTGCGTCTCTCTTACCTTCCTTCCAACCTGTCTAACCATCCTTCCTCAGTCTCTTTCACTGATTCTTCATCAAGGGCACACATACTAACCATGGATGTTTTTCAAATGTCTATCCTGGCACCTCTTCTCTTTTTCTTCTACATCCTCCCACTTGGAGATCTAACCATCTCCCTTTAGGTGCAGATGCAATTTTCATTTCTATATGAATGATTCCCAGATATATATCTCCAGTCACAAATCCTTCCCCACTTCTGCCTACTGTCAAGTCTCAGCTCAAATCCTACCTTCTGCAAGTCTTTCCTGCCATCCTTTCCTCTCCACCCCCCACCACTGCTTGCTCCTTCCCTCTAAGATTATCTTCCATCTACTCTGTATTTGCTTTGTACGTAAACACTATTCTGAATGTTTTCTCCCCACTTCCATAAGAATTGGACCAGGAATCATATTTTTTGCCTTTGTTGATATTCCTAGCACTTAGCACAGTTCCTAGTACGTAGTATGGATTTAATATTATTGACTATATTAGATAATGATAAACTCAGAGCTACTCTACAGTCACTTTACCTGTATCTATGCTCATGTCCTCACACATCACATCCTCATCCTCATCCTCATCCTCTACCCTACCCACCCTGATTTCCTCTGGGTGATCTAAGTAGCTTACATCATTACCTTATGAAACTTTTCAGTGATAATTTATAAACTGTTAATTAATATTTCTTTGGCACTTTTTACTCGTGTCACATCTAAAAATCATCTGATGCTCTTAATAAATCATGTCAAATTTCTATTAAAAGGTGGCAGGGTGGAGCTCAATATATTTGTGAAGTCAAATCCAAATTTTTATTTTGTCAGTAAGTCAATAAACATTTATTAAGCACTTACTATGTGCCAGATATTGTGCTAAGTGCTGGATGTTGCAAAGAACAGAAAATATTTTTAAAATCCACAGGACCTCAAAAGTTATAGTTCAGATCTCCGTCATATTCTAATCATTGATTACACAGTCATTTATCATGAATGATGCTAATTCTTTGGTGTGTGTACAGCCTAAAACAATTTTTAAAAAAAACTATTGCTAACATTTAATCATAAAAATCAATCTATAACCTTTTCCACAATTTCTTCCTATTATAGAATTTAATGACAAATATTCCATCAAAAAAGCCATCTACAAAATAAAATAACCTTTCGAAGAAATATTTAAAAGTACCAAATTTCTTTTATGTATGATGCCAAAGCCTATTTTATGCAAATAATGACATGCTAATTTATCATCAATCCCTGTCCTTCAGTTTTAAATTACCTGCTTTTAACTTTTCAATAAAACCACAAAGCTCCAACGTAGTCTGGGCCTGGAGGAACAAAGTACACTCAGTTCACCTGGAAACAGTTTCCTACCTTTGAATCTTCATTGCCCACTCCAAGTTCTAACACAGCTTGAGGAGATTTCAGCTTTGCTTGATTAGACTGAGCCATTTGAAGGTTAAGCTGCCATCCAATCGTCTCAAGCTACAACAGACAAAGACAGATGGAAATCAGATGGAGGAGAAGCAAAAAAAAAAAAAAAAAACCCAGCCCATTTTAAGCATGGTTCCCCTCACAGAAATGAAAAAGAGTAGCCAACAAGCTACCCCGTATCAGACTCAAGTTTCCTTCAATAGTCTTACCCTCCAATTTCTCTCTCTACTGACAACGTGGCTTCTTGTCATGCCTATCAGAATTAGCAAAACAAAACTGTGTTTATTCTAAAAAGTAATGGTTCTATACAGTGGCCTAAATAACTCCAGGAAACTTATAAGGAAACCTACCTCCCTATCCTTGGTAGAGACTTAACAGGCTGCTGTGCAGAATAGTGCCATCAGTTCTCAGATAGGGTCATTGATGAATCTGTTTTATTAACCTATCCTTCGTTACATGGGAAATTTCTGTGGGAGATGGGTTAAAGGGAAGTGGCAGCAATGCAAAAATACATCACTAAAATATTTTTAAAATAATACTTCAGAGACTGAAGGAAAGCATACAAGAAAGGCAATCACTTTCTGGCACTAATGCCTTTCTCAGATAAGCTCAAAGCATTTTAAAAGACACTGCAGGAACTTCATTAAGCAAATAACAGTTCTTGGTAATGTGTGATGTTTAGCTAGTTTAACAAGCAGGTCTTGAATGAATCCAAGAAGTATAATAGTCAGCGGTGCTATCCCAGAACACTGCTTTTGATAACACACAAACTTATTTTTTCCATGGAATATAAATATACTTCATGAACACAAAGGTAAGGCAGACCACAAAAAAGTGAAACTATGGTTGTTCGATTTTTCTTCCTAATATATCAAAACATATGAGTTTGCTCTGACTAAATTTACCAACTTACTAACTCCTGCAATGTCAAAACCAATTTAAAGTCTTGTATCTTACTTGTTTAAATTTCAAGTACCAAAATGCATTAGAAAGTTTTGTGAACTATAGTTTAAATATTTGATGATATGAATAAGTAACAAAAATATAAGACTACCGGATGACACTATCAAAACAATTTCAGATTGATTAATTTATTAATTACTTTAAAAAGATTGCTAAACAACTGGAAATCACAGTAGGAACGCAGAGCCAAAATGGAAAAAGAAAAATTTAAGTGTTTTCTTTTGAAAGGTAATAACTGGACAAGAAACTAAAGTGATGGCCAGCTATGGCCCTGTCTAGCACAGTACCTTTCAGGAGACTAGGTATGAAAATGAGGGAGATGTTGTACAGACATAATCAAATACCACAAGCTAAAAATCAATTAAATGGAACATTTTAAATAAGGACCCCTGATGTACTGAACTTTATCACGGATGTACAATAGCCCAAGGCATCAACCCACAGCTGTTTCTGAGTAACCACATACTACACACTTTCAATAACTGAGGATAAACACATGCTAGCATATTTCCGCTGCCTGGGACAATTCCTGATGCAATATGTCACTGTAATCATCAAAAAGCATTTACTCAACACCCACGTGTATTTTCACAAACTGTTTTGACTGGTGCCATGTCTAGGAACATCAAAGAGAGGCAAAAGAGACCATAGCGGTCATCTAGTCCAACTCCATAGTTTTGTACATGAAGATAATGGGGCCCAGCAAGTTCACATGTTCTGCCCAGTGTTACACACGTGGTAGCTGTCAGAGATGTGATGTGAATCCAGTCTTAAGACTCCTACTATACTACAATATCTCCCTGAAGTAAAGACAAGATATGTTACAGCTGAGAGAGCATGTAGGCCATGTTTTCTAACCTACCTATTTTGCAGAAGAGGAAATTAGTGCTCAGAAAGGACTTACCCAAGGTCATAAAACATATCCAATCAGTCAGTCTCCTCAAGTGTACCTCCACGATGTCTCTCCCAGCTGACCCCTTCTTCTCGCTGCCATTACCCTATTTCTGGTCTTTGTTACTTCTTGCCTGGACTACTGTTCTAGCCTTCTAATTGGCCTCCTCAGAAGTCTCTCCCCCACTCCAATCCATCCTCCTCACAGCTGTCAAAGGTGATTTCCCTAAAGCACAGATCTGACCACAATATTCCACTACTCAATAACCTCCAACAATATACTTTTGGCCAAATAAAAATGCCTCTGTTTGGCATTTAAAGCCTCCGTAGCCTGGTTTCCACTTACCTTTCCAGCTTTACTGTACAAGTATCTTTTACATACTCTCCAGTCAAGTTAAACTCTTTTTGTAGATGTTCCTCACACATAATATTCCACCTCCTTGCCTTTGCACAGATTTGATCCTGTGGCTGAAAGGCCATGCCTCTTCACCTCCATCTCTTATAATATTTCATTCAAATGTTAAGTTCAGGAATGAACTTCCATGAGAGGCCTTGCCTGATCCTCCCAGCTACTAGCACTCTACCAAAAAAAATTTAGCAGGTATATATTTTGACCCCAGGGGTTCTTCATTAATCACCAACTGTGAGAAATCTCTCTCACAAGCAGTTATCTAGCCAACCTTAGACCCACTGCTGATTACATTATAAGGCAATCCCTTCCACTTCTGGAAAGCTCTAAATGTTATGAAATTCTCCCTCACATGGAGGAGAAATTTGACTCCTGACTCAGACTTCTGCCACTCTGAGCTCCACACAATATATCTCATCCCTCATCCACACGTCTGATGTCTTCCCAGTGAAACCACAGGTCCCCCAAATAGTTCAATTATCTTGTTTCATGGTCATATCTTACTGCTGAGGCATACCAAGTCAAAGAAAGTCCACTAAAACCCCCAGATAGTTTTCACAACTGGCCAGCCTCCTCAATCCTGTAATTGTGAAATTTATTTTTTTAATCAAAATGTAAAGCTTTAAATTTATCTATTTAAACTGTATCAAAGGTATTGATAATGACACTAAACAGAACAGTCAAGGGAAGATCCCTGGGGTATCACACAAGATATCTCTATTAATTACTGATGTTCAGGTTCATCTCTAACCATCATTCACTGTTCTTTGGGCACAGTCATTAATCATTTCCAAGTCTATCTACCTATCCTATCAGCTAGCCTACACTTCTTCATCTTATTCCCTAGGATATCATGAGAGATCTTGTCAAACGTCTTGCTGACATCCAAGTAAGCTAGATATCTGGCCTTGCCCTGCTCTTTCTATCCCACACTCCATTACCTCTTCCATGTAAATCCAATTATCATAATACTTAAATGATACCCTGCTCTAATACGTCCACAGAGTGTAAATTTTGATGGATCTTTTTCAATAGCAAATCATGAAACGATAAACAAAGAAGGCATAGACAGATGTTAGTGTGTATCAGTGAAGGCAGTACTCACAATCAAGAAATCAGAAATATTGGAAGTCCTGAGGTAGTAATAATGAGGGCTAGGGTTAACCCATGCAAACTTCTGTAATTCTTATCCATGACTTCCTATGAGTTTGCTACAGGCAGTTTAACCAACATGCCGGGGGATTTTCCTTTTTTTGACATCAGAAGGATACCAGAAGATACATCCCACCACACTCTCACCAGTCCTTCTTTTTGAATCTCATGATTTTGACAAAATCCTTTCCTGCAAATCTTGTTTATGATGTGTTATAGCCTACTCTTATCAGTCACACATACTCATTGCCCTCTGGGTGATACTCATTTTGAATCCTTCAGAGACTATAATGTCCCATGATCTTTAGTCATATAATACCAACAGAAGAGGATAATGGCGTTAAAAGGATGGACAGGCACTTCCTGGGCACACAAGCAACAAGCTAGCAGACCAGACATTTTCTCCAATCCCCATGATCTCTCAAACCTCTCCAAAACAGAAATTAGATGCCAAAGATAAAGCCATTTCATCTGTCTCCAAGGTCTAGAACATCTAGAATCCAAAGGAATGTTTAAAACCACACACACACAAACACACACACACACACACACACACACACACAGTTTACTGATCTGAGCTCACTTTGCACCCCTCCCCAATCTCCTATGCTACCAGCAGAGCAAGACTGCACTAGCAGACCTTAGTAGACCCTTACTTCTCAATTTCCCCTCCCACTTTCTAGTGTCATGGAGAATTTGGCCCAGAATGCAGAAGTTTGCTCAGGGCTTAACAGTCAGCAGGTTAGTCACAGCCCTTAAGGTACTAAAGCTTTCCAGGAATGGCAACCCAGAAGCACCAGTGCTACAAAGCTCTGCAATAGCAGTGCCAGGGAAAACAGGTTCTGAAGTGTTGGTGCCAGGCCAGAGTACTGAAGAACAGAGGGACTGGGATAGGTCACCAGAACAGGATAAGCAGCATGGGAAGGGGAGGATGGAGAGTTGGGGACAGGCTGATTCACAATCCCTTGAGCGTGAGCAAAGAGTTAGCATCCAGTTGGGGCCAGGCTGGACCATCCAAAAGTCAGCTGAGGCAGAGACCTAGACTGGTGGATCATGAATTGCCATGTGTGGGAGGAACCTGAGATGCTTTGAGATCCAGACCCTAAGGAAACTACAATCAGAAGACAGGGAGTCAAAAAGCAAGTGATAAGGAAAATAAGGAGGGGGAAAGACTGAAAATCCCAAAGACTTACGGGGAAAAAACCCTCAAGCCTTGAACATAAACAAATAAATCAACAGGAAAAATAGTAACAACAGAAGGAAATATGGCCTCCAGATCCAGCTAATGAGTTCAGACATCTATGCATAAATACTACAAAATAAAGGGAAAAGATCCAACACTTGAAGAGATAGAGGATTCTATAAAATTTGAGAACATGGAAGTACCATAACATATTGTTCATGAGTGGTTTAAATGAGAATTATGAGAACAGAAATTGTGTCCTGCACAGCAAAAATAATGAACAGAATAGAAAAATTTGAATCTGCAATGTCAAGCCTCACCAAAGAAACAAAATAGAGAGCAATAGGTTGGGAATGCAAATACACAGAAACGAAGGACAATCTAGAATAAGAGATGCAAAAAACCAAGAACATTAAAGGAAAATATCCTCATTATGCATATGGATCTCAGAGACAGGATGCATGGACACAACTTAAAAATCATAGATCTCCCAGAAGAGTATGTCAGAACAAAAAAATGTCAACACCATAATGAGGGAAATAATAAAAGAAAACTGCCCAGAATGTTTGAATGTAGAAAATGAAAGAGGAATAGAGCTCAGGACAAAACCCAGGGTGACCCCAAATAAAAGAAACGTGGGAGTAAATAAATGCAGCAGGCATGGACAGCAACAGCAACAGAATGACAATAGAAAGACCAGTAAAAGACTGCTTTCTAAATATACACAAAAAGACAGGGATGGGCATGGAAATATGGTGGAGGTAACACTGAAGAGGCAGACCTGGGCCTCATAGACAGAATCTAGTGACACCCTGCCTACAGGTGAATGTTTCTTTTGTGAGACTACATTACAACATCTTTAAAAAAGTTAAGAATCTCAAGGGAAATAATGGGTGGGAGAGGGAAACTAAGAACAGAGAGGATCCTAGCAGTACCAGATCTCAAATTATACTGTACTATGAAGCAGTTACAATAATTTAAAAAAAAATTGGTACTGGTTAAAAAACTGAAAAGTTGGTTGATGGACCAACAATGCCAAAAGTCAAACAAGATAACATAGTTTTTGATGAATAAGCTTCAAATTGGTCGTATTATTAAGAAATCAGAGAAGAATAGAAGGAGGTCTATTGTACAACTGTGACTAAAGAACTAATTCCTCAACATGGGATAAAGATCATCAAAGAAGATAAAATGGACAATTTAAATTACATAAAATTGAAAGGCTTTTTGCATGAATAAAATCAACAGAGTCAGAATTAAAAGGGAAGTAGCTAATTGGGAAGAAATGATAAATGTCAAATATCAGAAATATTCAAGTAATAAATACAAATACATAAGTATAAAATATATTCCTCAATGCATAGGATATGAACAGGTAGTTAAATTTTAAATGAAGAAATACAAATTGTCAACAACCATATAAAAGAATATTCCAAATAACTGATACAGTCATAGTAATGCATTGATAGTGGAACTGTGAATTTTTCCAACTTTATGGAAAATGATTTGCAATTATACTTTTAAAATGACAATAAACTATACTTTGCCCTTTTTAAAATTTTATTTATTCTTAGTATTCAACATTCATTTCCACAAGATTTTAAGTTCCAAATTTTCTCCCCATCTTTTACCTACCCGCACCCTGAGATAGCATGCATTCTGATTACTCCTTCCCCCAGTCTGCCCTCCTTTTTATCATCCCCCCCATTATCCCCTTCCCCTTTACTTTCTCGAAGGGCATCATCTATTTCTATATCCCAGTGACTACATATCTTATTTCCCAGTTGCAGGTAAAAACAATTTTTTAACATTTATTTTCAAAGCTTTGAGTTCCAAATTCTCTCCCTTCTTTCCTCCCCACCCACCATCATTGAGAAGGCAAGCAGTTCAATACATATGTAGCTATGCAAAACACTTCCCTAATAATCATGTTGTCAAAAACTAACTATATTTCCCTCTATCCCATCATGCCCCCCATTTATTCTATTTTCTTCTTTGACCCTGTCCCTTTTCAAAAGTATTTCCTTCTGACTACCCCCTCACCCAACCTCCCCTCCCTTCTATCATCTCCCCTACTATCCCCTTCCCCCCACTTTCCTGTAGGGTAAGATACCCAACTGAGAGTGAATGTTATTCCCTCCTTAAGCCAAATCCAATTAGAGTAAGGTTCACTCATTCCTTCTCACCTCTTCCCTCTTCCACTCCATTGTGAAACCTTTTTCTTGCCTCTTATATGTGAGATAATCTACCCTATTCTATCTTTCCCGTTCTCTTCCCAATATATCCCTCTCTCATCCTTAATTTTATTTTTAGATATCTTCCCTTCATAGTCAACTCACCCTGTGCACTTGCTTGCTTGCTATCTATCCATCCATCCATCCATCCATCCATCCATCCATCCATCCATCTATCCATCCACCTATCTATCTCCTCCAATTATGCTAATACTGAGAAAGGTCTCGAGTTACAAATATCCTCTTTCCATGTAGGAATGTCAACAATTCAACTTTAATAAGTCTGTTATGATTTCTCTTTCCTGTTTACCTTTTCATGCTTCTCTTGATTCTTGTATATGAAACTCAAATTTTCTATTCAGCTCTGGTTTTTCATCAAGAATGCTTAAAAGTCCTCTATTTCATTGAATACCTATTTTTTCCCCCTGAAGGATTATACTCAGTTTTGCTAGATAGGTAATTCTTGGTTTTAATCCTAGCTCCTCTGACTTCCTGAATATTATATTCCAAGCCTTTTGATCCCTTAATGCAGAAGCTGCTAGATCTTGTGTTATCCTGACTATATTTCCACAATACTCAAATTGCTTCTTTCTGACTGCTTACAATATTTTCTCCTTGACCTGGGAACTCTGGAATTTGGCTACAATATTCCTAGGAGCTTTCCTTTTAGGATCTCTTTCCAGAGGCGATTGGTGGATTCTTTCCATTTCTATTTTACCCTCTGGTTCTAGAATTTCAGGCCAGTTTTCCTTGATAATTTCTTGAAAGATGATGTCTAAGCTGTTATTTTTTTTTTTTATCATGGCTTTCAGGTAGTCCCATAATTTTTAAATTATCTCTCCTGGATCTATTCTCCAGGTCAGTGGTTTTTCCAATGAGATAGTTCACATAGTCTTCTATTTTTTTTATTCTTTGGGTTCTGTTTTATAATTTCTATATTTCTCATAAAGCCATTAGCTTTCATTTGCTCCATTAATTTTGAAGGAATTATTTTCTTCCATGAGCTTTTGAACCTCCTTTTTCATTTGACCAATTCTGCTTTTTAAGACATTCTTTTCCTCATTGGCTTTTGGACTTCTTTTGACATTTGGGTTAATCTATTTTTAAAGGTGTTATTTTCTTCAGCTTTTATTTGGGTTACCTTTAGTAAGATGTTGACTTGAATTTCATGATTTTCTTGCATCACTCTCATTTCTTTTCCCAATTTTTCCTCTACTTCTCTTACTTGATTTTCAAAATCCTTTCTGAGCTCTTCCATGGCCTGTGACCAATTCGTATTTTTCTTGGAGGCTTTTGATATAAGAGCTTTGTTGTCTTCTTCTGGTTGTACATTTTGATATTCTCTGTCACCAAAGTAAGATTCTATAGTCTGAGTTCTTTTATAATGTTTATTCATCTTCCCAGCCAAATACTTGACTTTCTAATTCTTTGTCAAGGTGGGACTCTGCTTCCAGTGGGGATGGGAGTAGGGGTGGGTATATTGTCTCAGACTTCAGGTATTTTGTATCAGCTGCTCAATCCTCTACTGTCTGTGGGTCCAGAGCTTTGGAAGCAGCCTCTGTCACTGCTGCTGCTGTTGCTACTGCCACCACCACCACCAGCCACCACTGCCACTAGCCCCACTGCCCTAGGGCTGGGGCTGAGGCTGAACCTGGCCAGACTGTACACTCCTATTTTCATCCAGATCCCATAGTTTTCCCACTGACCTTTTTGGCATTTGTGGGTTAAGAAGTCTGGAAATTGCCACAGCTGCCAATGATTCAATGCCCTGAAGCCTGCTTCAGCCTGTCTATGCCAGTGCAGCCCATGCCAGACCACACTCTGCTTCCTGCCCAGTGTGATAGACACTTCCTGTCAACTTTCCATGTTGTCCTGGTCTGGAGATTTGTTTCACTCTGGCATTTTGTGAGTTCTGTAGCTCTAGAATTTGCTTAGAGTCATTTTTCACAGGTATTTAATAGGACTTTGGGGGAGAGCTCAGGGAAGTCCCTGCTTTTATTCCACCATCTTGGCTCTACCCATAGACTTTATCCTCTAACAAAGCAATACCTCTACTGGGGGGCAGGTAGGTGGTGCAGGGATTGAACTGTGGATCTGAAGTCAGGCCTCATCTTACTGAGTTCAAATCTGGCTTCAGACACTTACTAGCTGTGTGACCCTGAGCAAGTCACTTAACCCTATTTGCCTCAGTTTCTTCATCTGTAAAATGAACTGCAGAAGGAAATGGCAAGGCACTCCAGTATCTTTGCCAAGAAAACTTCAAATGAGGTCATGAAGAGTTAAACACGACTGGAAAATGTCTCAACAACTTCTGCTAGACAGTCATCCCTCGATGACAGAGGGAAAGTTCTAATGTCTAATGAAAGTTATGTCATTTTTTGTAGTTGTAAAGAAGTGAAAACAAAGTGAGTACATATACCTCTCAATTGAGAAATAGCTAAAAAAACTGATGAATGTAATCGAATATTGTTTTATTGCAAAAATTATGAAGAATTCAAAGAGCCTTGGAAAGATTACGTAAAGTGCTATCAGATACAGTAAGCAGCTCTGGAGGACTATTACTATAACTCTATAATGTAAAGAAAAATAACTTTGAAAGACTTCAAAACTCAGAACACTTGTGTCCAAAAGTAATTTCAGAAGACTGATATCTCCCACCTCTTGGCAGAGAAGTAGTAGATTACAGATATGGAATGAAGGCTATAATTGCAGACATATGTAATGTGCTGATTTATTTTGCTTGATTCATTTGTTATAAAGTTCCCCCCCCATCGTGGGGAAAGGAACAGAGAAAATATAGTTATTAGGAAAGGACAATGATAAAAAAGAAAAATGGAAAAGATCATTCAATAAGTAAATAAAAGTAAGAGCAAATCAGTTGAATAATTTTATTAATTATGTAATCATTAGCTCTTGAATGATAAAAATTTAAGTCAATTGTGGTTTACACAAGAAATATATCATTTCCAGAAATAGAAATAATAAAAATCAACAGTTTATAAACTGATTTCAGGAGTCTAATAAATGCTAGAAGAAAGAGTTCCTAAAGATAAGATTCTTTGCTGGAAAAATTGTGTTTGATTTGGAATTGTGAGAAAAGTTCTTGAATTGATCAAACCCCTTTGAACCAGGGATTTCACTACTGAACAAATACCATAAGGGAGTTCAAAGACAACGAAAAGGTCTCCTACAATCAAAACAGTATTAGCAACACTTTTGCAGTAGCATAAAATGGGAAACAAAGGTAATGCCCATCATTTTGGAGAATGGTTGAAGAAACTGTGGTATATGAATACAATGGAATATTAATGACAGCAACAATGATGACTACAAAGAATTCAGAGAAACATGGAAAGGTTTGTTGGAACTAATACACAGTGAAGAAACTAAAACCAAAAGAATAATATACGCAATGACATAAGAAGATAAATGAAAAAACTAAAAGACATCAAAATTCAGATTAAATATTGTGACCAATTCTGTTTCTATAAAAGATTAATGATTAAATATACTTAGTTCCTCTCAGTAAGCTAGTGTTGTAAGTGCTATTAACAGGGAATGCTATTCCTCTCCCTGTTTTTTCTTTCAACTTTTTTGGTGCTAGAAGGTGAGGTTAAGAGGTTCCAATGATAAGGGTATGGCTAATTAGAGCAAAAGTGTGATACATAAACAAATGGCATTAGTAGAACATTAAGTGTTTGAAAAATTCCAACTCTTATTCCCATACTCCATAACTACAAGAAACTGGCAGACACAACATACAAGATAGGAAATTGTTTTTAAAATAACTACTCTGATATTAATCAAGAAAAAGTCATCAGATTAGTACGTGAAACACTCTTCCTCACTTGTAGCTGTGAGGTGAACAAAATGATCATCAATATTATCAATTGCATTCAAAAAAAAAAAGAATCCAATGTCAAATTGGACTTTATTAATTACACAAAATTTTCTTCTATTTAATATAAATAATGTACTGTCCACAAACATTTCTGTATAATAAAATGGCCAAGAATTTGAATGTTACTTTTCTATTCATACTGCAATTCAGAAAGGTGAGGCTATTTAGAGTTTAATCAACACTCTAGGCCTTATTAACAGCAAAAATAATATGATAAGTCTCTCAGATTGTTAATATCTTTCAACTACAGTTTATAGGAGGTGTCATAGCTCATCTCACTTCTATAACTTGAGGTGACACATTCCTCTGAGAAACTGTTAGTTATAATGTCAGTTTAAAATGGTAATGAATTCATTATCACTCTAATTATCATATACCACTTACAAAAAATGATGAAAAAAGTCAAAAACTTATAACCGAAATTGTTTTGCATATTCCTCCTCTCTTCCAATAAATAAAGGTCAACTTGTATGAGATAAAATCTTAAAAACTGGAAAATAAAGTTCAAAAGGAGACTTGTCTATATTTCTTAAAAATTTTTTCAAAAACAATTTTAGAGCTGGAAGAATTCTGTTCTAACACTCTCAATTTTATAGATCATGTAACTGAAATCTAAAGAAATAAAAGTGACTTGTCCAAGGTGATGTTGCAAATTAGTGACAAGAGTCCCAGTTGGAATCTAAGTCTCCTTACTTCCAACCTAATAACGTGAGAAGACCAAATCTTTGGATACTATGAAGTTTATAGAATATTCTGTACAAATGTGAAAAAATGTGTGGCAAAAAAACATATCATGAAAGCTTCAACTGCTTCCTTAAGTTAAGCATTTTGATTCTGTTATGGACCCATTTCTAAAACTCTAGTTGCTTAGTTGTTAGCAAATATTAAAACTAAGGAAGTAAACAAAGACATAACTCATTAAAAGAAAAGTCAATACAAAATTATTTCCTATTTTAGAAATTACAAATCAGAAAGCTAGTATACATAGCAAAAAAGGATCATTTACCCATCTTTTCAATGCCCATCTTCTTCCCAAAATCATTCTCTATACTGCTAGCTATATCACATATTCATTACTACAAAATCTTATGCTTCATAAGAAGAAACTCTCAACCTATAGATTGCATTCTAAAAACAGATTTCTCAACTTGGTTGTTTAAAAGTATTTTCCCATAGAAAAAATGTTTAAAATGTTGGTCAATTTCCAGATCAGCCTACAAAAGCCTATTAAACATAAAATATAGCTGAAAGTTCTCTAGAGTCCTAAAATAAATGCCTCATCACTCATGGAGGTGACTTTGGATTCTTGAAAGTCATGCCACTAGAATACAACATCTGCTAATTTCTATCATGCTGGTCCTGAAAGCAGGAGGAGTTAATTTTCCAAGGAATAAACCAGCTAATTATGGAAAGGACATCACAGTTAGGCTAACCACCTGAAATTTTTTCCTCTGGCCATCATAACACATAAAACTAATAAAAATAAAAAATTGGCCTCAGTGCTGTGAAACTCCTTCCACATATATAATGATGAAAGCAGAGAAGGTGAGAAGGAAAATTGAAGGTACTAAGAATCACAGTTTTTGGATCCTCCAAAAACTTCATTTCAAGTGTTAGTATGCTAATTGTGAGATCCTTATTCAATGATAAATCAATTGGAGGGGGGCAGAGCCAAGATGGTGGAGTGAGAGCAACTACTCAACCAAGCTCTTAGACAAACTCCTTCAGATACCTCTAAAAAGAGAATCTGACCAAATTCTGGAGGTGCAGAATCCAACAGGAGACAGACTGTGGCAGACTCACAGACCAGGACAGACTGGAAGATGTACAGGAAGGATCTGTTCCATGGGGGTAAGCACACAGCACAGCAGCGTCCCGCAGTGTGGCTGAGCAAGAAGCCCCCAGGGCAGCCTCAGGCAGCAGCAACACAGCAGAAAGGCAGAGTGGCAGCCCAGGACAGGAGACCAGCCAAGCCTACTGAGTGACAGCTGCTGAGCCCCAGGTATCACCTGCAGCCACTCCTGAGAATTTCAGCCCTCAGATTAATTGTCTGTAAGTCACCTACTTGATCTTCCAGGAGCCAAAATGGAGGAGTGATTGGTAAATGCTCTCTCCCCCTCCCCTTATTGACCTCAAACGAACTATAAAATATTTTCCCAGAAAAATCCTGGATCAATGGGAACAGTTGAAGGGACAAAGAGTCTTGTAAAACCTGAGGCTAGGAAAATAGCTAAGGGGGATTCCTCTTACTATGGCAGAGGCTAACCAGAAGGAGAGGAGTCCCAAGGGGGTAGAAACTCGCACTAGGACCCAGGTGTGCCTCAGTGCTAGGAGAGGAGCCACAGAGGGGATGAAAACTCCCACTAGGACTCAGGTGTGAGCAGAGATTGCCTTTGCTCTAGCTTGGCTGAGGAGATCTCCCATGACGTGACCAGACCAGACCTCCCCCACACTAAACAAGCTAGGCCCAGGGCTAAGCCAGAAAACACAAAACAAAAGGAAAAACAAAGGCACCTGCCCTTAGCTTTCTCACACTAGCAGCTCAACAACAAGTTCTCCAGCTTCTAACTGAAAGAACCAGAAAGTACAACACACGAAACCTCACCATAATGAGCAAGAAGCAAAGGAGGAGGGAAAACACCATAGAATCTTTCTAAGGGGAAAAGGTACAAAACACGAAAGCCAAAGAGGTCAGTATTGAGACTGTACTCCCATCTGAAACTTCAGAAGGGACTATGAACTGCTTGCATGCACAGAGAGCACTCCTGGAACAGATGAAGAAGCAAATAGAAGAAAAAATGGCCAATGATTTTCAAAGTATGATAAAAGAATTCACTGAAGAGAACAGCTGTTTAAAAAGGAAAATTGAACAAATGGAAAAGGAAGTACAAAAACTTACTGGAGAAAATAATTCCTTAAAAGAAATAATTGTACAGATGGAAAAGGAGATGCAAAAGTTAACTGAAGGAAACAATTTGATAAAAATTAGAATCAGGTAAGTAGAAGCTAATAACTATATAAGACATCAAGAATCAGTCAAACAGAATCTAAAGAATGAAAAGATAGAAGAAAATGTAAAATATCTAATTGGAAAAACTGACCTGGAAAATAGATCCAGGAGAGAAAATTTAAGAATTATTGACCTACCAGAAAGTCATGATGAAAAAGGTGTCTGGACAATATCTTCCAAAAAATCATCAAAGAAAACTGCCCAGAAGTACTAGATCTGGAGCGCAAAATAGTCATGGAAAGAATTCACCATTCACCTCCCAAAAGGGATCTCAAACTAAAAACACGAAGAAACATTGTTGCCAAATTCCAGAACTATCAAGTGAAGGAGAAAATATGACAGGTAGCCAGAAAAAAACATTCAAATATCGAGGACTTATGTCAGGATCACAGAGGACCTTGTAGCTTCCATACTGAAAGATCAAAGGAATTGGAATCTGATATTCCATAAGGCAAAGGAGCTGGGACTACAACCAAGGATCAACTACTCAGCAAAGTTCAGGATAACATTTCAGGCAAGGAGA
Source organism: Notamacropus eugenii (assembly GCF_028372415.1). Lineage (NCBI taxonomy): Eukaryota > Metazoa > Chordata > Mammalia > Diprotodontia > Macropodidae > Notamacropus > Notamacropus eugenii. The sequence continues at coordinate 336,553,012 of NC_092874.1, read as the reverse complement.
TGTACACTCAACAAAATAAGGGATTTCCAGACCTTACTGACAAAAAGGCCAGAACTCAATATAAAATTTGATCTTCAAACACAGGTCTCAAGAGAGGCATAAAAAGGTGGAACACAGGGAAAGAAAAACTTGTTACTCAGTTTGGGCAAACTGTTTACATCCCTATAAGTACCATACAATGGTACTTGTTAATCTTCAGAATTGTACATCTATTATGAAGTATAAAAGGAATATACATAGACACAGGGAACAGGTATAAAGTAAATGATATGATGATAAAAATGTGATTCAAGCATGCAAAGGGATTGCAACAGCAGATGTAAAAAGAAGGAAGCAGAAAATGATAAATTACACCACAGGTAGAAGTACAAAATTATATTATAGTAGAGGGAAAGAGGGGAGGGAGATGAACACTGAGAGATACTCTCATCTGATTTGGTTCAAGGAGGGAAAAATAAACTTAAATAAATAAATCTAATGAGCTCTATAGGCAGGAGGAGGGGAAGGGGGAAGAAAGGGAAGGGGAAGCTAAAAGGGAGGGAAGAAGTAGTAAGGATAAAGGGGAATAAAAGGGAGGGAGGCTGAAAGAAGGAAGGGAAGACTGCAGGAGGTGGTAGTGAAAACTCTATTGAGGAGGGGAAGGGAGATAAGAGAACTAAAAGCACAAACAGGGGGAAAGAGAATGGAGGGAAAGACACACATTGTAATCATAACTGTGAATGTGAATGGAATGAACTCTCCCATAAAACAGAGACAGATAGCATAATGGATTAAAAGCCATAATCCAACAATATGTTGTTTACAGGAAACACATTTGAAATAGGGGGATATACACAGGGTAAAGGTAAAAGGCTGGAGGAGAAATATATTGTGCCTCAGCTGATGTAAGAAAAGCAGGGGTAGCAATCTTAATATCAGACAAAGCAAAAGCAGAAATAGATCTAATCAAAAGAGATAAGGAAGGAAACTATATCCTGTTAAAAGGTACCATAGATAATGAAGCAATATCATTACTAAAGATGTATGCTCCAAGAGGGATAGCATCCAAATTCTTAGAGGACAGGTTGGGGGAGTTGCAGGAAGAAATAGACAGCAAAACTATACTAGTGGGAGACCTCAACCTCCCCCTCTCTGAACTTGATAAATTTAACCTTAAAATAAACAAGAAAGCAGTTAAGGAGGTGAATAAAACTCTGGATAAGATAGGTATGATAGATCTCTGGAGAAAACTTAATGGGGTAGAAAGGAATATACCTTTTTCTCAGCAGTACATGGCACATACACAAAAACTGACCATATTCTTGGACATAAAAACCTCACAATCTAGTGCAGAAAGGCAGATAGTCAATGCATCCTTCCCAGATCACAATGCAATAAAAATTATATGTAATAAAAGGCCAAAAAAAATAAACCAAAAATTAATTGGAAACTAAATAATCCAATCCTAAAGAAGGAGTGGGTAAAACAACAAATCATAGAAACAATCAACAACTTCATTCAAGAGAATGACAATAATGAGACAACCTACTAAATATTATGGGATACTGCAAAAGCAGTTCTTAGGAGAAGTTTTACGTCTTTGAACGTCTACATGAATAAAATAGAGAACGAGGAGATCGATGACTTGGACTTGCAGCTGAAAAACCTAAAAAAAGAACAAATTGAAAATCTGCAAGTAAATACCAAATTAGAAATACTGAAAACCAAAGGAGAGATCAATAAAACTGAAATTAAGAAAACTATTGAACTAATAAATAAATCTAAGAGTTGGTTTTATGAAAAAACTAATAAAACTGATAAACCTTTGGTCAATTTGGTTAAAAAAAAGAAAACCAAATTACCAATATCAAAAATGAAAGGGGTGAACTCACCTCCAATGAGGAGGAAATTAAAACAATAATTAGAAATTACTTTGCCCAACTTTATGCCCATAAATTTGACAATCTAAATGAGATGGGTAAGTATTTTAAAAAACATAAATTGCCCAGATTAACAGAAGAGGAAGTTAAATACTTAACCCCATCTCAGAAAAAGAAATTGAACAAGCCATTAATGAACTCCCTAGGAAAAAATCTCCAGGGCCAGATGGATTTACAAGTGAATTCTGTCAAACATTTAAAGAACAGTTAAGTCCAATATGATATAGACTATTTGGGAAAATAGAGGAAGAAGGAGTACTCCCAAATTCTTTTTATGATACAAATATGGTTTTGATACCTAAACCAGAAAGAGACAAAACAGAGAAAGAAAATTATTGACCAATTTCTCTAATGAATATAGAATGCAAAAATTTAAAATAAGATTTTAGCAAAAAGAATACAGCAACTTATCATGAGAATAATACATTATGATGAGATAGGATTCATACCAGGAATGCAGGGCTGGTTCAATATTAGGAAAACTATTAGCATTATTGATTATATCAACAACAAAACTAACAGAAACCACATGATTATCTCAATAGATGCAGAAAAAGCTTTTGACAAAATACAAAACCCATTCCTATTAAGAACATTGGAAAACATAAGAATAAAGGGAACTTTCCACAAAATAATAAGCAGTATCTACCTAAAACCTTCAGCAAGCATTATATGCAATAGAGATAAGCTATTATTCACTATTATTCAATATGGTACTAGAGATGTTAGCTATTGCAATTAGACAAGATAAGGAAACTGAAAGACTTAGAATAGGCACCACTATTATTCAATATGGTACTAGAAATGTTAGCTATTGCAATTAGACAAGATAAGGAAATTGAAGGACTTAGAATAGGCAAAGAAGAAACTAAGCTATCACTCTTTGCAGATGATATGATGATATACTCAGAAAATCCCAGAGATTCAAGTAAAAAACTACCTGAAATAATAAACAACTTTGGCAAAGTTGCAGGTTACAAAATAAACCCACACAAATCTTCTGCATTTCTATATATTAGTAATAGCCCAAAAGCAAGAGATAGAAAGAGAAATCCCATTTAAAGCTAGGGCAGACACTATAAAATATTTGGGAGTTTACCTGTCAAAACAAACCCAGGGACCATATGAATACAACTACAAGACACTTTTTGCACAAATAAAGTCAGATCTAAGTAAGTGGGAAACATCAGTTGCTCATGGGTAGGCCGAGCCAATATAATAAAAATGACAATTTTACCTAAATTAATTTACTTATTCAGTGCCATACCAATTAAACTATCAGATAATTATTTTCTAGAGCTGGAAAAAAATAGTATCAAAATTCATCTGGAAGAACAAAAGGTCAAGAATATCAAGGGGACTAATGAAAAGAAATGCTAGGGAAGGTGGCCTAGCCCTACCAGATCTCAAATTGTATTATAAAGCAGCAATTATCAAAACCACTTGGTACTGGCTAAGAACAAAAGGGTAGACAAGTGGAATATGCCAGGTACTCAAGACACAGTAGACAACGAATATAGCAAGCAACCGTTTGATAAACCCAAGGACCCCAACTTCTGGGATAAGAAATCACAGATGGACAAAAAATGCTGGGAAAACAAGATAAAAGTATGGCAGAAACTAGGCATAGACCAATGCCTGACACCCTACACAAGAATAAAATCCAAATGGATACATGATCCAGGTATAAAGACTGATACTATGGACAAATTGGTGGAGCAAGGAATAGTGTATTTATTAGATTTAAGGAGAAGGGAAGAATTTTTGACTAAAGAAGAGATAGCAGGCATTATGAAGTGCAAGATGGATAATTTTGATTACATTAAACTGAAAAGTTTTGCACAACCAAACCCAATGCAACCAAAATTTGGAGGAATGTAGAAAACTGGGAAAGAATTTTTACAGCTAATGTCAGTAATAAAGGCCTCATTTCTAGAATATATAGAGTACTGAGTCAAATGTACAAAAATACAAGTCATTCCCCAATTGATAAATGGTCAAAGGATATGAACAGGCAATTTTCAGAGGAAGAAATTAAAGATATCTATAGTCATATGAAAAAATGCTCTAAATCACTTCTGATTAGAGAGCTGCAAATCAAAACAACTCTGAGGTACCACATCACACCTATCAGATTGGCAAACATGACAGAACAGGAAAATGATAAATGTTGGAGAGGATGTGGGAGATTTAGAACACTAATACATTGTTGGTGGACCTCTGAGCTGATCCAACCACTCTGGAGAGCAATCTGCAACTATGCCCAAAGAGTTACAAAAACGTGCATACCCTATAACCCAGCAGTATGATTTCTAGGACTGTATCCCCAAGAGATCATAAAAATGGGAAAGGGTCCCACATGTACAAAAATATTTGTAGCAGCACTCTGTGGTGGCCAAAAACTGGAAATCAAGGGGATGCTCATCAACTGGGGAATGGCTGAATAAATTATGATACATAAATGTAATGGAATACTATTGCGCTATAAGAAATGATGAACAGGAAGACTTCAGAGAGGCCTGGAAAGACTTATATGATCCGATGCTGAGCGAAAGGAGCAGAACCAGGAGAACTCTGTGTGCAGCAACAACCACAGCGTGCGAGAGTTTTTTCTGGTAGAGTTGGAACTTCATTGCAATGCAAGGACTTAAAAAACATTCCCAGTGGTCTTCTAAGGCAAAATGCCTTTCACATCCAGAGAAAGAACTATGAAATTCAATTGCAGAATGCAGCAGATCATTTTTTTGTGTGTGTATTGCGTTTCAGTTTGTTATATGATTTCTCCCATCCAATTTAATTCTTCTATACAGCATGACTATAGCAAAAATGTTTTTAATAAGAATGTTTGTGTAGAACCTATATAAAACTGTGTGCTGGTTTGGGGAGGGAGGATGGAGGGAGGGAAAAATAATCATCTAAGTTATATGGTAGTGATTGTAGAACACTGAAAATAAATAAAACTAATCAATAAAAAAATAATGAATCAATTGATCAATAAACACTTATCAAGTGTCTACTACGTGCAAGGCACTTTGCTAAACTATGAGGATACAAAAAGACACAAAAGACAATGCCTGCTCTCAAGGAGTGTACAATCTAATGGAAAACAACATGCAAACAAACATATACAAAGCAATATATGTGTATGCATAGAAATGTATATACACACACACACACACACACACACACACACACACACACATATATATGATAAATAGGAAATAATCAACGGAGAGAAGTCACTGGATTTAAGAAGGGCTGGGGGAAGGCTTCCTATAAGGGTGAGTTGTTCCAGGTCAGTAGTCAGAGTGGAGGAGGGAGAGCATTCCAGGCAAGGTGGACAGCTAGGAAGAATGCCTGGAATAGAGTAATGTAGTGTCTTGTCTTGTTCATTGAACAGCCAGGAGGTCAGTGTCACTGGAATGAAGAGTGTCAAGGAATAAATTGTAAGACTGGAAAGGTAGGGCTTCAAATGCCAGAGCATTTTATGTAAGAAAGTCACTGGAGTTGTGGAGATGGGGAGGAGGGGGCCATGAAGGGTAGACATGGTTAGACCTGTACTTTAGGAAAATCACTTTATGGCTGAATGGAGGATAAATTGGAATGGAGAGAAACTTGAATTAAGTAGACCTACCAGCAGGCTAATGCAATAATCCAGGTATAAGATTGTAAGGGCTTGTACTAGAGTGGTGGGTGGTGGAGCAGAGAAGACAGGAGGTATATTTGAGAGATATTACAAAGGGGAAATCAACAGGCCTGAGCAGCAGACTGGAAATGGGGGGTGAGAGACAGTGAGAAATTCAGGATGATTCCTAAGTTGTAAACCTAAAAGATTGGGAAGATGGTCCTGCCTTATTTATAGGAATAGGAAGGGAGGATTTAGGTAAAAAGATAATGAGTTCAATTTTGAGCATATTGAGTTTATGATGTCTACTAGATATGTTTCAAGATGTCTAAAAAGAAGCTGGAGATGTTAGATTGGAGGTCAGTACAGAGGTTGGAGCAGGAAAGGTAAATCTGAGAATCAGCACAGAGATTGTAATTAAATCCATGGAGGTTGATGGGGATCACCAAATGAGGTGGCATAAAGGGAGAAGTGAAACAGAAACAGAGGACAAATAAGCATAGTACAGTTACATAGATACATATGAATGCATATGTCTATATACAAGCATGATTTTAAACAACCAAGTATATTTATGTGCAAGTATATATATATATGTATGTGTATATATCTTTGCACATATGTATGTATATATAAATATATCTTAATTGTAGCCTGGGAGGAGAGAAGGGGAAAAAAGAGAAAAGTAAAAAGTGCACAGCAGACAACAAAGAAAATTCAGAAGAAAGCAAAGAAATGATGGACAGCTCTGAACATAATGCATAGTATTTATTACATAGGCTTTCTTGAAATGGAAATTGAATGCTGTATATTTTGAGTCCTCTCTCACATTCCGCTGTACACACGGCAATGCTTTTTTTCTTTTCTTATTTTGTATTTAAGTTTCAATATTTAAGTTTACGATATGTTCCTTTTTCTTTTCTTATTGTGTATTTAAGTTTGAAATTTTTTTTAAAAAAGGGAGAGGATTCAGCAAAAGAGACATAAGAAGAGGGGTCAGATAGGTAGGAGGAAAACTGGAGAGAATGATGTCCCAAAAACCTGGTTGGGTGATTGACTGCTGTCCTTCATTCTCAAAGAGGACCAGAATGATAGCACTATGCTAGAGTCAAGTTTTTTTTTTGTTTTTTTAGAGTGAAGTTTCAATGTGTCCAGTTGTGACTAACCAGACCAATACAAACTCAGAATGCTCTACCACAGGTCAGGCACAAATAGTCCATGTACATATTTGGTGTGGATACTCTAAATCTGTGCATGCTGCATTTCCTTTGAGCTGTCTCAATTCTGCTTTACTCATAGAGAACAGCACCTTCTCTGATGTGGGCACAAGCATGCTCAGGCATGCTGAGCGGTCCTATGCCAGCATCTCCCATGTCACACAATCAATTCCAAGTTCTTAAGAGAGACATTGCAAGTGTCTTTGCATCACGTCTTCTGACCACCATGTGAGGACTTGCCCTCTATGAGTTCTCTATAAAATAGTCTTTTTGGCAAGCACACAATTTACATTCAAATAACATAACCAGCCCATGAGAGTTGTGCTCTCTGAAGAAAAGTACTTTCCTGGGATGTACACATTGATAATGAGGTTGATGAACGCATTGCCAGAGCTAGCTCAGTGTGTGGAAGGCTCCAAAGGAAAGTATGGGAGAGAAGAGGAATTAGACTGACTACCAGACTGAAGATCTACAGAGCCATCGTGCTGACCTCATTGTTGTGTGCCTGTGAAACCTGGACAGTATATCTGTGCCACGCCAGAAAACTGAATGGCTTCCATTTGAATTACCTTAGGAAGGTTCTTAAAATCACCTGGCAGGATAAGGTACCAGACACTGAGGTCCTTAATCAAACTAAACTGCCAAGAATTCAAACCCTAAAACCTAGAAAGAAGAAAATATCAAGGAGAAGACAATTATCAACAGTGTCAAAAGCTACAAAGAGGTTAAGGAAAATGAAGCTTGAGGGGGAAGAAAAATCTTTGGATTTGGCACATAAGAGATCATTAGTAACTTTGGAGAATAGTTTTAGTGGAATGATAAGATCAAAAATTAGTTTAGACTATTCACTGGAAGGATTGTAAGGGGCTAAGAAGAGAGAGGAAACACAGTGGAGGCACCTACTGTAGATGGTCTTTTCAAAGATTTTAGCTGTTACAGAAGTATTTTGTATGACTATATATATATATAAAACCTATATCAAATTATTTGCCTTCTCAATGAGGGAGCAGGGAAGGGAGAGAATGTGGAACTCAAAGCTTTAAAAATGAATACTAAAAATTGTTTTTACATGCAACCAAGAAATAAGATATATAAGCAATAGGCTATAGAAATCTCTCTTGCCCTACAGGAAAATAGAAGGGAAGGGGATAAAGGGGATGAGGCGGGTAACAGAAGGGAGGGCAGATTGGAGAAAAGGGTAATCAGAGTAAATGCTATCCTGGGGTGAGGGGAGGGGGGAGATAGAGAGAAAATTTGAAATTCAAAATTTTGTGGAAGTGAATGTTGAAAACTGAAAATAAGTTTTAAAAAGTTTTAAAAAGTAAAAAAAACCAAATAGATGGTGTTAGCCTTGATAAGTGGTAGGCTACAGTTGCAGAATGGAGTATACATTTTCAGACACTGCTAACATGTAAATTGGTTTTGCTTTTTGTTTCAAGAAAGCAGGGAAATGACAACAGTGTTAAAAGAAAAATAAAACAAAACCCTTCAAAAAAACATTTGTTGAGAGAAGGAAAGAGATACCAGATGGTATGGGACCTAAACTGTCAAGGCTTTACCTAGTAGACACTAGTAAGGCACTGAAGATTTCTGAAGAGGAAAATGACATGCCTAGATGTAGGTGTCAGGAAGATTGGTCTAGCCACAATATGATCAGAGAGAATTGCTACTACAACTGCCCAGATGGATGATAATAAGTCACTCTATTAGGGGGATGGCAGAGGGACTAGAGAAATGGGGACAAATGTCATGAACATAAAACTGACAGAACTTAGTAGGTGAATGTCGGGAGGTCATTTCTCTAAAGCAATAATAATTCCAAAATAAAGCAAACTTATTCCTTCTATTTCTTATTGTTCAATCATTCAGTCATGTCCAACACTTTATAACCCCATGGATGCCAGGTCCTTCTATCCTCCACTATCTGCCAAAGTCTGTCCAAACTCAGTCGTTGCCTCCATCACACTATCTATCCAGTTCATGTTCTGCCATATGCTTCTCCTTTTATCTTCAATCGTTCCCAACACTGGTGTCTTTTCTAACGAGTATGGTCTTGTCATTATGCAGCCAAAGTATTTAAGCTTCTTGTCCTTCCAAAGAATAGTCTGAATTAATTTCTTTAAGTATTGACTGATTTGACCACCTTGCTGTCCAAGGGATTCTCAAAAGTCTTCTCCAGCACCATAATTTGAAAGCATCTATTCTGTGGGCGCTCAGCTTTCCTGATACTTCAACTCTCACAGCCACGCATTACTAGTAGAAAAACCATAGCTTTGACTATATGGACCTTTGTTGAAAAGGCAATGCCTCTGTTTTTCGGTTTGCTGTCCAGATTTGCCATAGTTTTCCTTCTGAGGAGTCTTTAAATTTCATGGCTACAGTCACTGTCTGCAGTATTCTTTTGAGCCCAAGAATATAAACTCTGGCCCTGCTTCTATTTCTTCTCCCTCTATAAATTGCTAGAAAATGAAGGGATTAGTTGCCATGATTTTAGGTTTTGTGTTTTTCTTTGTGTTTTTTTTTTTAATGCTAAGCTTGAAGTCAGCTTTTACACTCTTCTTTCACTCTCATAAGGCTTCTTAATTCTTATTCACTTTTTGCCTTCAGAGTGGTATCATGTGTATAGTTCAGATTGTTGATTTTTCTCCCAGTAATCTTAACTCCAGCTTTTGATTCATCCAGCCTGGCATTTAGCAAGATGTGTTCTGCATATAAATTAAATAAGGGGACAATATACAGCCTTGTCATACTCCTTTCCCCATCTTAAACCAACCAGTTATTCCATATTCAGTTCTAACCATTGCTTCTTGACCTGCATACAGGTTCCTCAGGGGACCAGTAAGATAATCTAATACTCATCTCTTTGAGGACCTGACACATTTTGTTGTGATCCACACAGTCAAAGACCTTATTAGTATAGTCAATTAAGCAGAAGCTGATGTTCTTTTCTGCAGTTCCTTTGCTTTCTCCATAATCCAGCAAATGTTGGCAATTTGGTCTCTAATTCCTCTGCCTCTCTGAAAACCAGCCTGCTCTTCTGGTAATTCTTGGTTCATATATTGCTGAAGCCTAGCTTGCAGAATTTTAAGCATAACCTTGCTGGAGTGTAAAATAAGCACTCTTTAGGACTGGGATATAAACTGATCTTTTCCAATACAGTAGCCACTGTTGAGTTTCCCAAATTTGCTGGCATCTTGAGTGCAACATTTGAACAGCATCATCTTTTAGGATTTTAAATAGCTCAGCTGGATTTCTATTACTTCTGCTATCCCATTGTTAACAATGCTTTCTAAGACCCAGTTGACTTCATTCTCCAAGATGTCTGACTAGATCAGTAACCACAGGATTGTGGCTATCAGTGATGTTAAGATCTACATATAGTTCCAGTATAGTTCTACATATTCTTGTCACCTCTTCTTAATTTCTTCTGCTTCTATTAAGTCCCTACCATTTTTGCCTTTCTATCACGCCCTTTTGTGCATGAAAACTTCCCTTGAGATCTCTAATTTTCTTGAAGAGATCTCTTATCTTTCCCATTCTATTGTTTTCCTCTATTTCTTTGTATTGCTCATTTAAGAAAACCTTATCTCTCCTTGTTATTCTCTGGAATTCTGCATTGTTAATATATCTTTCCCTTTCTCCTTTCCCTTTTACTTTCCTTCTTTCCTCAGCAATTTGTATAGCTCACCGTACAACCATTTGCTTTCTTGCTCTCCTTTTTCTTTGTAATTTTTTTGGTGCTGCTGTGGTTCCTGTGCAATACCGCAAACTTCCATCCATAGTCCTTCAGACACTCTAACAGATCTAATCCCTTCACCTATTATTATTATTTCCCTAATAGACCTCAAATTCCCCACAAGGCTATATGCCATTAGGGGGCAGTTAGGTTATGCAGTGGATAGAGCACCAGTGCAGAAGTCAGGAGGACTGGAGTTCAAGTCTCACCTCAAACACTTGACACTCAGTAGCTGTGTGACCTTGGGCAAGTCACCTAACCCCAACTGCCTCATCCTGGGTCATCTCCAGTCATCCTGATGAATATCTGGTCACTGGATTCAGATGACTCGGGAGGAGAAGTGAGGCTGGTGAGCTGCACAGCCCTCCCTCACTCAAAACAAAGTCAAGTGCAAGTCATGTCATTATTTCTCTGATGGCATGATCTTTGGCAATGAAGGATGAACACACACATGCCACTGGCAATTTTCTGTAAGCACAGCAGTAACCCATTGTTCTCTTAAGCTCCAAGGAAAATGCAAAAAGCATAGTTCACTTCACAAATTACAAAGCAAACATCCTTTAAGTAGTTTAATCCTATACCCTATTAAGAATGCTTTAAAAACTTTTGCTACAAATCATACCAAAATGCAAAGGGCCTATTAGAAGCCTATGACCAAGGGACAAAATATTTCTGGACCTAGTCCAGGGTTTAAGGCCTTATCAATTAGCTCCAGGGATGTGGATCAGAGAATCCACAACTATACTGAAGGAACCATTCAGACATCAAGCTGTTTCTCAGGCTATAAGATTCCTGGTCAAAAACACTGGTTTCAGAAGTCATCAAAGAATTCTGATGAGCTCAAAAGAACTGAAAATACATCAAAATATGGTCCATGTTTCTCACGAGATACTCTTTTTCTCATCCCCCCAACAAAGCCACTAGGATTTTCAAGGGTTTTTAAGAGCTCTAGCTAACATTTATAGAGTACTTACTATCTATCAAGCACCGCTAGGCACTTCACAATTATCACCTCATTTGACCAGTGCAACAACCCAAAGAGGTAAGTGCTCTGGTAATCTCCGTTTTACATATGAGGAAACTAAGGAAAACACAGTTTAAATGACTTGTCCAGGATCACACTGCTAATAAGTGTCTGAGGTCAAAGTTTAACTCCACTCTTCCTGACTCTAGGACTGGCACTCTATCCACTATGTCACCTACCGGCCCTCTAAACTTAGGTCAGGATCACTAAGTCCCCTAAAATCACCACAATCCTTAGCAACAGTTCTGGTGGTTTCGAGAATTTTGAAGACAGGTGCCCTTCAGCTTTACTGTACCCTCCAACCCAAGTTCCATCTTACCAGGCAGAGACTATAAGGCCCATTTCAGTGCAGCCTGAAAAGCACTGAAAAGTCATGTGGCCAACATTCTTACACCTGCCACACTACTGAGAATGCACATTACAATTATCATGCCCTATATGATATTGAAGAAAAACTTGGCTAACAGACAGTTCTTTGGCAGAAGTAAAGTATTTAATTTATTCATGTTTTCACTTTCAGCCAATTAATCAGCCAGTCAGCACATTTCTGCTTCTGATAAACCTGATTAAAGGTAGCTTAGATTCAAAGCTCCTTAAATTGATTTCTGGGGGGGCGGAGCCAAGATAGCGGAGTGAAAGCAAGGACTCACCTAAGCTCCTGGACAAACTCCTCTGGATATCTCTGAAAGGCGAATCTGACCAAACTTTGGAGGTGTGGAATCCAGTGGGTGACAGACTGACAGATTCGGAGCCCAGGTTAGACTGGACGGTCCATGGGAAGGATCTGTTCAGCGTGGGTAAGCCCCCAGCGCACAGCGCAGCGTGGTCAGCGCAGCAGGGCGGAAGGGACCTGAGAAGCCCGAGAGTGGCAGGCGAAACCAGCAGAGCAGGAGACAAGCCAAACCGAGCCGGTGAGAGCCGCTCAGTGCCAGATATCAGCGCAGCAGCCCGTGAAACCTCCAGCCTGAAGACTAAACTTCAGTAAGTCACCTACTTGAACTTCTGGGAGCCAGGATGGCGGAGTGATCAGTAAATGCTCTCTCCTCCCCCCTGATGACCGTGAAAGAACCATAAAATATTTCCCCAGATAAATCCTGGATCAGCGGGAACAGCAGAAGGGGGCAAATAGTCTCATAACACCAGAGGCTAGGAAAATAGCAAAGGGGGATTCTTCCTACTGTGGCGGAGGCGATCTGGAAGGACAGAAGACCCAGGGCAGAGAAAATTCGCACTGAGACCCAGGCAAGCCTCAGCACCGGGAGACGAGCGACAGGAGGGGCGGGAACACGCATTAGCATCTAGGCGTGCCCCAGCCTTCCAGGGGAAAAGGGAAGACAATAGGGAAGCTGGGATCACCATCCCCTGACCTTGCCTTTGCCTCAGGTCAGCTGAGGAGATCTCCTGAGACCAGACCACCCCTCCCACACACCTAACAAGCTAACCCCAGGGTTGATCTGGGAAACAAAAAACAAAAACCTCCTTTTAGCCTCAACACACATCAGATCAACACAAAGATCTGTACCTTCTGACTGAAAGAACCAGAAGCTACAACACTCAGCCAACATCATGAATCGGAAAAAGCAGACGAAAAGTGAAAAAACCATAGAATCTTTCTATGGGGATAAGGACCAAAACACAAACACCAAAGAGGTCAGAGCTGAGACTGTACTTCCATCTGAAACCTCAGAAGGGACTATGAATTTCTCGCAAGCACAACTAGATTACCTGGAACAGCTGAAGAAGGAAATAAAAGAAAAACTGGCCAATGATTTTAAAATTATAAAAAAAGAATTCACTGATGAGAACATCACTTTGAAAAGAAAAATTGAACAAATGGAAAAGGAAGTTCAAAAATTAACTGGAGAGAATAATTCCCTAAAAGGAAGAGCTAATCAAATGGAAAAGGAAACCCAAAACCTAATTGGGAAAATTGATCAAATGGAAAAGGAAACACAAAACCTAACTGGGAAAATTGGTCGAATAGAAAAAGAAGTACAAAAATTAAATGGAGAAAATAGCTCCTTAAAGGGAAAAATTGGTCAGATGGAAAAGGAGATGCAAAAGTTAACTGAAGAAAACAATACGATGAAGATTAGAATTGGGCAAGTAGAAACTAATGACTCAATGAGGCAACAAGAATCAGTCAAACAAAATCTAAAGAATGAAAAGATAGAAGAAAATGTAAAATATTTAATTGGAAAAACAACTGACCTGGAAAATAGATCCAGGAGAGAAAATCTAAGAATTATTGGCCTGCCAGAAACCCATGATGAAGAAAAGAGTCTGGACAATATCTTCCAGGAAATCATCAAGGAAAACTGCCCAGAAGTACTAGACTCAGAGGGCAAAATAGTCATCGAAAGAATCCACCGTTCCCCTCCCGAAAGGGATCCCAAACTCAAAACCCCAAGAAATATCGTTGCCAAATTCCAGAGCTATCAAGTGAAGGAGAAAATACTACAAGCAGCCAGAAAGAAACAATTCAAATATCAAGGACATACAGTCAGGATCATGCAGGACCTTGCAGCTTCTACATTAAAAGATCAAAAGAATTTGAACCCAATATTCCGTAAGGCAAAGGAGTTGGGACTTCAACCAAGGATCAACTACCCAGCAAAGTTCAGCATAACATTTCAGGCAAGGAGAAAGTCATTCAACGAAATAAGGGATTTCCAGAGCTTCCTGACCAAAACACCAGAACTCAATAGGCAATTTGATCTTCAAATGCAGGTCTCCAGAGAATCATAAAAAGGTAAACAGGGGGGAAAAAACAAAAACAAAAACTTGCTACTCAATTAGGGCAAACTGTTTACCTCCCTATAAGGGAAGATGATACCTGTTAATCTTGAGAACTGTGCAGTTATTATGATAAAAGGGATATATGTAGAGGGAACGGGTATAAAGTAAATGATGTCATGTCAAAAATATGATGTAAGTATGAGAAGGGATTGTAATAGGAGGTGTGAAAAGGGGGAAGCAGAAAATGGCAAATTATATCACAGGAAGAAGTACAAAACCATAGTAGAGGGAAGGAGGGGAGGGAGATGAGCATTGTTTGAGAGGTACTCTCATCTGATTTGTTTAAAGGAGGGAACAATAATCTTAAGTAGATAATCCTAACTAGCTTTATAGGTAGTAGGAGGGGAAGGGGGAAGAAAGGGGAGGGTGGCTAAAAGGGAGGAAAGAAGCAATAAGAGTAAAGGGGAGTAAAAGGGAGTGGGGCTAAAAGAAGGAGGGGAAGGCTGCAGGAGGAGGGGGAGAAAAGTAAATACCATTGAGGAGGGGAAGGAAGACGGGAGAGATAAAAGCACAAATGGTGGGAAAGAGGTTGGAGGGAAATACACAGATTGTAATCATAACTGTGAATGTGAATGGAATGAACTCTCCCATAAAACGGAGACAGATAGCATAATGGATTAAAAGCCATAATCCAACAATATGCTGCTTACAAGAAACACATTTGAAACGGGGGGATACACATAGGATAAAGGTCAAAGGATGGAGCAGAATATATTGTGCTTTAGCTCATGTAAGAAAGGCAGGAGTAGCCATCTTAATCTCAGACAAAGCAAAAGCAGAAATAGACCTAATCAAAAGGGATAAGGATGGAAACTATATCCTGCTAAAAGGCACCATAGACAATGAAGCAATATCATTACTAAACATGTATGCTCCAAGTGGTATAGCATCCAGATTCTTAGAGGAGAGGTTGGGGGAGTTGAAGGAAGAAATTGATAGCAAAACTATACTAGTGGGGGACCTCAACCTCCCCCTCTCTGAACTCGATAAATCTAACCTCAAAATAAACAAGAAAGAGGTTAAGGAGGTAAATAAAACTCTGGATAAGGTAGATATGATAGATCTGTGGAGAAAATTAAATGGGAATAGAAAGGAATATACCTTTTTCTCAGCGGTACATGGAACATTTACAAAAATTGACCATGTACTAGGACATAAAAATCTCACAATCCAGTGCAGAAAGGTAGAGATAATCAATGCATCCTTTTCAGATCATAATGCATTAAAAATTACATGTAATAAAAGGCCATGGAAAGAGAAACCAAAAATCAATTGGAAACTAAATAATCTAATACTAAAGAAGGGTTGGGTTAAAGAAGAAATCATAGAAACAATCAACAATTTCATTCAAGAGAATGATAATAAGGAGACAACATACCAAATCTTATGGGATACTGCAAAAGCAGTTATTAGGGGAAGTTTTATATCTCTGAATGCTTACATAAATAAAATAGAGAAAGAGGAGATCAATGACTTAGGCTTGCAGTTGAAAAAGCTAGAAAAAGAACAAATTGAAAATCCCCAAGTAAATACCAAATTAGAAATACTGAAAACCAAAGGAGAGATTAATAAAATTGAAATTAAGAAAACTATTGAATTAATAAATAAAACCAATAGTTGGTTTTATGAAAAAACTAATAAAATTGATAAACCTTTGGTCAATCTGATTAAAAAAAAGAAAGAAGAAAATCAAATTACTAATATTAAAAATGAAAGGGGTGAACTCACCTCCAATGAGGAGGAAATTAAAACAATAATTAGAAACTACTTTGCCCAACTTTATGCCCACAAATTCGATAATCTAAATGAGATGGATGAATATTTTAAAAAATACAAATTGCCCAGATTAACAGAAGAGGAAATTGAATACTTAAACAACCCCATCTCAGAAAAAGAAATTGAACAAGCCATCAATGAACTCCCTAGGAAAAAATCTCCAGGGCCAGATGGATTCACAAGTGAATTCTATCAAACATTTAAAGAACAGTTAATTCCAATACTACATACATTATTCTTGAAAATTGGGGAAGAAGGAGTCCTCCCAAATTCTTTCTATGATACAAATATGGTTTTGATACCCAAACCAGGAAGAGACAAAACAGAGAAAGAAAATTATAGACCAATTTCCCTAATGAATATAGATGCAAAAATTTTAAATAAGATTTTAGCAAAACGAATACAGCATCTTATCACGAGATTAATACATTATGATCAGGTAGGATTCATACCAGGATTACAGGGCTGGTTCAACATTAGGAAAACTATTAGCATTATCGATCACATCAACAACAAAGCTAACAAAAAAATAAAAAAAATGATTATCTCAATAGATGCAGAAAAGGCTTTTGACAAAATACAACACCCATTCCTACTAAAAACACTGGAGAACGTAGGAATAAAGGGAACTTTCCATAAAATAATAAGCAGTATCTATCTAAAACCTTCAGCAAGCATTATATGCAATGGGGATAAGCTAGATGCATTCCCAGTAAGATCAGGGGTGAAACAAGGTTGTCCATTATCACCACTATTATTCAATATGGTACTAGAAATGTTAGCTGTAGCAATTAGACAAGATAAAGATATTCAAGGAATCAGAATAGCCAAAGAATAAACTAAGTTATCACTCTCTGCAGATGATATGATGATTTACCTAGAGAATCCCAGAGATTCAAGTAAAAAATTACTTGAATTAATAAACAACTTTGGCAAAGTTGCAGGTTACAAAATAAACCCACACAAATCTTCTGCGTTCCTATATATTAGCAACAAAGTCCAACAGCAAGAGATAGAAAGAGAAATCCCATTTAAAGCTAGGGTAGACACTATAAAATACTTAGGAGTCTACCTGCCAAAACAAACCCAGGGATTATATGAACACAATTACAAGACACTTTTTGCACAAATAAAGTCAGATTTAAGTAAGTGGAACAACATTAGTTGCTCATGGGTAGGCCGTGCTAATATAATAAAATGACAATTCTACCTAAATTAATATACTTATTTAGTGCCATACCAATTAAACTATCAGACAATTATTTTCTAGAGCTGGATAAAATAATATCAAAATTCATTTGGAAAAACAAAAGGTCCAGAATATCAAAGGGACTAATGAAAAGAAATGCTTGGGAAGGTGGCCTAGCGCTACCAGACCTCAAACTGTACTATAAAGCAGCAATTATCAAAACCACTTGGTATTGGCTAAGAAACAGAGAGGTAGACAAGTGGAATAGACTTGGCACTCAAGATGCAGTAGGCAAGGAATATAGCAACCTTCTGTTTGATAAACCCAAAGACCCCAGCTTCTGGGATAAGAACTCATTGTTTGACAAAAATTGCTGGGAAAACTGGATAACAGTGTGGCGGAAATTAGGCATAGACCCATACCTGACACCGTACACAAGAATAAAGTCCAAATGGGTACATGATTTAGGTATAAAGATTGATACCATGAATAAACTGGATAAGCAAGGAATAGTGTATTTATCAGATCTATGGAGAAGGGAAGAATTCTTTACTAAAGGAGAGATAGAAAGCATTATGAAATGCAAAATGGATAACTTTGATTACATTAAACTGAGAAGTTTTTGCACAACCAAACCCAATGCAACCAAAATCCAGAGGGATATAGTAAATTGGGAAAGAATTTTTACAGCTAAGCTCGGGGATAAAGGCCTCATTTCTAGAATATATAGAGAACTGACTCAAATGTATAATCATACAAGTCATTCCCCAATTGATAAATGGTCAAAGGCAATTTTCAGAGGAAGAAATTAAAGATATCTATAATCATATGAAAAAATGCTCTAAATCACTATTGATTAGAGAGATGCAAATCAAAACAACTCTGAGGTACCACATCACACCTATAAGATTGGCAAACATGACAGAACAAGAAAATGATAAATGCTGGAGAGGATGTGGGAGAGTTGGAACACTAATTCATTGTTGGTGGAGCTGCGAGCGCATCCAACCATTCTGGAGAGCAATTTGGAACTATGCCCAAAGGGCTACAAAAATGTGCATACCCTTTGACCCAGTAATATCACTACTAGGACTATATCCCCAAGAGATCATAAAAATGGGAAAGGGTCCCACATGTACAAAAATATTTATAGCAGCACTCTATGTAGTTGCCAAAAACTGGAAGTCAAGGGGATGTCCATCAATTGGGGAATGGCTGAATAAATTATGGTATATGAATGTAATGGAGTACTATTGTGCCATAAGAAATGATGAACAAGAAGACTTCAGAGAGGCCTGGAAGGACTTATATGACCTGATGCTGAGTGAAAGGAGCAGAACCAGGAGAACTTTGTGCACAGCAACGACCACAGTGTGCGAGAGTTTTTTCTGGTAGACTTGGAATTTTGTAATAACGCAAGAACTTCTTATAAAGAAAAAAAAAAAAATCCCAAAGGTGGTTCTTAAGGCAAAATGCCTTCCACACTCAGAGAAAGAAATATGGAAGTCATTCACAAAATGTAGCAGATCATGTTTGTGTATGTGCATGTGTTTGTGTATCATGTTTTGATTTGTTATATGATTTCTTTCATTCATTTATTTTAGTCTGACTATATAGCATGACTATAGTGAAAATATACTCAATAGGAAAGTATATGTAGAACCTATACAGAATTGTATGCAGTCATGGGGAGGGAGGGGGGTAGTGGGGGGTAGGTGTGGGGGGAATAAAATCTCAATTGTATGGCATTGATTGTTAAACATTAAAAAATAATAAAAAAAAATTGATTTCTGGATCAACAGTTAAGACACGTTTATTACCTTTTCCTGGAGAATGTCCATCTGTTTCAAGCCAAAGTCATTCCTCATCTCTCTACTCTCCCTTTTATTGAGAAGGAAATTAAATTGATTGGAATCTGACACCAAAGGAACTCAGAAACTGCAAAATAAATATGCCCAAAATGCTAGACATACAACCTTGATGAGAGCCATGATGAAGGGCAAGGAGAGCACACACTATTACCCATGGTTTCCTTCCTCTGTCTCACCTAGAAAATATCCCTCATTATAAGGACACTGGGCTTTACCAGGTAGCCCAGTAGATAAAACACCAGGTCTGGAGTCAGGAAGACCTAAGTTCAAATCTGGCTTCAGACACTCATTAGCTGTTTGACCAAGGGTAAGTAACTTAACTGTTTCCCTCGGTTTTCCTCAACTGTAAAAAATAAGCTAGAAAAGAAAACGGCCAACCACTCCTGTATCTTTGCCTAAAAGCCCCTGGAGTCACCCAAAATCAAACATGACTGAACCAACTAAACAATAACAATAAGGAAACTCAATAAACTGCATTACAAAATAGCAATTCATGAAATAAGAAATTCATTTCTTACCTATTCCTTGAAAACTTCAAGTTACAAAATGACAGGTTCCATTTTAATCAGTCTTGACCCTGAAACACTAGCACCTTATTCTGATCAAAGCAAGGTCAGATTTAAAAGCTGCCAAAAGAACAGTGACTTGAGTGGATAACTCCTTCCTATCACCACTATAACTTCAACTAACAAAAAGAATCAGGAAAGCAGTGACATGTGTTCTGAATGTTAGTACTTCTCAACACACTAAGAGGCTATTTACTTGTCTTGCTCATAAGGTAAAAAAGGCATTTTATGAGGATGCTCAAGACCAAGAGTCTTTCTCCATGCTGACCTCATGCATTGTTATTCAAGCCTTAACCACTCCTACCAGCAGGCAGAGTGACCAATGTTGGGCTTCTCCTGTGACAGCTGTCTACACACCAAGGACAGGATAAACAAGGACAAAAAAAGGCAGACAACAGCATAAGCTGCTTCTCTGTCTAACTGTGACTATTATGCTACCTCTGCTATTTTACAGGAGAAGCAGTGAGGGGTATGTAGAGAGCAGTAAAAATTACCAATAGCAGTAAAACATCTGCTTCTGTCACTGAAATAGTGCTGCTGCCATTCTCATCTATTTAGGAATATACCTCTAATTTTACAATAAAAGTCAATGGAAAATAAGATTCTCTTTATACAAAATTCTGAGCAACTTTTATGAACTGTCTCTAGGATCATAGCTCTGGAGCTAGAAGGACATCTAATACAATCTTCTCATTTAAAGAAGAAGAAACTGATTCCCAGAGAGGATCAGTGACTTGTCCAAGGTAGTATGCATCAAAGTGGAGAGTTGAACCATACAGGCCCTCTGATTACAGACTCAATGCTCTTTCTACTGGGCTACCTGCTGAGGGATAACTACATCCTCAGTTGCATAAAGCATCTTCCCGCTGATTGTAAAAGCAATAGTTCTCAAATATGCTTGGCCTGTGAGTCACTTCTTAGGTCAAACAAGCCCTAAATAAATTTAGTCCAACTGCTTACTAGCACCAAAAATCATCAAAATGAATGTGTTTATGACCAAGACCCAGATAGTCCATATCTCTGAGCATCAACTCTAAAGCCTTTGATCATGCTATAAATAATAAGAAGAGTACCATTACTGCCAGTGATTAAAAAAGCATCATTATATAATAAGTATTGCCAACTGGTAATAAGTAGTATTGTAATAGTAAGTAAAGAGTACTAATTACTATTACTTGTATATAATAATGAATAATTGCATAAAGATATTGCATCAAATAAAAACACACTGTCACATTATAAACATTAAGATAAGAAACAAATACTCTTGTGAGAGTAGTTTTCTGCTCTTTCAGTAACACAGATGCTTCTAAAACTGCCATTTTAGTTTTAGAAAACCAATGAGTTACAAAAGATTCCCATTTGTTTTGTAAATCTTCCCTCATTGTGAAAATGAATATACTGAAATACTTCCTACTAAATAAATGAAGTAACAATAATGGTTTTGTTTTCAATGAACAGCCTAATGTCAATATCCCATTACGGCATTTACTACATTTCTAATGTTTTTTATCTATTTTGGGACTTCACTGAGTAGGAGTGCTTTATATCTAAATATTTGTCTCCACTATTCAAGCAGATTTCAGATTCTCTCTAATACTATTCAGTATTTATATAAGGAATCAATAAATTGTTTATCTAATCCTGTTGCTATCTATTGTCTCAGCATTAGGACTAATAAGTATGTTAAAAACGGCTCTGCAGAACCAGGAGAACATTATACACAATAACAGCCACAGTGTGCAAGGACTCTTTCTGATGAACTAAGCCCTTCAAAGCAATGCAAGGACCTAAAACATTCCCAAAATCTCTTGAGGCAAAATGCCATCCACATCCAGAGAAAGAACTATGGAATCAGAATGCAGAATGAAGCAGACTCTTTTTTCTTGTGTTATGTTTTGTTTTGGTTTTTTCTCATCTTTTCTCTCATTCGCTTTAATTCTTCTATGCAACATGACCAATGTGAAAATGTGTATAATAAGAATGTATGTGTAGAACTCATATAAGATTGCGTGCCATCTCGGGGAGGGAGGAGAAAGGGAGGGGCAGAATATTTAAGACTTATGGAAGTGATTGTTGAAAACTGAAAACAAATTAATTAAATTTTTAAAAAAAGAAAATGGTTCTGTCTGTATGAGATTCACTTTTTTTTTTAATGCAATATAATATCTTTCCTAGTACAAGTATTAATACGATTACCTGAAGCACAAGTAAGTCAAGGGACAATATAAAATTGAGAAATCCTTAGAAATGTTCCTGAAAAACAAGCTTTTATACCAGAAAAAAAGATGTAGAGGTTTGCTGAAAAACATCTATTACATTTCTGAGCTTCTTAGGACACAAGTGTCACTGAAGGAATAAGAAGACTGGAGAGGCAGAAGAGGGCCGGGTTGTAAAGAGTTTTAAATGCCAAACCCAAATCCTAGTAGTTATGTCCAGCCCCCCAGGTCACTCTCCCTCCTTTATTAAGGGGCAGATTTATTAAAGACTGGCTCACAGTACTCCTTTTCCTCTGTCCCTATACTTACGGATTAGCCTACAAGGGCAGGAAAAGTTTAATTTTTGTCCTTATATCCCTAGCACCTGGTATACTTACAATTGATAATTACCAGCAGAACTGAATAAAATGACTTGGCCATGGTCGCTGACCCAGCTCATTCTGGACTTTTTTATCCCTCACCTAGACCACTGCAATGGCCTCCTCACTAGTCACCCTTGTACCAAGCATGACCTGTAGTAGAGGTGCCAAACACCCAGACCACAGCCCATGACCCACAACGCTCCTGAATGCAGCCTGAACCAGAATAAAATGGAATTGGGAAATATTTAACAAAATAAATAAAATATATGATATTACCTTTAAAAACTAAGCCAATATGTGGTCTGAAGGAATCTCTACATAACAGTGTCTTCCATTTCTATTTGAGTTTGACTCAAACAGCTGCACTATAGGATCAAATGTGAAATACTCTCTTTCATTTTCAAAGCTCCTCACAATCTGCTGCCTGTCTTTGTTCCACGTTCTTGGGGTGCCAGCACACTTACATGCCATCTTCGGTCTCTGTATGTTTGTGGTGGCTTGGCCTCTCTTCATGCCTGGGATGCTCTCCCTTCTCACATCTATCTGTCAGAATTCCTGGCTTCCTTCAAGACTCAGAGGAAATGGCACCTTTTTCAGAAGGTCTTTCCTAGTCCCCTCAGCACTTAACTCTGTCTGTATCTTGTATGTTCTTATAAGAACATTTGTTATTTATATATCTCACATATATGTACATATACCTATATGTCTCCCCCAATAAAATGGATGCCCCTTGAAGAAATGGATGGTTTTTGGTTTTGTTATATCCCAGCAGTGTTCCTGGAACATATTAAAAGTTTAATAAATGCCTGTTGGCTTACTGTTTCATAAAACAAAAGTTCTTCAGAAATACTATATTAGAATGCTACAGAATCAGGATTAGTTAAATATCATTCTTTTGGAGACAATAAAAGAAGAGCTGCTAAAGGAGGTGATTTTTTTTTTTTCAAAGCTGCTCAGGGCTTTGGTTTAAGGAAGCCAGAGTACTTCTGAGAAGCAGAAAGATATTTTTATCTCACTAACCTGCAATAATGATAAACCCAAAACATAAAGGGGAAAATATAACCACAAGAAGAAAGAAAGTCGACCAATAAAATAGAATAGGGACTAAATAAATTATGTCCATAAAAGTAAATGAGATTATGGAAGTGATCACAGTATGTTTTTGCAAAGGAAAGATACAAAGAACAAAGGCTGAGCTGTGCCCAGATCCTAAGGAGGGGAGGACATGGGGAGGAGAGGACAGGGACAGGCAAGTCAAATAAAGTACTTTCGATAACACCATAATTAGCCCATTGGTTAATGTGCAGTGCAAATTATTTCTAAAAATGATTTAGTCAAGAAAAAGCTAAGCAATTTAAAGTTCTACTGTATATTCATAGAGCACTTTCCACCAAGCAGATATATATCACTTTAGGGAAGGCAGCTGAGACATAACCTTTCATACAGAGGGAAATTGAAGCCCAAAGAGGTTAAGTACTTGGGTATGTGCCAGTTGCAACTAGGCCCTACAAGTCCAGTGCAACTTTGTGCTGTATCTTGCTGCCTCTGATGCTAAATTTCTATCAAGTCATAATTCTGTGAGATTAGAGATACTGACTATATTGTATCCCTGATTCTACCCAGAAAGGTAGAGATGCCAGGTCTGTGCTAAGAGCAGAAGATAGAAATAGAAGCCAAAAAAAGAGAAAGCCTCATACCTTACAGAACTTACACTCTAATGAGAAAAGACCACACACAAGAGAGGGGGGAGGTGGGGTGGAAGAATAAGAAGTATCTAGTTAGAAGGATCCTTGGAAGGATGAAGCATGGCCAGTGTTTGGCCATCCCCAAAACAAAAATAAAAAACTCTCCAATGGGAGTAGGGGGCCATCATGGCAGAAGGATATTATAAAGTGAAAAGGTCCCAGGCACTGAAGGAAGTTCCAGGGTGAGAGGGTACATACAAAAAAGATTCTTAACTTGACAAGACAAACCAATAATTCAAGACTTATCAGGCCTAAAAATCTGGCTTCCAGGATTCGTGATACAATTCTTAGAAATCATCAAATTTTGACCAATAATGAGAACTAAAAAGACTGCATGAAAGCACTACAATTTGTGGCTCTTTACACTAATCTTGGGAAGAAACAGACCCACACCTTTCTTCTCTCTGTGCTCTTTAGGTAATTTTTCCAAAGCTGTTAAGGACTGTGGTCTCCCAAAGAAGATAAATATTCCCATACATCAGGATACGTATGAAATGTCCAGTTAAGCTTTAGCCATATGTTCAGGGACATCATCTATATAATTTACAGTAAAGCAGACTATACACATACTGCATATTTTATAGAGAATTTTTAAAGAAAACATTTAGTCAGTCAATAAGCATTTATTAAACACCATATATGGGCCAGGCACTATGCTAAGTGCAAGGGATATAAAGAAAGGGATATAAAGACCAAAAAACATGGTCTCTGCTCTCAAAGAGTTCACATTCTAATGGGAAAGAGAAAATACATAAAATTATAAATATAAGATACGTACAGTGGAAATGGAAGATAATCTCACAAGAGAAGGCACAAGCAGTGGACAAGCTGGGGAAAGGCCTCCTACAAAAGGTTTGAAATCATGTTTTTTTCAAGTGTTCAATTTACACATACTTCAATATAATATGTGTATATATGTGGGTATACATGAGAAATGGCATACTGCACACAAAGAGTCATTTAAATTTTAACTTAACAAGAACCAGCTCTCAAAAAAAGAATTAATTTTGTGACTACAGAAAAGTTATTTCACCTCTCTGACAGTCTGCAAGAGTCATATTCTATCTGGGACAAATAGATAAACCATTAGAAGGCCATATTAGGCTCTACTTTCAAAAATCACACAAAAATATTCAGCCCTGCAATAAGAATCTTAATAACAACAGCATGTATCCTCTACACCTGTATCTTTTAGTCCCTGAAAAGATTCATTTGTCAAATGATCTTTATTGTGCATAAAAATCTGTCCTCCAAAGTGGTCTAAATACGTCCCTTTGGGACAACCTAAAGGACCCTGAAGCAGACAGTATCTTTATTTAAGTCAGGTTTCTTACTCCTAAGAGTTCCATTCATTATCTGTTGTGAGAAAATGTTGCTTTCACTCCAATTTTTTTCAACTATGGCAGTACATTTCATCAGACTAAGTAAAATTAGGCTTAATTAAAAAGTAAGTTATAGTAGTATCTATGGAAATTGATTTTATTTTTTCACTCATACAAAGGACAATACATGATTTTTTTCTCTTATCTAAATATATAAACATAATTTCATAATTTATTATTTGCTTTTAAGTAAAATCTGTCAATGCTTTGAATCATAGGATCAAGGACACAGAACTGGAAGAAGCCTTTGTGGTTATCTAATCCAACTCCCTCATCTTACAAATGGGGAAATCAAGCCCCTGAAATAGAAAGAAACATGCCTGTCAAACCCAGGTGCTTTATCTCCAAAGCCAGTGACATTTCTACAAGACTACATTACTTCTGTAAACTTCTTCTCTCTAAAAATGTTATAAAAATGTCAGGAAACTTGAAGTCAAGTGAATAATAGTACCTTTTGGGGAGCCAAAATCCTCTGTCTGAACTTTTCGACTGTATCTTGACCCATACTAGCCCAAGCACTGGCAAATGCTTCAGCTTTGTCTTGACTGAGATGAACATTCTCTAATTGTTGTTGCAGAACTACTGGTTTCACATTGTGATAAACAGCCTGTGAAAGAAAAGAAAAAATATATATAGCGCCATGCATCTTCAATACATTTAAACATTAGGAGAACAGTACTCCATCGATTACCCCAAAAGCACTTTTCTGGTTTTTAAGGGTTTTTTAAATTATTATTTCATATTGCTACTAAACCAAATTCTTCTAAAGAATAGTTTACAGAGCCTCAGGTTGGACAGAAAGTTGTTGGAAACATGGAAAAGTCAAGATTAAAATGTTTTTTGTGCCTGAAGGTTTATATGTCCTAAATATATTAGATATTTGTATAACCTCCTTCTTGTCTTTGACTACATAAATTTACTTTTCCTACCTAGTGAGCATTCCCTAGCTACAATTTAAATCAATTAAGTACCTACTGACTTCTCTATTAGGTAGAGATTGGAGAGGAGAATTTCAAAGTATAAATATAAGGCTAGAAAGCAAAGCTAAAGTATATGAAAGCAAAGAAACATCAGGTAAGGGGGGAATAATATGAAACAAAGGAAGAACAGGTATGATTACAAGTACAACAGGAACTTAGGTGGGTCAAAGATTTGTATGGACTAAAGTACACAGAGAAGGTGTCAAGAATGAGGCGGAATGTGAGTGGACCTTGAAAGGCAGGGAAAAAGAGACAATATGTTGGACATTTCTGGGGAGTTTGGTGGAGGGAGGCTCAGAGAGGTCACATGAGCAAAAATTCAGAGTATTTATTTTAGGCGTCCTTTTCCTTAAATTTTACTTTATCTTCCTACTGGAAAAAAATTCCAGATTATTTCTTCGTTTACTCTTTCAGATCTGGCTAGCTGAAAACAACACATCCAAATATATAACTTTCTCACCTTGACTTATTTACTAATCTTTAACATCAAAATAAAAAATCTTCATGTATTTGACTAAATAATCTTAAAATACCTACTTACTATTATCTTTGTTTTGAATAATATGAAAAGCAACTCAAGAAAATCCTACATTATTCTATGGATAAACATTAATATACATAAATATGTGTTTCCTTCGCTTAAATGCTCACTTCTATCACTTCTGGAGACAAAGCAGACAAACACAATACCAAGGTTTTTGCTACTGCTTTTGCTAATGAAATATGAAGTTAGGTGAATAGAGAACAAAGACTGTGTCCCCTTAACGTACCTTTCCTTCTGAATCAAATTCAGTTTCATTCTAAACCAAAGAGGATCTTGGCATTGTCATTTCCCTAGAAGCTTTCAGAAATTATCTGGGACTATCTCAGGCTTTGATCTGGAGGGTGGAATCAAGTGCTTAAAGAAACACATAGTCTGTAGAAAGCACTGAAAACAAAACAACAATAAAACAAAGCACACAGTCTAGGGGAGGCAGATGGAGAAGCAGTGGATCTCAGTATTTCAGCAGCAGCAGCAATAAGGTAACACCCACCAAGATTGAATAATCTGAGATGAAAAGAATTAGCTTCATGAGGTTAAGTAGGAAAAAGGAGAAAGAACAAGGAGAACCAAGCTACAGCAAAGAGAGAGATCAGGGCAGGACACTGTGGCTGACCCTCTCATACAGGACTGAGGGAAATTCCAAGAAAAGATCTGCTTACCCAACTTTTTCCCGCAGTGCTTACTCATTGACAGATACTGTTAGCATACTCGGCTTCCTTTTTACTGAAATGTCTCAATCATAAAGAGGCCATAGTATAACTAGAGATAAATACAAGTTTAAATTAAGGCAAAGAGCCAAAGCTCGACCTAAACGTTGGGAATTTTCCTTCTGAGTAATTGTGACTGTATTCTCAACATTTCACTCTCCTCAAAGCAGGAGAGACTGATGTGAACTGAAGGGCCATTATTCAGTCCAATTAAAAAAAAATAATCTAAATTGAGGAAGAGACTATGGCTGATTAATGCCCCACAGACAAAGAAGACAAGTAGGAAAGGGTGCTGCCACTCACCCTGCTCAACAGATACTCAAAGATGTTACAGGTAAGCTTTCAGCTCTAACTGGATAATCCCAGAGTCTGAAACAGTGCTGAGATCTGCACCCAGATAGGGGTCAGAAAGAAGACTTAATCTTGGCACAGCAACACTCAGTCTAAGCCAGGCTTTTGTTAACTAGATGGGATATGATTAAAAATACTGTCCAGTGACCCTTATTTGAGAGATGTTCTGATCTAACGAAGACATGAGTCAAAAAATGGGAAAAGGCAACAAGGACCAACCAAGATTGCAGGTCCAGCTGTCACTGGGCACCTGGCAGAGGAATACCTCTGAGAATGCATGGGCATCAGTCAGCACTGGAGACCACAACGGAACAAGGCAATGGGCCCAGCAGAGATGCCAACCCAATGGAGAGAAGACCCAACGCAAGCAAAGCAATGAGATCACCAAAGGACTTTACATTACTGTGAGGGAGCAGGGCCCATGAGAGCTGTGTGGTGATACTGCCAGCAGACACTGGGGAACTTGAAGCTTCAAAGGCAAGAGCTGCCCCCAAGTCATGCTACCAAAGATTCGGAGCTGAAAAGGAACTCAGGGGTCATCTAGTTCAAATCCTTCATTTTACATATGAGGAAACTGTAACCCAAGGTCACACAGATAGTAAGCATCAGAGGTAGAATTTCACAGCATCCCTAAACAGAGAAGCTCACTTGATACCAAAGAAAGAGACCAAAAGCTCTGGATTGATAATAGATAATAGTCTAATCAATTGGATTACTTATATTAGGGGCCAATCTGAGGTGGCTGCCAGATGAAATAGCCTCAGTAATGGATTGATCTCTGCAAAAACCCCAGAAAAGTGCTGTGGTAATTATAGAAATCAAAGGGAGGAAGATCTTCCTCCCTGCCTTTTGGCATTTTTAGGGCATCCCTGTACTCACATGGTGGCTTGCTCATAGGTGTCCAATACCTGGGCCCCACCACCTCACATGGATTTCACAGGCCATCCAAGGATTCCTCTCATCCATCCCCTATACCTTTGGACATTTCTTCGGTTTTCTGCTGACAGTACAAGAGGATATCGGACCTTACAATTGGCCCTAAAAATGCCAAAAGGCCTAGAGACCCTCCTGGTGGAACTATATTCTCTCAGGTTGGGGAAGGAAGGGAAACAGGTGGTGGCTGATGTGGGATGGCCTTTCTCATGGTGGTGAGGGAAGCCACCACCAAGGTCCTAGACTCAGAAGGTGAGATTAGAAGACTGAAGAAGTGCAGTTAGAATAAGACATGGGGAAAGCCACTGGTCTCATTGTTGGGGATTTAGAAGACAAGCTAGAGAAGAAAGAGAAGCATGTAGAAACTGGCTAGACAAGGTGGAGGAAGTCAAGCATGAGAATAAGAAGGCAATAAGGTGGGGAACCCCTGGAAAGACAGCAATACTGAAGATTCAGAGGATGGTATCTCCCTCCCTGCCTGGCTGACTGCAATAGCAGGATGTAGAGAAAAAAAAGAAAATAAACTCAGTGAAGTGAAGATTATTTGAGATACAACCAGTATAATCAAGTAGAAGAAAGTAAGAGAAGTGCCAGATCAGGGGAAAAAAAAATCTTTGCTGGCAAATCTCTCTGTCTTGTTTTCTTCTTCCACATTCCTGAACTGTGGCCAGGTTCTGGAGTGTAGGACAGATGAGGGAAAAAAGAGAGACATAAAGAGGTTGGAATGCTTTTATAATGCTGAAAATAAATGTCAGCAAGTAATTTGGCCAATATTCTTCAGAATTTATTTTAAGGGAATTAAGAACCCTTAATTAAGGGTTAACCTTTAATTAAGAACCCAACCCCCAGAATGACAGATTTATTAAGAGATGAAGGTCATCTTATTGATTATAGAAAGAGGGGTTGAGGGACTGTGTCACTGACAGTTTCAAGGTGAAGAAAGGTTACATACTGGAACAGAATTGGCACTTAACCCTTTCCTGGTTCACAAAAAGAGAAAAGGTTTATGTGAATCAGGAAACAACCAAAAAGTAATTCAGTTGGATTGGAAAATCTGGCTTTTTGTTTATTTCATTACATCTGAACACTGAGTTCACTCAGTTATCTTGATGTCATGAAAACTTCCACTCAAAATTGGTCCCTGGCTCTGGATATTTTTGTTACGTTCTGTGCTGTGACGGGTCAAGCTCACTGTCTTTATGTTAACTTCTCAGGAATAAGTAAACTATTCTACTCTCATTTTTTAATGGATTCTTTCACCCCCAATATGTTGTAAAATTGCCCAAGCCATGTTTATTTGTCTCTGAACCTAGTTCAAAAACTCAGCTGGCCTATACCGAGTTAAGATCAGAAAATGAGCTCACCAAATGCCCCGGATTCCTCTTCCACCACCCACAGATTGTAACAACTGTGGTCATTGTCTTATTGGTCATGTTGTTTTCCTACCTGTGCTTCTGCAGTTTACACTTACAAATGGGACTATCCCTTCTGGCTATACCCAAAAAAGCCCTAAAGAAGCCAGGAGCCACCTCAGGGAACTTGCAGGAAGATATTAGAAAAGAATGTGTGAGCGGCTTTCAGGGGTGGAATGTGGAGTCCTGATTGGTGAAAGCCATAACAAGGCCACAGTGACCAGTATAAGACCATATGAATCTGGACAGCACTGGCCTTGATGCCCAGGGTTCTGAACTCAAGCCTGGTACTAAGCAGTAAATTAAAATATTAGCCAAACCACAATGACTACATAAGGACAATCTATTGCTCCTACCCTCTTTGTTTGATTTCTATAATTACTACAGGGCTTTTCTGGGATCATTCCATTGTTGTGACTATTTTATCTGGCAGCCACCTCATACTCACCCACAATATAAGTAACTCAATTGATTAAACTATCATCTATAATTAATCTGGAGCTTCCAACCTCTTTCTTTGGTATCCAATTAGCTACTCTACTTGGGGATGCCATGAATATCCCAGTATACGGGGATACCGGACCTTACAGATTGCAACTAACAATCACCTACCCAGGAAAACTGCGTTTTTAATCTTTTGGAGGAAAAATGGACATTCAATGAAATAAAAGACTTTCAAGCAATCCTGATGAAAAGATTAGAACTGAATAGAAAATTTGACTTTTAAATACAAAACTCAAGAGAAGTATAAAAAGGTAAACAGGAAAGAGAAATTACAAAGGTTCCAATAAGCTTGAACTGTTTATATCCCTACATGGGAAAATGATACTTGCAACTCCTAAAAACGTTCTCATTGTTAGGGCAGTTAGGAGGAGTATATAGACAAAGCGTACAGATTCGAGTTGAATATATATGATGGGATGATTATCTAAAAAAAGAAAAGAGGAACGCACTGAGAGAAGGGAAAAGGGAACAGTAGAAGGAGGTAAATTACCTCACATAAAAGAGGCACTAAATAGTGGAGGGGAAATGGGAGAAGTAGAGAGGGAAGAGATTGAACCTTTCTTTTATCTATATTGGCTCAAAGAGGAAATAACATACGCACTCAGTTGGAAATAGAAATCTATCTTACCCCATAGGAAAGTAGGAGGTAAAGGAAATAAGAGGGGAGGTAATAAAAGGAAAGGCAATCTGAGGTAGGTATAGACAAAAGACAACACTTTGGAAGATGGAAAAGGTAAAAGAAGAGAGAGAACAGGATAAATGGAGAGGAAAATAGAATGGAGGGAAATACACAGCAATCATAATTGTGGGGGAACAAATTTACAGCAAGCTTCTCTGATAAAGACCTCATTTCTCAAATATAGAGAGAACTGAGTCAAATTTATAAAAATAAGAGTCATTCCTCAATTGATAGCCAAAGGATATGAACTGGCAGTTTCCAGACAAAGTAATCAAAGCTATACGTAATCCTATGAAAAAATACTCTAAATTACTAATGATTAAAGAAATGCAAAATAATACAGCTCAGAACTATCACACACACACACACACACACACACACTCCCCCGGCCCCCACCACCTATCAAATTGACTAATAGGACAGAAAAGGAAAATGACAAATGTTTGAGGGAATGTGGGAAAATTGAGACACTAATGCACTGTTGGTAAATTTGTATAAGAATTCAACCCTTTTGTAGGGCAATTTGAAACTATGCCCAAAGGGCTATAAAACCACACATACTAATACCACTACTAGGTCTGTATCCAAAGAGATAAAAAACAAAAAGGAAAAGGACTATGTGTATAAAAATATTTATAGCAGTACTTTTAATGATGGCAAAGAATTGGAAATCGAGGGAATGCCCTTCCGTTGGGAATGACTGAACAAATTGTATATGACTGTGATGGAATGCTATTATGCTATAAGAAATGACATGATGCTCTCAGAAAAACCTGGCAAGACTTACATGAACTAATACAACGTTAAATGAGCAGACCCAAAGGAACACCGTACTCAGTAGCAGCAATACTGTGGATGATCAACTGTAAATAACTTAGCTATTCGCAGTCATACAACGATCCAAGACAATTTTGGAAGACTTATGATGAAAAAAGCTATCTAACTCCAGAGAAAGAACTGATGGAGTCTGAATCCATATCAAAGCATACTTTTTCTTCATTTTCTTATTTTTCTTGGGGCTTTGTCTATGTTTTCTTTTACAACATAACTAATATGGAAATATGTTTTGCATGACTGCACATGTATAACCTATACCAAATTGCTTGCCTTCTCAATTAGGGGGACGGGGCAAAGAGGTAGGGGGAGAGGATTAAAAAAAGGGAGGGAGAGAATTTGAAGCTAAAAATTTTAGAAAAACAAATGTTACAAAAATTGTTTTTGCACGTAATTCGGGAAAAAAATATTAAATCATTGGGAAAAGTAAACTAACTGTAAAGCTTTACTAACTATGGAAAAAGTAGACATTAGTAAGGGCTTGTGAGCTATGATTTCAAATAGATTTGGATCCATAAAATACCTCAAACCTGGAGTGGCTATATTAGGGACTCCATATGTGAAAGGTAGGTACCTTAATTAATTACCTGAATTAATATGGCAATTAAGCCTGTTCATTACAAATGTAATTTTCAATAAGGATATTACACACATTTACCTTCCCTTAACAAGTCACGTGTTTTATAAACAATTTTGGACAATGAAAGTACCTGCTCCAAAATAAATGATATTGTTTCAAGAACCAGGTGAAGATCTTGTTTCTCTAGTGAAAATGCAGCTTGGAGTTTTTCTTCCTCCTCTTCACTGAAACTGTTCTCAGTCTGCAACACATATAGCAACTTATCAGCATTGAATCAAAAATTCAAGTCTCTAGCCTTCAAAAGGTCCAGTTACTTGAGAAGAAAGCTTTTTAAAAAGAAGGTGCAAACTGGAAAGAAGAAGTTACTCCACAGAGATAGGGATCAATAAAACGAATACTCTTATTTCCATTAACAATATAGACTGAAGTCCTATAATGTACATTACGTAATACATCCTGACTAGTCTGGTTGATGCAGTGACACTAAGATAGCTAAGAACAACATGTGTGGGCTACTGTTTTTTCTGGCCTTTTCAAAAGAATCCCATTAGTCTGAAGATATCACTCCCTAATAAAAAAATCCCAAGTTGTAACAGTCCACAATACAATAAAAGCTTTATTCTTCATTTACAGACGAGGAAACTGAGACACAAAGATGTTTTATGACTTGCAACTAGTAAGGAATGGCTCTGAAACTTATCTTCTAAAAAAATAACTTTTTCTACACGTACCATATCAATTTAAATCATGTTTAAAATACAAAACAATAATTATGTTAATACATTAAATAAGAAACCCCACTCTCCAAGCTGTGCACAAGGATGTGTACTAAAGTAAAACTATTTGGAACAATTCCATTGCTCTACTTGAAGAGGTTTGGGGGTAAGGGGTGAGGGAGGAAAGGAAAGAAGGACTGACGGTCTTATCTCCTCTGTTACTAGCACAGAATTCAGTAAGCAAAAGCATTCCCAGTCTAACAGCATTAGGTGGCCCCACAAAAATGAAATCCCAAAGGACAGTTAATTCCATAGGAAAAGTGCTATAAATAGACAATCAAATCTTACAGAACTTGGTGACTTTACAGTAGTGTTTGCTCATAGCACAACACCATCAGTCAGAACAGCCTGATGTATTTATATGTTCTTAAAATAAAGCGTGGCCTCCCTCTACCTTCTTCCTCCTTCTACTCCAGAACTGTACCTCCCCCTTCACAACACACTAAGTCCTTTTTCTTTTTCTCTCTTCATTCTTTCCTTAGCAATCTTCTTCTTTACTTCTAAAGTTCAATAAGAACCTCCATACAGATGATTCACAAATTACTTCCAACCTCAGCTTCTCTTTCAGTTAGAGACCCAAATTTCCAAATGCCGAGTGGAAATCTCCATCCCACCTCAAGGTCAATATATCTAAAACCAAGCCCATCAATCTGCCAATTTCATCATCTTTCTCC
The DNA here is from genome assembly GCF_028372415.1 of Notamacropus eugenii. Taxonomy (NCBI): domain Eukaryota; kingdom Metazoa; phylum Chordata; class Mammalia; order Diprotodontia; family Macropodidae; genus Notamacropus; species Notamacropus eugenii. The sequence continues at coordinate 336,518,608 of NC_092874.1, read as the reverse complement.
AAAACCTTCTCTTTTTATTTCTATCGATCCTTCTCCAAATCACCCACATTCAAAACCATCAGCTTTGATTCTTCCCTTTCCCAAATCCCTCACATCCAATCAGATCTATGCTACCACCACATCATTTTCCACATTTTACCCCTCCCACATACTCACTACTACAACTCCAATTTGTTTCCTCATTACCTCTTACCTGAACTCTGACAATACCCAACTAAATAATATTCTGGTACCTGATTTTTCCTTGCTCTAATTCATTACACATCCCTGTGCCAGTTTAACCTTCCAAAATACTTATGATCATATAACTCTCCAAATGAAAAAGACTTCAATGGTTTCCCCACCGCCCTCTAAAGAGTTCCAGCTCCTTCAACATTTTTCACAACCTGGTTCTAGTCTCTTTTCAAAGCTTTATCTCATATGCCTTGACAAACTATACCTTCAAATTAAAACTGCTCTCTAAATACCAAACTTGCTTTTATCTTAAACCTTTTCCTTTCCAACTCTTTCTATCTTCTGGCTCTCACTGAGATCTGGATCCCTCCTAATTCAGGGGGAGGAGGGGAGAGTAGGTAAAGCTTCCACAGCACTCCTTTCCAGCACTGGTTGCATTTCATACCTCCACTCACTGGCTGAAATGGGGGAGTTGGAATTCTCCCTCTACCTGCATCACTTCAATAACCTCTCCTCCTTTGAGGTTCACTCAATACACATTTACTGCCCAATAAAGATTCTGGTAGCTGTTATCTGCAGACCTCCACAACACTATCCCTCTTTCCTCAATGAGTTCAGTACCTCATTCACAGTTTTTCTCTCTTCTCAAATTCTTCTTTTCATACTAGAGGACTTCAACATACACATCAATGTTTCCGTAAAAACTCCTACCTCCAAATACTTCACCTTGCTCATTTTCCATGAGCTACTTCTCCTCCCACCCCATCTACACAGATAACCATACCCCTAGTCTTGCCAATACCCAAAAATGTTCTATGTTCGTGAACTTTGAAATTCCCTCACCTGATCACAATCTGTTGTCATCTCACCTCTCCCTCTGCCTCACCTCCCTAACCTGTCCTTTATCTTCTAGGCACGCTCCAATCCCTCCACTCCCTCAATTCTTTCCCGAGCAATCATCATCCCTGCATTGGCTACTCTCCTAGCTTCCCCATCTCAACATTGTTCAACTATACTGTTCTGTTTTCTTGAGTCGTTTGTCCCCTTGTCCTATCACCAAACTTAGCTTGCAAACCTCCTTAGAAGACTCCTACCATCTGCTACTTTCACTCAGACTCACCTGATGCCCAACAAAGCTGGAAAAAAATCAAAACCATGCTGACCAGACCCAATACAAGTTTATGTTACATAATCTCAACTGGGCCCTGATCGTAGCAAGACAATCCTTTCATGCTTCCTAATCAATTCACTATCCCTCTCACATATTAGCTTTTCCAAAGCTTTGCATCCCTCCTCCAACCTCTCCCAACCTCTCAGCAGAGAATCTTGCCTTTTTCACTGAAAAAAATTAAGGTCATCAAGGCTTCTGTTCCTCCTCATCTCACATCACTCAGATGCCTTCTACGACTACTCCTCCTTCATTCCTCTTTCACCTTCCCTTTACCAAAAAAACCTTTCTACATCACATGATCTTATTCCATCTTATCACCAAAACATTGTCCTCTCTATCACCCTTATTCTCTCACTAATCTTCAATTTCTATCTATTGGCTATTTCCCTACTGCCTAGAAACACACCCATATCTCCTCCATCCTCAAAAAATTCCCACTTTACCTGTTTATTCTCAATAGCCATCATCTCAAATTTCTCATCTTTTTTGGCTACTAACTCTTTGAGAAGTCTGTCTACTATCTGGACCTCTACTTCCTTTCTCTCTTCATAACTCTTTCTAGTCTGGCTTCCAACCTCATCATTCAACTGAAACAGTTCTCTCTAGTTACCAGGGATCTCTTGGTGCCAAATCTAATAGTCTTTTCTTAATCCTTATCTTTCCTGAGCTCTCTGAATTCTCTGACATTATCAATTACCCTCTTCTCCTTAATAGCAATTAGGAAAGAGCTCAACAAATTGTGGTATATGATCACGATGAAATACTACAGTGCTATAAGAAATGATGAAGCAGATGGTTTCAGAAAAACAAACTAAAGCAAAGAAACTGAATAGAACCTGAGAAAGAATCTACACAGTAACAGTAATACTGTAAAAATAATCAACTGTGAATGACTTAGTAATTCCTCTCATAAATAATCTACCACAACTCCAAATGACTCATGATATAAAATGCTATTTACTTCCAAGAAGAAAACTGGTGATCTCCAAATGCAGGCTGAAGCATATTTTTCTCTTTTCTTTATTTTCCTTGCCTTTTTTTTAAAAACAATATAGCTGATATCAAAACATTTTGCATAACTTCATATGTATAAGGTGCATCATATTTTCATTTCCAAATTTTCCTTTCTGTAGGAGTCACCCATCGAGAAGCAGGAGGAGAGACTGCAGAAAGAAGAACTTGGAACTGAAAATTAAATTAAATATTGATTACTATTAAATAAATTAAATAAAATGAAAAATCAAAAAAAAAAATTCACAGATTCCACATTAAAAAAAAAATGTAGAATAGAAAAGCCCCTAAGCATGTTTGTAAAGAGAAATTTAAAAAAAAAAAACCAGTACGTATATGATTATGCTTAGAATCATAAAGGGCTATATAATAATGGTTTATATTAATTAGTAATATTTTTACTATTAAGACAAAGCAAATCTATGGCAGAGAGCACTGAAGTCCTAAACTTTAGTCTCTATTGATACCACCCACTTAAACAATTTCACCTATGGAACAAAAGAGGATAATAAGCAAAAACTACATGGGAATTTTAAACACTGGTTCATACAAAGCAAAAAACCTTGCTATTTTTCCCCACAGGAATAATGCCACTATATAAAAAAATTTCCTAGATTTAAAATATCAAAAGTGCAGCAGAATAGGAATGTTACAAGTTAGGCAAAAGCAAATACACAAACCTTCAAGTGAAGTTTCTGAAGAATTCGGGTGAGCAATCGAGGAAATCTTCCAGTATCTACTCCGTTAACCAGAGACACTGCTTTTTTCATGCTACATATGTTTAAAAACAAAAAGTTAATTTAAAAAAATTTAAAGGGGGAATTTATTAGTTACAGTTCTCTATGACCTATTTTATAATTTCCAAGTATTCTAGGTATTCTAAAGATAGGTAATCAGTATTAGTATGCATTCCAAAAATACTCCTACTTAAAGACTTTCCATGAAAAAGGCCTGTTGGGTGAATTTCCTCTTTTCTTGGGACAACTTTTGCCTGGGTAATAGCATAAATATATGAATAGAAATCTGATAACAACGTAACACAAAGTGACTGACAGCAATACAAAACTTTCCGATAAAAAGAGAGTATAATAAATGCACAGAGAAAAGAACTAAAGAATAAAATGCTGGAAAATCGTACAAAATAAAATCATCTGTTGTTACTAAGCACTGCCATGCATTTCAAACCTGCTTCAATTGTAGTGATTGTGAAATCATGCTGGGTAAAGAGACTGATATGTGATGTCACTGTACAAGGCATTGGCAATAAAAAAGGGTGGGGGAGACAGGAAAAAATACGGTTTAGTCCTTGCCCACAAGATGCTTAGAGGAAGCTCCCTATTATGATCAGGAGCTCTGATTTCACTCCAAACATCTACTCCAGATCTTAGGCCCAGCACAGCTACTTTCGGGTCATCTCAATCCCATGCTTCCCTACACAACTCTAGTCATATGTGTTCACAAGATAACAGATTTACAACAACAAGGGATTTTAGAAGTCATAGAGTCCAACCTCTCCATTTTACAGTCAAGGAAACTGAGGGCTTGAAAGGTTAAGTGACTTGCACAGGTTTGAACAAACAAGAATGGTCAGCTCACAATGTACTGTCTTCCCCTATTACAGAGATTCTTATCCCTTTTGCGTGTGGTCATGGACCCATCTGGCAGTGTGGTGAAGCCTATGGACTCAGAAAAATATTTATAATAAATATAACATATTTATATGTTATATAACATATAACATAACCAAGTATAACATATACCAAATATAACAATTATACAATGTTATAATAAATATAACAAAACAAAGTACAAAAAATTACAAAGGAAACTTATATATTGAATTAGTTACCAAAATAAATCTTTTTAAAAAAAACAAGTCAACAGACTCCAAGTAAAGAACCTTCATCCTATTTGAATGTTACGTTCACTGAAGGCAGGGACAATCTTGGTATATAATATTATGATTATAATAATAATTAATATTATAACAATATATAATAATAATTATATAATATTAATATTTGCTAGCCTGTAAATAGTACGTTAAAGTTTGCAGAGTTATTTACATACGGTAACTCATTTTATCCTGAACAGTGGAGCACTGGGCTGAATCCAGTAAGATGACAGAGACAGGTAGATAGACACATAGACACATAGCAAGAAGCAGCTAGTATTTACACATTACCTATTCCGTGCCAGGCACCGGGCTAAGTGTTTTACAAATACTATGTCACTGGATCCTCACAACAAACCTGTAACGGAGGTCCTATTACTACCCTCATTTTACAGATGAGCGAGACAGAAAGGCTAAGTGACTCGTCCTGGATCACGCAGCTCCTAAATGACAAGCGGGATTCGAAGTCAGGTGTCCAGACTCCAAGGCTGGCATTTTATCCGCTGCCTCACCTAGCTGGTGCCAGCACAAGCCCTGGCACATGGAAGCGCTTCGTCAGCGCTTTTTAATTCATTCTTCCATCCAAGTAGAGGAGGTACCACAAGCTCACGAAAGCGTGTGGGCTGAGAGGAGGGCGAGAAGATGGGAGTGGGGGAGCAGGGAGGCGAGGCCGAAGCCCCTGACCCTGGCAGCAGGCGCACGGGGGTGCCACAAAGGGGCAGCGGAAGAGATCTGCCCTCTCAGGGCACGATCTTCTCACCCCCTGCGGACTTGGCAGACGGCAGAGTACGACCACCCCAGGCTCTTCCTTGCACGCCCCACAACAAGCCCGGCCTGAGGCGGCTTGCCCTGCCCGCTTATAGCCGGCAGGAGCAGATACTTGTGCGGTGCCCCGTGCCCGCTACCCCGTGCCCGCCGCCCCGTGCCCGCTGCCCCCGTCCACGCCTTCGCGCCTCTGCCCGCCGGTGGGCGCCCCAAAGGGAGGCAGAGCCCGCTTCGTAGGCCCCGGGCCGTCTCCACCTTCACCACCACCGCTGTCTCCCCCTTCAGCCCTCCTCGCTCCCCCACACCAACTGGCACCGCGCACAGGGACCCAGGCTACCTGGGCGTCTCCGGGAGAATCAGCTGGGTCCCCCCCGCAGCAGCCATCCTGTCCCACGCAGCCGCTCGGCCGCCACCTCCCGTCAGCTGCTTCTTGCCGGGCCAATGGAGAGCCAGGGACGGGACGCAGGAAGAACCAATCCCCGCCCTCCGCCGGGAATCGGACCGCGAGGATTGGTCGGTCTCTTCCGGGAGCTGGGCAGGGCGGTTCCGCTGCCTGGGCTTGGAACAGCCGATTGGCTACTGCTCTCTTCCCCCGCCTTTCTGACTCTGGGTAAAGGGAGGGGGTCGCCTGAGTTAGCTCTGGTCAAAAATCCATCACCTCGAGGCCAGGTGGTGAAATTCCCGGAACCTGGCCGGATCATTTTGTCCCAGGTAGAGAGAAAGTCTGCTATGGAGGTCAGTCTTGGGGACTGAAAAGTATTCCTAATTACTGCTCTACCTCCAAGCCTTTACCCAGGTCTGGGGCGGGCCTGAGTCGTCAAGGCAACGAGCATTTAACAAGCGCTGTGCCAAGCGAAGGGGACACGGAAATAGTCAAAAGACGATCTCTGCCCTCAAGGAGATTACAATCTAAGGGGAAGGCAACGTGCAAGCAAACACGTACGAAACAAAACATATACAGTATAAATAGGAAATAACAGGGAAGGCACCGGCATTAAGAGAAGTTGTGGAAGCCTTTCTCTAGAAAGTGGGGTTTAATTGGAATTTAAAGGGAGCCAGGGAGGTCCCCGGGGAAGAGGAAGAAGGCATGGGAGCCGATAGATTGGAACAGCAAGGAGGCGAGTGTCACTGGATCGAACAGTATACGTTGGGAAATAGGATTTAAGAAAACTGGAAAAATACGAAGGAGAATAGAGCCTGGAGGACTCTGAATGCCAAACAGAGCATTTTGCATTTGCTCCTGCAAGCTATAGGATGCCACTGGAGTTTTGAGTTTGGGGATTTTGGGGGGAGTGGGGGGAAAGGGGGATGACGTGATCGGATCTGTGCTTTAAGAAAATCCCTTTAGTAGCTGAAAATAGAGAATGAGGCAAAGGCTTGAGGTAGGCAGACCCACCAGCGGACTGTTGCAGCGGTCCAGGTGTGAGGTGATGAGGTCCTGCACCAGGTTAGTAGCAAGTCAGGAGAGATACAGGAAAGATGTTGCAAAGGTGAAATCGACATGCCTCGGTAACAGACTAGATATGGAGAAGGAGAGATACTAAGGAATCCAGGATGACCCCTAGGTTGTAAGCCTGGGGGACTGGGAGGATGGTGCTCCCCTCTACACTTAGGGGGCTAGGGATAAAGAAAATTAATTCTTTCTTGGACATGTTGAATTAAGATGTCTATTGGATATTCAGTTCAAGATGTCTGAAAGGCAGTGGGAGATGAGATTGGAGGTCAACAGAGAGGTTGAGGCAGGATAAGTAGATTTCTGAATCATCAGCATAGAGATAGTAATTAAATCCATGGAAGCTCTGAGTGAAGCAGTATAGAGGGAAAAGAGGGCCTGGGACAGAACGCTGAGGGAGACATGTGTAGAAAGCATGATCTGGAGGATCCAACAAAGGAGACATAGAAGGCATAGTCAAAGAGGTAGAAAGAGAACCAGGAACTGGTGTCTCAAAAAACTAGAGAGAAGAGTATCAGGGAGGAGGGATCACCAGTGTGAAAGGTTGCAGAAAGATGAAGGAGACTGAGGATTGAGAAAAGGCCATTGGATATAGCAACTAAGAAATAGTAAGTTTGGAGACAGCAGTTTTGGTGGAATGATAATGTTGGAAGCCAAGATTATTAGGGTAAGAAAATGGAGAAATGTCAGGAAGTAATCCAATAATTCTGCCCAAAAAATTCTGTCACTAAACTGAGCATCTCCAGAGACCTCAAAGAGATTTAAATAAGACTCATATGCAAAAATATTTGCATTGTAGCAATGAAAAAAGCAATGAATGGTTGAGCAAATTTTGGTAGATTAATGTAATTGAATATTATATCATAAAAGTTATGAATAGAACACATTTGGGAAAGCAGGCTTATTTGAGCTAATGCAGAATGAAGTGGTGAGAACCAATTTCTATAGTTGCCACAACACTGTAATAGAGAACAACTTTGAAAGACCTCAGAACTCTGATCAATGCATTGCCCAATTATGACTACAGAAAATTGATAGGTACTTCCCATCTCTTGGCAGCAGTATGCTGGCCAGGAAGCACAGAATGAGATCTGCATTTTTAGATAGCTCCAGTGTGTTGATTTTTATTTTATTTTTTTGTTTGACTACACTTATTACAGGAGAGGGTTTCTACTCAGGGGAAAGAAAGAGCTGAAAAGTAGTAACAAGATATGAAAAAGAAGAAAAGTTTCAGGTGAGACTTTTTTAAAAATATAGAAAAGAAAGCAGAAGAAAGTTCAGAAGGGGACCCAGACAAGCAGGACAGTTTTGTTACTACCAGATTAAATTTAAGATAGGCATAAGGACTGGACCTGTGATGTCATTGTTATAGAGTATGCCCAGATCAGGAAATCCTCTCTAACAATGCTAGTCAGCACCTTCCCTGCAACTTACAGAGCTGCCAAAACACTTGCTCATCACACATCAGTATGTGTCAGAGATGGGACTGGAACCCAGGTCTCCCTAGCTCTGAGTTTTACACAAATCTAATATACATGTTAAAACCAAAAATTATGTAACAGATATTAACAGTTTCATATACAATCTTTCTATACCTTACTCCCTGACACATAACTCTTCTGTCCAGTGACATAGGCATCCTCGATAGTCCATGAACAAGAAGCCTTCCCCTAAGCCTTGAACACTTTCCCTCCTCTGACTACTGACCTCCCTGGTTTCCTTTTAAGTCTCAATCAAAATCCCATCTTCTACAGGAAGTCTTTCAATTCTAGTGCCTTCCCTCTGTTAATTATTTCCTATTTATCCTGAATGTAACTTGTGTTGTATATATTTGCTTGTATGATGTCTCCCTCATTATAGTTTAAGCTCCTTGAGGTCAGGGACTGTCTTTTGCTTCTATTGTATCCCCAGCACTTAGCTCTGTGGCTGGCACATAGTAGGTAATTAGTAAATGTGGATTGATTTCCATTCTTTGCATCCTGAAATGTCCATGTTTGTTGATAATAAAAATGTTTGATTCGTAAAAAAAAAAAAGAAAAGAAAATAATTTAAACATGCCTAAGTCACGATTTTAAACCTGGAAGAGACTTCAGTGGCCATCTAGTCAAACTCATGTCCTAAAAGAATCTCCTCTGTAACATACCTAAAAAGTGGCCATCTAGTCTCTACCTGGAGACCTCCAATGAGATACCCACTCTGGCAACTCATTCAACTTTTGGACAGCCTTAACTTTTGGCAAGTTTTTATTGATATAAAGCCTCTTTGACTTGGCAATTTCTATCCAATGCTCCTGGGTTCTAACATCTGGAGTCGATATATCTAATCCCTCTTTTTCATAACAACCTTTTCAGTACTTGAAGTCAGCTAGCAAGTCTCCCCTAAGTCTTTTCCTCTCCAGACTACGTATCTGCAGTTTCTTTAGATAATCTTGATCTGAGATGGACTCAAAGCCCATCACCATCCTGGTTACCCTCTAACTTAACAATGTCCTTCTTAAACTGTGATGCCCAGAACTAAACACAACATGCCAGATGTGATCTAATCAGGGCAGAGGAGTGAGAGAGCTGGAAGCTATGCCTCTCAATGCAGCCCAAAATTACATTAGCTTTTTTGGCTGTCACATCACATTACTGACTGCAGTTGAGCTTGCAATGCACTAAAATCTCCAAATCTTTTTCAAACTACTTTCTAACCATGCCTTTCCCAATCCCTTCTGAAAAAAAAAGTCTCATCATAAAATTTTCACCTTATAGATTCCAATTTCTGCCGCTCCAGGATTTCTTCTACAAGTAGATACAGAAACTTAGGCCTCCTCCTTTAATATTGGTCCCCACCTTCATATAAAAATAAAACCAGAGGAATGTAATGATAATTTAAATGGGAAGATCTTTCCCATTCATTAATAGCCCCATGTGACCTGCTTAAATCACATGAAAGCCTAAGTTACATGTAGTGTGAGGAGTTTACTGAACAGGTAGAACAGGAAAGGTGGAGAAGTTTGTGAGAGCAGTTAGGGGAAGAGGAGAGAGTACACAGGCAAGCAGACAAGCGAGGCTCATGAGTGTGTTTGTAGGAAGACCCCAGCAGGGGTGGGGGAAGATTTGGAAATGGCTTTGTCCTCTGCAATACTATATGTTGTCTTCTTAGTTACTGTGATGGATATGGCTTTCTAGTATCTGAATAAATGTTTTTCCTCTGCATTCTCTATGGAGAGTCTGTTATGCTTTGCGATTCAGAACTACGCTGGTATATTCAGTCACCCTCAGTGCTGTAAATATTGACTTGGTGATACAAGGAGGACCAAGATCTGGATACGTGGGCATAGTGATGAACTTCTCTGGGCAACCAAATTTTGACATAGTTTTCCATAAGCCCTCACGACTAACAGTGTCAAAGGCCTTGGTCAGATCTACAAATGCGTACAGACCTCTGTCCTGCTCCTAGCATTTCTCCTGGAGTTGTCAGGCAGCAAACACCATATCAACTGTTCCTCGGCCCTTTCTGAAGCCACACTGGCTCTCACATAGATGACCATCTTCCAGGTGAAGGATCAGTCTATTAAGGACTCAAGCAAGAATCTTGCCAGCAATGACTAAAAGGGAAACCCCCCTGTGATTGTCCCAGGACAATCTATTCCCTTTACCTAAATTTGGTTGCCCAGAGAAGTTCATCAGTATTGTAGTATTGTTCAACAGTCAATTTCAAAATGGCATATTTGTCAGGATTCTGGATAGTGGACAATGCTCTTGTGCCTTCCTAGTCACCAATGGAGTAAAATAGGGCTGTGTGCTTGCTCCCATGCTTTTTAGCATGATGTTTTCAATCATGATGTCAAATGCTTTCAGTGAGGATGAACACAGAATCAAGGTCAACTACTGAACTGATGGTAAGTTCTTCAATTTAAAAAGACTACAAACCAAGACCAAAATGGAGGGAGTGTTGGTGTGTGATTTTCTGTTTTCAGTTGATTGTGCACTCAATGCAGCCTCTGAAGCTGAGGTGCCACAAAATATGGACCAATTCTCTGCTGCCTGTGCTAATTTCGGCCTAATAATTAACACCAAGAAAACACAGGTGCTCCATCAGCCACCACCACACCATCTATATGGGGAAGCATCAGTTGCAACAAATGGCTAAGTTTTGAATGCTGTGGATAAGTTCACTTACCTTAGTAGTGTACTTTCCAGGGATGTATACATTGACAATGAGGTTGATGCACACATTGCCAGAGCTAGCTGGGATTTTTTGGGAGGCTCTGAAGAAAAGTTTGGGAGAGAAGAGGTATTAGACTGACTACCAAACTGAAAGTCTACAGAGCCGTTGTGCTGACCTCATTGTTGTATGCCTATGAAACATGGGCAGTCTACCAGTGCCATGCCAGGAAACTGAATCTCTTCCCTTCAAACTGTCTTAGGAAGATTCTGAGGATCACCTGGAAGGATAAGGTACCAGACACTGAAGTCCTTGCTCGAGCTGAACTGCCAAGCATTCAAACTATGCTTCAGAGAGTGCAACTCCGATGGGCTGATCACATTCGAATGTAAAATGTACACATGCCAAAAAGACTTTTATGGAGAACTCACATGGGACAGGTGATCACATGGTGGTGAGAAGAAGCGATACAAGGACATTGTCAAGATCTCTCTCAAGAACTTTGAATTTGATTGTGTGACATAGGAGACACTGGCACAGGACCATTCAGCATGGCATGTCCACATCAGAAAGGGTGCTGTGCTCTATAAGCAAAGCAGAATTGAGATAGCCCAAAGTAAACATAGGATGTACAGATTTGGAGTATCCACCCCAAATGTTCACATGGACTATCTGCCCAATCTGTGGTACAGCATCCCAAGCTCGTATTGGACTAATCAGCCACAGTTGGACATAATGAAACTTGAGTTTATCATGGTGATATCATTTTGGTCCTTAGAGAATGAAGGACAAAAACCAACCAAAGTGGGTATACTGACTTTATCCCCAACTCAGTGTGGGTGAGGTTAGAAAGATCTAACAACAAGATGGATTCTAGGTACAAGTTCCACAAAAACTTTGGTTAAAGAGAACCAGCTCCTATGAATTTCAGCTCTGTCTCCTAACCCTAGACCCCCTCGAAAAATTAGTCTAGATACTTTCACAATTAACACTGCCACCATAATTTATTTTCTGTCTTCCTAACCAGGTAGTTAAATCCAGTTATCCAGTTTTACAACTGTGAAGCTAGGTGGTGTTGTAGAGTGGAGAGTGCAGGGTCTGGAGTCAGGAAGACTCAGGTACTACAAGTTATTCAACACTTTGCCTTAGTTTCCTCAACTGTAAAGTAAGCTAAGGAATTAAATGGCAAACGATTCCAGTACTTTGCCAAGAAAACACAAAATAGGGTCACAGAGTCAGAAATGACTGAAAAATGACTGAATAACAACAAAATTTATGACTACAGAACAAAGAATGGCAGAAGCAAAAGAAGTAAAGACAAAGTATACTTATGGATAACCATCTTTTCACCTAATCTGATTTCCAGTACAGCTACAGAACAGTAGCTAGTGACTAGATAGCCAGATACTAAAAAACTTAAAATTCACACAAGGGTTATCTTCCTCATCAAAACCAACCTTAGATTCATGAAAATATCTTCAATTATTGAAGCATTCACCTCAATCTTTCTCTTTACTATGAATATAGAAACTTAGTTCCCTATTTTTCCTCTTTCACTGTTGAAGTGGAAAGGATAGCATTCTGTACTTTTTAAATTGTCAAAAAAGGGGGCACAGCCAAGATGGTGGAGTAGAAAGACACACGTACTCTAACTCTTCCCCCACAGCCCATAAAATACATGTAAAAAATAACTCTCAACAAATTCTAGAGCAGCAGAAGCCACAGAACAACACAGAGTGAAAGAGATTTCCAGCCAAAGGTAACCTGGAAGAACAACAAGAAGGTCTATTACATGGGACACTGACAAGAAAGGTATATAGCACAGGACACTGAGCAGAGCAGAGCCCAGCCCTGGCCACCAGGAGAAACAGGACCAGAACAGGCCCCCGGGCAGAATCCCCAGCAGGGAGGGTCTCAGATCCTTCAACCCACAAGTGCCAAAGAAAGCTTCAAAGGTCAGTGAAAGGGCTTTCCCAATTGGGCAAGAGGGGAGCAGGGTCCCCCTCAGTACTGGCCCCAGGCAGCACCAGCAGTGGTGGTGGCAGCTGCAGCATCCATCTGTGAAGCACTCCACCTAAAGCCCCTGGGAGAATTGAGCAGCTGATCTGAACCTCAGCCCTGAGCATGGTCCTGGGGAGAGTAGGAGCACTAGGGCCCTCCTCTTGACAAAGGATTCAGAAGCCAAGTAACTTGACTGGGAAAATGCCCAAAAAAGGGAAAAAAATAAGACCATAGAAGGTTACATTCTTGGTGAACATCTTTTCAGATGAGGAAGAACAATGCATACTGTCAGAGGAAGTCAAGGTTTCTGCCTCCCAGTACCTCCAAAATGAATATGAAATGGGCTCAGGCCATAGAAGAGCTTGAAAAGTCAGTCATCAGCTTGCTAAAGGAGAACCAAAAAAAGGCTTAAGAAAATAACACCTTGAAAAATAGGCTAACTATATTGGAAGAAGAGGTCCAAAAAGCCACTGAGAAGGCTTTAAAAAGCAGAATGAGCCAAATGGAAAAGGAGGTTCAAAAGCTCACTGAACAAAATAGTTCTTTAAAAATGAGAGTGGAGCTGAGGGAAGCTAATGACTTTATGATAAAACAAGAAATTACAAAACAAAACCAAAAGAATGAAAAAATACAAGATGTGAAATATCTCATTGGAAAAACAACTGACCTGGAAAATAGATCCAGGAGAGATAATTTTAAAATTATGGGACTACCTGAAAGCCATGGTGAAAAGAGCCTAGACATTATCTTTCATGAAATTATGAAGGAAAACTTCCCTGATATTCTAGAGGGCAAAATAAATATTGAAAGAATCCACTGATCGCCTCCTGAAAGAGACCCGAAACGAGAAACTCCTAGGAATATTGTGGCCAAATTTCAGAGTTCCCAGGTCAAGGAGAAAATATTACAAGCAACTAGAAACAAACAATTCAAGTACTGTGGAAATACAATCAAGATAACACAGGATTTGGCAGCTTGTACATTACGGAATCGAAGGGTTTGGAATAGGATATTCCAGAAGTCAAAGGAACTGGGATTAAAACCAAGAATCAACTACCCAGCAAAACTGAGTATAATACTTCAAGGGAAAAAATGGTCATTCAGTGATATGGAAGACTTTTAAGCATTCTGGATGAAAAGACCAGAACTGAAGGGAAATTTTGACTTTCAAACACAAGAATCAAGAGAAAGCTGGAAAGGTAAACAGGAAAGAGAAATCATAAGGGACTTTACTAAAGTTGAACTAGAAAGATAGTATGTGTAACTCTTGAGACTTTTCTCAGTATTTGGGTAGGTGGAGGGATTACGCACACAGAGCACAGGTTGAGTTGAATCAGAAGAGATATCTATAATAAAATTAAAGAATGAAAGAGGAATATATTGGGAGGAGAAAGGGAGAAATGGAATGGGGCAAATTATCACTCATAAAAGAAATAAGAAAAATCTTGCTCAATAGAGGAGAAAAGGGAGGAGGTGAGAGAGTAAAAGTGAAGCTTACTCTTCACATAGGGCTTGAGGGGAGAATAACATGCTCACTCGATTTGGTATGAAAATCTACATTACACTAAAGTGGGGGAGGGGGGACAAGTGGGATGAGGGGGATGATAGAAATGGGAGAAGGGAGTAACTAGAAGTAAACACTTTTGAGAAGAAACAAGGTCAAATGAGAGAATAGAATAAAGAAGGGACAGGGTAGGATGGAAGGCAATATAGTTAGTCTTACATGACTATCATGGAAGTGTTTTGCAAAACGACACATATATAGCCTATATTGAATTGCTTGCCTTCTCAGTGGGGATGTGTGGGGAGGGAGGGAGGGAGAGAAGTTGGAATTCAAAGTATTAGAAACGAAGTTGAGAATTTTTATTGCATATAACTGGGAAATAAAAAATACAGGTAATGAGGAAATCTATCTAGCCCTACAAGAATTTAGAGAAGATGGGGATAAGGGAAGGGTGGGGTGTGATAGAAGGAAGGACACATTGAGGGAAGGGGTAACCAGAATGCAAGGTGTTATGGGGTGAGTAGAGGGGAGAGATGGGGAAAAAAACTGGAACTCAAAATTTTGTGAAAATGAATGTTGTAATCTAAAAATAAATTTAAAAAGTCAAAAAAAAAATAAATTGACAAGTAGAAATTGTTTATATTAAAAGTGATAGTGAATAGAACCTTTATGCAAACACTGGTTAAGTCATTCTGGAGATATATTTCCACAAACTCAGGAGCATTTCAAGACTGTTTACATTGTAAAAATATAATAGATAATTAAAAATTAAGTAAATTTTTCCTTATTCAAAGTTCTGCATCTGCATAAGAAATCCCAGGATTTTCAAGTAAGAATGTAACTTTGAGGTGATTTAGTCCACACTACTTGTTTTACAAATTTAGAAACATACTCAGAGATGTGTCGTGAATTGCCTAATCGTACAAGTGACAGAGCTAGGACTTAAACTAAGAATTCATGACTCCCGACACCATTTCTTTCAAACTACAGAACCTTTCCTAAGTTTAAGGGTTTTTTTAGAATTGCATTAAAGGAATTTGTCATAACTAATAGAAAAGATAGTATAAACAAATCATAATGGTTCACAGGATCATAAATGTAGAGTTCAATCAGCACTTCTTAAATTGTGGGATGGAGACACTATGTGAGGTTGCAAAAAATCTGGCAACAGTAAAAGGTTTCTGAATGAGAAATGACCAAAAATCAATTTGAAATCAAACATGCAATGAATCCGAGGTGTTTCTGGTACCACTTGCCCATGTTGCATCCCAAAACTTCACTGCAGCCTTGGTTCTGAACTTGGTTCAAACTTTGCGCTGGTCATGTCTTTCAGGCTATGCAACACCAATGAACTCTGCCAAAGTGAAAAAGGGGGGCACGAGTAGAAAAAGTTTAAGCCACCTTGATCTAGTTCAATCCCTTCACTTTACAAATGAGGAAAGTGAGACCCAGGAAGATTACATAATTTGCTTTACATACAGGTAATAAATAGCAAGCAGGGATTTAAAAATCAAGTTCCTATGATACTAACCCATCCTTTGTTCCACTTCACCATGTTACCTCTTCAAACATTTTTCTAACGCTGAGAAGTTGAGGAACAACCACCTCCTTTAACACATCAGGAAATTCAATGGTTCCATTAAATTTAGCAAAGTTTATCACTAAAGCTAATGTGGCTTGTGATATGACCTTCCTAGGTTGGAAATCAGCATGAACTCATGTGTACCAGAATTATAACTAGTAGTTTTTGTGACTAAAGAACGAGGAAATGGAAACTTCCCTTGGATCATGGGCCCAGGGGAAGGAAACTTGTCCCAGGGCACCACAAGGTTCTAATGCTGCAGCAAGACTAGGCCCTATTGGAAGGAAGTATGTCCTGGATTACTCACAAGTTTTTCTAGATTATTAAAGCTTCTGTTGGGTGGTACTCTTTGGCATCCTCTCAATTTCCTCCCTTGAAACAAAGCTGCAATGATGAAGCTCCTGAGGCCCCTAGTTAGAGGCCTGAAATAGGCACACATAACCATATACTTGTACCCGTACAGTACCATACACAGGTCTAAACCACCTCATGTGTTCCTAGATTTTCCATTTTGACATTTCATAAAATGTTAACTCCTAGATGCTTTTATACATATTCATGAGACACACTGACAGTCTTGAAAGATAGCCAAGTAGCAGAGGGGAAAAAATCGATTAGACGGAGATTATACTGACAGTCTAATTTCCTGAGCTAATGTAATTAGATAATACCACTGTAGTTCTTGTTAATCTGAACATAGTACAAATAACCTAATTGTTTTATTCACAGACTTTTTTCTCACTTCATCTAACAAGAATCACAGACCTGCAAAAGAAATTATCTCAATTTATATAAACTTTTTTTCTTAGTATTTGTTTCATACCTGAAATTTTTTAAAGCATTGCCCTGAAGTTTGGCTCAAGATGAAAAATTCTGTAATAAAAGAAATTGCATCTCTTTCCCCCTGAAATGTTTTTTCAGTACTTTTACCCGTTTCTACTTTTAAAAAAAAAGTATAAAATATATGCACGTAGTAGTTGTGCATGTTCTGTTTGCTTAAATTTTACTGTTCACAAAGTAAAATAAAAATGGACCATAATCTTCACCTAAAGCACAAAGATCATTTTCAAAGTAGGGTTTTTAAAAAACCTTACTTATTTGAAATCTATTTTTTCCAGACATGAAAAGAATACAACTCATGGTAGAGCGGAAAAGAATTTGACTGGGAGCCAGGAGGCCTTCATTCTAGTGTTCTGCATCCTATCATTAATTAACTTTATGACCTTAAGAAAGTTGCTTCATCTTCCTGTACCTCAGTTTCATTATCTGTAAAATGAGTGAATCAAAGTAGATCATTTTCAAAAATAATTCTAGTTCTAAAATTCTATGATTCTAAATTATATACTCCCTGAAGTTACTTTTAATGACTTCTTTCACCTATTACAAATCTGTACATTACCAATGAACACTTCAAAGGGCCTGGCTTTGCCACCTTTGTTTTTTTTCCCCTACTTTTAAATACAGCAATCTATGACAAATCACGTTGAACTCTGAAGAAAAATTAATGTAAAAACCAAACAAGCCAGTTCATTAGCTACTCATTCTGCAGCAACTATAAATTTAGTGTTACTTTACTAAGTAATACCGTTAAAAGTTTTAATGTCAGGAAGCTGCTTGGTTCAACACCTCTTCACGCAGGGGGAAAAAACTACAAACAGCACACACTCCGTAAGTACTATTTATTAGTCTAAATACCACAACTTTTATAATAGTTTCTATCCAATCACTCTACTCCTATTTCTTGAAACCTTAACTCAGAACACACGGAAGATGGTGATAAAATACAAAACAAACTCAGAATAATTTCCACAATACCTGCAACAGGAGGTAAAAAATTTTTTCAGGACTTAAACATTACTTATGAATATACTATGTAGCCTGAAACACATAAAACAATATTCTTTTAAAACACAACTTCCACTTTCTTGTTTTTGCTTTTTGTTTTCACTTTCAAGCAGTAGTTTTAAAATGAAAGCCATGGGGCTCTTGGCTTTTGAAACTAAAAGTTACTACTTCTTATATGAATAAAACAAATTTTTAGTCATGAAAAAGAATATGCAGATTTTAAAACCTTAAGACAACTTTTGAACTGAATCTTATGACAGATGAAACTATAAAGAAAACAAAGTAATTAAATGATTCCATCTCATTATACATGAGAGAATGTTTTCCTTGTTGGCATTTGGGACATCCCAAAGTTTAGAAACTGTAACTAAGGAATATATGAATTGGCACTTCTAAAGAGAGGTGCTCTTCTGGTTGTTCACCACAATGTAATTATTTTTTCATATTAATCAGCCATTTTGAAAAAAACAAGATGAAAAACGTTTAGGCAATAACTGCTCATTCTATGCTTAGTTATGGTGTAAAAAGCACCAATCTTCTCACAAAGACCTTAGTCAGGAACATAAAATGGCAATGTGCTAATAACATCACCACTCTCAGTTACAATATCATCATAAACCCATTTTCTATTACAGCGACACTCTGGTCCACATTTGTTTGAGTTACACTTGGGACATGGATAGAAGCAACCAAGGCAGTTCTTCTCCAGGCAGTCGCACAGGTCTGCATTATTACAAATCAGCCGGCCATTCTTGTCATATTTCTTTGTCACTCTGCAAGAAAAAAATCATCATGACTATAGTTCACTGTTTTCAATATTTAAAGTCAGTTATCTCTAGGTGAACTTCATTTTTTAAAAATTCCCTTTACACTGTGGTAAAAACATTATGGTTAAACAGTACAGTATTTCTGTATACCATCTGACAGAGATAAGAAAGAAAATTCAAATCAACTTGAACTGTCAACAGGAAAGCAAGTCAACTACTTGGTCACATACAGTAACACCTCATTTATCCGGCACTGTTCAAGAATTAGGTGTTCCATTTAAAAGAATTATTCAAAAAAGATAGCTTAAGTTTACACCTTCAAATCCCAATTTAAAGTTTGGATGGAAGTCTTTCAAAAATGCATTATACATATACCTAATTTTCTAAAATCATGGATAATAAACTTAATTAAGCCCTTTCTGGATGATTCAGCAATATAAATGGAGATACAAGGATGGAATATGATAATTTCTCTTTGACTTCTCCTGCTGCTGGCATCATTTGTCAAGATCATTTGACTCTTGTAGAGCTCACCTTTTTAACTGTTTTTAGTATGTTGTGGTCTGAGAAATCAGAAAGCCAAGGCTATTAGTATTGTATATAAAGAAAGCATTTTCCTACAGAGCATCTGAGTATGAGACCTTTAGTGGATCTGTAACCGCTAATGATATTTCTATTAACAGAGAAAGTTTCATAAAAATAATTCCTCATTTGACAAAACCTCACTAATATTGTGGAGATGATGTGCCTTTTATCAGCATAACAAAAAGTACCTCTGTAAAACCTGTATTTGCTCATTCCACAATAGTCTAAAACAGAAACAGACTTGAGCTAAACTGTCTACGTTGTTCCTTTGTCTCAAGTCCTATCCTCTAAGTGGCAAGGCTTCTACTTCCCCTCAACTTACAGGGCTTAATGCTTTCCTCCTTTCTTCATTTCTTTCCCCTTAAAATAGAGAAGGACCTGACAGCAATTGTTTAGCTTTCTGATTCTTATTTTGTTATGAATGAGTTTGTCAATAGTAACCAGTATGGTTAACTTAACTATCACATTTAATTATGAAACAAAAATGTTTTGTCCCCTGATTAAGGAATTTCAGCGATCAATAAGTAGATGAGGTTATTTTATGCAAATGTGTAAGAAACAGGGAAAGAAAAGAGATCCCCAAAATCATACTACTCCAACTGGAGAGGGGAGGCAGAAGAGAAATCTTCAAAATTCAAACTCTACTTCCTATTTAAGAGCTGGAAGAGATCTTAAAGATGTCCAACACCTCCATTTTACACATGAGAATACTATGCTCAGAGAAATTAAATGGCTCAGAGAAAAAAAATGCCCGTCATACAGGCAGTAAACAGCAAAGCCAGAGGATTTAAACACATCCTACTTGATCTTATCCAAAGGGACAAGTAGTTCTCTACCACCCCAGAGGAAAGCTATTCCTGAGCAGCCAGGGGCTGAGACACTTTTCTTTCTTCCCATCAGTGTCTTCCATGCTCTAGACCCTTTCTGGCCCTACACAATGTATCAGGAACTGTTCTCCCTCCAGATACTCGGCCTTCTCTGTATCATCTCTGATAATGAAGTTTCTAACCAGAAGTATGTAATTGTAACGCAGATCCTTTAATAGAGGTATTACTGTATTACAAAGGCTCAGACTTTTTTTTTACTTATTTCCTGCTTCTTGGCTGTTTTCCAGATGGTTGAGGATTCCGTAAGCCTGACCTTTGGATAAATGGGGTACTACTGTAATTTTAAAAAACTTCTTTTATAAATCAAAAACCAAAAAAACCCCAAATTATAAACCTTTGGTAAAGGAAATTCTTTCCACAATTTCATACTTATATGGTAAATTATTATCTTACTTGTTCACAGAAAAATACTCATTCATCTTTGACATGTGGGCCTTCTTTTTCTTCTCTCTGGTTTCAGGATTGAAGTCTGCAACCTGAGGTCCTGGGTTTTGAAATGCTAAGGATTTTAATTGTCGCTCTATTTGTTGCTATAAAACAAATAAGACTTGTTAGTAACTACAGCTTTATAGTTTCATATTGTTTTATTTTTGCTCATATTGTGTTCCTCATATTTCTTATCATAATAGCATGAAATATATAGATGTTTTATACACCAAATTCTAAAGTGTTTGAATTTTTCAAGAAGTTAATTCTTGTCATTGTTAGAAACACACAAACTCTGAAGACCTTTGGACTTTCTCTCCATATATATTTTTTATTTAAAAGGCATTAATATAGCCAAGTACCCTCATGAATGAAGAAAAAATCCTTACACCACAGACAAGAATTGCTAACCTCTCCTAAAACAATTTCAAAGGTCTCATGATGGAAAATACCATCCACACCCATAGAAAAGAACCATGGAGTCTGAATGCAGAGTGAAGCAGACCATTTTGTTCTGTTTTTTTCTTTCTCGTGGTTCCTCCCATTCACTCTAATTCTTCTATGCAACATGGCTAATATGAAAATCTGTTTAGTAGGTATGTGTATGTAGAGCCTATGTCAGATTTCATGCCATCTTGGGGAGTGGGGAGGAGAAAATTTAAAACTTATGGAAGTGAATGTTGAAAACTACAAGTAAACTTTAAAAAATAAAATATATTTCTAAAATACTTGCTAACCCCTGTAACACCTGTTACATTTATCCCTTTCTTTCCACTTCCACAGCCTACTTCAAAGCCTGGGTTACTGTAATAGACTTCTAATCCATCTCCATACAACCAGTCTCTCTCCTGTTCTAATTCATCCTCCACAGATACAGCAAATATTCCTGAAGCCTGCATGTGACCTTGTCACTTCCCTGCTCAAAAAGTCTCAGTGGTTCCTATTGCCTCTTTCGCTCCACATTTAAAGCTCTTCACAACTCATTCCAGACTTTCAACGCTGATGATACATTATTTCTCATCAGCCAAACTAACCAACTTCTAATAGGATCTTAAATTTAATGTCCAACCCCCTCATTTTACAGATGGGGCACAGAAAGGTGAAGTGACCCACAGATACTAAGTTCTTGAAACAAGATTTGAAACCAGGTCTTTCTGGTATGAAGTCTAGCACTACCCCATGCTGCCTATACCTGACCTTTCATCTTCCATCTCCATGGTTTTTGCACAGACTCTGCCCTGGGCCTCCTTCCTTATGCCTCTTAGAACCAATCCCCTGGCTTCCTTCAGAGTTCAGCTCAAATGTCACCTACTCCAGGAGAAGTCTTTCTTGACCCTCTCAATGGCTAGTGGCTCCCCACAAGTAATTTTGCATTTAATTTTCTATCTTAACTGTAACCTCCTGGAGGATAAGGACTGGTTTGTTCCCAAGAACTTTTGTTTATGTGGGTTATATCTATCAATATTTACTGCATTAATAATTAAAATGTCATTGTATTATTCTGAAAATAGTTTTGACCTCACAGAGGGTTTTGGGGCCTGGCCCATAGTAGGCACTTCATGCTTGCTGAAAGAATGAAATATGAACCCAAGGCTCAAAATCAATGTCAGCATCAGGTGCCTGTGATAGGTAGTACAGCAGTGTAAGTTTCCCAATGTAATCAGGCGTTTTGACTGATGTCCCTGTGGGAGAGGTACAAGATCCAAAACCTAACTGTGAATTCTTGGAATTGCAGTCATAGACAGATGGTTCTCCTCCCAACGTGGGAGCAAGGGAGACCATCATGAGTTAGAGCCAGGGGCAGACTTCCCCTCCTTGGCTGCCATCTGCTCTCCTCTCTCACAGTAGGAAAATCTCCGGGTATGGCAGAAGGTCCAGCCCTGCCTTTGAGACTGCAATAGTATCATTTTCTCACAAGGCAGAAGGAGAAGTTTCTCTGGGACTGCAATTCCTAGAATTTCCAGGTAAGTTTTAGAATTCTCACTGACCTACAGTTGAAAGCAGTCTAAATACAGAGCTGAACCATCTAAGCATTGACCAGACATTGTATAAACCATAAGCTGGTGGTAAAGTACTTCAGTGGGCAGATATTCACAAAAATTTCAATATCTATTACCTCACTCCTAATCCTAGAATGGTTCTAGAACTGGTTCCAACCAGCACCAGACTTATCTAAAAAAAAAAAAAATTCTAGAGATATGGATTTGAATAATGTGAACACATAGAGTACAACTGAACTGATGGACAAACTTAAAGTGAAGGATCTATTCTACATAAGACTCAGAGAACAGGAAAATTATCACTTAAACTGGTCATTTGACCAAGCTAAAATGATTGCTCAGGTAAAGATTATTAGCTTTTAAGTTACAAATTAACAAAGAAGAAGAAATTCAAGTATTTTTATGTCTAGTTTGAACACTAAAGTAGAACAAAAGCTATTTTGAGAAATATTAAGAAAAAATATCAAACTAAGCACAATAAAATTTAGTTTGACCTTTATCTTCAATAGAAGAGAAACTACTAAGGGATATTCAATTTATCATATGGAAATAAAATCATACAAGCCATTAAAATATGGCTTAATTGTTAAGATAGTAAATCAGTTCTAAAAACTAAATGAGGATTATTTAAAAAAAAAAACTTGTGACTTGTAATGCCTAAATCCGATCTATTTGTAGATATAACCACTGAAGTCATAAACAATACTTTTTAAAATCACATCACTATAGTACCCTAACTAAAAATATATGCGATCATTGATTTCAAAAACATGAATATACCAGTATTTTAGAAAGCATGATTTTACTGCACTGGACTAGAAATTACAAGTTTTATTTCATTTCTAATATCATATTGCATAAAATCAAAGAATCAAAACTGAAAGACATCTTAGAATTTATCTAGTCCATCTCACTAAAAAATATTACACCTACGGTATTTTGCTTCTGATTCCTCCATGTACGTTTAAGTACATTTAAGTAACACGCCTCCTGCAGGAGAGGCTACTTTTTCCTTAAAAGGAATTGAGAATTGAAACTATCACAGAGACTTAATCAGTAAGTACCGAGGACTAAAGATTGAACCATGGATGTAGTTTCCTGATTGTCTGAATACAAAAGCCAACACACAAACTCAGCAACTCCTCTCTTAGGCTCAACACAGGCTTCTAACCCGCAGGCCACCACAGCAAATGTGAGGCATGGAAGCCCTGCCCAACTGAATCAATGCTGGATCCCTAATGAACATCCTCTCCATGCTACTGCTAAGTAAACTTCCTTTCCGTTAAGCAAATTTTTAAGGAAGAAAAGAATGGCCTGTGTTTCTTCACATTTCAATCCCAAACCTGGACCATCAGACAAGCTAAATCAGATCTGGACTAGAGCATCTGGTTTCTCTCTAATCCAAAACAAGACTGAATGGGTGAATGAATGATGTTCCTAAATTACATACTACTTGGTATCCCTATTCACGAAATTCCTAAATTACTAACAAATTACATTCCAAAAAATTCTTTTCAAGTCAACTTTTTGGAGGTCAAACCCCATTTTCTCATAGGAATAATGTTGCCAAGGAGGGTTAGGTTCCCAAACCAGGCCACAAAAAGCTCATTAAACCTATAATGTACCAAAGGTTTGCACCCATGCTGTTTTGTAATACATAACGTTTCTTTGAGGTAACACACTTGGAATTTCACTTTGGGACAGGAGGAGTCCGTCTCCCTTCCCACGAGGTAGCCCTGGTAAAGCTCTGCTTTTACCACCACTACCTCCTGGGAAGTGGAAATAGAGACTAGCCAAATTCCTAGACAGTGGGAGACTCCTATTATCGAAGGCAGGGACTCCTAAGGTTGGAGAAGGCAGGAACTAGATCAGAGGCAGTAGCAGGATCTGCTGCAGCCATGTGGACAGAAAGAGATGCAAGGAAGGCGATCTCAAGCGGCCTGCAGCTGTCAGAAAAAAATGCCTGGCACGCAGCAGGTGCTTCAATCTTAAGCAGAGATGTTAAATTCAAGAGAAATCTATAGCTTAAGGTTACATGAGATAAGGAATTCTTGGTTAACACTAATAAAATTCTTAATTCATACCAGTTGCTTCTGTCCAATCTGAGAATCTCTCTCAGGACAACTTGGGGTTGCATGTTCTTGAGCGGAACTGCTTTTTTCTTTATCGAGTTCAGATGGTTCACTCATCTCTGAATGCTGAAAGAAATAACAAAAATGACACATTAAAATATAAAGAACTTGGTAACATTATATTAGAGAGATCATTTATCTATTATCAGCTTGAGCTAGCATACCATTTTTTTCCTTTGTTTTTAATCGCTGAGTCTCCAACAGGGCAGTTGGGACTCACTACCTCTACTTCCACTTTCACCACTCTCACCTTCCCCTCAAAGATTTCTAGTGACTCTCTACCAGAAAATCAGTGTCTCCATTCTCCCTTACTCACTCCACTCCTCATCTACTAAATATCAGTACTCCCCCTTAGCCCTATTACATTTGCCTGTTGACCTCACTCTCGTGGCTTTAACTTTAAGGGACTGACTTTAAATTGTACATTTGTAGCCCTGATTTCTCACCTAGGCTCCAGTCTAAAATCTCCAATTCCCTGTCAGACATTTCCATTTTCGCACTTAGCTATCCTCCCAAAGCAATTTTGCCTCCAAACATTTTTATCAGTAGTTCCATCTTTCTCCCAAGTATGTGGGCTCAAAACCTGATGTTTCAGAGTTCCTTTCTTATACTAATCTTTTTTAACGCATGTCTCTCTCTCTCTCCCTAACTCAAGCATAGGTTCTCATCTGTAGCATTGTAAAAGTGCTGCCAAGGCAAAGAAATTACCAAAATACTTCTCAAGCAATCCCCTGGCTACATTCCTCAACAATTTGTACTATTGAATTGTAAATACCAAAGAACTGTGGGGAAGGAGAGATCTTTGAACATGCATGAAAGGTGTTAACAATCTAACCAAACAAGAAAAGTTGCTAGGATACATTCTAAGCCAAAAGTTAGCTTCTACTAGTATCTAGTATTGAATGAACTACGTTGCTTGGATCAACTAGTTTACATCAATTAAATCTACATAGCAACCCCAAAGAAATGCTTTGAAAATGAATTCTTAAAACTAGAATTTTCAATTAATGGTCCCTAAAATGGCCAAGATGTTTTCACAAAAAGGTTTATTCATTCATTTTCCTCTCACCCTCTGACACTATCACTAATTCCCACCCGTGCTAACTGAAAAGGGTTGGCATTTTTGAAGTTTGCGGCAAATCCCATCAAACAAGTTTTTGCCAAGGATGTAGGTGATCACTACATCATTTAAATTAACGCTCTAGCAGATGGCTCCCTCAGAGACCAAGTTTACAGATGTATCCACCCACAAAATTGCTCGACAACCCCCTGACAGTATCTGTTGCCATTATGAAAATGCTCATTTCTTCCCGTACAAGTAATGTTAAAATTGCTGGTATAAAACACCACAAAAAGAACATCAAATCAATAACTCCAATATAATGCTGATTATCAATAACTTTAGCCAAACCCTCTAAGTGGACTTCCCTATCCAAGTTTTAAATGTTCATACAAACATCTCCTAGAGACCTTTAAGGTTTAAAAAAATCTTGAATAACAAAAGATTTCTGTGCCCAAGAAACCACATGGTAGTGAAGAGAAAAGAATTCTGTTAGATGCTTACCTAAGACCAAAAGTAAATCATACCACTGTCAACAGGTGCTCTACTGAATGCTTGGGAAATCAATTTACCTTAAATACATAAATAATAACCAAAATTTTCCTAAGTCCCTGCAGGGATGGTAGAGTTCCTTCACACTCATTTTCTTTTACTCTATATTTATATCGAAGACTCTTAAGGTGCCCCTTAATTTTCTCATATTTGCAACTGCAATTCACATGTTTTAAAAAAATCAACATTCTTTGACCCAAACACTATCATTTTTAAGAGGAACAAAGATTAAAATGAATCAATCATAAAGAAAATATAAATTTAGAAGCTAGCACTAGCTACAATATTAGTTTCTATATTTTTAGGATTTCCTGCTTTTCCCCTACGTTTTTTCTTCTCCAGAGACTAGAGTAGCAAAGGAAAGGTCATACATACCTTTAAGTCTGATTCAAAAGAATCTGTACGTAGAAGAGAAAAAGGCTGCAATACCTCCTATGGAAAGAGAAAGAAAGAGATTGTATTTGTTTCCTTTGTTTTGCCAGGAAGCCACAGATTTCTCCAGGGAAAAACTCTAAGGCCTCAAAGGTGCTCCTACAATTTAATGCTTCTATACTAATGGCTTAGGAGAGGGGAAAAGAAAAATATATAAACTTTTAATTTGCCTTATTTTTCACTAGGAAGTCAGGTTTTCAAAATCACAGCAAACAAAGTTAGCTCAACCACCTCTCCCACAAGACCAAGTACCATTTGCATAAACAAAATTTGTCCCATTTTGCCAACTAAAATAGATGAATGCACCTCCAAGCAAAAATCTGTCCAATTTTTCCACAGGCAATCTTAACCTACCAAAAAATATCTTTCAGCCATTTTCCCCCCAAAGTTCAGCAAGATCAACTCCTTAGAAAATATACTAATCTCAAAGTCCCCAAGAACACCAGAGTAACAATAAAGAAATCCTAACCATCTCTTTCCTATGTAATAGTCATAGTGATGGTAAAATTAGAATGACAAATTTGGGTTAGGGTTAGGGTAATTTGGATAATTCAATTTAACATATTTAAGATCCTACTATGGCCAAGTTAAGTTTGACCCGAGTGAAACAGACAAAATAAACAAGCACCGCCCTCAAGGAGCTTCCACTCCACTTATCTTTGCTTGTCTTTGTTAATTACCTCTGTTCTGTATTTACATGTAAATACACACCTCACCCGCCGCCCTCCCGTTCCACTAACTCCTTTGGGGAAGGTGGCTCGTTTTTGGAATTCACCTCGGCCCTATCCCACCACCTAGAACTAGGCAACCACAGGGAAGTGCCTTAATACTTGTTAATCCGTTGTGTAGAATCTTAGCTAGATAGGGCAAATAAACTTGAGATACCTGGGGGAAATCCCACCATGAAACTGACTCTACATACAAATGTAACAACGGGCTATTAGCTTCTTTGGATTTGCCAGTACCCACGTGTATATGACTATATACACATATATAGATATATATACTTAAAAGCTATAAAACCTGTTTTCTTCCCCCCTCAAACACTTCATGAAGGGCGGGTAGGGCGCCTCCCTTCCCCTCACACCCCTTCCCCAAATAGGGGGAATTCATTCCTCCAAATAAAACCAGGGTCTCGTCTCCTCTGCCCCTTCCAGGGCTAGGGCGCCCAACCCCTTCTTCCCTTTCCAAGACCCACAGCCTCCATATTGCCTTCTCCCCTCCCCCACCCCAACCCCTCCAACTCCCCCCAATCCTCAGGCCCCTCGATGGCAGTTCCATAAAGAGAAACCCTCAAGGGACAGGAAAAAAAACATAACTAAACCTTACTGAAAACGTAAAAAACAAAAAAGGGGAAGGAAAAGTCAAAAAAGCTTTTTCTAAGGGAAAGGCGGAGGGGGGGGGCAGTTTATACCACAGCACTAAGCAGGCTCCTCCAGGGCTAAGTAGCCTCAGCAACTACAGCCTCCAGGCCAGGACGGTGGGAAAGGATTCCACTCGGAGGGCGGGGCTTCTGAGGCACGAAGACGCATGCTCCCTCTGCCCTCTCCTATTGGCTCCCTCCAGGACTGACATGCGCACTGGGGTTCCACAGCCCAACTCCCTCCTTGTTGAAAAGCCAGATGGCGGCTTTGAGCGGTCGACGGTTACTTTGTTTCCTTTTTTTTTTTTTTTTTTTTTTTTGCTTGTTTGTTTGGATTAACTCAAAAAAACAAATCCCTCTCACAAAAGAGAACTCAAAAGTTAAAAGCTTTTTGTTTTCTGAAATTCTTGTCTAGGCGGCATAGTCAAGAGAGTTGGAGTCCTGTAGACCTGAGTCCAAATTTGAACTGTTATGGTCTTCCCTGGGCAAACTTTAATGTCTCGAGCAGTGTTTTGCACCAAAATGAGATTAACTTGCAAGCAGTGTGTTTGTATTGTTCTCTGTTTCTTAAAGTACTTAATTAAAGGGAACACTGGCAATTGACATCCCTCTACAATCCTGCTTGCCAAGAACTGAAATTAGACTGTGATACAGTAGCCAGTCCAGGGGCGTGAGGGAAGGTTCACGTGCTCTCAAGGCACATAGACAGCCCGGGTTTGCTAGAGCCAGTATCAGAACTAGTATGGTGAATTCAGTCTACATTGTTTGCACTTAGGTAACCAGGCCTTACCATGACGTCATTTTGTTTGGTTTTTAAACCAAGTGCTGTCTTCTATCTCCCAAACACACGCTGAAGAGGAGGATGTTTGTGCTTCAAGTGGCACCGTTTTTGATTACTTAACATGGTTTAAGCAAGTGTTTCCAAAGTGTCCCATTACTTATGTAAACTTTGTTCCAAAATAAAGCATATTTTTATTATTTGCCATTCATAATATCCATCCATATTACAAAATCCTCTGTACCTACTCGTGGAAATACAACAGTTTTGTCCTAAAAAAAAAAAAAAACATGAACAGCCTGAGCCTTTATTCCCCTGAACCAACCAACACTTGAGCATGGTCCAAATACCTTTTAAGGAAAAACAAGTCTGACTTTGTGTAGAGAGCAGGGGTTAGGACACTGCTCCCACCACAGTGCTGTTGGTGTATCAGGCCAATTTGGCCTCCATTCTCTTATCCTATATAACCTTTTAGTTGGAAAGTCCTAGATCAATTTTTTGCTAGATTTCCTTTGTCTCTGAATCTGAAGGGCTATTTCCCTTCTTTATTTTCTTGGATCATGCAAATGTTTCTGAAGTAGATGAAGCTGCGTATCTGAGAGAGTGGACCTCTTGTCAGGATTGTCCTATCAGATCATGTGCTATCACATATTGTTTTAATTTTTACCTGACAAATGTTGCCACTTTGTTCTAGGATCATTTAGGGATAGCCTTGAGTCAATCTAGGCTACTTGTCCTTTGGCTTCTTAGTTAAATCTGCTCATGTCTTCCTTTAAAGAAGAAATCATTCCTTTCCATAGTGGTCTCCTTAGGCCCATGCCTGACTTATCTGTGATGGGAATTCTACTTTGTGCTGAATGATATCTGAAAGCACTATGTCATCTGATATTTCAGAGCAATGTGACGTCTCAACATCTCTTAAACATCATGGATACATGATTCAGGGGTTCTGTACCTTAAATCCCATAACTACTTAAATGTAACACCTTTAGAATTTCCTGGCAAAAATTTTTTTTAATTTTATTTTTAATTTATGGAATAAAACAAGCATGTCCATTACAGTACAATAAAAAAGATGATTATACATGAAACTGCTAATCTACTATGCATAACTCACTATTCCCTTCAAATATATAACAGAATTATCATGTAAATTTCTTTTTGTTCCTCCATCCCCTTCTGCCCTAGAGATGGCTACCATTTAACACAAATAGGTACATACACATACGTGTAAAATCATTCTATACATATTTCCATTTATTAGTTCTTTCTCTGGATGCAGATAGCATCTTTCTTCATATGCCTTCTATAATTAATTTGGGTATTTATAATAGACAAAATAACTTATTTTCTCCAAATCATTCTTAAAACAATACTGTTACTATATACAATGGCTGGTTCTGATCATTTTCCTTTTCATTATTCCACGCAAGTCTTTCTGTGTCTTCTGGAGATCATTGACCTCATCATTTTTTATAGCGCAGTAGTATTCCATCACAATCACATACCACAACTTGTCCAGTGATTCCCCAATTGATGGGCATCCCTACAATTTCCAGTTCTTTACCACCACAAAGAGAGCTGCCACAGACATTTTAGAACATATAAGTAGGTCCTTTTCCCTTTTTCCTTAATTTCTTTGGAAATAGACCAAGTATTGGTATTGCTAGGTCAATAGGTAGTTTAATAACTCTTTGGGCATAACTCCAAATTGCTTTCCAATATGGTTGGATCATTTTACAATTCCACTAACAATGAATTAAGGTCCCAATTTTTCCACATCATCTCCAACATTTGTCATTTTCACCTTCCATCCCAATCTAGTAGTTGTAAAATGATATCTCAAGGTTATTTTAATTTGTATTTTTCTAATCAATAATGATTTAGAGCATTTTATTATATGACTATAAATTGTTTTGATTTCTTCATCAGAAGAATATGCCTGTTCATATCCTTTGACCATTTATCACTTGGGAAATGACTTGTATTCTTATAGATCTGACAAAGTTCTTTATATATTTTAGATATGAGACCAACTGTCTATAAAATTTTTTCCCCAATTTTCTGCTTTCCTTCTAATCTTGGCTATACTTGTTTTATCTGTACAAAAGCTCTTTAATTTAATGTAATTGAAATTACTCATTTTATACCTAATTTTGCTCTCTCTCTGATTTAACCATAAATTGTTCGTCAGTCTGGTAAATAATATCCTTCATGTTTGTCCAATTTTCTTGTAAAATCTCTCTTTATATCTAGGTCACGTATCCATTTTGATCTTATCTTTATAAATTGTGTGATATTGGTCCATATCCAGTTTCTGCCATACTGCTTTCTAGTTTGCTCAACAATTTTTACAAAATAATGAATTCTTATTCCAAAATCTTAAGTCAAATACCAGATTATTATGTTTATTTGCTGCTTACAACTTAACTTCTTAGTTTAAGATCTGGTACTGCTAAACCTCCTTTCTTTGTACTTTTTTCATGATTTCTTTTGATATTCTTGACTTTTTGTCCTTTCAAATGAATTTTATTATTTTTTTAATTCAATAAAATAATTTTTGGTCCTGGCAAGCAATTAACCTCAGCCTTTCATAGCCCTATTGTACTCCCTGCAACACCAATGACATATTCACAGAACCTATGGTAGCTATGAATATGCCAGCACAGTTCTGAATTGCAAAATATAACAGACTCTCCACATGGAAGACAGAACCAAAACATTTATTCAAACACCAGGAAGTCAAATCTCAACACCAGAAAACCAAATCTATCATAGCAACAAAGAAATCTGTACACAATAACAATGCAGAGGAGAACACCATCCCCAAGCCTTCCCTCTGTTAGGCTTCCCACAAACAGGTTCCCTTAAAAAATCACAAAGAAGCTCTCATACTCAAGCTAGTTGCGGTCTGCTCTTTCCCTGCTCTGACTGGTCTGACCAACTTCCTCTCAGTTCTGCTCCAGCTTCACCCCTTCCTGTTCCACCCATTTAGCAAGCTCCTTCCACCACAGGCTTCGTGTGACTCAAACTCAAGCATGTGACTTAGGCTTCCATGTAACTTAAGCAGGTCACATGGGCTTATTAATGGATGGGAAAGATCTCATTCCATTAAAAACACATTTATTCCATTAAAATACATTAACAATATACTCCCATACTCAGAGCTCTACAGATTCTTCCCCAGGAGGACAAGGGATCCCTCCTGAGACAGTTCCTACCTATGTTTGGGCTTATTTTGCTATCTGTACCACGACATTTTGTCCTGGACCTGCTCACCAGTAATGTTTATCTGTACAGCTCAGAGGGCCTAGCCCTCACCTGATATCCTGTGGTGCTCTCTTTTTCTAGTCTAACAGACCTAGCCATAGACTTTCCTGCAATTGTCATACTTCTTAAGGGAGCTAACTCATCACTTGCATAGAGAATATGGGATCAGCATTACTCAGAAATGAAGAGTGACTTTGTTGGCAAAAGTCATGCCTTAGTTTTCCATAGATGAAAGTCCAAGTATAGTTCTAAGCTTGTATATCATCTGCCATGTTATATAAAATGAGTGTTGCAATACTTCACATCTGCTCTCTTCAGAGTATATTGTA
Source organism: Notamacropus eugenii (assembly GCF_028372415.1). Taxonomy (NCBI): domain Eukaryota; kingdom Metazoa; phylum Chordata; class Mammalia; order Diprotodontia; family Macropodidae; genus Notamacropus; species Notamacropus eugenii. The sequence continues at coordinate 336,486,475 of NC_092874.1, read as the reverse complement.
AGCCAGTTTCCAGGTACTTTCCCCAATCTGAATTTTGCCAAATATCTTTTTTTTGGGGGGGGGGATCTTATTTTTTTTTTTTATTTAACTTTTAACATTTATTATCACAAAATTTTGGGTTACAAATTTTCTCCCCTTTTATCCCCTCCCCCGCCAAACCCAAGCTTTCTAATTGCCCCTGTGACCTATCTGCTCTCTCCTCTATCCTCCCTCCCTGCCCCTGTCTCCGTCTTCTCTTTTGTCCTGTAGGGCCAGATAGCTTTCTTGACCCCTTAACCTGTATTTCTTGTTACCCAATGGTAAGAACATTACATTTGGTCCTAACACTTTGAGTTCCAACTTCTTTAGTTCCCTCCCTCTCCACCCCTTCCCCTTGGAAGACAGGCAATTCAATATAGGCCATATCTGTTTAGTTTTGCAAATGATTTCCATACTAGTTGTGTTGTATAGGACTAACTATATTTCCCTCCATCCTATCCTGGCCCCCATTACTTCTATTTTCTTATGGTCCTTTCCCTCCCCATGAGTGTCGACCTCGTATTGCATTCTCCTCCCCCTGCCCTCCCCTCCATCCTCCCCCCCACCCGGCTTGTGCTCCTGTCCCCCACTCTCCTGTATTATGAGATAGGTTTTCCTATCAAAATGAGTGTGCATTATATTCTTTCCTTTAGTGGAATGTGATGAGAGTAGACCTCATGTTTTTCTCTTGCCTCCCCTCTTTATCCCACCACTAATAAGTCTTTTGCTTGCCTCTTTTATGAGAGATAATTTGCCCCATATAACTTCTCCCTTTCTCCTCCCAATATTTCTCTCTCACTGCTTGATTTCATTTTTTTTTTAAGATATGATCCCATCCTCTTCGATTCACTCTGTGCACTCTGTCTCTATGTATGTGTGCATGTGTGCATGTGTGTGTGTGTGTGTACTCCCACCCAGTACCCAAATACTGAAATGTTTCAAGAGTTACAAATATTGTCTTTCCATGTAGGAATGTAAACAGTTCAACTTTAGTAAGTCCCTTATGACTTCTCTTTGCTGTTCACCTTTTCATGGTTCTCTTCATTCTTGTGTTAGAAAGTCAATTTTCTTTCCAGCTCTGGTCTTTTCATCAGGAAAATTTGAAAGTCCTCTATTTCATTGAAAGACCATTTTTTCTCCTGAAGTATTATACTCAGTTTTGCTGGGTAGGTGATTCTTGGCTTCAGTCCTAGTTCCTTTGACTTCTGGAATATCCTATTCCATTCCCTTCTATCCCTCAAGGTAGAGGGTGCCAGGTCTTGTGCTATCCTGATTGTATTTCCACAATACTTGAATTGTTTCTTTCTAGCTGCTTGCAATATTTTCTCTTTCACCTGGGAATTCTGGAATTTGGCCACAATGCTCCTAGGAGTTTCTCTTTTTGGATCTCTTTCGTGCGGTGTTCTGCGGATTCCTTGAATATTTATTTTGCCTTCTGGTTCTAGAATCTCAGGGCAGTTTTCCTTGATAATTTCATGGAAGATGATGTCTAGGCTCTTCTTTTGATCATGGTTTTCAGGTAGTCCCAGAATTTTTACATTGTCTCTCCTGATTCTATTTTCCAGGTCAGTTGTTTTTCCAATAAGATATTTCACATTATCTTCCATTTTTCGAATCTGCGCGGTATGTTCTGAGATACCTGTCTTTCTCATAAAGTCCTTAACGTCCATCTGTACCATTCCAGTTTTGAAAGATCTATTTTCTTCAGTGAGCTTTTGAATCTCCTTTTCCATTTGGTTAATTCTGCTTTTAAAAGCATTCTTCTCCTCATTGGCCCCTTGCACCTCCCTTGCCAACTGAGTTAGGCTAGTTCTCAAGGTGCCAATTTCTTCAAGATTTTTTTGGTTCTCCTTTAGCAGGGAGCTGATCTGCTTTTCATGCTTCTCCCTCATCCCTCTCATTTCCCTTCCCAGTCTTTCCTCCACCTCTCTAACTTGATTTTCAAAATTCCTCTTGAGCTCTTCCATGGCCCGAGCCCATTGGGTGGGCTGGGACACAGAATCCTCGATTTCTGTGTCTTTGCCTGATGGCAAGCATTGTTCCTCCCCATCAGAAAGGAAGGGAGGAAGTGTCTTTTCTCCAAGAAAGTACCCTTCAATAGTTTTATTTCTTTTCCCTTTTCTGGGCATTCTCCCCAACCAGTGACCTGACCTCTGAATGTTCTCCTCACACCCACCTTGCCTCCTGGTCCTCCCAGCCAGCATTTGGGGACTGAGATTCAAATGCTGCTTCCCGCCTTAGGGTTTTTGGCAGGGGCAGGGCTGCTATTCAGTGTGAGAATTAAGTTCAGGTGGTCAGGGGCAGGGCCGCCTCTCTGGCTCAGTTCCCTCAGGGGGTTTATGCACAGACCTTCCACAATGGATCCAGGCTCCCGCCCGTTTGGGGAGCCCCTGTCTGTAGCCACCTCTCAGCTTCTATCTCCTGGGGGGGCCCGAGCCATGGGGTCACCCCACTCCCCTCTCAACCCGCCAAAGAGACTCTCTCACCTACCCCCGTCAGTCACCTGTTGGGGGCGGGGCTTGTGCCGCCGCTGGAGATCCCGTCTCTGGAGCCTTCTCAGATCTGTGCCTCTCGGAGCCGCGGCCGCCGCAGGTCCAGGCTGGGCTCCGCGTCTGCAGCGCGACGGACCTTTTGCGAGAGGTTTGCAGGTCCCTCTGTGGGTGGGGGGACCCACGTGGCCGCTGGAGATCCTGTCCCCGTAGCCCTCTCGGATCTTTTCCTCACGGTGTCGTGGCCACGGCCAGGCTGCCCTCTGCTCCCCGTCCAGGCGCCCAGTCCATGGCGCGAAGGACCCCCCGTGAGAGGTTTGCAGGTCTCTCCAGAACAGAAATCTCCCTCGCTCCAATATTCCGTGGTCTCTGGGTGCAGAATTCGCCCTGGGTTGGTCCCCTCTAGCCGTTCTGTGGTTTGTGGGTTCGGAGCTATGTGTATGTGCGTCTTTCTACTTCGCCATCTTGGCTCCGCCCACCCAAATATTTTTAAACTGTCATATGAGACTGGTAATTCATGGAGTATATCGTTAGTAGCTTCTCCTAATCTCATCTCAATATAGACTATTCTGTAGCCTTCCTGTACCCCAAATTCTTTTTTATTTATCCTTTAGATTTCTAAAATAATTTCAGTCTTCCATATACACACTTACATACATACTACACAACCTCAAATAACAATTCCTTATAAATGTCAACATCCATCTAAAGACAATATTTTACAATTCCACACTCTCATTTTCACCAAATTGATCCATAATTCAAATATTTAATCACCAAAGGGACATCCACAGACTAAACAATTTAGCCAAATTCCAAAGCAATAGCTATTTATTAATTAACCACAAACCATTATGCAAATTGATAACAGCAAACATGCAAATAAATAGTTAACTGAAAAATGGTTTGCACTTAGGTATAGATAGGCAATTATATAAGGTTTAGAATTCACCTCAACACCAACACATAATGAGCATCAATGCGTAGATATAACATAGATGGAGATCAAAGTCAGTGAAGGCCAGTGCACAAATAGGAAACAAAGGAAAAGCAAAGCAATTTTAATATTAATTAAAAGAAAAACAACATTTTAAACAAAACAAAACAAATTCAACTTCTAGCTTCAGTGAGAGAAAAAACAAAATATATCAGGAAATAGAAGTACCCTTCAAAAGGAAATTGTATATAAGATTATTTTAAAATTCAGCAAATGCAACATTAAAATTTTTCTAAAATGAAGTATCCAGTAACATTCCTCAAAAGTAGCCAATGTTGTGCTAATTCCAATTTTAACCTTGAGCTTTAAGAAAAAAAATAAGTTAACATTTTTGCACCAATAATGAAGGAAATCCTGCTTAAAAATAAGTCAAACTAATGAAAACAGTATCTAAACTCCCAGAGTAAAATGAAAAATATCATAAGCTTCATCCTTGCAAAAAGCAGGTTCTGCTCTCTGGTGAAGTTTGAGGCTTAGGGAAAGAAACAGGCCCTCATTCTGCAGATGCTACTGTTGCCCTATAGTAAGTGGGTGAGTCAGAGTGAGTGAGGTCTTTCTTCACCTATTGGGCAACCCAGGAAGCATAACCTTTCCTTGGACTAGGCCTCTACTCTGCTTCTCACTTTGGAGACAAAAGCTTCGCTGAGATGCCTACTCTGTAAGCCAACCAAATGTGATTCATTATAATAGGATTAATATCCAACAACATTTCTCCATATAAGTTAGGCCCATCCCACCTCCTTCACTGGAGTAATATGGATGAGCTTTCCCTAAAGGGAAACAAGAACAGCTAGGCAATGTAGTGGATAGAACATTGGGCTTGAAATCAGGAAGACTTATCTTCCTGAGTTCAAATCTAGCCTCAGACACTTACTAGCTATGTGACCCTGGGCAAGTCACTTAATCCTGTTTGTTTCAATTCATCTTCTGTAAAACATGCTAAAGGAGGAAACAGCTAACCGTTCCAGTATCTTTGCCAAGAAAACCCCAAAATGAACTCACAAAGAGTTCACGATTTAACAACAAACAACCTACAGGAAGCTTCTTTTCTCCCACCTAAACCATGGCATAGGGCCAGGTCCTTCTTCCTTTCCTCTTGTGACATGGATTACCTTTTCCTAAAAAGAGACAAAGCTGTCAGAGGGAATTAATTGATCAGGACTTCCTGGTTACCTAAGGCCATGTGGAGTTGGGGCCCTTTGAACTTGATGGATTTCTGAAGATCCCTCTGAATGACCTCATCCTTCACCATATGATGAACAGATTCATTTCCATATAAACAGGAAGGGGCTAGTTAAATGCTATTGTGTCCTTGTCATATTTTTGCTATGTTAGAACAAAGTCAGCCTCCTTTCATTAACTGTTCACTCATAACTGATTTATGAGTGCCTTATGGCATCCCAACATGAAAACTGAACTAAGGAAGTGCTGGTGTTAGAACTGATTCTAAGTTCACCAATGACTTCATTAGTCAGTCAATAAGCATATTAAGTCCCTATTATGTTCCAGGCACTAAGCTAAATGCTGGAGATAGAGAAAAATAGTCCCTGTCCTCAAGGAGCTTACGTTCCAATGGGGTAGACAACGTGTCAATAACTAGGTATCCAAGATACATATATGCAGAGTAGATGGAAGGTTTCTAAAAGAAGGCATTAGTACAGGCCTGCGCAGCACACAGGCCACCAGCCATTTGCAGCCCACCAAAGGATTTCTGGCTGCCCACAAAAAATGTAGAGGACATAACGAGTGCTTTGTCCATGCCCTTCTTAACCTGCCTTCCACTGGTTACTATTATACCCATCACATAACTTGGCAGGTGGGTTGCTACTGCACACTGTCTCCTGTTTGTCACATGACGTGTGACAACCAACCATCATCGTACCTACCAACCATCATTGTACCTTTACTTGGAACGTGAGCCCCTAAAAACCTGTAAACTGAAGAAGTTTAGCCTATTTTAATTTGGGCCCCTATCTACTGCCAAGTTGTGCAGGTCTACATCAGTAGCAGCTGGAGAGCCTGGGAAAGGCTGTAAATAGAAGGTAGAGTTTTAGTTGAGTCTTGAGTGAGCCCTGGAAGCTAAAAGGCGAAGGTGAGGGGACAGAACCCCCTGGATTAGCATTACAGACCTGGAGGACAGCTGCCAACAACTCTGACTCAATCCTTGTCACCTCCTTTCTCTGCTTGAGTCCTCTTCAGAAAATCTCACAGCACAGCAGTAGTTCATATATCCCTAGGGTTATGAGACAATGTCTGCACATAGCAAGCACTTAATAAATGCTCAGTTTTTTTTAATTTTGTCTTCATCCAATGCTTCCATGTATTGATAGATCTACAATCTCATTAATGTAGGTGGATCATCAGTTTGATAGGCGTTTAATTTGCTCCTCTCCCATACTTTTCTTTGGAGCCTCCCAACTACTGAGTTAACTCTAGCAATGAATGCATCAACCTCATCATCTATGTGTACATCTCTGGAAAGTTTACTGCCAAGGTAAGTGAACCTATCCATAGTAATCAAAATTTCTCCATTTTCTGTAATCAGTGGTCACACATATAGATGATGTGGTTCTGACCTGTGTTTTCTTGGTATTAATTGTTAGGCCAAAATTAGCTCAAGGAGAAGACAATCAATCCATACTTTGTTGCATCTCAGCTTCAGAGGCTGCATTGAGGGCACAATAATGTGCTAAAAAAAAATCATGCACCAACTGTCCCTCCACTTTAGTCCTCTTTCATCTAAGGTCTACAGAGCCATGCGCTGACCTCATTGTTGTAAGCCTGTGAAACCTAGTATACCAGCACCGTACCAGGAAACCAAACCACTTTCATCTGAATTGCCTTAGGAAGATTCTGAAGGTGAACTGGCAGGATAAGGTACCAGACCCTGAGGTCCTTTCTCAAGCTGAACTGCCAAGCATTCACACCTAGGGCAGAGAACACAGTTCTGATGGACTAAACATATCATTCAAATGCCTCATATGTTTGCCTAAAAGACTATTTTTATGGAGAGCTCACACAAAGCAAGTGCTCACATGGAGGTCAGAAGAGATACAAGAACATTCTTAAGGTCTCTCTGAAGACCTTTGGAATCCACTGTGTGACATGGGAGACACTGGCAAAGGATCGTCCAGCATGGCATGCCTGACTCAACAAAGACACCGAACTCTATAATGAAGCAGAATTGCAGTAGCTCAAAAGAAACACGAGATGTGCAAATTTAGAAACAGGTCCATCCCAAATGTTCATGTGAACTCTTGTGCCTGACCTGAGCTCATGTGACACACTGTGCCTTGCCTCCAACATAGTGAAGTCTACAGTGTAAATGTAAAATGATTAAATACAAATAAGTACAAAATAACTAAATACAGGCAGTTTGGGAGGGAGGGCACTAGCAGTTAAAAGAGGGACTCTATGAGATGGAGGAAAGGAGGGAGCGCATTCTCAGCCTAGAGGAGGACCAGGACAAAGGAAAATTAAGTGTCATGAATAAAGAAACCAGAGAAGGACCATTTCTGGTAGACTTCAGAGTAAGAGAAGTGGAGTAATGTTTAATGGAAAGACAGTTTGGGGCTAAAAGCTAAAGAGAATTTGATATTTCATCCTAGAGTCCGACTCAAGCCAAGGCAGACTTGGACACCAACATGTATCAAGAATATGTGCAATTTCCTGTTTTATGTGACTACACGTACACAATCTGTATCTGATCGCTTACCATCTCAGGAAGAGGGAAAGGAAAAGAGAGGGAGGGTAAGATTGGGAACTCAAAACAAAAAGTGTTTTGAAAAATTGTTTTACCATCTAATTGGGGGAAAATAAAATATATTTTTTAAAAAGAATATGTGCAATTTCACCAAATTACTTCATCATGAAGGATAGAGCTTTTAGAACTACATGAGTACCCTGATCGCAAGATAAAGTAGCATCATTGGCACAAACTGTTGTACTGTTCTATAAAAGTTAATATTAGGACTTGGGTAACCTCTCTAACTCTGACTGCCAACAGTCCAACTAGGCAGTGACTTTAGAATGATTGAGGCATAGACAAGGGAAGAGGAAATGAGTGAGTAAAAAGGAAGTCTAAGATAAAAGGAGAATGAAAGGGAAAGAAAGATGAAGAGTTAAAGGATCAGGGGATGGGTGAGGGTTAGGACAGAAAGAAAAATGAAGAAAGAGAAAGAAGAGGAAAGAAATATTAAAGTGAAAAGCAAAGGAGTATTCAATATTTGTCTTATGGTGCAATACAGGGGCAAGTTTTGGATTTGGAGTCAAAGGACCTGGGTTTGAATCCCACCTTTGTCATAATCCATGTAATCTTAAGCATGTTACTTAACTATTTAGTAAAATAGGATATCCATCTCTAAACCTATGACCTTCGGTGGCACCAGTGAAGCTTGTTGTCTACTGACACAACTATTCTGATCATCTGAAAAGTATATAAAATGAGTATTTAAGGAAAAAGTTTCATTGTGTCAATAGAAATGAATTTTGAAGGCATGAGCATTCTTGTTGCTTAAATATGAAAATCTTTGGTTTTGTGGACGTATCTTCAATGATACCTAAACAGGTTTTGTTGTGGCTTGAGTCTTGGATGTAGCCCCACCATTTGCATGTTTTGAAAATGTGTCTTTGTGAGAAATGCAAACTGAAAACACCTTAGAGGTTTTACCTCACAACCATCAGATTGGCAAAGATGACAAAAGAGGAAGAAGACAATTGATGGAGGGGTTATGAGAGAAAAGGAACATTAATTTTTTGTTAATGGTGCTGTGAGTTGGTATAACCATTCAGGAAAGTGTCAAGTCCTGAAAAAAATTAAACTCCTAAGTGGAGGAGTAAGACATCTTAAATCAAGATAACAGGGTTACAAACCTGTGCCTCTGGATGATGTCCCGTCAGGAGACTCATAAGAAAGGTTCTTGTACTTTCAGGAGAAAAGAAGTGGGGATCATATTAGGTAGCAAGGCGTGGTCATGAGACCTCAGCCACCCTCAGCAATCTGGGCAAGGAAATCTGGCTTTTTTACCCTTCATGATCAAACTCACTATAAATCCCAGTGAGGGACACAAGGACACTAAAAGTCACTTTGGCAGTTGATCAGGCTCAAGCTGGCCTTGTTTACAAGCAGTTCCTAGGGTGGGGACTTAGCTCAACCCAATTGAGAGTAAATGCCTCCAAGAGCATGAATGCAAGGACATTACTAGAAGTCTGACATTACTAGAATTTTTCAGAGGGAGTAGTAGGTCATAGATAATGTTACATTTGATATTAGCAATTTTCTGTCATTATATTAACAATTTTTCCATCACAATTTAGAACTCTACTCAAAAAATCCCTAAACTATATAGACCCTTTGACCACTAGATATATGTTTTAAAGAGGATCAGTTTTGTAGCTTAAGACCAGTTGAAGGAGTAGTATGATTCCGTAGTTAGTAAACCTCCTATTCACTGAAGAAGAGGGTGCAACTCTTTCATTCTCCTGTTTTACCTTTGCTGTAGTCTGATGAGGTCCTTTCTTCAAGGCCACCTGCTATTCTGTCATCCTCTATGAGGGTTACTGGGATCATTTAGCCCCTCCCTTGCAGGAGCTATTACTCTCCTTAGACTGATTCTGCTTTGTCCACTCTGAATCACTTCATACAAGTATTCCCATTATCTTTTTTTCAAGAATTTAAAGACCATCTAGTTTAGCTACTATATGTGTGTGTGCTATAAATATTTAAATGATCTTTTATTGATTTTTCTTCTATCATTGTCATTTCCAAATACCACCCAGTATACTGCTCCCTCCTCCATAACAAAGAAAATAATGAAGTAAAACAAACAACATATTAATCACGTATGACTGAGTATTCAGTAATCTGCATTTATAAGCTACAACCTCCACTTTAAAAAGAGGGAAATGTGTTTCATTATCAGTCCTCCAAAACTAAGAGCAGTCATCTTTTACGTGATTTTAAAGTACCTTAGGTTGCTCTCCTTTATAGTACTGTGATCATCATGAGTGTTGTTTTGTTAGGTCTGCTTTCTTCCCCTTGCATCAGTTCATAAAGATCTTTTTTAGTTTCTCTGATTTCTTTATTGGCATCCTGTCATTTGGCATAATGATATTTCCTTACGTACAACTTATTTGGTCATTCCCATGCTGATAGACATACACATTTTTTTGTGCATAATTCCAATGTGATTGAAGTAATTCACAGACCAGCTAGCTGTGGACTTCTTTTCTTGTACATCCCCATAAATGTAGAATTTTTTTGATAATCTGAGGGTTATGAGGTGATGCCTAATAACTGTTTTAATTTACATTTCTCTGAACATCATATGTGTTGAAGTGGATAGAGTCTGGAGTCAGAAAGACTAATCTTGCTGAGTTTAAATCTGGCCTTAGACACTTACTAGCTGTGTGACCCTGGGCAAGTCACTTAACCCTGTTGGGCTCAGTTTCTTTCTTTGTAACATGTGTGTATGTTCATCCTTTGTTGCCGAAGAAGACCATGCCATCAGAGAAATAATGACATGACTTGCACTTGACTTTGTTTTGAGTGAGGGAGGGCTGTGCAGCTCACCAGCCTCACTTCTCCTCCAGAGCCATCTGGATCCAGTGACCAGATATTCATCAGGATGACTGGAGATGACCCAGGATGAGGCAATTGGGGTTAAGTGATTTGCCCAAGGTTACACAGCTAGTGAGTGTCAAGTGTCTGAAGTGAGATTTGTACTCAGGTCCTCCTGACTCCTGCACTGCTGCTCTATCCACTGCCCCACCTAGCTGTTCCTCTTTGTAAAATGACCTAGAGAAGGAAATGGCAAATCACTCCAATTTCTTTGCCAAGAAACTCCATATGGGATCACAAAGAGTTGGACATGACTAAAACAACTGGATAATAAGAACATTATCTACATGGGGCATTTTTCTTTATTTTCTTTGTTATTATGAACTTAAACATTAACAAATATGAACATTTCAGTATGATGGTGTGATGGGACCTGGACCTTGTAAGTGGTGAGTTTTTTGTTGTTTTTTTTCTGAAGCTCAGTTTCCTAGGCTCACACTAAGTTATAAACATATGAAGGATCAATCACTTTTTAACCCTGGTGATTCACACCTGTGCTGAGTCACATGCCTTCTGGCTCTGATCCTATTAGTTGAAAACTATATATACTGGGAGGTTGGTATTTTACTTGGGGGTCATTCATGGGAAGAATGTTTCTTTGTAATTTGGCCAGACAAGACTCTGGGTAACCATTGTTAAGAAGCCCCCCAGCTTTGAGAACCCAGATGCTGGTGCTCCCTAGTCTGGTGATTACGTATCTATTACGTTGTTTAGACAATTGGAGCCCTGTCTATTGGATCTCTTCTCTATATTTCTCTGCTTGTATTTTCTCCACGTTTAGGGTGTTGACCTTCCCCCTGAACTAGTGAATGAGTTACATATGTTCAATTAAAGTAAGAGTGTTGACCCCTTTGAAACTGTTTTTCCTTTAGAAAAGCTGATCAAAGAACCTGTGCTAGCAGGTCATCCTGGGTGTGCTAGGGTGCTTGCTGATATAGATTTCTAAAAAGAAAAGACCATGTCTTTGAAAGCAGCCCAGTCCTGAACTTTCCCACACAACCCAGTCCCTGGTGTTTCACCTGACTCATCTGACCCATCCTATTCCACCTAGACACTCATTAATCCTTTTAACTGCCCTTTCACTGTGGCTCTCTGACCACTTTACCCCTTTCATTGTCTACACATGGCCTATCCCAGGCTACTTACCACTCCTTAATTCCATCAATATCTTTTCACTGACCCTTTTTCCCTTTTCTTGTATGTATCAGCCCCATCCTCATCAAGTTGCAGATTTACTAGGAATCTTGCCAGCTCTGTTGGTATTATAATAAACCTTGCTACATTGACTGAAAGAAAGCTAGAGTGATTGAATTCTTTCCAGGCAGATCCCTCCTGTACCCTTATATTTCAGGATTCCCAGCATCCCAAACCACACAGAGAACAGAAAAAAGCAATGTATATATGAAGCTGGGAATTTCTATTACTATCATTTCTATTTTATTTTTGAAATGTATATTAGATTTAACATGATACTAACATATCTACCTTACTTTTGGGAGGGTGTCCCTCTGACCCTCCTGTTCTCTTCTGTGTATTTTTAAATATTTTGTTGATGCTTTTTATCCCCTATCACTACCACTACCCAGCCACTCCTTCCCTCACTCCCAAAAGAGAAGCTCTCCACTGTAGCAAATAAGTATAGTCAAGCAAAAAAAATTTACCCATTGACCATATCTGAAAATATTCTATCTGCACCTTTTCTCTATTACTTCTTTACCAAGAGATAGGAAGCATATCTTCTGAAGTCCTCTCTGATCATAATATTGATCAGAGATCAGAAGTCTTTTAAAGTTTTTTCTTTTATGTTATTTTAGTTTAGTCATTCCCCACATGATGGGCATCCATCTTGTTTCTAGCTCTGCTACAATGAGAAGTGTTGCTAGGAATATTTTGGTGTCTGAAGTTTTTATAAATGTTTTTTTCCAGGCTGTTTCTTGTGTTCTTGTTAGTGTAATGCCTGTGTTGTAAACTCTGCTATTGGAGATAACTGCTAATCCTGAGTGGTGATATGATATTCTTTGTTGTGTGGTATACAATTGTTACACTGCAGAGAATCTGGGGAGAGCTTTGATTCTTTCCTCTTCCCTGTTAAAGAAGAGTTAGCTCAAAGCTTGTGTAGCCCCCTCCCCTTTTCTTCTCCCTCTCTTTCCCTCTCCCTGGATGGATAAAGTGTAAATAAGACCAAGTGAAAAGACATGGAGGGGTAAAGCTGTTTTTCCCTTTATTTTAGAAGATAATTTATTTAGGGATACCATTAAAAGGATTAGTTTGAGAGAAGATAAATATTTTACGCAGACAGATATCAGACACATTCCTACTTCCATGTAGCTGAGGAACAAGGAACATCCCACTTCAAGAAAAGCTCAGGAAAGAATCTCCACTGATCCCATCTGGTAATTCCCAAAGCAACAGAAGCACACTGGTATCCTATCCCTAGGCAAGCACAATTTCATAAACTGGAACCTTAGAAGTGGCTGAAATAATCCCTTGGGACAAAAATCAGCCAAGTCAGGGAAGGCTCAATCTCCTGAAGGGAAGATTGTGTTACATATGGAGTGCTTGCTTCTTATACCTGCTACCAGGAACACAAAACCCTAAAAGGGGCAACCTGATATCAACGCCAATAACACAAGGACCTTATATGTGAGGGGCTAAAAAGTGCTATACTAGCATATTTACTTTCCTTTATATTACTTTTATTTTTATATAGTGAGATAGTATATTTGGTCTTTTATAATATCTCCTATGTTGTATCTGGCTACAAATTCATCTGCTATCTACAGGGTTGAAAGTTATGACCTCACATTTTTCTTTTAATGGTCTTTTAATATTTTACTCATTAATTCATTTGGTATAAAATGATGTTCTAAACTAATCCTCACTTTTCATAATACATTTTATCGCCGTCTTTGGTCTCTACATTGCAGTCATTTCAAATTATTCCCTCACCCCACAGTATACCTTGTGACAAAGAAAAACAATTAAATAAGGGGAATGAAATCATATAAGTGATTTGCAGGGGTTTGGACTAATGAAGTAATAATGATTTGGGCTGGAGACATTTGAGAAAAATTGATTGAAATTTAAAGGAGAATAATCTCCAGGTCCCCATACTGGTTTAGCTCCTATTTCTAAATTTAGAGAACAGGATCAAGGAGGATTAAGGAGTGGAACTTGAAAAAGATTAAAGAAGGAAAAGGAAAAGGTAGTTGGCAAGACAAAACAAAGTATGTAGTAAAAGATAAGTAGAATAATTGGAGAGTAAAACAAAATGAGAGAATGAATGGTGGGCAAGGCAAATTGGTAAAATAGGTTGGTGCAAGGTTGAAGGTGAAGTGTATGTGACTTGGAAGTGTTGAAGAAAAAGAAGTTGAGTGAATAGGTACCCAGGGTTGAGCTGTAAACATCTATGAGTATTTCGGCTGAAAATGACTGAAAATCTCAATCATTATGGAGAAATTGTGCAAGGACTTGCATCAAGTGCTTCAACATAATGAAAATAATTTAAAATTCATAAAAGCAACAAAATTATTATAACAATGCATACTAAAAAGGCCTTACATTAAATACACTGCTCATTAAATATAATACATACTTAAGATGATTTTTAAAAACTTTGAAGGACCTTTTAGGCAGTAGAGCATTGGGCCTGGAGTCAGAATGGGTTCATAGTTTTTAAAAATCTTCTTAAGTATGTATTATTTTATATTTCTGATATAAAGGCAAATGGTAATAATGAATATTTATTAATGGCATTGGTACATTATATAGTACTCCTCTGCTTTATACCTCCCTGGTTTGGAAATTAAAACTATGGTTTATTCATATGGCACAAAGCTTTGAGAGGGAGAACTTACATGTTAGATGACAATCTAGGAACAAATCTATACAAATTTAAGGCAACATTACAGCAATACAAGTCTATGCTCATCGTACCGATGCCAAAGAGGACAAAATTGACCCACAACACCTCCTAGAAATATCACCAAAAAAGATGCCCCATTGATCATAGGGGATTGGAATGTTAAAGCAAGAAATCAAAAGATAATTGGAAAAACAGAAAAGTTGTCTTGTAAGAAAAGAGTCTTGTAAGATAACTTACTGGTCATAGCAAACACTCTTTTTCAACAACTCAAAAGGTGACTGTACACATGGATTCACAAGATGATCAGTATAAAAGTAAGATTAATTATATACTTTGCAACCAAAGGTAGAGAAGCTATACAGTCAGTTTAAAAAAGACCTGAAGTTTAACTGTGGCTCAGATCATGAGTTTCTTATTGAAAAATTTAGACTTAAAGAAAGTAGAAAAAAACCATCAGACTCTATAGGTATGACTTTGAAAAAATCCCTTATGTATATGAAGTGGAGGTGATAAACAGATTTGAGGGATTATATCTAGTAGATAGAGGACCTGAAGAACTACGAACAGAGCTCTGTCATAATACACAGGAGGTAGCAACAAAAAACGTCCCAAAGAGAATGAACAAGAAAGCAAAATGTCTTTCTGATGAAACTTTACAAGTAGCTGAGGGAAGAAAAAATGTAAAACGTAAAAGAGAAATGGAAAGATACATTCAACTGAAGCAGAATTCCAGAGAATAGCAAGGAAAGATAAAAAGGTTTTCTTAAAAGAGGAATGCAAAGAAATAGGAAAAAAAAGTGGAAAGGGAAAGACATGAAATCTCTTCAAGAAAGTTAGAGATATCAAGGGAACGTTTCATGCAAAAATGGTCATGACAAAAAGACAAAAATGAGAGGGGCTTAAAAGAAGCAAAGTAGATTAAGAGGTGGCAAGAATATACAGAAGAACTGTACAAGAAAGATCTTAACATCTTTTATAGCCACAATGGTGTAGTTACTGATCTACAGGCATACATCATGAAGAATACAGTCAAGTGGGCCTTAGAACACATTGCTAACAATAAGGCTACTGGAGGTGATAGAATTCCAGCTGAGCTATTTAAAATCCTAAAAGATGATGCTGTAAAAGTGTTGCACGCAAAATGCCAGCAAATTTGGAAAACTCAACAGTGGCCACTGGAATGGAAAAAAATCAAGTTATATCCCAACCCTAAAAAAAGGGAAATGCCAAAGAATGTTCAAATTACCAAACAATTGCACTCATTTCACATACCACCAAGATTATGCTTAAAATTCTGCAGGCTAGGCTTCAGCAAACCATGAATTATGAGAAGTGCAGTCTGGTATTTGAAGAGGTAGAGGAACTAGAGACCAAATTATCATCATTTGCTGAATTGTGGAGAAAGCAAGGAACTTCCAGAAAAGAAGAAAAACCCTACTTCTCCTTCACTGACTACACTAAAGCCTTTGACTACGTGAATCACAACAAAATGTGACAAGTTCTCTAAGAGATGGGAGTAACAAATCATTTTACTTGTCTCCTATGGAGCCTTTATGCAGATCAACAAGCAATAGTTAAAATTGAATTTGGAACAACTGATTGAAGATTGGGAAAGGAATATGACAAGGCTGTATATTGTCCCCTTAATTATTTAACTTGTACATAGAGAATATCAAGTAAAATGCCAGGCTGGATAAATCAAAAGCTGGAATTAATGTTGTCAGGAAAAAGATCAACTATCTGAACCTTGCAGTCGATATCACCCACTCTGATTGTAGAAAGTGAAGAAGAATTAAGAAGCCTCTTGAGGAGGGTGAAAGAAGTCAGTGTAAAAGTTGGCTTAAAGATTAACATTAAAGAAAAACTAAAATCATGGCAACTACTCCCATCACTTTCAGACAAATAAAGGGAGATGAAATGGAAGCAGTGTCAGACATTATATTCAAAGATCACTACAGACAGTTATTGCAGCCACAAAATTAAAAGACACTTGCTTCTTTGAAGGAAAAGCATAGCAAATCTGGACAGCATACTAAAAAGCAGAGATATCACCTTGCCAACAAAGGTTGATATATTTTTTACAAGTGACACACTTGAAGCAAAAAGACACACACAGAGTTAAAAATAAGGGGTGGGAACACAATCTATTATGCTGCAGCTGAAATAAAAAAGGCAGGGATAGCCTATATACTCTTAGGTAAAGTAAAAGCAAAAATAGATCCAATTAAAAGAGATATTTTGGGAAAATAAATTTTACCAAAAATTACTGCAATGAATTAATATCAAATAATTATCAATTAATATCAAGAATGAACAAGTGGCACAGCATCTAAATTCTTTTTTTCTTTTAATTAATTAATATTTAGTTTTCAACATTCACTTCTACAAGATTTTGAGTTCCAAATTGTTTTCCCATCTCTCCTCTCCCCCCACCCCAAGATGGTGTGCATTCTGACTATCTCTTCCCCTAATTTGTCCTTTCTTATATCATGCCCACCCCTTCTCTTATCCCTTCCCTTCCATTTTCCCATAGGGCAAGACAAATTCTATACCCCATTACCTGTATATCTTATTTACCAGTTGCATGTAAAAACAATTTTTAACATTAATTTTTAATATTAGTTCAAAACATTAGTTTTAAACTTTGAGTTCCAAATTCTCTCCCTTCCTCCCTCCCCCACCTACCCTCATTGAGAAGGCAAGCAATTTGATATAGGTTATACATGTGTAATCATGCAAAACACTTCCATAATAGTCATGTTGTAAAAGACTAACTAACTATATACCTATATATAACTATATATGTGAAAGACTAATATATCCCTTCACCCTATCCTGCCCCCCATTCATTCTATTCTCTAGTTTGACCCTGTATCTCCTCAAAAGTGTTTGCTTCTGATTTCTCCTTCCCCCAATCTACCCTCCTTTCTATCATACCCCCTCATCTCCTTCCTCCCTACTTTCCTATAGGGTAAGATAGATTTTCATAGCCAGTTCAGTGTGTATATTATTCCCTCCTTAAGCCAAATCTAATGAGCATAAGGTTCACCTCCCCCCTCTTCCCCTCCAATGTAAAAAGCTTTTTCTTGCCTGTGAAATATTTATGTGAAATAATTTGCCCCATTCTACCTTTCTCTTTCCCCTCCCAGGACATTCCTCTCTCACCCCTTAATTTGATTTTAGATATCCTCCTTTCCTATTCAACTCATCCTGTGCCCTGTGTGTGTGTGTGTGTGTGTGTGTGTGTGTGTGTGTGTGTATGTATATATATGTATGTGTATATATGTATGTATGTATTCCCTACAACTACCCTAATACTCAAAAAGGTCTTATGAGTTACAAATAATATCTTTCCATGTAGGAATGTAAACAGTTCAACTTTAATGAATGAGTTCCTTAAGGCTTCTCTTTTCTGTTTGCCTTTTCATGTTTCTCTTGATTCTTGTATTTGAAAGTCAGTTTTCTATTCAGCTCTAGTCTTTTCATCAAGAATGTTTGAAAGTCCTCTATTTCATTAAATATCTATTTTTTTCATCTGAAAGATTATACTCAGTTTTGCCGAGTAGTTGATTCTTGGTTTTAATCCTAGCTCCTTTAACCTCTGGAATATCATATTTTAAACCTTCCAATCACTTAATGTAGAAACTACTAAATCTTATGTTATCCAGATTGTGTTTCCACAAAATATTCAAATTGTTTTTTTCTGGCTGCTTGCAATGTTTTCCCCTTGACCTGGGAACTCTGGGATTTGGCTACAATATTCCTAGGAATTTTCCTTTTGGGATATCTTTCAGGAGGTGATCAGTGGACTCTTTCAATTTCTATCTTATCCCCAAGTTCTAGAATATCAGGGCAGTATTCCATGATAATTTCTTAAAAGATGATGTCTAGGCTCTTTTTTATTTATCATGGCCTTCAGGTAGTCCAATAATTTTTAAAATTCTCTCTTTTGGATCTATTTTCCAGGTCAGTTGTTTTTCCAATGAGATATTTCACATTGTCTTCTATTTTTCATTCTTTTGTTGTTTTTTTTTATAAATATATAATTTCTGATTTCTTACAAAGTCATTAGCTTCTATTCGCTCCATTCTAATTTTTGAGGAGTTATTTTCTTCAGGTCTGGTGCTCTACTCATAGAACCACCTAGCTTCCTAAAAAACTATAAAACTGTACATATCCTTTCACCCAGCAATACTAGGTCTATACCATAAAGAAAAAGAAAAAATACCATATGTACAAAAATATTTATATCAGTTCTTATTGTGGTAAAGAATTAGAAACTGAGGGGATACTCTTCAATTAGGGAATGACTGAACAAGTTGTGGTATATGATTACAATGGAATATTATGCTGCTAAAAGAAATGAGGAAGGGGATGGTTTCAGGAAAAATCTGGGAAGGCCTATATGAACTGATGCAAAGTGAAGTAAGCAGAAACAGTAGAACATTGTACACAGCAATAGCAATATTGTAATTATAATAAATGGTAAAAAGACTTAATTATTCTAATTAATACAATGATCCATGGAATATCTGAAGAACCTCTGATGGAAAAATACTATCCACTACCAGAGAAACAACTGATGAACTCTGAGTGAAGATTGAAACATTTTTTTCACTTTATTTTTTGCAACATAGCTAATGTGAAAAATGTTTCACATGACTATATATGAATAATGGGTCTTGTATTTCTTTACTTCTCAATGTATATGGCAGGGGGTGGAAGGATGGAAAGAATTTGAAACTAAAAATTAAAATAATTTTTTAAATAGCAAAAAAATAATTTTTACAAAATTGAGATATAGCTAAATAGCACTTTTCTTTAAAAGACATGATTATTTTTTGTTTTTCAGTTGGTTCAGTCATGTTTGAATCTTTGTGACTCCATATGGGATTTTCTTGGCAAAGATACTGGAGTGGTTTGCCATTTCTTTCTCTGGCTCATTTTAAAGATGAAGAACTGATACAAACAGGGTTAAGGGATTTGCCCAAGGTCACATAGCTAATTAGTATCTTAGGCCAAATTTGAGCTGAGGAAGATGAGTTTTCTTGACTCCAGGCCCAGAACTCTATGTGCTGCACCACCTAGCTGCCCGTGATTATTTTATCAGACCGTAAGTTTGATACAAGTCAACACTGATAATGGCAACTAAAAGAAGTTATGATATTAGCCTGCATTAAGGAAAAAGAAAGCATACTGTCCAGAATGAGGAAGATGATGTTCTATCTTGGTCATACCACACCTAGTGTATAACTTTCAGTTCTGAGAACCACATCTTAAAAAGAGAAGCACCATGGGAAAGTGACCAGAAATGTGAAAGGCCCCAAGATCATGTCCCATGACAACTGCTTTAAAGAACTGGGGATATTTATCCTGCAGAAGAGAGAGTGTAATAGTATCACAATAACTGACAAGTATTTTAAGAAAATTAGGAAGGAATTAGACACATTCTGCTGGGGTTCCAGAAGGCAGAACTTCTCTGATACTATCTTCACGCAAAAGAGAATGGGAACATACTTTTGGAACATGCATGATAATTTGGAATTTCTAGGCTAGCAGGCAAACCTTACCCTATGGACCTGCTCCCTATGTTTTTCTACTACATGTTCAATATACCCTTCCTGGAAATATACTCATCATCTTCATGGATAATTGAGCATGCTATATATGCTTACCACCTCTCCTGTCCTCATCCCCACCACACTCTAAGATATAGAAAGGGTTTGAAAGATTGCCTTCTCTTCTTTGTTTTGGAAAACAGTTTGTATACCTTAGGGATTTGTCTTTAACTGTTAAATAGAATTAGCCTGTAAATCTCTTTAGACTGGGAAAGTCCTGGTAGTTCATTTATATCTTGTTCAATTTCTCTTTCTTAGATCAAGTTTTCAACTATTTTATGTTTTATTAATTTTGTAATTTTATAATTTTTACAGTTGTTTCTAAGTTTTCAATTTTTTGTCATATTATTTCACACAATGGTTTTAGAAAACTTTTTAAAATTTTCTCTTTATCTAGTGTGAATTCCCAATCAAATAATACTTTTATCAGTTGTGTTACTTTGTTTATTAAAAGCTGTAATATTAATTCAATTTAAAGTATCCTCAATCCTGTTTTTAATTTTGAAAATCTCTTGTGCTTGTCTTGGGAACATTAATTTTTTCCCAGGTTTTTTTTTAATGAATGCTCCAATTTGTTAGTCTCTTCCCCCCCCCCCCCCATTAATATAGGTGTTCACTGATATAGGTGTTCATATATATAGGTGTTCATTTAATGACTATTTTAGCAAAATCTCTTCTATTTTGGTATGTTGTCTCACTGCTAAAATTCTCAACATAATTTTTGTTTCACTGCTTAGTGAAACTTTGAGCTACTCATTCCTTAATTTGTTATTTTTCAGACTCTTTAAATCTACTCCTTTTGATCACATTTTCTCTTCATTGAATGTAATCTTTATTTTATTATGATGTTAAGTGCATGTTAAAAATTTCTGCCTCTCTGAATTTATTTATGAATCCTTTGTTTCCTAGCATGTGAACAATTTTTGCCCAAGTCTCATGGGAGCCTGAGAAATTGCATATTTTCCAAAATTCCTATTTACAAGTACACATAGGTCTAGCAAATCTATTCTTTAATTCTTTCCTGTTTATCTTTCTTTTGGATTATCATGCTTTCACAGAGGATTTTCTAAGTCACCTGAGATTAGTGTCTTACTGTTGAGGTCTTTATTTATTTTAGCTAGCTTTTCCTTTAAGAATTTGGTGACTGTTCCAATCAGTGTAATATTAAATAAGGTTAACAGTTTCCATTATCAATAGTCCCTTTATGAATGTCATTTTTCAGCATGTCTCTCTTAATGGTATTTGTTTCCTATTGTCTTCTCCAAAATCATGTTCATAAATTCTGGGTTTTTTGTTTTCTAACTTTAATGGAAGCATAAATTTTGTTCTAGTATTTAATTTCAAATCTGAGTCCCTATGTTTTTGATATTTCTTTTTCTAAACAAACTGTTGGATTTTGTTTTATATTTTAAATCCATTTTGCTATTTACTTCCTTTTGTTGGTGAATTCAGTACACTGACATTCAAAGTAATAATTGTTAAATGTTTCCCCCTTTACTAGATCTTTTAATATGATTTTTTTCTTTTCATCAGTACAATAACCCTACTATTTGTTTAGTGGTCTATTCTTATTGCACCAATACCTAGATATATACCCCATTCTCTTCATGTGAAAAATAGATCTTAAAATTCTATTTGTACTATCATCTTTTTTCCCTTTTTGCCTTTTCCAGTGTAGTCTATATAAAAGTATGATTTGGGAAATGCGCTCTCTTTTATACCCCCTACCTCTTTGATTACTATTCATTTCTGGCATGCCATTTCAAGAAATAATCTTCTTCCCCTTCCCCATTCCCAACTGAACCCTGTTATTTAATCCTCCAGATGATCTAGTTCTATCTGTTTTCTTAGATTCCTAGCCTTTGTATTTTCTTTTTTAAAAAAATACATAATTTATTTATTTTTCAGTTCTCAACATTCGCTTCCACAAGAATTTGAATTCAAAATTTTCTTCCCATCTCTCCTCACCCCCCCACCCCAGGACAGTATGCACCCCACCCACCCTTTCCTCCTGTCTGTTCTTCCTTCTGTTACCTCCCCCTTCTTTCATCCCCTGCCCCTCTATTTTCCTGTAGGGCAAAACAGATTTCTATACCTCATTGCCTGTGTATCTTATTTTCCAGTTGCATGCTAAAACATTTTTTAACATTCATTATTAAAGCTTTGAGTTCCATATTCTGTCACTTCTTCCCTCCCCATATATCCTTATTGAGAAAACAAGAAATTCAATATAGGTCATACATGTGTAACAATGCCAAACACTTCCATAATAGTTGTGATATGAAAGACTAACCACATTTCTCTCTGTCCTATCCTGCCCTCCATTTATTTCATTTTCTCCCTTGACCTGTCCTCCCAAAATAATGTTTGCTTCTGATTATTCCTTTCCCCAGTTATCCCTCTCTTATCCCCTTCCCCCTTGCCTTCCTGCAGGGTAAAATAGATTTCCATATCCATTTCAGTGTGTGTTATTCCCCGCTTAAGCCAAATCCAATGAGAGTAAGGCTCAATTGTTTCTTTTCATTCCCCCCTCTTCCCCTCCATTGTAAAACCTCTTTCTTGCCCCTTTTATGTGAAATGATTTGCTACATTCTACCTCTCTTTCTCTTACTTCTAGTATATTCCACTCAACAGTAAATTTTATTTTTTAGGTATTCTCCCTTCATATTTAGCTCATCCTGTGACCTTTGTCTATGTATATATAAACATATACACACACATATACCCATGTACATATGCATACCTACATATATATAATATTTATACGTACCCATACACACCCACATAAACACACACACAAATATATATATATATATATATATGTATATACCCTGTAACTACCCTCATACAAGAAAAGGTCTCATGAATTACAAATGTTTCCATGTAGGAATGTAAACAGTTCAACTTTAATGAATGAGTTCCTTAAGGCTTCTCTTTTCTGTTTACTTTTTCATGTTTCCCTTGGTTCTTGTATTTGAAAGTCAAATTTTCAATTCAGCTCTGATTTTTTTCAACAAGAATGCTTGAAAGTCCTCTATTTCATTAAATATCTATTTTTTTCCCTGAAGTGTTATACTCAGTTTTGCTGTGTAGATCATTCTTGGTTTTAATCCTATGTTCTTTGACCTCTGGAATAGCATATTCCAAACCCTTCGATCCCTTAGTGTAGAAGCTGCTAAAACCTGTGTTATCCTGATTGCATTTCCACAATATTTGAACTGTTTCTTTTTGGCTGCTTGTAATATTTTCTCCTTCACCTGGGAACTCTGGAATTTGGCTACAATATTCCTAGGAGTTTTCCTTTTGGTATCTCTTTCAGGAGGCAATTGTTGAATTCTTTCTATTTCTATTTTACCCTCTGGTTCTAGAATATCAAGGCAGTTTTCCTTGATAATTTCTTGGAAGATGATGTTTAGACTCCTTTTTTGATCATGGTTTTCAGGTAGACCAATAATTTTAAAATTTTCTCCCTTGGATCTATTTTGCAAAGAGATACTTCACATTGTCTTCCATTTTTTTCATTCTTTTGGTTTTGTTTTTATAATTTCTTGGTTTCTCATAGAGTCATTGGCTTCCATCTGCTCCATTCTAATTTTAAAGAACTATTTACTTCAGTGAGCTTTTGAACCTCCTTTTCCATTTGGCCAATTCTACTTTTTAAAGCATTCTTCTCCTCATTGGCTTTTTGGACCTCCTTTGCCATTTGGGTTAGTCTATTTTTAAAGTTTTTCTTTTTTCTTTTTGTCTTTTTTAAAATTAATTTTATTTATTTTCAGTGTTCTACAATCACTACCATATAACTTAGATTTTTTCCCCCTTCCTACCCCCTAAATCCCCCCTCCCTCTCCAAGACAGCATACAATTTTATATAGGTTCTACAAATACATTCCAATTAAATATATTTTCACTGTGGTCATGCTGTGTAGAATTAAAATGAATGGGAGAAATCATATAACAAACCAAAACGTAATACACACACACACACACACAAATGCTCTGCTACTTTCTGTGACTGAATTCCACAGTTCTTTCTCTGGATGTGGAAGGCATTTTGCCTTAAAAGACCATTGGGAATTTTTTTAAGTCCTTGCATTGCAATAAAGTTCCAAGTCAACCAAAAAAACCTCTCACACACTGTGGCTCCCCTCTAACCCAGGTGAAAGAGCTTTATAACTGACCTTTAGAACTTCTTTGACGTTTGTGGTTTGAGAAATCTGGGAACCACCGCAGCTGCCTGTGATTCTGCACCCTGAAGCCTGCTCCAGTCCTTTCTGTGCTGCCCAGCCCACACTGGATTGTGTTGCACTCTGCTCTGAGCTTGGTATGATAAGACCTTTCCAGTCAGCCTTCCAGGCTGTGCTGGGCTGGTAATCTGTTTCATTCTGTTATTTTGTGGCTTCTGCTGTTCTAGAATTTCTTTAGAGTCATTTTTTACAAGTATTTTACGGGCTGTGGTGGGGAGAGACAGAGCAGGTACGTTCTTCTACTCTGCCATCATGGCTCTACCCCCTTGCCTTTGTATTTTCAAAGACCTTTATGTTAAGTGTGATTTGAAAGCTGCTGTATTACCAATCACCTCAGCACAGTAAGTATTGTGTTGTTCTTTATACATTATTACATTCAAGTCTAGGCAGCCCTTTTGGGGCCATCCCTTGAGTAACTACTTAAAAAGGCCTATTCATTGAATGAGCGTATCTCACTCAAAGGGAGAATCTGATAAGACCTTAGCCTAAAAGGGCCAGGGTCTCACACTGCATCCAGGCCATCTCCAGTTAACCTGATGAATATCAGGCCACTGAACTCAGATGGCTCAGGAGAAGAAAGTGAGGTTGGTGACCTTGTATGGCCCAAGTCAACTGCAAGTCACATCATCATCTTGATGTCATGGTCCTCTTTAAGAACGAAGGACAAACACAACCAAGGCAGCTTGGTTACTTTGAATGCTGAAGACCTTTTCCTGTTGTAGGAATAGCATTAAGTTTTTTAATTTCACTGAAGAATAATTTCCTTATTTTGACAGACTATGTTCATTTCTGCAAGATAGGGAATTTTAGTACACAGGGCAATTTTTCCGTGCTTTTTGATATATTGCATTGATTTCTCATCAGTGAAGAGTAGTCTCATAGGACTGAAGATGAGACTTTTTAATATGTGAATTACTCTGTCCTGGCTACTTATAATACTTTTCTTTAGTCTTGAAACTTTGGAACTTAATGACTACATTTCTAGGTAATTTAAACTTAGTTTCTATCAGTAGTCCATAGATTTGATTGGTTTTTTACTCTGCTTTCTATTTCTGACAGCTTGGGGTAATTTTCTTGTCTGATTTCCTGGTGTTTGGTATTCACATTCTTCTGTTTCTTGAAAATCAACAATTCTCTATTGTGTCATCAAATTTTAGACCTGTTAGTAAAGATGTGAAATATTAAAAAATTTTGTTCTGTTGTTCTAAGGCAGAGTACGCTGGTTCATTAAGATTGTCCATAATCTTTTCTACATTGTAGATCATTTTAAAATTCTTCCTTCAAAGATCTTATTTCCACTCAATCATTGTGCTAGAATTTCCTTTATGTTTACCACAATTCTAAGTCATTCTTGGAGGTTTCCATATGGCAATTTTCTTTTATAGATATGATTGTTATTACTTGAGTGCTTCCTTTTATCTCATAGCAATTAATTCTTCATACTATAACCTTTTTTTCTTTTCCCTCTTTCTCTCTTTCCCACTAGTTTTCCTATCTCTCCCAAGCTTGAAGTGGAAAGGCTACTCATACACCTAATCCCATTGCTGACTAACACAGAAGTTTGATCTACTCCATTTCCAATCTGGACTGGGTCACTCCGGTAGCCTGGTTTCCCTCCCCACTTTCAGGGGCTTACCATATCTATGCTAAAAGTAGTCTGGACACCAGAATGATTTCAGTTCTACTGCAGTTCAGTTTAAGCGATCCACAAACCTCAACCTCTCCCAGTACCACGGATTAGATGCATGCACCACTATGCCTGGTATTTTTTCTTTACTCATTTCTTAGGTCTTTTCCTAGAGGTTAATTTCCTTTCCCTTCTTTTGATTGTTTTTTGCTTTGTCATTTTTTGTTTTGAAATGATACAGGAAAATTGAACTTACTTGTAACTACTTGCTCTGCCATTTTGCTAAACTCCCTAAAAGGCATTTTATAGATATTACATTTCAATAATTCTTCTAACATTACTCTGAGATAGACGACAGTTTTATCCCTATGTACATGTAGGAACACTACATGTAATTGTTTGGTGATTGTTGTCCTTTGTTCTGGAAGAGGACCAAAAGGACATCACATTGTTGGAGTCAAGTTTCACTATGTCCAACTGTGACTGATCAGACTTGAGTTTGGAGTGTTTTACCACATGTTGAGCACAAATAGTCCATGTGAACATTTGGGATGGATACTCAAAATCTGAGCATTTCCTTTGAACTGTTTCAATTGTGCTCTGTTCAAAGTGCACAGCACCTTCTGTGATGTAGGTATGGCAAGCTGAGAGGTCATATGCCAGTGTCTCCCATATCACAGAATCAATTGTAAAGACACCTTGACAGTATCCTTGAGAGTATCCTTGTATCAGTGAGAGAGAAGAGTGAGTGAGAGTTATAATATAGTAATTACCTTTTTATTCACTATCCTATTTTTATTGGGTAACTGATGAACTACAGTGATTATCTGTACTTAAAGCAAAATGAACAATACAAGATCATTTGAATTATGGGAAGCAGCATGGCAGTGCATAGATGGAGGGACTTGGATCCAGAAAGACCTAATTTCATATCCTACCTCTGACACTTTTGAGCTGTGTGAGCTAGGTTTAAATCATTAACATTTTGAAGGCTCAGTTCCTTCACTTGTAAAATGAGAGAGCTGGACTAGATGGCCTCTAAAGGCCCTTCTGAAACTTACATCTTTTTTTACCTATTTGTATTCAATTTGGCCAGGTAAAAAATAACCATTTAAAACTGCTTTCTGATTACATATCTTCTTCAAAAGCGAATTTGCCTAGGTAACCGATAGGTTAAGCAGTTTGCCCAGAGTCAAACAACGAGGATGTGGCAAAGACTGGACTTAGATCTAGAACTTCTTGACTCAACAGGCAACCCCTCATCCACTACATCACACTGCTTTATATTGCTATTTATACATTTATTAAATACATGTATTAAGGGATTTTTCACTACTTTAATATATTGCTTTATCCTGGAGACAGGCCCAAATCTTTTCATCCTTCAGTGATTTCTATTGTCCATAAATCTTTCTTGAAAGTTTCTCCCTACTGTTGAATACACAAATAATGATCCAGTGCCCCATGGTCCTATTTAGTGTAATTCTTGAAAACAGCTTTTCTGAGGTTATCTCTAGAGATACCAAGAATTCTGTAATGAGATGGAGTGTAGACCTACTGGAAGGTTAGAGATGTGATCTTTGAAAAAAATTTTAAACCCTTGAAGCTAATTAAGCACTCACTACATTCACTCTACTAGGGTGAAGGTGGGGAGGATACTGATGAGCCAAACAACTTCCATTCCTACCTTCAAAGAAGCTAAATTAAATATGGCGCGCACGCGCACACACACACGCACCCTCAATCTCTTTCCTGTTTTGCTTCCCTTTTCCTTCTGGCATCTTTGACTAGGAGTGAATGTTGCACAACATTATCATGTTATTACTTCTACCAGTGTTCCTGAGAGACATCTAGATCACCCCCCCAGAAGACTGTAGACATTTATTTCCCTATACAAAATAAATGTTCTTTTCATTAGTGCAAATCCAATGTTTTAAAATTCCTGTGAAACTAAAAACAGAAAAAAACAGACTGTCAGATTCATTTTAAAAATAATCTTTTAAAAACATTCTATAAGTTTATTGCAAATGAAAATCTTCCCTGAAATCACCACTGAATGAAATGGATTTTCTTATCCTTTTCATTAATAAAATCATTAGTGTACCTGAGCTAGAGGATGCCAAATCCAAAACAGGCTTCTTTGATTGGAAGCAGGAAAGGTGGACTCTTTAAAGTCTATGATTCATTTTTTTTAAAAATCTTTAAAAAAAATTCTCCAAGTTTATTGCAAGTTTATTCCTTGAAATCAGCATGGAACAAAACAATGGTCTTTCCCATCTTCTTGGTTGATAAACATCATTAGAGGATGCCAAATCCAAAGCAGGATTCTTTGGTTGAGAGCAGGAAAGGTGGACTTTTCCAACACTCAATATGAGGAGTAGTCACGCTTTAATCACAGAACATTGCAGAGTAAAAAAATGGAGCAAACCACTTTGTGGATTACAAAGGATTAATCAGCCATATTTTCCTTCAACCAGTTAGCGATCTGAGCAATCTTGCTGCTATTTTGCTGATTCTTCTTCATTATTTCTTGTAAGCCAGTACGAAGTGTAATGCTGTCATCCTCTCCTAGCATGTTACCAAAAAACTGCTCTAACTAGAAGAGAAAATACAATCAATTAATAATCTCAATCTAATTTCCCACTTGGCATAGAAGGAAGGAAATGAGTATTTATGAAGCACCTGTTACTTATGCCAAGAACTGTGCTAAATGTTTTAAATTATTAATTATGATATCATTTAATCCCTCAACAACCTTAGGAGGTAGATGCCAAATCCCTGAGTAGCTAGAGAAAGGAAAGGGCTGTGAGAAAAGGATCAGAGTTAAATGTGCTCGGAGACCCACAATTCCAAAATTAAATCTCATATAGCACATTGTTCTGTAATGTAATTTTAAAGAGGAATACCAGTGGAGGTGTTGCTCATTAATTCAAAGTGCACAAAATTCAGAAAAGGATCAGGAACCTCAGACAGCCATACTTAATGTGCATGTCCACATACCATAGGGTAGAAATATGGTAAGGGTGAGCATAGATTTGTCATGTCTTTTGAGGTGCACAGATTTTAATGAGCTAGGGAAAAGCTAGATAGGATCCATAGACTGAAATTCTATGCTATGGCTCCTTAATCTTTTTTTGTCATGGACCCCTTTAGCAGTCTGATAAAACCTATGGACCATTTATCAGAAAAATGTTTTTAAATGCATTAAATAAAATATGTAAGATTACAAAGGAAACCAGTTATATCAAAATAATGAACAAAACATTGGAAAAAATAAAACAAATTAACAGACTTTTAAGAAATAAAAATGCATTTGTTAAATGACTACTATGTGCCAGATATTATTCTACACAAAATATATTCACACAAATATATATATATGTATATATATATATATATACATATATATAATAAATATTCTACACACAAAAAAATTCGACACAAAAAATAAAGCAAACTCTCCTCAAGGAGCTCATGTTCTAATGGAAATTCTAATGAATTTAGTAGGGAATTCTCACGCTCAAACAGTGATGTACCACACAAAATATGTACAGGATAATTTAGAGGCAACCTCAGAAGGAAAGAACATTATAGGGGACCAGGAATGGCTTACTGCTGAAGGTGGGACTGAAGACCTCTCAGCTGAGACCTGAAGGAAGCCAGAGAAAGCAGAAGATAAATGTGAAGAGGCAGAGAAGTCCAGACAGGAGAGATAGCCAGTGAAAATGTAGAATCAGAAAATGGAATTTCATGTGCAAGGAACAGCAAGGAAGTTAATGACTCTAGCATTAGTATCCAGGAGAGGGAGGTAATATATAAATAAGACTGGAAAGATAGGAAGGGGCATTAAAAATCAAAGCAGGATTTTGTGTTTCATGCCAGAGGTATCTAGGAGCCACTGGAGTTTATTGAATGCGGGATGACAGGGTGAGACCTACACTTTAGGAAGATGACCTTGCTAGTTGAGTGTAAGATGGATTCATGTGAGGAGAGATAAGGCAGAGAGATAAATGCTGCTACAACAATCCAGGCATGAGGTGATGATGGCCTGTACCAGGTAATGGTAATGCCAGAGAAGAGAAGGAGGCATAGAAGGCAGTTGTTGTGGAGGTAGATGAGACTTGGGAAATAATGATATAGTGAGTGAGAGATAATACAGCTGAAGACGACACCTAGGTTGCCAGCCTGGGAGGATGGTAGTACCCTCAACAATGCAGTTAGGAAGAGGGGAGACTTTGGGGGAAAAGATAATGAGTTCAAACATATTGAGTTTAAGATGTCTATGGGACATCCAGCCCAAAATATCCAATAGGCAGCTGAGACTGGAGGTCAAGAAATATGTTAGGACTAGATAAGTAGACCTAAGAATCACGTGCATAGGTATGATAAACTGTGAATCTCTGTATTTTAAGTATGTTTCTTGTAAACTACTGAGTATTCTTTCCTCTTTCTTCTCCCTTTCAAGATGCTGAAAGGGGACAGAGCCCTCTGCTAAAGGACTTAGTTTCACAGAATGCAATAGGCCTGAGTATGAGTAGACACCATTGGGTCATAGAGTGGGGTAGGCAAAGTTGGGCAGAAGAAGGACAACATGGAGGAGAGAGTGAAACTTGACGAGTTTGTTGAACTCTGCCTCACTTAAATCCAATTGATTAGCAAGTCAAGGTATCATCCTCATGAGGTCATTGGCCTTTTTTGAGAACAGAGGGAATGCAACAATGGCCTGGCATAACAATAGCGTATGAGTTACAGTGACTCAGTGGATGGATGAACCAGTCACTGAAGACCAATCAGTTGTTGGCTAAGTGGTAAAATGGACTTGAAACAAACAGAAGAGTGCGGGAGCTATCTGCTATCTGACCATCTTGTGCTAAGGGCAAAAACTGGGCATGATGATGCCTGAAGGAAGCAAGTAAACTCCATCTCCACAGAAAGCAATTATAAGAAGATGGAAGACCCTACTTTCAAAGTTCACCATTCCATTCATGCTACTGGGACTTTCCCCATCAATGTTTATTTGGGAAAGGAAACGAATGGTCAGGGAAGTAAGGGACTCACTGAAATATAACCATTCTTTTCCTAACTAAGGCTTAGATGCAAATCTCATTTTTATTCTTTGCCTGTTGTAATAAATGTGCCTTACATTGAAATTTTATTAAGAGCATTTTGCTTTTTGAGAATAGCGAACATTTATATCATATTTTAAGATTTGCAAAGCACTTTATATCTGTTGTCTCCTTTGAGCCTAAACACCAACTTGTGAGTTAGGTGCAGTTATTATCCCCATTTAATTATGAGCAAACTGTCTTGCTCAGGGTCGCAGGACTAGTAAGTGTCTATGAGGTTGGCATGACTAAACAAAAATGTTCCATTTTAATATAAATATAGAACTACTTTTGCTTCAGTTTTCCCTAGCAAGGATCATTATCTTCAGTCTAGAAAGGCAAGTGCTAACCTAAGCATTTAGAGAATTTCCTCATCAATGAGCCAATGAAATCGCAGAGCTGGTTCTCTTTTCTGTTCCCAGGAAATGTGAATATATTCAAGTTGGAACTACAGCCAAAGCTTTCAGAATAACAGAAAGAAGCCCTTATTTTATTTAGAACTAAGGAATAATAAATAATTATAATCATTTTCCTGATAGGGATAATAGTGCTACTGAGGTCACAAACATTTTGGAATATCACAACATTCATGTTATTGAGAGTCAGTATAATGTTCTAGAAAGAGTTCTAGATTTAGAGCCAGGAGAGATTTGAGTTTGAATTTTGCTTCCAACACATAGCTGTGATTATGACCAAGTAACAACTTCTTAGGCTCAGTTTCCCTATCTGTAAAATGGAGATAAATACACCTACATTATTTACCTCATAAGATTGGTGCAAGATCAAATGATATAATAATATATGTAAAGTGTTACATCTTATAATATGCAAGTTATACTATTTTCAAAAATGTAAAATTAAGTCTCCAAATAACCATCAAATGAGATAATATTTGTTAAGTACTTAGCACAGTGCCTGGCACATAGTAGGTGCTTAATAAATGCTTATTTCCTTCTTTCCCCTTCCACATCATATTTCACAGTTCACATATTCCTCAGACAGCGAGATGGCCTAGGTGAATCAAGTACTGGATGTGGAGTCAGGAAGACTCAGGTTCACATCACACCACTGTGTGATCCTAACCAAATTACCTGACTTCTCTGAGACTCAGTTTTTTCACCTATGGATAGAGATAATAATGGCACCTACCTCCCAAGACCATTAGGAGGAGAAAATGAGGTATTATATATGGTATACACATACACACACACACACAGCTTTGCAAACATTTAATTGCTCTATAAACATTATTAATATTACCATGTTTAGTATTATTCAAGATACTTACTTCTTTGACCTGTGAATCTGTGGATATAGATTCTGCAATACTCCCTGCTAGAATGAATAAATAATCTTGTCCATACCTACAAAGCAACGAGATTTCAATCAGTAACAGGGAAAGTTATGCAGGACAAAATGACATTTTACATAGCATGTGTGTGGTAAGTGAATCTTCAATTCATCCTCGTCTTCCAACTCCAAAGAAGTATATCCCTTAACACTTCCCTCTAAATGAAGTCCTATTTACATGTGATCTTCTAGGGTTTTTATATTATAATAATATATTATAATAATTATAATAATATATTATAATTATATATAATTATATTATAAATATAATATAAATTATAAACATAATTTATGAGAAAAAAATTTACTTAAAAATTAATTTTCCTTTTCATTTGAAATTCTGGTTTCCCTCTTCTCTTTTTAATTTTTCCAGGAACAAGTTTTTTTTAAAATTAATCTGTCTCTCCCACTTATACTCCCCCCAAATGTTCAAAAATAATAAAAAAAAACCCTCAACACATAGCTCTATAGTTTGGCAAAAGAAATTCTCAAATTAGCCACATTTGAAAATGTAGGTCTCTTTCTTCATTCTAAATTCATCACCTCTCTACCTGGGCATGAATGGCATGTTTCATCATCATGTTTTCAGACTCTCATTTTCTTTCTAAATACAGTGGTTGTAATACTGCCTTGTGCTTCCTGTTCAGAAAACTGACAAAGCTGGTAAATAGTATAGAGGCATTCAAATAGCGTCAAAGACAGTGTATACTCAAACAATATTCAAATCATTAATGAAACTTTAGGTCGTAATTTTGTACACTCTATCTGGGAGCTTACTACCAGAATCATTTTAGAATAAGTTCTCAGAATCAGTGTCAGGAAGTGTCACAAACATCATGCCAATTAGTGGGTATTTCTATGTAAAGTTCAGCAGTAGGATTTATGCCCCAAAGGAGTGGTAGACTCAGTTTACCACAGCCAAGTTCTATACAGGTTTCCAAGTGTCAGAGACTCTGGACTCCTGGTATATCATTCAAGTCAAATTTCAACACCTCCCTACAGAAGAATAAACTTCATGGAAAGCAACTAATTTCATAGAAGTGAAAAAGACACACCTAAATGAACTGGCTCACACAGACTAACATCTCTGAATTTTCGGAAGAAAAAACATTAGCAGCCATAGTTAACACTTGCCAGAAGTGTTACTATAGCTTAAAAAACAAACACAGGACTTTGAGATGCATTAAAAAAGAGAAATCAGAATGAGATTAATATAATACTAAAGTCTCTAGTCGGTCCATCCCACAACTCAGTACAACTGCTTTACTTCAGAAATAGATATCTGATATCAAAAATTAAATTGTTAGGACATTATGTATAAAAGAAAACAGATCAAAATGTAGTCACTTTTTAAAATTGTCAATCAGATGAACAAAACTCTAAACTTCTGCCTAAATACCCCCAGATGAAGTGAAGAACTGGTAAAATTACCTGGATAATTTTGTGTTTCCAAAATACATGTGGTTCCAAAACTTTTATTTCGTCAGTGTGGGGCACTACACTGAAGCTTCTGCTACTCTGGAGGAACATAGTCTTAGAGAATTGCCTGGGACAAGGAGAGGCTGAATGACCCTGCCAGGGTGCCACAACCATCTTCCCATCTCCAAGGCCAGACCTCTATCCACCATCTCACGTGGCTTCTCTTAATTATCTGCATAATTAAGGACAAATAAACCTGTTCTGAAGGAAAAGGGATTATTTGGGGGCTCTAATTAATCTGGTTCACCCTTGTTTTTAATTAAAACCCCCAAATAATTTCACAGTTCTCCATTTTACTCCAACAATACGAATTGGAACACATTGGTAAAACTGCCAACAAGGAAAACAAGTAATATTCTTTGAAGAAGGAATTTGGAAGCCTTGAACAGCAATATTTTCTCCCAGATAAGAAAGAATGACTCAACATTTTCATTAGTAAACTTGACATGTTTTGTCAGTTTGGCTGAGGGAAAATGAGATATCTGAATGTTACTGAACATGTCAATATTTTAAAGTAAATAAAAGTTGTTATGATATGATGACTACGCCAAATAAGATATGAGACTCTAGCAATGTTCCTAAATTCCTCTGCCTGGACCTAAGTAATACTTAATAACAGACCCCTGAAAGCCAATCACATCTAGCCCCCAACCATGCCTGGCCCTACAGTGTTTTGAAGCACTGGCAAAGTTCACATCTGTGTTATACAGGGCCTTGTTCAGAGCATAGGGCCTCTATAACTATAGGCCAGGGATTGAAAAAAGACTGAATCACACAACCAAGGTGGCAGTGGGGGAGCTCTGTGGCTCTTTGATGACGACTAACTAGCTAGACAGATAGAAAAGGCATTTATTAAAAATTTACTATGTTTCAGGCATTTTGCTAAGTGCTGAGAATATAGATACAAGCAAAAGATAGTTTCTATCCTTAAGGACCTATATTTAATAAGAGACGATAACTCATAAAACCGTGTGAGGAAAGTCCAAAGACCAAATAGTCAGGGGTAGAGCCAGGTCTGAAGTGAGCATGGCAGACTTCAGGATTTCCTCAAATAGAGGTTCTGGGTAGGAACTAACCAATTGAAGGAGGGGACCTTTCTGGTAGAGCTGGAAAAGTCCAGAGTTAAAAGCAGAACCTGATTGAGGTGATGGGTACTTTCTAAAATGCTGGTCACTAAAGGGGGTCCCAAAGGCATAGAACAGAAAAAAGGGTTGCCATAAAGAATGTTGAATGCCAAATATATCAGGTCCTTAAAATAAGCACCCTAATTTACTCCACAATCTAGAAGCGGGAAATAAGACTTCGACAACCTGTCTAAAGAAAAACGTTTCTTTACAAATCCTATGTTCAGATGAAACTAGGATTTCCCATAAGCTCTAATTCTCTGCTGAAAAATTCAACAATTCAACAAAGCTCACAAAATCATGAATTGCATTTTTATCCCTTTTACTAGACGCTCACAGACATTCCATTATGTTTCCAAACACTCACTTATACAACTGTACACAGTACTTTTCTCCACTGAGTCAATGTCTTAATGGTGACCCAATTGTGATCTAGGATTATCGAAAACTTATGTCAACGGAGCACAAGCTCTAGCAGTTTCTACCAAAACAATATGGAATGTTGTATAAGGCCCAACTCTCTATCCCCTATACTAACTTTTGCCTTGCACACAGCATAGCTGCACAATCTATCCTAAAATACCACTCCTTACTAAATGTGTATACTAAAATAGATTTAATACATATTATGTTTAACATAATTATATTCTCTTTTCTAAAATTTTTCAACTTAAAAATAAAAATTTTCTAACAAGTATAATTTACAAAGCAATGCATTTGCTTTTACAAGCACTTAACAAAGAACATCTTTTCTCTTCACAACGATCCAGACCTGAAAAAATCCACTGACAAGTACTTGCTAAGCCCCCAAACTATGGTACAGAGCATGTTAAGTCCATGTCACAAAGAATGAAACTGAGTCAGGTGTAAAAAGAAGGCTTTCCCCTTTTCATGCTGCTAAATTGTGGTGTGACAGGATAAGAGTCGCAAATTTTTCTCTAATCATTTCAAAGGATTTCTGGGGCCACTCTACAGCACAGCAGAGCTTCCCACATGAAACCAATGACCGAAACAACGTAGTATCCACTAATTCCAAACTTACTTTTTCATTACAGCTTGCCACTTGTCGATTAAAAATTCCTTTGCTACAAGTCGACCAATTTCAGTTGCTGACACACTTTCAATGATCTTTGATGACTCAGAAGCAAACAAGTCTGAATCCAAAGCATATTCCATATACCTGTCAAGAATTCACGTAAAAAATTCAAAACAAGTCCTAAGTATTTTGTTTAAATTAATGGAATTTGTTGTGGAATTTTAAAATTCCAAAATGTACTGCATCTTATAGTGCCCAAACTCACATATTCGTTTTACCACAGATTTTGTAGGTTCATTTTATTTTCCCTTTTTGAGAAGTGGGATGACGTTACTAACATAATTTTTCAGTCAAGACACTTGAAATGAAATAAACTGACAAAAATCACCTGTAAAGTATCCATGGATATTTGCTGCAGCTCAATGAATTTATTATTTCATCCCTATAGGCTTTAAATTCACCATTTTCATAAGCATTCAACAAAAAGTCCCATTCTTCATCACTTCCCATGGCAATAGCATAACACATAACTTCATATTTAATGAGATTAGAGTTTCTGTAAAATATAATACACAATACACCTCATAATTATTTGTTCTTAGAAGTTGTCAAGAGGTTGATATTACAGTGAGATGAAAAAAGTAATTTAGAGGCATGCTATTTGATAAAGTTAGAAAGCACAGGGTCTAGAGAAGGTTTAGAATTATCATTAAGTTGAAAATAAGAGATAGGGGCGGAGCCAAGATGGCGGAGTAGAAACACACAAATACACTAGCTCCAAACCCACAGCCCATGAAATATCTGTAGAAAAGAGCTGCCAATAAATTCGGGAGCAGGAGAAGCCACAAAACAGCGGAGCGGACAAGATTTCTGTTCCAGAGAGCCTGAAAACCTCTCGCAAAAGGTCCCTCGCGCCCCGGACCTGGAGCAGAGCCCAGCCCTGCGTTGGCCGCCCAGCACCGAGAGGAGCCGATCTGAGCAGGCTTCGGGGACAGAATCTCCAGCAGCCACGCGGGTCCCTCCACCCACAGGTGACAAGGGTCGGTGAGAGGGTCTCTTCGGCAGGTCGAGAGGGGAGTGGGGAGCCCCCATGACTCAGGCCCCCTTGGGAGGCACCAGTGGAGGTGGGAGCAGACCAGGGCTCCCCAAGCAGGCAGGACCCTGGATACATTGTTGAAGGTCTCTGCATAAATCCCCTGAGGGAACTGAGCCTGTGAGGTGGCCCTGCCCCCACCTGGGCAGCTGAACTTGATCTCACACTGAATAGCAGCCCTGCCCCCACCCAAAGCCCTGAGGCTGGGAAGCAGCATTTGAGTCTCAGACCCCAAGCACTGGCTGGGAGGATCAGGAGGCGAGGTGAGTGTGAGGAGAATATTCAGAGGTCAAGTCACTGGCTGGGAAAATGCCCAGAAAAGGGAAAAAAAACAAGACTATAGAGGGTGACTTTCTTGGTGAACAGGTTTCTCCTCCCCTCCTTTCTGATGAGGAAGAGGGGTGCTCACCATCAGGGAAAGATACAGAAGTCAGGGCTTCTGTATCCCAGCCCACTCAATGGGATCAGACCATGGAAAAGCTCAAAAAGAGCTCAGAAAATTTTGAAAATTATGTTAGAGAGGTGGAGGAAAAACTGGGAAGAGCAATGAAAGACATGCAAGCAAAGTATGAAAAACAAGTAAACACCCTGCTAAAGGAGACCCCAAAAAATGCTGAAGAAAATAACACCTTGAAAAACAGGCTAACTCAACTGGCAAAGGAGGTTCAAGAAGCCAATGAGGAGAAGAATGCTTTCAAAAGCAGAATTAGCCAAATGGAAAAGGAGATTCAAAAGCTCACTGAAGAAAATAGTTCTTTCAAAATTAGAATGGAACAGATGGAGGCTAATGACTTTATGAGAAACCAAGAAATCACAAAACAAAACCAAAAGAATGAAAAAATGGAAGATCATGTGAAATATCTCATTGGAAAAACAACTGACCTGGAAAATAGATCCAGGAAAGACAATTTAAAAATTATGGGACTACCTGAAAGCCATGATCAAAAAAAGAGCCTAGACATCATCTTTCATGAAATTTTTCAAGGAAAACTGCCCTAATATTCTAGAACCAGAGGGCAAAATAAATATTGAAAGAATCCACCAATCACCACCTGAAAAAGATCCAAAAAGAGAAACTCCTAGGAATATTGTGGCCAAATTCCAGAGTTCCCAGGACAAGGAGAAAATATTGCAAGCAGCTAGAAAGAAACAATTCAAGTATTGTGGAAATACAATCAGGATAACACAAGATCTAGCAGCTTCTACATTAAGGGATCGAAGGGCATGGAATAGGATATTCCAGAAGTCAAAGGAACTAGGACTAA
Organism: Notamacropus eugenii; assembly: GCF_028372415.1. Taxonomy (NCBI): domain Eukaryota; kingdom Metazoa; phylum Chordata; class Mammalia; order Diprotodontia; family Macropodidae; genus Notamacropus; species Notamacropus eugenii. The sequence goes on along the minus strand of NC_092874.1, from coordinate 336,448,546 downwards.
AACCAAGAATCACCTACCCCAGCAAAACTGAGTATAATACTTCAGGGGAAAAAATTGTCTTTCAATGAAATAGAGGACTTTCAAGCATTCTTGATGAAATGATCAGAGCTGAAAAGAAAATTTGACTTTCAAACACAAGAATGAAGAGAAGCATGAAAAGGTAATCTAGGTAAACAAAACAAAATCCAAGGATTGCCTGTAAAAATAAATACAAATATTTATTTATGAAGGTTGATTATTTGTAGTATTTATATATTTATAGCATTTTTTGCGTCTAATAGCTCATGGTACAGTGTTAAATCCCGAAGAAGGAAATTAACATAGATGGAATCATTGCCCTTTGCAAGATTATAATCACAGACCAAAACATTGATGCAAGTGGATAGTAAAGCAGGCTGCAAAAGCACTGGGATCAAACCAATTTTGGTCAATCAGCATACAAATGAACACGTAAAATACTAGTAGGAGACAAGGGAGAATACTAGAAAAGAGATGGATAATTAATTTATTGGCTCATTTCCAAACTTCCATATCTTGTAACTAGTTTAAAATGGAGTTTCAGAGAAACAGCAATAAGGGTTAGCCAAATGAAAAGAGAAAAACTAAATTACAGAGCTGAGGAATCAAGAAATAAGTATAATGGAATGTGTCAAAGTAGCACAAAGATTTAGGAGAAATTATAATATTACTCTTACTTAATGGTCTCTGAATGATTCATCCACTTAGAGAACATTTCTGTAGACAGCTGTAGACAGTCTTCAAGTCCCAACCAACATGCTGTTTCAAATACACTTCTCAGAGTTGGTCTTGAAAGAAAAACCCAAGAAAAACAGTTTATTTTGCATTACTAAGTCCTTCTTTCAACTAAGAATACAATTTGTTAAAAGGATGAGCAATTCAAAATAGCCTTCTAATAACATCAAGAAAAAAAGAAACAGACTTATGAATAAGAAACATGGAGCAGGTTTGGGCTAACATTTGTTGAGAGACTCTGGGACACCAAAAACAAAAAACTGTAAGACTAGTATTTTTTGGAAGTTAACAATGAACCACTGATCCTCTCTTTCCCTTCCCAGACAGTCCATATCCTTTGTTAGTTCAGTTTCTTTCCCCTTAAAAATGAATTATATATAAAATATATATTAAGTATCTAGACAATATTCTAAAAACTAAAATCCCTTCATACTTTACTTAAAACTGAGTTTTATTTTTTTTCCACCAAGCTTAAGGTGTTAAGGAGAAGAGAGAAAGAAAAGGGAACCTAAAAATGAGTGCTCAGCAAAGTCACTAATACTCTTCTCTAGAGCCTGCCTTGGCTTGCTTGACATGATTCATTCCTTCTGAAGTCTATTCAATGCAAATAAGTGCATGTTCAGAGCTATGTACAGAGCTCTTCTGTCTGCCTGAGTATGCACAAGAGATTGAATCCAGTCTCCTTTTCCGATCCCTCTCATCCCCTATCCATAATGGATGACCAATGTAGAATATGTAGCCGACATCCCAGTTCTTTTTGGGAGGGTAAGAGAGAGGGGGCAAAGAATCAGCGTTGTAAAAATGGACCATTTCAGTTCATTTAAACAACATGGATTTCAACTAACAGTGGAAATAGTGCTAAATTTGGAGTCAGAGGAACAGTTCACATCCCAGCTTGGGTACTTATTACTAAGACCTTGAGGGAGTCACAAAAAGACCTAAGTTTTTGTCATCTGTAACATGATAGGGTTATACTAAATGATTTTCAAAATCCCTTTAACTTCTAAGTCTACAGTCCTATAATCTTTGCTTACTTCTTGCCATTTCCCCTACAAAATCACTTACCTACATACTCTCTCACATACAGGTCTTGCCTTCTACCAACTTGTCCTTTCATCCACTGTATCACTTTGCCATGAGCCATACTCTAATATCACATTTAAGACAGAGAGAGACGAAGGCAAAACAAAATGTCTAAGCAGAAAATTTAGAGCATGGTGCTAACCAGATTATATGTAGATATGTGTATGTGCATCTATATGGATATTGATATTGGTATCCCTCAAATACCCATATAGATCAACAGAGCTATAGATCTATATTATATTACATTATATATTGATCCATATAGATATATGGATATCCCTCACCTGTAGGATGTAGATATAAATACACATACACATGCACACACTTCTGTGAGAAAGGGAGTCTTTCATACCTACAAATTCCATTCCCTAATCCTATCCATAAATGCAAGCAACAAATTTCACACATGTAGGATACTGGTCATGGAAGGCCAGAGAAAAAGAATGTGAGTGGCTTAACAGGGCAAAAAGGAGGGAATTAGGTGAAGTTTGTCTTCAATAGCTCCTTTTGGCCTGCCCCTTCAGTATCTATCTTCATACATGGTGACCCCCATAATACTATTTTTCCAGGCTACTGATACCTTCGGGTTCTATCCTTTTTTTTTGCTTTGTCCTATCCAAATACCTTTCAAAAGAACAGATAAATTTACATTAAAATATAAATGCAATGTGTATTAACTTCCTAGAGTTATTTTTATAAGAACGGAATTTTAAGAATCAATGATAAGCAAGGGATTTGGCATTCCAAATCACACTAGAGAGAGATATCCTGCTCCACAAAACAACTTGGAGTGTATATACTTCCTGGCTGTGGTTCAATAGTACAAGGTTTATTTATATGTTAAGAACATACTTTTATGTGTGTATGTTTATCTCCAGAACTATAAATTTTCAGGCTTCCCCCCAATAACAGTGCTTCTGTGGATGGATGTCAACGAATCTCTCCATTAATTACATATATATGTGACACTCATTCAAGTCAATAAATGTATGTATGGTATAGGCTACCAATTCACATCAATCATTTCTTTTAGTCATCTATATTTAAAATAATACTTACATAACCATAATGTCATCTTGTAAGTTATTTTCACGAATTTTAGTTGAATAAATATGCCACATTGGGGTAAGTCTCTTTAATAAATATTTCTAAAATGACAGAAGAAAACATATTACTACTAACAACCAATATAGAATTTGCCTAAAATTACCTTTTTACCAAAAAAGTGATGGCCAGAATATTAAAGGTCTGATTTTTTTCTTCTGAAATTTCTATTTAATGTGTTAAGTAGTCAAAATCATTCAAATGTTTCCAATCATGATACTTCCATGCTAAGGAGACTAAACTTATTAACTGTCTGAGATACTCTAAAAAGGGAATTGTTTCTACAAGGGCCAAGTTCCAGCTAAACTCCTATCTTCTACAGTAAGCTTTTCCTAATCTCTTAATTCTTCTAGTGCTTTCCCTTTGGGGATTATGTCCTATGTATCCTGTGTATTAACTGTTTATACATAATTGTTTGCATATTATCTCTCCATTTAGATTCTGACCCCTTAAGAGTAGAGACTGTCTTGCCTTCCTTTGTGTCTAACACAGTGCTTGGCACATAATAAGTGCTTAAAATATATTTACTGACTCTGACTGGCATTGACTGATCCATCCCTGTTAAATTTTCCACTAAATAGAAGCTCTTCCTTATTGATTATGGATAAAGCCAGTTAAGAAGCTTATACTTAAGCAAACAGTCTAGAAGTCATCTTGAGACAAGAGAAACAAAATTTTTTTTACAACTGTTGGGCTTACTGTTCTTTGTTCACAGTTTAGACACTTTGATCTATGTGCCTAATTCTTAAAAGAAAGCTACATGCTTTTCCCAAGAAAAGCAAAAAGTTAAGAACTGCTGATGAAATAACTAATTGTAATTCTCTTGTTAGAAAATATAGTAGATAATCTTGGATTTTAGTTTTAAGAGACAGGAACTTTAAGTACTCTACATCTAGCTCTAAGGGAAATGATACCCTACTACATGTACGGCTCTAACTGGTGTAGTCTAAGACATGTCAGGACACTAAGTTCCCAGAATTGTCACCTTTCAATGATAGCCCTCTCATATTTTCCACTCATATTAGTCCTCTACCAAAGCTTTTATTTTTGAAGGGTTGGGAGGGTGGGGATGGGTGTTGGTGGACTATCTAGTCTTAGTATCGAGGAATACTGAACCAAAAAGTCACCTTGAGAATGACCTGCCACAAACATGACAGCTGGAATAGGGGAAGAAAACCCTTAACGTGTATCAAAGAACTGTTACCTTAAATAAGGGATATATATTATGGTTGTTCAAATTGGCAAAGATCTTAGGAGTTAGTAAGTTGTGCAAAACTGTATCCCACACTGCGATTTCTTCTTCTTTAGCAAGGTACTTGGTTAAATCAAGGGCAGTTTCAATTTCAATGTAACCATGCCTGTTTTGTTTAGGAAAAAAAAAGCAACTTGTTGAGTTAAATATTTTCCACCCACATTTTGTCAATGCTTCTATCAAGTGAGATAAAATAGGTAAAGAACTTTACGAACCTTAGATTATTATATAAGAAATTATGGGCAAAATATAACTCCACAAATATTGTTGACAATTTTTCTATCTCAAAATTTTTAGAAATGCAGAAAATCTCAGCCCAATGACATTAATCAAAAGGAACCTCCTTATTCCTGAACTAATTATATTTTCCTTAATAGTTACAGATGGAAATCACATATACCTTTAAGGTTTTCAAAACACATTTATGTACATGATTTCTTCTGAACCCTCAACAACCATTGTAGTACTTCCAAATTTTAACACTTCCATGAGTGATCCCTTCACCACACAGATCACAACTCCTTTGTACAATAGCAGAGGTTGCATAAATTGTTTGTTCGTAGGCAAAATTCTGGAGAATGAACCTCCCTGAACTTAACTAGATTTGTTCTCTGTTGACAGACAAGTAGCCCCTTGTTGGGCCTGAAAGTGAAGGTTTCCATTTTAAAGAATTACTAAATCTTACAAGTTGACTTTGGATTTTGTCATCTGGTGCAATTCACATCTGAGCAGGATGACCGTCTACAACATCCCTGTCATCTGGATTCCAAATGGTTCATTCTGTATTTTAATAATTTCATCAGGAATAATGATGATGATAGCTATCATTTAAGTAAGCAAATATTCTCTCATTTGATCCCTACAACAACACTGGTGGGTAGGTGGTATTATTCCCATTCTGCAGTTGAGGGAATTGAGGCAGAGAGAGGATAAATGACTTGCCCAGGAACACACAGCCAGTAAGAAGTTTGAGGTTGGATTTGAACTCGAGTCTTTCTGACTTCAAGTTTAGCACTCTGTGCACTTGAGGATATCTTACACTGAACTGAAATCTTCCTTAATGAAATATCTACCCATAGCTCTTATTTCTGTTCTTTTGAGTGAACAAAAAAATTAACTCATCATCCAAATCCAGTGTGGATGATTAAAAGAATAGTGGTGCTACCAAGGAAAATAGGAAAATTATTACACATTGAGAAAAAAAGTGATGAATTCAATTTGTGAACATATAGAATTGAATCATCTTTGCATAATATTAGTATAAATAAAATTAGTATAGATGAACCCTAGTAAAAATGAAACTTGATCATAATGGATACTTTTTTGGATATATTGCTACAATCTTTTTGCTAGGATTTTAAAATTTTTGAATTGATATTCAACAGTGATATTAATCCATAGTTTTTGGAGGGTTTTTTTTATTTTTTTGTTTTGCTTTATTTGTTTTTTGCTTTATCCCTCTACGATTTAAGCATCAGGACTATGTTTGTCTCTTAAAAGGAATTTAGTGGAGAGTTTTCTTAATTTTTGAAAGTGATTCATCTAAATATATTCATTATTCTTTAAAAGTATGATTGAATTCACCTATACATCCAAGATTATTGGTCCTGGTAGTTTCTTATACCTAGTTCAATTTCCTTTTCTGAAATTACATTGCTAAAAGATCTCCATTTGATGTTCTGTTAGATTGGGATTTTATATTTTTGTAGATAATTATCTTTTTAGTAAATTTTCAATGTCATTCTTTTTATCCCTTCTCTGTTATGGTTTTACATTTTTGTGTTATTAATTTGATTTTTTTCTTCCCTTTTCTTTTGAATTGGGCTAAAGGTGAAAATATAGGGGACACATGCATATGTTAAATCTCCCAAACTATAATTTTTAGCCTTCCTCCCAGTGAAAAGTGCCTCTTTGCATAGATGGTGTCAACGAATCTCTCGATTAATTTTACATGTATGTACTGTTTTGTGGACACACAGAAAGCTGTTTAGTCCAATCAGTCACTTCACTCGAACATCTTAAAACTTTTCCCTAGATAAATAGATTCAGATTGCTAAAGCAGGAAAGGACCTTTAGAGACTATTTTGTCCAGTTCCTTACAGATGAGGAAACTGGGATTGAGAGAGTTGATATGACTAATCCAAGGTCACATAGGTAGTAATTGGCAGAACTGGGAACCAGGTCTACTTACTCCTGATTCAGTGCTTTTCCTCTTTACTGTATAATATAGAACTTGTTTTCCATTAGAAATAGAGAAAAGTTAGGAGTCATCATAGTAGCCAATCAACAAGTATCTATTGCAAGCTATTATGTGCAAGGCACTATTCTGGGCACTGTATGTCCTAGAAATAGCTAAGGTCATAAAAACAAAATCTGCAAAGGAGGGAGCATAGAGAGAGTAGGTCAGAGAACCAAGGAATCAGCCTTGGGATCACACAAAGGAAGAGGAAGAAAAACAGTACTCATAGAAAAAGGGATGAAAGGACTGATCATACAATAGGAAAGAAAAATAATCACCTATTAAGCACCAGTTCTATATGGCAGGCACTGTGCTAAGCACTTGAGAAATATAATGTCCTTTTATCCTCACAACTATTGGAGGTAGGTGCTATTATAATATCCATTTTACACCTGAGGAAACTAAGGAATCCAGAAGATAAGTGACTTGTTCAGGATCACACAGCTAGTAAGTTTCTGAAGAATGATTTGAACTTAGGTCTTTATCACTCCGGGGCCAGCTCTCTATCCAGTGAGCCATCTAGCTGCTTTGAAACACGGTGAATTGCATAATTTGAATCCTAAGAGATCTTAACAGAAAGGAATAGTAGACTGAGGCTAACAAGAAGTTCAATCATGATAAAAATATAAAGTCCTTAATTTAGGTTAAAAAAAAAAAACATCTAATAACAGGATAGATAGAAAGAAGTTTGTATGAAAAAAAGTCCATGGATTTTAGTGGACTATAGGCGCAGCTTGACTCAGTCAAAAAAACCAATGCTTGGGCAGCGGCTTCCAGAGGTACAAGGAGATGTTTCCACTGTACTTTGCTTCACTTAGAAAACATGAATAAGCAAAAAGGAATTGAGTGCTTGCTATGTGTTGGGCACCATACTACAGATGCAAACACAAAAGCAAAGACAGTGCCTTCCCTCTAGGAGATTATATTCTATTAGGGAGAGACATATCTGGGATATTGCATCTAGTTTGAGTTGGCACATTTCAGAAGGAACACTGACAACCTGGAGGGTTGTTAGTTAGGAAACTATCCCAAACAAGGACTAACTGCAAGAACTAGGGTATTAGAGAGAAGAGGAAGGAGAAGAGAAAGAAGAGAAGCCCTAAAGGGGGGGGAAAGTGATAATAATCTTGAGTTGACGTATTGGAAAAGATGTTTTCTGCTTACTGCTGGAAAAGAAAACTAGAAGCAGATGGGAAAGGCAGATTTTGAATCAAAGTAAGAAAAACTTCCTAGAGTTTATAGCTAAACCAAAGTGGAATGATATCCCTGAGGAATTAGTGAATCCCTTTCATTATAGATCTTCAAAAAGAAGCTGGATGATTATGCCCAAACAAGAGATTAAAAAGGATTGCAGGAAGCAAAAACAGATAATTTTGATTGCTTGAAACTATAAAGTTTTTGCCTAAACAAAACTAATGCAGCCAAAATAGAAGGAAAACAAGAAAGGGAGGGGGAGGGAGGATTTTATTGCAAATTTCTCTGAAAAAAGACCTCATTTCTCAAATATCAGGAAACTGAGCCAAATTTATAAAAATAAGGGCCATTACCTAGTTGATAAATTGTAAAAGGATATGAACAGGCAGTTTTCAGAAGAAAAATCAAAGCTATCAACAGTCCCATAAAAATGCTCTAAATCACTACTGATTAGATATGCAAATTAAAACAACTCTGAGATACCACCTTGTAATGGCAATTTAAAAGGGAAGACCCTTACCATTCATTAGAAGGCCCATGGGACCTGCTTAAATCACCTGGAAGCCTAAACCACATGTGGTGGGAGGAGCTGGCTGAAGAAGAACAGGAAAGGTGGAATAGAGCTGTTAGGGAAAGGAGAGTGGACACAGGCCAGCAGGCATAGCAAGGCTCATGTTTGTTTGTGGGAAGTCCCTGGCAGGGCGAGGGGGAAGGCTTGGGAATGCCTTTGTCCCCAGCAGTGCTAGTGTGTATCTCCTACACATTGACTTCTTGGCTACTATGAGGGATTTGGCTTTCTGGTGTCAGAATAAATGTTTTTTTCTGCCTCCTATATGGAGAGTCTTTTATACTTCATAATTCATAACGATGCCAGCATATTCATAGCCATCTTCAGTGCTGTGAATATTGTCTGAAAGATACATACCTTAAACCCATCAAATTGGCTGACAGAAAAGAAAAATGACAGATGCTGGAGGGGTTGTGGAAAAATTGGGGCACTGATGCACTGGTGGTGAAGCTATGAACTAGTCCAACCATTCTGGAGGACAATTTGAAATGATACCCAAAAGGCTATAAAACTTTGCATAGCCTTTGACCCAACAATACCACTACTAGGTCTTTATCCCAAAGAGATCAAGAAAAGCTATTTGTACAAAAATATTTACAGCAGCTCTTCTTGTGTTGGCAAAGAACTGGAAATTGATGCTCATCAATTAGGAAATGGCTAAACAAGTTGTAGCATATGATTGGGATGGAATACTATTATGGTATAATAAATGATAAGCAGGGTGGTTTCATGTAAAATACTGAGTAGTTCATCTCTACCAAATTCTCTAAACAAAACCAGTATCATTCTGTAATGTTTTGAGAAATATAAGTTAAATTCCATAAATAAATGTCATTATGACAACGGTCTCATTAATAATTCTTTTTCTTAGCCACAAGTGAATTTCTCCTATTTCAAGCAATTTTTCATACAACAAAATGACAATATAACCAAAAATGCCATCTTCACTGAAATAGGATAAGAGCTAAAGACATAGACATGAAAAGTGATAAATCTTTTTTTAAACAAGGTCATTAGGAAAAACATACTCACTGAGACAATCTAAAGGCATCATCAAATAGCTTTATTCTGTCAGTGACTGGAATAGCCTGTATAAAAATTGCAAGTTAGAACAAAACTTCAGGATGAAAAAAATCAATTTTTTAAAATGTCAATTAATACTTGATAAACATTTATTGTGTTTGCTTTTAATAAGTGGTTGCATCATTAACATGGTATCATCTAAAGTAAACTGGCCTTAAAAGTCCTAGTCCTACCATTTATAAGGTAGGTGATATTTGGATCTCAGTTTCCCTCATCTGTAAAAGAGGGTAATAATATGTACCTTGCATATCTTATTGAAAAATAAATCAATAAATCTATTTTTTGAGACTTCCATGGTAGGTATCTGCATCAAAGGGTTGTGAGAAAAATGCTTTGAAAAACTTTTAAGTACTCTACAAAATGTGAATTATTACAATGAAATCCAATGGGTTATTCAATTTAAGGGATGCACAATAAATACTTCTTGATTAATTATACCAAATGGTACTTGAAATAATTGTCCCATTAGTTGGATCATGCAATTATTTTTAGGGTGCTTATTTCCAAGGTATTTGACCAATATATATTATGGGGGAGTAGGATAATAATGTTACGCAATAGGAAGAGTGTTGGACCTGAGTAAGTGAACCTGGGTAAGGAGACCTGGCTCTGAACCCCAGGCTGGGCTCTATCTAGCTCTGTGAAAGTCTTTTAATCTTTATCTGTCTCAGCTCATATTTGCATAGTACTTTACAGTTTGCAAAGAAAGCATCCTACACATACTTCTCAACTATAAATAAAGATAGTACTTGCACTTTCTCACTGGGTTACTTTTTATAGAGATTTGTCAACTTGGAAATGGCGCAAATAAATGGCACTGTGGATAGAGCACTGGGCCTGGAGTCAAGAGGATCTGAGTTCAAACTTGGACTGAGAAACTTACTAGCTGTGTGACCCTGGGCAAGTCACGTAACCCCTCAGTTCCTCATCTGTAAAATGGAGACACACTGGAGAAGAAATTGCAAGACACTCCAGTATCTTTGCCAAGGGAAACCCCATGGATATAGTCCATGAGAATCCAACACAACCTAACCACCAAATAACAACTTGGAAGTCCTATTGAAATGTGAGCATTAAGCATCTACCACATGGGGAAGCAGTAGAGGAGTTAGCCTCTAGATGGTCAGTTTCTCATGTCAGTTGGTGCTTCTGTGTCACTGTGGGGTTGGAGGAGTGGAGATGTCCTTCTTTAATAACCTGGAATACTCAGTGTCACCCATCAGTTTTCTCCAAATAACCTAGCACGATACTAACGGGTTTCCCTTCATAATATCCTTTTAAGTTTCTCTCTCCAAAGTCCTCATTGTACTTTATTTGCATTTGTAATAAACATTTTCCTTCGTTTTATCTTGTATACAATTGCAGTCTCCGGGAGAGAAGCCTTGCTTCTTTCTTGTCTGTTTCTTCCTAAGCCTCAGGGCAGTGCTAGGTTAAATTGTGAATAATCAGGTAAATATTTGATGAGTTGAACTAACTTGGAAAGGATAGCAAATAACTCTTGGTTTTTCTGGTTAGATGATCTACTACAGCTTAAAGACTTTTCATACTTTTCTTATATTCAATCTGTTATTGTTTAGTCTGTTTGAGTCATATCTGACTCTTCATGAGCCCATTTAGGGTTCTCTTGGAAAAGATACTAGAGTGCTTTGCTATTTCCTTCTCCAGTTCATTTTACAGACAAGGAAACTTGGCTTAAGTGACTTGACCAGGGTCACAAAACTAGTAAGTTGTCTGAGGCCAGATTTGAACTCAGGTCTTCCTAACTCCAGGCACAATGATCCAACCACTATGCTACCTCTTACATTCAATATTTAGAAGAATTATGGAAACCCTTAAGCAGATTTCTCTCCATCTTATTTATTCAACCAATTGTGTTTTTCAAATAAATTATTTCACTGAAGTTCTTTAACGAATAAACTGACGATTGAAGGGGAGAAGCCAGTAACGTAATGACCAGTTTTTTATGGAGAAGAATGTTTTTACAAATTAATACATGTTTGACAATTTTGATGAGTGCTTGGAAAACTAACGAGGTTTTTATATGCTTTCTTTTTCAAATTCAGTAAAAAAAATTAATATTTTTCAATGAACTGGAGAAGGAATTTTGAATTTGGTTGTAAACTCAAAATAAATAGATTTTTTAAAAGATTTAATATGAGAGTATTTTAGAAAAAAGAAGCTTGTTTTGTTTTCTGAAATGGAGCTCTTGGAATACTTCTATATAACAGAGTCAAGTGAAAAGATCAGCTATAGAGGCAAGAAACTTGGGTTCACACTTGAGGTGTTCTGCCACATAAAATGATAGGCACATTATCTCCCTCACAAGGGTTTTTAAATGGGGAAAGCACTGTGAGTAGCAATTATTATCTTTGTGGGGGTAGAGGGGTGGAATAAGTCTCAGGAAATGAGGCAGGTGAGAAAAGAATCTCTCATCTCCATTGTTTTTGTGTAGAAACAAAACCATGGTGTGGGTCTATTATATCATGAACCATCACCAAACGGGGGGCACTTAGATCATGCTAGAGGCTAAGTGTAAATCCATGTCCTACATCTGTTCAAATAATTGTCACATTATCCCTCCCCATCAGGAAATTCTATCATACTAACTTTGAAGAGTTAGAGTAATAAAGCTCCTTTGTTAGCCTTTAGGAGTCTGATCCTGACTAAATACAAAGAATAATACTTACAATTTTATGTAGCGCTGTAAGGTTTGCATTTATTTCTAGAAATTTACAAAACTTTGTAGTTTTACAAATATTCTCTTACTTTATTCAACCCTGGGAGGTAGGTGCTATTATAATCTCCATTTTACAGATAAGGAAACTGAGGAAATCAAAGGTTCAGTGACTGGCTAGTATCTGAGGCTGAATCTGAACTTTTTGGTCTTCCTAGCTCCACCTAGCTGCCTCATTCCAAACTACTGAAATCATATCCAAAAACAACTAAAATGTCAATAAATTTTGAAGGAAAAAAATGCAAGCACCATTTCACAAGGTCAAGAGGAAATCAACTGTCAGGGGACCAAAACAAATTCTACTCTCCCAACAATATCCCCGGTAGATATATTCCTATATAGTAGGAGTTCCCAACTGTGTCATGGCATTATGCCACTGGCAGCCTGGTGAAGTTGATAGATTCCCTCTTAGAATAATGTTTTAAATTGCAAAAATAAAATACATAGAATTTCAAAGGAAAAAAATTAATGAATATAGTTATCGGAATTTTTTTTAAGTTTACAGACCCCAGGGTAAGAACTCCTACCTAGCCTCCAACAGGTAAAAGAACACAATACATTGTTTATGTAAATAATTAAAATGTACAAATGTAAAGGTTGTACAAAAAGTTGTACAAATGTAAAGTTGTTTTCTTACCTTTGGTTCTTTTTCAAGCAATAAGCTTATTTTCTTCCAACCCAATTGATCATAATTAACCATATAATATCCAGTTGTATTCAAATTTAAAGTCAACCAGTCATGTTCTGAATCTGACAGTTGCATTTCAGGAAATATTTCTGCAAAAGATTTTTTAATATTGTTTTTAAACATACTTTCTCAACAGTATTTAATGTACATACTAACATTTACACATTGTCAGTTTTGAATCACAGATGTACCAAAGCAAAGAGAGTACAGGTGGTAACTCAATGACTTCTTGATTAAAATGGAAAACTCCCCATTCAATTATCTTTTTTGTTGTTGCATACACAGTACTTTTCAATGAAAGTTATATTCCCATTACAGATTTACATGCTATTTTCATTTCATTTATACACACACACACACACACACACACATATATATGAACTATTTAAAAAAAAAAGTGGGGAAAAGATACTTACTGCTGCTGTTATCTAACCAGACTAATGGTTGTACAATTCCACTTTTCATCCAAGTAATGGGAACAGTCCATGTTTTACTTATTGGAGGAAAAATGAATATTTGGTTAATTTTCAAATAAAATAAAATACATTTCAAATCAATAGAAAATGAAATGTTAAAAGAGAAGATAGGTCACCAAATTTTTGCTCTCCTTGTCTCCTTTTTGCCATCATGATGTTCCTACCTTTCTGAGAAAGCATCCTGCCTTCTATTTGTATTTCCTTCTTCCCTCTCATTCCATTCTGCATTCTTCTCTTAACTTTATACTTTGTCATACTTAGTTATAAGCAAAAAGGTCACCAAGGACACTGTTAGGAGAGCTATTTACATAGGATTTTTGCTGGTTAATCTCCAAATGGGGTTTATGCTACATATTCACCTAGCTGGCTTCTGTGAAGGATGCCAGTTGACTGCAGACATACACAAAAATACCCATGACAACTAGATTGTAAGATAATTGAAGATGGGAATTTATCTTATTCATCACCGTATCCCTTTATAGTACTTTGTTTGCAATGGGTTCTCCCAGATATTTGTAGAATGGAATTGAATTAGATTTCCCCACCATCACCAAAAAAAAAAAAAAAAAAAGGGGGGGGGGAAGGGCAAGCTAGTTAGGAAAAAAACAAATCAGTCTCACCCTAGCTTCAAAATATTTATCAGCCTGAAAAATGTTTAATAGGCCTTCCCATATTCATTTATATGAACAGAATAATTTCTCCAATGGCAAATAAATACCAGTCTTCTGAAGACAAGACACACACTAATCGTATTTTATAGATTTTGCCTTCTTATCAAAATTCTTACTCTCCAGCTTTCTGTGGGACTCAGCTAATTTGCATGAGTATAATTAAGGTTTCCACTTATTCTCTAAGATATTACTGTTCCTTTACAGAGAGGTCTTGAAGAAACAATACAGGTAATAATATCTGCCTATTTCATATTCCATGGGATGCACATAAGGCAACTCTTTCTTGGGCACTGATGAGAATGGGGACAATCCCCAATGAAATTTAATTGAAATGTATTCATTAGTGTCACTGTTTTATAACAATTGGAACTGAAAAACAAAACCAGCTCAAGAAATGGTAATGAACTTTCACAAATTCCAATCATCTGTGTCTTCTTTTACATTTGTCTACTGCAGCCTCATTGTTACTCCTAGTGGTCAGGGGAAGAAAGACTAGTTTCCTATACACCTCCTTTGAAAGAGAATATTTTGTCTCTCAGAAAAAGTAAACTATGGTCACTCTTAAATCTCTCTATACTGCTGCCTCTACCCCCATGTGATGAATTATTGCTGTCTGAAGAGGGAGAGATACCAGTAAAGTTCTAAGCTGATTGATGTGCCTCTAGCTTCACTTTGCATTGACCCCCAAGGGAAGAATTACATCTCCCCCCTATACCCATGCTGACCATGTTCAGCCCTGCAGGAAGACGGTCCTGGTCCATGGCCTACAGAGCGACAAACAACTGCTCCAAACCCAAGAGAGTAATAAGGGTAATCTTTTCTCATCTTTAGCACCAGCTGAAGTATCCATCTGAGCACAACTCAATCCCAAAAAAAGATAAAATAAAGAAGGTCAAGCTAATATACTTGTGGGAGGGAGTCATCTGGTTTTTATCATGAGAGTGGAAAAATGGTTTCTGGTTGACCATGCCAGTAGACACATCTAACGTTATAATTGGAAATCCACTCTGGTGTGTCCATTTCTCCATTATGCTTTTTACCGATGCTGGCAAGAGAACTTCAGTCTGGTTGTCTAGAACCTGTTTTTTAAAAACACAAAATCACACAAATATGATGTAATAATAACCTTTAGCAAAGAATCCTCTTTAAGAACTTTCTTTCCTGTCCTACCCAACATTCACCGCAGATCAACAAGTTAGGTTCCCTGCGAAATCCTACAACTGGATTTAGTCCTTGGGTTTTTTGGTCAATGCTGGGTAGTCTGTCTTTCCTTATATACATCTTGATAGTGTTCTCCTATAGTCTTCTGGTATGAGTAAAACTCCACAGACACCTTTTGGATGTTCAGTTACTGCACCATACCAAATTACCACCCAAAGGACCATAAGAATTTTCTATCTGACTTACAGCTAAAGCCATACATATGTTATCTTTCCCATTAGAATGAGCTCCTAGAGAGTAGAGGCTGTCCTATTTTTTTCTTTTTATGCCCCCACCCAGTACATAGAGCATTGCACATAGTAAGAGCTTAATTAATGTGTTTTTTTATTTCACTCCAATCACTGGACATATTAAAGATTATATAAGTAAAAAAGAAAAATTACCATTTGCATATGATTCCACAGATCATCTTGATCAGAATTTGAGAATGCAAATGTTTTCAAATATGACTGGAAAAACAGAAATTATGATTAAATGAATGATAACAGATACTCCCCCAAAATAGCATTCACTCTTCAGGAAACTTCAGTTTTTCCAGACTTACTTCAAGTCCTCTAAAGAACAGATTCTCACCGAGAAAATTTGACATCATCCGGATTACACAACTTCCCTGAAGCACAAGAAAATCAGGACATATTATTTGAATAAAATTTAAGGACTTATGGCCAACAACAGTCATTTTGTAAATATAATCAAATGCCTGAGTATTCAACATACTCAGCATATGCTAAAAATGAATCCTATTTTCCCTCATAGTGTCCATATTATCTTTTAAAAAGCTATGAGAGTGACCTAAAGCTATCCGTGAGTTGAAGTTTAAACTTCAAGTATCCTATACTTTAAAAAATCCTAGCACAAAAGAAGTTTAAGTGGCAAAGTAGTAGCTAACTGTTTACATGATAAAGAGATTCTCTACCTTACAAAAAGATTCCTCATACATTTCCTTGCTGCTTTAGAATTTACAATTAGTGCTGGGTACATATTGAGTAGGTGCTCTGTAAGAGGGCTATATGGTACAGTGCACAAAGAATTGAACTTGGAGTTCAGATGATGAGTTCAAATGCTGCTTAAAACAGTTATTAGCTGTGTGCACATGGACCAGTCCCCTAACTACTTTTAACCCCTTTCCCTAATATGTAAAAAAAAGGATAAAGACAGCACCTATCTCACACACTGTTGTTGTAAGGATCCAATGAGATATCACACATAAAGGGCTTTTTATCTTTTAAAGCACTATAAAATACTAGTTTTTATTCTTGATTATATTTGCAAAAAAAAATCAGTTTGTTCCTAACTTTGTCAAGGTCATCTATTGCATAACATGAGGTACATCCTCTGTAATGAAAATTTTACAATAACCAATTTGTTCTATAAACTATCAAAGCCATCCTTTAACTGGTCTTCTTAAAAGGTACATCACAAAATGAGATAAATGATTTCATTTACCTTTTTATAAATATATGGGTCAAAAAGGTTATTTATTTCTCTTGTTGCTGTGTAATTTTTGACTTCTGTGGATACAGTTCGGTGTTTCTTTGCATGGTCATCACTGAAAACATCTTTCATGAAATAATAATAAAAGAACTCATTCTGAAACTTGAAAAGTAAAAAACGAGTTAGTTCCAAGAAACATGAGAGTCAAAGTTTCTGAAGTATAGCCTTAAAGTGAGATCATTGGAGGGGAATAATACTCCACATGTTAAGTAAGAGTATTATATATAAATGTTTCTGACATAAATTCTAGTAAACCACTTAAATATAATCTCCTCTCTTCCTAAATGGGCCAGAAATATCAACATCAAAGGAAGGAAAAGGAAGGTTCTAAAGAGCAGTAGCAAAGTGAACAACGGTTCATAGATCTCATTAAGTAATTCAATTTTATCATGGGTCCTTATGTCTTCTATGCATCTATCACCTACATAAATTAAGGGTGATGCCCCAACAGGGCCAAGAAATACCTAGAAACAATGAGCAAAGTGAAACAAGGCAAATGGACCTCATCGTCTTTACATCTTATATCTAGTAAATAGGTAGTTTTGCACAGTAGGTAGCCAAAAAAGTAATGTAAGAACCATGGAGGGGGCGGAGCCAAGATGGCGGAGTAGAAAGACGCACATACACTACCTCCAAACCCACTGCCCATAAAATACCTGTAAAAAAAAAAGAACCACCGGTGAATTCTGGAGCAGCAGAAGCCACAGAACGGAGCGGACGAGATTTCTGCTCCAGAGAGCCTGAAAACCTCTCGCAAAAGGTCCCTCGTGCCCCGGATCTGGAGCAGAGCCCAACCCAGCCTCAGCGGCGCAGGGCCGAAAGGAGCAGATCCGAGCAGGCTTCAGGGACAGAATCTCCAGCAGCCGTGCGGGTCCCTCCACCCACAGGTGACAAGGGTCGGTGAGAGGGTCTGTTTGGCAGGTCGAGAGGGGAGTGGGGTGCCCCCATAACTCAGGCCCCCTCGGGAGGCAGCAGCGGAGGTAGGAGCAGACCAGGGCTTCCCAAGCAGGCAGGACCCTGGATACATTGTTGAAGGTCTCTGCATAAATCCCCTGAGGGAACAGAGCCCGTGAGGCAGCCCTGCCCTGACCTGAGCACCTGAACTTAATCTCACACTGAACAGCAGCCCTGCCCCCGCCCAAAGCCCTGAGGCTGGGAAGCAGCATTTGAATCTCAGACCCCAAGTGCTGGCTGGGAGGATCTGGAGGCGAGGTGGGGGTGGAGAGGACACTCAGAAGTCAAGTCACTGGCGGGGAAAATGCCCAGAAAAGGGGAAAAAACCAAGACTATAGAGGGTTACTTTCTTGGTGAACAGGTATTTCCTCCCTTCCTTTCTGATGAGGAAGAACAATGCTTACCATCAGGAAAAAAACGCAGAAGTCAAGGCTTCTGTATCCCAGCCCACCCAATGGGCTCAGGCCATGGAAGAGCTCAAAAAGGATTTTGAAAATCAAGTTAGAGAGGTGAAGGAAAAACTGGGAAGAGAATTGAGTGACATGCAAGCAAAGCATGAAAAACAAGTAAACACCCTGCTAAAGGAGACCCCCAAAAATGCTGAAGAAAATAGCACCTTGAAAAATAGGCTAACTCAACTGGCAAAGGAGGTTCAAGAAGCCAATGAGGAGAAGAATGCTTTCAAAAGCAGAATTAGCCAAATGGAAAAGGAGATTCAAAAGCTCACTGAAGAAAATAGTTCTTTCAAAATTAGAATGGAACAGATGGAGGCTAATGACTTTATAAGAAACCAAGAAATCACAAAACAAAACCAAAAGAATGAAAAAATGGAAGATCATGTGAAATATCTCACTGGAAAAACAACTGATCTGGAAAATAGATCCAGGAGAGACAATTTAAAAATTATGGGCCTACCTGAAAGCCATGATCAAAAAAAGAGCCTAGACATCATCTTTCATGAAATTATCAAGGAAAACTGCCCTGAGATTCTAGAACCAGAGGGCAAAATAAATATTCAAGGAATCCACAGAACACCTCCTGAAAGAGATCCAAAAAGAGAAACTCCTAGGAACATTGTGGCCAAATTCCAGAGTTCCCAGGTCAAGGAGAAAATATTGCAAGCAGCTAGAAAGAAACAATTCAAGTATTGTGGAAATACAATCAGGATAACACAAGATCTAGCAGCTTCCACATTAAGGGATCAAAGGGCATGGAATAGGATATTCCAGAAGTCAAAGGAACTAGGACTAAAACCAAGAATCACCTACCCAGCAAAACTGAGTATAATACTTCAGGGGAAAAATTGGTCTTTCAATGAAATAGAGGACTTTCAAGCATTCTTGATGAAAAGACCAGAGCTGAAAAGAAAATTTGACTTTCAAACACAAGAATGAAGAGAAGCATGAAAAAGTAAATAGCAAAGAGAAGTCATAAGGGACTTTACTAAAGTTGAGCTGTTTACATTCCTACATGGAAAGACAATATTTGTAACTCTTGAAACTATTCAGTATCTGGGTACTGGGTGGGATTACACATACACACATGCACACGCACATGCACACACACATAGAGACAGAGTGCACAGAGTGAATTGAAGAGGATGGGATCATATCTTAAAAAAACGAAATCAAGCACTGAGAGAGAAATATATTGGGAGGAGAAAGGGAGAAATGGAATGGGGCAAATTATCTCTCATAAAAGAGGCAAGCAAAAGACTCATTAGTGGAGGGATAAAGAGGGGAGGTGAGAGAAAAACATGAAGTTTACTCTCATCACATTCCACTAAAGGAAGGAATAAAACGCACACTCATTTTGGTATGAAAACCTATTTTACAATACAGGAAAGTGGGGGATAAGGGGATAAGCAGGGTGGGGGGGATGATGGAAGGGAGAACATGGGGAGGAGGGAGCAATTTGAGGTCAACACTCATGGGGAGGGACAGGATCAAAAGAGAGAACAGAAGTAATGGGGGACAGGATAGGATGGAGGGAAATATAATTAGTTCTTACACAACATTACTATTATGGAAGTCATTTGCAAAACTACACAGATTTGGCCTATATTGAATTGCTTGCCTTCCAAAGGGAAGGGGTGGGGAGGGAGGGAGGGCAGACTGGCAGACAGGGGCAATTAGAACGCTCGGTGTTTGGGGGTGGGGGGAGGGGACAAAAGGGGAGAAAATTTGGAACCCAAAATTTTGTGAAAATGAATGTTAAAAGTTAAATAAAGGAAGAAAGAAAAAGAAAGAAAGAGAGAAAGAGAGAGAGAGAGAGAAAGAAAGAAAGAAAGAAAGAAAGAAAGAAAGAAAGAAAGAAAGAAAGAAAGAAAGAAAGAAAGAAAGAAAGAAAGAAAGAAAGAAAGAAAGAAAGAAAGAAAGAAAGAAAGAGAGAGAACCATGGAACTTACTTCTGGAAAATATAGAGGGCTGTGACTGGCAAAGAGTATGCCTGGCTTCCTTCAAGTCCCAGCTAAAATCCCAACTTGTATGAGAAGTCTTTCTCGAACCAGCTTATTATTTAGTGCCTTCCCTCTGATGATTTTCTCTAATTTATTCCATATATATTTTGTTTTACATAGTTGTTTTCATATTGTCTCCCCTGCCCCCATTAAGACTGTGAGCTCCTTGAAAACAGGGACAGTCATTTTTGGTCTTTCTTTGCAACTCTAGCACTTAGCACAATGCTGGTACATAGTAAGCCCTTACTGATTGACTGTTTTGGCAATAGCATCTAAAAGTTATGTATGTGAAATGATCTCTATACTAGGAGAAGGCAAAAGGGAGAGAAGAATGCCTTCTCTATGTTTCAGATTATCAGGAAGAATGAAGTATTCCCTGAAACAAGAGATGAAGTATTTCAAGCAGGAAACAAAGGAGAAAAAAGGCAGGGAGGAATTCCTTTCTCAGAAAGTATGTGAAACAAGAAAGAAGGGGAAGATGCCATTGAACATTGGAAGCCATAGCAAAGAGATGAATCTTTTGTATCATCTCTAGACAAAACAGGACGTGGACCCACAGGTACTATCAAGTGAAAGATTATGCAATAATATTTCAACTGGAGCTTAGTAGTGATTGATGAATCCATGCTAAGGGATATTGAGGCAACTATTCATTAACCATTTGTAATATAAACAAGGATGTCAACAGTATACTTGGGTGATATATCCAAGACGGGATAGACTCTTCCAAGACCTGTCAAACTCACTATCCACCTCTGGTGATCAGGGGGAGAGGGGAAAGAAGGGGAGGGAACAGGAAGAAATGATATCATTAAAACAGGAGTTCTTAACCTTTTTTGTGTCATGGGCCCCCTTTAAAGCAGTCTAGTGAAGTTTATGGATACAATAATTGAAGGAAATGCTAAGTTTCAGTTAGAGAGCAAAACTTAAAAAATAATTTTTCCCATCCAAGTTCATGCCTCACGTCTACATGTATGTATATATAGAAGGCATATAGATATAGACCTAGACAAAGAGATCACTAGATACAATATAGAAAAAAGAGCTAATGAATGAACCAGTGATTCATAAGAGAAAATATCAAAGAAGTGAATAAAATTTATGACCTCAGGTGTCTACATAGAAATGCACAAAGTGGGGAGTGGGAGTTGGAGGGAGGTAATAAATTATGTGGAACCGCAGATCTTTATACAAGGATGCCAATCTGATCTCAAAAAATATCCTCAAGATACATATGGTAGGATAGGACTCAGGACTGTAATTTGAGTCTCGATCTGGATATAATATAAAAAGAACAAGACAGATAGAAGGAGGTGTGGATTGTTAATGTGCGTTGTTGTTATTAGCTCAATTTACATAGTACTTTAAGATTTGCAAAGACTTTTCCTCACAACAATCTTGAGAAAATGTGAAGATTATCATGCTCCTTCAGAGGAAGAAACCGAGACTTTGAATGATTAAGTGAAGTGCTATGATCACACAAGCTAGCTGGGTGTCATCAGGCAGGTTTCAGACACCAGGTCTTCTGACTCAAAACCCCTACTATGCTGCCTTTCATACACTAAGATCACATGCTCATTAAGTGTATCTTCTCCCTTAGGGTGAGAAATATGAAGGACAGCATTTGTGTAAGGATTAACAGGTAGAAAAGAAGCAATAGGTTTCAGGGGGATATACCTCAGACTCCCTAGGCAAAAAGAGGAAATAGATGAAAAATTTAGGAGACAGGACACAGAAAATTTAGAAAAAAAAATATGCCATAGAAGCATGGTAGGAGAATGATAAGGAATTTTAACTATCTGGATACCCACTAATGCACTCTCTTCAAGAAAGTTTCTCTGATAAGGGTCTCATTCCCAAAATATATAAAAAACTGTTTCAAATTTACAAGAATAAAAACCATTCTCCAGCTGATAAATGGTACATGGCTATAACCAGGCAGTTTTCTAAGGAAAAAATAAAAGTGATCAATAGTCATGTAAAACTACTCCAAAACACTAATAATTCGAGAAATCCAAATTAAAGGTTCTGCCTCACACCTATCAGATTGGTCAAGTTGATAAAAAAGGTGGAGTAGCTGCAGGAAAATAGGCACATTAATGCTCTGTTGTTAGAGCTGTGGACTGATCCAACAATTCTGAAATCCAGAAATTTGGAACCATGCCCCCAAAGTTACTAAAATGTGTATATCCTTTGACCAGTAATACCACTACTCATGAAGATAAAAAAAAAAGATTGGGTCCCTTCTGTACAAAGATATTTATAGCCAACACTTTTGTTTAGCAAAGAGACAGACTCTAAGGGGATATTCATCAAATGGAAAATGAACAAATTATGGCATATAAATGAAATGGAACATTCTTATGTTGTAAGAAAGGGTCAGTTTAAGAAAAACTCGAGGAGATTTCTATGAAATAATGCCGAATGAAGTGGACAGAACCAGGAGAACATATAACAATGACATTGTAAATAAAAACTTTGACTCAAGAACTCTGATCACAGTAATAACCAACCATGAGAGCAGAGGCTAACACTTGTTCGTTTTTTTTGGTCTACCTTATCTCAGTAACTGTAAAGATGTTCCACCTTATGTATATAGAAGTTAAGGTGGGTGGGGAAAGGGAACACAAGCATCCTTCCCTCTGATCAGAATATTCCTATTTTTTTTTCTTTTTGACTAAAGTACTATGAACACACACATTTTCTAAGGGGTGAGATGTGGGGGCAGGGAATTTCTGAACTTTTTAATAAACTTTGAGCAGTCTGACCTGCCAATCAGAAAATAGGCTTAGGGTAGATGAAATTGTGATGATGCTAAGGTGGGCTCAAATAAGGATGGGAAAATATGATTTGGGTCTAACACTAAAAATCATCTCTATGCAAATGATTCCCATATCTTATGTCAAACTCCAGTTTCTATCTTGAGTTCCAGTCCCACCTTACCATAATTATCTATTGGACACTTCAAGCTTGGTCTCTAGATTCAACAATCCCAAAGAGAATTTATTTATCTTCCCCCACTTTTTACAGCTTTCTTATTTCAGTTCAAGGCACCACTATTCTTACAAGTCTCCCACTTTTCATACCTAAGCATTATATCTTTGATTGTTTACTCTCTTTCACCCCATTCTGTTGTCAAATCTTGTTGCTTTTATCTCTACATCTCATATCTATTCCTTTCTTAACTACTCACACAGCAACCATGTGAGTTGAGGGCCTCATTATCTTTCCCCCCGGGATTACTATGTAACCTGGAGAAGACAAGGCAACTTACCAAAGATCTTCAAGGAAGAGAAGGAAGAGGATCCAGCAAAGGGAAAGAACAGAGGGCCGAGTACTGAATCTTGGAAGGCTCCCACAGTAAGAAGGCAGGAGGCAGAAGAGGATCCAGAAAAGGAGAGAGAAAAAGAGTTTAAGTCAGTGTAAGAGATTCAGAGTGGTTAGTGCTGAAGAAGCTAAGGAAGGAGGGTACAGTAGGAGCAATATCCTAACTCCTGCCTCCATGCAAGTTAGGCTGGTTTTTCCTTAAAGGGTACTGAAATCCTCAAAACTTGGTTGACTCAAGTGCCTAAAGGCTCAGGATGTTGACATCATTTCCTGGTCACTAGAATACAAAACATCCATGAGGAGCTCCAGGGGCTTTCTCTGGTGTTTGGCCAGAGGAAAATGGGCAGCCCAGGTCCTTCTCTCAGCTGAATCAGCTGGAGGTGCCCTCAATGCCTATTCATGATGAATATCCTTTTCCTGCCACAGATAAGTAAATCTTTTGTTAATTGTTGAATGACCCATAAGTGTCTCATTTGTTCCTGTAGCTAACCTATCAGGAGAGTGAGTGGCTTAAATTAGGCCCAGCCCAAAAGAGGAGTGGAATGAGGCAAAAAAAAAAAAAGTCCAAGAGGGTTGAGGACAACAACTGAGAAGAGGCTGTAGATTAGGGCATTAATCCTGTTTCACAATATATTAGTGTAGTATAATATTTTCTACAAGTGAAATTCAAATAAATCAATTTGGCTTCATCATATACACTAAAACCATTTCATATTAAGATACAACAATGATATATAAAAAATATTTTGTTTTTCTTTTTTTTTAATGAACCTATGACTTGAGAATGAGAGCTCCTTTGTGGAACTCTCCCTATAGGTTGGGGCTTTTTCTACCACTTATTCTCTTAGAGGCTCCCTACAAGCCATGAGAGGTTAAGTGACAGCTAGTGTGTGTCAGAGGTAGGACTGAAGTAGCTAGGTAATACAATGGATACATTACCAGGCCAGATTTGACCTCAGACACTTATTAGCTACGTGACCCTGGGAAAGTTCCTTATCCTCTGTCTACCTCAGTTTCTCCCTCTGTAAAAGAGATAATAATAACACCTACCTCCCCAGGTTGTTGTGAGAATTTGAGATAATATTTGCAAAGCATTTTGTAAACATTAAAATGTAATGTAAACGTTAGCTATGTTGAACAAATTAGATTTAGATCATCAAGAGAATTTCTTCATTTAATCAATATGGTAAATTTCAAAATTTATGTAGTATTATTGGCTATTCATATATACTCAAGTAATATAGATGTGACAAAAAGTCAAGATTTTAATAAACATAGATTGGTAACTTCAACAAACAGAAATTCAATTGAATACTTACTTTGAATATTTGAGGATCAAAGTCTTTAGAAATATAATATTCAAAATAACTTGCAAATCCTTCATTGAGCCAAATATCATTCCACCACTTCGCGGTAACTAAGTTTCCAAACCACTTCAGATACAGAGACAAAGAAAAAGGACTTTTACATGTCATTCATATTCAAGTCTCTTTGTATTTTCTTACATTCAATATGTATATAACATTAAGAAATATTTTTGCTTTAGTTGGTATGTACAAAGAACCTAAAACTGCAATTTAAAATCCTCTTATGTTTTCAGTGTTTTAAAGATGCCAGCCTGCATCTCTTGCTCAAAGATCAAAGCCTCAATCCCAATTCACTCTGGAGCTCATAGACTGGACAATAAGTCCCCATCCACCTAGCACAGGTAGATTTAAATACTAATCGTTTCTCTTTTACCCAGGAACCCTGAGGGTCTTCTCCGAGTTTGATTTTTTTTTTTTTTTTTTATTAAATGGGCTATCCCTTGATCAACTAGAAGCCTGTTCATTGAATGGCTGTATCTCACTCAAAGTGAGAATGCTATAAGACGTTAGCCTGAAAGGGCAAAGGTCTCCCACTGCATTCGGGGCCATCTCCAGGTCATGATGAATATCAGGCCACTAGATCCAGATGGCTCAGGAGAAGAAGGTGAGGTTGGTGACCTTGCACAGCCCTCCCTCACTCAAATCAAAGTCAACCGCAAGTCATGTCATCATCTTGATGTCATGGTCCTCATTGAGAAAGGACAAACACAACAACTACACAAGGATGCCAGCAATGAGCAACTTTGTAGCGATTATTTCTTAAAAAAAAAAAAAAGACTCCCTTGAGATCTGGACATTTTTAAAAGCATGTCCAATGACATTTACTTTTATCTAAAAATGATCAATTTTAAATCAAATATTCTTGAAGTACATCCTTTCTCAGTTATCTACTCCCCTCTCTCTCCCCTCCATCTCTGTCTTTTAAACTTTTCTTTGTTCGAATCTGATTTCCTAGATGTAGAGATCTTCTGCTACAGAGACTTCCTTCACTGGTGAATATCAGCAACTCATCTATAATTTGCAGACAAGTTAGAGAGTTGTCTGAGGCACTGAGGTTAAATGCCTGCCCGTAGTCACATGGACAGTATGTGTCAAAAGCAGGTATTGAACCCAGCTCTTGCTCACTCTTGGGTCAGCCTTTTCTTCTCTATACCAAGATATCGCTCCATTGTATTTAAGAGCAATTCTTTAAGTTAAGTACAATGGAATCCCTTTATACAACTGATGTTGGGGAACCATACAAACTTTATGATATAAATCAGGCCATTTTATTGTATGTATTATGTTTCAAGAGACATAAGTTGATATGCAAACTTGTATAACCCGTGTTGTTCAGTCATGTCTGACTCTATGAGACCCCATGGATTTTCTTGGCAAAGATACTGGAGTGGCTTATCATTTTCTTCTCCAGTGTGTCGTCATTTTACAGATGAGGAACTGAGGTAAATAAGGGTTGAGTGACTTGCCCAGGGTCACACAGCTAGTAAGTGTCTGAGGCCAGATGTGAACTCAGATCTTCCTGACTCGAGGCCTAGTGCTCTACCCACTGCCAACACCTAGCCATCCATTATCAATATTAGGGGCTTACCTATAATTATTTTCTTCTTGCACTTAACAAAAAGAAAATGTCAACAGATGATAGAACTAGGGAGAGAATAAAACAGTTTTTCCAACCTGCCAGTTCATCTTGTGACATACAATCAAATTCCTAAAACAGATGTGATGTACTAATATCTGGCAGTCTGGGTTCCATAACCACATCCGTGACAATTTGGGGATATTGATTAGACTTCATATTGCCACCTTATTGAAAGTTGTGTCATCTGGAATTTCATTCACATACTACTTTTTACACCCTCTTAAGGAGTTCATAATTGGACTGTTCTTAATGCTCTCTGAGCAAAGGTGTAGGTGGAAATCTGAGCTGGTACACCCCCCACCACCAAAAAATAAAAAAGAGAAACGACTAAATTTCTAAAACCACCACGAGGCATGACAAGATTCTCCTCATCTTTCACCATGTCAATAGCCATCCTGAATGTACTTTCTTATAAAAATAGAGTTTAAAAGAATAAACATATTTTTTGCTTAAGTTACTAAGTTATATTTCCTTAACCAAAATTTGTGGGGTCAGTTGGGAGTTCAGAAATAAATATACATTTAATTGGATTATAAGGTCCTGTCAATGGCATTGCCTTATTCACTTTCAAATAAAAGCACTGATTATATTCCAACATCTTTAACTGTTACATACATAGCAACTTTTTTCTTTGTAAAGCAGCTTTAGAACACTTTCAGATTACATTTTAAAGGAGCATTTTATCACATACCTGATGGGCAATTTCATGTGTGACAGTGGACAAAATGATGGTTTTTCTCTCTGGGTAGTCATCCTCCTCTTGTATCAACACAAAATCATCAAAAGTTATTAGTCCCCAATTTTCCATTGCTTGTGTGTTAAAAATAGGAAACCCGATGAGATCTAAATGGATTTACATTGAAGGAAAAATTAAAGCATTGCCTCTTAAAAAAATACAAAATTTTAGGGATCACAAAAATGGGACACATGTACAAAAATATTTATAGCAGCCCTCTTTGTGGTGGCCAAGAACTGGAAATCAAGGGGATGCTCATCAATTGGGGAATGGCTGAATAAATTGTAGTATATGAATGTAATGGAATACTATTGTGCTATAAGAAATGATGAACAGGAAGACTTCAGAGAGGCCTGGAAGGACTTATATGAACTGATGCTGAGCGAAAGGAGCACAACCAGGAGAACTTTGTGCACAGCCACGACCACAGTATGCGAGAGTTTTTTCTGGTAGACTTGGAACTTCACTGTAATGCAAGGACTTAAAAAAAAAAAAAATTCCCTGTTAGTAGCAGCTATGTGAAATGATCCAACATCTGAGAGGCCTGGCCCAGCACTGAATGACCGAGAGTTTGGACCAGAAGAGAAACTTCAGAAGACTCCACAAAGGGAGAAAAGGAGTTTCATGACCATCAGTCAGAAAGTACCCCTTTACCTTTATATATTTTTATTTATGTTTCATTTACAAGTTCTCTATATCTGTGATCATATCTCTACTGTCTCTAAGGAGCTTGCATGAGCCCTTGATTTAATAAAAACTAACAATAAAAAAAAAATTCCCAACGGTTTTTTAAGGCAAAATGCTTTCCACAACTATGGAATTCAATTGCAGAATGTAGCAGATTATTTTCTTTTGCATTACGCTTTAGTTTGTTATATGATTTCTTCCATTCATTTCAATTCTTCTATACTGTGGTGAAAATGTATTTAATAGGAATGTACGTGTAGAAGCTATGTAAAATTGTATGCCGTCTCGGGGAAGGAGGGAGAAGGTAGCGGGGAGGGAGGGAAAAAGAAATCTAAGTTATATGGTAGTGATTGTGGAGTACTGAAAATAAATAAAATTAACAAAAAAAATACAAAATTTTGTTCTTGCACATACATTATAAGAATTTCATGTTCATCATTTTGTTTGTTTAATGTTCATTATTTTTACCTAATAAAATAACAAGATACAATTTTCTTATTTGTTCCCTATTGTACCATGCAAATCAATTAATTTGGGAAATGTTTCCCTATTCAAAGTCTCCCAATTGCCTCTGAAATGCATTACAATGAATTTAACAAACTATATTTCAAGCACAATTTCAAAAGTGTAACATCCTGTGGAAGAAAAAAATGTTTAATTATGGCTTTATTCAAATATTATGTGGAACATGAAATATTTACCATCTTTACTTTTCTTTTAAATCATGAGAACAGAGAAATGGACCCTGTAATTTCTAATCCTGTGCCATACAACCTGAAAATATTCCATAAAAATTTTTGTAGAAATTAATGGAAACACATGATTCTACTTTCACACTGTAGAAGGAAATAGATCTGAATTTGGAGTCTTAAGATCTGGATTCAAATCTGGCTCTAATACTATTTGTGTGACTGGGCAGGTCACTTCTCTAGGCATCAGCATCCTGATCCACGAAAGAAGGGTTAGATCTTGCTTTAAATTCTATGCTCTACCCAAAACTGGAACATTAGCATCTAGCCTGAGCACCATGGAAAAAACAGTTGGAAAGAAGGTTATTAGAATGAGACAGGGAAAAGCTAATGTAATAAGTCAGGCTGACAATTAAGAATGTGAGAGAAGGTCTAAGAAATGAGTATTTATAGAAAGTAGGAAGTTTTACTAGGCCTCCTCATCTCTACCTCCTGGCCTCCTTGGCTTCCTTCAAGTCACAACAAAAATCCCACCTTCTACAGGAAGTCTTTCCTGGTATCTCAATGCTAATGCCTTCTCTCCACTAATCACCTCCAAGTTACCCTGTATATATTTTATTTCTACTTAGTTGTTTTGCAATATCTCCCCGTTAGTCTGTGAGCTCAAGAGAAGGGATTGCCTTTTGCCTTTCATTGTGTCTCTAGCACTTAGAACAGTACTTCCCACATGCTAGGTGTTTAAGAAATGTTTACTTACTGATTGACAATCATAGAACACAGAGTTTTTAAACCGGTATGAACTTTAGAGATCATAAAATCTAACTTCAATTTACAGATAGGAAAGTCAAGGCCCCTACAGATCTATAAAATGACTTGCCCAAGGCCACATGGAGAGACAAGAGTGGAATTCCGGGCTTCTGACTCCCTTTGCAGGGCCCTTTCCACTAAACCATGATGCCTCCAACAATTATATATGTGATCCCTACGATTGAGCGGTTTTCTGAAGGTTCTGAGGGTGGGAGCTCCATGGAGATCAGCACTGAAATAAATGGGAAACTGTGGTAATGAGCCACAGAAGATTCCTTGGTACTACTCTTTGGCCTTTGACCAATGTGTATCAGTACTCCAAAAACAACTTAGAAGAGAAAGATTCGCTCACCTGTTTTTGAAAGAGGATAACTGACATTAAGTAAATCTTCCAGCCTTGAGAAGATAGGGCCTGCAATAGATAAAGCAAAGTCTACTCCACCTTGAGCAACTGCATCTTTCCGAGCCCAAACCCGTACCTAAAAAAACCAAACCAAACCAAACCAAAAAAAAGATCCATCAAAAGCAGAAATTAAGACAAAGGACCTGTTTGGATTTGATATGACAACTTGTTTTCTGTGATACTGCTTTGAGAGAATATCATTACTCCCTTTCTTAAGGAAAAAAAATAGCAAAATACTTAAATAGATGCATTTAAATATATGCATAAAATCCAAGAGCACCTATACATGTATGTGATCTCTCTTTCCATGCCAGAGAAAGGAGATTAAGGAATAGACCTGTGGTTTCATTGGTAGAGAGAATTCCAGAGCAAGAAAACTCCTTCTACCAATTCACGTTGGCATCTTCCTTGGAAATACAAGCTTTATAAACCTGCCTAAAGCATTGACAGCTTCAGTAATTTGTCCAGTAAAAAAGCCAAGCATGTATCAGTCAGGACTTGAACCTAGGTTCTTCCTGCCTCTGAACTTATCCTTTCTACCAGGCTTCCTCTTATTTTATGAAAGTCTTATTCTTATAATTGTATTAATCTCCTTAAGAAAATCTATTCCTAGAGTAAAGGCTAATTCTAGGCAAAATTGTGACAGACTGTTTGTCTTTGGTGGCCCGGTCTTTTAACCATTCTCTTTCTAGCTAATGCTAGACCTCCCCAATCTGGGCAGGTCATCGTTTCTTGTCTGCCAAACCTTGGCTTGGGACCCTCCTTCTGATCCCTAGCTGTCTTGGGCTTGTCATTGCCATACTCATTTCCTGATTCTTTTAGGTCACCTCAACCACTGACACTTAACTATCTTGAATGTCATTATGCAAGTCCAGGCTCTCTGCTTTACCCCAAGGTGACAATTAGCAAATTTAGTAAACCAATTTATGTTCATTGGAAGCTAGGGAAAGGTCACCAGCACATCTCCTTCCATTCCTTCTCCCCAACAATTCCATTGCATGAGATTAAACTTAAGTCCTTGATCTCGTTTTTCATTTGGACTAACTAGCCCCTAAATTTGTAACTGCATTTCTAGCGGCTCACTTGAAAATTCTTGTATGGTACATTTTAAAAGTACCTTAGTATGTTGGAATTGTAATAAAGCTGCCCCCAGCCTCAGTAGTCTAACTTCCTTATAGGTCTCATTGAACAGCAGGTCCACTGCCCCTCACTGTGGGTAATCACATGTGCAGTTTCACTGAGTCAGGGACCCCTCCCCTAAATGGGTGCTTGGCCTAGTCAACTCCCTGTTACTAGATATATCTGTCTTTCTTGTTTTTATCTGGTGCCCTGCATATTGAACTTCTTTATCAGATTTGTATCTCCCAGAATATAGGCAAATTTACCTACAGTTGGCAGCAAACAGTGGATTCCAGTTCATACTCACCCATCTTTCCCTGGATGTGACTATCCTCCATTATAGTCAACCTCCTGCCCAAGACTCTTTGAGGGTCCTTTTCAGCCTAAAGAAGCTACCGAAGTTGAGGCTTTCATCCCTTTTCCCAAGTGAATTTGGGCCCCAGCTCTTTGAGGGGGGGAAATGATGGAATCCTAATAAAGCTGCCCTCAGCCCCTACATTCTAACCTCCTTATAGGTCTCATTGAACAGCAGATCTAACTAACTAACCCTAGCTAACCACTGTCCTCAGATTCAACACATTTCTGAACTCACCTCAACATGATCACATCATCCATTTAGCCCAAGACAGGACCACAATACCTAACTATCCAACTTGACCAGACAGGACCACAATGGCTAGCCAACTGGAGGGCAGCATGACAAGAATGTTTAACCACCGAACCATAGAAGGGACCCCTCCCCATTACCTAATCCCTTAACAAACCTCTCCTGCTTTTTTAATATTCATAATTTTTGTTACGTAATTGCATCTTTACCCTATAAAAATCCTTCCTGCTTTCTCTAAAACTGCTGATTCCTCTTGGAACTTAGCTTGCTTCAAGAGAGGCCTCAATGTGAGGATTGGAAGCTCAATTCCGTGTGGACGGTCTCGGGCGGGTAAAAGTGGGACTTCTAAATCTTAGAGTCTTACGAGGCCCTCCATGAACAGCAGGGATTCGAGAAGGTCAGACTGAGCTAGCTCGGCTAGCTCGGGTATTTCCGCCTCTCCCCTGGAGATACGTGATGGGTGGAGTCTCCCTGCCCTCGAGGTCATCCTGGATCTGGGCACACTATTGTTATCTAACAGCACGGTATTTAGATGCAAACTGTGTGGCTGAAGGTTAAGTAGGATTGAGGAAGCCTGAAAGCTCTCTTAGCACGTGAGGAGCCAAGAGGACAGGAGGACAGTAGGCTCCGCTTCTCTTCTTTCCTCTCTCCCCTCCCCCTCTCTCCCCGCTTGTACTTCTACTTCCAATCCCTTAAGATCTTAGCCTCCTTAGGAAATCTCTCCCTCTTCCTCCTAAGGAAGACCACCCTGCACTTGTAACTAGACCCTGAAATAAAGCTCAACCCTTGTTCGACTCTGGAACGTCCTTTCTCTCATATAAGCATCCGGTTTTGGCCAGCCGAAGACCTCGGAGGTGAGGTAAGAAGACTCGGGTAGCCCACACAGGCCTCTAGGCCTGGCACCTCAATCTCAATAAATGCTTGGATTAGAAGTGGTCTGACTGAATTCTCTGAGATAGTTCCACCATAACACATCATGAAACTGCAATACTACTACTGTCAGTGCTGACCTGAAGTTAAAAGGTGAGTAGCCAACTCTTTAATGCCCTTAATCCTTTCCTTACCACTCCGCCCACTCCCAAACCAAAGAGGAAGACCAACCCTGGATTCTATATCTGACAAGAACTAGGAAATACACAAGGGAAGAGGGTATTAGAAATACACTCAGGGTATGTTGGCTGCCCTGAGCACCAAGAATGACTTGACATACCTACAGTCAATATGCATTGTTACTATTTCTTGAAAAACTTATTTACCTCTTTGCCCCTTTCAGTTCCGTTGACATAACTGTAGTCACACACAACGAATGCAGTTATATATGTTGACATTAGGGGAGTTGTTTCAAAGGCGGTAACCGTCCATTTGCTTCCCTTTGCATCTCTTTCAGACATCACTAAAGAAAGTCATTGATTTTAGCACACTGACAACACAAATCATAAAATATATATCAGCCATGAGATGTAATTTCACCTTTCTCACTTGCCCATGCTAATATTTACCTGACCACTTCTCAATCTATCTCAATGGTTCATCAAGTTTCCCTCTTCACCAGTATGGGTTGACAGATGTTAATCATAGACCAACAAAAGCTAAAAATTAGAATAACATGGTACAGTGAAATGAGTGCTGACGCTGGATTCAAGGCTTGGGTCAGAGCCTCTTTAGGCAAGTCACTTAACTTTCTCAGGTCTCTGGAAACTAAAATTAAAACAAACAGGGGTTGAACTAGAGGTTTTAAGGTTCATAGTTGCTCTCAATCTATGATCTTCAGATACACATACAACTCTGCTGGTTTCTAGACTAGCCACTTTCTAATGGTGTTTGAAATATTGTCAGTGCCTAAAAGATATAGTTAAGGAACAGCTCCACCATTGGTGTGGCTCAGCTGCTTCTGTCTTAGTGGAAATCTAGTGAAAGACCCAAACCAAGGTCCATTTCATGGCAGAAAGGGATATGGACAGTACAGTATACCTTTTCCCAGTTTTAGGTAAACCTAGAACTAAACTCTGACCATAAATATGGCATCAATGAAGACTGTGCTAAGGGATACCCACTATGTGGTTACCTACATTTCCTAGGTCCACCTGATGGATATCTACAAAAAGTAGGCAACAATTGAGTTGCACAACTGAATCATTTTAAAACTTTCATACATGTACATTTACTTACCCATCACTTTATGCTAGTGTTTGTTAATCCATCTTTGGATTCATTGAAGTTTTGTTTAGTAGCTCACTGGTTATGAGGCCATGGTGAATTATTAGAAATGTACACTCTCCAGGGAAATGATCATAAATGTTCTTACAAAATAAAAAACCCAAATCATAAAGAAGCATTCCTTACCTAGGACTGGCATGTTGGAAAGAGCCACATAAGCAGGATGATGCACAATTGTGATACTGAAGGTTGCCTTCATAGCTGGCTCATCAAAACAGGGGAAAATTCTCCTGGCAAATGTTGGTTCCAGTTGAGAAGCAATCAGAGCCCTGGATTAAAACATATTGGTAGGAAATATTTATCTTCTGCTATCTTGGAGTTAGAAGAGACTTGGCTTAAAACAGATACTTACTAGCTTGGGACACTGGACAAGTTGTGCCTTCTGAGCCTCAGTTTCCTTATGCATAAATGAGGATATTAATAGCCAATGTGCCTATCTTGAAGGGTTGTTATGAGGATGAAAGGGGAGGATGGATACAAAGGTTTTTGTAAAACTTAAAATTCTAAATCAGTATAATCTATCATTACTATTATATATTATCAAGCTAATTGTTATTAGCTAAAATTATCATTATTATAAGCAAATATATTGGAGAGATACTATATTTAGAAGATATTTATCTTTCTTAGGAGTGGCCTTAGCAGAATAGGAAGTACGGGCTTAAGAGTTAGAAGCCTCAGATTCTAGTCCCGTGTCCAGCATTTAATACTCATATATCTTTGGGGAAGCCATAAAAATCTCTTAGAGCCTAAATCCCCTTATTTGTAAAACTGGGACTAAAAATATTTAGGGTAATAGGATGAAACTGGATAATATGTGTGAGTGTCCTATAAATTCTAAAGTGCTATTCAAATATAAGACATTATTGTCATTTTGCAGTCAAGGGTTGGGAATGCCAAGACACACATCTATGCAAACATACTTCAAGGCTGACCATCCTGAATTTTATATAATGTTCCTGTAAATGAAACCTGTTGTTTGTCCATCATTCTTGAAAAGGACCATGACATCAGAGAGGTAATGCCATGGCATTGGATTTAAGCAGGGGAGGGCTGTGCAAAGTCACCAGCATCATTCTTTCCTCCAGAGCCATCTGGGTCCAGAGGCCACATCTAGATCAGGAAAACTGGAGATGGCTCCAGATGAAACAAAACCTAAAGAAGAAACAAACTATAAAATACATAGAATGTAATATTTGTTACATGTAATAAGTATGTTACACCCTTTGTAGTTACATAATCTGTAAAAACCAGCCACAGTTCTTGTTTTAGGTGGACTAGACTAAGACTTGAACCACTAACATAGCTGCCAGGTGGCATAAGTACAAAAATCCACTACACAGCAGTTCCCTCAGCCTTCTGACCAATACACTGTCACAGCTGGCCAAAGCAGATAGGGAAACTGTGCTCAAATGAATCAGTGTTATACCTTAGTGAGCATCCCTTCCATTTTATGACTAAACAAACCTCCCTTTCTTAACAATTAGATGGTTTGCAGGGGCAGCTAGGTGGTGCAGTGGATACAGCACCAGTGCAGGAGTCAAGAGGACCTGAATTCAAATCTCACCTCAGACAGTTGACACTCACTAGCTGTATGACCTTGGGCAAGTCACTTAACCCCAACTGCCTCATCCTGGGTCATCTCCAGTCATCCTGATGAATATCTGGTCACTGGATTCAGATGACTCTGGAGGAGAAGTGAGGCTGCTGACCTGCACAGCCCTCCCTCACTCAAAACAAAGTCAAGTGCAAGTCATGTCATTATTTCTCTGATGGCATGGTCTTCTTCAGCAATGAAGGATGAACACACAGATGGTTTATGAGTGTCTCATTTCAATTCTGAACTTAAAGCACCAGACCAACCTGCATTAGGTCTGACCTGAGCAGACGAATATAGGCAATGGAGAGTGCCAGGACTGGAATCGGGAAAATCTGAGTTCAAATCAGCCCTCAGATACTTAATAGCTGTGTTATCCTGGGCAAGGCACTTTACCCTGTTTGCCTCAATTTCCTTATCTGTAAAATGAGCTGGAGATGGAAATGGCAAACCATTTCAGTACCTTTGTCAAGAAAGCCCCAAATGGGGTCACAAAGAGTTGGACATGACTCATATGACTGAACAACAAAAACAGTGAATATAGAGCTATAATTATCAATAGGATTTAGAATCTGAATTTGAATTTGGGGTTGGCTACATATTACCTATGGAACTTTTTAAGCATCTCATTTCACTTCCATAGAGAGGCCTCAATTTCCTCCTTTATAAATGAGACAGCCTAGATTCCAATTAGTAGTCTCTCAGGTCCTTTCTAGATCTCAGTCCTATGAAATCTGGATAACTTAATGCAGAAAGAGCTCTCCCCCATAAGTTTAGTGCTACATTGTCAAGTTCTCTCATTATGGTCTCCCCTCCTTGCGATGGAAGCCAGAAAATGATAAAATCATAGACTGTCAGAGTTGGAAAGAATCACAGGGCTCATCTGATCCAATAACAAGAAAGCCTTAGGGATCATTCTCCCACCCCATGAAAATGAGTACAAATTAAAGTATGAGTTCAAATATGTTATGAACTCAGTTACCTAAAGATCTTGTCTAGCAAGGTCTAAACAACATTGTTGGCAAAGGAGTAAATAAGACTTTTCAGTAAGTTGTCAAAAAAAATTCCAATACACTCCAAAATCAAAATGCTTAATATAGCCAGATGTTTCACCCAATGATGAGTCATGTTTGTTTGTCATTTGTTTTCAAAAGATTCTGGACCTGATCCTTTGTTGAACAAATCATGTTTCAGAGAATAACAGCTAATATTTATATAGCTTTTCTAAAGGTTTGCAAAGTTCTTTACATATAGCATTTAATCCTGACAATCATGCTGAGACACAGGCTCTATTATTTTCATTTTACAATGGCAATGAAGGTCAAATTTACATATGGCTTGGTTGTTCAGTCATTTTTTCAGTCTGACCCTTTGCGACCCCATTTGGGGTTTTCTCAGCAAAGACAGTGGTGTGGTTTGCCATTTCCTTCTCCACCTGATTTTACAGATGAGAAACTGAGGCAAGGAGGGTTAAATGATTTGCCCAGGGTCACATAGCTAATAAATGTCTGAGGCCAGATTTGAACTTGGGAAAATGAGTCTTCCTGATTCCAGGTCGAGTCTATCCACTGCCATCTAGTTGCCCTTACATATAGCTACAATAGATATCTGAGGCAGCTTGACTCCAAGTGCAACACACTCCCCTCCATGCCACTTAATTTTCTCAACCACTCAAAATGTATACAGTCTACTAAGAGGCAACATGGCATATTGGATAGTACTCAGGATGACTTCACTTTCAATCTCACACATTTACTATCATTAAGCTAATGGTCAAGTCACGTGACCCTCCATTCCCTCAGCTGAAAAATAGTGATAATGATACTAGCAGTAACTATTTCATAGCATTATTGAGAGGCTCAAATGTATGTAAAGCATTCTGCCAACTTCAAAGCATCACACAAATAATGGCTCTATATTGATTACCACCATGGTCACAGTCTGGTGATAGGACTATGGACAAGTACTTCAGCGGAGTTCATTGATTTCATCTCGATGGTTCCAAATTTGTCCTTAATATTTCCAGTCTTCCTCTAAGAGCACATCCAAATTGGTAGGCCAAACTAAAATCTTAAATACATCAAAAGAACCTCTGATACAGATTATGTGACCTTGGAATCATCACTTCTTGCCTTCAGTTTCCTAATATCTAAAATAAGAGGGTTAGACTATATGATCTCTGAGATTTCTTCCATTTCTGACATTCAGTGATTCAGGGATTCTATATCCATGCTCACTCTATTTATACCTTTACTAACCTCAGATTATAATCATAACTTTCTCAATTTTTCTTGTTTCCAAAAAGAATCCCTATTTTCTTAGTCTTTCATCATTAGCATAATAGTAGTAGGATAATGTTGTGAGAATTGTTTAACCACCCCTTTTTGTACTTGCCCTACTACCCCTTTCACTGATTCTTGCCTAGATGGGTTTCTTAGTATAAACACTCCCCTGCTCTAGGAAGTTGTAGCAAAGAATCTCTCTCTTCCTTTCTCTCTCCTCCTCTTCTCCTTTAAGCTCCAGGACCCCAGTTAGATGCTCTGGAAAAACACTTCAGTGTTAAGAGTTATCTCTCTGCTTCCCTCAAAAGCCTCTTCCCAACTGCATTTCTTTTAAGTATATCTAGACTAGTAAAAGCTTGTGGCTAGTGCTATTTATAAAGATAAAATTTATATTATATGATTTATTATAGATAAAAATATATTTTCTGATTTTATTCTAAAACAAAGTTAAAACACTTTCCTCATGTCCAGAGGGATTTTCTGAGATAACTCAAGGCAGGAAAGGTGATATAAGATTACCACTTAGGGCTTAGTAGGCCAGGAGGGTTTGAGCTATACAACATATATCCCAATATTCCTCATATCTAATCAGTTCAAATAGCTATGACTTCAATACAGAACCCCTCTTTCTTAAAGATGGCTGCCTTTGCCTGTAATTCCAGCTCCAGGAGCCTTGTTCACAATGGGTATAGTTTATCATTGCTTCCATCAATTGCTTCCTTTCTAATTTACTCAAGAGACTTGTTTGTCCCTCAAAAAGGGATCACCTGGTGTGGCCATATTTTTTACAGTTTGTTTAGTGCCTCTTTACTGGTCCCTTTTTCTGTGATTATGTCTTGGGCTTTCAAAGACTAACACTAGCTGCCAGCTAGTTATAATGTTATAATGGAGGTGAGTTTTGCTATTGCGGCTGGAATACAGAACAAAGTTCATCAGCTCCACTGTTCTCCCTCTATGGTAATAAGCTTCACTGAGGCTAATTGAACCTCACACACATATACATGTACATATCTGTGTAAATATATATATATATCTATATATCTTAAATACAATATGTGTGTGCAAACACCAAATAAATATAAAATTTTCCTTCATTGGAATGTAAACTCTTTTGTGATTTTTTTCACCCTTTGTATCCCCAGCACCTAACACACTGCCTGGTACATAATAGGTATTTAATAATGCTAGTTGATTGATCATAGCTTCTTAATGACTTCATAAAATTTGAAGTTAATTAATTCAGCCTGCCTAGCCTGTGCCTCCACTCATATTGTATGTTCATCCTTTGTTGCCAAAAGACCATGCCATCAGAGAAATAATGACATGACTTACACTTGACTTTGTTTTGAGTGAGGGAGGGCTGTGCAAGGTCACCAGCCTAACTTCTCCTCCAGAGCCATCTGAATCCAGTGACCAGATATTCATCAAGATGACTGGAGATGACCAAGGATAAGACAGTTGGGGTTAGGTGACTTGCCCAAGGTCACACAGCGAGTGAGTGTCAAGTGTCTGAGGTGAGATTTGAACTCAGATCCTCCTGACTCCTGCACTGATGCAGGAGTCCACTGCATCACCTAGTTGCCCTCCCCTACCCACAAAGGAAAGGAGGAACAGGTATCTAGAAACAGCTAGAATGACTAACAGATACACACTATTGTCCTCCCCCTCTACATACACATTCTTCAGAGGAACTTTCCCAATCCCCATGTGTATCCTTACCTAAGTCAAATGATGCCAATGATCGTTCTACTTGGTG
The DNA here is from genome assembly GCF_028372415.1 of Notamacropus eugenii. Lineage (NCBI taxonomy): Eukaryota > Metazoa > Chordata > Mammalia > Diprotodontia > Macropodidae > Notamacropus > Notamacropus eugenii. The sequence goes on along the minus strand of NC_092874.1, from coordinate 336,409,338 downwards.
GCAGTTGCCCACGGGTCCTAGCCTCTATTTCTGTATAAGATCACATTACCACATATGCTGCTATGCCTTTAAGAACCAGAGTAGCACGGGATTGCTGGTGGAGTTCACAGATACATCTATCTTTGCATACTTTGAGTATACCATGGATATAAGGGCTTGCATGTTATCAATAAATCCTGTAGTTAGGTTTAAATACTATAAAGCTGTTTTTATTATTTTTAGATTCAGAAATACAATTTATAAATAAATTATGTTTATTTGAATATAAAATAAATACTAAAAATAGTTTAAGACAAAATATCTGAACAGTAAAAACATTCATTTACAAGTAATGGAGTTATTTCGTCTAGGGAGGGATGTAACTACAATTCAGATTTTCCAAAATAAAGGAAGGTAAGTTACTTTCATTGGGGAGCTTGAAGGTTTCCATCTCCAAACTCTTTCATCCATGTAGCATACAAAGAAAGGGAGTAGTCCTACTTGCTAATCCTTATTAATTTTACTAATCGTTATTAATTCTTCAGCATTTTGAATTTCTCCCTATATGACTAGGTCCCAATTAATGTAAATAATCTCCCTGAAATAGTCATGCTATTTGAATTCATATGAAATATTTTCATCAGGCTGGAGTTAATCACCATATTAGACATAATTATAACTTCAAAGAGTACAAATTTGAACATATGCAACTGTTACAGGAGATTGATTACTTTTCTAATCACGATCTTGATAAATATTAATTACTGAACCTGGAACCTAAGGTTTGATCTGCTTCCTTATCAAGTAACAATGCCATGTGGCAGACAATGAAAGAGATCCACAGTGTCTCTCTTTCCTTGTGTACATCATGCACAGATGAAAAGTCACTCACATTCCACATGCTAGGTATACTGTAGCAGTATGGTCAATCACTGTTCTAGGCACTGTAATCCCAACTAGCCTTGACATTTTAGGCTCCTAGGAAACATTTTCAGGAAAGGCTCCCCTTATCTTCTGTCTTTTGCAAAACTGGAAAGATTACTGGATCAGAGAGTTTGAAGACCTGGAGTCTAGTCCTACTTAAGTAAGTCACAGGGTCTCAATTTCCTCACAGAGGAGACTGTATTTTAATCCTAGAGGTAATTGGTAATCACTGAATCTCCTTGAGAAAGAGAATGACATGGTCACACCTGTGCTTTGGGAATTGCAACTTGGCAGCCTATGAAAATGGATCTGGGAGGGGAGGGGCCAATTAGGAAACTTGCAGTAGTCTAGTAAAGATGTGTATGATAAGAACCATAGGACCATAGACCACAGAATTAGAACTGGAATCAACCTCAGAGACCATTTTGTCCAAACCCCTCATTTTACAGAAGAGGAAATTGAGGCTCAGGGAAGTAAAGTGATTCTTCCAATGTCACAAATAATAAGCATCAGGTGACATTTGAATGGAGCACTTTCCACTTCAAGGTCAGTGTGGTTCCTACTAACGTAAGTGCCTTCTCCTTAAACCAGTGTCAGTTCAGTATGAGTAAAGAGAAGAGGATAAATCTGGGAGGAGACTGACCCACAAAGACTTAGCTATTGATTGGATGGAATGGGTAGTGGTGGTGAAGAAGAAGAGTTGAAGATGATTCCTAAGTCTTTAACCTGAGTGACTGGAAGAAAGATAGAAATGGGGTTGTTAAAAGGTTTATAGATCTCTCTCTCTCTCTCTCTCTCTCTCTCTCTCTCTCTCTCTCTCTCTCTGGGGGGGAGGTTAATAGAGAAAGATGAATTCTCATTTGGCCTGTTGAGTTACAGATGCCAAGGGAATATTCAGCTGGAGGTGTCCAGCAAACGGAAAGATAAAGGCGAGATTATAGATTTTGGAGTCATCCGTATAGAATACCTAGAATTCAGAGAAGCTGATGAAATCACCAAGAACACACAGAAAGAAAAGAGAAAAGAGGCCAAGATAGAGCCTTGGGATACACTCATATATATGGAGCAAGATATGGATGAGGTTGGTGAGCCTGTAAAAAAGTAAAAACACATCTATCAGACTGGAAGAGAATTACTATATGGAAATGTCTCAAAAACACTGGGAAGAGGTAATACCCAGAAGGAGGAGGTGTTGGACATTGTCAAATGCTACTGAGAGTTCAAAAAGAATGATATTTAGCAATGAATAAGATTATTAGTGAACTTAGAGGGAGTTGTTTAGAGTGGCAAGGACAGAAGCCGGACTTCAGGGAGTTACTTTTGATAACTATTGAGTGCTTAAGTGAACACTTCCTACAAATTTAGAAGGTGAAGTTATTGAGATCACTGTGCATATACAGTGCTTAGAGTTTTTGCAATCCTTGACAATAATGTTGTTAATAACACTTCCAGGTTTAGCAGAACTTTTTAAGAATGGGTGGATGGCTACTAAGAAATCTGGATTTGAAGCCAGAAGACAGGCTCAGATTCTGACTCTTTTTACTACTTGCCAAAGTCAATCAGTTTGCAGTAAATCTCTAGGTTTTTTTCTTCTTCTTCAATAAAATGAAAGGAGAGTAGAGGTAATTGAAAGTCTCATCTTACTCTTAATATATGATTTGTACTCAGATTTCCAAGTTTGTTCCCTTGGGGACCTATTAATTTGCAAACATTCCCTGAAGTATAAATTTTGGAACAGAAAGGAACTTTAGTCCAAGCTCCTCATCTTAGAAATGAGGAAACTCAATATTTGAAGAAGTGAAGTGACTGACTTTAAGCCTCACTATGTAGAATCCTTGAAACTAAAAGGTACTGAGTACTCAGTACAAAAGTACTGAGTATTTCTCTTCACATTGTTGTACAATATTTTTAGGCTATACAAAACTAAGTAAGAAAACAGGTACAATAGACTGCCTATTTACTTTGCAATCTGGAAATAAGATAGAATCTGTGCTCAGACACCTAATTGGAAATTACTTCACCTCTCAAAATCAATCAATCAACAAACACTTAATATCTCCTTTTCTGTGCCAGATACTGTGCAAAGCGCTGAGGACACAAAAAGTTTCAAAAGATGTTTCTACCCTTAAGGATTTTACGATCTTAGTGGAGAGACAATATGCAGACAAACATATACAATGTAAACTACGTATAGGAGTTGAATCTCAGATTGTCATTTTTCTGAAAGGAGATGTTATAACGCAATGAATACTAGATTTGGAGTCAGAGAACCTGAACTTAAGATTCCCTTTCTGAAAGGGAATTTATTAATTTATTTCTCTGGTTCTTGTTTTTCTCACCTGTAAAATGAGAAAGTTTGATTAGATGATCTCAAAAGTCCCTTCTAACTCAAAACTTCAGATTCAGATAGATGAAAGAAAAGGGCATAGTAAAAAAGAGTGATAGAAATTAAGTGTGAAGAGAAAGGCTTTTTTTTTTGCACTAAAGAGGCTGTAGTCCACGCTAATCACAATTTTAGTGAGAGTCTCATGCCCAAAAATTCATCAAGAATTCATTCAGATGTAATGGAATATGATGGTGCTATAAGAAATAATAAACAGGTGCTATAAGAAACAGGAAGACTTCAGAGAATCCTTGAAAGACTTATATGATCTGATGCTGAGCGAAAGGAGCAGAACCAGAAAAACTTTGTGCACAGCAACGACCACAGCATACCAGAGTTTTTTCTGATAGACTTGGAACTTCATTGCAATGCAAGGACTAATTTTTTAAAAAAGAATTCATTCAGATCCAGAAACTTGTACAAGAAATTTTTTTGAAAACCTTAATACCAATAATACCATATAGAAGGAAAATACACACCTGCTATAAAACAAAAGGGTGTGACTTGTGAACCCACAAAAGATCAGATTTAATTAGAAATGTCTTGAGTTTAGAGAATAGAAGCCTAACAGACAGGAAGAAACGGAATTGGAGGGCATGTGTGAAAGGGGGAATATTTATTTGGCATTTTACATATATAAACTGCATCCCCAAGTGCTTTGTATAATTAATTGATGCAGTCAGAAAGCTCAACAAGAAATAAATGGATAGGAATTCCTCCTGTCTAAATTAAGAAGATGCCATAATTGAGCTTTCCCAAATGGAATACAAAGAAAAGTTGATTTTATACACGCACACACACGAACTCAGAATACATACTCTTGCTATTACTTTCCATTTCTAAAGGAAAAAGCCTGTTGGGTCAGAAAGTTAGAGAGGGAAGTAAAGTGCAGCTATGGGGTGAAAGTAGAAACTGAGTGCCCTTAGATGACTAGGTATGACAAACTAAGACAAATCTGCAATGCTTTAGAGAGTCCTGTGCCCTATGAAGAGCAGAAAGAAACTGATGTAAAAAGGAACAGATTTAACTGAGATGGAACCTCGAAAAGGGAGGACAAACTGCTGCCCAGGATTGAACTAAGGACAATTAGGGGGAACGAAGAGGAAGGAACAAGATAAACTGTATCCTTTTGGAAAATGGGAAGGAATGAAGTCAGATTTATCAAAGGTGAGAATGGCAATCCTGCTCGAGAGGGATTGGGAGAGATGAGAAGACTCCTCTGAAAGAAAAGAACTTCAGCTCTTGGATTGGAGAGATGGGGAAAGAAAGGCTGGCGAAGAGGACCAGAGGGGGTAGTCCTGAATACTGAATACTTAAGATGTCAGAAGTGAAGGGAAAATCTTGCATGGTGAGAGTGAAGATAGGTAGGGAAGGGGTATTGGAAAAGGGAGAAAAACAAAGTGGACATAGAAAGGAACCAGGAGGAGCAGCGAAGAGGATGAGGATCGGTAACTCTGAGGATGAGGATACTATCGCTTACCTAAGCCTTCCCTGGTCGGAATACAAATTGCGGAACAACCCATCCCTGTGGGTCTGGTTCACGAAGCCGGAGAAGTTCAACTGCAGTACGTAGTGGCGGCCGGGCTTCAAAGTTTCCTTCAGTTCCATCACCAGGTACTCCATCTCCGGGAACTTCCACAAGTTGTTCACCGCCACCTGGCCCACTGGCCCTTGCTCCCGGTCAGCCCCGAGGCCTTCGGGCAAGGGACCCAGAACCTTGGCGCCCTTGTAGTTTAGGCTGACGCTGTGGATCAGCACCCGGGTGGTCGGGGAGACGCATTTCACAGTGATGTTGACCTGCCCGCAGAAAACCTTCGAGGACTGTTGGACCTGGTTCGGCTGCAGGTGAACCCAGAGCTCCAGGTCATAGTGCAGTGGCACCACGTCGGAGGGCAGGCGCGGATGCTTCCAGGGTTCGGAGGAGGGCTGCAGCTGGGGCTCGAAGGTGGACGGGGTCGAGTGGTCCAGAGGCCCGGCGGTGGACAGGCTCGGGTGGTCCAGGGGCCCGGCGGTGGACGGGCTCGGGTGGTCCAGGGGCCCGGCGGTGGACGGGCTCGGGTGGTCCAGGGGCCCGGCGGTGGACGGGCTCGGGTGGTCCAGGGGCCCGGCGGTGGACGGGGTCGGGTGGTCCAGGGGCCCGGCGGTGGACGGGCTCGGGTGGTCCAGGGGCCCGGCGGTGGACGGGCTCGGGTGGTCCAGGGGCCCGGCGGTGGACGGGCTCGGGTGGTCCAGGGGCCCGGCGGTGGACGGGCTCGGGTGGTCCAGGGGCGCGGAGGTGGACGGGGTCGAGTGGTCCAGGGGCCCGGCGGTGGACGGGCTCGGGTGGTCCAGGGGCGCGGAGGTGGACGGGGTCGAGTGGTCCAGGGGCCCGGCGGTGGACGGGCTCGGGTGGTCCCAGGACCAGGAGGGTCTCGTGGAGCTCGGCCGGGTCCCAGGGGCGTGGAGGATGCTAATCTTACTCGCCTTTTTCTCTTCCTCGGCTTGCTGTTGGAGGCCCGCCACCTGGAAAGCCGGTGCGGCTCTAGTCACCGTCCTGGACTTCTCCGACGGCTGCGAAGATGTCTGACTGCAGCGGGCGTAGGAGGAACCAAGCACCGCCACCGCCAGCAGTAGCGCACCCATTACCACCATATTAAGGACGACCACCTTGCGGCTCAGGTAGAAGCCGGAGTTGGACTTGATTCTCGTGGTGTTGACTGAGTAGCCAGTGACCCCCATGTCACTGACGGTATTGTCCAGAGTGGTGAGACGAGCAGAACCTAAAACCTGGGGAAACCCCTAAACGCCCACCGCCCCACCCCAGTCTGGGCGGTCCCCCCCGCCCCTCCCACTCATCCTTTCTAATCCACACCCTTCTCTCTCCCTCTCTCCCCCTCCCCCTCCCTCCCTCTCCCTCCCTCCCTCTCTCCCTCTCTCTTTCTCTTTTTATTTCCCCCATTCTCCCTTCCCACCTCCAAGGAAGGTACAAGAGATGAAGAGGGAATGAAATGCTAATTTAGCCCCTCAGACTAGCGAAAGGGAACGGGGCAGGCGGAAAGCAGCTGCTTGCCCAGTGGCTGGATCCAAGTTCTTGCCTACCTCTCCCATCTCTGACCTCCTTCCAGGGAGGAGGAGGCAGGCGAGAAGCACCGGAGGCGGGGCTGAGTTCTACCTCCTCTGTCCTAGCCCAATTTAAAAAGAAAAGAGAAATATGAGGGTGTTTAGTTGTTGGGGGAAAGAGGGGGCAGGGAGGGGAGGGGAAGTAATGGAAGGGAGCGCCTAGGAGCGCAAGGGGAGTGAAATCTTATAGTGTGGGGTATGGATCTTCTTTAAGCCAACACTGGCTTCAGACGCTGTAGTACAGAGGTGTGCTGAGATGCGTAGGTTTTCCTGGTTGTCTCTAACCAGACCTGAGATTTTTCCCAGCTCCTAGTTGGGTGGGGAGACATCTGGTCACCAGTTTCTTGTTGTTGTCTGTCCTTCCGGAAGAGGCCATGACATGCAAGTGACTTGGATTTAAAGTGAGGGAGGGCTGTGCAAAGTCGCCAGTCTCACTTTCTGCCCCAGAGCTATCAGGGTCCACTGGCAAAGATATAGATCAGAACAACTAGAGATGACCCCCACCCTAGTTTTTAGGGTTCAGAAGAGAGGGCGTGCATTCCTGCGGGAAGGGATGTAACCTCCCTTTTCCTGGACCTCCGCAGACTTTTTTCAAGCTGGTGTTTAGGGACTGCTGTGTCTTCTATGCAGTGAGCCTAGGGATATACGGAGATGAGAAATCCAAGAAAATATATTAGTCAAACACGCCCAGCAGCTGAGTTCAATCTTCAACTTCTTTCAGAAGCCTGTTTTCTTTCTGCGTTAGGGGGGGTGTTTTTCCTAGAAGAGGAGGTTCGGTAGCGTTCAAGTATTTCAGGATTAGAGCTGAAAGAGACTTTTTTTTTTCTCACCATTAATAATTCGGAAAGTCGAGTGTGTCACCACGCAAAACTAAATCCTAAAGTTCTATGGGAATATATAGAGATAGTGAACTGGAAACTGTGATTTCACTGATACAGGGAACTCTCCGGTACCTACTAACCTTCTTCTGGTAGAGAGTTACCTAGAAGGATTGAGAAATTGACCTGACCAAAGTCACACAACGAGTAAGTGTGTGTGTGTGTGTGTGTGTGTGTGTGTGTGTGTGTGTACAGGATGAAATATAGGCAGTGAAGTGGAGAAATGAGACAAAGCGGAATAAAAGTTTTGGGCGGCAGATGGTGTCCTGGTAACATTTAAAGCTGCCCTGTTTGGTAAAAGCAAGTAAGAGAAACGCCTCGCACATAAAGACCTGCCGGAATCTGGTCTCTTCCCTGAGCTCCCCAGTCAAAAAAACAGTCGGCTTTGATCTTGTTGAGGAATTCCTCAGCTCCGAGGTCCTGAGATCTTCCTGGACAATAATTCCTCTCAAAATAAATGAAGTGAATATATCAAGATGCAAAGCTAGAAGATAGAAAGTTGAATTCACATCAGGGGATGGGCAGTTGCCATGTGGCTAACAATTCTGCAAAAATACAGAGGGGCATTCTCAGTATTTTACACTGTTTTACGACAGGTGGCAGCGGAAATCTTTCAAGAAAGTAAGGCTACTCAGCCACTTATTTGGAAGGTTGAGTAAACAAGATAGGATGTTAGGCAATTTTGGAGAGAATGTCTTAACTTTGGAATAACCTTGGAGTAAACCAAGATCTGGTTTGTTCTGGTAGGGGTGTTTCCCTGTAGTTAATCTCATGAGACTATTTTAGGAGGGTAGGAGGTCTGTAGTTAATCTCATCAAAATGCTTTGGAGGCATGGATTACAGTTTGAGATAAAATCAGCACAGCATTCTTTTACTTCTGAGGGTGCTGGTTCTGTGGAAATATTTTCCCCAAAACTCACAACAAGCAGGTTTTGTCCACTTCCTCCATCATTCCCTTCTTTGATACTCCATTAGAAGTATCATCAAATCGGGACTACCCAATTTATAGGTTCATAATACAGTAAGTCAGCAACATAGGAAGCTTAGAATCCAAAGAGTTATGGTGGTGATGAAACAAAAATGTAGAGAACAAATCATACAAAATCCAGAATATTATCTCTAACAAATATTAATAGATCAATTATACTGCAACACATCTGGAAAGGAATAAACAATTTAAGCAACCTAGATGTTAACCATTCAAAAAGGTTAAGATGCTCTAAAAGATAATGGACAATAAATGTGTATAGTCAGACATTTGGGGACAATTAGGTGGTGCAGTGGATGGAGCAGGAAGACTCATCTTGCTGTGTTCAGCTTTGGACACTTACTGGTTGTATGACCCTAAGCAAGTCACCTAACCCTGTTTGCCTCAGTTCCTCATCTATAAAATGAGCTGGAGAAGGAAATGGCTAACTACCATAGTATCTCAGCCAAGAAAATCCTAACTGGCGTCACAGAGTCAGACATGACTGAAAAATTACTTAACAATAACAAATAACCAGATGGACAAGTTTCTTGTTCCATCTTGGGTTTAGTTCTTTAGTTCATCGAAGTCATTTACTTCAGAAATACATTTTCCCTGGAAATTCTAAGTGAAAAGGGGTCACAATCTAGACCACTTTCCCACATTTTCCATCTTGGTCTGGTCATAGACCAAAGGGATAGCATTTGCATCTTGTTTCTAGGGTACATTTTTCCTAATAAATCCACTTTCCAGGTTCCAAGTCATGCAGTGGCACTTGTGGATATTCCCTGTTTGATGCTATTCAAGCCCACCAGTAATAGGGCTTAGTATAACTTAGCAATGCCTGACAAAACCTATTTACATTGGCCTACTAGTAATTAGTTTACAGGGTAAAAGCCAGTGCAAACCTTATGGAGTTAACCTTATAAATACCAAATCCATAGGAAAATCCAACTAGGTACCTACAATTGACAAGTTTTGGGTTTCAACATTCACAGACCAAGTTCTTTCCATATTGCCTAATCTCTGTAGATGATATGGATTTCTGTCTATAGGTTAGACAAAGAGTTTCTGACCTGTTCGTTGATATTATCAGAAAGAGCTCTCAAGGAGGAAAATTATAATGTTTCTTGATAACTGTTCAGGCAATCTCGATGTAAAAGACTCAAGCCAACTTGAGAATGTATATACAATTACTAGCATATAATCGAAGTTTATATATTCGGACATTTATAAAAAATAGGCATTTATGGAATTGAAAGAGGTTCAGAGCTTTGTTTTAAACTCTTTCGGTCAGGTTTTCTATTACCTACAGAACTAAATATAAAGTTGTTTTAGATTGACTACCTTCATTTGGCCTTTTGTCATTGCTTTCATTGGAATAACAGCAAAGGTTCTAAGGCCACTTGATCAATTATGGCTGTCATGACGCTTTTAAGTATATTCTCTTACACACTGGAAGAAAATATTTGGAAGCCAATCACTTCTGTCATATCTTACTGACATCTAAAATTCTCTTAAACTTTCTATAATACTTTATTAAATCTCTGCCTTTTCTTTTGGCCTCCTCTGGGTATTTTGATAGCTGACAAAGATGAGAACTTTCTATTGTCCCAATCTGGGTGAAAATCACAGTTCTATATTCCTGCCCTTTTGGGGAAACCAAAGCTCTTCATATCACCCTCTAATTGAAGTTTTTCATACTTGTGTCAATGTAGATGGGTTTCCATCTTTTTAAATTTTCTTTCTCTTTATTCCTGTGGACTTTTTACACTGATTCCATACTACATTTTCCTTGACTTCTACTTGCTTGATTCCTTAGGGTGGGGAACCTTTGCATCCAGGCCACATGTGGCCTTCTAGGTCCTCAGGTTTGACTTTTTGATGGAGCAGATTCTTCTATTAAGAGGATTTGTTCTGTGAAGTTTGGATTCAGTCATAGGACCTCAGTGGAGGACCTAGAGGACTGACCACATGTGGCCTCAAAGCCTCAGGTTCCCCACCCCTGCCTTAGATCTTTATTTTCCAATTATCTCTCAACTCAATTTTGTTGGAATTTGTTGCAAAACTTTTACTCTTTCCTTGATCAAAAGTGAAACAGTTTAGGGACTATTTCTCATTTTCCCAAGGAAAATGCTTCCAATTTGCTTTCTTCCTTAAGAGCTTGCAAATGAAGGATCTATTTTAATTTTTTTTTAGTCACAAAGTGCTTTTCCTGGGCAATTAAATTCTATCAAATAGTTTACAGAAGATCACAATTGTCCATTTTCAAAATATTTTATGTTTCTCTTAACTTGCCTTTGACCAAAACAAGTTAGAGAGGTGACAATACCTATGTTAGACAGTTCTCAAACACCAAATATAGACCTAAAACATCAAATTCTAACACTGTTTTTCCCTTTACTTTTGGAATAACTAGAGAGAAAACCTTTAGAATGGCTTCAGTTTACTTTAGGAATGAACATTCTCTGGTGAAATTAACTTCTTCCGTTCCAGTAAAACAAAAACAAATTCACTCTACAGGGAAGAGAGAGAGCATGATATGGCTGGTGCTGTTTGAATCCAAATTCCACAAAGACTTTATTTTTAAGTTCTAAAGACCTGTACCTGCATCCCTAAAAAACCTCAAAATTTCAATATATATAAAGCATTCAACCACACCCCCATTACAATTTTCAAATATATTCTAAACAGATTACATTTCAATCACAAATTTCTAACTGGTTTGCCATATTGCCAACTGCCATATTTTACCATAAATTTCTTCAAATGGAGAAAGAATCTCCTTTCCTCTCTCTCTCTCCCTCTCCCTGCCTCTTTCCCTCCCTCCCTCCCTCTCTCTCTCCTTCTGTGTGTGTGTGTGTGTGTGTGTGTGTGTGTGTGTATGTGTGTATCTCTCTCTCTCTCTCTCTCTCTCTCTCTCTCTCTCTCTCTCTCTTCTCTCTCTCAAGTCCCAATTTGGCTGAAATTAGGGACACAGAGAGGAGACTATCTTTTGAATTTTGATACATGAGTAGAAAAGTTTTCAGTCTTTAAAAAAACCCACAACTTTTCTCCTTTCACTGATCAGACCATAGGAAAAAGTCAGCTGGTTTTAGACACAGAACACAGACAATGCTAACACTCTGTATTACATAAAATACTGTAAGGGCAAGCAAAGTAGGATCTTTGGCTGGTTTTGTTTATACTAAGAGGTATAATGCCTCTGAATAATGTTAGTGTGATTAAGGAGGAGTTTCCCTATGCATTCTTGAGCCTGAGAAGATTTGTAGGAAGGCCCACACCTTTTGTTAAGGAGGCACTGGTTCTCCAGGGATGTGATGTCCTCTGGCTCTAAAAAGTTTATAAAGACTCTGAGGTGTAGTTTTATTTTGGGGCTTAGCTTTTGGAAGAAGGTTTGTGTGCCAAATGAGACTCTGGGAAGCTGCTAACTAGCCTTCCCCAGCTTTGAAAACCAGATGTTGGTGCTTCCTTCTGTGGTAACTATGGTCAGACAGTTGGACCTGTCTGTTGAATTGTGGTGTATGTATTGCTTACTGTTAGACAGTTTGGAAGCTCTGTCTTCTGCTTTAAATTTCTCTGTATTTTCTCTGAAGTTCAGGATGCTGACTTTTTTCCCTGAACTAAGTGAATGATCCATATGCTTGATTAAAGTGATTGTTAACCCCTCAAAAGGTGCCTTTCCTTTTACGAATGCAGATCAAAGAACCCGTGACAGCATGCCCCCCTGTGTATGTTGGGGTACTTACTGATACAAATACTTAAGGTACCAGTGCTTTTTTTGCTTTTTTTCCTCCCAAAGATGCCAATTGTCCTGTTTAAAATGGGAACCCTTTTAAATAGATTAATTTGTCAAGATTAAAACTCTTTTATCTAACCATTGCTTACTAGGATTTTCCTTAGTCTATCCATTCCATATGTGACATAAGAATATGAAGAGCTTTAGAGACAGACTTTAAATGATTTGGAGGGGCTGAGAATAAATTTTGACCATTTAGTCCAGAAGAAACAAACAATTTCATTTGTGTGGTTGGCATAATTCAGTCTATCCTCAGACTGAATTGGGATCCTACAAAATCAATATGGACCCTACAGGCTATGTTTCTTTGACCTCTAAGGCTACTATTTTTAGAGAGATGTTTTCCACTAGACTCAAAGCATACAGGTTTTGAGCATACAGGTTTTGTACATTTCCTCCATCATGTCAAAGCAGGCATTATCAGGCAATTGTGAGATGACCAAGAGAAAAGTTTCCCCAAATCCTCATCTTTGCTCTGGTCTTTTAGTGAAGGGGAAATAGGCAGTAGAGAAACTGCTAGACATAGACCTTCTCCATGTCAGAAGTATGACCCAGTCCTTTAGGGCCCTGTACTTGGCCCACTCAAAAACACACCCCAGCACTTGCCCCCACCCCAGCTTGGGTAAAGGTGACTTGTTTTTCCAACAACCTATTTGCAAACCTGGAAGAAAAGATAACAATTGGTCAGTATTCCTACCAGTAAACCCACAAGCAAAAAGTAGTTTCAAGGGTAGTTATTACATGCAGTGGTCTTTGGCATTTCTTCCATCTGTTGGCTATTTGGCAGCTCAGTTCCTCTGGCTGGTTGTAGGGCTTGGTGTCTGGGTATAGGGGGAGGAATTGGGAGTTGAGTAGAGGAAGAGGAACCAACAGATGGAACATTAAATAATGTTTGTGACAGTGCCATTTCATAGGAAGGTTTTGTGTAAAGATTTCTTTATGATCTTCATGATTTTCTTGCATCACTCTCATTTTTCTTCCCAATTTTTCCTCTACTTCTATTTCTTGATTTTCAAAATCCTTTTTGAGTTATTCCATGGCCTGAGACCAATTCATACTTTTCTTGGAGGCTTTGGATACAGGAGCTTTGACTTTATTGTCTTCTTCTGTCTGTATGTTTGGATCTTCCTCATCACCAATGTTATAAACAAATGCCTTTTCATAGAGGAAGTAAGAATCTATAGTCTGTTTTTCCCCTAATTTGGTCATTTTCCCAGCCTATTACTTGACTTTTGAGCCCTTTGTTAAGTGGAGGGCTTCAAAAATAGCTTCCACCCTGGGGCTGAGACTGGGGCCAGAGCTGGTCCATGCTCCCCTCTAAGCCAGGTGAGAGACCCTTCCCACTGACCTTTGAATCTGTCTTTGGCATTTGTGGGTTGAGATATCTGGAAACCACCACAACCTCCAGAGATTCAGTCCTGTAAGGCCTGCTCCAGCTCCATCTGTGCTGGTACTGCTCATATGCAACTGTGCTCCACTTCCAGCCCAAAGTGATAGACCCCCTCCTGTTGACCCTCCAGACTTTCCTGGACAGGAAATTTCTTGAGGAAGAAGGAGGTGTTCCTTTTAGACAAAAAGACTTGAATGTTCATAGTAGTCCCCAAAAGTGGGCATTTAAGAATCTGTCACTGACAGAAAACAAAAAATTGGAGAGATTTTCACTTTTGAACTGAACATTTTCAGTGAGAAGTCTCTCCTGAGGCAGTTCAAAGGCACAATGGCACATTCACACCGCTCTAGAAAAACTAGAACCCTGTTGGATTCCTAAAGAATAGGAAATAGTACTCTTCCTCCCAATACATTCCATCCCACAAATTAACCTCATTACCAAACCATTTCCTGACAGCTCTCCTTTCAGATAGTTCACACAAATGTTCTACGGTAATTTAATGAGCAATCCGTCCACAAAGATGTAGAAGACCAGAAAGAACTTAAACTAGTTTTTCTTTTCAAATCTAGCAACAGTCTCTATAATTTTCCTAAATCATTGACTTAAACCAGCATAAATGGTCACAAATGCAACCTGGAGAAGCTAAAAAGAGGAAATGGGAGACTCTCTGAGACCAGAATAACCATGTAGAGTCCAAGTACCTACAATTGTGCTTGGCATGATGTGTTATTCTTTTAGGGGGAAAGAGATGTGACAGGGAGAATTCTGGCAAATAGGTTGATTGGGTTACTGGCAGAATTGAGCAAATAGGATCATAAGCTATAGATTTGGAACTAGAAGAGATGTCCAAGGTCATCTACTCTAGTCCCCTTCTTGTAGAGATAAGGAAACTGAAGCTAAATAACTTACCCATGCCAATATTAAGTGTCAGAGGCAAGATTTGAATTCGTCTTTTACCTTCAGAACTTTTTTCCCCACAGTAACATGCTGCTTCCTGTACAATCAGATACCTTCTTTTATTGGGTATTCCCTTTTTTTCTAAAAGTAATTTTATCATTTACTTTGGATAGAAAGTTTGGTGTTCTCAGGCATAATGAGATCTCTTTATACTAGTGTGTGGAAAATGATGAAAATATATTCCTAGCTAAAGTAAATGTTAGAGCAAGAAAAAGTGAGAGAAATATGGCCAGAGTATACCTTTCAACTCATACACAAATTCTGTCCTTTTACTACAAAGTACACAGCAGAACAGTAGGTGCTTATAGAGGGATACAAAGAAATCTTGTTTGTTGTTTTTGAATTGTTTCTGACTCTCTGTGACTTCATTTGGTGTTTTTTAGCAAAGATACTGGAGTGGTTTGCCATTTCCTTCTCCAGCTCATTTTACAGATGAGGAAACTGAGGCAAACAGGGTGAAGTAACTTTGCCCAGAGTCACACAGCTAGTAAGTATCTGAGACCAAATTTGAATTTATGAAGATAAGTCTTCCTGACTCCAGGTCCACTGACTGCCTAGCTGCTCCACAAAGAAATCTACTCTATACCTTTAAGAAACTTGAGGTGAGATGACACATAAGACTCTGCTGTCTTCCCCATTCTCCCACCCCTGCAGTTTACAGGTATCCTGGTCTGATTCTGAATTTCCTAGGCCTGGATAAAATGAGTAAGAGATGTTCATTCCAAGGTTGTCATTTCTTTCTTGTCTAAGGCCTTTTTAATCTTTTGATGGGTTTTGAAAGGTCACAGAATCAGAATTAAGCCTAGACACTTGCAGCCTGGGAGAACAGCAGTCACTCAGAAACCCAGTCCCAGTATTGATCAGCACAGGAGTCTGGACTTGATATGTTTTTGAAATGTTCTGGTTTGAGCTTCCTCAGGTAGCCAAAGACTCACCATATTCATGCTAAACTTAGTGTGGACGCACAATTGGCTCTAAATAGGTATATTATATTATATTAATTATATTATGTTATATTATACTATATTATATATTATGTTACATTATGTTGTTGTATCATATCATATTATATTATATTAAAATAGATAAATGATCCACTAGTCTTGTTGCTATTTGGTCATTCAGGTTCCACTCTCCATGACACCATGGATTATTTCCATGGGATTTTTCTTGGCAAAGATACTGGAGTACTTTGCCATTTCCTTCTCCGGTGTCCTCATACAGAGCTGAGGCAAATAGGGGTTAAGTGACTTGCCCTGGTTCATACAGCCAGTAAGTATCTGAGCTCAGGTTTTAGCTCAGCTCTTCCTAAATCCGGGCCCAATGTTCTCCCCATTGTACCACCTAGCTTCTCCTGTAGCAGGGATTACAGGCATGTTCTACCACACCTCGCCTGTATTTGGGGGTTTTTTTAAACTTATTTTTTAAATTTGTTTAAAAAACCCTTTTTCCCCTTAAGCTTGACAAAAATGACCACTACCATTTTACAATAGCCTAAGATTAAGGGATAAAGACTTGCAGAATTATTTTTACTAAATATAATTTTCATAAGCCTTACTAGTACAGATTAAATGAGAGATATAAAAGCATTATTACTAATAAAAACAATATCTAGTACTTGCATAATCCTTTGTGTTTTTCAGAGAACCTTTATGTATTATTTCATTGAGTCATTATGATCTAACTACTTATGAAGTAGGTAGGACAGGCATTGTTATCCCCTTTTGACCAATGAGGAAAATGGGCGATTAAAAGATAAATCACATGATTTGCCCAGAGTTTATTAAAATAGAATACAGATTAGGACATAAGACTAGTTCTCTTTCTACTACATATATTAAAAAGTTACATTACATAAGTGTAACTTCATCTTATCTTTGTACAGATGTCTCATTATGGTTGAATATATGTCCTTACTCCTCTACTCCATGCTCCATGACATGCTCAAAAGAGTTTCCAAACTTTACAAGGAACAGTAGTGTTCTAGGTAAATCTATAGCATCATTAATACTAGTATAACATGTGTGTAGGGGGTTGTCCACCCATACTGTAGCACCTCATACCTCTCACATGGGGCATGTGTACATATACTCTGTGTTGACTCACTCCAATCTGCCCTCACACTGGCAGGTGTCCATCCTCAAAAAAGGACCATCACCATGTGGTTACACTCACACTTGTGACAGCATTAACATACTCCTAATGCTCATTGCATAGAAATTTAGGTCACAACCTCCCACTTAGCACCTGTGAGAGTGAGTGGGTACACACTTAAAAGAAGTCTGCCAGGGAAATATATGAATGAGAAAAACCCACGTGCTCCTAGCAATTCACAATTCTGGATTACAGACCTTGCTGTGCTTTGTCTATTTAAGAATGACTGTCCACACAAAGCAAACTGCTAACCGCTCCTTCTTTGAACCTCACTACTCTCCAACTAGGCAAATCTACTTTTGTCAGTCTCAAACTGACAAAGCATTTACAAACTCTTTTAACTGATAATCATCGGCAAAAATGTGTTGAAAAATGTTAATTTATCTAGTGGTTCCTTTTAAGTTAGAGAAGTACATTCATCAGTCTGACTCTCTCTGGGAAATATAGAAAATCCCAGATAATTATTTACTCACCAACATGTTGAGTCAGACAATTAGTTTCTAGAAAGCAGCTCATAGCAAAGTAGCTTAGGTTAAGTCTCTGAGCAAGGCAGACAAACCCATCCAACTCTTCAATCGTCAGAATGTGATGAACATCGAACTATTGGTCTGTAGCAAATAAACTTCTCAGCAAATCAAATGCAAAGCCTGTGTTTCCCCTCTGCTTTTCCCCTTCAAACTAGAAGTGGAAACAGAGCAACATGTACATCTGATTCTTTACCTCTCTCGAGTTCCAAATGGTGCCAAAGGGTGATAGCTAAACAGAAGTTCTCATCCAATGAGTTCCAGCCTCTCTTCAGCCAATCGGGACTCTCCTAGGGGAAGCCTTCCTCAGTTCACTGCTCCACCTGTGTCTTCTTCACAGAGATCAGGCAATTCTGGCCTTTTTAAGCCCTTCTCTTTCTTAAATCTTCATCTTCATCTGCCAAATTCTCCAATGCTATTTCTAGTGGCTTAAATTAAAGCGTCTTTGTAATCAAAGATTCAACTTTCATGTATGATGCAAAAACTCATCAAATCTCCCCTAGGAAATCAAGAGTGCTTATTTAATCATCTGATAGTCTATAAACAGTCATACAGTTTTTCATTTTGTGAGTTTTAACTTCGTAAGCCTCAAAATAGTTATATGCAAATAAGATGAAGAACCGGAATGCTCTTTAGCCCCAACCACTTCCTAATCTGAAAAGTGATCCAGTTTAAGAATCTGTGTCTCAGACAACTGTATCTTTATTCTTATATTGTATGAGTTTTCAATAAGTAAAAGTTATTTTTCTGCCTCGTTTGAACCATCAAACTGCACAAATATAAAAGAGGACTCAGGTTTCATTTTGTTTTTATCTTGAACTTAACAAATACAAACTACATGAGCATTTTATATGCATTTAGAATGAGAGAGGACTGTAATATAAGACTGT
Organism: Notamacropus eugenii; assembly: GCF_028372415.1. Classification (NCBI taxonomy): domain Eukaryota; kingdom Metazoa; phylum Chordata; class Mammalia; order Diprotodontia; family Macropodidae; genus Notamacropus; species Notamacropus eugenii. Next base: position 336,391,394 of record NC_092874.1, on the reverse strand, counting down.
AAAACTCCACTAGGTAGAATCTGCTTTCCTTAGTTATATAAAGTAAATTCAACATGTAATTTTAAAAGCTGTCCAGCTTATCTGTGATGCCTTTGCTTGAGAACCTCTAGTGAGGGGAACATTTGGGCAGTTCTTAATTGTTAGGAAGTTTTTCCATAAGTTTATCCTAAATTTGCAGCTCTGCAACCTATGCCCCTTGCTCCCCGGAGCCAAGCAAGTTTAGTCCCCCTTTCACAGGACCACCCTTCAAATATTTGAAAATACTTGAAGACAGTTATCATATCCCTTAAACCCATTTCACAGGTAGAGAAATTAAGGCACAGAGAAGAGAGGTAACTTTTTTAAATGAGGGATTCAGTGATTCAATAAGTGATTGAATTGAAACTAGAGATACTCTGTGGACTCAGTTCCCTTTCCAGAAGCCTTACTTTCCTTTTATTAACCCAATCAAAAATTGACATAAATTTAATCCAGTTCTGCTAGAATATCAGTGGGTTTTTTTTCCTTCTCCATAGTTGCTAATAAAAAAGGCCCTTTTGTCATTTAGGCCATGACTTCAAGAGTATAAGAGTGAATTTTTCACCAAGTATAAGCTCAAAACAGTATCATGGACCATAATCATCCAAATAAAATAAACTGTGTAAAACTCTTGGCAAACTTTAACACAATATGTAAATGCCCATCATTATAATGCCACTGCATGCTATTACAACCAATGACATAATGTCCATGTTAAGCTTATGGCTACTACATAGATAGATTGTCAACCAGGTGAAGCTCATCCCTCACATGCCCAGAAATACAAGTTGAGTTGAAAGCAGAAAGGTTCTCTTAGAAGAAAAAGTAGACAATAGTGGTGAGGCACCTAAGGACAAGGTACAAGAAAGCCTGTAGCCTAGGAGAGGCAGGGGTAATTTATGCTTGAAAACCAAGAAGTGGAGGTTCTGGGAAGGATTAGAGTGGACAGTCCTTTTCGGGAACAGGTGGCACACAGAAGCAGACTGGTTTGTAGGAACAGTTGATGACAAGGCTAGTTTAGGCCAGTTTGAGGTGCACAGCTCCGCAAGATCAGCCACCAGCAAAGGCATCTGGGAGTGAGCAAGATGTTGGCTCATTACAAGCTCCCTAATGGCTCCTTTTGGCAAACAGGCTTACTCTTTGTCCAGTGCACCTGCCTGGTAAGGTTACTCATAGAAAACAGACATACTAATCTTGGGGGTACTCTCATTATATACATGTGTGTCTGTATGTGTGTATGATGCATATATATGTAGGTGGAGATAGATGATTAGATATAGATAGGTGTATATACACATATATATAAGGTAATTTACATAATGAATTCCAAAGTGAAATATAAAGGCATTTGCTTTACTTGCTGAAATAAGCTCATTATAAAAAAATCATAGAAATCAAACATCTCTGAAATGGACCAAGAAAACATTTATTCTTAGCATAATGCAGAAGAAGTCCAGGTAAAATTACAAATCTGGGACCCTTCTGTGGATTTGGAATTCTCCCCAGATGTACTTTCTGCCCCAGAAGGCACTCAGTGCTGGTGAGCTACTTTTCACAAGAGAGGGAGGTAGTTTTTCCCAATGACTGAACTCAGATGAGCCACAGAAAGAGGTTCTTGAAGAAAGTGACCTCTCCTCCTCAAGGCTTTTTTCCTCTATAACATTCAAAAGATGGAAAGTACTCTTTTCTTGTCTACCCTCATTTTCACATCTTAGGAAGACTTAAGATTAATTGCTACCCGGCATCCCCAAGCATTCCTAGTAATGTTAAGCACTCTTTTTAGTTTTTTTTTTTCTTAAATTCATATGAAATACTTATAGGCAGGAGAGACAACTGGTTTATTTCCAGGTATATTTTGCCAAGGAAGCTAGTGGGAGGTAGGGGAAAAGTTAAAGTTCCTTTATTCTCTGAGGTGAGATTCCCTATTTAAAAAAGCAGTAACTCTAAGAAAAATGAAGAGAAAACTGACATTTTTCTTTCGTCTTCTTCCATTTCCTTAGGCTTTGTTCCTATGCCCCCAACCTGTTGAATTTCTCTCAATTATTTAAAGTACAACTCAGCTCCTCCAGGAAGTTTTCCCTGATTTTCCCAGGAGACAATGACCATTTGTACCTATGATTTCACATAATTCTTATAGACCTGTGATTTCATTGATATGGGTGTCTCCTCGATCATTATATATCTCAGTCACGCACACTTTTTCATATGGCAGTATTGCCCATATCTTTCTACAAATCATGGTTATTAATGTATGTCTATGAGGACAAGGGTCAATTTAAAATTTCGTCTTTTGCCCAGTGTCTAGCCCAATCCTCTGAACAGAGTAGTAGTTGCAAATATGTGTTGAAGCAAACTGAGTTGAATCGAATTCCCCTTATCTCTATCGTCATTCATAGATGGTAACATTACTGTCCATAGTTTACACCTTGTATTTGATTTGCATTTATAAAGTCAGTACCCATTGATTGAAGAATGACTAAACAAACTGTGATACATAAATATAATGCAACACTATTGTACTATAAGAAACTAAGAATGTGAAAAATTCAGAGAAACAAATATAACACATATTTTCATGAGTTCAGATGAATCCATCCCATGAATACAAGCAGTTGCTATCTCACTAAAAACTCTATGGCTTTTAGCTTTTTCTTTATCTTGGCCCTGGAGGGGATAAAAATATCTCAGGATTTGGATCGGCTAGGAGGTCGGATTATGCCAGCCTTGGGACTCTTTGAACTGATGGAGAAAAAACCGAAATCCTTTTGAATTTTTGGTCCTACCTTCAGGTGAGCAACATATGTCACAAAATGGCATCTGGGACTTGGAGATGTTTGGTTTGGTATTAAGGTAGAGCCTAAAAGTGTACTAGGTTTGAAGTTAAGACATAGGTCAATTTTCTTCTCATACTTCGTAGCTAAGTGAGCGGTCACTTACTGTCTGTGTACCTCAGACAGCTCCTTAATAATTCAAACATTGTTTGCTTCCCTGTTCCTGGAGGGGTTGATATAAAAATATGCTCAGAATTATTAAAATAGGAAAATCTAAATCCACTACCCAATAGCTTAGAAATTTCCCAGTCCATTCTTGACCCTTTGTATTTATTTATTTTATATTATATATTTATATATGTATATTATATATTTATTTAAATATATAATATACAAAATATATTATAAATATATTATATATATATATGTATCATACCAGCAATAAACTTTCTAAGGACATAGAGTTTATTTAACATCACAAAAATGCAAAGGGAAGAGATTCAGCTCCTGTATGGGCACCCCACATGACCACATCTCAGATCCTCCTCCTAGGATCATAGGTTATGGAAAGGGCATATGGGAATAAGCACTGGGGTCCAGGGCACCACCCTGGGTCCTGAACAGTGAAAGCAGCAGAGGAAGGGTGGGACAGTGGATTCATTTTTCTGGTCTTTTAACCAGTCAACGAGGCTTTTAGAAGCTTTCTAGCTCAGCTAACTAATCCAGATTCATCTCACTGGCTATTTTTCTGGACCTTAACTCCTGGTCACATCTGTCTTCTCCACCCAGCTCAATGTTCTCAGTCTCAGGGGGGGAAGAAAAGTGGATGAGGGAGGGGCAAAATGGCTGCTAATATGTCTCTCCTGCTCCCTACACAAAATGGCTCAACCTGAATTCTCTGATTAGCGCAAAAGAACTGAAGGTCTTGTTTCTCTCCTATCCCACAGTTTTGTCTTTCTTGATGATTTTAACCCAATCTTGGGTCTTTTCCTTGATGAGGGAGAGGAGTAAGACATGATAGTAATTATCTATTATTCTCTAACTATTGTTCAAACCACCACCATCCCAATTCCTGAGGCAGAATAATAATTTGAGGAAGATGAGAGTATTTTTAAAAATTATTTTATTTGCTTTCAGTGTTCTACAATCACTTCCATATATCTTAGATCTTTTCCTCTCCTTCCTTCTCCTTCCCCCCTCCCTCACTACTCTCTCCCCAAGACGGTGTACAATCTTATATAGGTTCTACACATACATTCCTATTAAATATATTTTCACCTTAGTCTTGTTGCACAGAAGAATTAAAATGAATGAGAGAAACCATACAACAACAACAACAACAACAACAAAAAACATAATACAAAAGAAAATGGTCTGCTTCATTCTACGATCCAATTCCATAGTTCTTTCTCTGAATGTTGAAGGCATTTTGTCTCAAGAGTCCACTGGGAATTTTTTAGGTCCTTGCATTGCTATGAAGGACAAAGTCTACCAGAAAAATTTCTCGAACACTGTGGTTGAGCTGGTTCTGCTCCTTTCACTCAGCATCAGATCATATAAATCTTTCCAGGCTTCTCTGAAGTCTTCCTGTTCATTGTTTCTTATAGCACAATAGTATTCCATTACATTCATATACCACAACTTGTTCGGCCATTCCCCAATTGATGGGCATCCCCTTAATTTTCAGTTTTTGGCCACCACAAAGAGAGCTGCTATAAATATTTTTGTACCTGTGGGTCCCTTTCCCATTTCTTTGATCTCTTTGAGATACAGTCCTAGAAGTGATATTGCTGGATCTAAGGTTATGCACATTTTTATAGCACTTTGGGCATAGTTCCAAATTGCTCTCCCAGAATGGTTGGATCAGCTCATAGCTCCACCCACAGTGAATTAGTGTTCCACATGGAAGATGAGAGTATTGTAGGATTAAGGGACCTAGAGTTAGAGCTACAAGAGACCTCAGAGCGCTTCTAGTTCAATACTTTAATTTTATAGATGAAGAAAATGAATCCCAGTAATAACTCAATTTAGTCATATCAATATTAAATGGTATTTATTTTCATTTTCTTTTAATGTTTTATTTATACCTTTTATTTCTGAAGTCAATCAACATTTATTAAGCACCAGTTATGCATTAGGCACTGTGATAAGCACTGGGGATGCAAAAGGAGGGACAAAATAGTCTCTGCTTTCAAGGAGAGAACAGTCTAATGGGGTAGACAACAAGCAAATATGTCCAAAGAGAGGGAAGGCACTAGAATTGAGAAGTATTGGAAGATGGGAGTTTAGTTGGGATTGAGAAGAAGCCAGAAAAGGCAGTAAGCAAAGATGAGGAGGGAGAGTTCTCCAGGCATGAGGAATGGCCAGGGAAAATGCCGGGAGGCAAGAGATGGAGAATATATCCTGCCCTACCCAGAAAGCCTCTCCTTGTAACAAAAATTAAGAAATAAAAGCACTCGAAAAATGGAATTAAAAACATAGAAAGAAAACAATTTAGAAAAGAAATGGGGAAATTAAGCAAAACCAACCAACACATCAAATGCATCCGGTCATTTTTTTTCTTTGTAACAAAGAGAAAGGGGTGCATTTTTGCACCTCTTCTCCAGGTCAGTATTACAATTTTCTTTTATTCTTCTACCAATATACATTGTTCTAGTTACATGCATTTATATATGTGTGTGTATGTGTGTGTGTGAGAATCCCCTCCCCTTCTACTGACTTCAATTCATGTGTTTTCCCATGTAACCTGCAGGTGTCACTGTCGAGAGAAAAATTGACTAGCCAATTATCCTTTCCTTATTCTCTTGTCTCCTTTCTGGAAGGGAAAGAATTGGATCCTCCCAAGACATACCTATCCCTTTCCGCTGTCCTAAGAGGTAATATTTTCCTTTCTAATACCTTTTGATAAATAAGAAGACTGAGTGCCATCCTCTCCTTCTCAGTCCCTCCTCTCTCTTGCTTACATTGGGATTGGAGATTTAATAGGCCACCCTTTGCTACACAATTGATTATTAATTATTCTAGAAGGAAAGAAGAATTCCAAGGTCCACTTTGGAATTTCACCTACCATGAAGTTAATAGAAATGTAGGAATTATTAATAAAATCATACCCACTTATTAAACCCCTAGGCAGGCTCTAGACCTCAAGGTGGGAAGAAAGAAAGAAAGGAAAGGAAGGAAGGAAGGAAGGAAGGAAGGAAGGAAGGAAGGAAGGAAGGAAGGAAGGAAGGAAGGAAGGAGGGAGGGAAGGAAGGCAGAAAGAAAGAAAGAAAGAAAGAAAGAAAGAAAGAAAGAAAGAAAGAAAGAAAGAAAGAAAGAAAGAAAGAAAAAGAAAGGAAGGAAGGAAGGAAGGAATTGGAAAAGAAAGAAAGAAAGGTAAATCTTTTTTTTTTTTAATTAATTTTTTTATTTTTTTAATGTTTAACAATCACTGCCATACAATTGCGATTTTATCCCTCCCCACCCACCCCCCACTACCTCCCTCCCTCCCCACGACTGCATACAATTCTGTATAGATTCTACATATACTTTCCTATTGAGTATATTTTCACTATAGTCATGCTGTGTAGTCAGACTAAGATAAATGAAAGAATCCGTATAACAAATCAGAACATGATACACAAACAGATACACATACACAAACATGATCTGCTACATTATGTGAGTGACTTCCATATTTCTCTCTCTGAGTGTGGAAGGCATTTTGCCTTGAGGTCCACCATTGGGATTTTTTTTTTTTTCAGAAGTTCTTGTGTTATTACAAAAATCTAAGTCTACCAGAAAAAACTCTCACACACTGTGGTTGTTGCTGTGCATAAAGTTCTCCTGGTTCTGCTCCTTTCACTCAGCATCAGATCATATAAGTCCTTCCAGGCCTCTCTGAAGTCTTCTTGTTCATCATTTCTTATGGCACAATAGTACTCCATTACATTCATATACCATAATTTATTCAGCCATTCCCCAATTGATGGACATCCCCTTGACTTCCAGTTTTTGGCAACTACATAGAGTGCTGCTATAAATATTTTTGTACATGTGGGACCCTTTCCCATTTTTATGATCTCTTGGGGATATAGTCCTAGTAGTGATATTGCTGGGTCAAAGGGTATGCACATTTTTGTAGCCCTTTGGGCATAGTTCCAAATTGCTCTCCAGAATGGTTGGATGCGCTCACAGCTCCACCAACAATGAATTAGTGTTCCAACTCTCCCACATCCTCTCCAGCATTTATCATTTTCTTGTTCTGTCATGTTTGCCAATCTTATAGGTGTGATGTGGTACCTCAGAGTTGTTTTGATTTGCATCTCTCTAACCAATAGTGATTTAGAGCATTTTTTCATATGATTATAGATAGCTTTAATTTCTTCCTCTGAAAATTGCCTGTTCATATCCTTTGACCATTTATCAATTGGGGAATGACTTGTATGATTATACATTTGGGTCAGTTCTCTATATATTCTAGAAATGAGGCCTTTATCCCCGAGCTTAGCTGTAAAAATTTTTTCCCAATTTACTACATCCCTCCGGATTTTGGTTGCATTGGGTTTGGTTGTGCAAAAACTTCTCAGTTTAATGTAATCAAAGTTATCCATTTTGCATTTCATAATGCATTCTATCTCTCCTTTAGTAAAGAATTCTTCCCTTCTCCATAGATCTGATAAATACACTATTCCTTGCTTCTCCAGTTTGTTCATGGTATCAATCTTTATACCTAAATCATGTACCCATTTGGACTTTATTCTTGTGTACGGTGTCAGGTATGGGTCTATGCCTAATTTCCGCCACACTGTTATCCAGTTTTCCCAGCAATTTTTGTCAAACAATGGGTTCTTATCCCAGAAGCTGGGGTCCTTGGGTTTATCAAACAGAAGGTTGCTATATTCCTTGCCTACTGCATCTTGAGTGCCAAGTCTATTCCACTTGTCTACCTCTCTGTTTCTTAGCCAATACCAAGTGGTTTTGATAATTGCTGCTTTATAGTACAGTTTAAGGTCTGGTAGCGCTAGGCCACCTTCCCAAGCATTTCTTTTCATTAGTCCCTTTGATATTCTGGACCTTTTGTTTTTCCAAATGAATTTTGATATTATTTTATCCAGCTCTAGAAAGTAATTGTCTGATAGTTTAATTGGTATGGCACTAAATAAGTATATTAATTTGGGTAGAATTGTCATTTTTATTATATTAGCAGGGCCTACCCATGAGCAACTAATGTTTTTCCACTTACTTAAATCTGAGTTTATTTGTGCAAAAAGTGTCTTGTAATTGTGTTCATATAGTCCCTGGGTTTGTTTTGGCAGGTAGACTCCTAAGTATTTTATACTGTCTGCCCTAACTTTAAATGGGATTTCTCTTTCTATCTCTTGCTGTTGAACTTTGTTGCTAATATATAGGAATGCAGAGGATTTGTGTGGGTTTATTTTGTACCCTGCAACTTTGCCAAAGTTGTTTATTAATTCAAGTAATTTTTTACTTGAATCTCTGGGATTCTCTAGGTAAATCATCATATCATCTGCAAAGAGTGATAACTTAGTTTCTTCTTTGGCTATTCTAATTCCTTGAATATCTTTATCTTGTCTAATTGCTACAGCTAACATTTCTAGTACCATATTGAATAATAGTGGTGATAATGGACAACCTTGTTTCACCCCTGATCTTATTGGGAATGCATCTAGCTTATCCCCATTGCATATAATGCTTGCTGAAGGTTTTAGATAGATACTGCTTATTATTTTATGGAAAGTTCCCTTTATTCCTACGTTCTCCAATGTTTTTAGTAGGAATGGATGTTGTATTTTGTCAAAAGCTTTTTCTGCATCTATTGAGATAATCATGTGGTTTTTGTTAGCTTTGTTGTTGATGTGGTCGATAATGCTAATAGTTTTCCTAATATTGAACCAGCCCTGTAGTCCTGGTATGAATCCTACCTGATCATAATGTATTAATCTCGTGATAAGATGCTGTATTCGTTTTGCTAAAATCTTATTTAAAATTTTTGCATCTATATTCATTAGGGAAATTGGTCTATAATTTTCTTTCTCTGTTTTGTCTCTTCCTGGTTTGGGTATCAAAACCATATTTGTATCATAGAAAGAATTTGGGAGGACTCCTTCTTCCCCAATTTTCAAGAATAGTGTATGTAGTATTGGAATTAACTGTTCTTTAAATGTTTGATAGAATTCACTTGTGAATCCATCTGGCCCTGGAGATTTTTTCCTAGGGAGTTCATTGATGGCTTGTTCAATTTCTTTTTCTGAGATGGGGTTGTTTAAGTATTCAACTTCCTCTTCTGTTAATCTGGGCAATTTGTATTTTTTAAAATATTCATCCATCTCGTTTAGATTGTCGAATTTGTGGGCATAAAGTTGGGCAAAGTAGTTTCTATTTATTGTTTTAATTTCCTCCTCATTGGAGGTGAGTTCACCCCTTTCATTTTTAATGTTAGTAATTTGGTTTTCTTCTTTCTTTTTTTTGATCAGATTAACCAAAGGTTTATCAATTTTATTAGTTTTTTCATAAAACCAACTATTGGTTTTATTTATTAATTCAATAGTTTTCTTTATTTCAATTTTATTAATCTCTCCTTTGGTTTTCAGTATTTCTAATTTGGTATTTACTTGGGGATTTTCAATTTGTTCTTTTTCTAGCTTTTTCAACTGCAAGCCTAAGTCATTGATCTCCTCTTTCTCTATTTTATTTATGTAAGCATTCAGAGATATAAAACTTCCCCTAATAACTGCTTTTGCAGTGTCCCATAAGTTTTGGTACGTTGTCTCACTATTGTCATTCTCTTGAATGAAGTTGTTGATTGTTTCTATGATTTCTTCTTTAACCCAATCCTTCTTTAGAATTAGATTATTTAGTTTCCAATTGATTTTTGGTTTCTCTTTCCATGGCCTTTTATTACATGTAATTTTTAATGCATTATGATCTGAAAAGGATGCATTGATTATCTCTACCTTTCTGCACTGGATTGTGAGATTTTTATGTCCTAGTACATGGTCAATTTTTGTAAATGTTCCATGTACCGCTGAGAAAAAGGTATATTCAAGAAAGGTAAATCTTGATGGCCAGAAGCTGTTCAATTAACTTGGGGTTTACTGACTAGATTTCTCTTCCTTCCTTCCTTCCTTCCTTCCTTCCTTCCTTCCTTCCTTCCTTCCTTCCTTCCTTCCTTCCTTCCTTCCTTCCTTCCTTTCTTCCCTCCTTCCCTTCCTTCCTTTTCTCTTTCTCTTTCTCTCTTTCCTTCTCTCTCTTTATTTCATCTTTCACAAGTCAGCATAAAAGGATCATAGTGAAGACACAAATCAGAAGCAGATGCCAGGTAGTACTTGTAGAGGAGAAGAGAGTAGGAGGTGGAGAGAGAAAACTTTTTACAGATTTTCTGCATTTCTTAAAAGAGTGGTCACTCAACAGGATATCTGAATTATTTGATGAATAGCATTGATGCTATTTTTAGAGACAGCTAGGTGGTATAGTGAATAGACAGCTGTGCCTGGAATGAGGAAGATTTTAGTTCAAATCCGATATCAGGCACTTATTAGTTGTGTGTCCCCTTAAACAAGTCACTTAACCCTGTTTGCCTCAATTTCTTCATTTGTAAAATGCACCCCCTTCCCTTTGTTACAAGGGTGGAAAATGACCATCTGTAAAAAAAAAAATTAAAAAAAAAAGGAGGAAATGGCAAACTCCAGCATCTTTGCCAACAAAGCCCCAACTGGGGTCATGAATTGAATAATTGCTGCTGTGTCTTCCAGCAGCAACTCAGTCCCATAGCAGCTCAGCTCCATCTCTCTCTTTCCCCTAGATGAGTTTAAAGGGTCCCATGACTAAGACATTTCCATTTGCTCCAGGGCTAAGAAGAGGAAAGTGAACCAAAAGTCCCAGAATTCTTAGTGAATGTATAATTACTTTCCCCATCTATGGGGAGAATGCATTTGAACCCAGCAAAACATCTGTTATATCTTTTTCTCTGAATTTTTCATATTCTTGGTTTCTTATTGCAGAGTACTATTCTATTATATTTATATACTAAAATTTGTTTAGTCATTCCTCCACATTCATCTTTGTAAATGCAAATTATATGTAAGGTAAATGCAAATTAAAACCACTGAAATTTTACCTTTCTCCATGCAAATTGACAGCGATGGAAAATACAGTAGCAATCAATGTTGGAGGAGCTGTGTAAAAGCAGGCACATTGATGCACTGTTTTTGGAGCTGAGAAATGGCCTGAGCATTCTGGATTGCTAGTTGAAATCATGTAAGAAAAATGACTCCACTTTTCTATATCCTTTCTCCTAGCAATCCCACTACTAGGCATACTCCCCCAAGGAAGTCTTTGCAACCACAAGAAGTGCTGTAATAAATATTATTGGACCTTTCTACCTTGGACTTCCTAGAGACATCTGCATAGTAGTGGGGTTGAAGAGTATGAACATTTTAGTCACTTTTTAAAAATATAATTTAATAAATTACTTTAAGAATGGTGAGACCAATTCATACTTACATTAGCTGTTTATTTTCTGTCTTCCCAAACTGACCGCTCCTATCTCTTTTACTAACTTTCATGGATGAGGTGAAATCTTAGTCATTTTACTTTGTATTTACCTTGCATTTAGTTTGCGTTTATGAAATAGTTTCCTATCAGAGTGACTAAACAAATTGCTTTATTGGTAGACAGACAGACAGATACAGACAGATACCATCATTTGTCATCTTTACCAATTTACTGATGAGACAAATCTCAGAGGTGTTTTAACTTGAATTTCTCTTATTATTAGAACTCTGTAGCAATCTTTCATATGGTTGTTAATAGTTTATGTTTCTTCTGAGAATTGTTTTAAATTATGTGACCATAATGGCCCCTGGTCCTATATCAAAATATAAAAAAAGAGTATAGTCTTCTCCTTGGTTACCTATGAATGTAAAATATTCATGTACAAAATCAGCTTAATAATATTGGGGGAAGACAGAGAGATTCCTGGGATGCACACCTCTCCCACTGAGGGAAGATCAAAGTATGTACATTCTGTACTTTTTCTGAGAAACAGAGATGCATTGTTACTTCAGGTTAAAATGATAGCTTCGCTTGGGATGCTAACCATACTAGAGATTGCATTTATATTGGCAAACTGAGGTGAGAGCCAACATCCTTTCCACAGGGCCTATAATTACTACTTTATGAACAAAACTGAGACATTTGTAACGTCTAATAATTGATCAGAGAGTTCAGACACCAGTTTCCAAGAAGAAGAACAACATATTTGTCTTTTAGCATTAGCATTAGCACAATTGTCTTCTCATACGCTTTTAATCTATGTAGAACAAAGGACTGTAGAATTGGAAAGCAGGATGACATCTTCAACTTATAGTTAGAGAACTTCAAGACCGATACCCTGAACCAATAGGAGATAGAAACATTTCCTTTGGCTGCAATTCAATATGTTTGATGCTATTGCTTTAAATCATCTGTATTGGACAATGCTTCCTCATAACATGAAATGATCACCACCTTCCATACCGTTCCTGGGGTTGTAGACAGGGTTGATCTAGCCCAGACTTCTAATGAAAAGGGAAAGCCCTCAAAAATGAGGATAGTACCTACATTGTACACCCTGTTGAAAACACTCTCTTAATTCAAGTTCCTCAAATCTAATATATGCTATGTAGATAGTAAATACTCATCCCCAATATGGAAGGAAAGCAGATTGTTTCTTAAGATCATTTTAGAGTTAGAAAGAAACTTAGAGACCATCTAGTCTAGATGATAATTCTATTATATTATTAAATAAGAGAAAGTGCCATCTAGATCCTAAATGTGTTGTCTTGGACAACTCACTTTTTCTCTGGTTTTGGTTTTTTATCTGGAGAAGATCATTGGAACATTGACTTAGAAAAGGATCATAGAGGTCATTATGTTCTTTAGAAATAAGGAAAAGGGTCATGTAGTTTGTCAGTCAATCAAGTAGCATTTCTTAAGTGCCTACTATGCCCCAGGCACATGTTAAGCACAAGGGACACAAAAGAAATGCAAACGTCAGTACTTGCTCTCAAGGAGCTCATAGACAAAATGCATATAACTATGCACAAACACTTCTCCTTCATTTTGACATCACAGGGTGACAATTTGCACATGAATTTTTTTTTTTATCCTTGGTTTTTTGGTCTGGGTTTGTTTTTTTTTTTAAATCCTTGGACATGAATTGGATGTGAGGCAGAGTTGCAAAAAGTTGTCAACCTTATTGTCTCTTTCAGAGTCATCAAAGTCTAGTGGCAAGACAGAAATCAAGACAACTGGAGATGACTCGGAATGCAGTGGATGACCTTGGTATCTTGGATGTCTGACCAGGCTTTACTCATCCCATAGCACTTTCTTCAGACTTCATGGTCATTGGAACAAACTCTTCTTGTCCACCCATTCCTCGCCTGGGAAGTTTTAATTTATCGTATATATAGGATAAATTGAAAATAATCAACAGAGGGAAGACACTAATAATCAACAGAGGGAAGACTTGAAGGAAGCCAAGGAAGCCAGGAGACAGAGAAAAGGAGGGAGAGAGCCCCGGACTCAGGGACAGCCAGGGAAAATGCTTGGAGTGTTGTATTTGAAGAACAGGGAGATTCAATGATTCAGGGTCCCACAGAAAGTATCAGAGGCAGGATTCTAACCCCCAACTTTCCTTACTCTGAGTCCAGAGAACTGTTCACTAAACCACACTACCCCTATGTGAATGGGCATTTTGGAAGATCCCTTCTAGTTTTAATATTTTATAACATTCTGTGTCTGCGTTACTTTTTGTAACCTTGAAGTGCTCTAATATTCAAGTCCAGAAAAACCTCTAGTTCTTTGTGTTTTGGGGATGGAGTGAGTGTCCACTCTTTCTTACAATATACTGGTCTAGAGTCTCCTTTTCCTGGAATCTGGTAAGAAGCTTCCATGCTGGAAGCGTTGACTTTCCATGCAATCTCAATGATTTGTGCCTTCCTGCCTGAGATATTAGAAGAGGGAAGCTGATCAGACTACCTGAGCAAGACCCTGTCTCACCTTCTAAAACACCTGACTCTCTTTAGCACCTCTGAGTTACCTCAATGAAGGTAGCAGTGACAGGCATCACAAGAGTTTGGCATAACCTGTTCAGATCCTAAAAGGTTTAGACCATCATGGTCCTCTTCCTCCTCCTTCTGCCATGGCCTAAAGACCATTGAACCTAAGACCCTGAAGACATCCCTAGTTGTATCCTTTCCCTGTCCTATTCTATTTTGGAAGTATCTGCTGCTGCTGCCCTAGTATCAAAGTATAAACTACTATCCTAATTGAGGGAAAGGTTAGGGGTGGGAGGCTAGTGTTACCTTCCTATACTTGTTTTGTTGACCCTACCTACCTTGGTTCACCTAATCCTAGGTTCTTGATTGGGGGAGGGGGGGGGCGGGGAACGGTGTTGTTTGTTTTTAGTTTTATTTTGTTTTGGAAACTGATTCACCTAATTATTCCCTGGCTGGAAAGTCACAGACCCAGTATGACCCAACATTGGAGCTTTGACCTGCTCTGTTTTTCCACCTAGGACAGTTCATCCCCTGTCCCCTTAGGCAACTTATTGTCCCCTCATTCCCAGGGGTTAACTCTATTAATGCCAAATTTAGTGCAGCCACTCAGTTGGTTTAACCCACTGAAACTCAGAACTCCTGAGCTCAACAGAACCTCTAACCTCAGTCATCGCAATAGCAAGGACTATAGGTAGGCACCACCACCACAACCAACAACCTTGAGAATTTCTAGTTAGGCTACATAGCTCTCCCTTAAATACAGCAAATAAGTGCTTTCAGCATTAAATGGCTGGTCTTATCTTTCTTCAGACTTCCATTTTCAGTCCCAATAATGGACCACTTCATGTATTCTTCCAGATTATGTCAGAAGCCCCAAACTACTGTTTCAAGTAACATAAAAATCTTTATTTCTGAGATGTTGGGGGGATGAGGAGAAGCAGATGTGTATTGATAAATGTTTAACAACCCACTCTCAGAGAAAAGAAATTTAACCAATATATACTTTAAATTTAATTTGCATTAATATTTTCTCCATCACTTTTTAAATCAAGGCAATCAAAACAATAAAACCAAGCCCCGATTTGCAATATTTGCATTTTCAAGATGTATGTGCTCACACTGAAAATTTAACAATCAATGGTTCAGCTGGCTCCAGCATAGCCCTGGTATAGACCCCTCATCTTCACTTTGAAAGCATCTGAAAGGTCATAGCACCATAGAATCATAGCATTAGAACTGGAGAGGGAATTAAAAAATCATCAAATCCACCTCCTTTATTTTTCACATGAGGAAATGGAGGCCCAGAGTAATAAAGTGACTTGCTTAAAGTCACATTGATATGAAATACTAGACTGAAATTTGAATTGAACTCCTCTGACAATAAACCTTTGACCCCTTGTTCCCCAATGGTAGGCAAAAAAATTTTTTGTGATATACTCTTCCATTCCTTAAACAGGAAGCTATTTTCTAAAAGGGCTGAATAGTGCAGTTGGAATGAGGAGGATAACCTTTACAAACAGAAGAAAACAGAAAATCAGTCCTGGAGTTCACCTTAAGGAAAAATTCTGAAATAGAAACTGATGGAATCCTAATAAGGCTGCCCCTAACCCCAATGTTCTAACTTCCTTATGGGCCCCACTGAACAGCAGGCAAGTCCTGATTTAACCGCACAATCCTTCAGGCCCCCAGACTCAATATAGTCACTACCCCTAGCTAAGCACTGCCCTCAGATCCAATTCACATATTTGAGCAGGTGTGTTCTTGTACTCAACCATAATTACACATAATCCATTTAGCCCAAGACGGGATCACAATACCTAACTATTCATCTTGACTAGACAGGACCACAACAGCTAGCCAACTAGAGGGCAATATGACCAGAATGCTTAACCATCAAACCATCTAAGAGACCTTTCCCTATTACCTAATCCCTGAACAAACCCTTCCAGTCCTTTTAATATTCATAATTTCTGTCATGTAATTGCATCTTTATCCTATAAAAATCCATTTTGCTTTCTCTAACGTTGCTGGTTCCCCTTGTAACTTAGCCTGCTTCATGAGAGGCGTCAATCTCAATAAATGCCTCTACTTGGATTAGAGGGGGTCTGACTGACTTACTTGAGATGGTTCCACCAAAACACATGGTGAAACTGCAACAGTTTTTGGTGTCCCTGGCTGGGCAGAACCTAACCCTCAATGGAAACTTGAAAAGTGATTCAAATATCTGCCCACACATTTAGTTATGCCTCAGTTGTTCAGATGAGAATCAGTTCCTCTTAATCAATCTTTTGTTTTGTTTCTTACAAATCAAAATACCAGATTGTTATGTTTCCCATGTTTTCATATTGGAGGGTAGAAAGCTTTGGAAGATTCAGATACCTTCTCTTCCCAAGATACATAATGAATGACAAAATTTTAATGCAAATGAGGACAATGTGTTGTAAATTTACAAAAAAATACAATAGCAATTAGTTTTTTTAATCACTTTAAAATTATGAGGATCACTCAAAAAAAACCCCTCTTTTCAGACTCTAGAACACACACTGGTTCTGCCCAATTTAAGGATACCATTTTATAGTGAGAGGGATTACTTTTTGTGAGGGTAAGCAAAGTAGGATCTTTTGCTGTTTTTGTTTATACAAAGAAGTATAATGCCTCCGAATAATGTGATTAAGGAGGAGCTTTCCCACCCATTCTTGGGCCTGGGAAGATTTGTAGGAAGGTCCACACCTTTTGTTAATGAGGCACTGGTTCAAAAGAGATGTGATGCCCTCCAGCTCTTAAAGTATATAAAGACTCTGAGGTGCAATTTTACTTTGGACCTTAGTTTTTGGAAGAAGGTTTGTGTGCCAGATGAGACTCTGGGAAGCTGCTAAGCAGCCCCCTGGCTTTGAAAACCCAGATGTTGGTGCTTCCCTCTCTGGTAACTATGGTCAGACAGTTGGACCTGTCTGTTGAATTGTGATGTATGTATTACTTGCTGTTAGACAGTTTGGAAGCTCTGTCTTCTGATTTAAATTTCTCTGTATTTTTTCTAAAGTTCAGGATGGTGACTTTTTCCTCTGAACTAACTGAATGATACATGTGTTAACCCCTCAAAAGGTGCCTTTCCTTTTATGAATGCAGATCAAAGAACCTGTGATGGCAGACCCCAATGTGTATGTCGGGGTGCTTATTGTTACCTCCTCATTTGGATTTCAAGTTTTTAACTGTCATATTGAGTCAGGTTTTACAGAATCACAGAATTTAAGAGTGAGAAGAAACCTCAAATGGTCACCTACTCTGACCCAAACATGAAAGGAATCTCCACTACGAAATACCTGACAAGTAGTTGTCTAGCCTCTGTTTGAAGAGGTGGAATCCAGCATCTCATTCTACTTTTGGATCACTTAAGCTGTTAGGAAGCTTTTCCTGAGAACAAACCTAAATCCATCTTTTTGCAGCTTTTATCCATTGCTTCCAATTCTATCTCTCTGAGAGAAAATTTTTTCACTGAAACTGCTCTCTCCAGAGTTCCCAATGATCTCATAGTTGCCAAACCTTGTGACGTTTTCTCAATCCTCATTGTCCTTGACTTCTCTGCAGTCTTTGACACATAGATCACTCCTCCTTGATACTCTTTTCTCTTCAGGGGTAGGGAACCTGTGGCCTTAAGGCCACATGTGACCCTCTAGGTCCTCAAATTAGACCCTTTGACTAAATCTAAATTTCACAGAACAAATCTCCTTAATAAAAAGATTTTCCTTAATAAGGATTCTCTTTAATGAAAGGATTTGTTTTGTGAAGCTTGGATTCAGTCAAAGGACCTCACTTGAGGACCTAGTGGGTCACATGCGGCCTCAAGGCCATAGTCTCCCACCCCTTCATCTAGGTTTTCAGGATACAACTCTCTCCTGGTTCTCTAACTACTCATATGACCATTCCTTATCAGTCTCCTTTACCTGATCCTTATCCAGGTCACACTGGCTAATCATAGGTATGTCCCATAGGCCTCTCCCCTGGGTCCTCTTTTCTGCTCCCTCTATACTACTTAACTTGGTTATCTCATCAGCTCCCAACAAAGGCACCCCTATCTTCCCAGTACCTCAGGCTTGTGCCCTAGATGTTATCTTCAACTCCTCACTATCTCTCACTCCCTGTATCCAATCTGTTGCCAATACTCACAACATCCCTTGAATATCCAGCCAGTTCTCTTCTCTGACACTGCCACCACCCAGGTATAGGCCATCACCTCATGCCTGGACTATTGCAGTAGCCCGCTGGTGGGTCTGGCTGCTTCAAGTCCCTGCCCACTCCAATCTGATGGAATTCTAATAAAGCTACCCCCAGCCCCAGTATTCTAACTTCTTCATAGGCCCCACTGAACTGCAGGCCCACTGCCCCTACCTAGCCACTCATCCTGCCACACACAGACATACACTCAATATCCTAATTTCTCCATATATACCTCACTGTTCACTAGAACAACAGGTGTGTCCATGAACTCATTTTTCTCACAGAAGAGCAGACATGTCCATGTATAGGATTCCAGACATTGCCTCTAGCTAGCCACCGTCCCCAGACCCATTTCTCATATTTCCCACAGAAACAGCAGATGTGTCCCTGCCATCAACCACAACCACATCCATCTAGTCCTAAGCAGGATCACAATAGTCAGCCAGTCAGAAAGCAGCACCATCAGGATGCCCAAGCAGGATGTGGACCCCAAAACAATAGAAGGGACTTTCCCTAAGTAGGCACCTGCACAGTCTACTCACCATGAAACATGTGCTTGATTGAAGTGATTGTTTACTCCTCAAAAGTTGCCTTTCCTTTTAGAGGAGCAGATCAAAGAACCTGTGATAGCAAGTCTCAATGTGTATAGACCAAGCTGCCTGAGGGAACTTCTCAAGCTGAGTAACCCAGCTCATCCTCTCCCTTCTGTCTCCCTTTCCCCTTCCTTCCTTCCTTCCTTCCTTCCTTCCTTCCTTCCTTCCT
Organism: Notamacropus eugenii; assembly: GCF_028372415.1. NCBI lineage: Eukaryota > Metazoa > Chordata > Mammalia > Diprotodontia > Macropodidae > Notamacropus > Notamacropus eugenii. The sequence continues at coordinate 336,372,586 of NC_092874.1, read as the reverse complement.
TCCTTCCTTCCTTTCTTCCTTCCTTCCTTTCCTCCCTCCTTCCCTCCTTCCTTCCTTCCTTCCTTTCCTCCCTCCTTCCCTCCCTCCTTCCCTCCTTCCTTCCTTCCTTCCTTTCCTCCCTCCTTCCCTCCTTCCTTCCTTCCTTCCTTCCTTCCTTCCTTCCTTCCTTCCTTCCTTCCTTCCTTCCTTCTTTCCTTCCTTCCTTCCTTCCCCCAAAACCTTAAACCCATGGGCTGGACAACCATAGATCCCTGCCCAAGCTCCACTTCATGGCTGCCTTACAGTGATTATCACTACTAACAGTTTCTGTTGATTTATTAATTTTTCTTTTGTTCATCAAAAGGAACATTCCCTGACTGCTTCTTTAAGAGGCCTACTTACTCAATGGGCATTACCTCCCTTTAAGTGAGTAACTGAGAAGGCCAGAGACTCCCATTGCATCCTGGGCCATCTCCAGTCATCCTGATGAATATCTGGTCACTGGATTCAGATGGCTCTGGAGGAGAAGTGAGGCTGGTGACCTGCACAGTCCTCCCTCACTCAAAACAAAGTCAAGTGCAAGTCATGTCATCATTTCTCTGATGGCATGGTCTTCTTTGAAAATGAAGGATGAACACAGACAGACCTGCACAGTAATAGTAAAGAACTGACCTAGAGTGAACATATATTGTAGAGAGGCTTATTATAATATCATTATCATACATGCATACCCCCCCAAAAGTGTTTTTCTGTATGCATTGTAGGTAATCGCATGCACAGTTCCACTGTAGCTGGGACCCATCCCCTATTACCTAATCCCTTAACAAACCCCTGTCACTTTTTTAATATCCATAATTTCTGTTATATAATTGCATCTTTACCCTATAAAAATCTATCTTGCTTTCTCTGAAGCTGCTGGTCCCTCTTGGAACTTAGCCCACTTCCTGAGAGGCGTCAATCTCAACAAATACCTATACTTGGATCAGAGGTGGTCTGACTCTGAATTTTTTGAGACAGTTCCACCACATCACATCATGAAACCCCAACAAAGCCATCCTCCGTTCAACCATGAAAGTAGTTTTCCTACCCCCTACTCAGGAAATTCCCTATCATTTCCAGAATCAAATATAATCTCCTGTTTGGTATTCAAAGCCCTTTAAAACCTAGCAATCCTACCCTCTCACCTTTTCAGCCTTCTTACACTTCTTACATCCATCCAGTAACAGCATTGTCTTTGCCATTCCACAAAGAAGACACTCCAACTCTTGGTTTCAGGCATTTTGTCCGACTGTCCCTCATGCCTAGAGCTCTCTCCCTCCTCATCTCTGCCTACTGGATTGCTTGGCTTTCTTCAAGTCCCAACTAAAGTCCCATCTGCTACAGGAAATCTTTTCTTACCAATCCCTCTTAATTCTAATGACTTCCCTATCTTATTTCCCATTTATACAGTATGTAGCTTGCTTGTACATATTTGTGTGCTTGTTTTCTTCCCCTCTCCCATTAGTTTGTGAGCTCCCTGAGGGCAAGGACTGTCTTCTGACTTTTTTTTTTTAATATCCCTTGTGCTTAGTACAGCATCTGGCATATAGTAAGTGTTTAATAAATATTTATTGACTGGCCAAATGAAACAAGAAGTTTAATATAATCCCTCCTCCATTAGACAATTATCATCCCTCCCTCTCCCCGCCCTCTTCTCCAGGATATATCCTCATACCCTCAATTCCTTCAAGTACCCATGTGACATACCTGCAATGCTCGTCAACATGCTGGATGCCCTCCCTTCGATACTCTCCAGCATCCAGGAATGAACATGATATTCTAGCAGAAGTCTGACAAGGGCAGAAAACAGTAAGATTACCACCTCCCTATTCCTAAAAGCTTTTTGTTCCTTCATTGAACCAAAAATCGCATTAATTTTTTTGGCCACAACATGGTGATCAGCCATCTTGTATTTACCTTCCCCCCCCCAAAGTTACTTTTATCTCTATCAAATTTCATCTTATTAGATTCAGCCCAATGTTCTGGCCTGTTGAGATATTTTTGGATTCTAACTTTCATCTATTACGTTAGCTACCCGATGAGTATGCCATCCATACTTTTATCCAGGTCACTGAGTGGATATGTTCCATGTGAACCAGCACAAGGCCAAATACAATGCTCTGGAATGGTCCCCGGGATACCTCATGCCGTATTGACATTGAATCATTAACAATTACCCTTTGAGACTACTAGCTAGCCAACCCTCTCTGAATCCATGTTATACTACTATTATGTAATCCATATCTAGCCATCTTCTCCACAAGAACAGTGTGAAATACTTCATTAAAAACTTTGCTAAAATCTAGGTAAACCATATCCATCATAGTCTTTTCATATTCATGTTTAGTAATCCAATCAAAAATGGAAATGAGGCTCGTCTGGTGAAATCGCTTCTTAAATATCACCATTTCTTTTTTTGGAAGTTCACCATGCATCTCTTCAATTACTCATTTGAAAGTTTCCCCAGGAATCAAAGTCAAGTTAACTGGTCTATGTTGTAGCTCTAGTCTCCCCATGCCAACTTTTTTTTTTAAACAAAATTGGAACAACATTTGCCCTTCTCCTATCTTGTGTTACCTCTTTTGTTTTCCTTGATCTTTCAAATACTAGCTACAGTGGGTTTATTGATCACACCTGCCAGATCTTTTAGGCCTGACAAATGTAGTTCATCTGGGCCAGGTGCCTGGAATTCATCGAAGGCAGCTCTATTTCTACATCTTTACTTACCTCCTTACTTTACTCCCTCTTTACTTACCTTACTCTCTACTAGTCATTTTTCATCAGTTGTTTCTGGTGCAAACATCCTCCTCTGTGGCAGAGAAAACAGAAATGAAATCAGAATTGAGCAACTCCTCTTTTTGCTTTGTTCAGCTATTACCATCACCACCACCCCAAGCAAAGATGCTATTTCTCCTTGGACCCTCCTTTTCCCCCCAATATAATTTTTTAAAAATCCTCTTTTAGCTTATTCTGAAATTTACACTCTTGACAACATTTTAACAAAACTGGGTCATGCTCATTCATCCTTGGTTACTGGATGATTCTTTTTAAAATGCAAATTAGCTGATAAGTTTCCGGTGCATTCATATCAATCTCTTCAGACAAATCTCATTTTTTCTTCTCATTGGAATTGTTTTCCTTGTGTTTTCAGAATTTCATTCCTAAGCATCCCCATTCTTCCTAGACTCACTTCCCCTGTAAGCAAGTCATCCCATGGGATCCTACCCATCTTACCTCTGAATCATTTGAAATGTTTTCCCAAAGTCTAGGATTACTGTCAGAGTAGGACTATGTTCAGATTTCCTCTTCTGTTCTATCACAAACTGTAAGAGGGAATGATTTCTTCCTCTCAGAATCCCCATCATTTTCACTCCAGCAAGCTCTGTTTGTTAGTAAGAATCAGATTTATATGCGAATTTCTCCTTATTTTTTCCTTCCCTTTTTGAGGGATGGAATTATCACCAAGTTAAGTCACAAAATTATTGGCAGTTCTATTTTTAGAGGACAAACAGAAAGAGAGACAGAGACAGAAACAAAGTGGGGCATATACAAAATAAATACAAGGTAATTTGTTGCAGTTGATAAGAGATCATAGTATTCATTTATGGTGAGTAGGAAAAGCTACATGTAGAAGTTGGCACTTAAGTGGTGACTTGAAAAAACTCCTCTACTCTCAAATTCCTTGTTCCCTTGTTGTTTAGTCATTTTCAGTCATGTCTCATTCTGTGACTCCTTTGGGGCTTTCTTGGAAATTCCTTTTGTAGCTCATTTTACAGATGAGGAAACTGAGGCAAGCAGAGTTAAATGACTTGCCCAGAGTCACACAGCTAGTAAGTATCTGAAGTTGGATTTGAACTCAGGTCTTCCTGACTCCAGGCCTGGCACTCTATGCACAGTACCACCTAGCAGCCCTTATCCTATCACTGCTTAACTATTGCTAAATCTCATCCCTGGATTACTTTCATCATCTGTCTGATCCATTCTTACTTAAAAGCTACTGGAATGCAATTGGAAGAGCTTTCATAGATGTGATGACTGAGCACATTACAAATTTACATTCTCCAGCCTCAAATGACTTTGATGCCCCTGCTCTATGCTCACTCCCTCTACTTCCTCTGCCCTCACTCCTCAGCCCTTGGCAATCTGACTTTTCACATCATCACTCAGATGAAACTGTTGTCTGCAAAGTTATCAGTGATCTCTTAATTGTCAAATGTGATGATTGTTTCACTCTCCTCATCCTTCTTAAAATGTCTGCTGCATTTGGTACTATTAATCCCCTGTCCTCCTGGATCCTGTCTCTTCTCTAGGTTTTCATGGTACTTCTCTCCCCGGTTCTCCTCCTCTTTCTCTGACCTTTCCTTTTCTATCTAATTTGCTGTGAATGTGCCCCAAGATTTTGTCCAAGGCCCTCTTCAATTCTCCCTCTTCATTGTCTCTTGGTAACCTCATCAGTTCCCAGGGAATTAACTAACACTTCTATGCAGAAAATTCACAAAATATTAATACACGTGTGCATACATATACGCACACACATACACACACACACTCAGACTTTGTCTCTCCCCTAATGTCCAGTCCTATATCCCTAATTGCCTATTGCATGGATCAAACTGGATGTCCCAGATACATATCAGTCTCAACAGGTCCAAAATAAGTTCATTCTCTCTGCCCCTAAACCATCTTTTCTTCCAGACTTCCACAGACTCTTCCAGAGTTCTGTGAAAGGTACCATCATCCTTCCAGTCTCTCAAATTTATAGCCTTGACATTTTCTTCAACTCCTTCCTCCCCTCTTCCCATACAGTCAATCAGTTGCCAAATCTTGCCATCTCTACCTCCAAAACATCTCTCACATCTGAACCCTTCTCTCCATTCATACAGCTACCACCTTAATTCAATCAACTCTTGTCTAGAATCTTGTAATACTCTCTTAATTGACCTTTCTGTCTTGTCTCCCAACAGTCTAGAGTATCCTACATGCTGTGGCCAAAGTATTTTCTTTAAGTACAGATGTGACCATGCCACTACTTTGCTCAATCAATTCTTTCAGGCAAAAATAAAAATCTTTTTGTCTAGGTTTTAAAGACCTTCACAACCTGGCTTCACACTATCTTTCCAGCATCATCAGACATTACTCTCCCTCTGATCCAGACAAACTGGCATCCTCTCTGTTCCTCACATGTGACTCTATTTCCTATCTCAATGCCTATACACTGGTGATCCCATATGCCTGGAATGAATTTCTTCCTCACTTCTGCTTCATCGTGTATCTCTTGTTTTAAAAACCAACTCAGGTAACATCTTTTGCACGAAGCCTTGCCTGATCTCAACTGCTTGTACCATCCCTCCTTTTAAGATGTATGTGTCCATGATCTAGGTATAAAGGTTGATGCTATAAACAAATTAGAGGAGCAAGGAATAGTTTATTTGTCAGATTTACAGAGAATGGAGGAATTTATGACTAAACAAGAGAGAAAGAACATGATGAAATGCAAAATGTATAACTTTGATTACATTAAATTGGAAAATTTTTGCACAAAGCCAATGTAACGAAGATTATGAGGGAGGCAGAAAACTGGGAAAGAATTTTTATAACTAGTGTCTGTGATAAAGGGCTCATTTCTAAAATATATAGAGAAACGAGTCAAATTTACAAGAATACAAGTCATTCTCCATTTAATAAATGGGTAAAGGATATGAACAGGCAGTTTTCAGAGGAAGAAACTAAAACTCTCTACAATCATATGAAAAAATGCTCTAAATCACTACTGATTAGAGACATGCAAATCAAAACAACTCTGAGGTACCACATCACATCTATCAGATTGGCTAACATGACAAAACAGGAAGATGATAAATGTTAGAGAAGATGTGGGAGAGTTGGAACACTAATTCATTGTTGGTGGAGCTGTGAGCTGATCCAATCATTCTGGAGAGCAATTTGGAACTATGCCCAAAGGGTTATAAAAATGTGCATATCCTTTGATTGCTTCTAGGTTTTTCTGAAATCTGCCTGTTCATCATTTCTTATAGCACAACAGTATTCCATTACATCCATATACCACAACTTGTTCAGTCATTCCCCAATTGATGGGCATCCCTCGATTTCCAGTTCTTGGCCACCACAAAAAAAAAGCTGCTACATGTGAGTCCTTTTCCCATTTCTCTAAGGAAGCAAGCTAGAAATCAAGAGCATGCTGATAACCATGTCTTCCTTACATATTGGCAGCTTCCAAGGTCTTTCTTTTCCTCCCAAAGAATGCCTGAAACTTCATGTGTCTTTCCCCAAGGCAGTTGTTTCATGCTCTCTAGTCTGATACAGGTCCACAGAATTTCATTCTCATTCTCTCCACCAATTAGGATTGATGCCTGCTATATATACAGAAGCATACAAAATGACCTAGGTTTGGTTGAAAACCTGGTTACATCCCAGTGAATATATTTGTATTTATTAACTTTATAGTAATGCTATTTATACTCATATAGGTACTCGTCACCCCTATTAGACTATAAATTTTTTTCAAGGAGGAATTGTTTCTTTCTTTGTACTTGAGCCTAGTGCTTAGCACAATGATTAGAACGTAGTAGGTGTTCTAAATGTTTATTTATTGATTGAGGGAAAAAAGGAATGAATTTCAGGTATGAGAGATAGCCAACACAAAAGCAGAGATGAGAGTTGAAAGTTTATATATGAGAAAAAGAAAGAAGCTAGACAACTCAGTGCAGAAAGGGTAATGATGTATAACAAAGCTGGAAAGATTAGACTAGGCTACGAGGGGCTTGCAGTCCAGTTTTTAGAAGAAAAGACGATCTTTCCCTTGTCTTTGTCTTAACCACTGACGCGAACCTTCCTACCTTGACTGCATCTTCTCACTTCAATTAATCATAGTTTTTAAGTTAAGGGCTAGAGAGTTCAGCTGGGAGAAGAATCTCTTGTCTGCAGGACAATGTTTCAGCCTCTGAGTCACTCTACTGTTGGAGTGGGTTGAGTAAGTCTCTCTTTAGGGCTATGCTGGCTCATCCTGTTTGGCTGTTGTGGCTACAGCAGATCCTTCTAGGGACTCCAGTTTCAAGACATCCTGTTGCTTATAAGTCTTTCAATCTTTCACCAAGGAGCCAGGAAGAATAAACATGCCAGAGACAGAAGAAACGAAAACATCTTGTCTTCAAAGCCATATGGTGACTATGTAGAAAAAGGGCTCCCAGAGGCTTACAGCATTTGCCCTCCTCACTCAAAAGTCACCAGGGTGAGAAAGTCATCAAACTCTTTTCATAGAACCTTTTGTATGAAGACTCAATTCCCTCTCATCAGACTGGCTATTCACTATCTTAAATAAAAGGCATTATAAATGTCTGGTCCAGTCCCTCATTACCTTAAAAAGATGAGTCTTTATTTCAGAGAGAGATTTGGAGCCATTAAAAGAACTTTATTATTTCTCATAGGCAAATTTAGACTTCTCACATGTATGTATGTATATATATGTATATGTATGAACATATGTGTATATGTATGTGCATATACATATAAAATAAATCCTGTTCAAACCCTGCCTCAGACACTTCCTAGCTTTAAGACCTTAGGTAAGTCACTTAACCACTATCTGCCTCAGTTTCCTCAGTGGTAAAAAATGGGGATAATAATAGCATCTACCTGACAGGGTTGTTGTTGGTTTCCAATGAGACAACACTTGTACAAGCTAAATAAATGGTTTTTCCCCCTCTACTCAGATTACGTTCTAATGGAGGAGATAAAAAATACATATATGTACATGTGTGTATGTGTGTGTGTGTATATATATATATACATATATATATATATACATATATATATGTATATATATATATCAGTATTACACAGATACATAGTGGAAAAAAAAACACAAATATATCCAAAAGCATAGAAGTAGAAAGATAGTTTGGAAGGGAGGGCACTAGCAATTGGGGGGATCAGGAAAAGCTTTCTGCAGAAGGTGGTGCTTGAGTTGAGTATTAAAACGTGAGAGAGATTATATGAGGAAGGGGTAAGAAGAAAATGCATTTCAAGTATGTGAGACGGCCAGGGTAAAAGGATGTAGATAAGCAATGGAGTTCCACATGGAACAGAGAAGGCCAGTTTGGCTGGATCACAGAATTTCAGAGTGAAAATAATATCCAACAAAGCTGTAAACACAAGTCGTGAGGAGTTTTCAAAGCTAAACATCACATACACCCCAAAGGACAAGGATAGAACCTTGAGAAACACTCACAGTTTGGGGCGTGGGGGTGGTTTGAGGTGATAGAGATGATGAACCAGCAAGGGAGACAGAGGAAGAGTGGTCCAAGAGATAGAAGAGCTAAGAGAGAAGTGTTTTGAAAGTCCAGAGAGGAGAGAGTATCCAGGAGCAAAAGGTGGACAACAGTGTCTAATGCAACAAATGGATTGAGAAGTTTAAAGACTGAGAAAGGAGCATCAGATGTGGCCATGAAGTAATCACTGGTATCTTTGGGGACACCATTTTCATATGAATGGTGAGACCAGAAGTCAAATGGTGAAGGGATGAGGTTCTGTGTATGGGAGGAAAGATGGCGTCCAGAACTGAATTTTTGCCTTGTTGGTTCATTTATCTTTTATGGTGTTTCGGTTTGGTTTTATCTTTATTCTAAGTTATCTTGCTTCTTTTTAGCCTCTTTTTGTTTTCTACATTAAAAAAAGTTGCCTCAGTGACTCTTTTCTTTCTTTTTTCCTTTCTTCCTTCCACTCTTTCTTTCTTCCTCTGCCTTTAGAAAGATGAAATGATCATTGTCAAAAGTTTTGTTTTTCTGCTTGTGGCAGAGAGCTCCGGCAGATGCCTAGATAATTGAAGTGCCTCATCATTACAATGGGATGTTTCTATGCCAATCTTGTGAGCTATTTCCCTAGCTCATTTATTTCTTTCTGTCATGGTATACTATATATCAATGACAAAATTGCTTCTTTCCTCCCACTATCTTCAACCAAATGCTCTTCGTCAAGTTTCTGGATTTCCTTCTGAGTATATCTAATTGATATACAATACTAATCATCCTCCTCCCTCTAGTTTCTTTTTTGTTACCCTATCCTGTTTCTTTTGATAAGGTAGACCTATCCAGAGGGCAGTTCAGCCCAATTAATCTTCATAATACTTTTAAGATCGTTTGCCTCCTTTCTTTAGGATCCCTCATTCCTTTTGTTTGTTCTTGAACACCCATTAATCTTTTTAGACACTTAAAGCTATGGCTTTTACCACTGGGCTTCTTTCTTGGATTTTGTCTCCTGGGAACTTCTGGGTATCTTGTCTGTTCTTTTCCCTTCCTTACAGCTATTCTCCATTATATTTAGCTTGATAGATATATGTGGGCAGTACCCAAGCCAACCATGCTCCTTCCATCCTAGGCTATACTCCTTGGTCTCCAGATTTTTTTTTTACTTTACCCCATGGTGGTTACCTCTCCCTCGACTTCAGCTCCCTTTAATGTGTCTCCCTCCATTAGAATGCAAGCTTCTTGAAGACATAAACTATCTTTTTCTTTTTACTATATTTATATTCCCAGCACTTTTAGCCCAGTGCCTGGCACAAAGAAGAACTCAATAAATGTTCCAGCTATACATCCATTCATCCATTCATCCATCCATCCATCCATCCATCCATCTACATTGTCAGACATAGTTCTTTTATCTAATGAGCTTTTAGTTTTAGTTTTTACTTGATTGTTTTCTTTGTTACAAGAAAAGATTCCATCTGGAAGGAGTATGTGGATAATTACTGTGATGCAATAACTAAATATATTTTAAAAAATAAAATGATTCAGATTTTGTCTAAACACAGGAAGAAATGGTAGTAATGATAATAATAAAGATTTTGTTGCGCAAAGAGATAAACCTTTTAGATGACCTCATCTGAGTGAGAGGAAATGTTGGCAGGGCTCAAGTCAGGGTCCCAAGTGTGTCTGTAGCTCTTGACTAACCACAACACACATTTATTAAGCTCCTATTATGCATCTGGTACTGGGGTAGGTGCTTGGGATGTTAAGACAAAAAATGAAACCATCCTTGCCTTCAAGGAGCTTATATTCTCCTAGAAAATTATATTAGGAAAAGGTGAATTCAAGGATCTGTGATCCTTCACAAGATTTTAGGAATGAATTTGTATTCTAATATGGTGTTATCTTGGGAGTCGTCTCTCTCTACTGTTGCAATTAAGTTCAATGTTTGCTGAATAAGGAACTTTCCAGATTCTTTTGTTCTCTTTGTTGTGTCTATTATTTTATGTTACTCAAGCTTCTGTTTAAAATTATTGACAAAACAGCCCAAAAGGATGACTTGACTTCTTTGCCAAGCAGAGAGATAGATCAGTCAAGGATAACACAGATTTAAAAGTTCTTTATTTGGGATAGAGCCAAGATGGTGGAGTAGAAGCAGAGACCTGCCTGAGCTCTCCACCCAAACCCCTCAAAATACCTGTCAAAAATGACTCTGAACAATTCTAGGGCAGAAGAAGCCACAAAATGACAGAGTGAAACAGATTTCTAGCCCAAGACAATCTGGAAGGCTGACAGGAGGGGTCTGTTGCACTGGGATCAGAGTGGAGCACAGCCCAGCATGGGGTGTGCCAGCACAGATGAGAGTGGAGCAGGCCTCAGGGTGCTGAATCAGTCTACTGAGGTTTCCAGAATTCTCAACCCACAAACACCAAAGACAACTTCAAAGGTCAGTGGGAAAGTTCTCTCACCTGGGTGAGAGAGGAACATAGGCCAGCCCCAGCCCCAGGGTGATGGCAGCTGCTTCTGGAGCTCTCAGCCCACAGACAGTGGGGTAATGGAGCATCTGATCTGGGCTGAAGTCCTGGGTATCATCAGTCCTGGGGTGAGGAGGAGCACTGGTGTGGCAGAGCGGGTGGTGGCAGTGGAGAGGGAAACCTACTCACAGTTCCAAGGCAGAAAAGAGTGCTTGTGGTTGCTCACAGATCAGAGTACAGGCCAGGAGAGGAGTAAACCCCTCTCCTTTGATCATACCACTTTGGAGGAACTGAGAATTTACAGGTTCCTAGAGCTGTCTCTGAAAACAGCTGCACAAAACTCCTGAAACTTGGGGCAGTACACCCCCCACTTAACAAAGAACTCAAAAGTCAACTAATTGGCTGGGGAAATGACCAAAAAGGGGGAAAAATAAGATCATAGAAGGTTACTTTCTTGGTGAAAAGGTATTTTCTTACTGTAAGGAAGATCAAAGCATACAACTGGAAGAAGACAGCAAGGTCAAGATTCCTATATCCAAAGCCTCCAAAAAAAATATTAAATGTTCTCAGGACATGGAAGAACTAAAAAACAATTTTGAAATATGAAGGGAGGATACCTAAAAAATAAAAACTAAGTGTTGAGAGGAATGTAATGGGGGAAAAAGGGAGAGGTAGAATATAGTAAAGCATCTCACATAAAAGAGGCAAGAAAGAGGTTTTACAATGGAGGGGAAGAGGGGGGAGTTGAGAAGGAATACGTGAGCCTTACTTTAACTGGATTTGGCTTAAGGAGGGAATAACACACACTCAATTGGGCATGGAAATCTATCTTACCTTACAGGAAGGCAACGGGAAGGGGATAGGAGAAGGAGGATAACAGAAGACATGGTCAGATTGGGGAAAGGGATAATCAGAAACAAACACTATTGTGGGGGGACAGGTCAAGGGAGAGAATTGAATATATGGAGGACAGGACAGGATAGAGGGAAATGTGATTACTCTTTCTCAACATGACTGTTATGGAAGTGTTTTGCATGGCTACATGTGTATGACCTATATCAAATTGCATGCTTTCTCAGTGAGCTGAGTGGGGAGGGAGGAAGGGAGAGAATGTGGAACTCGAAGCTTTAAAAATGAATGTTAAAAATTGTTTTTGCATGCAGCTGGAAAATAAGTTGTACAGGCAATGGGGTATAAAAATCTATGTTGCCCTACAGGAAAATAGAGGGGAGTGGAATGGGAGAGGCGGGGGTGATAGAAGGGAGGACAGATTGGGGAAAGGGGTGGTTGGTGCTCATGTTGTCCTGGGGTAGGGAGAAGGGAGAAATGGGGAGAAAATTTGGAATTCAAAATTTTGTGGAAGTGAATGTTGAAAACTGAAAATAAATAAATTATATTAAAAAATAAAAAATAAATTAAAAAAGCAAAAAAAAGCTATCTATTTGTAAAATCTGATGGAGGGGGACAATGGAGATGTATGAGTAGTATTCTCTCATAAAACATAATGGGTAGAACAAATTTGTAGAGAGATTTGAGAGAGACACACAATTAAACAAAATTATTCCCAGGCGATTTGTGGGATATAATGGTAAGAAAGGCAACAAACAAAAGAAAGATGGAAAACATCTACAAGGTAGAGTCTGAATGCATATTGAAACATACCTTTTTTGTTTTCTTTATTTTTGTTTGTATTTTGGTCTGTTTTCTTTCACATGACTAATATGGAAATATATTTTGCATAACTCTCCATGTATAACCTATATCAAATTATTTGGCTTCTCAGTGAGGGGAAAGGGGTAGAGATAGAGGGTGGAAATTTGAAACTCTAAATTTTGAAAAATGAATGTTTAAAATTGCTTTTGCATATAATTGGAAAAATACATATTTTTAAAATCTATAAAGATTTTTATTATAAATTTGTTATCATCAAGGAAAGTGGAGTCACTACAAATGGATTGGGTTGTTACCATCTTAGATGTTCTTATTGAGGAGGTAAAAATGGCATCAAAGAGCATAGAAATAGGAGATGCAGCTGCATTAGACCAATAATATGTAGAAGAGATCCATGCTGAAGGCGACATAATTGACAGAGCATTGAGGGATAATTCTTAAGAAATCTAAACAAGGGGAAGACACTGACGTCATGGGGTAAGGGGATGGGATAACTTGGACCTTATTAATACCTTTCAAAATGGTAGGAGAGAGTATCAGTAGCTACATGCCTACTTTCCTATCTATATAAAACTTTATGAGAATAGTCTACATATAAACTGAGGGTATCCTTTCTGAGTTTGTTCATAGGCAATAGGAAAGATTTCACAAGGAAATTTCACAGTAGATTACATCTTCACCATCATACAATTGCATAAAAGAGATAAGAGAATATAAAATCCTAGTGTGTTCTATATGAGGCCTCTGATCACTCAGAGTTCACCCTTTCCTACGCTACCCTCTCCCTCCTCCCAGGAGGTCACAACTTGGATTCATTCTTGTCAGCTCTGTTGTCGAACATCCATCTTGCCAATTTTTGTGGGCTAGGTCTGACTTAGGTTGGTCCAGGTGTTTAGGTTCAGGATTAGAGCAAAATGAAACACTTACTGACTAATGTCTAATAGTTAAAAAAACAAACAACAAACCAAACCCTTTACTTAATCATAGCTTGAAAAGAATATTCAGAAAAGATATAGTATTGCTCCAGCTGGACATTGTATCTTCATCCTCTGCATTTGCCAAGGGAGTGCACTAGTGTAAAGGGAGAATCTCCTGACATTTTTTTGTACTGGCTATCCAATGGTTTCACCTTAGATTCATGGACCAGTTAATGAGGATGGTTGAGAATGTTTCCAATGCATTTAAGGGAAAAATAACCTACCCTTCAGGGGTTAGGACTTTAGCAAAAGCTAGTCCCACATGGGAAGCTAGGTGGCATAGTGGCTAGCGCACTGGACCTGGAGTCTGAAAAACTCATCTTTCTGAGTTTAAATCTGGCCTCAGACACTTACCAGTTGTGTGACCCTGGGTAAGTCACTTACCAGTTTGCCTTAGTTTCCTCATCTGTAAAATGAGCTGGAGAAGGAAAATGGCAAACCACTCAAGTGTCTTTGCCACGAAAACCCCATGTGGGGTCACAAAGAGTTAGATATGACTGAAAAATAACTAAACAATCTCATATATGTAGTTGGTGCCTAGGAAAATCAGCTTTGCTACTTTTACTACTTTATTACTTCACTTTGCTGGCATTAGAATCCAGATCCTCTAATTCCAAATGTAATATTTTTTTCATTATTATTTCACCACTATCTACTAGCATTAAAACATAACACCTCCAAATCTTAGACTATTTAGAAAAGGCTCAAGTTTTGAAATCAATAAGTAAAAGAAATACTGCTTTATCTTCTTCCTGACGCTGTGCCTATCTTCTGGATATCAAAACCATGCCTCTGCCACTATCTCATGCTTGAACTTCCCTTGGCACTTTGTGACTCCTCACCCTGGATCATTTAACTACCCCGTGGTCTTTTCAACCTGCAGTATACTTTCTGTAAGGCCCATGCCCCTACAAGCTGACCTCCATTCCCTTGAAGTCAGGAACTTACTTTTGATCTGCTCATATTTGTACCCTTAGAGCTCAGCATAGTGATTGGCCTATAGCAAGTTCTTAATAAATTGTTCCTTTCTTCCTTTTTCCCTTCTTTCCTTCCTTCCTTCTTTTCTTCTGGAACTAATTTAAAAGATCCACAAATTTCCTTACAGCAAGGGAAACCTAAGCTGGTCCTCTATTTTTCCCTTTCTCCAGTTACTGCTGTCAGTTTCAGGAGTCTCATATTTGGAGGTTGTTTCTAAGGGTATTTTCCAAGCATGCAGATAAGATCAGTCAGAAGGATCTTTGCTTCCCTACGGAGAAGTTAAAATACCACCAGCTTATGAACTGTGTAGCACCCAGTAAGGGGGAAAATTGAGGATCACCAGGACCTAGAGCTTGAGGTATATATATATATATTTTTAAAGTAAATTTTGTTTCTTTTCCATGAGTGTTTTTTTTTTTTAAATTACTATCATAAGTGAATTCAGCTTGTGGGAATTTCACTGTTCTTACTGATATAATACATTCTAAAATGTTCTAACCTGGCCAAATTCTAAGCCTGAACAGTGTGGCAAGCAGAGTACAAACTCATCCACTCTCTCCTTTTTCATTTGCTCCAGTCTCAATCAAACCAAGACCTGTTAAAGACCTTAGTTTAAAAAGGCCAAGGTTCCCCACTGCATCCTGGGCCATGTCCAGTTATCCTGATCTACATCTTGCAACTGGACCCAGATGGCCCTGGAGGAGAAAGTGAGGCTGGTCACTTTGAACAGCCCTGCTTCACTTAAATCCAATTCACTTGCATGTCATGGCATCTCCTCCCTGATGTCATGGTCCTGTTCAAGAACTAAGGGCAAACAAAACAACAATCCTTTGCTCCTCCACCAAGACTCCTACATTAGAACCTTACTTTATTATATGTCTTCAAGAATATAAGGATAAGGTTAAAAGGAAATAGCTAATAGTCTAGGCCAAGGTGAGAGTGATAAAGAAAAAAAGAGAAAAAAGGAAGGAGTTAGTTGTTTACAAAGTCACTGTAACATAAAAAGAACAGAAAAGCTTGGCAAAGGATAGTTTGCTTTACAGGATACATGTTGGAAAACCTAGCATAGAGGAAATTTGTTACATACACTGCTAAATAATGATTTTATGAAAGTAAACATGGAGACACATAACGGGGGAAAAACTATAAGGGATTTGTGATTATGACATCGGTAAGAAGAGTATTTTGCTTCTATGAGTAAAGTTGTTTGATGAATAAATTATAGGATTATAGATGTAGGGCTGGAAGACACTTCCAAGGCTGTATTGCCTAACCTCTTTGTTTAGAGATGAGGAAGCTGCGAGGAAGGCTAAGCAATCTACCCATGGTCACACTGATGGAAAGGATCAGAAGCTTGATCCTCTAACTCAAGATCCTCTTGATCCTCTAACTCAAGAGCCAATGCTTTGTTCACTATGTTTCTTCGCTAAGCAATTTTATAGTAACAGACAGCTACCTGTAACCCTGCTTATTTGTTCATTCAACAGCTATTATCATCTACAATGTGCAGAGCAATATTTAGAGCATCTCTTACTGACGTATATTAATGTATTGGGGGTAGATTGTAGTATCTTCCACAAAGAATATGCTAAGCCATCCTGGGTGCTTCCACATTGACTCAGCACTGAAGAACTTAGGCACCTTGGAATAACTCAACAAACAATTATCCCTTGGTTCCTTAATGGTACAAGAGGTGTCTTCTTCAAGAGAACTGGCCATTTAACGAAGAAAAGCTATCCACTCAGGAGACTTTAAACAGAAAGCTTCAATGGATAGATTAGATAGATAGATAGATAGATAGATAGATAGATAGATAGATAGATAGATAGATAGATAGATAGACAGACAGATAGATAGATGATAGATAGATAGATA
Source organism: Notamacropus eugenii (assembly GCF_028372415.1). Taxonomy (NCBI): domain Eukaryota; kingdom Metazoa; phylum Chordata; class Mammalia; order Diprotodontia; family Macropodidae; genus Notamacropus; species Notamacropus eugenii. The sequence continues at coordinate 336,356,332 of NC_092874.1, read as the reverse complement.
GACAGACAGACAGACAGACAGATAGACAGACAGACAGATAGATAGACAGATAGATAGATAGATAGATGTGTATACACACACATATATATGGATAGATAGAGATGTATTATATATCTGAAGTTTGCTTTCCTTCCTTTCCTCCTCTGGCAACATGGTGGCTTTGGGCACAAAAAGGGCATACAACCTACCTAGGTGACCCTGATTCTAGCCCTTGAGTTCCTGATCTAAATCTCCCCAGATCATAGGTGACCAAACTGCAATCCTGAGATGTAAGAATATAGTGCTGAAGGCAACCTTGTGAGTCTAAGAGGCCCAGAGTTCCTGTGTCCCTCAGTAAGAGCTGACTAGAAACAGGAGTATTCTGCAGCTTCACTCGATTAAGAGAAGTTGGCCCAAATCAGCAGGATTTCCAGAAGAAATGGATCTGGAGGCAATTATTTGAATAGTGCAGGGCCAAGTTGAAGGTGAAATGCTGATTCATCAGTCCAATAAATTGCTTTGATGGTTTTCTTGTCTCCTCTCAAAAGAGTACGAAAGTAGTTATATTATTGATGGTTGCCTAAGTTAACACACACTTGTGAGTCTCTTATGTTAATTTCTTTTTTATGAAGGAAAAAAATAGCTAGCCTATAACTGATTTACATTGTGCATTGAGTACTTTGTATACACACTCCCTTTAGGGAAAGAACTTAGACCTAAGCTGCATCTAAATGAACTTAAGTGTCTCTCCTCAGAGTCTCGGCATGGGTGCATAAAGAACCAAATCTCCCTTTCTTTGGAGATCAGTCTTCCCTAGTACTGAGTGCTAGGCAAAGGTAGATTTTGAGTAACAGGCAAAGGAACACAGACTTTTAGTATAAAAATTATATATTTATTTCTTTATTTAACTTTTAACATTCATTTTCACAAAATTTTGGGTTCCAAATTTTCTCCCCATTTCTCCCCTCACTGCACCCCAAAATGCTAAGCATTCTGATTGCCCCTATTACCAATCTGCCCTCTCTTCTAACATACCTCCCTTCCCTTGTCCCCATCTTCTCTTTTGTCTTGTAGGACAAGATAACTCTCTATACCCCTTTACCTGTATTTCTTACTTCCTAGTAGCAAGAACAATACTCGACAGTTGTTCCTAAAACTTTGACTTCCAAATTCTCTTCATCCCTCCCTCCTCACCCATTCCCTTTGGGAAGGCAAGCAATTCAATATGGGCCATATCTGTGTAGTTTTGCAAATGACTTCCATGATAGTTGTGTTGTATAAGACTAACTATAGCTCCATCCTATCCTGCCCCCCATTGCTTCTATTCTCTCTTTGGATCCTGTCCCTCCCCCAAGAGTGTTGACTTTAAATTACTCCCTCCTCCCACTGCCCCCCCTTCCATCATCTCCCCCACCCTGCTTATCCCCTTCTCCCTCACTTTCCTGAATTGTAAGATAGGTTTTCATACCAAAATGAGTGTGCATTTTATTCCTTCCTTTAGTCAAATGTGATGAGAGTAAGCTTCATGTTTTTCTCTCACCTCCCCTCTTTTTCCCTCCACTGAAAAGTCTTTTGCTTGCCTCTTTTATGAGAGGGAATTTGCCCCATTCCATTTCTCCCTTTCTCTTCCAAATATATTTGTCTCTCACCCCTTAATTTAATTTTTTAAAGACATGATCCCATCCTATTCAATTCACTCTGTGCTCTCTGTCTCTCTCTCTTTGTGTGTGTGTGTGTGTGTGTGTGTGTGTGTGTGTGTGTGTGTGTGTGTAATCCCACCCAGTACCCAGATACTGAAAAGTTTCAAGACTTACAAATATTGTCTTTCCATGTAGGAATGTAAACAGTTCAACTTTAGTAAGTCCCTTATGACTTCTCTTTGCTGTTTACCTTTTCATGCTTCTCTTCATTCTTGTGTTTGAAGGTCAAATTTTCTTTTCAGCTCTGGTCTTTTCATCAAGAATGCTTGAAAGTCTCCAATTTCATTGAAAGACCATTTTTTCCCCTGAAGTATTATACTCAGTTTTGTTGGATAGGTGATTCTTGGTTTTAGTCCTAGTTCCTTTGACTTCTGGAATATCCTATTCCATGCCCTTTGATCCCTTAATGTAGAAGCTGCTAGATCTTGTGTTATCCTGATTGTATTTCCACAATACTTGAATTGTTTCTTTCTAGCTGCTTGCAATATTTTCTCCTTGACCAGGGAACTCTGGAATTTGGCCACAATGTTCCTAGGAATTTCTCTTTTTGGATCTCTTTCAGGAGGTGATCAGTGGATTCCTTGAATACTTATTTTGCCCTCTGGTTCTAGAATATCAGGTCAGTTTTCCTTGATAATTTCATGAAAGATGATGTCTAGGCTCTTTTTTTGATCATGGTTTTCAGGTAGTCCCATAATTTTTAAATTGTCTCTCCTGGATCTATTTTCCAGATCAGTTGTTTTTCCAATGAGATATTTCACATGATCTTCCATTTTTTCATTCTTTTGGTTTTGTTTTGTGATTTCTTGGTTTCTCATAAAGTCATTAGCCTCCATCTGTTCCATTCAAATTTTGAAAGAACTATTTTCTTCAGTGAGCTTTTGAGCCTCCTTTTCCATTTGGCTAATTCTGCTTTTGAAAGCATTCTTCTCCTCATTGGCTTTTTGAACCTCTTTTGCCAATTGAGTTAGCTTATTTTTCAAGGTGTTATTTTCTTCAGCATTTTTTTGGGTCTCCTTTAGCAAGCTGTTGAACTGCTTTTCATGCTTTTCTTGCATCTCTTTCATTTCTCTTCCCAGTTTTTCCTCCACCTCTCTAACTTGATTTTCAAATTCTTTTTTGAGCTCTTCCATGGCCTGAGCCCATTGAATATTTATTTTGGATGTTTGGGATACAGAAGCCTTGACTTCTATATCTTTCCCTGATGGTAAGCATCATTCTTCCTCATCCTGAAAGGATGGGAGGAGATATCTGTCCACCAAGAAAGTAACCTTCTATGGTCTTGTTTTTTCTTCTCCTTTTTTTGGGCATTTTCCCAACCAGTTACTTGATGTTAGGGTCCTTTGTCAAGAGTAGAGTATACTCTGGGAATCTGTGAGATCTCAGTTTCTCCAGGGTGGCACGATCAAGCGTGTACTGGTCTGGATGCAGAAAGGGATTTTTATGCCCAGAATCTTAGCATTTACCTCTCCTCAGCCACCTGGCCTCCAGTTTGAACTAAATCAGCACTGGGGGCTGGTTTTCAGATAAGCTGGATTGTAAGACAAAGACCAGCTTGGCCAGAGCTCTTCAGCGCCCCTAGGGATTTTTACGCTCCAACAATGGAGCTTCCATATGGGCTACTGTGCTGCCTCTGTGGCCACAGTCTGTTGCCAGAGCTATGGGAAGGCCCTTCTCCCTTCCTGGCCAGCTGATAAAACCCTGTCACTGACTTTGGTGCCTGTGAGTTGAGGGAGCTGAGGCCCTGCTGTGACTGGAGATTCCGCCTCCGAGGTGTCCTCCTCCCAGTCTCGTCACACCACGCCACTCGGCCAAGGTTGGGCTGGGATCCACGCTCGGCTCTGTGTTTGGCGCAACCGACATTTCTGTGGGCCTTTCAGGTCACTGTCAGCTAGAAATCTCCTCCATTCTGTTGTTCTCCACTTCTGCCGCTCCAAAATTTGTTTGAGAGTTCCTCTCTACAGGTATTTTATGGGCTGTGGGGAGAGACCCTGCATAAGTGTGTCTTTCTAGTCTGCCATCTTGGCTCCCAGTCCACCATCTTGGCTCCCTACAATTTGTTGTACATATAGATTATATGTAGGTCCTTTTTTTCTTTATTTACTTTCTTTGGGTTTTAGCCCTAATAATAATATCATCTGGTCAAAGAATATGTACAATATAATGACTTTTGGTGAGTACTTCCAAATTGTTTTCCAAAAGAGTTGGACCATTTCACAGTTCCAACAATAGGCATTAATATGCCTATTTTCCCATAACCACTCCAACAATTGTCATTTTTCCTTTTTTATCATCTTTACCAATCTGATTGGTACAGTGGAACTTCAGAGCTGCTTTAATATGACCTTAATTAATTATTAGGTATTTGGATCATTTTTTTTTTCATAAAGTTGTTGATGCCTTGGATTTCTATTTATTTTAATAGGAAGGTTTGAGCAGAGATGTGACATGAGCATATTTTTGCAGAAGGAAGTTCATTCTGACTGTAGATATTAAGAATAGGTTGGAAAGGAAAGAGACTATAAGCATCTACAGTAATCTAGAATGGTAGTAATGAGGGCCAACTTTAAGGTGGCAGAAGTAGGAACAGAAAGGGGACAGGTGTTTCAGAGGTGAAATTGATGGGACTTAATGGATATGAGGGGTGATGTAGTGTTAAGAATCAGCAAAAATATTTTGGATTTGAGATGAGAAACATCAAAAGGGCATGCCACCACCAGAAATCATAAAGTCAGAGGGTTTTCTGATAAAGATAGTGAATTCACTTTTAGATATATTGAGTTTGAAGCACTGGTGGGATATGTAGATCAAGATGTCCTATCAGTAGAGACCTCAGAAGATAGGTCAGGAGTTAGAGATAGTCATTTGCCCAGCAGTATTCATTGAAATCATGGGGAATTAATAGGATTACCAAGAAGGAAAATGAAGAGAGAGAGAAAAAAGGGGACCAAGGACAGAACCTTGGGGAATATTCAACACTAGGTATTCTAAAGAAGACAAGGAACCAATGGAAAAAGAGAGAGCAGGAGTTAGGGAAAGGGGAATAAGAAAAATGTGACGCTAAGGGGAGGGATTGTCAGTCATATGAAATGTAAGAAAGATATCAAGATTTGGCCTTAAAGGAAAAAAGTTGTATTTTGTGATTAAAAGTTCAGAAGTAACTTTTGAGGTAGCAGTTTCAGTTGAATGGGGGGAGGGAGTGAAGAAGTCAAGCAGCAAGGGATTAAAGGTTCATATAATCATCTCAATAGATTAGGGACTAGAACAGGGATTTGACTGGTATAAAGAACTCCCAGGCAAGGAAACTTCCACCACTACAGGTCAATACTTTCTCTGTAATTTGTAGCCTTTGAGAGTGTAATGGCAAGTAAAATAGGATCTTTTGTTGTTTTTGTTTTAGTATAATCAAGAATAATGCCTCTGAAAAATGTGATTAAGAAGGATCTTTCCCACCCAATGTCTGGCCTGGGAAGATTAGTTGGAAGGGCCATGCCTTTTGTTAATGAGGCACTGGTTCTCAAGGGATGTGATGCCCTCTGGCTCTAAAAAGTGTATGAAGACTCTGAGGGTGAGGTTTTACTTTGGGGCTTACTGACTGGAAGTTGAGGACTCTGGGAAGCTGCTAAAGAAGCCCCCCTCCCCCTTTGAAAACCCAGATGTTGGTGCTTCCCTCTCTGGTAACTATGGTCAGACAGTTGGACCTGTTGAATTCAGGCAGAGGAAGCCATATCTGTTGACTTTTGATTTCTCTGTATTTTCTTTGAAATTCAGGGAGCTGACTCCCCTGAACTAGCTGAATGATATATGTGCTTGGTTAAAAGTGATTAACCTCTCAAAAGTTGCCTTTCCTTTTATGAATGCAGATCTAAGAACCTGTATATGTTGGGGTGCTTACCGTTAAAGAGAGTCACATAGAGCTCTGAGAAGCTAGCTGATTTGCCCAGGTTCATACACTCAGTATGTGTCTGGGTTAAGACATGAACCCAGATTTTTCTGGCTTTGAAGTCAGCTCACTATCATCATCTCACTATAAGAGGGAAATTGGAGCTTAGTTTGACTACCAAACATGGTGGTGGTTTGGTCTCAAGTACATGAATATGGGATGATTGTCATGGATGCATTGGAAATCCCTGTTATCAATCCAATTTCTCTTGGAGCATTAATGGCAGCATCTACTCAACCAGGTTGAGGTGGTAAGGAAATGGAGGCTTTGGGTATATACGGTGCTTAAAAGATTTTTAGAGTAAATGATTACAGAATGATTTCTATCTGTGCTAGAGAGGGTAGAAGGGGAAAGGAAGAGAATTTTAAAAGTGGGGAGCCCTGAGGATGTTTCTTTGGATGGGAAGGAGCCAAAGGGTTCGGTTGCTGCAGCATAGTCCAGGTACTACTGGGGGACATATAGGAAGGAATATGATCCAGAGCATAGGCAGAAAATTTACTTTACATGAGGAGTTACTTGTGGAAGAGGAGGTGATGATGCTAAGAAATTTTAAGTAATGGAGCAGAGGATTCTGGGGCATTAACTTGAGATTATCTCAGTCTTCTCAGTGAAATGGGAAAGACACTCTCTACTGGAAAGTTTTAGGGATTGGGGTGGCATTTGGTTCAGCAGTATTTCCATTAGGCATATTCCCAAAGATGTAAATGACAAAATAAAAGGACTTATATTTTGAAAATATATTTATAGCAGCACCTTTTTATAGCATCCAAGAATTTAAAACTAATTGAATACCTATCAGTTTGGTAATGATTGAATGAATTGTGGTATCTGAGGGTAACTGACAAGCCTCAGACCTGTCAGTGAGTTAAGGGAGTGTCTACTCTAAGCATGTGAAGACTTTCCCTACTGGAATGGGTGGATGAGAACAATTTATTCCAATGGTCACGAAGGCAGATGAAGTAATGTGCAGAAAACAACTTTGAAACACCAGAACTCTGAGCAACACAGTGACCAATAATGACTTTTTACGATTGACGTGAAGCATGTCTCCCACCTATTGGGAGAGAGGTAGTGGACTAAAGGAGCAGAAAAACATCATATATCATATTATATATATTATATATACACACATATGTATATACATATATATATGTACATACATTCATACACACATATTAAAAATCCAGAAATGGCCAAAATGTTGATTGGTTGTTTTGAAGCATTATCTAAAGTAGGACTTCAAGGCAGAGGTGGGGTGAGTAGGTAAGAAGTGATACAGATATTTTTAAAAAGAAAAAAAAGAGCATTAGTAAACATTAAGAATACACAGAAGAAAACAAAATAAAGTTCAGAAAGGAACATACACAGGGCAACTTTGCTACTACCTAATTAAATTTAACATATTTTAAAAAAAACAACCTTAGTCTTCTCAAAATGAACAATTTTCTATATAATCTTTTTTTTTTTTTTTTTTTTAGCAGTCAATAAACATCTAGCAAAGACATACTATGTTCCAGATACTATGCTAAGTACTGGGGATAAAAGAAGGACAAAAATTCCTGCTCTCAAGGAGCTCACAGTTTAATGGGAGAGACAACATGTAAACACCTACATACAAATAAGCTAAATAAAGGTGGGATTTTAAGCTGGGACTTAAAGGAAGTCAGGAAAGTCAATCATTAGAAATGAGAGAATTCCAGGCATGGGTGACAGCCAGTGAAAATGCCCAGTGTCAGGTGATAGCGTCTTTCTGTTCTTGGTAAATTAAAATGTTTTTGATTGTTAAGTTCATAATAAAAAAGAAAAAACACTTTTAAGAAAATAGGGATAGGTTAAGAGGCCAAAGGCGTAATAGACATCGCCTTCGTGCTGAATTATAAGGTCCATGAAGGCAAGGGTAACGTCTCATCTTTGTATTTAACCTAATACCTAGTACAGGACTGGCACTTAAATGTTTGATACAAAAATGAATAAAACATAATTCCTTCTTTCAAGCTACTTCCATTTATTAGAGGGCTAATCTATTTTTAAGTTAAATACAATTCAAGTTAGGATGTGTTAAGTGTCCCAAGACAGGTACCAACAGAGTGATATGGGGTTTCAGAAGACTGAGAGATCAGTAGAAAGTCTACAAGCATTGATGAAGTGCTTACTATATGTCTGGCACTGTGCTAAGTGTTGAGAAAACAATATACAAACACAAAAATACAAATACTAGAAAAAAAGAGCCCTCAAAGCTTATGTTCTAATGGAGAAGACAAAACATAAAAGGAAGCTGGAAAGTGTGGGAGTGAGGAAGAAGGCAGAGAAAGCCCAGAAAGTGTGAAGGGGGAGACCAGAGAGAACTGAAGACATGACTGACCTGGGCACTTTCCTCAAAGTGCAGATTCTAGGGGAAACGTTCAGAGTAAGGGACCACAGGGGCTGAGTGAACTTCCAGGATGAGGAGACATGGTAGAAAGAATCCAGAGAGTCAAGATTGGAGGCAGGAGAGGAGTAAGGAATGAAAGCGGTGCCAGAAAAGTACATGGTGAAAGACCTGGAGGTGTTTGGTTAGAGAAAAGATTTATGGGCTGTTTTTCTGCTTGTCTACAGAAAAGCAAACTAGGACCAATGAGTGAAAGCTACAAAGATATAAGGCTAGCTATAAGGAAGGACTTCTTTATAGACAGAGATATTGTCAAATACTATGGGCTGCCATGAGATGCAGTGGTTTTCCTCCTTGTTGGAGATCTTCCAGTGAAGACTGGATAATCATTTCTTGGTGATATTGCAGAAGATTCTCAGTTAACTATAGATTGGATCAGAGATCTCTTGAAGTCTCTTCTAATTCCAAGCTTCTGTGATCTGGTAAAGCTGAACAGAACTATTTAAATTGTTCCCCCTACTTGATTTATCAACAAGAATTACATACATACATATAAATATATTTTAAAAATATATAAAATATATAAAAATGTAAAATATATATATATATGAAGAGAGAGAGAGAGAGAGAGAGAGAGAGAGAGAGAGAGAGAGAGAGAGAGAGAGAGAGAGAGAGAGAGAGAATGGAGCAGTCCTCACTTCCCAGAACCCCTCCATCTTGGCAGTCCCCTCTTCAACCTCACCCTTGTTCAGAGGGGCAGGTCTGGCACACTGTTGACAGCTGGGCTGTAACTTAGGTGAAACACACACACACACACACACACACACACACACACACACACACACACACAGAAAACTCATACCTATATGTTCAATCCATATATACCTTAAATCCCTGTTCTGATTGCTTTTCCTTTCCAGGTTGTCCTTGATGTTTATTTTAACCTATTTATTTCTCTTCTGTAAATATTGGCAGAGAAGAAGAGATAGGAATGAGTGTACCAGTATAATTTGCTTCAGGCCCTATTCCTCTGGGTGATCCTGACTCAAATTTTCCTGGATGCACAGCCTTGTCTATCAGCAGATCAACATTCTCTTCATTCCGACAGCATTCCAAAGGTAGACCCAAGCCCTCACCCTTGCAAGATACCCGTATGTTCTCTTTGACCTAACTTTCATGCTTGTCCAAAATGTCGGTGTTTCTGGCTAAAGGAGGTCACCCCTGTTTGTGACAGGCCACAGGGAAATTCAAGACTTAGATATTGTCTCTGCGTCTTCAGTTGTTTTTAAGTCATGTTCAACTCTTCATGGACCCATTTTGGGTTTTCTTGGTAAAAATACTGGAGTGGTTTGCCATTTCCTTCTCCAGCTCATTTTCTCCAGCTCATTTTACAGATAAGGAAACCGAGGTAAACAGGGTTAAGTGACTTGCCCAGTCTTGCACAGCTAATGAGTGTCTGAAACCAGATTTGAACTTGGGAAGATGAGTCTTCCTGACTTCAGGGGCTGGCACTCAATCCACTGTGCTATATAGCTGCCCACTGTCTCAGCAGAACTGTGTTTAATACAACATGATGGGTTGAGGATGTTTATTTTCAGGGGACGTCCACATTTGGATGCAAAACTTGGATCCAGACCAAGTTCAGTTAGACTCTGGAGAGCTTATAACAACTTAAGACGGTTCCAGTTGTACTTCTTGACATGAACTAGTGTCTCCTGCAGCATGCTGGAGAAGTTAAAATAATATGCTATTTGATTGTTTTCATTCTTTCTTATCTTTACACTTTTATATGAAAGGCTGGACCAGGCATTCCAGACTCTCCAGCTTTTGAAATTCTCTTGAAATTCTTTAGCTCGTGGTTAAACCATTCATCCCTCAAACCACCCAAACCACTATTAATGAGAGTGATTTTTCTATATGCTTACGTGTATATAGCCAGCAGATGTCACTATGGAGGAGAGAATTTTGTTAAGGAGGAGTAACTTGAAGGCAGCTTTTAGTGCTCTGTCTCCAGTAAGTTCTCCGTAAATATTTGTTGAATGAATAAAGCTGTTTTTAATGTGCAAATTGGGGGTTTGCTAGTTGAGAACTATTGGTGCTACATATCATATTTCTGCATCACTTAGACAGGACAATAAAAAGCATCTGAGAAACTAGAGGCAACATGCCACAGTGCAGCTGTTTATCAATATGTGCTAGGAACCCTGAAACACCCTAAGTTTTTTTTATGACTTTTTGTTTTGTTTGTTAATAGGCATTAAAAATAATCATTTCAGAAGATTTTACTACAAAGGTTCAGCCAAAGTTTTGTTTACACTGAAGGTTCCACCCCTGTGGAAAAGTTTGAACACTATTGGTATTAGTAGAAGGAGGATTCGGGTATAAGATTCAGAACTCTCAGGTTCACATTTCAGCTTCACCACTTACTATTAACATAACCTTGGACAAATCATTTAACCTTTCCAAGTCTCAGTTTCTTTATATGCAAAATTGAGATAATAATACTTTTACCTAGTGTTTTGAAGACTCAAAAAGGTAACTCAAAGTCCACCTGTTCTATGTCAACAACTGTTCTGTACCTGAAATCTTTGAGAAAGGAAGTAGTCCTGCCTGTTTTAAATCACAGAAGTTCATAGAATCAGATTGAAATTTGAAAGAATTTTAGAGGTCATCAAATCCAATACTCTCACTTTACAAAGGAGGAAACTAAATTGGGACTCTAGTGCATTGTTAGTGGAGTTGTGAATTGATCAATTATGGAGAGCAATTTGGAACTATGCCCAAAGGGCTATAAAACTGTACATACCCTTTGATCCAACAATACCACTACTAGATCTGTATTCCAGAGATTAAAAAAAGGGAGGTGGAGAACCTATGTGTACAAAAATATTCACAGAAGCTCTTTTTTGTGGTGGAAAAGAATTAGAAATTGAGGGGATGCTCATTAATTGGAGAATGGCTGAACAAGTTGTAGTATATGATTGTAATGGCATACTGGTATGTGATAAGAAATGGCACACAGGCAGATTTCAGAAAAACTTGGAAAGACTTACATGAACTGATGCAAAGTGGAGTGAGCAGAACCAGGAAAACACTGTGCACAGTAGCAGCAATATTGTACAATGATCAACTGTGAATGACTTAGTTATTCTCAACAATCCAAGACAATTCCAAAAGCCTTGTGATAAAAAAACGCTGACAGCTATTGACTTCCAAACAAAGATCTGATGGAGTCTGAATACACTTTGAAGCATATTACCTTTCACTTTCTTTATTTTTTTGTAGGGTGTTTTTTTTTGTAGGGGGGGAAATCTGTGCTTCTTTCACAACATGACTAATATGGAAATGTTTTGCATAATTACACATGTATAACTTATATCAAATTGTTTACTGTCTTGGGAAGGGGGGAGAGAAAGAAGAGGGAGAGAATTTAGAACTCAATTTTTTTTTAAATGAATGTTAAAAATTTACATGTAATTGGGAAAAAACAAAATATCTTAAAATTAAAAAAATGAGGAAACTGAGACTGAGAGAGAGAAAATAATTTACTTGGCATCACACAGTTAATAAAATCTGAGGTAGGATTTGAATTTAGATCTTCCAGACTCTGATTCTGTTGCACTAACCATTGTATTGCTTAGCTGGCTCACATGATAGACATCCATTGGGTGAAGGACTGAAGCCCTGACATTTCAAAATATGACTTTCTTTTCAAATAATAAAGGATTCATCAAATCCAAGTTAGGTTTTGCCAAATATCTGGCCCATCCCATTCATTTTTCAACCCATGTGCATTTATAGGGAAATTTCATCCATATGGTCCACTTCACTTACACTTAAATCATCAACAACATGTTTTGCAAGAGCTACTTGATGTCCAGAAATCTTTGGAGAATAATTCTTCGTAAGAACAGGAAGCTGAATTTGGCCAAGAGTAGATTCCAAAAGGGTTGAGTTTACAATTTGAAGATACAAATTGAATGAGATTTGAGTCATTTATGACTCAAAGTGGCCACCCTAAAGTTCACAAAGACCCCATGGAGCAGTTGCATGGGTCTAGAGAAGATTCATAAAGGGATGCCTGAGAGGAAAATGGAGGAAAGGCAGAAATGGGGGAGCTGAGGAGATGGAGGTCTTAAGAAACCTGGGCCACAGAACACATCATCAATGAGTCCAAAAGACAAGGAAATCCATGAAATCTCACATGTTCTGGTTATGGTGTCAGTTGCAGCAGTAGGAAAATGCCCAGCATCATTTGTTTGGAAACAAAAAGGAAGTAGATCCATATTTTATGTAAAAATAAAATCAGCTGCTAGACCATAAAGATTTATATTCTTCAAAACTCAGTATGAGAAGGCTCATAGGTTCATGGAATTTTAAAGGCACTAGGATTAAGAAACTTAAGTTTCCAAAATCAGTTAACTAAATTATCCCTGTATTGATAACATTTACATAATGAATTGTTTCTACAGTGACATATTTTTAACTTGACTGAAAAAAGGCAAGCTACTTAGCAATATCATAAAATAGTAATTAAATTAGACTAAATTGAAAAAAAATTAAGATTAAAGACATGTTTTCCTAAAATTGTCCAAATGGAAACATTGCCATCACTATAATTGAAGGGATAAACTGAAATAATATAATCTGCTTCATGAGACATTCATAATTGTCAACTAGCCACCCCAGAACTGCTACATTCCCTTTCCAATATCCCTGTTTCTCCCTTATGGCTAATTAATTTCAAAGTTATAGCTCTTGGTGAGTTCTGCAGCTTCTCCATATCAATCTTACTATCTTTTGGTCCCAGAATTTTTTACTTTCCATTCAAGATTTAAGTTACACTCAGGCTACAAAGCATCGGAACCATTTATCACCATACCCTTATCTTGGTTTTATCTTGATCTCTAAAGACTTCTCTCTTAAGAGCTCTGTAATAGCCCACCCCACCCCACCCCACCCCAGACACATTGAATGAATCATAAAATCCTAGTGTTTTAAACCAGAAAGAAATTCAGAGATTATCTAGTCCAAATCTCTCATTTCAGAAATGAGCAAACAGGTTCCCTAGAAAAAGGCAATGATTTGTTGTTGAATGAAACATGAACAGTAGAATGTAAAGTCAGGATTCAAATGCAGGTTCTCTGAGTTCAGATCTTCCAATCTTTCCACTATGCCAAAGGATTCCTTTTTCTAGACCTCTTTTTAACTTAAAACCTTGTTTCCCCACGCTCCCACATTCAACCTTCCACTGAGTAGTATTCATCTATTGAGGAAATGTATAACAAAATGTATAACTGCTATGACTTCTATGATGTTTTTAAATAGCTTTGCATTTTATTCATCCACAATATGCATTTGAAAAATAATAGTACACATAGGTAAGACCTTATTTACTTAGTTTACTGAAAATATGTTCATTATGATGTCATACTATATGTTTTGTAGGAGCTAAATAAAATTAAATTATATGCTTAGTGCATAGATGAACTTGAGGACTCTTTGTAATAATTCTAATGCTAGGAACCATTGAATTATGTCACTATCTAGACCAACAGCTTCCCAAGTGGGTGACACATACCCTACAAGGGACCATAGGATGAACCTAGTGGTTGTACAATCAGTCAATCAGAGGGTAGAAATATAAGTTGCAACCCACATTCCCCATAATAGTTACTTGATTCTAACACATGTCCTACCTATTATTTCTCATCACTCTTTCATTTGGCTCTCTCTCACTATCAGGGGCAGCTGGGTGGTGCAGTGGATAGAGCACCAGTGCAGGAGTCAGGAGGACCTGAGTTCAAATCTCACCTCAAACACTTGACACTCACTAGCTGTGTGACCTTGGGCAAGTCACTTAACCCCAATTGCCTCATCCTGGGCCATCTCTAGTCATCCCGATGAATATCTGGTCACTGAATTCAGATGGCTCTGGAGGAGAAGTGAGGCTGGTGATCTGCACAGCCCTCCCTCACTCAAAACAAAGTCAAGTGCAAGTCATGTCATTATTTCTCTGATGGCATGGTCTTCTTCGGCAATGAAGGACGAACACACTCTCACTATCAATCTATATCAGCTATAACCTAACCAGGCACTGGGTATCCAAAGATAATGTGCGTATGACAGAGAAAAAATCCTCTCTCTCAACATAATCACATAATCATACTCTGCCCCTCAGATCACTTCATGGCCCTAGTTAGCTCTCACCTATACCATAGTCTCTCTGCTTCAGGGTTCTCTCCTATGCCAGTCCATCCTGGACATAGCTGTCAAAATAATCTTCCTAAATTGCAGCTTGACCATTTCCCTCCTCTATTCAATAAAAACCAGTGGTTCCTTATTGACTCTTGGATCAAACACAAATGCCCTTGTTTGACATTTCAGTCCTTGGCCTGGCACCAACCTACGTTACATTACTCACCTTCTCTCAAACCACAGTCCATCCAAATTGGCTATCTTGCCTCACACATCACTCCATCTCCTCTTTCCATGGTTAGAATGCCTAACCTGTGCACCTCTGCTTCTTAGAATCCCACATTTTCTTTAAGATTCAGCTCAAGAATACCATACTCTTCTACACGAAGCCTTTCCTGAACCCCCTATATCCTATTGCCCTCCCTTCCAACATTACCTAGTATTTATTTAATGTACATCTGGTATATGCTTTTTAGGTAAACATTATCTCCCCTGATAAACTCTTTGAGGGCAGGAAATTTTACTTTTGTCTGTATAGCTAATGCATAGCACAGTGCCTGGCCTTTAGGACAAGTGCAGAACATAGGTGCTTCATAAACACTTGTTGACTCCAGAAGCGATCTCTGGAAATGATTGGGTTCCAAATTGATGGGTTCATAGATTCATATGAGTATTTGAGAGATTTACCTGCTTGAATTTCACATCTACACAATAAGCTGGATCCCTGAAAGAAGCCAAAGGAAGAAGAAACAACAGTGTAATATAGGGGAAAGAGATTTGAGTCTGTACTCTGAGGACCTAGGTTCCAGTCTCCTTTCTGATGGGTAACACCTACCTAATTATCTTAAATCACTTAGCCTTTCTGGGTCTTATTTATCTTATCTATAAAATGAGGAGATTGGCTCCAAATGCTTCCCAGATCCCTTCCAGTTCTAGATATATAAACTATAACATATATCTTTTTTATTGAGATTTGAAAAGAAATAGATATGCAACATATTGCCAAAAAAAATGTATGTTATTTCTGCAGAGTTCTAGGCTCAAGTTTTGTAAAAACACAAATACTTTACCATGAAGTATTTATTTGGCAAGTGCTAACAAAACAAACAAACAAAAGACTCCAACAATCTTTACTCCAAAAAAGATTGTATTTGCCAACACTTTTCACCACCGAAATATTTGTTTTCTCCTGGCAAAGCGTTAAGAAGAGCTGTTGGACCTGAGGATATGATTTATTTTTCTTTTATGAAAGGAAAAGTGTCTCAGATTTGTTGACCTGTGTGTGTGCGTGTGTGTGTGAGTGTGAGTGTGCATGTGCGTGTGTGTGTGTGTATGTGATGACAAGTGGCTTTCAGTAGTGTGCTACCTAGGAGATATTAACAACAACAAAAAAAGCTAATTTAATCTGTCTCTTGAAGGCTGGGTGACTTTTTTTTTTTGCCTTTGCTTTATACAATCCGTTCTTATCCATACTCCTTCCCCTACCCAAAGAGGGGAGAAAAAAAGTCATTTAGTAAAACCAAGTCAATCAAGTCTAACATGTGGGTATACGAGTATTTCACATTCCAAATCTCAACCTCAGGCCCAGGTTTGGCCATCATAGTTCCACAATATTCAATTTCGACTTTGTGGTTGAAGTTTCTATAGTCACGTCACATATTATTTTCCTGGTTCTGCTTAATTCTCTTTGGAGCAGTTCACATAAATCTTTCCTTGACTTCCCTAATTCTTCCCACTCATCATTTTTGATAGGATGGTAACATTGTATCACATTCATGAACATAATCTGTTTAGCCATCTTCCAGTGGATGGAGATCGTCTTGGTTTTTAGTTCTTTGCTAATATAAAAAGTGCTATTAATAGTTGATGTATCTTGAACATTTCTATCTTTTCCTTTGCAGTATGCATGCCTAGGTATGAGATCTGTGGATCAAAAGGTCTGAATATTTTAGTCATTTTCTAAGTGTAGAGAACCTTGAGGGGCATGATAGAGCCCCTTATCAAGAGTTCCCCCTCCTCCAAGGGAAAATAATAGCTGACTTGAGAAGGTAAGTGATATATTGTTCTTAGGTGCACATCCTTGAATTCCAGTGTTGAAGTTCCAGGAATCAGGGCCCCTGCTATACAGGATAATATTCCTAGAAAAGAGGCCCTTGCTACTTATCACGCCCTGTTCTGTTCTCATGCCTCAATCGCTACTCCTATGGCTTTTTACTATATAAGCATCCCAATCCCTCTGATTTGTGGTTCAGTATGTCTCAAATAAACTCAGCTTGTTCAGATGGCTGTGTCCTGCCTGTCTTTTCATCCTTGCTCTGTGAGCCCCGTAACCGCCCCTGACCTGCCCAACTGCGCTGGCCACAGCATCTAAATATAATTATAAATTCCTTTCCAGAATGATTGGAGCAATTTACAGCTCCACCAAGAGTGTATTAGTGTGCTTATCTTTTCATCCCTTCAATACTAACTATTCTTAATTTTCATCATCTTCACCATTTGGGGAGGTGTGAAACCTCAAGGTTGTTTTGATTTGAATTTATCTTAATAATTGGATGCAATT
Source organism: Notamacropus eugenii (assembly GCF_028372415.1). NCBI lineage: Eukaryota > Metazoa > Chordata > Mammalia > Diprotodontia > Macropodidae > Notamacropus > Notamacropus eugenii. The sequence continues at coordinate 336,339,584 of NC_092874.1, read as the reverse complement.
GTCGACATAGTTGTTAATAGTTTGGAATTCTTCTTTTGAGAACTGTTGATTTATATCCTTTGATCACTTATCCATTGGGGAAGAGCTTCTTGACATATTTTACATGTTGGACAATGGTGATATTTTAATGGCAAGTGAAAAAATAATTGCTTCTTTAAAAAAATAACTCATGTTACAGAAAAAAAGCATTTGGAAAATGGATGTTTCAAAATGTTTCTTTCAATATGCAATTTTTTGTAACAACACATGTCATTTATAAAAAGCTTCATGTCTGCATATTCTAAAAACTCAGAAGCAGAATTAACTAACCTTTTAAAAAATCTTCCAGATGAAGAGTTTTAGTGGGTTTTAAATTAATTTAATTTAGATAGATATGGATTTATAAATATAATGACACTTTGGATTTGTCTCAAAAGATAACTGATTGGCATCGGGGAAGATGGAAATTTACTAGCCAAATTTCAGCAAAACTTTACATAATTGATAGATAGGATTGAAAAATGAGTTTCATGACTTCATTGTATCCCTCAGTGTTCTGAGTATAGTGTTGATAATGGGAGCTCTCAATGAATGCCTGATTGATCAGTAGATTGCAAGGGCTAGAAACTAATCCTTATATTATTGTTAGGATTTCTGGGAGCCAAGATGTCTGAATAAGCAGTAAATTGTTGTACCTCTCCCATATTCACCTCTAAACAATCATAAAATAGTGCCCCCAAAATAAATCCTGGAGCAGCAGAACCAGCAAAAAGATGGGGTGGAAAAATCTTTTAACTCAAGAAATTTAGAAGATAAGCAAGAAAGGTCCATGTCATTTGAGTAAAAAGGGAGCAAGCCAGCAGCAAGCCTCACCTCAGCAAACCAGCAGAAGATCCTGAGCCCCAGGATGGTGGAACAGGCAAATGCTAACACCAGGAACACCTGGCAGACTCCAGCTCCAAGAATTACCATGTGCTTCAGTGCAGCCCTTGGCAAACAGGCATCCTGCAGTGGCCAGACCTTCATGTGCTTCAGCTCAGCTCCAGGCAAACAGGCAATGTCCAGAGGCCAGACCACCACATACTTCAGTGTTGCCCCAGGAAACACAGAAACACCCCTGCTGGCTGTAGCACATACCAGATGCCAGTAGTAGGACCCCAACTCAACACCAGATAAGCTGCCAGACCCCTACAGCCTCCAGCAGTACCAGCCACCTCCCACCCCACCCCTCAGCATAGCACCAGATACAAGAGTGCCCCCTGGGCCTCAGGGCAACATCAATGCAGGCAAGCAGTCAGGACCTGCAAGAAACTTGAGGTAGTGCCCCATTGACCCTGGGAACAGAGATCAAATTTAGGAGAGAATAGGCAAAAAAAATAAATAAATACAAAGAAGAATCTGACCATAAAAAGTTACTAAGATGACAGGAAAGACCAAAATATAAACTCAGAAGAGGACAAAATATCAAAAATACTTATGGGCAAGACCCCAGGAAGTGGTCTGAAGCCCAGAAAGATCTTATGGAAGACCTCAAAAAGGAGCTTAAAAATCATGTAAAAGAGGTTGAAGAGAAATGGGGAAAAGAAATGAGACTGATATAAGAGAATTACGAAAAAAAAAAGGAGTCAACCACTTGGAAAACTGCTTAAAAAGTAAAATTGGCCAAATGGAAAAGGAGACACAAAAATCCACTAAAAAAAAACCCCAGCTCCTTAAGAGTACAGTTGGCCAAACGGAAGAGAAAGTACAAAAGCTAACTGAGGAAAACAACACCTTAAAAGTTAGACTTGGGCAAGAGGAAGCTAATGATCCTTATATTATCATTAGTGTTGGTCAGATCCTCGTTGGAGTTATAGGCCTACTTTTGGCCTTCTCACTTTAAGAAAAATGTGGAGAAAATAGAAAGGTCCACATACAACAGACTCTATGAGAAGAATTTAAAAAGCTAAGTTTTGGTTAGCTAGGATAAATAAAAGCTTAAAGTGTGACCCTGCAAGTATATGATGAATTAGGACAGGGGTGGGGAACCTGTGGCCTTGAAGGCCACACATGGCCCTCTAGGTCCTCAAGTGCAGCCTTTTGAGTGAATTCAAGTTTTATAGAACAAATCCTTTTTCTTATTAAGGGGATTTGTTCTGTGAAGTTCGGACTCACTCAAAAGGCCACACTTAAGGACCTAGAGGGCCACATGTGACCTTGAGGTCAGACTCTTCACCCCTGGTTTAGGACAAGGAAGGTTATTTTCCATCACTAGTGACATAGTCAGTCATTCTGTCCTTTAGTTATAAAACAAGAGAGTTTAATTGCACAGAAGAAACAATTCCTTTATGGGTAAGTATTTCAAAGGACAATCTAGGGAGGTAATAAAATCTTATCCATGATGATTACTGAGAAGGAGATCAACAGTCATCTGTCACAGAAGATTTCAGGCAGAATCTTTTAGAAAAGAAATGACTCGGGAGCCATCCCCTGTTGTGCATGTGTGTCTTTTCGATTCCTTTTCCTGGCTGGTCTGCCGTTGCCTTTGTAAATATGATCATCTGTTTCTGCAGGCAGTATACTCATTCTGTGCAGCTTAAGAACTTGACATTGATTCAACACAGACTCATTTGTTGCTGCATACTTGTCTCAGAGTCAGGTCAGATCAATAGAATGGCGGGGGAAGCCTCAAACTAATTTCCGTCTACAAATTGTTTAAAAAAAACAAATTCCAGAAAGTCATCAGCCACAGAAACTTTGGCTGGAGCTGTATAACACTCAGGGTTCTCTCTCACCAGCTGCTTCCATAACTTTGATGACAAGGCCTCTGGGCACACAGGCAGAACCAGCCAGGACCTGACCAGCTTGGGAGCTATTCCATCTTGATTCAAATTTTTACTTCAGTTGATCCATCAGAAGAATTTATTGCTGCTTTTTCAGTGGTTGGATGCTGTCTCAGGCTAATTTCAAGGAGGCAGCTTTGTTTCTTCTCCAAACAACCCCAAATTCCCTAAATTAGCCTGCAATCAAGAAGGACTGGATGTGGTATCAGAAACCCTGGGTTCAAATACCCTTCCTTTGCTTCTGCTATATACTATCTATGCATATCTATGTGATGACCTTGGGCCAGTCAAGTAAGACCTCTGGAACCCACCCATAAAAGGAAGCCGTTAGGTATTTCCACCTAGGGATCACACAAAGCATCTAAGCAAGGTCTATCAGCCCCTATTATCAGCTTGCTCCCAGTAATATTTGGGTAGACAACCGAAGATTAACAAATGGAAAAGTAAAGTAATATCCATTAACCAAGATCACTGGTGAGGTTCAGGGGTGATGGGGGACCCCAAAATACCAACAGTCCAGGGCGTGCTCGAATGAATTTGACTCAAGCCTTCTTAAAGCCAAAGAAAACAAAGTTTATTAAAGATTCGCCAAATTGGGTTGCCTCTTAAGGAGCCTAAGCATTTGTGACACTTGTATTCACAAGTGGGGCAGACAGAATCTCAGCTAGACAGAGTCTGAGCTGTATTGAATCTGAGTGCCTTCATGGAGACAAGATGGAACTTAAATACAGAAGTATTTAGCAGAAGTATTTAAATACAGAAGTATATAGCAGGGATCTGGGGGGTGGTGGGAGGAGGGATTTAGGAAGGGTCTTGAGGAAAAGTCCAAGGAGGGAATCCAAGGAGGGTAAAAGGCTGGAAACAGCTGGAGGCTATCACAAGACAGACTGGGGGCAGACTAGGGGGCACCTAGGTGGGAAGCAAGTGGGACAATCCAGAGATCTTGATAGGGGTGGTATGGGAATGGATACAGATCTTGATGGGAGTGGTCAGCAGCCTGAGGAATGGGGTTCTGATGGGATCAAGAGTGGGGGGTGCAACAGAGACCTGAGTAGAATGATAATGAAAAGCCCATGGGCTTCCTGAGACTGCCGGAACAATTGGGAAGATTAGATTTGAGTAAGAAAAGCCAGATTAAGAAGGAAGATTCAAGGGGAGCTCAAGGAGGCTCCCAGAGTCTGAACCCCATCATTTACCTCTGCAAAAATTTTTTTAAAATGAAAGCAATTTTGGTGGGATTTTATATCATCAGAAAACCATCAGAAGTAGGAGAAAAAGACTTTTAAATACCCTGGGAACAACAACAAAAAAAAAACCCAAAAAACTCATGCAATTGGAGAAATTTGCCTTCCAACTGAAATAAAGCCACAAGGCAAATTGAGCTTACATGATGCTCAATTATCAATGTAATCAATATCACTCCTAGTATCTTTCCCAGACTTCCAAGATGGGAATCAGTTTTGAAGATGTCAGCCAAAAGCTTCTTTCAGGATAGCAATGACTAGTATACTTATGGCCCTTTGTAGGAATGCCAGACTTCCTAGAAGCATACTCACAAAAATAAAACACTCCAAGAATCCTTATTCTACACTGCTTTTTAATGTGGTCATTTTGGGTTCAAATCATTTGTTAAAAAAATTTTTTGGAAATTTGCTTCAATGTCTGTAGAAATTGATTGTAAATAAAATTTAAAATAATAATTTAACTTCCCCTTTCGAAAATAACTGAAACAAGGACTTTGGATTGGATGATCCCTAAGACTCCTTAAAAATTCTAAATCTTTAAGAAGGAAATTTTATTTGGTGGAAATTCTTAACCCAGAATACCACATCTGAGTGCATTCTGCATCTAGGTCTGAGCTGTAAATGGAGCAAATGGAAGGATCTCAGTGTTCCCAAATATCTCCTCCAGTCTGCATATTTCAGTAATATGGATGCTAAGAGCTAATAGCTAAAAGGCACATCCATTATTCTTATGAAGGAAGGTGAAATGGCTTGGAAAGATTACCAAGATCAACTGGTAGGGAGCATGCAATCCTGAGAAGGGTGTGAATCATAGAATCTTGGAGACTTTAGAGATCATTTAGCACAGTGCCCTCAACTTAAATGTGATTAAATTGACTTGCCTAAAGTCACAGATAATTCATGGAAGAGCCAGCACGAAAACTTGGTGTGTCAATGTGCACACTCACAATTTTTTCTTTTGACTATATATGGTGTCACCTAACTCCATCTGCAAATGTGGACCAATGAGGCTCAAGGTTCAGTAGAAAGGATTTTTCCATCACTGTCTCACACCATCTAACTATCCTAACTACCCAGCTACAAAACTGGGATGAAATCACTCTTTAATATTTGTTGACAGAAAGAACTATAGGTAAGTAGTATGGCAGGAATGAAGGAAAGTGAAAAGAGGAAGAAGAAGAAGGAAACATGGGGATGATGAAGTCCTCAGACCACTGCCAGACTTAGGCTTAGAAACAAAAATCAATGATGATTCCGAGAGTTTTACTCACTATGATCAGGAGGAATTCTTGGTTGTGAAGACCTTGGTGGCTCTGGGAGCCAGCAATCCTAAATATAAGTCATAAAGTAAAAGATAGCACCACAAAAGTTGAATCACTTTAGTCCAGGAATGGGTTCAGAGGTAGTTTTAGCCATAGGACTGATACGTTGGTCACATTGAACTGCCTTGAATAAGAACTAGTTCTTAATGATCCAGCCTTCTAGAAATTTCCTCTTTCCTTCTGTCACTTTCATTCTCACTCACTTCCTCTGCTCAAATCAATAGGGATCATTTCTTCTAGTTATTATCTGAATTGATGGATCTACTTTTCCATGTAGTTGGCTACTGTACCCACACACTCAACTGCTATCTGGGGGCTCCTTCCTATTAGAGAACTATTTAGTTTAAGTGATTGTTTATGATTTTAAAAAATGCAAAGGAAAAGGAAAAGTCCCCAGGATGATGGGGGAACTTATGGGTGAGAGTCATCCAGGATAAACAGATATGAATGGGCTGCAATATGCATCTTTGGAGAGAATAGTCTTATCAGTGAGATCACAGAGAGATTGTCACAGACAACTCCGTTCCTGGAATAATCAATCTACCAATGACTATGGAAACCTTTTGACTTGCTATATATTTTTTCTCCCTCCTCTTAACAAATGAATATCTGTTAAGCCCTACAAGGTCTTTATTAGATAAGATAGAGGGAAGGGGGTGAATTCCTGAAATAATTCAGTCTCTGAGTTTCCTTTTGTGATAGGGGAAAGGAAAGTACCAAAGGAAACTTTTATTTAGTGTCAAAGAAGCAACACAGAAAGAGAAAGAAATATAATAACAGCAAATATAGGACACAGCAGTCAATTGTTCTCCTAAAAAACCGCTTTTGACACACTAAATCCTGTTTTTTCCACTAGACCACACTGCCCCTCCAATGTCATGTTTCCCTTCCACACTGTAAATGTCATAAAGATAGGGTACATGTCAGGAGCATATCTGAATGAAATTTTGTATCTCTTATCCCACCCTATTTCTGCTCTCTCTGGTTCCCCTTCTCAGATGCTATGCCTTGATTTTGGTTCACTATCTGTTGCAATGGATCACTCAGAGCCTACGGGTTCAAGCAAACAATCCATTTAACAAAAATATATTCAAATACTTCCAAGTAAAAGCAGTTCTAAAAGCTACTAAAAAGCCATCCTACAAGTTGAAAATTCCTGCAAAGAAATTAAAAGCAGCTAGCAAGGGGGTTTCTGGGGACCTTGTAATCTCCCTTGTTATATATTGAAAAAGCACTTTTATACTCTTGCTTCCCACAGAGCCCACAACTGGATCCCAGATCAACCCACCTGGGCATAAAGTTAACTCCAGCTGCTCCAGATGTGACTTTAGCTTTTCTGTTCACAATAATCCCCACCAGTGTTTTCAAGGGAATGTAGCAGGTTAGCTCACATCTCCCCAGTTCCACCAGTATCCTGGCCCACAACATTCTGACCCAGAGCTCTGCACAGGACAAATATTTGAATTAAATGGAAAGAATAGCCATGTAACACGAGTTGGCAGTTTTACCCATTTATTTCCCCTAAGTTTACAACTTTCTCAGAGCACCTGAATATAGGTGTGTCTCTCAAATACTATCATCTCTCAGATGTGTACAGGCTCTAATGTGTCTTGGACCAGGTCCCTAGGTCCCATAGTTCCTGATGTCAATGCTACTCTGAGAATTTTCTTTGAAAAATTCTCAGCCTTGACTTATCATCAGATTTCATTTTGCATTTGGCTTCCCTGGGATTGTTCTCAGTTTGGAAATATTAGCATTTACATCTTGCTAAATTATCTTTTCAGCCCCACAAGATAACTGAATGTGTTTGGAATATTTGGGTGTGGGTGAGTCACTAACATATCAGATATGTGCTGACCTGAGGAGAATTCTCCCCTAGATGAGGAAAACACATCCAACTGCCCTGGGGAAGGGGACGCCCTCTCAGTCTTCCAGCTGCAGCAGCAGTAGCAAATAGGGGCTCGCAGACAGAAGTGAGGAATATTAGCTAAAGGAAAGAGTGTGTAATTATTCTGCAGGGGCTGCCAAGAACACTCTGTAGTCACATTCTCTCTGAGGGAAGGTCACTCACATGAGAGCAACATTGCTGTAGAATGGGAAAGGCACCGTGGGGGTTGCAGAAAGAATGGGGGGAGCACATTAAGACCTCTGGAAGAATTCTGCTCCAGTGTTCTAAAAGGATGGGTTTGGGCCCTATGTTTCCAGGAAGAAGTACATCTGTTCCATGTGTCTGAGCCCAGATGGGGTTGCCACGAAGCCAGCTGGCAAAATGTTTTATTTGTACTGCCCAGAAATAAAGCTAACATCTTTAGAAAGCTAAATCCATTTTGACTTTTCTCCACCCTTCATAGGTTTTTGGGCTTCCCCCACCCATTTTTTTGGCATTATTTTCCAAGATTGTCCAATCTATACCAAGGTTGTGATTTTCCTTCCTGGATCTTGAGACTGAGTTATCATGGAAAAATAAAAACAAGTGTCTATGTCACTACTCTGAAGCAGTGAACTCACACTCAAACAAAAATGTAGTTGGTTTAATAGCAAATTGGACCTGATGTCTAGAGGATCCAGGTGTTGGGATCAAGGTTGCTGTTGCTCAGTTGAAAAGTTCCCCTCTACCAGCCCCTAGCTCCAACCTTTTCAAACACTACCCAAGGAGGGGCTGGGTGGCAAATCAGCCCTGGAGTCAGAAGGTCTTGTGTTCAAACCCCTGGCCTCAGACACTGAATAGCTGTGAGACCATGGACAAGTCACTTAACCTCTATTATCTCCAAAAAAATTTATACTACTTAAGAATGAGGCAGAATGATAGTGGAGAGAATGTGGATTGAAAGTTCAGATCCCAGTTTAAATTTACTACTTGTGGAATGAAATTAGGTCATTCTGGTCCTTAATTTCCTTGTAATAATATTATTAATAATTAATATTAATATAATGATATTATACTGTGACAAAATATGATACATTAATATTAATAATTATGAATACGTTGGCCCAGATGATATCTAACTAGGATCCCTTCTTAATTCTAAATCCTATGATTCGTTGTTGGAAATGAATCCTTTTGCATATCTAGCTCAAGTTATTTTAAAAAAATATATTTTACATTGGTCTGGTGGTGCAGTGGATAGAGCTTTGGCTTGGAGTCAGGAAGACCTGAGCTCAAATCTGTCCTTAATAATCAATGTCTCCATCATTGGCAACCATTCAGGGAAGACCATTATTCCCCTGATCTCTCAGTGCACATCTAAAGTAGAATTTCCTGAGGATCAGATGAAACCCTGACAGGAAGGATCCAAGAAGCTGGTCCAGAGCTTGTCATAACTAAAACTGGAGCAGGTTCTGCTAGCCTATCAATGACCTATGCTGGCACCAGATTTTTTTTCTTTGTTGCGGATGCATAATAGATGTGGGGCAAATCACTTAACCTCTGTTTGCCTGTTTTCCTCATCTGTAAAATGGAGATAATAATAGCCCTACCTTCCAGGGTTGCTATGAAGATCAAATGAGATAATAACTGTAAATTATTGTAATTGTAAATTGTAATCATTATAGTAAGTATAAAGCACTTAGCGCAGTGCCTAGCATATAATAAGCACTATATAAATGTTAACGTCAGTATTATTTATTTTAGATGATGAAATAATCTTTTTATTTGTCAGTTATGCTCCTTTAAAGAAAATAAAGCAAGGCTACTTGTAGATATGGAGTGAAGGGAAGCTGGACTATAGGATTAGAGTCTTATAAAAATTCAACAGATATTTCTAAGACTCCTATAGGTAAAGGCATTTATAAGATGAGAATCATATCTAATTATCACACTTGTTCAGTTGTTTCAGTTGTGTCCAACACTTTGTGACCCCATCTGGGGTCTCCTTGGCAAAGATACTGGAGTGGTTTGCCATTTCCTTCTCCAGCTCATTTTACAGATGAGGAAACTGAGGCAAGCAGGGTGATGTGACTTGTCCAAGGTTACAGAGCTAGTATCTGAAGTCAGATTTTAACACAGAAGGGGAGTCTTCCTGACTCCAAGCCTGGCATTCTATCCACTGTGCCACCTAACTGCCCATCACACATGCATGCCAATGACGCTACATCAAAAGAAGACTATTACCATTCATCCTTAAGAAATTTAAGCATGTAGTTTGTAAAATTTCCTTATTAATTGTCCTCCTCTTTTAAAAATTGCAGTTATGTTTCATCCTAAAATGTCTGACATTGAAAAATTTAAAAAGCATGGAGTCTAAATTAATATGCCTTTATATAAGCTGTGCCAGATACACATAGAAGAAAAGAAATCAGGTTATGTCAATGAAAAATGAGGTAGGCGGCCTAAAAGAAAGTTAGAATAATCTCTTGATTTGCTTATTTATTAGTCTGTTTGATGTTAGAAGTATATATTGTTGAGATAATTGTGTCCATTTGGGTTAAGCAGATGTTTGCCAACTTTTAGTCTGGGGATGAATGGCAGAGGGCAAGAGTGGCCATTGGTGAGGAAGGACCAAAGGGGCCATTTACACCTTTGTGTATTAAACAGAATGAGTTGAGGGAGGGAGAACACTCATCATTTTTGACAATTCTTTGTAAAAGGGTGGTGTCTATGCAGTTTAATGCGTAGCTCTCAGTGAGAAAAACCAGATATGATTCCTGAAAACTTGTATGGATACTTAATTTTTAGGTGACGAATCAATTTTTAAATGCACACAGAGATTTCATTATTTAAAGGACCAAACATATTATCTTTAATGTCAATAATTCAGTCAAGTTTTGTGGTTGCTTAAGAAGAGAGCCTGAGGTCTTTCCTTTCTTTACCTCATTAAAGGGGCCATGCCCTGGCTACTTCTTAAGCAGGCCTATTCAATGAATGGGCATTACCTCACCCTAAGTGAATACCTGTGTAGACTTTGGCCTAAAGGGGCCAAGGTCTCCCAGTGCATCCCAGGTCATCTCCAGTCATCCTGATGAATATCTGGTCCGTGGATTCAGATGACTCTGGAGAAGTGACGCTGGTGACCTGCACAGCCTTCCCTCACTCAAAACAAACTCAAATGCAAGTCATGTCATCATTTCTCTGATGGCATTGTCTTCTTCAGCAACAAAGGACAAACACAACAACAAGATGTCAGGGAAAGACCTTGGACCATGTTCTGCCCCTGATATTTGTTGATTTTTTTGTGACCTTCAATGCCTCAGATCATTCCCATATTGGAGAGGTATAAGCTGCAAAGAAGCGATGGATCTGCATTGGTGAAAGGCATTTCCTTCCTGGAGTTACCAGGGAAATCAAAGATTTGATCCAAAAAAAAAATTGTTTTGTGAGGCCAGGTTTAGTTTTATCGAGCTTTCTTAATGCAAAACATATTGTGTCCCATATTCTTCACCAGTAAAATAATCAGGTTCTCTATTTTCCAATTTTATAGTTCTACTTATCCAGGCAGTCTTGTTTATTTCAGAATCTCAATCACAAATAGCTTCATTCACCACTGGTTTGCTAGAGACCATATTATAGATGATTATACATAAGGCAACTAAAGGAGTAACACAGCACATAATAACCAAAAGGATCTAGATTTTGGAATCAAAAGTTCAAATCCTGACCACCACATACTATCTATGTGACCTTGGAAAAGTTGTTTAACTCCTCCTGGTCTCAGTTTCCTTATGAGGCCACCAGACTAGACCTCTATGATAGTCTAGCTCCATTTGCAATTTTCTATTTCCTTGGTTTGGTTTTGCTTTGTTCACAATTCATCTTCCTATTTATTTCAATGATTCCCCAAGGTATGTCCAGTATATTTAACTTAAGTAACTATTGTTTGTATCTGATCAAACTCACCCCAGTCTCCCCAGAATGATGCAGGCCCATAAAGTGGGTTTAGCCACTAGTGTCTTACAATAATGTAATAGGGGTGAGAGGGAGGAGCAGTCAGCAGATTAGTGATTTCAGTGCTATAGAGAATTCCTAGTGATGAAACTCCCTCTATCAATGCAGATCTCTGCCACCTATAGTCTCAGTGCCTGGGGTAGGGAGGGATTAAGTAACTTTCCTACGTAAGCAGTGGGAGTTGAGACCAGGTTGCCCTGACTTGGAAGCTGCTAAACCAGCCTCTTTCTCAATAATGTCATTATGACATTATCATCAAGTCCCACCATCATGCAGCAAACCCTCTTCCCCAAACAAGCAAACCGAGGAGGCAGATGTCACTCGTTGCTGGTTTTTCCATTTAGGGGTAGCAATGAGTAGCTCTGGTCAAACCAGTGACTTGGGCAGGACTAGAACACAATGAAATGGTTGTGGACTATCAAATGCGAGGAAACTTTATTTAAAATGAAAGTTTAAAAAGATAATATTAAAAATAGATGGTGCTCCTTTTCACCTCTGAATTTTCCAGGACATCCATGTGGGACAATAACTAGAATTTATATCACACTTTAAGGTTTACAAAGCACTTTACATAAGTTATTTCATTTGATTCTCATAACCACCCAATGAGGTAGGGCTTGGGGCAAATAGATGGTGAAATGGATACAGCAAGGAACCTGGAGTCAGGAAAATCTGATTTCAAATCCAGCCTCAGACAATTACTAGCTATGTGACCCTGGGAAAGTCACTAAACCCTGTTTGCCTCAATTTCCTCACTTGCAAAATGAGCTGAAGAAGGAAATGGAAAACCACTCCAATAACTTTGACAAGATAACCCCAAATGGGGTCACAAAGAGTCAGACACAACTGAAACAACTTAGCAGTAGCAACAATATCTGTACAAGCACAGTGGTTAGAGCACCAAACCTAGAGTAAAGATCTAAGTTCAGATGTGACCTCAGACACTTAATAGCTATGGGCTCCTAGAAAAGTCACTTAATTTCTTTTTGCCTCAATTCCTCATCTATAAAATGGGGGTGATAATAAGAGCGCCTGCTTCCCAGAATTGTTGCACTTAGCACAGAGCCTGGAACCTAGTAAGGGCTATACAAATATAAGATATTATTATAGAATAAGGATCTCTGTAGGGTACATATTGACTTAGTTCTATGCATTCTATGGAACTACTTGATGTGCATGTCAAGCAAAATCATACATATAGTTATGTGTTTTCTTAAACAGTGAAGTATATTTTAATTGAATAAATTTAATTATTTCTCCACTCCATGAAACTTTTAAAAAAAGATGATTACAATAACAAAAATGTAATGTTGTCTATGCTTTACTATATTTTGATTTATTTTGTCAAATATTTCCCAATTACATTTTAATCTGTTTTTTGCCCACTTCTGGACCATAGGATTAAGTGATCTCCTTACCTTGGTATTCAAGGTCTGGCCTCAATTACTGTTTTTTACTTCATCTCCTACCTGATGTTTTGTCCTTCATTTTTGAAGAGAACCATGACATCATGGGGGTGATGCTATGACATGCAAATGAATTGGATTTAAGTGAGGCAGAGCTGTGCTCCAGCACCAGCTTCACCTGCTCCCCCGGAGCCATCTGGATCCAGTGACCAGATAGAGATCAGAATGACTGGAGATGGTCCCTACTGCTTTGGTTAATCTCAGGCTGAAAAATTTCTGAATTTTTTCAGAGAAAGTGAAGTTTTCTCAGATATGTTTACTCAGTATTCTTGTTTTAGTGCTACAGAAGGGTCCGTTATATATTTTAAAAAAATTGATGCTTTGGCTTTCCCTCTCCACTTGAGCAGCCAGCTCCAGCCACATCTAGGCTTGAAAAGACTTTACCTTTAAAGGGTCATGTGATTCCCCTAGCTTGTTCTGATAGAGATTAGGCTTCACTTTCCATTCTCCCTTAAGGATATCATCTTTGCACCCATGCCCTCTGTTCACTAGTTTTATAGGTTAGCAGATTAGCATCTTTGGTTCCTCCCTCCTATCTCTGTCATGAATAGCCCTTGTTGACCAATACATCACCTTACATGAAATCCTACAAATCAGTTGACCTGGTTTTCTTGAGGCTGCAGAACACACTGGAGCACATGTTCTAGGATGACTCTGCCATCCCTTCTTTTTCTCACCTCTGCAATCCCTCATGCCCATTTTGGACATTCTGTGGAATTGTCTGGCATGCAAGCTAAACAAAAATCGTACATATGGTGGTGTGTTTTCTTAAACAATAAAGTATATTTTAATTAGATGAATAAATTTAATTATTTCTCCACTTCATGAAACTTTTTTAAAAAGATGATTGCAATTGCAAAAATTTTATAAAACTGATTTTTATTTGTGGACAAGCAGAACTGGGGGAGAGGGAAACAGCATAAGGCAATCAGAGGGAAGGAGGTTGTTTGGAACTCAAAGTAGTCTATGTGCTTAAATATTAGAAGAACTAGGAGTACAAGTCACTAATTCCATCCCCCTGGTCTCTATTTGGCAAATGAAAAAATGGAGTCATAGCAGTCCTGCAGGATTTCAAATTATTCCCTATTTTCATTAAACCTGAATTGCACAGCACATCTAGTCAACTTTGAAGGCAGGGTGGCACAGTGTTAAAGGGCATGAGATTTGGGGGTCAGGGAACCTGAGGTCAAATCCTAGCTCTGCCAATCACTTCCTGCATGACCCTGCAATAGTCAATAAACATTTATTAAGTGCCTGCCATGGAATAGGCACTGTGCTAAGCACTAGGGATGCAAACAAAGGCAAAAGACGTTCCTTGCCCTCAAGGACCTCAGAATCTAAATGGAGAAGAGAACACATTTAAAAGGGGAGGAGGGGAGAGGGGAAAGAGAATAAAGGGTACTAGCCTGGAATAGAAGGAACACCTACAGACAGATTGGAAATGGTGAGAGCGCTACCCTGGGCCCCCTCCTTAAATAGGGCATTTGCGGGGAGCTCTCCAACACCTATTTTCTACTCTCTCTGATCAGAGGGAGGGAGGGGTTCCAGGGCCAGGGGATACTGAGGGTGTTGTGAGTTACAGACTGGATAAAATCTTTCATCAAGTGATAATCATAGTAGGGAAGCACACTAGTGGAGGCTTGTGAGAGCTAGCTGTAAATAAACATCCCCCCACAGCCCTAGGTGTAACCCTTGAATACTGAGGGGATGTAGTCCCTATATTCTAGGGATGTTACTCATTAGTACTTAGAGGGAGTAGGGAGAGTAGACCCAGAGCCTGTGTACAGGCTTGCTATTTCTTTCTCCCCAAGCACACTTTGTGTCAAGAAATCTCAGCTGCAACTTTTTTATCTCACCTCAAAGCAACTATGGATTAAACTACAGAAACCAGAAGTATGTACTTTGGTAAGAACAAAGCAGTTCTCATTGTTTTCTTACTTTCTTTAGTCATGTGATTTTGACCATCCAATCAATGAAATTGGTTTGATTGTGTGTGTGATCCCAAGATCATTTAATTATTAGGTCCCATGGTGTGGTGAAAAATGGACCCAAGTGGGACATAATTGGGTCTGCAGTTTCTCCATTGAGCAATGGTCAAAGTCCTTATATTTCTGAAAAACCACCAGGAATCATAGGATCAAAGATTTGGAGCTAATCTGATCTCTCATCTAAAAAAATATTTATTTATTTATTTTTAGTTTTCAACATTCATTTCCACAAGATTTTGAGTTCCAAATATTCTCCCCATCTCTCCCTTCACCCCACTCCAAGACACCAGGCATTCTGATTACCCCTTCCCCTGATCTGCCCTCCCTTCTATCACACCCCTCCCCTTATCCCCATCTCCTCTATTTTCTTGTAGGACAAGACAGATTTCTATACTCCATTACTTGTATTTCTTATTTCCCAGTTGCATGCAAAAACAGTTTTTAACATTTGTTTTCAAAACTTTGAGTTCCAACTTCTCTTCCTGCCTCCCTCCCCACCTATCCCCACTGAGAAGGCAGGTAATTCAATATAGGCTGTATATGTGTAGTTTTGCAAAAGACTTCTACAAAAGTCATGTTGTGAAAGACTAACTATATCTCCCTCCATCCTATCCTGCCCCCATTTATTCTATTCTCTCTTTTGACTTTGTCCCTCCTCTAAAATATTTACTTCTAATTATCTCCTCCTCTCATTTTCCTTCCCTCTATCATCCCCCCACACCCTCCTTATCCCCTTCTTTCCTGTAGTGTAAGATAAATTTTCATTCCAAATTGTGTGCATGTTATTCCCTCCTTAAGCCAAATGTGAGGAGAGTAAGCTTCACTTTTTCCCTCTCACCTCCCCCCTTTTCCCCTTCCTTTAGGGCATTCTTCTCATTGGCTTTTTGGGTCTCTTTTGCCATTCGGGCTAGTCTATTTTTTAAAATGTTATTTTCTTCAGCATTTTTTGGGGTCTCCTTTAGCAAGCAGTTAATTTGTTTTTCATGATTTTCTTGCATCCCCCTCATTTCACTTCCCAATTTTTTCTCTACTTCTCTTACATGATTTTTCAAAATCCTTTTTGAGCTCTTTCATGGCCTGAGACCAATTCATATTTTCCTTGGAGGCTTTGACTTTGCTTTCTTCTGTTTGCATGCTTTGGTCTTCCTTGTCACCAAACTAATATTCTACAGTCTGACTCTTTTTCCAGTTTTTGCTCATTTCCCCAGCTATTTACTTGACTTTTCAGCTCTTTGTCAAGGTAGTTCTCTGCTTCCAGTGGGGGTGTCAGCCACTCGATCCCCCTACAATCTGTGATCCTAGAGCTCCAGAAACAGTGGTTGCAGCTGCCCCTGCTGCAGGGTGCTGAGGGTTCCTCCACCCCCGCCCCCTCTGCTGTCCTGGGACTGGGACCTGACCACTCCACTCTCCTGCACTGGTCTCACAGGCTTTTCCCACTGACCTTACAATTTATCCTCAGCGTTTTGGGGTCATGAAGTCTGGAAACCACCACAGGTGTGAGAGATTCAGTCTCCCCAAGACCTGCTCAGGTCCCCTCTGTGCACTCACGGCCCACTCTGGACTGTGCTCTGCTCCCAGCATGGTGTGATAAACACTTCTTGGTGACCTTCCAGGCTATCTTGGGCTGGAGATTTGCTTCACTCAGTCATTATGTGGGTTCTGTAGCTCCAGAATTTGTTTAGAGCCATTTTTTATAGGTATTTGGCTGGGCTTGGAGGGAGCATTCTAGAAAGTCTATGCTGTTACTCCACCATCTTGGCTCTGCCCCCCTCTCTCTCTCATTTTTAAAGATAAATTTTTATTGACACATTTTATTTTTATATTGCTTCAATTTCCCCTTCCATATCAAAGAGCCCTGTCATCCCCACCATTCTTTAAAATGATTATTTTTTCAATGAACAAAAATTTATATTCTCTCCTCAAGCACCAAAGAGGTAAAATGCTTTACTCAAAGTCACAGTGACAGAACTGAGGTTCAAACCTGGGTCCCTGATGATGGATCTTGCCAGTGGAATCAGGTGAGGGAGGTGAGTTTTGGAGCAGGCAGGGCAGTTTCAAATCTACTATGTACAAAGCATCGAGGACACAAAAACCAAAAGGAAAAACAAGTCACCAAAGTGTCATAACCTTAAGGAGTTTACACCTATAGTGTGCCTTGGTTTAGTTCTCTCATTCTGCAATCTAAAATGTCCCTCTGCCTTGTTGTTTTTCAGTTGTTTCCATCATGTCTGACTCTTCATGACTCTATTTTGCGTTTTCTTGGCAAAGATGCTGGAGTGGTTTGACATGTTCATTTTACAGAGAAGGAAACTCAGGCAAATGGGGTTAAGTGATGTGTCCAAGGTCACCAAGATATAAGTAACTGAGGCTGAATTTGAACTCAGGTCCTCATGACCCTAGGCCTAGCCCTCCATCTACTGCACCACCCAGCTGTCCTCTCCCTGGCTAGCAAAGTTCTATCCATCCTTCAAGGCCTTGCACAAATTCCTCCTCCTTTGTAAAATTTTGCTGTACCTCAGTAGCTCCTAATTATCTCTTTCTCTTCTAGATTAGATTGTAAACTCTATGGAGTTTACTCTATAGGCAGGAACCCTATCTCAACTTACTTTAAGAATCTTTCCCCACTTTGGTACCTGCTACTGAGACTGGAACATCCTAATTACTTATCAAATATTTGATTTTCCTTGAGCTCCTTTGTCACTTACCAATGTATCATTCATTTGGTGTTTAATCATCTATTTTGTATTGTTGGCCAATTTTTGTTAATTAAACATTTTCTACACTTGGGTTCCGAGTCAGTTTACTAAATGAATCAATATGTTCATTCAAAAAGCAGACCATAAGAACTCCAGAATTCTTTTATAACAACAAGGGCTAAGGTCTCTTAAAACTAGAGCAAAGGATGTTTGAGATTTTCCCTTTTCAGGTACCTACCCATCCTCAATGGGCAGCAAGGTGGCACAGTAGATAGAGTACTGAGCCTAGAATCAGGAAGATTCATCTCCTTACTTCAAATGTGACCTCAGACACTTATTAGCTGTGTGACCTCCTGTTTGCCTCAGTTTCTCATCTGTAAAATGAACTGGAGAAGGAAATGGCAAACTACTCTAGTATCTTTGCCAAGAAAATGTAAAATAGAGTCATGAAGAGTCAGACATGACTGAAAAATGACTATACAACAAACCCATCCTCAACAGGACATCAGAAACTGAACACTGGCTACCTCTGGTCTGGAGAATTCCTTTTAGGAACGCAGGCTCATTCCCTGTAAATAGAACTCTTGAGGGAGCATATCTATAAGAAGACTCATAGATTGTATAATTAGATTTGTAACATCCATCTCTCTCTCTCTCTCCTCTGTGTGTGTCTTTGTGTATGTGTATATATATATATATATATATATATACACACATTATATACACACACATATATGTATGCATGTATAGTGGCATCTCCTGCATTCATATAATGGGATCCAAAGAGGCCTCAAAAATTATGAACATGAAATTTTTATACATTTATCTATTATTTATTAGCTGCTAACTATAGGCATACAATTATTTATTTGGAGAAAACAAGATTTCCATATACATAAAAATTATAAAATAATACAAGTCAGTATTTATTCAGGTGCTAAATTGGGCTGTGTAAATAGCAAATTTTATAGGAGCTTAGAGGAGGGAGTAGTTAAAGATAATGTGACATAGAAGAAACAGGCCTGGAACTCAAGATCAGGAGACCTGAGTTCTAATCTCCATCCCTCCACCAACTAAACTATGTATGCTGGGCCAAGATGTTTAATCTCATTGACTTTCAGTTTTCTCACTCATAGAGTAAGGAGTTTGAACTAGATGACTTCTAAATTTCCTTTCAGCTCTAAACCTTATGCCCTAAGTTTCATGGAAGGGAAGGGACATCCCCATGTCCTCTGGCACTAACTAGCTACACAACCTTGGGCAATGTTTCTCTTTGGGCATTAGCGTCTTCCTTTGTAAAAAGAGGAGTTTAGACTAGGTGACTTCTAGAGTTTCATCCAGCTCTATTATTTCATAATTAATATAACTTGAACTTCAAAGGATGAGGATTTAGAAAGGCAGTAATGAATGGGGATGGTGAGGCCCAGCAAAGGCTTAGAGAGAAGAATGAGTGTGGCCCATTCAGAGGGAGGAGGTTAGTTTAGATGGCATGGAAGAGGGGTGTCAAAATGCAGCCTGAAACACTGCCCAATCTGCCTGGAATCCGATCAACATATAAGTGTGAAATAATAACATATAGGTAGTAAAAACATATTATAAATAATAAATTAAAATGCAGTAAAACACAAGATATCATACTTTTAACCACCAAAAGGCAGCCCACAGAAATCCTTATGTATAGATTAGTGATCTTGTTTCTATTTGAGTGCAATGCCCCTGGTATAGAGGAGTCAGTTGAACAAACATTGAGTGTCTATAATGTGTACAGCACTGAGGTGAGTCTTGAAGGAGATTAAAAATTTAAATGGAATCGTGTCCCTAAGCTCATGGAGCTTAGAGTAGATTTGGCCCCACTACTGTTTCCCAGTGGTGTTACCTGGTTTCCTCTACTTCTCACTCTCCCCTCCACAGCAGGAATGGCTTGCCACACCACTTGAAGGAATTGGTAGATGCCAACTATAACCCTTTTGGCAACACAGAGGATGACTAGACTTTACCCCTTGTATTTCTGCTACGCCCTCCAGATTTCTGGGCACCATCATCTGATCTGGGGTATATGGGGTATTCAGGGAGGACCAGTACATCTGGTAAGAGGGCTTACTTTTAGGGCTGCTCATCTACCTTTGCTGCCCACCTGTCATCTAACTCTCACCTGTGGTTCCAAGAACCTATAGCATGCATATTGGCCACACCCCAGTAAAACTGTGTTGGCAGATGGGTCAAACCAGGTTGAGAGCATCCAACAGGGCTCAAACCCCTCAGTGTTTTAGGGGGATGCCCACCCTAGCATGTAAAGACTTCTCTCAGCAGAATGGGCAGAGAAAAACAATTTTATTCCAAAGGCCATGAAAGCAGCTGAAACAGGCATTGTGAAATGTCCAGAGCTTGGTCAGACATAGAAGACTCCAAGGTCATTTACTAAATCCCAGGCCAACAACAGTCATCTTGACCTCTCTTGCCACTGGACTTTGATGACTCTGGAGGAGAGAATGAGGCTGAGAACTCAGTATAACTATGTCTCAATTAAATCCAATTTAAGTGCAAAGCAAGGCATCATTCATCATCCATTATTTCATTTACCTTGAAGCCCTGTGGCAATGGGTGAGTGACAAAGCAGCAGGTATGGATGCACTGGGAGCTGTAGCCCCAACCCTGTACAGAGGTGGCCTGGGCTAGGGCATTGGGATTGGACAGCCCCCTGGATCTCTAAGCAGCCATTTTTAGGAACACATTGCTTACCTCCTGGTATGAGAAAGGGACTAGAAAAGGTGCCCTAAAAATTGTCTGTTTCTCCCCACTCTGGCATCATTACCACAACTAGCAGGGATCCTACCCTGAAGTCAAAATACCCCTCTTGCCAGCAACAACTAAGAGAGAGATCCCCCTCTGGTGATCACAGGAAAACCTGTTTTCTTTTCCTTTAGGATTTTACTCACCATTGGTATGTGAAATATGCACATGGTTATGGACAACATGAAATCCAACAGACCTGAGAGACAAGAGTGAGAGAATTCAGCAGGTACCATATTCAGTTAGAAGCCCTGAATGAAACAGAAGTCAGAGCTGGATATACATTTTTCTGGAGTGGCTGCCATGGTGAGGAGCACCATGAAGTTGTGTAGGTTTCACAATCAGATCCAGTCTAGTCAGCAAGATCACATGCCTCCCAAAAGGAGTGAATGACTGGCTCATGACAATGTGATTGCCTCTTGCAGGAAAGTGCCATGATACCATCATCGATGCATATGCTCCCACCATGATGAACC
Source organism: Notamacropus eugenii (assembly GCF_028372415.1). NCBI lineage: Eukaryota > Metazoa > Chordata > Mammalia > Diprotodontia > Macropodidae > Notamacropus > Notamacropus eugenii. The sequence goes on along the minus strand of NC_092874.1, from coordinate 336,318,920 downwards.
CCAATGAAGTCAAAGAAAAATTCCATGAAGACTTGGAGATCCTCACCATCAATGTGCTGAAAGAAGACCAGCTTATAACTCTGGGTGACTTTAACACCAGAGTAAGCACAGACTATCAGACATGGCAGGGAGTTCTTGGGAGGAATGGATTTGAAAACAGCAATAGTAATGCTCACTTACTACTGAAGGTGTGTGTGTCTCATGACCTTCTCATCACCAATACTGTCTTCCATCTACCTAACCACAATAAAACATGGATGTACCCTCACAGCAAACACTGACATTTAATAGTCTACATTGTTGTAAGAAGAGACAGGCTCAGGATGTGAGAGTTATAAAGGCAACGTGTGACACAGTGCTGGACCAACCACAAACTCATCCTTACCCAGTTAATCATTCACATTCAGCAAAAGTGGGGCCCCAAGACAAGACAATTGTGAGGAGACTCAATGTTAACAGAGAGCATTTCTCCATGTGTGAATAGTTTCTTACTGACCTGGAGAGAAAACTGAGTCAGCAATAGTGGAACAGAAGAGGAGTGGGCAGCTTTCAGATATTTGGTACACAGCACCACACTTGCTCATCTGAGCCAGAACACCTATAAATTTCTGAATTGGTTCAGTGAAAATGATGGGGAAACTCAGAAGCTGCTAAATGAGAAATGGGAACTTCACAGGACTTATCAGCTGGATAATTCCAAGAACACAGCATTTAACTCCATCAAAAGCAAAGTGCAAGTGAAGGTTAGAGTGCAGGATTCTTGGTTCAGCAAGAAAGCGGATGAGGTTCAATTCTACACTAATAGCAATAATCTCAAGAGTTTCTATGATGCCCTGAAGACTGCTTATGGGCTAAAGAACTCTGGTGCAGAGATAAAGACCCAATACAGGAGAAATGGACTGAACATTTCCATAGTGTTTTCAACCAATCATCATCAACCAGTGCTGAAGCCATTGAGCATATACCCAAGGTTGAAGTCAATCCCACTCTAGCTAAACTACCAACTGAAGAAGAAGTATTGGATGTCATTAGGATCATCTCATGTGGAAAGCACCCAGCACTGATTCCATCTCAGCAGAGATCTAAAGAGCAGATGGCCCACTGCTCATACAGAAGCTGACTGAATTCTTCCATGTTATATGGCAAAAGGAGCTTATCCCCCAGGAGTTCAAGGATGCCTCCATTTTCCATCTCTATAAAGGAAAAGGAAACAGGTTTTCCTGTGACAACCACAGGGGGATCTCTCTCCTAGTTATCGCTGGCAAGATCCTCGCCAGAGTCCTCCTTAATTGTCTGATGAATCATCTGGAAGATGGTCACCTGCTTGAGAGTCAATATAGCTTTAGAAAGGACCACAGAATGGTCAACATGGTGCTTGATGCCCAACAACTCCAGGAGAAATATCAGGACCAGAAAGGAAGTCTGTATACAAAGTTTGCCAACCTGACCAAGGTCTTTGATACTGTCAATGATGGGAGCTTGTGGAAGATCATGGCAAAATTGGGTTGCCCAGGGATGTTCAGATGTGTTGTATGCCAGTTTCATGATGGCAGGCTCACACAGGTTCTGGAGGAAGGATGACGTTCTCATGCTTCATCAGTCATCAATAGAGTAAAGCAAGGCTGTGTGCTTGTTCCCACAAACTTCAGCATGGTGTTTTCCATGATGCTGTCAGATGCTTTCAACAAGGATAAAAATGGCACCAAGATCAGTTTCCACACTGATGCTAAATTATTTAAGTTGAAAAGGATACAAGCCAAGACTAAAATAGAGGGAGAGCTGGTGCATGACTTTTTGCTCATGGATGCACTCCATGCAGTCTCTAAAGCTAGGATACAACAGAGTATGGATCAATTCTCTGCTGTTTGTGCTAATTTCAGCCTGACAATCAACACTGAGAAAATAGAGGTCCTCCACAAGTCAGCACTGCACCATCCATGTGTGGAACTAACAGTCAAAGTAAATGGAGAAATTTTGAATTCTACGGATAAATTCACTTACCTTGGCAGTACATTCTTCAGGGCTGTCCACATAGATGATGAGATTGTTGTACCTATTGCCAGAGCTAGCTCAGCTTTTGGAAGACTCCAAAAGAAAGTGTGGGAGAGGAAAGGGATGAGGCTGTTTACTACACTGAAGGTCTACAGAGGGTTTTACTAATGTATATCTGTGAAACCTGGATAGTCTATCAGCACCATGCCAGAAAATTGAAGCAATTCCACTTGAATTGTCTCAGGGAGATCCTGAAGATTACCTGGTAAGATAAGGCATCACACAATGAGGTCCTCTCTAGAGCTGAACTGCCAAACATTCAAATTCTATTGCATAGTGCAAATCTGATGGCCATGTAGCTTGAATGCCAAATGCACGCTTACACAAAAGACTTTTACAGAAAACTCACACAAGTTAAGGGCTTACATGGTGGCCAGAAGAAGTGGTATAGGGACACTCACAAGAAATTTAGCATTGACTGTAAGACACAGGAAACATTGGCACAGGGCCATCCAGTATAGCATGCCTGCATCAAAGAAGGTGCTGTAATCTATGAGCAAAACAGAAACATAGGAGCACAAAGGAAACGTGGGCTGTGCAAATCCGGAGCCACTGCCACTCTAAATGTTCTAATGAACCACTTGTGCCTGATCTGTGGCACTGCCTTCCAAACTCTTATTGGTCTGATCAGCCATAGCCAAACACACCATACCCTGACTCCAACGTCGTCATTGGTCTTTTTCAAAAATGAAGGATTAACAACACTCTAAGTATCCTTGGTCCTTGCTATGGAATCCTTTTCTGTGCCCTTAAGATTACTCAGTCTTTCCATCCTATGGTAGGATGGGCTATGATGGAGCCAGCTCCAACCAGCCAATTGTTAAATTTTTAGTGTGAGTCTTTATACCTTGGAAATCAGCAAACTCTACAAATCAAAACTTGATTATTTTGTTGATTGTTTAGACTTAAGAAAGTGATGGAGATGTTAATAATGTAGATTAAACTTAGAAGTCTCATACCTACATTTTTTTTTGTCAGAGACCTAGTTGTTAAACATTTACCAGCACACCGCTGATCCATACAACTCCCTCATTTGTGTGTATGTCTCAAGTAGATTTTGAGGTCACTGAGAACAGGAACTACTTTTCTATTTGCATTCCCAAATGTTTGGCATACTATAAGTGCTAAATAAATGCTTTTTCATTCATTCATTTCCTTCTTTAAGATATTTTGAAAGTTGATTACTGGGTGCCATTAAGGGTTTGTTGCCAGCTAGAGTTTTTCCTTGTATGTATTTTGCTTATTACCACATTGGCATAATGATAAGGGGGTAGAATTCAAGTGTATCACTATCACCAGTGAAAAATTACCCCCTTTTCAAGTGGTTTGTTGTTCTAGATTTATCTGCAAATGTACTCAAGATTATATAGCTCAATTGTTCATGGAGTTGGGATCAAAGCAAAGCTAACCAAATGTTTCACATACTTGCAATATTTTCACTGAGCCTTCTCACCAAGAACCAATAGCCACTATAATCTATTTTTATCTAAATCACCTGTCCCAGAAGACAGAAGCAGCTTGAGGCCAAAAAAAAAGTAGAGCCTCGTGCTTGGGTACAAATAATCAGGACATCCATTAACTATAAGATTTTGGGAACAGTTCAGGATTAAATGTCACAAAGATGATTCTACTGGCTAGGTTCTCTCAACTGTTCCAAGGTTGTTTACTGGTCAATTCTATTAATATTTTGTCTTCATGTCACTGTAACCGTGACATGAAGTCATTTGGGTGTACTCCTGTGCCTTGGCACTCTTGAGTAATACTTGGCCTCTGAGAATCTCAAGAGATTATTTCTCAATCACATCTCTCCTTCCATTTCAGTATTGTGTTGAAAGTAACACAACTTGTGTAATTACAGAGAGCTTACATAGGATCTGGGAAATGACTGCTCTTAGGTAGAAAGAGGCTCCTCTCTAGTAGCATACTGTTAGATCTATGAACCTTAGCAACTTGATGAAATGATTTTTAAGGTGATCAAAAGCTCAGATAACTTTTATGATGTTTAATTAGTCTTTATTCCTTCAGTTTTTTACTGAGTCAAAGGCTCCTGCAGACTATTCGCCAGTTTTTCAACTCTTCCTTTGGTTCATACAGTAATAAGGTTTAATAACCACGTGCAAAGTCATTCCTCTGAAGCACACCTCGCTACTGTGACAGTGTAACATATCCTTATGGAATTTGGTATTCCCATTAGAGAAATACACACACACAAACACATGCCCGTAGGCACACACCCACAAACTGACTTCCCTGTTTAACTTTCTTCTTTATGTCAGAGATGTCATTTATTCACTAGTCAATCAAGATGGTAATCTCAGTCATCTTCATTATTAATAATAACATATTTATATTGCACTTTTATATACTACAGATACTGCATTCTCACAAAACAAGAAAAAAGCAATTGAGAAACCAAGCTTACAGAGGTCTTGATGTAAGGTCCAGTTAAGTCAATAATCTTCTTAATAATATTTTTTCCTCATATATAAAGACAGTTTTTAATATTCATTTTTATAAAATTTTGAGTTCTAAATTTTTCTCCCTCTTCTCCTCTCTCCCTAAAATGGTAAACATTTGATATAGGTTATATATGCAATCATGTAAAATATATTTCCATAGTTGTCATGTTTTGAAAGAAGGAAAAAAAACTCAAAAGAAATTAAAAGGTGAAAATAGCTTGCTTTGATCTGCATTCAGAGTCCACCAGTTCTTTCTCTGGATGTGATTCAGACACTAGCTGTGTCACCCTGGGCAAGTCACTTAATCTCTGTTACTCAGTTTCCTCATCTGTAAAACTGAAACAATAAAAGGACATACCTCATAAGGCAATTTTAAGTTCCAAATGAGGTAATATTTGTAAAGTGCTTTAGCATAATGCCTGAGACATAATAGGTGCTTAATAAATATTTCTTTCCTTCCTTTTTAAATACCATTTCAGATAAAAGTTTCACTTGATGCCTGCAACACTATCCTTTCCACTGTGCTTATATATTATCCTCAGCTACCTCACTTATGAGAAGTTGTAATTTCTACTCCTTTCTTTCATCTATGTATAACAACATATTCCTTTTATCTTCTCTTTTCCTCTTCAAATCTTAAGAATCAATTGAACCTTCTCCTGAGGACCGTAGTTATTATTTTACTATTTTATTTTATTATTTTTATTATTTAACTCCCTCACTATACCTTGAAGCAATTAAAGTTATGAATGGACATTTGCTTCTTCTCTCCTTATTAGGATATTAGCACTACATCACCATACAGCTAAATCCAATTACTCAAATGAATTTACCTTTCTAGGTTTCTCTGGACTTTATTTATATCCAAGTTTCTACTTGGCTTTGGTATTTGCATTGGAAATTCTTGAATATCTTCTGTCCCATTAAAAAACCATCTTTATTCCTCTAGAATTATAAAATTATACTCAGCTTTGCAGGGCAAGTTATTTTTGGTTGTAAGCCTATCTATTTTGCCTTTTGGAATACTGTATTCCAAGATCTTCTCTCATTTAAAGTAAAAGCCGCTAAGACTTATGTAATCTTGACTATACTTGAATTGCTTCTTCCTGGATGCTTGTAGTATATTTTCTTTGACATGGGAACTTTGGATTTTGACTTTGACATTCCTAGGACTTTTCCTATCAGGGTGTCTTTCAGGGGATGATTGGTAGATGATTTATTTTCTTTGCCCACTAGTTGTATTAGATCTGGATAGTTTTAATTTATTATTCCTTAAAATAAAATGTCCTGGTTTTTAAAAGTTATTGTTTTGAGTCCAATAATAATAATATAATATAATAATAATTATCCCTTCCTGTAACACAACATACCAAGCTGGTTCCTCTGCCCCTTAAGGGAGATGCAGCTTAAGGAAGATCCCAGGTTGGGGGGAGGGGACAGTTCCTTAAAGGGGAACAGCCCCCCAAAGGAGAGCCCCCCCCCCCCACAAGAGAGATGCCCCCTAGCCAAGAGAAGCTAGGGATTGCTATAGAGGAAAACCTGCCATGGTTGTGGAGATTAGGGAAATGTAGGCAAGGGGGCAGGAGTAGTTCAGAGTTTCTAGCATCTCTAGGCACATCACTATTCCATAGTTCAACCCATTTTTCACCATTAATTTCAGTATTTCATTGACCAGCCTATTTGAATCTCATTATTTCCTACGGTGCCTTTAAGAGCTTCTGGAGATAATGGGCTTTTCATTGACCAGTCTATTTTAATCTCATCATCTCCCTCCTCAAGAAATAGACACCCAAATTAATTTGGGAAAAAGGGAGAGGGTCATTCATGCAGGAGCTCATGTATTTCTCATTAATCTTCCCTCAAACAATGGCGACCCATATTCATTTGGGGATATAGAGGAAGGTCTCATTTTCTAGAACTACTTCAGGCAGACAAGGGGCATAAAGCTATCCTTGCCTTAGTGGGTTGGGGGTGGGAGTTGACAAGAACTGAGCATAGGCCACATCCAGGGGAAGAGAGGTAGACATGAGCTGGTATCCTTCCAACAGGGCCATCTGAAATTTGATTGCAATTAGCCTGGAGGACACAAATTTGGTTAGAAGATTCAAAAGGCAAAAGTCAAAGTCTGAATATCAAAAGCAACAAGACAATGAGAAAAGTGGGGGAGGTGCAGGTCAGGAGACTTAAAAACCAAGAACCCCATCTCAGTGATCCATAGGGGAACAGCTAGCTATGGACACCCTTCATCTATTGGGCCTTTTCCAGGATGTTCTCAGCAAATGTCTCATCCTTGATTTGGAGATGGCCTGGGATTGAGAGTTACTCCAATATTTTGAGGTTCAGAGGCACCCCAAAATGTTGAGGTGTGTGATGTGTGTGTGGCAGGGTTACCTCGAAATAATTCATTCAGGCTGTCTCCAAATCAAGTAAAGGCATTTATTCTGGTTAACACAACACACCAAGCAGGCTCCTCTGCCCCTTAAGGGAGACACAGCTTAAGGGGGGAGGGACAACTTCTTAAAGAACAGCCCCCCCAAGGAGGCAGCCCCCCAAGGGAGAGGGGGGTCCCCCAAGGGACATATTTCGGGAGCCACACCCAAAGTTCCTTCCTGGGGAATGGTGTCATCCCTCTGCCCACCTAGCAATGCAATGAATTCTGTGACTTCTTCCCTCATTACCAAAGCGACCATATGCACTTATGGCTTTATTTGCTCAAGTCACAAGTGTCCTAATATCCTGCTTAAATTTCACCGATCAACCAACACCTACATAGTTGCGTGGTGGGAAGAGACCCACAGTCAAAAGTCTAAAGCTCTTCATGGCTCCTATCTTAGCAGGAATCAGAGTCTATGGGTCAGAGACCATAAGGTGGGTTCCTGGTGGTGGCCCCTCACTCACGCAGAGGAGTTGGGATACACATGAATGAAGAGCACCGACATGATGAGATCAAGGATTCATTAATAGCACCATTCCCTCATCATAAAAAAATGGAACTATTTTGCATTGTTAATGCAGAAAAGTCCAAAGTTCATTGCAAGTTATAAAGCTTATAATATTTAAATTATGAATTAAAATACAAACTCAAACACAGGAACAAATATGCTTCTTTCAGATTCTGGCGAAGTTGTAGTTCCTAAAGGGCAAGGACAGAGACAGTATGAGATTTGGAGCAGTTGATACATCTATGAGACAACGAACTTATCTCAGAACAAAGACTCTCAGCACAGCTATCCCTTTCATGTCAAAGGGGCTAGGAAAATCCGTGTAACATTTTTTGGCTCTCCCTTTGTACCAGAGAAGTCTGAATTTCTTTTCCTTTATGGGGTGTTTACAGAACCTTATTGTCAAATTTGGGTTAAGTATTTGGACATAGGCTGTGTTGTCTCCTGGCCTTTGCATGTTGTCTGCAGCTTCTGCAAAACTCTCCCAAAATTCAAATTTAAGGGGGCGGAGCCAAGATGGCGGAGTGAAAGCAACGACTCACCTAAGCTCCTGGAAAAACTCCTCTGGATATCTCTGGGGGGAGAGTCTGACCAGACTTTGGAGGTGTAGAATCCAGTGGGTGACGGACTTTGACGGATTCGGAGCCCAGGCTGGACCGGAGGGTCCACGGGAGGGATCTGTTCCGCGGGGGTAAGACCCCGGCGCACAGCGCAGCGCGGTCAGCGCGGCAGGGCGGAGGGGACCAGAGGAGCCCGAGAGTGGCAGGCGAGACCAGCGGAGCAGGAGATAAGCCAGGCCGAGCCGGTGAGAGCCGCTGAGTGCCAGACATCAGCGCAGCAGCCCTTGAAATCTTCAGCCTGAAGACGGACTTCGGTGGGTCACTACTTGAACTTCCAGGAACTGGGATGGCAGAGTGATCAGTAAGTGCTCTCTCCTCCCCCCTGATGACTGTGAGGGAACCATAAAATTCTTCCCCAGATTAATCCTGGATCAGCGGGAACAGCAGAAGGGGGCGGGTGGTCTCATAACACCAGAGGCTGGAAAAGTGGCAAAGGGGGATTCTTCCTACGGTGGCGGAGACGGGTGGAGGGACAGATGACCCAGGGCAGAGAAAATTCGCACTGAGACCCAGGCAAGCCTCAGAGCCGGGAGACGAGCCCCAGGAGGGGCGGGAACACGCGTTAGCTTCTAGGCGTGCCCCAGCCCTCCAGGGGAAAAGGGAAGACAATAGGGAAGCTGGGATCACCATCCCCTGACCTTGCCTTTGCCTCAGGTCAGCTGAGGAGATCTCCTGTGACCAGACCACTCCTCCCACACACCTAACAAGCTAACCCCAGGGTTGATCTGGGAAACAAAAAACAAAAACCTGCTTTTAGCCTAGACACACATCAGCTCAACTTAAAGATCTGTACCTTCTGACTGAAAGAACCAAAAGCTACAACACTCAGCCAACATCATGAATCGGAAAAAGCAGACAAAAAGTGAAAAAACCATAGAATCTTTCTATGGGGATAAGGACCAAAACACAAACACCAAAGAGGTTAGAGCTGAGACTGTACTTCCATCTGAAACCTCAGAAGGAACTATGAATTTCTCGCAAGCACAACTAGATTACCTGGAACAGCTGAAGAAGGATATAAAAGAAAAACTGGCCAATGATTTTAAAACTATAAAAAAAGAATTCACTGATGAGAACATCACCCTGAAAAAGAAAATTGAAGAAATGGAAAAGGAAGTTCAAAAATTAACTGGAGAGAATAATTCCCTAAAAGGAAGAGCAAATCAAATGGAAAAGGAAACCCAAAACCTAATTGGGAAAATTGATCAGATGGAAAAGGAAACCCAAAACCTAACTGGGAAAATTGGTCGAATGGAAAAAGAAGTACAAAAATTAAATGGAGAAAATAGCTCCTTAAAGGGAAAAATTGGTCAGATGGAAAAGGAGATGGAAAAGCTAACTGAAGAAAACACTACGATGAAGATTAGAATTGGGCAAGTAGAAACTAATGACTCAATGAGGCAACAAGAATCAGTCAAACAAAATCTAAAGAATGAAAAGATAGAAGAAAATGTAAAATATTTAATTGGAAAAACAACTGACCTGGAAAATAGATCCAGGAGAGAAAATCTAAGAATTATTGGCCTGCCAGAAACCCATGATGAAGAAAAGAGTCTGGACAATATCTTCCAGGAAATCATCAAGGAAAAGTGTCCAGAAGTACTAGACTCAGAGGGCAAAATAGTCATCGAAAGAATCCACCGTTCCCCTCCCGAAAGGGATCCCAAACTCAAAACCCCAAGAAATATAGTTGCCAAATTCCAGAGCTATCAAGTGAAGGAGAAAATACTACAAGCAGCCAGAAAGAAACAATTCAAACATCAAGGACACACAGTCAGGATCACACAGGACCTTGCAGCTTCTACATTAAAAGATCGAAAGAATTGGAACCCAATATTCCGTAAGGCAAAGGAGTTGGGACTTCAACCAAGGATCAACTACCCAGCAAAGTTCAGCATAACATATCAGGCAAGGAGAAAGTCATTCAACGAAATAAGGGATTTCCAGAGCTTCCTGACCAAAATACCAGAACTCAATAGACAATTTGATCTTCAAATGCAGGTCTCCAGAGAATCATAAAAAGGTAAACAGAGGGGAAAAAACAAAAACTTGCTACTCAATTAGGGCAAACTGTTTACCTCCCTATAAGGGAAGATGATACCTGTTAATCTTGAGAACTGTGCAGCTATTATGATAAAAGGGATATATGTAGAGGGAACGGGCATAAAGTAAATGATGTCATGGCAAAAATATGATTTAAGTATGAGAAGGGAATGTAATAGGAGGTGTGGAAAGGGGGAAGCAGAAAATGGCAAATTATATCACAGGAAGAAGTACAAAACTAGAGTAGAGGGAAGGAGGGGAGGGAGATGAGCATTGTTTGAGAGGTACTCTCATCAGATTTGTTCAAAGGAGGGAACAATAATCTTAAGTAGATAATCCTAACTAGCTCTATAGGTAGTAGGAGGGGAAGGGGGAAGAAAGGGGAGGGTGGCTAAAAGGGAGGAAAGAAGCAATAAGAGTAAAGGGAACTAAAAGGGAGGGGGGTCAAAAGAAGGAGGGGAAGGCTGCAGGAGGAGGGGGAGAAAAGTGAATACTATTGAGGAGGGGAAGGGAGACAGGAGAGCTAAAAGCACAAATGGTGGGAAAGAGGTTGGAGGGAAATACACAGATTGTAATCATAACTGTGAATGTGAATGGAATGAACTCTCCCATAAAACGGAGACGGATAGCAGAATGGATTAAAAGCCATAATCCAACAATGTGCTGCTTACAAGAAACACATTTGAAACGGGGGGATACACATAGGATAAAGGTCAAAGGATGGAGCAGAATATATTGTGCTTCAGCTCATGTAAGAAAGGCAGGAGTAGCAATCCTAATCTCAGACAAAGCAAAAGCAGAAATAGATCTAATCAAAAGGGATAAGGATGGAAACTATATCCTGCTAAAAGGCACCATAGACAATGAAGCAATATCATTACTAAACATGTATGCTCCAAGTGGTATAGCATCCAGATTCTTAGAGGAGAGGTTGGGGGAGTTGAAGGAAGAAATTGATAACAAAACTATACTAGTGGGGGACCTCAACCTCCCCCTCTCTGAACTCGATAAATCCAACCTCAAAATAAACAAGAAAGAGGTTAAGGAGGTAAATAAAACTCTGGATAAGGTAGATATGATAGATCTTTGGAGAAAATTAAATGGGAATAGAAAGGAATATACTTTTTTCTCAGCGGTACATGGAACATTTACAAAAATTGACCATGTACTAGGACATAAAAATCTCACAATCCAGTGCAGAAAGGTAGAGATAATCAATGCATCCTTTTCAGATCATAATGCATTAAAAATTACATGTAATAAAAGGCCATGGAAAGAGAAACCAAAATTCAAATTTAATTTTTTTTATGCTAACCCATGATATGCTGAAATAATGATGGGGAAAGTCACAGTGCAGAAGGGATAACTGTATCTTGTTTTCCAGCCATTCATTTGTATACAACTAATGAGAGAAATATAGAGCTTAAAAACTGGGGGACCCTGAATTCCAGAGCAGTTTGGTGGTTACTGGGCATATGATTTGGGAAATATATTGGATGGTCATCTGAAGTTAGGATGAGGACTCTGAACTGGGAAGGGCAACCCAAGTAAGGGCTTGACTATACTTCTCTGTACCACCCACCACCTATTGGCTTGGAGACAGAAAAAAAGAGAGAGGAGGGGAGAGAGACAGACAGACAGAGACTGAGAGACAGAGACTGAGCGAGTGAACTTATTAGACACACACTATGTACCAGGCTGGTTGCTGATTGTACTTTTTTCTCAAAAAGGACCAAAATGGTATCACTATATTGGAGTCAAGTTGCAGTGTCCCACTGTGGATGATCAGACCAACAGGAGCTCGGATTGCTCTACTATATGTCCAGCACAAATTGTTTATATGAACATTTGGATAGATGTCTCTAAAACTGCACATCTCCCGTTTCTTTTGAGCTTTGCTCACAGAGCACAGCAACTTCTCTGATGCAGGCATGCCATTCTGAGCAGTCCTTTGCCAGCATCTCCCATGTCATACAATCAATTCCAGAGTTCTTTAGAGAGACCTCGAGAGTGTCCTTCTATCACTTTTTCTGTAACAGGCACTGGGCTAAGGGCTGGGGATACCAAGACAATAAAAGAAGATGGTCCCTTCTCTCAAAAAGCTTATATTCTAGGAGGAAAAGACAAAACATAAAGGGGAAGTGAAAAGCAAAGGCAAGGAAAGGAGAGCAACTGATGGGGGTGAGTGGTGTGGTATAAGATTTCTGGTAAGGAGATGGAACCTAGAGAACGAGTTGAGCTGGGAGTACAGACAGCCTGGCTTGGGACCCTCGTGAAATGGCCATTTTGGCTTCCATCGCTGCAATGCTACCTACTACCCTCATAGCCCAGCCAAGAGAGCAGAACTGGAGTTTGTCAATCTGAGGCTGGTCCTTTTAGAAAGAGCATAACATTACCTCTGTTGAGAGCATCCACTGAGAGCCTCAAGTAGAAATAGCCAACTTACAGCTGCCACTGAGAAGCAAGCCCAGATTAATGGAAAAACAGCCCAGCCTAGCAGTGAAGTCATCCAGTTAAGCAAAGCCAGAGGAGCAACCAGCTCTGCCTTTGGAGGTGCTCCTTCAGGCCTGAAGCAACCCAGACTAGAAGCAGAGATGCTCATTTAGCAAAGATGTCACCTTCTGCAGCAAATTTTGTGAGGATGGGTCCCGAGAAAGGCCTCTGTTCTAATGCTGTGATTCTCCTTTGCCATATGAATTCCCTACACATGTGCCTCATTCATACTGAATTCTGTGGCCACTCTCTTTCCCAATGTGTGCACAATGATGGAGGGATACTCTCTTTCCCACCCCTCCATGCCCCCACCCCCGGTTATGGCAGGAACATATTGTAATGATCATTCTTGCTGTACTATTTGAGCAAAATGTTTTATTAAAAGTTAACTGAGTACAAAAATATTTATAGCAGCTCTTTTTGTGGTGGCAAATATTTGGAAATTGAGGGGATGCCTATCAATTGAGGAATGGGTGTACAACTTGTGGTATATGAATGTAATGGAATACTATTGTGCTATAAGAAATGATGAGCAGGTAGACTTCAGAAAATCCTGGAAGGACTTGAATGAACTAATGCTGAGTGAAGTGACAAAAACTGGGAGAACATTACACACAGTAACAGCTACAATGTGTGATGACTAACTTTGATAGACTTATCTCTTCTTAGCAAAGCAAGGGATCCAAGACAATTCCAAAGGACTCATGCTGTCCACATCCAGAAAAGAATTATGGAGTCTGAATGCAGATTGAACCATATTATTTGCTTTCTTTTTTTGTCTGTTTCTTCGTTCTCCCGTTGGTTCTAATTCTTCTTTACAGCATGACTAATGTGAAAGTAGGTTGAATATGAAGGTACATGTTGAGCCTATATCAAATTACATGCTGTCTTGGAGTGGGGGAGGGAAGAGAGGGGGAGAAAATCTGGAAATCAAAATCTTATGGAAGTGAATGTTGAAAACTAAAAATAATAAATTTTGAGGCTACTGATGGAATACTAATTGGAAATACTCTGATGGAGTATTGTCAACAAAAGTTACTCTTCAGATCTGTGGGTGGTCCTCAACCTATGAGTGTGAGTTGATAGGGAGTGAGCATGTCTACATCTGGTCAGCACAGAAATCTTATGTAGTCAGAAGAAACTACTCACATCAGTATGTAGATGGGGAATTAACATCCTTTTTTACAAAAAGTGTCATGGGCTGTTATAATGTTCTGAATGTGAACAATTCACGTAGAAGATGGCCTCTAGAGTACTATGCCCCATAGAAAACTTTAACTGTGACAACAGAAATAATAGTCCCTTCTAAATGACTATCTCTATCATATCTTGCCAGTCCTTTAAGTATTTGCTTCACTTTTATATAAAGTGCAAAGTACACCAAATGATGCTTCTTATAATTAGGTGAAAAATCATTTTCACGGACCTTGGCAAGTTTTCTTTTCCTGTTTATTGTTTATTAGTTTAAGGTCAGTCAATAAAGACTTAGTAAGCACCTACTATATGCCAAACATCGTGCTAAGTGCTGGGGATACCAAAATTAATAAGACATTTCTTGCCTTCAGGGAGTTCACAATGTAATGACAACACAACAATACACAAAAAGAAATTGAAAAGGGTCTGGGAGAGGACGAAAAGTCCCTGGTGCAGGTGCATGATGGAGTCCAGTCCAAGGAGGGCAAGCTGACAGGAAATGAAGAAATGGATGGCTTGGGAGTCCCTTTTAAATGGAGGTTTGGGGAAGTTTTTTATTCCACCCTTGAGTCCTTCAATCAGAGCTGCAGAGGATACTGAGTATAGTGATAAGGTATGAGTAAGTATCAAAGCTGATGCAGTCTCTAGGGATGATGAGTTATGTTTAAGTTCAGTTGTCTATATCATGTCCAACTGTTTGTGACTCCATTTGGGATTTTTTCACAAAGAAGTAGTTTGCCATTTCCTTCTCCAGCTTATTCTACAGATGAGGAAACTGAGGCAAGCAGGATGAAATGACTTGCCCAGAGTCACAGCTAATAAGTATCTGAGGCCATATTTGAACTCAGGAAGATGAGTCTCCCTGACTCCAGGTCCCACACTCTATCTACTGTGTCACTACCCTGGAGTTATCCTTAAGAAGTGACTTTTTAAAACACGTCAGATTAAAACCATTAGTTTTTGTTTTTTTTTTTATTTTAAGTGATTGCATTTGTTCTGGAAAATTTGTGGAAAACTGAGACAGTTCTAATAGAAAAGAGATAAGAAAATGTGATTCTTGTCCAAAGCCTTCTTGTAAATTCAGTAGAGAAGGTCCACACAACATTTTCCAATTTCTCCTGACATCATGTGGATACCAGCAGAGAAGATGAGCTGTCCACTAATTATCCTTTGCTTTGGTCACACAATCAGCTCATCTTCTTTCCCATTTCTACATTTCTTTGATGACACTCTTTATTCCAGATCTTTGCAGTTCCTCATTTGTTATGGGATGCAGCCTTCTCATACCCAAATATAGCACTTCCAAATATATCCCTAAGCTGTCTCCACCTCCTGTCTCTGTGCTGTTCCATGGGTACCTGGAATAATTTCAATCCCACCTCTGCCCCCTAGAATCTCTGTTCCTTCAAAATGCAACTCAAGTACCATCTTCTATCACCATTCTTAAGCCTTCCCCAACTTCGTGTCCTTTTTCCTAAAATACCTCAGATCTAACTATTTTGAACTTGTGTAACTTATTCTCTCCAGGCTGCACTACCAAGCCACCGGAGCCTCCTCACCCTAGAAGTTCACCCTACCCCTTGGAAGTATACTCACATTGGAAGTATATTCTGCCCCTGTGTCCCCTTCCTCTGATTAGCTGAGTCCTCCTAGAACCTCCATTTTAAGGAAAATGCCTAGGTTCCCCAGACATTCCCCTACTGGGCACCTTCTCTCCCTCCCTCTACTTCTCAGGTTCTTTTGAGTGTGGTCTTCCCTCATTAGAATATAAGCCCCTTGGGAGCAGGCGCTGAATGTGTGGTTATATTTTTAATCTCAGTACTTGGCACACCATGCCAGGCACATAGCAAATGTTCAATAAATATTTGTTGGCTTGACTTGTTGGATTGAAATTCTCTGGAAATATCTATGTCTGCGATGGAAGCAAGCAGGTTGGTAAAGGATCACCTAAGATTGATGAGGTTCTCGAACATGTATTCAACACATGTTGTTCTCCAACCATCACTAACAAGGCAGAACAAATGGAATTTCATCTGTTTCCACACACGTATCTCAGATGACTTATTGCCTTGCAGAGAATTCTTTTCCTCTACATGTTACGCTTTTCTGACTTTCCAGACTTTAACATCATGTGCATTTGTCTCTCCCTAGAACTTCCTAGAGTGCCCTGGGCCTCTCACTCTGGAACATCCAACCATCTTTTTTCTAGGCCTCTACTTTGGAGAAGGCCTGAGGCCATGAAACTTTCATTCTCCTCCCAGCTGTGTAGCTGACATCTTAAACTCCAATACCTGCCCGACATGGTTACCTTCATCAATCCCCCTTTTCCCTTACTCTCTCCCTGCTTTTTAGGTCCCTTTGGTGTGCTATCCCTCCCCATTGGAATGGAGGCTGAGAGTAGGGACTGGCTTGTTTTCAGGTACGGATTGGTATCGTGCTTGTATTTTTATCTCCAGCGTTTAGAACAGTTCCTGACACTAAGCATTTAATAAATACTTGTTATCTTAACTTGCTCATAAATAATCTGTATACACTTACTATGTACCCGCCTCCCCATGAGAATGTAAGCTCCTTCAGATTAGAGATTTTCTCATTCTTTTTATTTTCATATACAACGTTCCACAACCATAGTCTCACTCCTTGTGCCCCTCTATTCAAAGAAGTGAAGTACACTCTTTCCTCTCCTTTGGGGTCAGGCTTGGTCATTATAGTTACATAGTTTTGTTTTTCAATTTATAGTATTGTTTTTAAGCCATTTTTTCCATTAATAAGCATCTGTTTAGGGTTTTTTCCCCCTCCCTCCCACCAATTCAAAACCAAACAAACCACTGTAACAAATGTTCAAAAGTCAAGCAAAATGAATAATAATTTTGGCTATGTCCAAAAATGCCTCTCTCATTCTACATATTTTGTCTATTACGCATCCGGTGATACAACATTCTTTGTCATGGGTGTCTGGAATTCCAGCATTTATATCACTATAATTTATGTATATATTGTTTACGTCCTTTGGCATCAGCTCATATGCATCTTTCTACACTTCTTGGTGGTCTAATTCACTATTTCTCATGGTGACAAATAATAAATATGGTATTCCATACATGTTCCAGTCAAAGGCATGATGGCAGAGATAGTCTATTGTGGACTATCACCTCTGAAAATCTGCTTATTTTTAGATAATACTTTTCACTGTCAATGTACATTCACCAAGAGTAACCTTAACATACATGCAAATTATTCTAAAAAATTTTATATAGATTGGAAAAGACATTACTTTTGTACTTTTATTTCAAGCACTTAATACAGTGCTTGTCATTCTTTGTACTATAAGTGCTTAATAAATACTTTTTCAACTGCATTCATTCATTGATTCATTCATCTGTCCATCCATCTATGATCCTTTAGGGCAGGGATTATTTCATTTTTGTCTTTGTAGCCTTAGTACCATAGTGCTGGGAACATAGCAGGCATTAAGTAAATAAATGCTGATTGATTCATCCTTTAGATCATTTGTAATAGGACCAGGGTTTCCCCCACTTCTGCACTATAGGCTAATTTTTCCCTGAAAGGCAGCCAAACCAACCTTGGGACTTGATTAGCCGAGGCAGCCAAAGCTCAAGTTTTATTCCTCTTGATGTAGCATCTGGATGTACTGATATGGCTTCCTAGTCATTTAAGGGCATAAATGGTCCTCCAATGTGGAATCAAGGCCCTTCTCACTTCCATGCAAGTCACCATACCCTATGCTGCTGACCAGATGAGTTTCCCGTATGGAAATGAGTATCCTTGTTAAATATCTTTTCTTTTCTTTTAAATATCTTTTCTAAGCAAACCTCATTTTTATTAACTGTTGAATGGCTTATAGAGTGCCTTATTTGATACCAATAACACACTTAAACCCAAAGAGGACTGCCTTGAGTCAAGCCCACCTCTAATATCAAGAACTGTCTGCCTAAGCTTGCACTACACTGGTTCTCTGTATATTATAATATAAACCCATGCATTCTTCCAAATCTTCCACTAAAATCCTCTCCCATTGGCTTATCCATCATAGCATGGGTGCTGAGTTTTCAAAGGGTATGTCATTGAGGTTCAAACTCAGGCAAGCACAAAAACCTTACTATATAGGACCAGAGACAGATTATGCCTCTCCTGTTCAAGGAGTACCTTAGTTAAAATTTGGAGAGGCCTATCACCATAGGTTGACATCTGAGGAAATGACAAATCTTTGAAGTATGTGAAGTACATGGTGGGGGGCAATGTGGCACTGTAGAGAGTCCATGTCCGAAAGAGTTCAACTCTGACCTTTAACATAAAGTGATTTAATCTTTCAGTGTCTTAGGCAACTCTCTAGGACTATAAATTGAAACACACTAGTGAAGAAAATTAATTTACTAGGAATTCTCTACAATGAAATCATAGCTCTAGACCTCCTCTGCCCCTCACCGCCACCCCAAGAAAATTTTCTTTCAAGGCTTCACTATTAATAACGAGGCATTTAGGTAGTGAAGTGTATTAATAGATGAAGTCAAGAAGACCTGAACTCAAATTCTGTCTATGGTAATTTAGCAGGGGTAGGGAACCTGTGGCATCAAGACCACAATGTGGCCCTCTAGGTCCTCAAGGGCAGCCCTTTGACTGAATCCAAACTTCACAGAACAAATCCTCTTAGGATTGATGATGGACACATGGTAACATGACTTCACACATGTAAGAGATGCAACAGAGAAAGAAATTACAAGATTTGTCCACTGATTCCATTTGCTCTGTATACTTGCTCCCTCAGAAACAGAATGATTGATATCTGAAGAAGAGGCGAAGGTTTGAAGCCCTACCCCACCATCAGGAGAAAAGTTGTGCCATTCATTGAAACAAGGGAGTCAAGAAGGGATAGCCAGTGTTAGAGGTAAGATAAGAAAAATATTCAGCAAAGAGAGGCAGACCTGGAATTCAGGAGACACTAGAGGGGTGGAGACACTAGATTTAGTTGATGTTCCTCCTTCCTTGTTTTGAAGAAACCAATGACATCACAGGGTGTTGACTCATGGATGAATTGGATTTAAGTGAGGCAGAGTTGCACAAAACCATCAGGCTCATTCTCATAGTCACAACCACCAGAGAAGAAACAATTAAAATCTTAAATCTGCATAAGATTTCAGAGAGAATAGATATAGAGGAAATAAGAAGGCTAGGACCAAACCTTAGAACAGGTCTGTATTTAGAGAAGAAGGTTAAGTAGATCCAATGAAGGAGACAGAAGCATTAATACCAAATCAAACATATCTTCGGAAAGACGCACTTCCCAATACAAACCTGTCTTTGTTAACTTTCCAAAATCACACATTTGTTACTTGTTTGACCCTTAAAATAAAATCCTTAGATGTTTAACCAATTTAAAAGTCAATCAGTCAGTCAGTCATTTTTAAAACTAATATGAGCTGGGAAGAGAATTGAGGAAGCTTAAATCTACCCATCTGTCTGCTGCCATCTCACAAAAGAATTCAGCAGCCAAGAAAATAGCTAAGAAGAAGGGAAAGGGAAACAAGGGCTTTTTGTTTTGTTTTGTTATTCTAGGTATACATATAAGGGAGAAATATCAATAGGCATATATACATACTTTATACATATATTACATATACTTATATATTAACATTTTAATATATACTTAAACATATATAGATACACACATACACACACATATGTACACACACATACATACTTAATGGAGAAATTTCTCTTTGGAGAAGGAAAAATGGGGGACAAAGTAATCAGATGCTGCCAGTGTTGCTCTTTTCACATTAGCAATGGATGGGGTATAGAATCTGGGAACCTCCTTGGACTCCCCTTGAATCTTCTCACTTAATCTGGCCTTTTATACTTAACCTAGCCTGGCCCTCCATTATCTGTTACCTCAGGATTGCCCCAACTGCTTTCCACCCAAGACCTTCATTGTCAGATACCTCCTAGGGGCAGCTAGGTGGTGCAGTGGATAGAGCACCAATGAAGGAGTCAGGAGGACCTGAGTTCAAATCTCACCTCAGGCACTTGATACTCACTAGCTGTGTGACCTTGGGCAAGTCACTTAACCCCAACTGCCTCATCCTGGGTCATCTCCAGTCATCCTGATGACCGGATTCACTGGATGGTCACTGGATTCAGATGGCTCTGGAGGAGAAGTGAGGTTGGTGACCTGCACAGCCCTCCCTCACTCAAAACAAAGTCAAGTGCAAGTCATGTCATTATTTCTCCGATGGCATGATCTTTTTCGGGCAACGAACACACACACACATACCTCCCAGTTGCCTCCATCTGTTTCCCACCCTTGATTACATCACTAGTTGCCCTAGTCTCATCAAGATCCTCCTTAGATCCTCCTCCAAGACTACTAGACCACCCCTAAATCTTTCCCATGGTCCTTCTGTATATAAGTTCCATCTCACCTCCATGAAGGTACTCAGATTCAATTCAGCTTGGATTCTGTCTAGCTGAGATTCTATCTGGCCCCCTTGTCAATGTAAGTGTCACAAATGCTTAGGCTCCTTAAGAGTCAACACAATATGGTGAACCTTTAATAACCTTTGTTTTACTTTGGCTGAAAGAAGGATTGAGTCGAATTCATTCAGCAAGACCTGGCGTATCAGTATTTTGGGGTCCTGAACATCCCAAATCTCATCATTATGGTTTCCTGACCTCAACACAATGAGCAGGGTTAATCAGAAACAGAAAAATATGACTCAAGATAACATGATTCCAAAATTCTTCATTGTTTTAGGCTTTTCCTGTTGAATCGTGACATTATCAATTAAGTCCACATGGCAACTTGTTATTGAAGCTGAATGAAGTATCAAGTACAAAACAAATATACTTTTCTTTTTATAGATAATAAAATGGCAGATCCTCCAAAACTGACCCAAACTCAGATCCTTCTAAATCAGTTCTTAAAATTCCAGAGACATGACTTACATGTCTATTGGGGTCCCTAGGGTGCCTCTCATTGGTTGGCTACATCTGAGGAGGTAGGGGAGGGAGTGGTGCGGTAGGAGTTCAAGCCAAAACTTTTGTCCCTTGGCCCAGGGAAGTTTTGGTCCATTTGTCTGAAAGGCCTGGAAAGCCTTGCCTAGAGGGCTCCTAGGATTCCCCTAATTCGATCTGGCATTCTCTTCAGATCCATATCACCCATATACTCCTTGCCCCTAATCCTATCAAAATCCTATCACCTGGGCTACTGGACACTCCCATCAAGATCCTCCCTAGAGCTGATCTACATTCTAGGTTGACCTCCTTTATCAAGACCATCCCTGGAGCCCCAGACTACTTGGCAACACTTGGATTCTTCCCTCAGTCTTTTCTGTATGTAAGTTCCATTCTGCCACTTTGAAGGGGCTCAGAGTCAATCTAGCTTAGATTCTATCTGGCTCGCTTGTCAATACCAGGGTCAGAAACAGGTTAGGCTTGCTATGGCAAATCTTTGATAAACTGTGTTTTTCTTTGGCTTTAAGAAGGCTTGTGTTGAATTCATCAAGCAGGATCCTGTGTGTATTTTGGGGTCCCCACTACCCCAAACCTCAACATATTCATATACACAGTTGTAGGATAAAGGACTGGTTTGCTTAATTATATTAAGTAATCTACAAAAAGCCATTAAAAACAAACACTTGTTACATTCAACACAAATAAAATTCTGGGGGGAGCCTTCTTTCAGCAAGTCTCCTCAGAATTAAGTGGTGATGATAATGAGTGACATAAAATAATACAGTCTCAAGAAAAGAGGAGAGAAGGAGGGAATAAGCATTTATTAAGCAGCTATGTTCATTTGATTCTTTCAAACCCTGGGAGACAGGTGTTATTATCATTTTCATTTTGCAGATGAGGAACCTTAGACAGACAAAAGTTAAATACTTGCCCAGGGTGACATTGCTAATAAGTATCTGAGGTTGGATTTTAACTCAGGTCTTCCTGACTCCAGGCCAAGCCCTAACCACTGCACCACCTCATTCTTTGATGTTTGTCCTTTCCATGTGATAGGAAAATCACTCTCAACATTACGTCCATTTCCCAATTCCCTACTGACTACTTTGAAAGTAAACTGAGTTCTGAAGAAATCCCTTCAACTCTCAAGGATGATTCCAATACCTTTGGAGGAAGCTTAAATTCCAAGGCTGGGAGACCCAGAGACAACACAAGTGATGAACCAAAAAGATAATTTAGTTATCTTCAAGGTAAAGACACAGACCTTGTTCACATTGGTTTCTCTTCTAGAGGTATCAACAAAAGAATCACTGTAAGTATGAAGGCCGATCTGGGCTTTCCTTCCTCTGCAGTTCCTATCCACCACTTCAGTGGGATCATTACTTTCTAATTCTGAGCAGAAAACTGCCTTAGGCCAGTGCTCTAGTAGTTTCTTTGATATTGGAAGAATATGAAAAATACATAGATCATTTCAACAGACAACAAAAGGAGATTTACTTAGCCATAGAATTCCACAAGGATATATACACTCAGAGGACACCCCAAGTTGATTCAGCTAAGTAAAGCTCCCCTGGCCAAGTTGTCCCAACAGGGTTCACAGGCAAGCATCAGAATGTGGCTGGAACTCTTTAGAAGTTCTTTTCATGCCTGAATGACAAAGAAGTCGTTTAGCCTTTACTTTTCTGAGTTAATCCAATCTCAGAAACAGTTTCCAAACCTTTTAAGGAAAAAACTAGTTTAATCTGCATGGGGTAGAGGTCAGAATATTGCTCTCTCTTTCCTCCCAAAGTGTGACACAGATGAAGGTCTGACAAAGGAGACAGAGGAGCAGGCAGATGGAGGAGAACTAAGAAAGAGTGTTATAAAAACTGAGAAAGGAGGAATAGCCAGGAGAAGGTGATCGACTGCCAAATGTTGCAGAGAGATCAAGTAAGATAAGCACTGATAAAAGGCTGTCAGATTTTACAATGAAGAGATCATTAATAACTCTGAAGGGAGTGGTTTCAATTTAGTGCTGATGTTAGCAGCTGGATTGTAAGAGGACTTAGAAAGGCGAGAGAAGAAATGGAGAGGTACCAAGCGTGGTTGAGATTAGTTATAAAAGGGAGAGGAGATAGAGGATAACACCTAGTGGACATAACAGGATCTACAACTGCTACAGTGCTGTCAATAATGGGTGGATAGGAATGAGAGTCCTGAGGGAAGCAGCATCCCCCAGATCACAGGTTCCACTTCTCATCCAACCCAGCAATTGAAGCCATTGTCCAGGGAAGCAGGCCCCAGTGGCCAAAAAACTACTCCACAAAGGACCTGAGCAAGAGACAGTGTGGTCCAGAGAGATCAGACCATCATTAGCTGGACCACCATCTGTCCACACACCCAGAACCCTGAACCCAAGAGTCTTGGGAATAGCAGTGCTTTCAGCCCAATGCCCATATCCATGATCCTGGAAAGCAACTTTTATGTAGAGGCAGGCTGGAAACTACTCCTGCCATTGCTACAGACATAGACCAAAAGACTTAAAAAAGTTCTTGCCACCGAAGTCCCTGACCCTGTCAAGTGGCTTAACATCAGAAACAGATACAATTTTATCAGTGGAAATGACACTAAAGGAGAAGCATTACCATCTGATGATGCTGCACCCTAAGGACCATGGGAACTTTCCATCTGCCTGGCAGCTGCAACCTTCCACATGCATTGTCTCCCATATTAGAACATGAGCTCCTAGAGAACAGGACTGTCTTACTTTTCTATATGAATCCTCAGTATTTAGCATAGTACTTTGCATATAGTAAGCACCTTAATAAATGCTTTGTTCATTCATTTAGTTAAGGTGTTGGTTTGATTTTACTTTTTTCAAGGATGGGAAGACCTGGGCATGTTTGTAGACAGTAAAGAAGTAATTGCTAAAATGAATTAAGCATGCAATCTGCTGGAAAAGGAGGGAAGATGGAAGCAAAGGCTCACGTAGGAGCATTGGCCTTGGCAAATAAGGCTACTTCTTCATCAGACAATGGAGAGACTGAAGAAATTGTGGGAAATTATGTTAGTGGGATATGTGATGAGAAGGGGAGGAAGCTCCTGTTGAATGGTTTCAATTTCTTTTTGAAGTATAAAGATTATGATCTAGTAAAAGAATTTGAGAGTAAAACTTTCATTAAGGCAAAAACAAGGTCATATCAAAATCCCACTGTTTGTTATGTATTTTGTAGGAGTGAAGTCTTTCCTAGGACTCCTATATTTTATCTATATCTGTATTTTAACTTCCTATATTTTATCCTACTGCTCACTAAAGCCAATCTGCGTAGCTGAAGAAAATAAATCTCCCATGACAGGCACATATCTCCCACCTCTCCTAGTCTCCTGCGCTTCACATGGAAATATAGCACTGTATTGTGACTCAATGAAATGATGCCATTGCTTTCCCAAAGTCCAAGGACTAAGGACTTTGGGGATCTAGTCCTATCCTCTTCGGAAGAGGTGGTCATTAAACCTAGGAATCTTTTCTGTTCTAGATTCTATGTGAAATCCCATAATTAGCTAGGTTGAATTAATTGTTCCTATCATAGAAGAATCTATTTTACCAGGAACTCATCAGTAAATGGCTCCTTATTTTGTGTTGTATTGTGAACGCTCTTACTTCTTTCTTCCACAACCTAAACAGCATTGACCTTTGTCCCTGTCCAACCCCACCACCACCAGACTTTATTTGGGTGTTATTATTTCTGGCTCTATAAAATAAATTTTTGGTAGTTAGACTGCTATGGCACTGAATAAGTAAATTAATTTAGAATTGTCATCTTTATTATATTGGCTCAGCCTACTCGATAGCTATGAGTATTTCTCCAATTGTTTAGTTCCAACTTTTTTTGCGTGAAAGTGTTTTGTAATTGTGTTCATGTAGTTCCTGGGTTTGTCTTGGCAGGTAGACTCCCAAGTATTTTATATGGTCTGCAGTTATTTTAAATGGAATTTCTCTTTCTCTCTCTTGCTGTTGGGTTTTGTTGGTAGTATATAAAAATGCTGATGACTTGTGTGGGTTTATTTTATATCCTGCAACTTTGCTGAAGTTAATTGTTTCAACGAGTTTTTTTCAGTTGATTCTCCAGGTATACCATCACATCATCAGCAAAGAGTTTCCTCATTGACCATTCGAATCCCTCCAATTTCTTTTTTTTCCTCTTATTGCTATAGTTAACATTTCTAGTACAATATAGAATAATAGTGGTGATAATGGGAATCCCTGCTTCACCTGAACTTATTGGGAAGGCTTCAAACTTGTCCTCCACTACAGATAATAATGTTTGTTGATGGTTTTAGATTGATACTGACCATTTTAAGGAAAGCTCCATTTATCCTTATGATTTCTAGTGTACTGAGACAATCACATGATTCCTGTTGTTTTTGCATGTCTATATGGTCAATTATATTGATAGTTTTCCTAATATTAAACCAGTCCTCAATAAATCCTACCTGGTCGTAGTGTATGATCTTGGTGATGTATGGCTATAATCTCCCTCCTAGTATCTGATTAAAAATTTGTGCGTTTTATTCATTAGGTCAATAGATTTCTTCCTCTTCCTGATTTAGGTCTCAACATCATATGTGCCCATACCACATTTTGCAGACACTTATTTATACTTACCTTTAACTTGTTTCATTATCTTTCCTTCATCGACACAGCTCAGTTTAATTTATGCATTAGTTTGTTTTTGTAACCAGTTCATTCGAGCTTTTCTTTTTTTAATTTTTTAAAGATTAAAAAAAAAAATTTCAGTTTCAATTTCTCTCCACTTCCTTTCCCACCCATTGAGAAGTCAAGAAATACAATGTGAAGTAATGCAAAACATATTTTCATATTTGGCTATAACTTTTCAAGAAAGCTTTGTTAAAATTACTCACCTTGGAACCTTACGTATTTTAACTGTATGTTTGTTGTGGTCACTCAAAGTGCAATGGTACCATGTATGGTGGGTATAATAAGTAGGATTCAGCAGCGACTATTTGCATGGAGGGAGTGATATGAAAAACATATCAAGGAGAGAGGTAGGCCCTGAAAAGAAGAGGAGCTGGCCACACTGGAAGTGAAGGATAACAGATGACTCATCTGCATACTGGACTAATATTTATTTACTATTAGAAGAGCTAAAGGAAGACTCCTAAGTCTCGTGTGACAGACTCTCTCCCTCCCACCTCCCCATGTAATAAGATTTATCGGCTATTAGGAACAAAAGTTGTATGAGATGAAAAGTTATGAAAAGATTTCAGTGTGACATGTTAGGTTGAGTGCCATATTAGTGGTACCACCAGGTAGAGGAAAGGGGTCCTGGAGGTCATTCCAGTCATTTTATGTATAAAGAAACTGAAGCCCAAAGGGTTAAGTGACTTACCCAAGGTCTCCTTGTTGTTCAGTCATTTTTAGTTGTGTCTGAGTCTTTGTGATCCCATTTGGGGGTTTCTTGGCAAAGATACTGGAATGGTTTGTGTCATTTCCTTCTCCAGCTCCTTTTATAGATGAGGAAACTGAGGCAAACAGGGTCAAGTGACTTGCCCAGGGTCACACAGCCAGTAAGTGTCTAAGGCTGGATTTAAACTAGGAAAGATGAGTCTTCCTGAGTCCAGACCTGATACACTGTCCATTGCACCACTAACTGCCCCTGCCCATAACCATCAGGAATGGGATTTGAGCCCAGCCCCTGATTCTCCTTTGAATTTCTGCCTCACAGAACCTTTCTTTCTTCAAGACATAGGCCAAGCACCACTTTGTATATCCTTCCTGACTGCCCACTACTAGTTTACAAAGCACTTTCACATGTGATCCTTATAAGAGCTCCAGGAGATGGACAGGGCAGGTGTTATAAAACAGTATGAGATGGTGCAGTGGATAGTGTGCTAGTCCTGGAGTCAGGAAGACTTCTCTCCTTGAGTTCATATCTACTAGAAACAGCCTTTGAAACTGCTTAATTTAACTACTTAATATTTATTCTCCTTATATTTATACATATATATGAAGACAGTTATTGAAGGCAGCAGAGAATGGATAAGCTTCTTTAAAACTTCAAATTGCGCTGGCTACTTCACAGACCCAGAAAGGGCTGTCACGCTTGAAAGTCTCTGGAGTGAGGACTTTTATTAAGAGTTAAGTACACTTTAATTTTCTTTCTAAATCTAAATTCTTTTGCTTCATTCTGATACGCAATATGTAGGGGAATGGAAACTTTTTTAATAAATATTTTGGTAACTGTATTTTAGTATAATTGAGGTTTTTGATAACCTTATGTATTTCATGCATTTGAAAGCACTCTTCTGAAAAGGAGTCTGAGGCTTGCTAATGAGGTCCATCACACACACACACACACACACACACACACACACACACACACACACACACACACCACACACACACACACACACACACACACACACACACACACACACACACACACACACACAGAGTTAGAAACCCCTGGATGACAGGTATTATTACTATGGTGTCCAAATGATGTTAACAACCTGTAGGTATTATTTTAGTAATATATATCAATCCTATTTAAGTAATTTTTTTTCTTAAATTTGGGTGCGTGATTTCACTGTTACAGGGAATTCTTAGAGAAGAAACTCCTTCTAAGCAATGCTGTCACCAAATGTCTGCAGTTTCCTGGGTTACCTGGGGCCCTGAGAGAGTGATTTCCCCGGAGTTACATAAGTGAAAGAGATTCTGTCACCGTCTTCCAAGGTAGCCTGTTTCACTTTAGAATAGCTTGAATTAGAAAGTTTTTCCTTACATTAAGTCTAAATTTGATTCTCTGCAACTTCTACCCACTGCTCCTCATTCTTTCCAGTGCCAAGAAAAACAAATCTAATAATTCTTAATGGCTATTAAGTCCCACTATTTTTTTTAAGAGGGCATTTTCCTTCTGAGTAATCAACTCATAATGTGTTCTCAGAAAGGTTTAGTTTTTTGTTATATTTGAAACTAAAGTAGGGATTATTCTGTTCCTTTTTTAATACACAAGTTTGGGGTTCATCTTGATGTTCAAATGCCTAAATAAAATATAAAGTTCTGTCCATCCATTTAATGGTAATGAAACATAATTCAGCATTAAAATCAGCATTAAATAGTAAATGTAACTTCATAGTTTTATATTTTTCCTGTTGGAAGCTTGAAAATCATTTCTCTTTCAGTCTCTCTTTAGAGTGTTTATACAGATATTCCAAGAGTACAATAAAAGGGGAAAGAGACTAGATCCAGAGCTGGAAAATCCACACGAAAATTACAGCTGTGATACCCGCCTTGACCTTGAGCAGATTACCTAATATTTTCCAGTCTCAATTTTTTATTGTTACTGTTCAGTCGCTTTTGAGTTTGGTGATTTTTCATGACTCCATTTGGGTTTTCTTGGCAAAGATACTGGAACGGTTTGCCATGTTCTTCTCCAGTTCATTGGACAGATGAGAAACTGAGGAAAACAGTTAAGTGACTTGCTCAGGGTTATACAGCTAGTAAGCATCTGAAGTTGGATATGAACTCAGGAAGAGAAGTCTTCCTGACTCCAGGACCAGCACACGATCCACTGCACCATCTCATACTGTTTTACAACACTTGCCCTGTCCAATCCATCGCCTGGAGTTCTTCTAAGGATCACATGTGCAAGTGCTTTATAAACTATAGAGCACTATGTAAACGAAAAATTATTCTTCTGGCTAAGATTTCCCCACTCAGTAGCCAAAAACACACACACACAACACGCATGCACACGCACACACAACACGCATGCACGCACACACGCACACACACACGCACGCACACACACACGCACCCCACTACTTCTTCTGATCTTTTTACGTACATATAAAAGAAAAGTCAATGATATACTTAGAAATCTCACCAAGGAAAAAAGATCCCTTCTAAATCCATATTTATAACCGCCTTACCTAATATCCCTCTTCTCTAAAAGACAATCTAGATGCCTGCTTTCCAGTTCCCAAACACTCATGATACTAATTACCTCAGAAAATATTTACCAGATATTTATGTGAAATTGTCCATTCCAAGTCCTAAAAATCCCGAGAACTTAAATAATTTCATCATTTCTTGAGGCAAATTCTTGGAATGTGACTCCCTGTAAATGGCATCCCAACCTTGCAAGTGATTCCAGGAAGCCGTCAGGCCACAGGCATTAAATGCCTGCTATGTTCCAGGCACTGTGCTAAGCACTAGGGGTACAAATTCAAGTTTTAAAAAAAAAAACAGTCCTTGCCTTTAAAGAGCTTAACATACAAAAAGAAGATAAGAAACTGGGGGAGGGAGAGGTTCAGGGGGAGGTCATGGGTCTGCTCTCCAGTCTCATTCAAGTACTGATGAGATGTCAGTCCTGGGGAGAGTCAATCTTGAAGGATACTGAGATTTCTCAATGCAAAATTTCTCTCATATCCCTACATAATCTAACATATTAAGCCTCCACACGATTTTGCTCCCTTTGCATACTGATCTATTCCACATGTAGCTGAGGTTTTTTTTTGTTCTTCCACTGTTTCCTGGCTTGCCAATTACCTCGACTTTACTGAAGGATATAGAGCAATACCGAGGTACATTATGGGAGGATCTGGGAGAGACCAGGGCACCTGAGCATTAAAACAAGAATGTGAATGACCCAGCTATCCAAGAAAGGAAGGGAAATGCGGCCTACAACAATATCTTGGACATAAGTGACATTCAATAAACATTTATAGTATAAGTGAATGAACAATGGGAAAAAACCAGGTAGGATGGGGTACAGTAAGAAGTGAGAGGGGGCACTAGAGTGGATAGAACTCTGGGTCTGGAGTCAGGAAGACCTGAGTTCAAATCCAGCCCCAGACACTCACTAGCTGTGTATGACTCTGGTCAAGTCACTTAACCCTGTTTGCCTCAGTTTCCACATCTGGAAAACCAGCTGTAAGAAGGAAACGGCAAACCTCTCCAGTATCTTTGCCAAGAAAACCTCAAATAGGGATCACAAAGAGTCAGACAAGACTGAAATAAGTGAACAAGAATACAGACAGCAAAATTTTAGGAATAGGAAACTTGAAAATTGATGAAGATGGTGAGTAAGCACTGGTCAAATTTGGGATATACATTCACCTTGTCATACACTGAAGAGAAAATATGACCCAAAAAGTGAAACTACAGCCTGAGGCTTTGGAGGTTAGAGAGAGCCACAGTAACCCACCCTTCACATTGTGAAAGAAGTAAGGTTAACACCTGCATCTGAGCGGATAGGGAGGTGGGGACACCAACTGAGTTAATTATTTATTGAGATTACTTTCCCTCATCTGAAAGAAGTCAAAAGTGAGATGGCTCCAAACATAATGGGTAAAATTAACCTACATCTTATAATTTTCTCTCTGGAATGCATAAGGATAAGATCTTGGTTAGAATAATATAATATAAACCCTCTACTAAAGAGTATATTCTATACCTTGAACAGCGTGAAATAGCTCAGTAGATTCCTTACTAATTTACTAAGATTTCAAACATTTGTAATGTTGGTAGCAATCAATAGCACACCGACTTAATTTTAAAGCAATGGTAAAATACATAATTTTAGTTATAATTTTGCTGAGCAACAGGAAAACACGATTTTATTGCCAAATGAGATTTCAAACAAATAGATAGTTTACAAGTCCAGTGAATTTGGAGTTTATTGTTTTCTAAAAAAGAACAAAATATTTTCATGCAACATATACGTAGTTTTAAATAATCATGACAAATGGTAGGAAGAGTTAAGGAATGCTGTATTCATAGAATTCCATGAAATATACAAAATGCCCCAATATTTTGGGTTGTACATAATAAAGGAATACCATAAATACATTTTCAAAATACTGTAGCAACCAAGACGACGTGCCTTATGAGGGCATAGGAATGTAATTTAGAAAAAAAATCACGCAGGGATACTCATTTCCTTAAAAATCACTGAGTCAAGACAAAAGCAACATTCATCTTAATATACTGATTTTATACACAATTCTATACGATACCTTTTCTTAAATCAATCCAACAGCAAAAATTAAGACTCTCTTCCTCTTTTTTGGTAAACAATTGCATGGTAAACCTAGATGACTTTTTTCCCTCCTGGATTTTACCTGGGAGTAGCCTTTTTATTTAAAAGAGGGCAGGTTTGGCACTTTTATACTGATGTCACCAATGTTAATATTTCTTGGGATCTCAGGAAGATTCATATTCTTTACAGCGGATACTGCCCGGGCTGGAGCTCCTGCTAAGCCAGCCTGTATATAGAGGTAAATAAAAGGAAAAACAAAAAAGAAAATGTCTAACTCAGATGTAATTCATCACAAAACTGGTGTACACAATGGAAGACAGTGACGAAGCATTTCAGATAACAAGATTAAAAGGACCAGATGGTAGTTTTGGTTTGTATGAGATGAGTTACTTTGAAGTACTAAACTATAAAGAGAAAACAACTCACACATTTTAAAATATAGTGAATTACATGCAATGGTAACTGAATATAAATGGGAGGGGAAAAGGGAGAATCTCTAAAGGATATGTTAAACTGATAAATAACTAGTGAGACATTTTAAAGCAGAATTAAACATAGCCTAAATCCCACTACTTCTTGTCATCATAGATAATGTCATTCACTTTAGTCACCTGGGTATCTTAGGTTAGCCAAGAATCCTATCTGTACAATTATCATGATTTCATGGGTGTATTATAATTTAATCACCATTTACTACTGAAATCTTTAGAATCATGAGCAGGACATAGCAGTGTCCCATATCTGATATGTGTGTGTATCTCTCTCTATGTATCTATAGCTATCTATATCTACAGGTAGATTGATAGACTGACAGACAGATAAGCAGACAGACAGACAGACACACATAGATAGATAGATAGATAGATAGATAGATAGATAGATAGATAGATAGATAGATAGACAGACAGACAGACAGACAGGCAGGCAGTGTGACCCTGGATGAGCCATGTAAACTCTCTAAAATGATAAGCTGCAGAGAAAATGTTAACCTACACTGGTAGAGGGAGTTTCCTCACCAAGGAGTCCTCTACGCCAGGAAAATTACCAGTTCCTTCCCTAATCTTCTGAAACATAAGACACAGTAAGGTCTTATAGAAAAGTCGGGTTCAGAGACTGTTTTTCTAAGTATTTACTGTAAAAGTATGATTGATAAATGTGTTTTATATGACAGCGTCAAAACTGAAATCTACTGATCATGTTAAATCTCTAAAACATTTCAAAATAATGACATTTTGAAATCTATTTTCTAAACTTGGAAAGATCTGTCCAAGTTCATATAGAGAAATTCTAGCACTTTTCAATACATATTTTACACAAATTATTTTAACCTGAAAATAGTATGCCTGAAAATATTTTCTTAGTTAGCAGGCAAGAGGATAACCTGTAATCCTTGACTATAAAAACAAAAAATTTTTAAAAAATATTATAGGATGCAAAAATTTAACACATAAGTTTACTTTAATAAGCATAAGTCCAGAGGTAGAGACTTCATTAGTATCTCTTCATAAATGTGCTCATGATAATTTCAGTTTAATTATTTCCAGTACAGAGCACTACTGGCAAATAGAGGGATAGGTTAATTAATTAAACCACATGCAAAATTCTTTGCTCTCATCATATGAACTGAATATTTTAAAATAGCCTTAAAAAGAAGTTATTAGGATAAAAGAAACATGAAACAAAAAGCAAAAAAATTATCTATCCTTAAGTTTGGAAGCAATTTGTTGACCAAATAGGTCTCACTAATATTTATTCAAAAGTGTTTCATAATTAGCCTTAAAACATCTGACTTTGGCATCAATTTGCATGAATGCTGATGAAAGTAACAAAAAACCCAAAATGCATCAAATTTTCCAGTAGTGCAATGAAAAATATAGGTAAGAAATGCCAACTACAATGTCAATTTAACAGAAACACAGAGTCTAAAGTTCCTTTTGTCTGCTAAGAGCTCAAACAGTAACACAGGAATGATCTTATATGAATCTATCCCTTTTTAAAAGATATTTCATCTGAAAAAATCTTGACCAACACAAAACAGGGCAGTGTAAAGTATTTTCTGAATAAAGGATGAAATTACTCGTAAGAAATGAAAAAAAGTAATGGATTATTAATTTTAAAATGAAAATAATGGGAGGACCACCAAAGTCATCAATTGACAGATGGCCCACAGAGACAATTATGGGTGAGATTGTAAACAGAAAAGTCATGTTGATGTCATAGATGAAGACCCTCTAACCCCAATTAAGTGAAGATTTGGGTTGAGGCACTCAATTATCTTAATTTAATGTAGGTTAATTGTTTTCATTAATGGACAACTAAAAACTGACAGAACACTATGCATTTTACCTACCTGAAGCTATCCTTTTTATACTGATTACAGTACTCTGTCTCCCGCCCCCAAGAGAGTGGAAAAACAATGGAATGTTGTTTAGCATACTACATATTACACCAAGGACAGACTCTTTTAAGTTCATCTTTCATCTACCATAATTCGGATGGTTTCAGTTAAAAAGAGATCCCTGAATAAAAGCTGGTATAACTTCTTTCAGATTTCCCTTTTTGTGTCGAAAAGTATGTTGATTGCAAAGGGAGATGAAGTTATTTTACAAAATCATACAGACTTTCTGGAACTATGATCTTTTTTCCAAGCTGAAAAAATTTGTAATTTTTCAAATTGCCATGCTGATTTCCCATAGCCTTCTGTAATAACAGTTCTCCAAGTTTTCACGTTCTCAAAACTGAGTTATATAATGTTCCAACAAAAGACGAACAGACTTTACTAAAAAAACCTAATAAAAAACTTTAGTTTAGACACTAAAGTAATAGTGAACTTCTAAAAGGATGTTATCCATAGAATATTTTTATTGGATGGCAAGCCTCCATTTTTATAAACTGTAAAGTAATTCCTTCAGCATTAAAATAAATGGATACCAAGCCTTCCTAATATTCTGTAGTAGGAAGCAGGTAAATCTGAACTTGGGCCTAGAACAGGTGAGTAGTAAATGTATCCTTGTACTTTGCATTAGATTAAGTTGTTTCTTTGCAAACATGGTCTCAGTGATGATATCCTGCTAATGGCTGCTGTTGGCTGCTAATGAGAATGTATATATGGTCAATTCGGTACAATTAATTTCAAATAACACAATTGTGTCATACATAGCCCCTCAATATGCAAAACTGCTAAAAAAGTCATGAAGCCCGAGGAACTATAATTCTTCTAAACATAAGCAACAAGCCCATAAACATGCAGAGGATGACAACTACTTAAAACACACAAATGAATTCACAGAATACAAATTATTTCTCAAGTATGTTCAATATTTTGGTACCGTACAATATAAAATCAAATGGCATGAAGGATAAAAGAAATCAAATCAGAATTACTAACCCTACTTATTTTTAATTGAACTGGAATATTGTTTGGGAGAGTTGGAAAGTGGGACAATAAAAATGTGGTAAAAAATTCTAAAATTACACTAAGGCAGCCAGTACTCTTAAGCCAGGTTCTTAAGTAAACTCTCAGTAGTCATATATATATGTAAATATAAATGTAGATCCATAAAATCTTACTTTATACAAGAATTTTATTTACATAATATAAGAAATGATGAAATAAAATTGCCTTTTAGTTTCCTATTAAAAGGGAAAAAATTGGATCACAGGGTCATTGCCCTAGAGATGGAAGGGTCCTCAGGAACTCGTTAACAATTAGTTGAAGCCAAAGAAAAGAAATATGTTGAATAGAAAATTAGGTAATTCAGTAAAATGGAAATTTAAAGTAATTTTCATTGCTAATGGGATAATTTTCTTTCAGAAAAAGAATATCCTATTGATGCACAAAGGCAATTAATATGTAAAAGCAAATAAAAATTCCCAATCCTTTTTAGAACATTAAAAATTTACAAGAATCAAACAAATTTGATGTATATATCTTAAAATAGTTGATGGAAATTAGGCTGGCCTCTAATCATATTAGTTAGCACTCAAAGATTCAAGAAAATATAATTTATATGAAGCCACAATAATGGAGAATGAAAAGCTACTGGAGAAATAACTTGTTTCCATCCATCCATACTGTACTACTAAGGCTGGCATACTTTACCATTCTCACTTCCCAAAATAAAGACATGAGTTTGAAGCAGTAAGATTATGAATTGGATGAAAGAATGATGCACAGGATATAAAAGAATGACCATGTTTTCTCTCCCATGAGATTAAATAAAGGAACAGAATTAAGAGAAAGGAAACAAAATGAGGTCTGCAAGTATATCCAAATGAGGCCAAACAGAGAGAAGACTTCTACAGACATACTCTTGGAAATTTCAAGCACCTGAATCACAAAGATAGTAATGGATGGGTATGATTTGGTTTTGGTTTTGTTTTTAAAGTGCCAGACCCAAAAATAAACAGAATATGTGCAAGCAGAACTCAAAAAGCAGCATTCCTAAGATTTCGAAGATCCTGCAAGCCCCCTTTCCTTATGCAATAAATAGTTAAGCATTTACTGGAAAGGAAAGGAAGACTAGTGCATTAGATATTTTCTTTAAGAAGTAAAAATATTTTCCTACCATCTTTAAAGATTTCTTCCAACTTGAAAGTACTGCATAATAAAGATGGTAGTTGCAAACAGTTTATATATTTTAAAACTTTTCTCCACCTTTCTAAATAAATGCTGGTAAGGTGATACCATAATACCATAATTTTGATCGAAAAGACTGGTATGGGAAATACCAGCCTTATCAAACATACTACTAAATGGTTTCAGACCCCAAATCATTAACAAAATATCTGCAGATTTTGAAAATATATTTTCGAGTAAGGTGAACATTTTCAACATCTTTACTTTTGAATATGAACTACCCATTGAAGTACTTGGTTAAAAGGAACAGGAGGCAGCCTATTCTCTAATTCTCTAAAACTCTAATTCTAGGTCAGTGGAGTGCTCTTTTCTTTGGGGCCAGTGTTTAATATTCCACCTATAAACATTCACATCAGAATTAACAACTTTCTTCAAATTTTTAGCGAATAATTAGGCTAAAGATCTCTGTAAATATACAGTGTAATATAATGTTAAATTGGATACCTACAAAGGACTGGCCAGTATAAAACAGGGCATCTCTTGGCCTCACCCTCCATCATTTATGCTGTTTGGATGTTAAGATCCATCACTATTTAGTAGGACCACCCATTTGAAATGGTGGAAATCTCTTTCATCCAGGCAGTGTGGTGTAGTAAAAAGAACACTACACAAAACTTGCTTCTGAGTGATTACTCTGTCACTTGCTGTATGAATTTAGGCAAGGCAGAATCTCTCTGAACTTCAGTTTGCAGGCTAAGGATATTTGCACTACCTTATCTCACAGTTGTGACCAGAGTGCTCTGTAAACTACTAAGTGCTTTAGAAACGTGAACTGGCAAAACCACCAAATAACAAAAATTTTGGAGGGTTTCTAACTCTGATATTTGCAAGGAAGCCACCTCTAACATATACTTGTTTGTGACTGCGAAGACTTTCAGGTTTGGAAACTATTTGGAAAAAAATGCTGTACTGTTCACCTGTGAACTACCCTCAAACTTCTCTTTTTCTTGTTTCATACACAAGGACCCAAAGGATTGGTTTTTATTTTATGATTTATTAACTTCCAAATTCAGCAAGATATTTTTATAAACAATGAGATACCTGATTTGGAGACTGAGAAATGAAAATGTCTGTGACAGGTAAATTATTAGACTGGTTCTGCCATATGATGCCTCTCCCCCAAGTCCCCAAACATCTACACACAAATTAGATTGTCATTCTACAGATGTGCCGGTTAAATGACAATGTTAAAAAAAATTAAACTGTTTCATTCTACAACACAGGCAGACAAAACAGAACATGACAACAACGATGTGCTAGTAAATACTAAGTCCAATAAAAGATGAGGGAACTACAAGAAGGAACTAGCATGAAAAAGAGGCTACAAGGGACTGGTATGGGTTCATTAACATAAAGAATTTTTGAGTCTGGCCTAAATAATTTATTGCCTTTTGACATCATTTTGCTTTCCCTTTGTTAAAAGCACATTTTTTTTTCTCAAAGTCAGCAATACCTTGTCTACCTGTCCTGTCTGGGAGACTGAAAGATAAAGGTCTGTAAGAGAGAAGAATGAAAGGGCTAGAAAGATCAGGAGGTTCGGAAAAACGAGGACTGTCTTCAAAATGTAGAGACTAAATCCATACCCAACTTACCCTCTTAACGACCACACTCTGTATCATACACACAAGGACTAACCAAATCTCCCCTTCCGCACCCACCTACCTCCGCCCCCCAGAGGAGTCCTTTAGATTCCCAAGCCCCGTCCTCCCCAGCTTAAATCCTCCTCTCTCCAGTTGCAGAGATAATTTAAAGCACAGTGGTTGGAAGGAAACTCATTCAGGGGCTATTTTTGCTCCTTCTCAAATGGGGACAATGTTGAGCAAAGAGGGATTTGCCTAAGTCTCAACAGTATTTTCTATACTACTGACCTAAATAACAGAAAATAGGGTCCTTTTGGCCCAGAACTATAAGAGCTGTTGCAATGGTTAGGATAGGTGGCAAAATCTTTAATTTCAGAAAATGCAAAGGAGATTTTGCATAACTTTGCATAACTTTCAAGTTACATTTTACATATACATTAAGTAATTTTTAAAAGATAAAATTGGTCTCTAAAAATATTACTTGTACAAATACTTTAAAAATCATGGTAACCAGTTTTAATCATGAAATTTAAACCTTTCACTGAATTTCAATTTAATCTCTCAATATATTTTCACTCACAAAGCAAATTCCATTTTAATTCAGATGGCTAAGGCGTATTTCCATTAAAATAAATGCAGATCACTTTCTAAAGATACTTGCTGAATCAAAAATGCTTTAGTCATATATGGAAATGAGAAATGCTTTGAAAGGTTTTGTTAGTTTTCATTTTTCTGAAGCCAAATTTGACTACTCCTAAGACTAATATAGAGGGAAGAGATTACTGAACACTAGTATGGACAAGGCCAATATAACTTTTAATATTAATGGTTAAAAGCACACAATCTGAAATAAACAGCTATATTTCTATGACTCAAAATGCTATTAAGAACTATTACAAATAGAAAAACTGTTTAAAATTTTGTATATTGTAGTCTGTCTTTTAATTTAAAAATGTTAATATACACCTAATCATAAGGGACAAAAAGGAAAATTGATTTGGTAGCAGTTATTAATTGGTAAACACATAACTGATGGTTGATGAATCAGTTCTGTAAGTCTTAAGCAGAATTACAAGCTAGCTTATATAGTACAATATCTGTGAATGGCTTTAAAAAAAAAATCCCAGAACTTTAAAAAAAAAACAACCCAGAATTTTAATAATGTGCTTTACAAAGTAACTTTCATCCACCACTTTACATATTGACTTTTGACTTTTTTTCTCTTGTATTTACTGCTTTCTATGGTGAGAAAAATTACCTCATTAGCTCCCCAAAAAAGTCATGTAACTATTAAAAATAGTCTTCATTACATAATTATTGTTGGTATTTGGCTACTTAATTTTTGTAAGGGATTAAGCGACTTGGCCAGAGTCACACAGCTGATAAGTGTCTGAGGCTGGATGAACTCAGGTCCTCCTGATTCCAGGGTTGGTGTTCTCTCCACTGCACCACCTAAGTGCTCCCTTTTCTACTTCAATTTAACATTATATATGTATACAGATTTAGAGAAACATACTGGATTCTACCTCCCATATTTTTGAAAGTAGGGTATAAACCCCCCAAAAGCTAATGAAATATCACATCAGAGAGAAAAGAAAATCAGGTCAACTCCAATGAGCACCTTAAAAGTACATTCCATACAAGCACTCAAAATGTATTTTTCTTTTACAATTGATGCCATAAGATTCAAAAGTTACCATAAATTCATTTTAAGAAGATTACATATTTGTTTAAAGTTTTTCTTGCTTCTTCAGATTCTTAGCTACACAGATTCAAAAACAATGTTAATGGATTATACACATTTCACATATTTCTACAAGCAGACTTTCTAAATTCTATACTTTAACCATGTTACATATAAATATGCTGGCATTAGATCATTTACAATACCCTTTTTGGCTACTTTATCTACACTACTCCTATTTATGGAGTTTTTTCATTTCAAAAATGCATGTCTACAACTCTTTTCTAATTGACCCAGAAAATACATACTGCTTCTTAAAATAATTAATAACAAATACATCTTCTCTATGTATCATAAACATGGCTGCTAAGAAGAATGACTGTCTTTTGGAAGATAAAGGAAGCATGCGTTACAGAAGAAAGAAAATAAGGATTATAATTCCGTTTTAAATTAAATCCCAGGGGAAGGGGAGCATTTTTTTAAAACAGAATTTGGAGTCTCCCTAAATTCCATACTTATCTGCCAATGGCTTTATTCATTCCAAGTGAAAAAGTATTAAATTGACTTTTTTAATGCTGAAAAAGATTTACATTAACTTCACAAGTTTCTACTAAGTAACAAGTTGATTGGTTTTCTTTGGAAATTGACAGTTTAGTAGCAAGTTTACATTTTAAAAGATGCAAACATTTGAGATTTTGTTAAGAACTACAAGACAATATTTTTCAAATCATTTTGCCAATATGGATACAGTTTTAAAGACTGACAGCTACAAACATCCCCAAATAGTTACAATGTTAATAGCTGTCTTTTCCAAAGTAATCAAGAATGAACCTTGAGAAACCACTTGGTCCCTTGGGACCACATGCCACAGGTATGCTGGCCTGTGTCTGGAAGGTAGGAGATAAGCAGAGCCAGCAAAATTATGGTTTCCTTGTTAAAGGTCAGGTTGGCTCCAATCAATCTAACAGTTATAAGTGAATCCAAACCCCACTGGATGGGTCATCAACATTATGCTAAATCTTTCCCAAGAATCCAGTGCAGTACAAATGCTCCAATAGCTAGACAAGGCAGGTATCTTTCAATGTACGATCAGGTTTGTGAAGCATCTATTTTGGCTTGAAACATTTCTCCACACACAAACCCTCCCTACCCTTTTCTTCTAAAAACCATCTTTATTAAGCAGAATTTAATTATTTAAAAAAAGGCTTAGTTCTAGGGTTTCCTTTATAAGGAAGCTTCAATTACTGTTTAAAACATTTCAGAAAAGATACTGGATTCCATCATGGCAAGAAGCACTCCAAAGACTTGAGCAGCAGGGCTCAGGGGTTAGAACTCTTAAAATAGATATTGCTTTGGTTAAAGGAAGTTTATATCTGGTTATTACACTATGCAGCAGCCCCAGAACTCTAACTACACTATCCATATACATGGGCCATTTTCTAGCAGAGCAAGCAGGCCAGCTTAGGGGTAGGGCTGAAGGACACACAGCAAAAGCTGCAGATCATGCTTTATTTATGATCACGCTTTGGAAACCTTAATCCACGAGGGTCCTTCCAAAACTTACCTCAGATTTCTCCAGTTTATTTTGAGCATCAATTTGAGTAACAATTTCATTCATGTTGGTCTCCAAAACCATTCCCCCCATCACCATTTCCGCCAGAATATTGTGGACCTAAAGGGAGAAAATGCAGACTAATTAAAAAGATGCAATTTTGTCATACCTGGTGGTCTGTTTTCAGAAGTGGTGTTAAAGTTAATATTTGGAATGATGATTGTTTATCATTGCTGGGTTATAGCTTCATATGGAAAGAGCTTAATGCCCTTCTGAGTCAATGGAGGGAAGACTTCCCTTTCACTAACCAATGTGTTATTGATACGTAGTAAGAATGGACACAGAAAAACTAAAGCATGAAAATAAAAAAGGCCTATGCAAATAAGGAATAAAAGGATGCCCTTCTACAAAAAGGACTTTAAAAAGGATATTAGTCCCTTGTCCCCAACAAAACATAGTGAGTTTCTGCCTTCCTCAATTGACTTCAGGCCAATGTCTCCAAGATTCTGCTTCCTTATCTCTAAGATGGGCATTACATCTACACCATTTCTATCACATGGTTGTTGGGAGGAAAGTATTTTCTAAAATCTGATAGCAATCTAGGAATGTGAGTTGTTTAATCATAGGCAAGGACACAGAGATAGCTATAATGCATTTGGATAACTTTAACAAACCAAGTGGACAAGATCTGATGAAAACAAGAACACAAGATGACTTTAAAATAAATTAAACTTGCACAATATTTTCTGCAAAAGTAGTTTATGCATCAAAACATCATATAACTTAGAAGTTCTAATGATATCACTGCTATCATGTAATAATTTATTAAGAAAAATAAGCATTCTGGAGGCATCAAATTACCCTCCTGGAAAATATTAATTGAAATTTATTCAGTGTGACACACTCTTCTATAGGAGGCTCTCTTTCATTTGTTTGTCTATTTAAAAGGATGTATTCACAACAAAAACCTTATTTGCCTCACTTTCTCACCTGTAAAATGAACTAGAGAAGAAAAAGGCAAACCACTCCAGTATCTTGGCCAAAAAAACCCCAAATGGTGTCTTGAAGTGTCAGACACAATTGGAAAACTACTACAACATACATGTATAATACACATTTAGAGAGAGTGTGTGTGTGCATGCAGCATATCCACCAGCAAAGAATAAATTAACAATGGTATAAAATAAAAATCCATAGGGGATTTGTTTTAATGAACAGATAAGAATAACACAACACAATTTCTGCATATACATTTAAATGGCTTGAAAATATCTGAAAAGCATATTTCATTAGAGTTTAAACAGCCCCTCCCCATCTTATGTATGCCCCTCCTGATTTTATAGTCTGAATTAATGACGTTTTATTCTAATACCTTTATTATAAGAATTCAAAGTGCCCTCAGATTTATTCTCATTTTATCCTTCAACATTTGTATTTAGTTCCACAAATATGTCACATTACATTTACATGAAAGAGCACTGGATATGAACCCAGAAAACCCTGGTTCAAATCACAGGATAAAAGATTCAGAGCAAGAAGGGCCCTCAGAATTCACCCGGTCCAACCCCACTCCCTCTAACCTCCACTGTACAGATGAAGGAACTGTGGCTTTAGATAGTAAAGATCTAGATCTTCCTAACACCAAGCCCCACCCTCTTATCTAATACATCAATACCAGTGCAGCTATTTATTACCTGTGACCTTGGCCAAATCATTTAATTTCGCTAGGCCTCATTTTCCTCACGTGCAAAATCAGGAAATAAATTTTGATTTCCCTCCCAGATATTCACATTCCCACAAAGTAGAGATCTATGTGGACGCGCTTCAAAGATCTTCTAGCTGAGCCATGTGGATAAAAAATGATATATTACCTAGTCCATAATATGCCATTGGTAGGCAGCCTATGGAAGTGTCCTCTTATTTGGGGGTCAGGGTGAAACACGGGGTGAACAGAGGAACTAAGTCTCTGGTTTCATTAGTATAGAGAGTTTCCAACGACGAAACTTCTACCAATGCAGCAGACTGATTCTTCTGCAATTTACTGCCAGAGTTGCCTGGAGCACTAAGTAAATAACTTAAGGTCACACAGCCAGGATGTGTGAGAAGCAGGTATTGAATCCAGGTCTCCTGAACTCTGAGGCTGGTTCTCCATCCACTACACCAGGCTGCTTCTCAAACTTCACAAATATACACACATGCATGCATGCACACACACTCTCTATCTCTATTATAGACTGATGGAGCAGCAAGTAAAAATTAGGCTAAATGGCATTTGAGAAACTGTGCGAACGGTTGATACCAAATTACCTGCTCCCACAAGAAGCCCAGGCCTTTATATTGGGTTATTTTTGTGATTCGTCCTGTCTGACTCTTTGTGACCCCATTGGGGGTTTTCTTGGCAGAAATACTAGACTGGTTTTGCCATTTCCTTCTCTGGCTCATTTTACAGATGAGGAAACTGAGGCAAATGGGACTAAGTGACTTATCTAGGATCACACAGCTAGTAAGTGTCTGAGGTCAGTTTCAGTCTAGCCACTGTATCACACAGCTGCCCCTTCCCACCAGTAGGGTTTTACACTGCTGCCAATCATGGCACACCAAAATCTCCAAACAATCCAAATTAGGCATAACAAGAAAGGTGCTGACAAGGTGGGTGCAAATAGACTGCAGCCTGACATGCACTCAGAAGAAATTTGAAAGACATTATTAAGGAAATGCATGACCAGCTGGTGTGGTCAGTTGGGTAGTAAGGAGAGGACACACAAACACACTGAATGACAAATTAATATTCCTGACATATGAAAAAAGCAAAATTTGGAAGTGTGAGAGAAGCTTCTGGCCTCTTAGATAATTTATGGAGGATCTTTAGAAAGACAGACAAAAGATCTAAAGGTTAAGAAGAGATAGGACTGTGATTTATATAACTGGAAGTATACACACATCTTTGAAACAAACAATCCAAAGCACCAAAGTATAAATTTGAAAAAAAAAAAGCACTTTAAATGCATTGTTTGCTATTTTAAGAATACTTCAGGACCTGTAATTCTATAGATGTGTGTGTACACTCTCTGTAAGTGCAAACTGCTGCCCTGCCACAACTTAAGGGGTGATCTTCATGAGTGATGTCATGGCCCCCATCATTTAGCATCACTGGCCCAAGGGATGCTTCTTTTGCTGTCCTTTCCTGGTTTTAAGTTTCCATCTGGTAAGTACACTTTTAAAGACCACATTATTTACATTAAGTTGTATGGTAAGTACTCTAATTAACTGAGTAGCCCCTTAAAATCTTTTCCAGAATTCTGCATCTATAAGGAAAGTGTGTGTCTGTGCGTCTGTGTATACACACACACAGACACACATCAGGAAAGTGAGTAAAATGGATGGGCTGAGAAATAACATTTCATATATTTGCATTTTATCAGGAGCTCAGATGGCTGGCAACATGAGCCCTCTCTAACATTGTTGTGAACCTGGAAATTAGCAACAAAAAATTCTTAGAAGAGCAGGAGAAAAAAAATTGCAAAAATGCTATATATAGAAAAGGAGCAATATTACCATTATATATTCTAGCTTAAGCTTTCATAAACCTATTGGTTTAGTATTGCATATAAAATTAGTTACTGATTTCGCTAGACTGATCAAATAGTTCCTTATGACTCCTAAACTACGACCAGATAGAAATGTGAATGTTTGCTGCTTCTTAGAGGCACACCCTATAAGAAATGGCAGTATCTGATCGTAAAGGAGGTGAGAGAAGAGTCATGGAAGAAAAATAGAGTAGTGTTGGCCTTTGTGCTGTTACAGCACTATATAGTAATTAATGTTTGTATAACGACTTTGAATTATCAGTAAAAGGTGAAATTATCTTTACTGTATCCTACTCACTAAAGAAAGTGTTTTATAGCTTCCTCCTTTGAAAGAGGATGGGGGGGGGGGCGGAGCCAAGATGGCGGAGTAGAAAGATGCACATACACATAGCTCTGAACCCACAACCCATAGAACGGCTACAGGGAAGTAACTCACGGCGAATTCTGCACCCAGAGGCCACGGAACGTTGGAGAGAGGGAGATTTCTGTTCCGGAGAGACCTGCAAACCTCTCGCGGGGGGGTCCTTCAAGCTGCGGACTGGGCGCTGGGACTGGGAGCTGAGTGCAGCCCGGCCGTGGCCGCGGCACCAAGAGGAAAAGATCCGAGCGGGCTTCAGAGACGGGATCTCCAGCGGCCACGCGGGTCCCTCCACCCACAGAGGGACCTGCAAACCTCTCGCAAAAGGTCCATTGCGCTGCAGACGCGGAGCCCAGCCCAGACCTGTCACAGCCGCAGCACCAAGAAAAGCAGATCCGAGCAGGCTTC
Organism: Notamacropus eugenii; assembly: GCF_028372415.1. Taxonomy (NCBI): domain Eukaryota; kingdom Metazoa; phylum Chordata; class Mammalia; order Diprotodontia; family Macropodidae; genus Notamacropus; species Notamacropus eugenii. The sequence continues at coordinate 336,274,294 of NC_092874.1, read as the reverse complement.
AGGGACGGGATCTCCAGCGGCCGCACAAGTCCCTCCACCCACAGGTGACGGGGGTCGGTGAGAGAGTCTCTTTGGCGGGTCGAGAGGGGAGTGGGGTGCCCCCATAACTCAGGCCCCCCCCCCGGAGGGAGAAGCTGAGAGGCGGCTGCAGACAGGGGCTCCGCAAGGGGGCAGGAGCCTGGATCCATTGTGGAAGGTCTGTGCATAAACCCCCTGAGGGAACTGAGCCTGAGAGGCGGCCCTGCCCTGACCTGACCACCTGAACTTAATCTCACACTGAATAGCAGCCCTGCCCCCGCCAAAAGCCCTAAAGCTGGAAGCAGCATTTGAATCTCAGACCCCAGACGCTGGCTGGGAGGATCAGGAGGCGAGGTGGGTGTGAGGAGAATATTCAGAGGTCAAGTCACTGGCTGGGAAAATGCCCAGAAAAGGGAAAAGAAATAAGACTATAGAAGGTTACTTTCTTGGTGAACAGGCATTTCCTCCCTTCCTTTCTGATGAGGAAGAACAATGCTTACCATCAGGCAAAGACACAGAAATCAAGGCTTCTGTGTCCCAGCCCACCCAATGGGCTCAGGCCATGGAAGAGCTCAAAAGAATTTTGAAAATCAAGTTAGAGAGAAGGAGGAAAAACTGGGAAGAGAAATGAGAGACATGAAGTCAAAGCATGAACAGCAGATCAGCTCCCTGCTAAAGGAGACCCAAAAAAATGTTGAAGAAATTAACACCTTGAAAACTAGCCTAACTCAATTGGCAAAAGAGGTTCAAAAAGCCAATGAGGAGAAGAATGCTTTCAAAAGCAGAATTAGCCAAATGGAAAAGGAGATTCAAAAGCTCACTGAAGAAAATAGTTCTTTCAAAATTAGAATGGCACAGATGGAGGCTAATGACTTTATGCAAAACCAAGAAATCACAGAACAAAGAGAGAAGAATAGAAAAATGGAAGATAACGTGAAATATCTCATTGGAAAAACAACAGACCTGGAAAATAGATCCAGGAGAGACAATTTAAAAATTATGGGACTACCTGAAAGCCATGATCAAAAGAAGAGCCTAGACATCATCTTTCATGAAATTATCAAGGAAAACTGCCCTGAGATTCTAGAACCAGAGGGCAAAATAAATATTCAAGGAATCCACAGAACACTGCCTGAAAGAGATCCAAAAAGAGAAACTCCTAGGAACATTGTGGCCAAATTCCAGAGTTCCCAGGTCAAGGAGAAAATATTGCAAGCAGCTAGAAAGAATCAATTCAAGTACTGTGGAAATACAATCAGGATAACACAAGATCTAGCAGCCTCTACATTAAGGGATCGAAGGGCATGGAATAGGATATTCCAGAAATCAAAGGAACTAGGACTAAAACCAAGAATCACCTACCCAGCAAAACTGAGTATAATACTTCAGGGGAAAAATTGGTCTTTCAATGAAATAGAGGATTTTCAAGTATTCTTGATGAAAAGACCAGAACTGAAAAGAAAATTTGACTTTCAAACACAAGAATGAAGAGAACCATGAAAAGGTGAACAGCAAAGAGAAGTCATAAGGGACTTACTAAAGCTGAACTGTTTACATTCCTACATGGAAAGACAATATTTGTAACTCTTGAAATATTTCAGTATCTGGGTACTGGGTGGGAGTACACACACACACATGCACACACGCACACATACATAGAGACAGAGTGCACAGAGTGAATTGAAGAGGATGGGATCATATCTTAAAAAAAAAAAAACGAAATCAAGCAGTGAGAGAGAAATATATTGGGAGGAGAAAGGGAGAAATTGAATGGGGCAAATTATCTCTCATAAAAGAGGCAAGCAAAAGACTCATTAGTGGAGGGACAAAGAGGGGAGGTGAGAGAAAAACATGAAGTCTACTCTATCACATTCCACTAAAGGAAAGAATAAAATGCACACTCATTTTGGTAAGAAAACCTATCTCACAATACAGGAAAGTGGGGGACAAGGGGACAAGCAGGATGGGGGGGATGATAGAAGGGAGGGCATGGGGAGGAGAGTGCAATTCGAGGTCGACACTCATGGGGAGGGATAGGATCAAAAGAGAATAGAAGTAATAGGGGACAGGATAGGATGGAGGGAAATATAGTTAGTCCTATACAACACAACTATTATGGAAGTCATTTGCAAAACTACACAGATTTGGCCTATATTGAATTGCTTGCCTTCCAAAGGGAAGGGGTGGAGAGGGAGGGAGGTAAAGAAGTTGGAACTCAAAGTGTTAGGATCAACTGTCGAGTAATGTTCTTGCCACTAGGAAATAAGAAATACAGGTAAAGGGGTATAGAAAGCTATCTGGCCCTACAGGACAAAAGAGAAGATGGAGACAAGGGCAGAGGAGGGATGATAGAAGAGAGAGCAGATTGGTCATAGGGGCAATTAAAATGCTTGGTGTTTGGTGGGGGGAGGGGATAAAAGGGGAGAAAATTTGTAACCCAAAATTTTGTGAAAATGAATGTTAAAAGTTAAATAAATTAATTTAAAAAAAAAAAAGAAAGTGTTTTATATATTGTGGTTTGTCCTTTATTCTTGAGGAGGACCGATGACATCAGGAGGGTGATATCTTTACTTGCCAGAGTGAATTTAAGTGAATTTAGGTATTTAAGTGAGGCAGAGCTGTTTATATATACTTATAAGTCAACGCTAAACATTTGTGTTTAACTTTCATGACTTGAAGCACGTGTGGTTTTATTAGTAACTTCATTTTCACTTTTGCATTGTCAGCCATGTACATTCATGGCTATGTGCAACACAGAAAAAATGAGAGGCATGATGCACACAAGTTTGCGGAGCTGCTGGTAACTAACTGTTCTTGCTGTTCAGTTGTGTCTGACTCTTTGTGACACCATTTAGATTTTCTCTATAAAGGTAATGGAGTGGTTTGCCATTTCCTTCTCCAGCTCATTACACAAATAAGGAAACTAAGGCAAACAGGGTTAAGTGACTTGCCCAGGGTCACACAGTAAGCATCTGAAGATGGATTTGAACTCAGATCTTCCTGACTCCAGGGCTGGCACTCTACCCACTCACTGTGCCATCAAGTATGCTGATAGGATAAATATTTCAAGGTGGTACATTCTTCATAATGTTCAATGCCATCCACCAGCTCTGAAGTTCAGAGTGTCAGAGGTGATGCCGAGATCTTGTCAGCCTTGGTGTCCTCCTACAGCAGCAATTAAAGTCTCAGCAACTTTTTCCTTGGTTTTGGTCAGCTAAGGGAGAGAAGCTTGCAGCAGTGTAGCATACAGTCCAACGTCCTAAAACTGGCATCTGACACAGTCAAAGGAAAGATTCAGGCTTAAAAATGTTTTAGTTTTGAGAATTTTGTTTCACAATATTTTTGGTACTGTAGATTGCATGCGTTATGAAAAGTGAATATTGTTTGAAATAACATTTTTTTTAGATGTTAGCACAAAAGGTCACAGAATTCTACTGAGAATGTAGAATTGCATGTTACTGGGTTTGTGTGTGTGTATGTACTTCATTTTACGAATTATTTCATGGTTACTATGTTAGGAGGAGTATATATTATAAGAATTAATGTTTTGTTATTAAGAACTGCATGCAGAAAAGTGCATTTTCAGCAATCTCTAACAAAAGATTACAATTTTTGTGGCTGGGGGAACCTAACCCACCCCTTATTTCCCATAGGTTCAGTGTATCAGCATTTTCATTTTTGATGTTTACGTAGTTTTCTAGGAATGTTACCCCTGCTAAAGTTGAAGATTGACTGTATGTATACACATATGTTTATGGAACACACACACGCTACAAATATAGTGTGTGTTCTATCCCCCCCCCACACACGTATGTATGTATGTATGCATGGTAAATGCATATATGTGGAAATTTACCCACCTATATATATGTAATTCTGTTGAGGAAGCAAATACAGAGGAAATAGATTTCTGTCTGCAGCTGACTTCCACCTAAAACTTATTAGTAAAGATAAAGTATGTCCTCTGGTCTAGCAATGCTTTTTTTCTTAACCTCTTTTGGAGACAGAATTAATAATGATACTGTTGGGTCAAAAGCTATGTAACTTTATAGCCTTTGGGTGCAGTTCCAAGTTGTTTTCCAAAATGGTTGGACTAGTTCTCAATTCTACCAACAGTGTTTTGGTATCCCAATTTTTCCACATCGAGCATTTGTCATTTTCCTTTTCTATCATCTTCACCAGTCTGACAGGTGTGAGGTAGTACTTCAGAATTGTTTTACTTTGCATTTCTCTAATCAGTAGTGAGTTAGTTATTTTTATGTGAATATTGATAGTTTTGATTTCTTCTTCTGAAAACTGCCTATTCATATCTTTTGACCATTTATCAATTGTGGAATAGCTAGTATTTTTATAAATTTGGCTCAGTTCTCTACATATTTGCAAAATGAGGCCTTTATCAGAGAAACCTGCTGTAAAATTTAATTCCCAGTTTTCTGTTTTCCTTCTGATTTTGGCTGCATTAGTTTTATTCGTGCAAAAACTTAATTTCATGTAATCAAAATGATCCACTATGTTTCCTGTTATTTTCTCTATCTCGTTTGGCCATAAACTCTTCCTTTATAGATCTGACAGGTCCATTTCTCAAGAAAAACATATTCCAAGGGATTAAGTGAAAGAACTCCATTATTTGAAAAAAATGATTTTAAGTATTTTAGATAATCAGCTGTATTCCACTGTCATGCCTTCCTTCTCAATGTGTATTCAACTGCTTATTTGTAAATCCCCTAACTAAGCTGAAGAGGTCTACAGAAAGGATTTTTATACTTCTAATGTCTACAATCCCCCATCTATTTTTTAGCTGAAGGATTATGTTTTTAATTTATGGGTGTAAGTAATACAAATAAAAATATGAAAGGTATTATCTAAAAATATTTGGAATTAACATACAGGTTGTTCATTGTTTAGTATAAACTAATGGTAAACACTTCATTATTACAGAAAAAATAAGATCTATTCATTTGTATGACTAAGCTTTAGAGTTTAACGTGAAACTTAACTTCATTTGTCTCTCATCATTTGAGATTGTTATTGTTTGCATCGTTACTATTTGCTAAGTGAGTCCTTTCAGCATAAGCCTTTGGGAGGAAAAAGATAAAGAGGTACAACCCTCTTGTCTTTAGAGTGGAGCCATTACCACTTATGGTAAACCCCGGATAAACATACACTCATTGCCCAGCTAATTTTGTGAAATGTATCCTAACTTACTATGTTAGGAAGGGTACATATTATCAGGATTAATTAATGTTTTGTTACAAAGAATTGTATACAGAAAAGTGCATTATCAGCAAAAGATTACAATTTGTGTTGGTTGGGGAAACCTAATGCCTTATTTCCCAAAGGTTCTATGTATCAGCATTAGCATTTTTGACATTTACATAATTTTCTAGGAGTATTACTCCTGCTAAAGTTGCTAAACATGCATGTTTATGGAATACATACACACACACTATTATTTCTATAACCTTTTACAACAGTTTGTTCCAAGGTACAAGGATTATAATGTATTTAGGTACAACTTAAACTTTTCTTACTGCAATTTAAGTCTATCTTCTTATATTCCACCTTCATTAGAATTTTAAAAAGTAGTTGCCTACCCTTGGTTGATTATCTCCAAGTTATCCCACATACAGACTGGTTGTACATAGTTGTTGGCAGGTTGATTCCCCCATTAGACAGTGAGCTCCTTGAGATGAAGGACTGCCTTTTGTATTTCTTTGCCCAGTGCTAAGCACAGAGTCTGGGACACAATTGGCATTTAGTAACTATTTACTGACTATCTATGCCAGAAGATAGTTGCTAAGTCATCTGCCAGCAACTTTCTTAGAATAAATAATTATTTCAGTTCTTTAAAGGATTTACTTACCAGTGCTTTCATCATTTTTGTTTTTCTTACCCAGTCTCTTCACAGTTCTTTTAAAATGCAGAAGGTGAACTAGATAAATTACTCATCTGAAAGCCTAACTAAGGTTGAGTACAGTGGGAGGATTACCTCCTGGCTTTGGATGTCAAGCTCCTTTTAATGTAGTTTACTAGCATACTATTTTTTTTAATGACGGTTAAAGACGATCAATATTCCTAATAATTTTTAATCTTGGGCTTTTAAAAATCTTACTCTAATCCATAATTCCTCGTTGTCTCTGTAGTTTTTATCCTTAAATGTACCACACTGTAATTGTCCCTACTCATTCCATTCTTTCAATAATTCAATTAAGTTTAACTCAAACTAGGATTTCTTATAGGCCTACTATGTGCAATGCAATATGCCAGGCCTTAGCAATACAAAAACAAAAATGAAAAACAGTCCTTGCCCTTAACAAGCTTATGGTCTATTAGCAAATACAATACGTAAAAAGATATAAACTGAAGATAATTTGAGGAGAAAGCGAACACTAATAAGCAAGCGAATCAGGAAAGGCTTCCCATAGGAAGCACATGGGCTGAGGGTGAGAGAAATCCGGGGATTCTAAGAGGTAGATGAAAGAGTGTGTTCTGGGCTCAGAGGAAGCCATGAAGATATGAAATAGCAGGTTTAGAGGGTTTAGCTGGTGCTAAGACAATCTGGCTGGAGAGTGTGTAAAAGAAAGAAATGTGAAATAAAGCTAGAAAGGTGAGACTAGAGCCAGACTGGGAAATGCCAAGTTGCAGTTTTTATTTTATCTCAGAGGCAGGAGGGAGCCACTAAAAACTGCGAAGCAAGGAGTAGTATGTGGTCAGACCTGTGTCTTAAGAAGATTGTTTTATAAGATGTACAGGAAATGGGGTATAGAAATGTATTTCGCTCTACAGGAAAATAGAAGGGAGAGGGATAGAAGAAGGTGTGTGTGGGATGACAGAAGGGAGGACTGACTGAAGGAAGGGGTGGATGGGGTACATGTTGTCCTGGGGTGGGGAGTGGGAAGAAAATTTGGAATTCAAATTCTTGTGGAAGCGAATGTTGAAAACTGAAAAATAAATAAATTATATATATTAAAACAAACAAAAAAGAAGATTATTTTGGCAACTGTATAGAGGATGGTTTGGAGGGAAAACAAGGAAACCAACGAGGAGGCTCTTGAAATTCTAAGAAAAAGCTGATGAAAGTCTGAACTAGTGCGGGGGTCTTGTCTTGTGAATAGAAAGGAACAAAAAAAGGGAAAGGGAGGCAGCACTGACTGCTCTACCAACCAGTCATTCTCCCATCTGTCTCCCCCTCCTCAGGCCTCCCTATTCCCTGAGATACCAAAATATTGAGGAATATTACATAAACTTGGTTGACATGACAGCAGCAGGGTTTGAGAAGACTGATTCTAACTTTGAAAGAAGCTCTACTGTGGAAAAATACTATCAAACAGCATCCCATGCTACAGATAAATCTTTCATGAAAGAAGAGTCAACCAATGTGGCAAACTCGATTGTTGTCTTATTTTAAGAAACTGCCACAGGAACTCCAACCTTTAGCAACCACCACCCTAACCCGTCAGCAGCCATAAACATAGAGGCAAGACCCTCCACCAGCCAAAAGATTATGACTCACTGAAGGGTCGGATGATGGTGAGCATTTTTAGCAAAAGTATCTTTTAACTAAGGTATGTACATTTTTAAGATATAATACTATTGCACACTTAATAGACTACTGTATAACATAAATATAATTTTTATATTTACTTGGACACCAAAAAATTCATGTGATTTGTTTATTACCATGATCTGGAACAGAACCCACAATATCTCTAAGGTGTATCTCCATAAGGAAGGAAGACAGTAAGGAATCATACATAACTCACAGGATGGTAATATAATGATATCCTCAACAAAAATTGGCTATTTTTAAAGCACTATGCATTATGCATGTGGCTAAGCTCTACAGGACACAAAAACAAAAAATTAACACAGTCCCTAACCTCAAGCAGCTTACACTCTGTGAAGGAACACAACATTCATGTAGATATTTAGAGTAAAACAGCACCAACAACTAAGGAATATCCTAGTTTTTAAAACTAACTTTTTTCATGTTATTTTTCAGAAATCCTTTTGAATTCTATATTCATTCTCTATGATGGAAGCAGCAACACTGATCAAATTCACACGTTTTCTATCTGACATAGCACTGAAGAGCTTGGTCAGCATCTCAGGAGCTCCATCAATGTCACGTGACCACATTTTCAGTGTTTTGCCTTCTCTGTAGTCTTAACAATAAACAATCTGCCCTCGACTCCGTTGGGCCTTGCCTTCTCCTCTGGAAATTATTTACTAACTGAATTATATTTCCATTGTTTGTTATAGATGCAAAACAAAGACTAAAGTCTCTTTTCAATACTTGGTCTTGACAATAATATGTATTTTCATAGCTACCTTGAAAAAGCGGTCAGTTCCAAATTTTCTCCTGCCTAGAATATCTTCTCAAATGATAAAATAACTTCCTTCTCTCAGGAGGGAGTTGGGGGACTATGAGCAAAGAATGTTATATTTACCATGACACATACTCATGGCATTCTTTTTCACAAGGGAGGGAAAGGGTATATTGGGATATGTCTGTGATATGAAAAACAAAACTAAAATGAAATGTTAACAATTGCCTATTTCCAAGACAAGCAAGTCTCAAGAACTTGATGCTAAGTTAGCAGCAAGGGCTACTAACATTTGTAATACCAAATCATTTCACTGTTAAATGTTCCATTTGACATACAGTATAATGGCATTAACTACCAGTTATTTCTGCCACTCCTTAAAATGATTTTCTATAGTCCACTCACCACCACCACCACTACCACCGATGCCAAAAGAATGCCATGCCACATAATTTTCGTGAGGAAACTTGGGCAAAACATTCGTGATTCACAGCCACTTGATGATGGACCAAGTAAAAATGAATTCCTCTCTCTGACAGGCAAAAAATAAAAGGTATTAAACTGAAATTAATGATCCATCCTTACTTTTACCTTTCATCCCAGCCCTACCCCTAATCAATCACATTTTTAAGCTTTCTGTTAATCACTGCTGGCATAATATTTTACTACCTGTACTTTAAAGGACTACAGTAAACATCCTCTGCTTGTCAGATTCTCTCAAACAACACAGTTAGACTTACAAACATCTGATTCATAACTAATTCTGAACCTTGGCTAAAAATCTTGACAGTTTAAAATGTAATTAGAAAAGGCTTAAAGCTTAAGCTAAAAAAAAAAAATGGAAAATGAATGTGTATTCCAATAAACAACATAGCATGCAGAAATAGGCTAAGACATTTTACTTTTAAGAAGTGAAAGGCACTGGAACAAAACAGTAATATTCACTGTGAGACCATACAATAGACTGCCTGTCCAGACAGAGAAAATCAAAGAATTCTTCATATAGATCATGAAACTGACAAAGGAAAGCTATGATAGAGATGGGACATTTAAATTACCTATACATTTACTGGAAGCTTCATTCCATTAAAAGCAGGGAAATTATTAATATGTCTTGCTGGGAATTTCATTTCTCATCAGTTAGAGAAAGCAAGGGGGTGGGGAAAGGGAATAATTGCTACTATGACCAACAAAAATTACTTGGGGAGGCAAAAGTAACAGGAAGCACTGGGGGAAAATGACCATGACTTGCAAGAATTCCTGATGTTTAAGGAAGATATTGAATATAGTCAGAAACGTGTCCTAGCCTGCAGGAGAGATTTCTACAAGTTCAGAGGAAAAACAGTTATGACTAGAGAGGAAGGAAATTGTGAAAACTGGTACCACTCCCCCCCTCCCCATTTCTCTTTCCTTTTTCTCTCCCAAAATTCTAAGTTATCATAGTGAATTATTCCAATGAGAGAAGAAAAGAATAAGGGCATTCAAAGAGATCAGTCTATATGGTTTCAAATAAAGCTTTGTGATGGGCTCAGATTCAGAAAGGACATGTACAGAAAATGGAATTCAGTTAGTCAGTCAAGCATTTATTATATGCTTACTATGTATCGGGCACAAAGCAAGGCAAATGTATAGTTGCCTGGCTTCAACAACTTCACGTTATAATGTGGGAGATGACATCCAGAAGAGATGAAAGGTAACCTCAAAGAGAAAGCACAGAAGAAAGCAATGTCGTTTGAATGTGAGAAATAGAAAGCTCTAGAAATGATAGAACAAACAAGGGTAAAAGAAAGGAGGGCTGTAGAGTCAACATAAATCTGTACAAATTGCACCATAGGTTGTAGATAGAATTTGTAAATATAATCACTATCTCACTATCAACAATCTTTCAGAAATGAGAGAAGGAAAAAGGTGTAAAAGACTAGAGGTAAAAAACCACTCCAGTTCTCAAATAGGAGAAGATTTTGTAGACTGCAAACTGGCGTTCTTGATACTAAGTAAATCTCAATTCAATTCAAGATTCTGAAAGTGGTGATTAAGCAGGAAGTGCAGTGACAAGGAAATAACATGGGCACCCCAAAATAAGTTATGCCAGGCTAACTTCATCTCCTAGAAGGTTGTGCAGAATTATTATAGTTGTGAGAAGTATGAATTTTGGCAAGATATCTGATCATGTCTTCTTTGATATTCTTGTGCACAAGATGGAGAAACATGGTCTGAAAGATGGTCCAGTCCATTTGAATTCAGAACAGATCCAAGAATTATACCTAGAGAATATCAAATGATTGGAGGGAAAAGGTTGAAGGTAGATCTCAGAGCTCTGCTTCTGGTTACGGTTCTGTTCATTTTTATCAGTGACTTAGATGAATATGCTAATAGCATCTTTAAATTTGCATAGAACAAAACCCAGGAAGAATATTATATTTAACTACATACACTGTTATAATAACAGGATCTGGATTGAAAAACAAAATCTCAGCAGGATGATGAAACTGAGTAGAGGAAAATGTAAATACCTAGACATAAATTTAAAGAAAAAAAACTGACAATAACAGGATGAAGGAAAGGTAGTTAGTTCATGTGAAAAAGTAGTTATGAGATTAAGCTGAGTACAAATTAAAAATGTGTTGGTAGTTGACATGGTTGACCAAAACAACTAGTGAAATACAAGGCTACATCTGCAGATTTACATTGAAAGCATGAAGAATGAGAATGCAGAATGCTCCACTATACTCCACGATGGTCAACAGTCTCCTGGTACACTGTGTTCATTTCTGGACAACACATTTTAAAAGGGATGTTGACAGGCTGGACTGTATCCAAAACAGTATAACTGGAATGGTGAAAGGATTCAGTGTTACAGCATATGAAAAATGGTTAAAGAACAGATTATATTAAAGAACAGACTGTATTACATGTATAACCTATATCAAATTGCTTGCCTTCTCAATGTGGTGGGGTGGGGATGGAGGAAGTGAGAGAATCTGGAACTCAAAGTCTTAAAAAAGCAATGTTAAAAATTGTTTTTACATATAACTGAGGAAAAATAAAATACTAAGTTAAAAAAGAATAGATTGTATTTAATAGGTATATTGTAGGGAAGCTAACACTTAAAAGGGACATCACAGTTATCTTCAAATATATGAAAGGCTGTTATGTTAAGTCTGGCTTCCCTGGTTTCCCTCAAGTTTAAACTAAAGTCCTACCTTCTACAAAAAGCTTTAACTTGTTTTAATTTTAGTGCCTTTCCCTTGAAATCTTCTTCAATTTACCTTTTATATATCTTATCTATACACAGTTGTCTGCATGTGATTTTGGAAACCCCATTAGAATTTGAGCTCCTTGAGAAGACGGGCTGGTTTTTTTGCTTTATTTTTAAAAATATATTCCTAGTGCTTAGAATGCCTGGCACAGAGTCAGTACTTAATAAAAACAAACAAAACCCAACCAAACTTGACATGACTCATTCACTTATGTGCAAGAGATAACTACTTATCCTATGTGATTACAAAGCAAAGAACTAGTACCAATTATAGAAAATTACAGGGTGTTTAATTTTTGCTCAAAATGAGGAAAATCTAAATAGAATCATCCAAAATTGTAATGGGTTACCTCATGCAGTAGTACATTCCCTGCTAGCAAGAGTGTTCAGAGAAGCCACAGACTACTTACTGGAGACATGATATAGGAAATTTACACAATGGGTATGGGATTGGGCTGTATTCTATATCAATTTACATTCTATTCCAGAGTTCATAAAGCCCCCCAAAGCAACTCAAAAGTTTCTCATTTCTAATTTCTAAAATTGCCACAAATTCTGCAGAACTGAGGTATTACCATGCAGGACTCATGATTCCCTTTATATCTTTTTTTTTTTGACTCAGAAACACACATGTGTACATACATGCCCTTTGGCATTTTGTATTATTACTGAATAATGTATTTTTCTCCAAAGTATACTATATTCTGTTTCACTGGAAAATGTTTTTTAACACATTTATCTCTCCTTGACACACATAACTGATTCTGATAGGTTTTTTTCTGCCATTTTATTTGAATTTTGATATAAAGACTGTTAAGGTCAGAAAATTTAAAGTAAGCAACAAAGTTGCAAAAAATATGAATCCATCTATTTTAACTCTGGTTAGCCATGGTGGTTTACAACACTTGTTATCCTTGTGGAGGTCAACAACTAAGCTGACTTTGACTCCATTGACTGTTACATGATTCCGAGTCAGCAAAAGATCACTCTATTATAAGATCATAAAAACATAATTTCACTCTCTGCTTTGATTTAAACTTTCAGAATTAATTTCTATCATCTAGGCTAAGAGCTCTGAAAACTCAAGATGAGAAAACCAGAAAAAGCCTGGTTGTTTAAAAACAAAACAACATTTTTAAAACTGCTGTTTTGATTTTAGCTACAGCCATCCCAACACAACAGCAGAAATAAAAACAGTTCTAGAAACCTTTAAGCAACTTGAGGCAAGAAGCAGGGAGGGAGGATAGGGACAGTGAATTCTAGAAGTAAATGTACACTTTCACAGAATCTCAGGATCACAACAATATGCAATAATTTTGACCTAGTTTTATTTTGTGACAGCAGTCATCATTTGTCTGCTTCTGCTGACAAGGGGCTGACTCAGATTAAGCAGTTGAAACAAAGTTATCTGGTTTCCAGGCCACATACATGTTTCATTGCTCTCAGTGTGAACCGAAACAAAGGGCAGAGCCAAGAACCAGAAAATAATTGCTGCAAAACAGCCTAAGTGAGCCTTAGAAGGCAAACAAAGACCCTCGGGGAAACCTGACAGAGCTGGAGGGCTTGTCAACAATTCCCTCTAAGATGTAGGTTTCCTTAAGTTGGAAGAACTGCAGGAAGACCAGTTTAAAAACAAACTGAAAACCTTTGTCAACCACTTCTATGTAGAAAAAACATCCGTCATGGATAAAATAATACATAGACAAGAGTATTACAGATTGGGATAAATATGATTTTTTACTGACAAAATTCCCTTTTTCATTCGAGGGTATAAAAAAAATCACTATGAGATCTATTTATATTCATTAGTTTGTAAAACATCTAATCAAAAATGGGGATTTTTTTTTTTTTTTTACTTCCTAGAGGCAAGACAACATTCCTATACCAGGGCACTATAACCTCATTCAGCACCCAGAAACAGACAGATGTCAGCTGGCAGTTGTCACACACTGGTTAGTACCAGGCCACAAAGCTACAGCAGACTGAAATAGAGACCTGGGCCTGGGTGGGGGCACTCCAGGTAAGGCAAAGTCACAGGCCCTAGGCTGTAAGCAAGCAGCAGCTGTGTGGCTCTGATCCCAGGCACAGAACGAGGTCTCCATTCTAGCCTCCAACTCAGTCTGAAGCTTGCAGAGGAATACCCAATACAGAAATCCCAAACTAAAGGAGAGACTACAGCTCTTGTCACTGAACCAATATAACTGTCTGAATGGCTAACAGTGGCTGAGTCCGGCAGTAATAGAATATGGAAATCACAATGGGGACAAGTCCACAGTCCTTCTGCTCAGACCCAAACCCAGGTCGGGAATTTACAAGGCTCAGACCAGAGGGACAACAACCTGACTTTGCCCCAGATCAGACTATTTTGGGAACACCAAAAGCTTACAGGTCTATCCCTAAGATCTTGAATAACACAACGCTGACTATCTCAAGAAAGTAGCAGGACCAGCCTACATCGTCCTCCAGAAGTACCTAGAGCCTGTCCCCTAACAAAGTTTAAAGTCAGGAAGTAATTTGGAAGAATGAGTAAATTAAAAAAAAAAATTCCAAAATAAAGAGTTATTATGACGACAAGGACATTCAAGACACAAACCACAAAAAAGTGGATATCTCCAAAACATTTAAAAGCAAAGCCACCAAGAAAAACTCAACTTCAGTACAAATTCAAGTAGAATTTATGAAGAGAGGCAAGAGTTAAAATAAAGTTTATAAAAAGTTTTTATAAGTGAAACGAGACCACTAGAGGAAAAAAATGAAAAACAAATGAGAGAGATGGCAGAAAGAATTAGAAAGGGAATTCATAGCTTTGGCACAAGAGGTCCAAAACTTTATGTAAGTAACAAAATCCTTGAAAATCAGAATGGATCAAACAGGAGCTACTGACTTCATGAAAAAGAAATATTAAAATAAAGTCAAAAGACCAAAAAAAGAAAAAAAAACCAGAAGAAAATATAAGGTATTTCATAGCAAAAACAAATAACCTCAAAAACAGTTCAAAGAGAGAAAATTTAAGAATCACTGGACTACCTGAAAACCATGACCACAAAAAGAATTCATAAAAAATAAAACTGCCCAAATCTCTTAGAACCAGAGAGTAAAGTAGAAATAAAAAAGAGCTTCCAGTCACTTCCTGAAAGAAACCCTCAAATAAAAACTCCCAGGAAATCAGAGCAAAATCCAGAGTTTTCAGGTCAAAAAAAAAAAAAAAGTACTACAAGCAGCCAGAAAGAATTTAAGAATCACAACACAGTAAGGATCACACATGATTTAACAGCCATTACAATAAAGGGACGGAGAACTCGGAATACAATATTCTAAAAGGCAAAAGATACAGGCTTAGTCAAGAATAACTCATTCAGCAAAACTGAGTATAATCCGACAGGCAAAAAAATTGGATCTTTGATGAACAGCAGACTTCCAAGCATTCCTAATGCAGGAGCTATATAGAAATTTTGAAATGCAAACACAGGAGTCAAAAGAAGCATAAAAAAGTAAGCATGAATTATTAAGGACTAAATAGAGATAAACTACCTTTAACCTAATATGGAGAGACATGGAATTTCTGAAATCTTTATGAGTAGTTGCCATAGAGTTAATCTAATTAGACTAAAGGCTACGAATGGTTCTTAAAAGAAGAATGGAAAAGGAGGAGAAGTTTGAGGGAAATTATCTCAACAAAATCAAGGTGCATAAGTAGAAGAGAAGCGTTTTGGGAAGCAGCTTCAGTAGAATCTCACTTTTATCTTAACTGGTCAAAAAGGGAATGAATACGCCCACACCCACACATGGAGTTTGGTACAGAAATTCATTTCACTCAACAGGGAAATAGGAAGGGAAGAAAAGAAGGAAAAAAGGAAAAATTAGAGGAAGGGTAAGAGATTAGAAACTCCTTCTAAAGATGTCAAAAATATTTATAACTTTTTAAAGTGGCAAAGAATTGGATACCGAGTGGGTGCCTATCAATTGGGGAATGACTAAATAAATTGTGGTGCATAAAATACCATGGAATTCTATTGAGTTGTAAGAAATTATGAAGGAAATAGCTTTGGAGAAGGTGGGGGAGACTTCTACGAACAGATGCAGAATGAAGTGATCAGAAAAGACAATAATATTGTGATATTACACAACTTCAAAATTTGAACTTTGATTAGTATAATGACAACCTGGAGTTCAGAGAACTAATGATGAAACATGATATTCACCTCCTGATACAACAGTGAAAGGCTAAGAGTACAAGATGTGATATTTTTTTCCTGGCCAAAGTGAAAATGCCTTGTCTGACTACACATGTTTATAACAGCAATTTTGTTTTCTGTTCTTTCTCAGTTGGGCAAGAAAAAGGTGGGAGGGAGAGAAGACAAATTTTTGCCAATTGAAAAAAATATTTTTAATTAAAAATACATGTGCCAAAATCTTATGAATTCAATGCCAAATCATGCAAACCAAGTGAATGAAGGAAAAGGATGAAACATTTTTCAAAGATGTGAAAATTTATAAGGTTTCCTGCATGTCAATATTTAACTATTTCACTCTGTCCAAGTTAACTGGCATACCACTACGGTATATGCAATATACATGTATATACCTACACATACACACATACATATGCTACATGTACACCACTTGGAATCTTCACATTCTTATGTATATCTATCTATACATAATTTTTTATAGATAATACATTCAGCTATCAATATATAAACATGTAGATGCACAGACTACATGTTGTCTCACATATGTATGTATGTATGTATGCATGTATGTGCCTGGCACATAGTAGACACTTAATAAATATGTATTGACTACTGTTTACTGATTTAACTTAGTGCTTTTAGGCGCCTTTCTAAGACTAAACTGCAGAGATCACAGCTTGCACTGATAGAATAAGTTTCCTCCTCGGAGAGTTTCTCAGACTAATGAAATCACAGGTCTGCTCCCTACGTCCCTGTCTTTCTATCTCTGTATAATATTTGCATATGCATTTAAACATGTATGTGTGCATCCACATATTTTTTGAGTCTTAAAATATATAATTTTTTAAAAGCATGAAAAAGTTGAGGCAAGTTCAAACCCTCTAAGAATCATCTCAGTAACTATCTGTGTCACCAAATATAAAAGCTAGAGGTTAGTTTCCTTATTAATCTTTTACTACCTAGGAACAAATATAAGGACTTCACTCTTATAGAATATTTTTAAAAGAACTGTCTCTTACGGCAATGATAACATCTCACTTCCAGTTTTCTGTAAAAGTGTTTAGAGTCATGTAAGAACTAGTGACCTTCAAGAAAGAATTTTTAAAATAGAACTTAGAAAAGGTGCATGATGAACCAAAAGAAAGCACAAGCATAAATTCATCCTGAAGACTGGTTCCTAAAAATATTGAATTAATTTATGTGCAAGAAAGTATAAAATCTGTTGAAATAGAGGGGAAAGAATAGACTTCTAAGGAACATCAAGTTTCAGTCTTTTGTCCACTGTGAAGTTTTTTAAATAATAAATCATCTTTTAAAAATCAGAAATTAATCTAGATTATCTGAAAAAGTTTATCCTTAAATGATAGTCACAAACAAATACAATAACGAATTTGTATTTCCTCATTTAAAAATATTTTATTTATTAGCTATATATTCAGATGACTGAGGAATAATTTTAAAAAATGTACTATAAATAATTTATACATAATAACCTCTTACATGTGTCTTAAGCAAGATCTTTCAAGGTAACTACACACACACACCACACACCCCCCCCACACACACACCCACACACACACACCCTTTTTTTTGGTCCAGACTTCAACTTTCATCAGTGTAAGGAATGCCTGATGTGTATATACAACATCATTCTGCCTCTCACATTAAGGCATTTAACAATTACATTTACTTTTAATTGAGGACATTATTTAACTTCTTCCCATGGCAGTAACAACGTTCAAATGAAAGGGCTATTGACTTTTTCTGTTTCAGTAATGTTAGACAGGGTTTACAAGAATAAATCCCTGCTGATCTAAGCAAACTAACAATGATTTATACAGTTACTGCAATGCTGTAGTAGAGTTATGGCTATATTGAAGTGCTTTGTAAATGTGAGCTATTATAATATGATACAAGAAATGACCACTTTCGGCCTTATAAATTTCTCACCCAAAATATTTCATTTCTGGGGAAGCTTTCTTCAGCAGAATATTTTTCACTAACAGTGAAAATCTCTGATTCAGCAAGTTCATTAATGGATACTCCTTTTTATCCTTCGCACAAATCATTCAGTATAATTGGTTGATGGATCACATGATTTCTGTTGATCACCAGGATGGGATTATTTATGAGGCCCATCTTTATGCTGACAAAGTTAGGATCAAATGCTTACTGGAAAAGAGAGAGCTTGGTTCAACTGATACGATAGAAGTTTAAACAGTACCTTGTCTACATGGAAAATTAAATCCAGTTCACAGACATTTTCAAAACACTTGTCTAGTGTTTCCACAAATACCTACAAAGAAAGACAAAATGGTTACAAGTTTAAGAACACCAGTCAATCCATTCATTCTATTAATGCACTAAATCTGATATAAAATATAAAAGACAAAAATATTTAAGGTCTGAAAGAGTTGGACACACACACACACACACACACACACACATATGTATATATAGATATCAAACAGCTTTTACAGTTTAGCAGCTCCGTGACAAAAATACTAAAGAAAATGGCACTACCAAACTTTACTTTCCATAAATCCAAATATCAAAGGGAAACCTCTTCAGCATTAGCTGAAGTGAAGTATATTTATGTCCCACCCCTTTATGATTTATATCAAGTTTTCATTATTTATATAACTGAACGTAAATGTATAAACTGAAAAATCTTCAAACAACATGCAGTTAAGTGCTAATATATTAAAATCCCCTATTAGAGGATAATCTGAATCTACTAGAACCTACAAAACTCTGACTTTCCCTGTTATAAAAACATATTTGTGAGCCTTTGCCTATAAATATACAATAGGAAATATAAAAACCAGATTGGAACACAACCATTTTCCATTAGATTATTTGATTCTATTATTAATCAAGCAAAAAGCATTTATTAAGCACCTGCTCTGTGCCATGTACTGCCAAAACAGGCTCTGCCCACAAGGAGCTTACCCTTCCAATGGGTGAGACAACACATACATCTATCGGTACATGCAAGATACATACTGTTGCCCTGACGCCAACTTAACCTGTCTTGAGTTTCCATATTTTCCAGAAACACTGGCCTCAGGGCATTCAGGAGGCCTTGACCGAATCAAGGATGAAATTCCACTGTGAGCTGACATATTTTGGTCTTTGCACCTTTAGCTGGAGTCTCAGTGTGTCCTTAAGAGTCAAACCAGTTACAATACAGGCACCAGTCAGACAGCATCAGACCAATAAACTGTTTGCACAGCTGAGACCGTTGTAGATAAGTAGACCATCATAGCAATTCCCAAGGAAAAAGAATGCTGCTTTTGCCATCCTACTTACTCCTCTTCCCCTCTCCTTCTCTATTTTCCCCCTTCCCTACAACTCCCATCCTCCTCCCATGCCACACTCCTCCCAAGAGATTGCTCCTTTTTGTAATTCATAAATATTCATGTTTCAGGCTGTATTGTGAACTACTTCACACTTAGCATAAGGGGTTCCACATGCATATTCATTTCTCTTGTAATATATCAAGTTAATAACCATATTTTATGGAGTTGTGATTTTTGATTCAAGGTAACTTTAGAGAAGAAGGCACTAATAGCTGGGGGACCAGGAAAGGACTGATGAAAGTGACATTCCAGCTAAGTCTTGAAGAAAATCAAGGAGTTCAAGAGAGAGAAGAAGGGAAAGTATTTTAGGTATCAGGGCCAACCAGCACAAAGGCAAAGAGCAGGGAAAGTAATAAGGCACAAGAAGTGATGGAACGATAGATTATGATAAGGAAAAATAATTTCAGAGTTCCTGATTATAGAAGTGCAATGCTTATGGGTGTAGGAAAGATGAAAAGGGTGACCATTTCTGGGTGGAGCTAAAGTGGATCAGAGAACTGATAGATTAGGGTAGTTGAGGGAATACCAACATGTACATTAAAGTCCTCTAGTCTGAAGGTAGGAGCTGATCGGCAGAGGGAGACTGTGGACCAGGGACAGAACTCACTGAGAACAAAAGAAGAGTGCCCTGGAGTTTGGCAGATAAGAGCCACCAGGATCTGGGCTGGATGCTAAGTCTAGACTGCCAAGTGATAATGGCAGAGGGAGAGTCTAAGTGACAATGGGAAACAAGAAACATTCCAAGTCTTCCACCAGCACCAGTGAGTTTAGGAGATACAAAAGAAAGTGCTAGTCACTGGTATATGCTGTTGCTGATTTCCCAGGTGTACTGCTTCACTACAAAATAGTTCAACCAAGTCATGGTAATAGGCCACACACAAAATGAACAAATCCTGCAGAATTTTCCTCCAAAAAAAGAATCCCAGGACTTAGCATAAGAAATGATGACAGAAGCAAAAATTAAGGGGCTAGAGGAAGAAAAGGACAGGATGTTCATTCAGATCCATGAAGTACCAACCTGTATGAACAAAAGTTCACAGGAATTTACAAACAATCCAACTAAACTCATAAAATTATTAAGCACTCCATGATGTAGTGGATTCCTATGGTCAAAACTCAGAACCTACTTGCTAGCATGAGTCGAATTAATTTCCATGTTCCTCTCTTGCCTTTTGTTGACCTTTCGCAACGTTGGGTTCTGCTTGACTACTCACTGTATTCTCCTCAGTTATCTGGGTCTGCCCTTTCCTTCTTTCATGAGAAACCCTAAAGTGTAAGTCCCAGATTCAATGCAATGCCTAGTAGATATCTGCTATACCCCTCTTCTTAACTCAAGTTCCAATCACAGCTTTTCACCATTGCCTATGCCCTTACCTGAAAACGAGTGCCTAACACAAGACAGAGAACTGAGGTTTTGTTTTTTTTTAAAATCTTTCCCCAGGAAACATGAGCTGCCAAAACAGGAAAATTTTCTAAGTGCAAAGTGGAGTTTTTTTCTAAATTTCCTTCTGTTGAACAAAAGAAGGAGGGAGCAATGACAAGGAAAAGAACGAGAAAAATAATGGTGAGCAATGAGTAGCAAATCCCACCAGACTCACTGAGAATGTACCATTTGTACAGTAAATATTCAAAAACTCTAAAAATCGATTTTCAAAACCCAATATACTACATATAGGACAAAAAATAAAAATATTAATTTAAAAGTTATTTGAGGATGGATTCTATAGGACTGGAGGCATAAAAAACACAAAGAATCTTGGCCTAGGAGTTCTATCTTGTGAAGCATTATTAGTTAGTGCAGCGGGTAGAGCACCAAGCCTGGAGTCAGGATAGCTGAGTCCAAAGCCAGTCTCGGACACTTATGAACTGTGTGATCCTAGGTAGGTCAGCTAACCCCGTCTGCCTCAGTTTCCTCAGCTCTAACAAGGGGATATGATACCAGCCCCTAATTCCCAAAATTGTTGCGATGATTAAATGAGATGATCTCTGTAAAGCTCAACGCGATGCCTGGCACACAGTAGGTGCTTCATAAATGCTTGTTTCCTTGTTGTTTTATTAACCAGTCATGTGACCTTGGCCAGTCACTTAGCCCCTTGGGGCCATGGCGTCCTCATATACAAAATGAAGAGAATAGGTCAGAGCTTCACCCTGCACATGGAAACATCTATGAACTTGGACAGGGGAAGCCTCTCATTGAAATTTAGCATTTCTTTCAATTATTTAAAAACCTTCTTCTGAGAAGAGGCCCATATACTCAATTCTCTTAAAAAGGAGCCCATGGCACAAATAAAAGTAAGAGCTCCTGGCCTGGATGATGTCTGCAGTGCTGCCCAGTTCTAAATTCTGTTTCACGCTTGGACAAGGCCTTGGGGGCTTTTAGAAGCTTACCTAGCATAATGCATGTTTGGAGGACATATTACTTCAGAAGACAGATGATGAAGCTAGGTCCAAGAACGTTCCATTATCTTCATGTAACACATCTGGTTTACCCCTTCCCTTAACTGATGAATATCTACTTTGTTTCAAGTTCTTTGCTATCAGACAAAGTGCTGCTATAATTCTATGGTCACCTCCCTCCCAAACTGACTTCCCTCCACCTCCTTGCCAGTGGCACCCCCACTGTGGAGACACCTCTACACTGAAAGCCACTCTCCTAACTGGTGATTACCTAGCTCCAAACACTATTTCATGAAGACCCCCAGTTAAGATCACTTAAATCCTGACTCAACTTCCTCCCCAAACACCCTCTCCACAAGCTTTGCCCATACGGGGGTACCTATTCTCACTCTACTTTCTAGTTCCCGTCTATGCACTGTCTTGCCCACTAGAATTGAAGGTAGGATTGTCTTGTTTGCATTTATTTGTAAACCCCACAATTTAATTTTGCTTGGTACTTAGTAAGTGTTTGATAAATGCTTTCTCTACCTACTTATTGATCCAAAAATATTCTGATGTTGGAGATTTTCCTTTTCTGCCTCTAACATACAAAAAGTGGAATCTCTGAGTTTAATTATATATACATTTTGGCCACTTTCTTTGCATAATTCCAAAAAGCTTTCCAGAATGACAGTGTAAATTTACAGCTCTAACAGCAGTGCATTGGTCTGGTCATCTTTCTCACAATCCCTCCAACATTGGCTATTTCTATCCTTTGTCATCTTGGTCAATTTTCTAAGTGTAAGATGAAGCCTCAGGGTTGTACTGACTTGAATTTCTCTTATTGAGAGTAATATAGAGTATTCTTTCATCTGGTTGTTAAGTTTCCATAAATTGTCTATAAACCTTTGATATCAGAGGGTACTGTATTTATAAACAGAAATAACAATTTGTGGCTGAAGATAAACATCTAAGGAAACAACTAAAAGTTCATACTGCCAAGTATTTTGTAACATACCTATTTAAGAAGGTTATGTTTAAATAAGAAAATTAATTATAGAAATGAATTTATAAAATAAAACATTTTAATCAACTGTGTTAAAAAAATATCACTGTAGCTACAAAAAACATAGCCAGAGTACACAAAAAAACATTTTTAAGAGTAAGGCAAATACTAAAGGAAAGACTTTTTGTTCATTTGTTTTATATTTGGTTCAATGTTTAAGATGAGGGATACTAATTCTAGCCTATGGATAAAATGAAAAACTCGAAGGCCAATAAAGCAAGGGAAATAATCTAAAAGCCCTTCGGTCAGGGCAAAGAAGTAAGGCTTTACTGTATTATTACACAATCAGAATCATCAAAAGAAATGAAAAGGAATCAATAATTTAAAAATGAGACTATTTCTAGTCTATAAATAAGTGACATGGTAAATAGCACCCCCTAGTGTTTTATTTTTGAAATATCTTAAGCTACTTTTAATATAAATGAGTAATATTTTAAATTAGACCTCCACTTTAATAACATCCTAAACTCTGAAAAAGAAATATAAAGTTTGGCATCAATAGATCTCAGAAGAACTACTACGTTTATATTTAGATAAATTGCGCTACCCCCACCCCCCATCCTTTTTAGAGCTTGGGAGTTTCTCTTAGCTCCAAGAACTTACTATTTAGACTCCAGAGCTAAGAAGCCTTAGAAATCACCTAATTCAACCCTCTTATTTTACTAACGAGCAAACTGAGGATTACCCAAGGCTGCATAGGTTTTAAATAGCAAAGGTGAAATTTGAATTCTGATCTTCTGACTCCAAGTCTAGCCTTCTTTCCATTGTACCCACATAGTCTTTGAAGTATAAAAGACAGCAAGAATCACTTCTACTATATGATCAAACACAGTTAAAAACAGTATCTGATGCATAGGCTCTTGAAGTTTTTGTGGTGTTTTGTGGTCTGCTTTAGAAGTCTGATTAATCTATTATTCTAATTAATCTAATATTCTAGGAAATATTTTTAAATGCATAAGATATATATGATTACAAAAGAATTAATTATATTAAAAGTTACCAAAACACTTTTTAAAAGTTCATGGACCCCAGGTTAAGAACTTCTGTACCATTAAAAAAAAAGTTTAGGGAATACTGCTGATATGGCCAACCCTCCCCATCCCCAAATGAAATATATCTGAAATCAAGAGACCACTGGTAAATAAAAGAAGAAAGGAATCCTGAACATTTCTTGACTACAGCATAAATCACGAAGCAGAAAAAGTTTCTTTTCAGATCCCTGTCATTAAAACGTTAACCTTGAAAGCATTTCTACCACAGGATTCACATGAGTATCCTACCTAGACCTGGCTTGCAGGGGGCACCTCCAAACCTTGAACCTCACTTTCTTCCCTTTCTTGCCTTCAAAATTATGTCCTATCCCTTTGGTGCTCAGTCTTCTGCTTCCTTATGAGATGGCATATGCATTTTAACATAAGCTTTCTTGGGATATTGTCTTAACCAAAGTAAATATAACAATAGTTATTTCAGGCATTGTGCAGAAAAATGGAAGAGTGTCTTACGAAATTTTACACCATATTGACAAATGGGTGCACAGGACTGGCCTCATTCAGCTTTTCATTCATTTTAATTTTGTGATGATAATATAGTATATAGAGAATGAACCTGTGATTTCACTGAAACAGGGAACTCCCAAGAGTTCCCAAGAGAGAGAATTCCTCCTATTAATGTGGTTCAGCAACTTAATTTTAAGGATGCTGCCCAGAGTACCGAGTGTGACCTGTCCAAGGTAACACAACCACTATGTGTCTGATGTGAAACTTGGACTTAATCTTCCTGGCCTTGGGGCTAGCTCTCCATCTGCAAAGACTGTGAAAATAATGATAACATACAGCACTCTACAGTTCCACACTGCTACGCATATATAACCTCACTTGATCGTCTCACCAAACCTGTCAGGTGGCATACAAACATTACTTGACCCTCCTTAACAGATGAGGAGACCAAAGGTCATAAAGTTTAGGTGCCTAACCAAGGTCACAAAGGTAGAAAGTAGGAAACTTTGACTTGAAAACAATTGGTTTTCTAATGCCACAGTCAAGAATTTTTCTACTATATCCTGCTGCCTCTGGATCCAGTTAACTAAACTGCTCCTAATAAAGCAATAATGATATTTGAACAATGTTTTATTGTTTATAATATAAAATAGTGTTTATGTAGCATTTTATATTTAACAAAGTAAAATTTCATCTGCTTCTCATAACAACCCCATGAGATAGGTAATATGGGTGTGATTATCCTTTTGCAGATCAGGAAACTCAGGAAGAGAAAAACTAAGATTCATGGTGTGCATGCTTTAAATTTGGTAAACGGTTAAGAAAACCATTGACCAGGCACATTTCTGACTACTCACTCATGTGAAAAAGTAAAAACTGATTTGTAAAGCATCACAGAGGAAAGCTCCATCTTCCTGGCTATGCCATGACTGCAGTATCATAAGTAAACAACATCCTCAAAAACAGTTCACTGGACCCCAGTATCGTACATATTAAAAAGATCATATTTTGATTATATATTCTAATGCAAAGCCTAAACGCCATTCTCTTAAGCCAAGTAAAAGACTTGTGGGATTAGTTCTTGATTATTTTTGTGTCCAATTGTAACCAGGCAATGGCTTATATACTAATGGGACTAATCCTGACATCATGGCTACAACTCAAAGAAAAGAAAACGTGTAATTAAAAAACAGAGCTAACGACTGAACTACTCTGGCACTGCTGTCAGCTTAAGATAACACATAAATTGAGGCCAGGATGAATGCGTGTAAATATCCAAACCCAACGTTAAATATTGATGTAGTCCTTTTGTTCCACTTTGTAAATATTTTATCACTTCCAATTAAGACATATAACATAAACAGCTCTGAAGCTATCAGCTATGAAGTTCACTGTTTTATTCAGCAATTTGTGACACTAAAGTAACACACAGTATGACCAAAAAGAATTTTTTGTCTTGTTCTCTAAGCAAAAGGAAGATTTAGATATAATTCTGTTGATGAAGCAAATACAGAGGAAGTAGATTTCTATCTGTAGCAGACTTCAATCTAAAACCTCCTAGGAAAGATAAAGCATGTCCTCTGATTCAGCAATGACATTATTAGTGTTTTATATTTTACGAAGTAAAATCTCATCTGCTTCTCATAACAACCCCATGAGATAGCCAGTATGGATATGATTATCCCTTTGCAGATCAGGAAACTCAGGCAGAGAAAAACTAAAATTCATAGTATGCATGCTTTAAATTTGGTAAATGGTTAAGAAAGCCATTAAGAATGACTACTCACTCATGTAAAAAAGTAAAAACTGATTTGTAACAATAAAAAGCTCAAAAATGAAATGTGTACAAAATATGTGTACAAAATAATTACACACATGTACAAAAATAATTCTATGTTTACAAAAATCTACATGTACAAAAATAATTCTAGCAGTTCTTTTCAATACAGCAAAGGTCTATAAAACAGGGGGGATAGGGGCAAGAGTGTTTATCACCCAGAAAACAGCTGCACAAATGATGATATATGAATGCAATGGAATATCATTACATTTTAAGAAATATGAAAGGAACAGTTTCAGAGAAACCTGAGACTTGCATGAACAGATTCAAGGTAAGCAGAACCAAAAGAACAAAGGGAGGAGCACAAGCATTTCTAGGACGCCTACTACGTGCCAGGCCCTAGGCTCAGCGCTTTACAAACATTACTGCATTTGATCCTCACAACAGCCTGCAGGATAGATGCTATTATTATCCCCATTTTACAGTTAAGGAAACTAAAGCAAGTAGATGTTAAGTGTCTTGCCTGGAGTGACACAGCTAGTAAGCAAGTAAGGCTGGATTAGAACTCAGGTCTTCCTGACCCCAGGCCCCAGGGCCACCCAGCTACCTCTAAAAATAACGACACTGAAGAAAAACAACTTTGAAAGACTTAAGTATGATGAAAGTAATAATCAACCATGATTCCAAAGCCTTGATAAAGCAGTTGTTAGCGAAGTGGACAGAGCACTGGGCTGGCAGTTAGGCACTTACAAGTTGTGACCTTGGGCATGTCACTTAACCTCTGTTTGCTTCAGCTCCCTCAATGGTAAAACCAACTTGATGATGAAAGCACCCTACCCAGCTCTTGACAGAGAGGTGATGGATTCAAGACACGAAAGGGTACACACATTTTCAACCATGGCCAATGTGAGAATTTGTTTTCCTTCGATATGCATATTTACTATGAGGGTTTTATTTTTCTTTGTGTGGAGGGAGGAAAAAGGAAAGGAAAGGAACTTAGTCCTGACCAGCTCCCTTTCCCTGCCAAAAAAAAAAAAAAGAGAGAGAGAGAGAAAGGAAAGAGTATTGAAGTATCTTTTCAAATGCACGAAAAAGAGCAGGAGAAATACAAAGAGGACAGCTTTGAAAACTGCATGTTATGTTTGTTGTGTACTAAAAAGAAAAAAACAAGTGGTCAAGCACAAAGTATCATTTTCTTATACAATAAATCCTCCTTAACTGTTCCACTTTGTGTGTGGAAATATTCATTTTATTTGGTGTTAAGTTCAGATTAAAATGATATCATTTCTCTTGGGAAAAAAAATTGTTCCAGACAATATGACAAGCCTGTTTATCAAGCAACCCTCCTTAATCCTCCTCTTAACTAATCTAATGCTTCTGATGCTAAAGATATTTTGCAGTCATTGCTAAAAATCATACATAGAACTCATCAAATTCCACCTCAACTTGACTTACATTCTGAGAATTTCTTAAGAGGGCAAGTGTTTTTCTTTCCCCTAATGGACCTTTCAAACATTAACTGAACATTAAAAAATCATTTTTTTTTTTTTTAACAATTACACGGTGGTTTTTCTTTACACTTCTCCACAAGTGATTTTTATCTTTCTTTTGAATCATCTCAAAATATGCTTAGAAACACTTAAAAGGAGCACATCCTAAGAAGAGCACTATTCAGATAGTTTACTTCTATTAAAAAGTAATTTGGGTTCACATTCACTATTATGAGTAAAGAGTAATGCACAATATTACTATATAAATTTATTCACATAAAATCATTCTTAAGAAAACTATGAAACAAAAGGTAAGTCTGAAGAAAAAGTTCAAAATTATCACTTACAACAAGGACATCATTAGTAACTTACTTGTATTAGGTCTAAAATGCCAAGTTCACTTTCTGAAGAATCCACACAGAAGACAAAATACAACGTGGCATAATGTCTGTAAATCAGTTTGTTGTCAGATCCACCTATTAGCCTAAACAACAAAGGCAAAAAGCTGGAATGTCAGAGGGAGCACAAGACATATATTCATTAGTTTAAGTAATTTCAAAGCTTATAGTAAAATACTGTTATATAAAAATCTCCCAGTAATAAAGATCTCATTTATAGCTTCTGCATTTTTAATATGCATTTATTTTCATAAAATAATTCAATAAAGAATGGATTTCCTTTTGCTTAGAAAACTACATGAAAAAAAAACTTTTTCTTAAACATAACTTTACTATATAGAAAGAGATTTACAGGCATTCCAGTGACAAGAGTAAGAACTATAGATGGTTTCCAGTCAGAAATCTTAAAAGCTAATTACCAAATAGAGAAAAACTAGGCAATATTTCTTAATGAAGGAAATATTTCCTGTAATTACTCCACTAATATTCAATATACATTGATTTTCATTATAACAAAACTGAGGTAATAGGTTTCTGGAATTGTTCTTCTAGTATATATTAACATTAAAACATTACTTTTAAAAACATTCTTTGGTAAAGTTATCTCATTAAAACACCTTTGAACTATCTTCTATAAAGAATTGAGCCATTTTGCTGGGTAGATGATTGCTGTCTTCAAATTTTTGAAGGGCTGTTATGATGAATAAAGATTTAACTTCTTGGTCTTGGCCCTCAATAGAGGTGGGTAGGCAGATTTTGGTTCCATTTTTAACAATAAGAACTACCCACAGAAACTAGAATGGACTACCTCTGGAAACAGTGAGTCCCTGTCCTAGGTGCTGGATTTATCTTTCCATTATAAGCTGGGCCTCTAACATCACTTCAAACCCTGGCAATGTGATTTTCATAAATATAATAAAAACCACGTTTTCAAAAGAATCTCCAGGATTGACAGAATTTGTAAAATTAAGGCTAATCAACTAATGAAACTAGAAATTTTTTTAAAGGGCAGAAGAAACCATTGAACATATGGACATGCTAATCAGTTGAATCAAACCTCTCCTATTACACACATTTTGCCCCCTTCCTCATCCCCAACTTGCGATCTCATGAGTGTGGGGAGAGGAGCGCTGTGAGCAAGTCAGCAATTGGTCTTGAACTCAGTCTCGGGGAGAATGTGCTGAGGCAGAGAGGTCAGCAGCCAGCGTAACAACAGTAACAGCTAAACAAAGCAAGTAACAGTTCTACAGCAGCTGCTGTGTGCCAGGCCCAGGGCAAAGCACCTCGCGGCTACAAGCTCCTCTGAGCCCCGCAGCCTGGCAGGCAGACGCCGTCATTACCCCCAAGACACCACAGTGGTTTGCCATCTCCGTCTCCAGCTAGCAAGGGCCAGGCCTTGCTGACGTCAAGCAAACAGTGCTCCATCCACTACTCTATCTAGTTTTCTAAGTTTAAGGTGGAACTTGAACACAGGTCAGCTTCCTATCCAATACACCAGTTTGTTCGTGTCCTCCGAAGTTTTTTAAATATTTGGAATGACGACCTTCGGTATCAAATTAACTTACCTATTACTACTCCTACTTCATGAAATAATGATTTTCTATAAAAAGACAAGAAACAAAAGGAACATGCACTTGAAAAACTTTCTGAAGTTACACTGACAATAGGATTACAGCAATTCTTCCTTACTAAAAGGTTAGATATGGAGGGGAAACAAACTTCATTTTAACCCAATAGAATTCTAATTACAGTTAAGAATTTTTACAAATTTGTTTTCTGAGACAGATATTTTAATTCAAATAAGATCCAGTCTTCAGCTTTGAAATGGCTAAGAGGATTGCATGAAAGCAATAATACTGGGCAGTAAAATCAATTTTTTAAACTTGGGAGTAAAATGTTGATTTCAGATACTTTGCAATAGCTTTATATGAATACAAATATCTTGTACAACCATGAAGAATCAGAGTTTGGGAGCTGAAGGAGAAGTCTGTCTAACTTCCTAGTTTACAGACAAGAGGCAACTGAAATCTAGTGAAATGAAGTGATGTATCATCCATCTCATTTGTGATAGATTCAAGACAAGAGGCTCAGGTTTCCTGACATCTAATTCAGTGCTCTACCAAACCACATTTTAGTTTCACTGTTACTAAAGAATGATTCCAAGTCAAGTATAAATTAAAATTCAAACAGAAATCTGAGTGGATATTTCAAGGCATTCTTACACAATTCAATAAATATGAAGTATTTATTATGACCAGACATGTATCTGGTCTTGTTTTTTCTTCTGAAAACACTCAGTAAAAAGATGATGCTAGGAAGGTTCTGCAACTTTATTCAGAATCCAAACTGGCCTTAGTACCATATATTTAAGAGCAAGAAGGGTCCTTAGATATTATCTAGAATCCTTCCTCATTCGAGAAAGAAGCAAACTGAAGCCCAGAGAAAAGGAAATCTGGCCATAGGAATTGTATAACCCTGGGCAAGTCATTTAACTCTGTTTGCCACAGTTTCCTCAACTGTAAAATGAGATGGAGATGGAAATGGCAAACTACTCCAGTATCTTGAAAACCCCAAATGGGGTCACAAAGAGTCAGACACAACTGAAACAACCGAACAACAACTCTTCACTCCAATTTCAATGATTTTTCTTCTATACCAAACTCCCCTATCATTAAGAGAAAGAGAGGCCAAGGACATTTCTAAAGACAGGAGTCCAGTTGGTACAACCAGACTGAATGACTGAAACTGAAGAAAACAGTTGTGTACTTGCCTAAACTGTTACAGGATTTACAACTTAGACCTAGGAGGGCTCTTAGAAGACTATGCAGTCCAATATCTGAATATTAGAGACAGAGACTCGAATACTCAGAAGAGGTGGAGTTAAGTGCTCAAGGTCATGAGGTCGTACCAAGCTTGTTATCACAAGTTAATACGCAATAGTCACAAGAGTAACCATTTATCCCCTCATGCATAAAAAGTGCCATATAAGAAATCAAACTTCCTCCACAAGCAAAAGTGACTGCCAGATAAGAATGTCTTATGTTGGCAACAAAATTTATGTAACTTTTTCCTAAAATAAACTGCAAAGTCTAACATATTCCTAAGTCCACAAATTTAGAATTTCTATTAATTAGTCAAGGGGTTGCCTTTTCACCTTGTCTATGAAAAAACAGCTTAAGAGGCAAGTAAGCAGTATAGTCAAGATGACAGAGAAGTATGTTTAATTAACTGCCTGTAAAGAAGCTGTTTTAAAGGAAGAAAACAAGCATCCACAGGAACAAGCATTGGCCGGGTTCCTTGGTGAGAGCCAAGGCCAAATTCCACATGAGGAAGAAGAACTTTGATCATCTGTACCAACTGAGAGGCTGATTACAAACTATTTTCATCTCTTTGTATTAAAAACAGGACATCTAGGTCTCCGTTGGAATTTTCTAAATTCTAGTTTATTGTGTGGACTTGAAAACAATAAACTGCATGCCTTTACTTTCTTATTTTAAAACTCAGACTTCTTAAGCAAGGTAAACCAGTGAAAAGAGGGTAAGACAAATCCCACCCCAGACACTTAATAGCTGTATGACCCTGGACAAGTCATTAAATCTCTCTCAGTTTCAGTTTCCTCCTCTATAAAATGGGGATAGTAATCATATCTAAATCCCAGGGTGGTTGTAATGATGATCAAATGAGATAATATATGTTAAGTGCTTTGCAAACATTAAAGACCTATATACAGTTATCCCTTCCATATCATAGGAGTTAAGGGCATGGTGCCCCCACAATCCGGAAAATCCATGGAAAAATTTTTGGCACTCCCTTTGTACCAGAGAAGACTAAATTATTATGATATTAAAAATATGTTGATATTATACCATATATACATATTTTGTGCATTTCTGGTTTCTAAACTGCTTCTGTGTCATCTGCTGGCCTTCACAAGTCATCTGTGGCTTCCACAAAACTCCTCAAAAATTTCCATTTAATTTCTTAAGCCAACCCACAACATATCAAAAATGCAACGGGGAAGTCACGATGTGGAAGGGATAACTGTAAATGCTAGCTATTACTGCTGTTGTCATTATTTTCTTCCCCAATTCATCCAAATTAGAGAGGCACATTATGCTAACAGTCAGTTGCCAAATCTCATAATTTCCCCCTTCTCCTCTCACCCTTCACTCTACTCACCTGATGCATCCATCTAGCTCAGGTTTTTGTTAACTCTTGCCTAAATGATGGTCAAGTATTTCTCCTCTCCAAACTAGCCTGCACAGAGCAACCAAAGTGATTTTCCTAAAGTGAGAGTCTGACCACGTTACTACCCTACTCAATAAACTGACAGCTTCTCCCATTACCTTCAGGATCAAATATAAGTTCCTCTAGTTTTTAAAACCCTCACAAACTGGTCTCAACCCATCTTTCCAACCTTATATGTACATCACTCACTTTCCCATATATTACAGACCTGACTGCTCACAAGACAGTCCATCTTCTTTCTTTTCACTGATTTTCACAAGCCTAGAACACACTACCACCCTAAACAATTCTTAGGATGTTTTCTCTCCTTTCAGAACTCTTTATGAAGCTTTTCTTGATTTGCCCCCTCCCAGTTCCTCATTCCCCCCCTCCAAAAATTTGGCCTTCTATTTATTCTGTATGTATTTATTTATATATGAATGCTGTCTCTCTCCACTCTCCCAAGACCTCATGTAATATAAGATCCTTCCTTGAGGGCAGGAAGTGTTTAATTTTTGTCTTTATATGAAGTCCAGTACTTAATACAATGTCTGTACATAGCAGGCAAAATAAATGCTTTGTCATTGATTCATCTACGCAAAAAACATTAGATATTTTACTTACAATCCTCCTTCTAGGAAATTACAGACATTTTCATCTCGTTTAGACACCAAATGGAAAGTTTCCCTGATGATTTGTTGCTGTGTATCTTCACTCTGAGGAAGAATATTTTACATATATTGAAATAAGATTAACATTTAGAGCAATTTTTTATATCATAAACATTTCTAGCCACTACTATCAGTGTTAAACTGTGACATTAATTTGCAATAAAATACCAACCTCCCAAGAAATGATTCTCTGGAAAGGAAATTTCATTAGGGGTCTTATCTTAAAATGATACCTGACTGAAGCAAAGATGAAGGCTCTCTAGTGAAGAAATACAACTGGGACAAAGTGATCTATGTTCAAAACTCCTTTTAATAAGTTTAAATATATTCTTGAGAAAGCCATGAAATACTGAAGTTGGAAGATTCTTAGAGGTCATCTAACTCATTCACTTTACTGATGAGGAAACTGAAACAAAAGATAAAATAAAGGCAAAAGAGTGACATTAACATGTTTTAGAGTTTATATAATATCCTACTTCTGTCTTCTCATTTGAACCTCACAACAACCCTGTAAGGCAGGCAGTGCAACTATTAAGTCACCTCCATTTTAAAAATGAGGAAACAGACTCAGAAGAGTGAAATCACCTGCCCATAGGAACACAGCTGTAGGGAGTGTTGGAAGCTTCCTAGGCCCTGTACTCTTCAAAGGCAGGAGCTGGTATACTTCTGTCTCTGTATCCTCACCAGCTAGCACAAGGCCATGAACACAGTGGGTGCTTAGTAAACGTTTGAATGAGGTGAGAGCAAGAAATGAGCCCAAGTCTTCTGAATCCAAGTTCAGCACTTTCTATTATGCCACATTTACAGACAAGAACCCAGGTTTCCTGAGTACGAATGCAGTGTTCTCTCCACGAGACAACAGCTTTCAAAGCAAGTTTGTGTCCAGGAACAGTTTATAAAATTAGTTTTTACTAGGAAACCAACTGCAAAGCAAATTATACCAAGCTCTGATCATTACATGTGGATGCAATTAAAACTTCTGAGGGAGCGGCAAAGTCTCTCAAGGAAGGAAGGGTAAAGATTTTTAAAAAGCTGAGCAAAAAAAAAAAAGTAGAATAGTAAAGTAACATTACTGATCTAGAAAAAAAGTCAAGAGATTCTCATATTTTGAAGCTGATACACCCTACCTGACTATAGCAATTTCTCCACTTCTTTTACATAGCTCTTAGAAGCATTAGAAAAGCATTAGAAAAAAACAAAGCAATTAATTACTTTTGCTTAGTTTGGGAGGAGTCAAAGATATTCTCTTTTTGAGATAACTGGATGACCTTGGATTTTAGGCCAAGAACCTGAAGAATGAATATGAACCTTTGGAAACGACTTCTGTTTATCAGTTTTGATTCAGGAAGATGTAGAAACATCTAATCCAGACTTGGGGAATTAGACTAAAAATGGAATAGATTGCTAATAGTTAAGACTTAAAGAAAAAGATACACTGTCCTAAAAATTGATTTCATTGAAAGCTTTTCTGTATTTCATCCTCAAAACACATTGTTTGGTAATGGTTTCTTTTCAGCTTTGTGATTGATCTTTTTTCAAAAACACACATACATAGCAAAATTCATGGCTGTGATCCTCAGCCTTTAGATGCACAAACTTGAGAATGGTGAAAAAGCCTCCAGAAGGTTAGATCAGAAAACTAAAGAATGTGATATAATCAAATTATCCCTTCAACAAATTAATCTTAGGAAGATACCGTGGAATAATGAAGCTTCATTTTCACAATTTAATAAATATCCTGAGAGATAACTTGGCAGAGTGGATAAAGGGTCATCCTTGGAGTCTGTAAGACCTGGGTTCAAGTTCTTACTCCTGAATACTGTGTGTGAGTGGACAAGTTATTTATGCCCAAGGCAATTCTCTAAAACTATAAATTGCAGAAGAGTTGCCAATATGAACTGGTGGAAAGAATTTCCTTATCAGGAATCTGGTCCTATACCACAGCAACTACAACCACCAAGCAAAAAAATAAATAAATATATTCTACCCCCATTCCCACTCCACATTAATATTCAACACTCCACCAACTCTTTTCCCCAGGCTAAAACTCTCTGCTGTGGTCTCATGGCTCCCTCTCCACAACCTATTTTCCTGAAGCAGCTGTGAATCACAACTGCTTTGGAGCAAACCAAAGCTTTAGCTTTAAATACATCACCTCAGAATGGAATAAACCATCCCAAACTTGGCCTCACTGTACTAGTACATAAAAAGCAGACAAGTTCAGCTCTTCCCCCATTCCTCTCCTCATACAATAATAGGTAGGAAGTACTTACAGCTTTGTTCTTTCACAAAATACAGAAAAATCAAGTTTTGCTACATGGGAATCAAAGCCATGTTAAGTCACCTCAGCCAACTACGAGAAATGAGTCCTAAAGAAGAGGGCCTAAAGAGGACAGTGCAGATTTCATCTGTTCATTCAACAAACATGTATTAAGCACCTACTACTGGCAAGGTACTAGGAGTTGATGAGATTACCTAGAGGAGAGAAGGAGGGTAGAGAGAGAGGAACCAGTTCAGTTGCAGAAGGTCACAAAGAATGAGAACTGAGAAAATTTCAGATCTCCATGCTTTTCCCTAAACTTTCCTTTTCTAGTAAAAGACCAATTTTTGTCAAAGGCTCCACTGTCTTTCTAATCACCCTTGTTCACAGTCTTAAGAGTTACCCTCCATTCTTCCCTCTAAGCTTATCATCATTTTCTAAACACTGTTGATTCTACCTCCAGAACATCTCACATCCATTTCCTGCTTTCCATTTTACTCAGTTACCACCTTATTTCAGGGTCTCACTCCTTCTCACTTGCACTATTGCACCATTCCATGACCACAGGTTAGAAGGGATTCTTGATCCATTGCTTACATTGTCAAGTCAGTGATAATGGGAGAAGTCATCAAAGTCCCTGGTTCATTCAAGAAATCCTGGACCTCAGAGCATGGCTCTGAGTATCTTACCCTATTGGATTTTTTCACTCTTTAATACAAAGAGGAGTATTCTCATGGGAATGGGGAGCCTAGAGCAGAAAGGATGTAGAGTTCTCCAAAGCTCACCTGGAATTGATTCAATTAGGTTTCTGTCATAGGACGGTTGCTTTTCTAATTGTACCAACTAATAGCCTCTTTTAGACTTTTTTTTATGGGTACAATACAGCCTAGAGCTGCAGTTTTGGTTTATCCTAATTGAGTGCAATTAAATTTTGTTTCCCTTTCCTAAGCAGTGAGGACATTAAGGTGCTAACCATGCCGGGGCTCTAAGTTGTGCCAATTAGAAAACTGTCCTTTTAGAATAAAGAGAATACTGGGAAACAATAGGTTATTAAAGCTTTTCCACCATCCACCTTCTCTCCTTATTTTATATTATCTAATAAAATAACAAGATGGGCCTATTCCAAAAGAGCATCAGTCCTAATATGACTACTGCTATGCCTATTCCCTTAGAAAATGCAGTCATGTTATTGAAGAACTGTCTAGTCATCGATAGTAACATTTGTATATCAATCATTACAGATATTTTGTATACTAATATACACCCACACTATCAAATACCATCTTACAGAATACATATGTATACAGCAGGTGAACACACAAAAAAGGGCAGTTAGCTGCTCTAAAATTTAGGTAATAATATATACACCTCGCCTTCCCAGATAAGTCTTTCCCAATTCCCTCCAAAAAGGCACTTATCAGGACAAGTCATTGCATTCAATATCGAGTCCTTTTGTCCTGGAAGTATAGACACTACTGTAAGGCAGTCTTTTTGCTCTGAAATGGCAAGCCCTCCTCTTTTGGACAAGAAAGACAGGCACTATTACAGTTACCTTATACCAAGAGTGGGGGACCTGCCTCGAGGCCCCAGGTTCTCCATCCCTGCCCTATACTTTTGTTTTAAATTTAATAGGAGCAAAAGTTTCTCTGTAGTGGGATGCATAAACCCAGTTTTCAAGACTTCAGTTTTCCATAGCAGTTTGGGTGGAAAGCAGTAAGTATCTGGTTACAATCTTTCTTCAGTTTCTTTGTAACTGCTTCTGAATCTGCTTTAGTAGTACCATAAACTTTAAGTCATCCTGAAAATATATTGTAATGAAAACACATTCCTACTTACAGCACTTAGTCTTTTATCAACCTGCATGTTAACAAAAGACTTTAATTAGTTCCCAACAACGTGTATCTAGCATATGAGGCAGGTACAACAATATTATTGGACTTGGGTTATTAAAGAAAATTTGGAGCTTTGCAAAGTAACTTTTTGGATGACAGCATCAACTGACAGCAATTGCCCATTGTGCTTGCCTCCCACAAGAGCAAGGTAAGGCCAACTTAAAAAAAAAAAAGCTAGTCTTAAGAAGAGTATGGTCTTTTAGACTGGCTAATAGAAACTGAGGGGAAAAAAATCAGATAAATAGTCATTATAATATCTAAAAGGGTGGGGGAAGAAGACAGGCTACGTTTTTGGCTACGGATACAGTTTAGGCCTTTTATTTCTAACTTGCCTGGCCATTTCCAGGATGATAGCCTTAGCTTTACTTCTGAAAGATCATTCTACCTAGTCTTCGTGAAGTCTACCAAAAAAAATCTTGTGAATGGAATGAATTTTTAATTTAAGTCTTTATATTCAACCTAAACCAATCTCCTGACTACATACCTTGGCACAGTGAACAGGTTCACATTTTCTCTGGGGTTTCTCAGTATTTTATGTAGCAGATTGTCCCATATCCATGAGAGGAGCCTGCAGGTAACTTGCTTATTAGTTATGCTAGACCCTATGGAAGAAAGTCTAAAGTCTCACTTAAATAGGGTAGAGCACTATAGTTCAGTTTTCCAAGGAACCAACAAAGTCATCATTTAAATACAGAATAGAAAGGCTATTTCACATTTCAATAGCTTCTAAATATTCCTCATGAAATCTATTTTCAAACTATGCTTTCTATGTTACTCCTTAATGAAGTAAAAAATCTTTAATCTTATCCTAATCCCAAAGCCCAAGAACCTCTCTCCTCATCAATGGAAATGAATGCCATGCCATGCCATGCACTGAGGGAGAACAGAGTTGACAAGAATGAGAGAGAAGGTCTCTTCAGTTGTCTTCAGACTTTCTTGGAATCTCTTCAAGTCTTTGGACCTGCTTCAAATCTCTTTGGCTTTGGGTACTTCAGGCTTCTGGCTTTGAGAGTGAGGATGGAAGATGCCAACTCCACTTCAAGTTGATGAAGAAAACGACTGTGGGAAGAGGCCAACATGAGAAGAGCTGACAGTCTCCATTATGTCCCTATCCCTGGTTTGCTACCATAGAGACTTTAAGGAACTTCCCCTTGGGTGAGATCTAGAAGTATCTCTTGGTTCAAGTGAGTTACCTTACTCCCAATGGAAGAGCTCCTTTACTCTGTATTATCTGGCATATATTCTACTATGTATATTTTCTCTGATTTTTATTTTGTTGTTTGAATAAATGGGTTTCTTGGCTACCTACCATGTGTATTTCCTGTGGAACCAGCAAAGAAGTCAAAGCCTTGGATAAAAAGTTTAGAGTCTTCCTTCTTCCAATAATGAAACAGGAATCAGCAAGGTAGACTGAACCTGAAAATCACATCCTCTAGATTAATATCATTTATGGGAGCAGATAGATATGAATGTAGCACAGTACCCTCTGTCTCTGAGGAGAGCAGAGTGGCCAAACTATCTGGCCCCAGCCACTGCTACTTCCACCTCTTTCCCCTCCTCCTCCTCTCCCTCCTTGCAAGAATTAAAGTCTTCCTTGGAGAAGGGTAAGAGGAGAAGTGGCTAGAGAAGTCTATTCTGCTTCCCTTACAGCTATACAAGACCCTGCATGCTACAGCTCTTGTCACACTTAGGTTGCAATTTCTCCATCATGGCCATTTCTGCCATTTTACTTGTTTAATGTATGCATTTACACAACTTTCCAAAGTCTGCTGTATTACTTGTCAAAACGTAACTAACTCAGCTTATAGGATTATGTATATTTTAATACTTAAGGCAATCATCAACCAGAGGAAGGCCACAACATCTACCAGATAAATGCCACTACTAAAAGATGCCCTTATTCATAAAACATCAGAGCATTCAAATCAAAAATGGTTCAATCTCTTTATCTTACAAATGCATCATACCCTAGGTATCATTCCTAAAAATTAATAGCATTTCTATAAGTAAATTTTCCAAAATTGCAATGCAAGAAACTTGTAAACATAACACTAATGTAAAACAATCATGAATTTAAAACATAAAAATAAAGAGAAACTGAACATTAATATAGTAATATTAATCCCGATAAGTGCCTTTCCAGATCATCTCTATGGAAAAAAGCATTTTATTATCTCCCAATTTCGGCATTCAATGCTGCTTGCATTCAGAAACTTGTAAATTAGTTAACACTTTTAGTAACATATCCACAAAGATATGACATCTGAAATTATTATCCAAAGCAAAGATCAACTATGCTGTGAATAGTAATAGTTTCCAATTGATTTATCAAGCAATAAAAACCTAAATTTTACACTGTTCAACTCTAATGTCTGCTCTGTGATTTAAGCTACTTTTTCAAATTTACAAAATTATCAGACTCTATGAAATTAATCTTAGAATTCTCTAACTTAACCTCACCTCCTTTAGGAGGAACTGTCTCATCAGACATAATAAATGAAAAACATATTTCCTAAGGCAAACTGTCTTTTCCTGATCTAATCCTTTCAATTTTTTCCTAGAATTTCTCCATTGCCCATTGGGCCCTGGAATTCTAAATAAACTCCTTAAGTTCAGTGTGAGTTTTTGACCAATGATGAGGATTGTTTATCCTTTTCAGTTAGGTATTTCTCCACATGCAGTTAGTCTGCAGTTCTAGAAGCATGACAATCATCAACTATCTCATTATTTTCCTTTCACCTTAATGAGATCCTTAAAAAATATTCCTTAAATATATATTGCAGTTTCTGCAAACTGATTTCTTCTTTTTGACCATTTTGTTTGTTTTTTAAAAATAAGTAAAGATAGGATCCTACTAAATTCTTCCTATGACAAAGACAGTCTTGATACCTAAGCTAGGGAGAGTCAAAACAGAGACAGAAAACTATAAACCAATCTCCCTAATGAATACTGATGCAAAAATATTAAATAAAATATCATCCAGGAGATTACACCAATATATCACAAAAGTCAAATGCTATATTTATAACAAAGAAAGCCAACTAGTTCAATATTAGGAAAACCATAAACATAACTGACCATGTTAATAAAAACAGCAAAAATCATGATCATTTAAAAAAATGCAATAAAAGGATTTTGACAAAATACAACACTCATCCTTGCTTTAAAGAAAAAATAACTTTAGAAAGCATATGAATAAATGGAACTGTCCTTAAAATAGTAAGTACTATCTATCTAAAACAAAGATCAAACAATATCTGCAATGGGGATCAGCTAGAAGTTTTTCCCATAAGGAAAAGGGTGAAGCAAGGATGTCCATTATCACCATTACTATTCAATATTATATTAGAAATGATAGCTATAGCAATACGTTAAGAAAAAGAAACTGAAGGAATAGCAAAGGCAAAGCATAAACAAAACGATCACTTTTTACAGATAATATGATGGTTTGCTTAGTTAGAGAGCCTAGAGTCAACTAAAAAATAATCAAAACAACTAACAATTTCTGCCAAGTGGCAGGATATAAAATCCAGCAGGAAGAGGTAGAGAAATTTCATTTAAAATAACTATAGACAATATAAAATACTTGGGAGTCTACCTGCAAAGACACACAAAGAACAAGAGGAATACAATTTAAAAAACGCATCACACAAATATAAATATTTATAGCTTCTCTTTTTGTAGTGGCAAAGAATTGGAAAGTGTGAAGATGCCCACCAATCTGGCAATGGCTAAACAAGTTATGGTACATGCGTGTGGTGGAATACTATAGTGCTGTAAGAAGTAATGAAGGGAATGGTTTCAAAAAAAACCTGAACAGACTTATAGGAACAGATGCAAAGTGAAATGAGCAGAACCAGGAGAACAATTTCTACAATAACAGCAATACTACAAAGATAACCAGCTTTGAAAGACTTAGTAATTGACCAACACAATGACCAACCACAATTTCAAAAGGTTCATGATGAAATGTTACCCACCTTCAGAGAGAGCTGATGGGCTCAGTATACAAATTAAAGCTCTTTTAAAATCTTTCTTTTTTTGAAACATAGCTATTGTGGAAATTTGTTTTGCATGACTACACATATTTGTAATGGGTTTTGTATTTTCTTGCCTTCCCTATGGATGAGGAAGGGGACGGCAGGAGGGAGATACTTCAAAGAGGGAAGGGAGGAATTAACTTGAATTTTTAAAATTGGGCTTCAAGTCTACACTGGGTCAATATTGAGTGGGAACACATTTAGTGAAGACTTCTCAAGGATATGGAGTCTTCTCCCTAGAGTAAAAAAGACCTTAGGCCCAGGTTTCCATTCCTCCAGAGTCAGGTGATTTCCATATAAGGC
This sequence comes from Notamacropus eugenii, assembly GCF_028372415.1. Lineage (NCBI taxonomy): Eukaryota > Metazoa > Chordata > Mammalia > Diprotodontia > Macropodidae > Notamacropus > Notamacropus eugenii. Next base: position 336,233,136 of record NC_092874.1, on the reverse strand, counting down.
TATGTACTGCATTAGGATCAATGATTGGATATGACTCACTAACTCCTCAATACCTAATTTGCATACGTGCACGCAGTCTGCAGTCCTCGCATAGGTCCACCTGATTTGCATAAGGTCTCAATGCCCAATTAGCATGAGTCACCAATGATTCATTTGCATATGTTTTCAATGCCTAATTTGCATATGATGACGTGTATTTTCAGGGGCTTTGTAACGTCCAGGAGTGGGAAATTTAAACTGGGTTCCAAAAGGGACTGGTTAGATTTCGTGCCTAGAATGTAAGACCTTGCTTCTCAGCCAATGAGAATAACGTTAAGCGGCGGGAGGGGGGACTTCTGCGTCAGGTCCGTATAAGTTGCCATTCTTCTTCTGTAAGGCGCCTCACGGACTGCCTGCTTCTACGAAAGCCTAAAGCTGGATAAGGGAGATTTTCTGTTTTTACTTTGAGATGCCTCTGAGCAGCCAATCTGAGTAAGGTGGGGTTTGTGCTTCCCCCCACACAATGTGAAAGACCTTTAATTTCCTTTAATTCTTTTTTTAAGTTACTGAATTTGACACCCAGACTGATTGTGGCAAATCACAAAATTACAACTGATCACGGTTTTCTTTCTCATAGTATTAAGCCTTTACCCTCCGCTTTCTCATCATGTTTCAAATGTTTTGAGTGAATTGTGAAATGCAGTTTACTTTTTTCTCCATTCAATCTGTCTCTTTTGCAAAATGGGATAATATGCTTATGTTTCTCTAACTCAATGCATAATTTTGTTGCTGGGTGATCAGTGATAAAACTTTTCCATTTACTGGTTTGGATTCTCTTTTTGCTTCATTAAACATTTCTATCTGGGTTTCTTTGGAACCTGAATAGGACATTCTATTCTAATTCTTTGTAGCGGATTTTGATTCTAATTTAATCAGGAATTAAATTCTGCTCATTTACTCAGAAAAGACTACTAGAGTTTAGCAAATTAAAGGCTCCCTACCAAAAAATAATATTGCCTTCTTTTCAAAAAATATATTAGTTGCCCTTTCCCCCTTGGGTCATACCTCTTCTTCTCCAGGCAATTTTTAATAGTTGAAAAATAAACCTCCTTCTTCAAGTTAGAGACAAAAAGTTAAAAGGCTTCCTAAGTAACAGATAAGGCTTTAGCACTTTTTCCTTAGTTTTTAGATTTACTGGAAAGAAAAACTTAAACTGAAATTGCAGACAAATATAAAATACAACTTCTGCCAATATACCTCCACACAACCAAAAATCTATCGTATGTGCTCTTAATGCATAATAGTGTATCACTCTTTTGAAAAACTAACTTGATACATCAATTTAATTTGTCTTAAGAATCTGCACATTTCATTTCTCCAATGGATGAAATATAAATGCTGCCCTTTCATGAGGTGGAAGTATTTTTACAGATTCTTTTCTCTCCAGCTCTTTTTAAAGTTAGACATCCAGTTCTGTCCTGAACTACACAGTGGGGGATTTATCTTCAAAGCCCACAGACCTTGCAGGAGCCTGATTCCAGCTCAACCCAATCCAGGATTCTGGCATCACTTCTCAATGACTAAAGGAATTTCTTTGTCTTACAGGAACTGGATCTAAGCTTCACCCATGTAACAGGGAATCTGGTCTTATTCTTCTAGCCTTTATGGTTGCTCTACATTTTAAAATATCTTAGATTTCTTTGTCTAGACAATCTTACACTTGTCTACTATGGATCTAAATTAAGTAAAAGTCCACATAGACTAAAACAGTTTGGTGCCAACATAAATGAACAGAAAGAGAAACAAGCACAAATATCTCTTAGTGTGGCTGACAGACTTGGCCTTTCTCTTAAACAGATTCCATCAGCCCAAATGAGGAATCAGCAAGAGTAGACAGTTTCACATACACACACACAAATAATCCTAAAAGGGTTCAAAAGCATATTACCACAGTGCCCCATGCACTTCCTGCCTGATCTCCCCAAGTCTGCTGCCTGATTGCCAATGTCCAAGGCACCACTGCATCACACTAGGCTCCTGCCTGGTGAGGGGAGAAAGCATCGCTCCATTAAGTTTCTAGCCTGTTCTCCTGCTCTAATTTCTTGCTTCTCTGCCCAAACTTCTCAAGCCTGAAACAACTCCCCTCAGAATACTTTGAAAATGTCTCCAAATTTTTCACTGAACGATTAACAAACATCACCACCCCACCCCACCCATAATATCATTCCCATCCCAGGGATTACAGAGTCCCACAGGTCATCATCCAAACCTCATTCTTCATTCTACCCAATTGTTTATTGCCATTCTCCACAACCCAACCACTCACGAAGTTTCAACCAAAATATACTCACAATCTGTGCCCTATTCCAATAGGAAATACGTTTTTTTCCATCTAAAACCTTTATCTTTCCCATTCCTTCCATTTTTGGCTCTCACAGACTCAGCTCTCTCCTGATGAAATAGTCTCCTTGACTTCCTTTTCCAGTATTGGCTGCACTTTCATTTATTCTCCTAAGAAAAAGAAGTTGAAATACTTCTTGCTCCCCATTGTCTCTTTAGGGTTCTCTCTCTACTACCATCACTCACTAACCTGGCCTTCTTTGAGTGTCATGCAATCCACACCTATCACCCAATCAAAATCCTACAGACCTTCTAGACACTCCTCTTCCTTCCTCAATTAATTCAGTACCTGTCTCAGAATCTCTCTCCTCCCCAAATCCTGCCAGCATACTAGGGGACTTCAACATATATACTGATATTTCATCAAGCTTCTTAACCAGTCAGTTAATCAACTTACTTCCCATGACCTACTTCTCCACTCCACCTCAGCTACACATAAAGATTCATAGTCTTAATTTTGCCATCACCTTATAAATGCTTCATTTCCAAGTTCATTAATTCTAAAACTGCCTTATCTGATCACAATCTATTGGATTTCCACCTTGCCATCTAATACCAAAACCTGTTCTTTATCTACACCATGACCTTTAATCCTTCATACGGTCAGCTCTCTTCCAAGCCAGCACTCCTATAGTAGCCACACTCCTCTCCTTTCTCCACCTCATTGCCTTGGTGAACTAGTTCAACTCTATGTTATTCTCTTCTCCTGAGTCTGTTGCCTCCTTACATTATCAGGTGAGCCCTGTCAAGCCTCAGTCTTGGATCACTCACACCAACCACTGCATTCAGTACCACACATATGCTGCTGAATGAAGATGGAGAAAGAAATTATCCTGATTGGGTCTACTACAAACTTCTTACACAACTTCATCTAGGCCCTCACTGCTGCCAGGCAATCCTTTTTTACCAGCCTAATTTATTCACTATCTCATTCACCACACTGGCTCTTCCAAACCTTTTCATTCATCCTCAAACCTCCCATGGCTCACCAACGCCACCTACTCAGTTGAGAATCTTGCCTCATATTTTACTTAAAATATTTAGGCCACTCACTGAGAGTTCTCTCTTTTCCCCTCCATACCAAATATCACCCAGATGTCTTCTGCCACAATCTCTTTCTTCACCCCTGTCTCACATGAAGAAGCAGCACTTCTTGCCAAGGGTAACTCCCATCCCTCTACATGTACAAGTGATCCCATTCCATCCTTTCTCCTCTGTCAGACTGCTCCACAATATCATTCCCACTCTTTCAGTTATCTTCAATATTATCCCTGACCATCAGCTGCTTCCCTACTATCCACAAACATGCTCATGTCTCTTTTCATTCTCAAAAAACCCTTATCGAATCCTTCTATCCCACTGCTATCCCATATTTCTCCTCTCTTTTATGGCTAAATGCTTTGAGAAGGTAGTGTCCTATAAGTGCCTCTATTTCCTCTCCTCTCACACTCTTCTTAATTTTCTAGGTTCTGGTTCCCTTTCTCATTATTCAACCAAAACTACTTTCTCCAAAGAAACTTTGATCTCTCAATTGTCAACTTTTTTTCATAGTTCATCTTAAAATTTCAAATAAACTATTTATTTATTTTTAGTTTTCAACATTTATTTCCACAAGATTTTGAGTTCCAAATTTTCTCCCCATCTCTTCCCTTCCCCCACCCCAAGATGATACGTATCCTAATTACCCCTTCCCCCAGTCTGCCCTCCCTTTTATTATCCACCCCTCTAATCCCCTTCCCTTTACTTTCTTGAAAGGCAAGATAGATTTCTATACTCCATTGCCTGTATATCTTATTTCCCAGTTGCATATAAAAACACTTTTTTAATATTTGTTTTTTTAAAACTTTTGAGTTTCAAATTTTCCCCCTTCTTCCCTCCCAATACACCTTCATTGAGAAGGCAAGCAATTCAATATAGATTAATAATGAGTAGTTATGCAAAACACTTCCATAAGTGTTTTGAAAAACTAACTATATTTCCCTCCATCCTATTCCATCCCCCAATTATTATATTTTCTCCTTTGACCCAGTCCCTTTTCAAAAGAGTTTGCTTCTGACAATCCCCTCCCCCAATCTGCCCTCCCTTCTATCATCTCCCTTCTTATTCCCTTCTTCCCTACTTTCCTGTAGGGCAAGATACCCAACTGAGTGTGTATGTTATTCTCTCCTTAAGCCAAATCCAATGAGGGTAAGGTTCACTCATTCCTTTTCACCTCCCCCTTCTTCCCCTCCATTGTGAAACCTTTTGCTTGCCTCTTTTATGTGAGATAATTTACTGCATTCTGTCTTTCCCTTTCTCCTTCCAATACATTACTCTCTCATCTCTTACTTTTATTCTCTAGATATCATCACTTCATATTCAACTTATCTTGTGCTATTCATCCATCCATCTATCTATCCATCTATCTATCTATCTATCCATCTATCTATCCATCTATCTATCTATCCATCTATCTATCTATCCATCTATCTATCCATCCACCTATCCATCTATCTATCTTCTTCAAACACTCTAATACTGAGAGAGGTCTCATGAGTTACAGATACTCTTTCCATGTAGGAATGTAAACAGTTCAACTTTAATTAGTGCCTTATGATTTCTTTTTCATGTTTATCTTCCCATGTTTCTCTTAATTCTTGTGTTTGAAAGTCAAATTTTCTATTCAGCTCTGGTCTTTTCAGCAAGAATGCTTAAGTCCTCTATTTCACTGAATGTCTATTTTTTCCTCCGAAGGATTATACTCAGTTTTGCTGGGTAGGTGATTCTTGGTTTTAATCCTAGTTCCTCTGATATCTGGACTATCATATTTCAAATTCTTTGATCCCTTAATGTAGAAGTTGCTACATCTTGTGTTATTGTGTTATACATCTGACTGTATTTCCACAATACTTGAATTGTTTTTTTCTGGCTACTTGCACTATTTTCTCCTTAACTTGGGAACTGACTTGGGAATTTGGCTACAATACTCCTAGGAGTTTTCCTCTTAGGATCTCTTTCCAGAGGCAATCAGGGCATTCTTTCAATTTCTATTTTACCTTCTGGCTTTTTGGTTTCTTTTGCCGTTTGGGTTAATCTATTTTTAAAGGTGTTATTTTCTTCCGTTTTTATTTGGGTTGCCTTTAGTAAGATGTTGACTTGATTTTCATGATTTTCTGGCATCACTCTCATTTCTTTTCCCAGTTTTTCCTCTACTTCTCTTACTTGATTTTCAAAATCCTTTCTGAGCTCTTCCATGGCCTGCGACCAATTCATATTTTTCTTGGAGGCTTTTGATATAAGAGCTTTGTTGTCTTCTTCTGGTTGTACGTTTTGATCTTCTCTGTCACCAAAGTAAGATTCTATAGTCTGAGTTCTTTTATGATGCTTATTCATCTTCCCAGCCAAAGACTTGACTTTCTAATTCTTTGTCAAGGTAGGACTCTGCTTCCAGTGGGGGGGGTGGGTGTATTGTCCCAGGTGTCAGGGATTTTGTATCAATTGCTCCATCCCCCCCAGTCTGTTGGCCCAGAGCTCCAGAAGTAGCCTCTGTCACAGCTGCCGCCATGCTGCCACTACCCCCACCTCCACCAGCCAGACTGCGTGCTCCTCTTTCACCCAGCGCTCCTCTTTCATCCAGTTTCCAAAGAGTTTTCCCATTGACCTTTTCGGCATTTGTGGGTTGAGAAGTCAGTAAACTGCCACAGCTGTTAATAATTCAGTCCCCTGAGGCCTGCTCTGGCCTGTTAGTGCTGGTGCAGCCCAGGCTGTCAAATTTCCAGATTGTGCTGGTCTAGGGATTTGTTTCACTCTGTCATTCTGTGGGTTCTGTAACTGTAGAATTTGTTTAGAGTCATTTTTATGGGTATCTGGAGGGCTTTTGGGGGAGAGCTCAGGCAAGTCCCTGCTTTTACTCCACTATCTTGGCTCTGCCCTGCAGCTTATTATCTTAATTGGCAAATCTAATGGTCTGTTTTCAATCCTCATCCTTCTTAATCTCTCCACATAATTTAGTACTGCTGATCACCCTCTTCTCTTGGATACTCTCTTTTCTGTCTAAATTTTCAGGACACTGTCTTCTCTCCTTGGTGTCCTCCTCCTTATTAGTCTCCTTTGCTGGATCTTCATACAGGTCATGCTCACTAACCTGTGACTATACCACAGGGTGCTGTCCTCCACCATATTCTCTTTTCCCTCCACACTATTTCCTTGATGATGTCATCAGTTCCCATGGATTAAACTACCATCTCTATGTTTATGATTCTCAGATCTACTTATCCAGAACTAACTTCTATTGACCTCCACTTTGAAATCTCCAAATTACCAATCGGATATCTCAAACTATATGTCCTGCAGATATGTTAGGAGCTAGGTGGCAGGGCCTGGAGTCAGAAAGACCTGAGTTCAAATCCAGCCTCAGATACTTAGTAGCTGTATGACCCTGGGCAAGTCACTTAATTCTGTTTGCCTCAGTTTCCTCATCTGTAAAATGAGCCAGAGAAGAAAATGGCAAACCATTCCAGTATCTTGGCCAATAAAACTCCAAATGAGGTCACAAAGAGTCAGACATGAACAGGACATGTTAAACTCAAAATGTCAAAAAACTGAATTATCTTTCCCTTTCAATTGTCCCCTCTTCCAAAATTTGCTATGACTGTTAAGGGGATCACTATTTTCCCAGTCCCCCAGACTGACAGTTGAGGTGTCATACTCAACTCCTCACTCTCTCTAACCTTCCACATCCTGTTGACAAGGTTAGTTGATTTTACCTTTATAATCTCCCCAAAACACCCCCTTCTCTCCTCTGACACTGCTACCACCCTGGTGCAGAATCAAAACAATTTTTCCAAAACGTTACTCTACTCAATAAATTCCAGTGGCTCTCTATCACCTTCAGGATCAAACAGAATCTCCTCTGTTCAGTGATCAAAGCCACTCATAACCCAGTGTTTACTCTAACAGCTTCTGGGCTTCTTAGACCTTATTCCTGCCATATCATTCTTTCCTCTAGTGGCACTGACCTCAGTGCTGTTCCACAAACAAAGCATTCCTATTCCGTTGCCCCTCGCTAGGCACTTTCATTGACTGTCCCTAACATATGGACTGCTCTCCTTCCTTATCGCTATGTCCTGGTTTCCAAGCCCCAGCTAAAATCTCACTTCTCACAGGAAGCGTGTCCCAGTTTCTTACTTCTAGTGCCTTGTTGAATTTTTCCCTATCTATCCTATACATAGCTTATTTGCACGTAGTTGTTGATGCAACCTAACTGCATTAGACTGCAATCTCTGAAAAGGCAGGAACTGCACTTTGCCTTTCCTTGATTCCCTGGCCGTGACACTTGGCCTAGGAGATTCTTTTGCGCTTGTTCAGTCATTTCAGTTGTGTCCAACTCTTTGTGACCTCACTTTGGATTCTCTTGGCAAAGATACTGAAGTAGTTTGCCGTTTCCTTCTCTGGTTCATTTAACAGATGAAGAAACTGAAGCAAACACGGTTAAGTGATTTGCCCTGGATCACACAGTTAGTAAAAGTCTGAGGCCAAACTTAAACCCAGGAAAATAAGTCTTCCTGACTCCAGACCTGGCACTCTTACACATTGCACCACCTAGCTATGGTGCTTAATAAATATTGATTGACTTGACTGAAAAGGTCCCTCAACTCTATTTAGTTTGACTGTGGAAAGTTTTCAAACTGGGTGAGCCAAAGTCATGATGACTACCTATCAAGAGAATTGGAAATCCCAATCCAGAAGTACCATTTAACTGAGGAAGAAAAATTCTCTACTCTGCACTCTGAGCACAAATTTGTCAGAGATAAATATATTAATTAAGTATATTCTAAGTATCTCCACTTTGAAAAAGAGAAAATCCAAAGGGACAGGAATTCATCTTGTCTTTGCAAATATCTCTACCCAAACCATTTTCAAGTAACAATTTACAGGGTTCAAGTATCAATTCCAAATGGCAGGAGGAGAGACAAAGTCTAGAGATCAATTTTAATTCATCAAATCAGACAACAGTCACTTAACTTTTGGTATACTCTGAAGAATCATTTTTTAAAAATTATTTAATCTCTCTTTAATCAATCTTTCTAAGAATTTTCCTTTCCACCTGGTCAAAGGTGACCTTTGAGATACTTCTTTTAACTAAATTAATCAAAGACTTCTCCCTTTTCTTAGTCTAAACATGACCCTAAGGGAAGAGTCCTTTCTGGGCTGATCAGAACCTTCCCTCTAGAAAATGGTTAGACCTCTAATAAGAATAATTTTAAAATACTTCAGTGTAAGTCACTGGTTCTCAACTGATAACAAAAGAAAGATTAATAAGGGTTTCTTATTCAGATTAGACCAATAACTTCAGACTAAAGAACCATCCTAACCTTCTTTTGTAATATGTGACCTAAAGAAGGAATATGGTAGGGGCATTAAGGATGCTTCGATATCTCCATTCCTGGAGTACTTCAAGACCCTATTTATAGGCCAGTACTATAGCTGTACTGATATTCTGATCAAATTTTACTAGTTGGTTTTGCTCAGACCTGTACTGAAGTGTTATAGCAGAAGTCCATGGCTAAATCCTGATGCCACTCAAGTAGGTCTCTACCCAGATGACACAATAAAATTAATTCTTACCTAGAGCAAGTCCAAGGCTATCTTACCAGCAGAGTAGGTTCCCAGTTCTCATCATATTCCTTTTGCTGACAAAACAGATTTTCTAGGGTCATCAGCAACAGAAGTGGCCAAAGCATGGCAGCCACAGGCTGTCTAGCTCTTGTCTTAGGCTACCCAAAGAAGCTGGTCTCCTCTCGTACCATAATACCCATCCCCCACCTCTTAAAATATGTTCTACATCAGTTACAATAAATGTTTGGGATCAGGTCTGACAGGTTGGTCTAGTGGTTCGGGATCAGGATTATAAACCTGTAAACCATATAACATCTAACAAAAGAAGTTTACTTAACAAAAACATAGACTAGATATCCAACAAAGATTCCATATTGGTTTAGTGGGATGCATCTTCTCTTACTTCCATGTGGAAATATGATGACTTACCCAGCAGTGTGAAGTCTACCCAATCAATAATTAGGCTTCTCTGCCTTAGACAACCTGGAAGCTCTGGCAGCACAGGTTAGTTCCCAGACCAACTAAATCTTGAGGATTGTTTTCACTGACTTTTTAAGAAAAAGTTGCCATATGTGGAGGGCCTTTTTCACTTCATTAGTGGAAGATAGGTGGTTCATTAGGTAGAACACTGAGCCTGGAGTCAGGAAGATCTAAGTTCAAATCTAGCCTCAGATACTTATTAGCTGCGTGACTTTGGACAAGTCACATTTCTGCCAGTCTGTTTCTTCGGCTTTAAAATGTAGATAATAATAGCACCTATCTTCCAGAGCTGTTGTGAAAATAAAACAAGATAATATCTGTAAAGCATTGTGGCAAGCCTTCATGTGCTATATAAATGGTAGCTATTATTAGCTAGTAATAACAGTCATAGCAGCAGCAGTAGTAGTAACAGATATTGCTTCTACCATGGTTGATTTCACTAGTTACTCAAAGTGTTTGTAAAGGAAAAATAATTAAAACTGCTTGAGGTGAATATTAGGACACATTAAGTATTCTTTTAATGGGTCAATGGACTTTTTGAGGGGGATTATCTCCAAATTATGATGGAAGCTGAGGGGAAAATAATATCTATTAACCAAATATTTATACATGACTTTCTAAAAACTCTTCTTTGAGTAAAAAAAGTCAAGAAAATTTGACTTTAAAATTGATCAGATCAGGGTATAATTATTCATATTACAAAAGGATATCTTTTAATAAGAAGACCCAGACTTGAATCTTAGGTCTGTTACTATTTGAATAACCTCAAAAAGTCCAATTTCCCTTGTACTGTTTCCTCCTCTGGCAAATAAAGAGATCTATACGACCTCCAAGGCCCCTCCAGAGATATGGATATATATGTGTGTGTGTGTGTGTGTGTGTGTGTGTGCGCGCGCGCACACACACACACACATATATAGAAACAATATATGCGATTTCCTAAATGACAGGCCCCCAAGTACATTTAATTGTATAAGCCAGAAGACAGGAAAAAGCCACAGCACTAGTGCCCACTGCCAAATGAAGATCGATATGAACTGAGTATTATTTAAAAAAAACTTTATTGTTAGAAATGTTCATGATTATATTTTCCTACCCTTAACCAGACCTGGAGTTAGGATAAAAACATAAAGGCAAATTAATATTTCATACAGAACCTAACCTTAATTCAAATTTGTCTCATCTAGTCTCTATCCTCCACTTCTTTATATGGGAAGCATCACACAGCCACTTAGCAATCTCATCATGAGATATTAATGTTACTAAGGCATCATTTAAAATATAAAACCTATTTACATATGGATTATACTTGTAGCAATGAAATGAGAAAACCAAAAACGATGATTATCTTTCTATTATGTTTGGCTACGGATGCAGAGTTTCCTAAAGAAACTCAAGTCAATGCAAAAATATAAATTTCCTTAAAATGTACTGTTGATGTTTAAATTGCTTAAACAAACTGAGATTAAATAATATTTCAAGACTCATAAAAGTGAAGCACATTCCTTCCGTGTCCATCCAGACCGCAACAAAGACAATGCTTTTTGTTAAATGTTGGCAATATTCAACTTTTTAGGTCAAAGAATTCCTTAAATTTTTAATGAAACAGCAAAAAGGCAGGCTAACACTCAATCAATTATGCCTACTGGCTGGCATAAGAAGACTTCCCCTTCTTAAACTACATCTTAATTTAACAGTTTCCACTAAAGTGGCCTTCATCTTGCCTCAGGCAGATCAGATTTCTTTTCACAATGTCATCACCATAGTCAAAAAGGGTAATTTTTCAGCTTTACTGAAATTTCTGGTTCACTCCATCACAAAGCCTGGACTGTTAGTCCTGTAAAGCAATATTTAAAACTGTAATTTCTTAGCCCACCACAGCTACCACCATTAGTGGTCAACCGATCGCATCTATATTGAGTAGTTTCCTCCACTCTCCACCTAATTGAAATAGGATCTTCCAAACAACATGAATCAAGAAAAGAAAAGCATTCTAGAACTCCATTAGAATGGGAGCTCGAGAGTAAGGACATGAGTGATCACCACAGTGCCGGCACATGGTAAATGCTTAATAAATCCTTTTTCTTGTTGTTGATGATGATGATGATAATGACTAAGAGGAAGAAAAGGAGGAGGAGGGGGAGGAGGGAAGAGAGAAGAGGAAGAGAAGGAAAAGGGATATTAATCTACAGCATCTGAATTTTCAAATTCAAATTAAGTCATAAGAAATGTGGCATCAATTACATTTAACATCCAAAATATCAGCACATATTAGTACGGGCTAAATTCCATTTTAATAATTAGTTCTAAATAATGAGACTATTCCTTCCTCCCATGCTAAAAACCCAGGCTAACACTTTTGCTAAAATTCATTAGAAGGAAAAATTCTGTAACAGGATTTCTATCTTAAGTCCCCATCCATTTAACTAGCAATCTATTTAACAATTCCATTTTCCTGTTGAGATAATACATCTGGTATTATAATTCAAATACCCAAACAATGTTAACTAGAGGTTTAATTCAGTCAGGCAATCAGTCAACAAGCATTTATTAAGGTACTGAAAATACTGTGTTTAGTGCTGAGGATAGAGTGAACAGCAGAAAAAAAAAAAAAAAGGTCACTTACTATGTACAAAGGACAATATTTAGCACTGGGGGGATTTTATATATATATATATATATATATATATATATATATATATATATATATATATATATATACACATATATATATTTTAAATTTAAAAGGTAGCATCCTTCAAGATGTACATTCTAATGGAATGTGTAAAACATCAAGATGTATGTAAGATATATGGGAGGAAATCTAAGAGGGGAAGGTATTAGAAGCTGGAGGGATGAGGAGGCCTCTTGCCTGATAAATGCAGGATTTAAGCTGAGTCTTGATGGAGATAAGCATGAGGGGGTGAGGTAGAACTCATTCTAGAACTGACAGAAAAGATTAGTCTTCTGTCATTCTCCTAGTAATTGTAGAAGGTTTCCTAGGAGAGGTGAGTTTCTCTGGTTCATAAAGTTTCCAAGTCCTTATTATTACTTTTTAATCCTACAACTGTACACTAAAACTGTATACTGGAACTGACAGAAATCCATCATTAAAGTACAGAGGCAGGAAATGATGTGTCCTGTTGGAGAAAAAACAAACCTTTGTAACTGGATATTAAGAGGATGTGGAGGGAAGTGTAAAAAGACTAGAAAAGTAGGAAGGTGCCAAATTTTGAAGAGCTCTAATTGCCAAATGGATGACTTTGTATTTGATACTAGAGGTGACACTTTAGAAAAATCACCTTGGCAGCAAAATGAGGCAGCCATCATGCCCCCTGGCTGCCCAAGTATAAACTGGCATAAGAAATTGGAGCACCACTGGCAGGGGAGACTTGCATTACTAAATCAACTCCAAGGAGCACTGATATATATCCCCGTTGACCACCGCTATGCCTAAGTAAAATTTTTTTAATTGTTGACTGATCTACATGTATTGCATTTCATTCCAATACTGGACACACAAGTGACAGCCTGAGTCAAGTCCAGCCACCCACAACAAATTGTTGGCTTTTGCTCTACTGTCATTACTTAATTTCACTAGTCTACTTTATCCAGCCTCATTTAAAGCTATAATTGTAAGGCTGGTGTTTTCCTCTATTTCTTTTGTATTTTTTTGTCCCTGTTCTCTTTTAAGTCAGCATTTTGTCCCTCTATCAGTTTTGCTTATATCACGGTTTGCTCATCTCTGCTCCCACAGAGGCTCTCCTCTCCTCTTCCCATCCTCCCTGCCTACCCTGACCCAAGTTACTTGAATTTATTTAAGTTGTTGATTTCTCTTTTACTCATTTAGTTAAATATCTTTGGATGGCAAATGAGAAGGGCCAAAGAAGTGGAGAAATAGCACACCGTGTTAAATAGGACATTAATATCAACGTCAATGCTGGTGGCACAAGGAATAGAAAAATAGGGCTCCACAGAGTTCTGTCTTGGTGGAAAGATATTACATACAGGGACCCTGAGGCCAGGAGCAGAGGTGCTCAGATGGCACAGCTCAAAAGGCCCTTTGGCTCTAGTAGGGTCAATGAATGAAAAAGGACTTAGGCACATACTGGGAGCTAAGCAATAAAGATACATGAGTAAAAAGTGGACTAAACAACGTTATGTTTCAATATGGGTAAACAAAACACACACATAGGAGCGGTGTCCAGGGCAGGGACTACTTGATTAATAATATGGATGGTGACATGATTCAGAGGGTAGTCACTGATGGGCTTTTTTCCAAGAACAACAGTAGTATAGTAGAACTGATTTAATTATTGAGCACAGAGAGTGAGATGAAGAAGGGGAGAGATGCACTCTGGAAAGGATGTAAAGCATGGTCTAGTCTAATGGTATCTGGGGTAAGACGCAGTAGGTTAGTTGAATTTGAATTTATTTATTTGCCAACCATAACAACTTGGCTGCAATGCACTAGAATATTTTTAGAAGACTAGAAAGCCTCGGTGATGAGACTTTACTACTATCATGACTGTCCCCAAAGCCCCTGTCTCACAAGTAATGGTGCTGCCCAGGGCCCTATTAGAGATAAATTAGTCCTACCTCCTCATCCAACTTACGGGCAAGTTCTCTCCTCCATTGCTCACATGGCTGGGTAATAAGCAGTCAGTCTTCATGGGTATAGGCCAAGGCTGCCTTTCTATCCTGCTTTGTTCCCTCCCTTATCTTCCTTCTATCAGCTACCGTGTCTAATTGTACAGCAGAAAACTGTGGAAGTCCTAAATCAAGCTTCTTCACAAGGCTCCTTAGTTTCTTATGCCCCATGAGGTCTGGCCCTCACTGTGCCCAACTTTCCTTATTCTTCAGATTTTTCATCCTCCCCAAATAAAGACTTTCCATCTTCATTTCTAACGTGTAGTTTCAGAGTCTAGTCTAGACTCACTGAGGATACAAAGGCAAAAACATGGCCTCTGCTCTCAAGGAGCTTATGTTTTTATGGAGGAGGCAAATTAGAAGGCTTTTGCAATAGTCTAGCTCATGCAATTTGTTCTTTGACCCCATTAACTGTTCAGGATTTCATGGATTCTCCATTTAAGTCTTATCAATTTTTATTCTCCCTGTATTGATTACTATTATAATCCCATAAAGGATGTATTTAGTATTTCTGTTTTTTGACATTTATTTTTAATTTCTCCATGCCTTAGTATGTGGTCTATTTTTATAAAGGTGTTCTGTGACATTTAGGAATAGGTATATCTTTAATGTTCCCCTTGAAAAGATACAATTTTTTTTTTAAATTATGCAAGTTTATTCAGTTCTATAGTTCTCTTTTGTTTATCTTTATCAGATTTGTCCAGTTATGAATGAAGTAGAGGGGTTTTGGCTAGGCCTGGGGCTATCTATCATGGCAGAGAACAGGAAGAAGAGCCAGTCTACAGTTCTGCGACAGTCAGGAGAGGAAGCAAAAGATAATATCTTTGGACAGAATGACAATAATGAGGCAATATGGCAGAAGATGGGGAATGCAGTCAAACCTGTCCTTAGAGGATAATTTCTAGCTCTAAGTACTTTCTTCCACCAAAGAGAGAAAGAATGCAATAAATTGAGCATGCAACTTCAAAAAAAAAAACCCAACTTAGAAAACCAACAAAATTTAAAACCAAAACTGAAATTCTGAAAGCAAGAAACTATTGAAGTTAATATGTTAAGACGTTGAACTAATAAGTAAAACTCAGGGCTTTTTTTGCTGGGGACAATAAAATCAGGTATTAGCTAATGTGATTTTCTTTAAAGAGGAAAACCAAATTACCATGATCAGAAAGGAAAAAGGAGAATTCACAACAAATGAAAAAGCAATAAAGGATATTGTGAGAAACGATTTTGCCCATATGTCAATGAAGCTGACAATGTGAATGAAATGGTTAAGTATTTACAAAAATAAAAACTATTCAGATTAACAGAATAAGAAATAGATCATCTGAAAACTCCAATCCCAGAAAAGGCAAATGAACAAGTTATAAATGAACTCCCAAAGAAATAACCTTGGGACCAAAAGCATTTACAAGCTAATTCTATTAAACATTCAAAAAATAATTAATTCCAAAATTGTATAAACTGCTTGGAAAAATGGGAACAGAAGGGACCCTACCAAAAGTCCCTCCATGATGCAAATATAATCATGATACCTATACCAGGAAGAGACATAATAGACCAATATCTCTAATAAATATCAATGTAAAAATTTAAAATATCAGCAAAGAGACTACAGTATATCAAAAAGATGACACCCCACACTCAGTTTGGGGTTATACCAAGAATGATGTTCAACAGTAGGAAAACTATAAACATGTGAGAATACCCTAATAACAAGATTTACTTTATCTACTTTGATGCAACCATTCATATACCACTACCCCACACTTCCACTTTCTTATCCTTTTCCCATTTTATTTAAATTTATTTTTTCTATCTAGTCATCTATTTCTTCTTTTTTGTCTCTTCTCTTTCTCTCAATTAATAGGTTACTTAAAAACCTTCTGTCCTCTACATCTTGCCTGAGTTATTTTTCCACTTTCATTTTACTGTGCTTTTTTTCTAAGAAGTTTTTCTCTGTTTCCTTCCCTTTTATTAAATCTCTTTTCTTCCACTCTGTTCTGAAGTGTATATTTGCTGATTCATGAGGCATAATCTTATTTATTTCTTCTTTATTCTGTGTTTCTGGTGGGTTAAAGCTTCTGAAGTACAAAGTCTGAGTTTACTCTTAGTCATTTTCTATCATTTAGAGATCCTGCCCCATCATTTATTTTTTTCTGTAACGCTTGACAAAAACAGTACTAGATGGTATTATCCTGTGTCCCAAATCATGAGGACTAAATCTATCACTTGCCCTACCAATGATCACTGATGTTCCCAATAACAGTGCCATCTCAATGTTGGATCCATGTTCTCCTTATCTGCCATTATGAGGACAACTGCCAAAGGAGCTCAAACATTCCTGTTTCTGGCCCAGGACATTGCCCCAAAAAGCACCAACTGTCCCCGGATTAAACCATCCATGAAGGTCCATATCCCATTATAATCACATATTTCTTCCCCAGTGGCATTCCTCTTCAGTGGGACCCCATCATTCCTTTTGGATTGAGATACATACTCCCATTCAGTCTCTTCACAGATTCCTTCTAACATCTCTCCCATTCTCCCAGTCTCCTTCTTGCCAATCCTTCATCCCTATACTTGAGACAGACTTGGAAGAGATGGAGCCCCCATTATCCTCCACCTCCACCTCTTCTGTTCCCAAGGTATGCTTCTTCCTACTCCATAACTGCATCACACAAAGCATCCCTGAGGCATCTGGGAAGGTGGGGAAAGGGGGTGGTTTGGAAGAGTAACTCCTAAATGTTTTAGTTTTTCTTTACTAATTTCTCTTCTCTGGTTTCTTTAAATTCTACATCTCTACACCTGGAGTTTAAATCTAGCCTCAGGCACTAGCTGTGTGACCCTGGGCAAGTTACGTAACTTCCTTTGGCCTCCATTTCCTCAACTAAAAAAGAGAGATAATAACAGCACTTACTTTACAAAGTTGTGAAGAGGATCAAGTAAGTTATTTGTAAAGTACATAGTAGGCCCCACAGAAATGCTGATTCCCTTCTCTCCCCTCAGGAGTTTTTTTAATCCCTTTGTTCCTTTATTAAGTCAGTCTCCACTAAAGAAAAAAAAAAACCACCTCTAAACAAGAGGTGATTTATTTCATTACATATTCTTACATGGTAACTATACTCATTTACCTTTTTCTCATTTCTATTATTTGGATAATTTCAATTCAAATATTCCACTCATATGTAATGTTGTTTGGGAAAGGGAGCAAGAAAACCTCAAATGATTTTCTTTTGTTGAACATTTATTTTTCATGATAAGATTCAGGTTTGTAAGGTTCGGAGTTGCAACTTGAGTTCCTTTCCATTTTTCAGTGACTTCTTGTGGGTATGGGAAAATCTTGTCATGCACCTTTTCTTTAAATTTGAAAGTTTCTCCTTGTCACTTACAGAATTTGTTTTTTCAATGAAATTGAAACTCTGAAACTTGTGTTTCGGAGTTTGAAATATAAGGTTTATTCCTAGAGGTAATTTGTTGGATTCTCTCAATTGGCATTTTCTTTCTTGTTCTCAGAAGTTTTGGGAAATTTCTTTCTATTATTTTCTGAATTATAGTTTTTAGGTGCTTTGATTTGTCATATTCTTCTGGAAGACCTATAATCCTTAAGCTTTTTTTGCACATTCTATCTTTTATGACAACTGCTTTGTTTTATTTAAATTTCATGTATTCTACTACTGTTGTCTTTTGCTTTTCTACTGCCAGATTTTCCTCCACTTCTATCTTTTTGAGTTCCTTATTTTACTAAGATCTCTTGCTTCTTTAGAGAAAGTCTCCATCATTGACTTAGGTTTTTTTCCTAACATAATTAAGTTGTTAAGTACTTATCTAAAAGTTCTAACATATATTTAATTTCTCTTTTGAATTATTCTTAAGTTTCTTCTTGTTCCAAGTTCTCTTAAGAGGCCACAGGATTCTGTATTTTATCAGACATTGGTTCAATTTCTTTTGTTTTATATTTATTAAGAGAGTTTTGTACAAGCCACAACAAATGCCAAAGCATATCAAATAGTTCTGATAGGGTGCTTGGGTATATGTGCTTAGGCCCCAATTCTGAAATCACATTTCTCTTTAAAACCCACATTTCTCCCTCGCCTCAAAACACTATTCCAGGCAGTTTCCCCCCAGCCTAAGGACACAGTCTGCCCCAGCCACAACTGTTATCTCCCTTCCTGCTACAGCAGCCAGCTGTACCTATAGAACTTAATAATCTGAACCAAATGCATATTGACTGATCTGGCTGTGCACTGGGTCTTAAAGACATTTACTACTCACTGACTAATCATATGTATCCTTGACTTAGACATATGTATACTCCCTTACATTTATCTTGTCTAACAAGGCAATGACGAGAGCAACCTGGTATTTCTGAGCCAGCCTTGACTGCTGGGTGACTCGGTGATGTTTCAGGCCTAAAACCACGCCTCCAGGTAGCCCTCCTTGGGCTATTTCCTGATGAATTTTGGGTAAAATACCTGTGCAGTAGATACCAAAAGTGCATGTTCCCTTAAGAACTGACCACTCCTTAACCACTCCCTAAATCCACCCCAAAACACCTAGTTAGCATATTTGGCACATATTTCCTATAGAATATCCTATATAAACTTTCCCTGTACCCCTCTAAGGTTGCAGGTTCCCTAAGAACTCTTGCCCACTGAAAAGCATAATAAACCTTTACCTTGACCTCAACAATGCGTGAGTCCATGAATTCTTCTCCAGGAGACCAGCCCCTGGTACTCCACTCTTCAAGCCCTCATCAGTTCCTCAAAAACTTACCAACTGTTAATGATCGTATGAATATTCCAAATCAACAGTAATAAGAGAAATGCATATTAAAACAACACTGAGGTTTCATCTCCCACCTAGCAAATTTCTGTCTAGGCTTATCCCCCTTTTTCTGTTCTCCCCTGAAATTTTTTTTCAATCTGAATTCTCTGTCATTTGCTTCACTAATGGGTACCACCATTGAGGCTAGGTTACCAAACTGCTTCAACCTCCTGGGAGTTTATAGGGTTTGTTAGCCTGTATTCCTGGCCTAAAAATCCCAGTACTGGGGGAGGGGAAGGGGGTAAGGAGGAGAAGAGGGTTAAGGACTAGCCCTAGCTAGGTTTCAGCTCCCTTTCTTTAAGACATAGAGTAGGCAGGCATGTTGGCCCTCTGCCCCAATTTCTCCCTTGACTCTCTCCTCTTTCTCTGGTTGGAGAAATAAGCATAAGCTGCTTTTCTTGGGGTAGAGAGAGGGACTGGAGAGTCTTGTAGGCAAACTCTATAGTTTTGGAGGTTCATAATCTAGAGGAAAACCTCAATCAGAAGGAAGTATGTTTTCATCCTACTGTCCGTTTCATACTTAGTTACATGTGGCTGGGAAATGAGGGAATAGGGTAGGTGGGTTTGACAGTGTCTCTGCAACAGGAATTGAAGAGAATCTCAAGATGGGCCCCCTGAACAAACCTTCAAAGAAACTTCGGTCTTGGATACATACAGCAAGAAAGGGGAGAGAACTGTTGTGTGAGCACTTTAACGACTATGGGAGTTAATTCATAATGATGTCACCTTATCAAGGTTCTGTGCCTGTTGGATTCAACTGTTAAGGGCCCTACATTTCATACATAAATCCTTTTTTTGGAAGGATTAGACAGAGTTAAAAGGGTCCTGAGAAAGAGATCAATTTTCATCTTCCTTATCACATGATCTCAACTCCCCTTCCACATTTTCAATTGTACACGTTGTAAAACTATGCAAAATTAAGCACACAAAAATTAATGCTATAGTTACAATAATATTATAATTATAATAAACAATTAACAGTTTAAGTCAGAGGTATCAAACACTTTGCAGCTTATGGAGAACTAGATTAAAATGTAATTTGAAAATACTTAATAAAATAAATAAAAACACAAGAGAACATAATGTTAATATGTGGTTTTATAAGTTAATTAATATTTCCACCATACTCCCTTTATGAATCCCAATGACGACAGGGTTCAGGGAGCATATTATCATATCAGATGTAAGTAGTTCATCCTAGTTTAGTCCCTTATTATTGTTCATTCACGTTTACCTTTTTATGTTTCTCTTAAAGGGCATATTTGAACTTACCAATTTCTGTATAGTTCTAGACTTTTCATTGTAATACTTGGGAGGGGAAGAAGGAATGTTTGAAAATTTCTCTATTTCATTAGAGAGCCATTTTCCCCCTGTAGGATTACATTCAGTTTTGCAGGGTTAGTTATTCTTGGCTGTAATTCTATATTCTTTGCCTCCTGGAATATCATATTCCAAGTTCTCTGCTCCTTTATTCATTCTGACTGTGGCTTCTTGACACTTTAATTCTTTCTGATTGCTTGCAGTATTTCTCCTTTGACCTCAAAGTTCTAGGTTTTGGCTACAATATTTCTATGAGTCTTCATTTGGGGGTTTCTTTCTGGAGGTGGCCAGTAGATTTTTTTTTCTATTTCTACTTTGTCCTCTGCTTCTAAGAGATCTAGTCAATTCTATGATTACTTGAAATATAGTATCTACAAGTCTTGTTTTGGTCAAGGCATTTACATAGCCTGATGACCCTTACATTTTTTTTCTCCTCAATCTGTCAGTAGTTTTTGCTGTAATATATCTTACATTTTCCTCTCTTTTTTCAGTCTTCTGACTCCTTTGATTTTTCTTGTCTCATGGAGTCACTGGCTTCTCTTTGTTTCATCCTAATTTTCATGGAAATTATTGCTTGGTATGTCAAGCTGTTACTTCCCTTTCCAGTTCTTTCCCCAAAACTCCCATTTTTCTTCCAATATTTTCCTTAGCACTCTCATTTCATTGACAAAAACCTTTTCTAACTCTTGTTTCATGTTTTCTAGGAGTCCTAGTTGAATTTGTGCTCAATCTAGGCTTTCCTTTGAGACTTGGCTTGCAAATGTTTTAGAGTCATTCTCTTCTGGGTTCTTGAGCTTTTTTGCCACCAACAATAACTTTTTGTAATGGGACTCTTTTTTGTTTGCTAACTCTTCTAGCCCACTTCCTGACCTTACACTTGATACAATAGGGTCAAACTCTGAACACTTTTGGAGAGAAAGTCTAAGCTGGTCATGCTGCTACTCTCTTGGGGCTTTGTGTTTTTCCAAGATCTCAGGAACAACTCAGACTGGGGACTTGCAAGTTTTCAGGGCTCCCAAAGTCCCAAAGATCTAGGACAAAATCTGATTTATGCCTACCTGTTCTAAGTTCTGCCAATTCCTGACTTGAGTCTGAACGACAGTAGATTGGGGCTGGACTCAGACACTACCACCATCAAGAAAGCTCTAGTTCAGAGTGATAAAACTGCAGGCTCCCTTTTGGTCTAATAGTCCTATCCTGGTTGTTCCTCTGCAGGCTTCAGCCTGGGCTAGATGCTAGAAATGAGACCCCTCTGTGAGCCTGGGATCTGAGCTCCTTTACTACTGCTTGCTTCTGATGTCGTTCTTTTCTCAGTAGGTCTAAGACATGAGACTTATAGGAGGAAGGGGGACACTTTGAAGGGTCCCCTCCTCAGTCCACTCTGGATCCATGACCCAGAACTAGACTGGCAACAAACCTGCCAGTTGGCACCTGTCCCCAGTGTGGTGCCCCAGGGGTCTGGAGATGCCCTAATGTGGGTCTGGGATATCCACTTGCTCTGGTACACAACTTCTCCCTGAACTAGAATGTTCCATGTTAGAAACGCTCCTGGTCAGATCCCATCCTCAGGGTCTTTGATTCCCTAAGCTGACCAGGGCTGCAAAAATGACTCACTACAACTTTCTCTTAGATTTAGATTCCATCTAATGCATTTTCTAGATCTGTTTGTAGGAGTTTAGATGGGACTTCACTACAATGCTTCCTATTACTCCTCCACACGAAAATTAAGTTTAGTTAGACATTAAAAATAGCACTTATGAGATCCAACAAATATTCACCTTATTTTATTTTTAATTTTCATGGCTGCACATCCTAATGAAATTATCCATGGCAAACAATATAAGCCATCTTACCATACTTCTGCATTAATTATGAGAAAAGCACACAAGCGCCCTTGAAATACGTACTATGAGGAAACTTGGTTCAACAAACCCCTGATGAGTGAATGAAAAAGTATTTAATAAGCACTTATTATTTGCCCAGGCACTGGTGATATAAATGAGAGCGAGAGAGAGAGAGAAAGAGAGAGAGTGTTTGCTACCAAGGAACTCAATCTAATTGGAGTAAAAAGCACAGAAGAGAAAGTTCAGCTAGAGGGCAGATGAAAAGGCCCAAGATTTCTAATAATGCAGGGATGATAGAGAAGGAAAAATCCAGTCATCCACAGAATACATCAGGAAGTTGAATGACAGTGCCCAAAGCTCTGGAAGGCATAGCAACAGAGAAGGTGGTATGTCCTGCAAGACTTTATGTTCCCCCTAAGACACAAAGTAGGGAGAGATACGTGCTAAACATGTTTGCCTTTTTCATGGGGAAGATTCAACCCACAGTTCAAATGAAAGAGAAGTTCCCTATATCTGGTAAAGTCCTCCAATTGATCCTGTTTGCAGATGACACTATACTGACTACATCGAGTGCTGAAATATTAAAAAAATCTCAAAATTACTTGAGTGAAATTCAGTTTTTATCAGCATTTATTAAGTGCCTACTCTAAATAAGGTAGTGGAGTTAAGGCTAACACATAACACAGGAAAAAACAAATAAATGAAGCATGCCTTTTGTTCAGACTAGGAAATGAAGTTAGAAATAGCCCAATACATATACTTTTGACAGCTACAGTGGATGAACAATGAGCAGAGTTCAAATGAATTGGGAGAAAAATATAGTATGCCAGGTTGCACTTGGGAACATGCTCAGTGCTTTCAACAAATGTTTCTCCTTGAAACAAAAATCTATTTATATTCTAGTGATGTTATATAGTAACATGGTTGTGAGAACCATAGGATAACAGTATCTCCAAAGAATCAAAAGTGCCAAAGGGCAAAAAAGAGAAATACATGGCAGGCACAAATAAGCTGTAATACATTACCAATAATGAACTGCACAGAAGTAACATAAACCAAGAAAAGGAAGTGACATAGATGGACAACCTGATTGCTTCACTGGTAAGAGTCAAAATGTTAAGCACTCCAGAGGAGAGTTAGCATCACAAGCCAGGACAATCTAAGTTCAAATCTCACCTCTGACACTTGCTGGCTGAGTGGTCATGAACAAGGCACTTAAACATTTAAAAAAAAAGTTCCAGATTCCTCATCTATAAAATAACAGTAAGAAAAACTACCATTTAAGTAATGCTTTTAGGTTTGCAAAGCATTTTACATGTATAATCTCACTTGATTCCAGGGAAAATGATACCTGTAATAACTTACCTCAACCCTGTGAGGTCACAATGAGGTTTAAATAAGAATGCATGTAAAGTGTTCTACAAACCTTAGAAGTTTTATAGATATAGATATATATGTAACATGTACATATGTACAGTTATACACATTATATACCTATATGTCATATAGATATATAATTATGTTTGTTATATATAAAGTGTAAACACACACAAATCAGTTGTTGTAGACTATTATAAGTTTACTATGGACGATACACAGAATGACATGGAGAAAAATAATATCCACAGACACAGCATGGGTGAGTTGCGATCCATAGTGTTAGAAGGCGTGCTACAAAGAAAAGATCACGTAATGCCTGAGAAGTATAATGTTCCCTCTGTATACTTTTAAAGGAACTAATTCACAGAACTCTAACTACTCTCTCTGTTTTTATCTCCTAATAGCCACTGGTAAAAGAACTTCAAAAATAATAGATACTGCTTCCTGGGGTTAAAAATTTATCCATTACTCTTTATTATTGATATGTTTGCAATTTTAAAAAGTTTAACACTGGCAATTGAATATAACTTGATTCATTCTTTAATAATCATGAAAATAATTTTAAAATGTGAGAAAAACAGCAATATACAAAGACAAACCTTAAAATCAAAACATTCTATATTTCTAGTAGAGATTACACATTGTTTTACAGTCACCCAGATATAACTTATAAAATGCATGTGTGGGAACTACATTTCACAAATTAAAGATATTTTGTGTTTCTATTTTCTCCTAATCTCTCCTATGATTTTTTTTTTTGGTCTACCATGCCTGCAAGAGTGACAGAAATATAGTTTACACCCTAAATGCACACATTTTCAAAATGACTCACCAAGGGATAAAGTCCATGACTCATTGGTTAAGCGATTATAAAGCATGTTTTGTCACAAAAGTATAAAAAACATTTTTTTTAAAATGCAGGATCCTTCTATAGTTCAACTATCACCAGACAAATATCAAAGCTCCTGAAAACTATTCATTTTGTCAGAGACGCCTAGGCAAAGGAAAATATTTTTGAATAGCTGCTATTTCTGCAGTGGTAGCAAAATCCCTCAGTCTCTAAAGCATAAGGAGATTTATCCGGTGCAAATTCTTTCAAATGTGCAATCCCTGGCTCTTTATGCAAGACACTAACTTGCAGCCTAAGCCAAGGCTCTTGATGCCTCAGCATGTGATGTCAGCTGACAGGAAGCACTAATGTAGCACAGCATCAGAAATCTCTTCTGTTAAAGCCCCTGACAAAGTTCACCAAGCAGAGGAGAGAGGAGTGTGATGTGTACACTGTGCATTACAGAAAAATTTGGAGTTTGAAAAGTTAAGTGGCTGGCCTTTAGTTGGTTATACTTAGCCAGTGCTAAACCACAATAGTGCAATTTTGGTTTGTGCATTCTGATAAGGAAGCAAACAATGCCCGGTGTTCCCTACTAGTTTAACAAAGTGTTTGAATGAAACTGAATATGCAGAACCCTTCGTCTCAACTTCCACACAAAGGTCAGTGATTTCTTCACTTACTCATCACTTTCACTAAAAATAACAGGAACTGAGATCACAGCACTTTCGCAGTTCTATTCTCAGCCCAGCAGACAGATGTTCAACACCTTATTTAGGATCATAGGATTTGAAAGCTGGAAAGACCTTTAGAGGTCATTACTCCAACCCCCTCATTTTTATAATTACTTATTTTTTAACAGGTGAAACTAGAAGTCATGAGAGGGGATGTGATTCAAGCAAGATCACACACAGCCAGGATTCTGGAGTCTTTTGACTCCATAGCCAATACTGCCACCAATACACTACTCATCCTCCTTAATTAAAATAAGACAATATTGAATCTTGAGCAAACCCATTGAGAAAAATCTGTCTACACTGTTATGATATTAAGTTATACTGTGACAGACAAAAAATCCAAGTCTTTTTAATCATATTTTTTCAATAGATTCTACCTCCAGCACAAAAGCTGTCTGACTTTAGACAAAATACTTCATCTCTTTTTACCTGACTTCTCAGCTAACAAACATAACATTTTGGCCCCCCATCTATCTCCCAGAGATGTCATGAGGATAAAATGAAATCAGGCTAAAATAAGATCTCATTGCTACTAAAACATAATTATTCTTGCCTGGTTTAAATTAATACAGACACTCCTTTACGTAAGCAAAACTTACAGTACATTATGCCCCTTCCCCTGAGCATCGTTCCACCTTGGGGTATCTCATAGCCCTACCACAGTCCTCTATTCCTGTGTCTACCCCTCATACTTCATCACCACCCACCACACCGTTACCCTCACAGCATGAGTTTTCCTACTTCCCTCTCCCTCAAACCTGCTTTGAACTACAGGAGAAGGCATAGTAGGAATCAAGGAAAGTCCCTCTTCTTCCTGCACCTAGGAATAAGGAGAAAATGCTCTTTGATGATCATGATGACGATAATGTCATTCATATATTTCTTTAAAGTTTACAAAATATTTTACGTACATTATACATTAATCTCCTTGGCCCTCTGAAACAACCTTGTTAAGTACTTTAGATGTTATACTCCCTATTTTACAGATGAGAAAATTGAAGGCCAAAGATGGTTCATAACTTACCTACAGTAAGAAATAATGTCAAACATGAAATTCAAATCCACGTCTTCTAAACTCACAGTCCTAAATACTATCCCTTACATTACATACCTCTGGGGTTATAATTCTTTCCCAATAGAAAAAAAAAGTAAAAATAGTAGTTGAGATCTATAGTACTATAATGCCCTATAATTTAATTATACTATGGATTTAAAAAGCTTTTATGAGTTACACTTAAATCCATAATAAGAACTATTAATAAATATGATCATATCTATCTGGAGGCATCTAGTGGTCCATCTTTAGCTCTATTCTGTTTAACACTTGTATCCACTGGGGCAAAAACATATCAAACTATCAATTAAGGCCATGTAAGAGGTTTTATAGAAGCAGAGCTCTCCCAAAATACCCCAGCAACTCTAGCTTTAAGGGCAGAAGAAGTTTGGGGACCCTCAGAGAAGAATCTTTGCAGGGTAGGTGGAAGCCTGTAATGGGGATATAAACAGGTCAGAGTGCAGCCTGACACAGGACCAAAATCCAGCATCTTTAAAGTCTTTTGGGTGCTTTTCTCATATAATTAGCAAACAGAAATATGGTCAGATATCCAATAATCTCTGCCACAGTTGTGCACAGAACATTTCATTACAGTTTGCAGCCATGAATTTTGTATTTTACTTTAAGGTGAATATTTGTTGAATCTTATAAAGGCCACCCCTGAGCAGGATCACTCAGAGGGAGATATAAGCCATCAAGGGCTCTAATTATCAAGGAGAAAAAGAAGGCAGAGTATAGTCATGGCCTATTGAAGCAGCATCAGGTACAGAACCAGAGCCAGAGAAATGGGATGGAGCAGTTCACACTTCAAATCACTCAGAGCCACAGCAGGAAAGAAAGGTGTTTACCTTGTTACAGCTGCCAGCCAGACAATAGGAGTCATGAAACCAGCCTATCTCCTATTTCTGACTAGGGTCTATCAGACCCACCCAGGGGATGGAACCAACCCCCAATTCAAAACTGTGAAAGGAAAAAGGGATAGCAGAGCCAACGCTAGCAAAGAGATACACTGGGTCACCAGGAGAGGAGTCAGAACTAGGGACTGGAACAGAGAGCATGGTCTAGTACCAGAGAAGAGGACCATTCAAGAATACAAGAGGCAGAGCTTGGCCCTTGAAAAAAGCCCCAGTCCTGAAACTAAAACTGGAGAGATAAATACTCTGGGCTGAGAAACCCAAGATATTAATCCAGAATAAGTAATTCCACAAATAAAAATGGAGCCTGAGGGAGGGGTGGAGAGAGAGAGGGAGAAATGGTTGACCACATAGAGTCTAAGAGTGGAAGAAATGCCATGAGAGATTAAAAATGAAATGACAGTTCTTGAGGGGGAAAAAGTGAAAGAAAATAACTTAGAAGACAGAAAATCTTACCCAAGTAGTAGACTCCTCAAAAAATAAAATGGAGCAAAGAAAATTCATTATATCATGAGAAAAATAAGAACCTCATTCTTTTCCTAACAAAAAAAGGGTCAAACATATATACAAACACATATTCTTCATGAGTTCAAATCCAGCCTCAGACACTTACTAGCTGTGTGATGCTGGGTAAGTCACTTAACCCTGTTTGCCTCAATTTCCTCATCTGGAAAATGAACTGGAGAAGGAAGTGGCAAACCACTCCACTTTGCCATGAAAACCCCAAACAGGGTCACAAAGAGTCAGACACAAAAAACTGATTAAAAACAACAAAAAAAAGTTCTTAATCTAGAGACCATGAACTTGTTGGTTTTTTTAAAAATATTTTTATAACTAGCTCAACACAACTAAGTTCCTTTGTAAGTCTACGTATTTTATTTTATGCATTTAAAAACATCGGGAGAAGGGGTCCACAGGCTTTACCAAATTGCCAACTGCTGCCAGAAAAATTGGTAAGCAAAATGGAAGCAATTAGATTTAGACCAATGCCTCACACAGGACCTAGATATAAAAGGTCACAGCATAAACAATTTAGAGAAATACAGGGGGAAATCACCTATCAGATTTACGGATAAGTGATAAGCTCATGACCAAACAAGACATAGAGAGGATCATAGAAGATAAAATGTACAATTTTGATTACACACAATTAAAAAGATTTCGCACAAACGAATCTAATAAAGCTGAGATTAAAAGGAAAACTGGGAGGAAAATGGTGTAAGTTTCTCTGATAAAGATCTTCACTTCTAAGATACATAAAGAACTGATTCAAAATTAAAAGAAAAGGTACTTCTTCAACTGATAAATGAATGAGTTCTCAGGTGAAGAAACCCAGGCTATCTATAATCATATTTTTAAAAATTATTATGTCAAAGATCTGGAAAGAAAGGGATTGTGTATCATTTGGAGAATAGCTAAAGAAAGGATGATATGTAATAGATTCAGAGAAACCTGAGAGGATCTTTTATGAACTGGTGCAGAGCAAAATGTGCAGAATCAAGAAAACAATCTGTACATGACTACATCATAAAATAAAACAAGTCTGAAGGACTTAAGAACCATCAGTGCAATGACCACTAAGACTCCAGAAAACAGATGTCAAATTATGTTTCCCACCTGAGAGGTAAAGGACTGGCTAAAGCTGCAGGACAACAGACTTTTTCAGACACAGCCAATGTGTGGATTTGTTCTGTGGGACTTTATGACAAGTAAAGACTTTAATTTTGGAAAGGGGAAAGCAGTGAGAGGGTTACTTATAGCGATACTAAAAAATAAAAAAGAACAACAATAATTCATCTTAAAAATAAATATAACAGAAAGTGGTTCAGGAAGAAATTACCACATTAGAAATACACATATTTTTTAAAAGCTATACATAATGTTCATAGTTACAATCCTTTCTACTTTTGTATATAGAAATATTCGTGTACAGTAATGTCAAGATCATAATAAAAAAAGAATGTTTTAAAAATATATAATTATCAAAACAAAGTTGGGAGACTAGCTAGTACTTATTAAATGTTTAACCGATTAAAAGAATTACAAAGCAAAATTATTTCAGAATGGAAAGATATACCAAAAATAAACTTGTTTCTGACTTGTTTTAACATTTTGACATGTGTATTTCAACACAATTAGTTGCCTCTGTAAACCTATGTATTTTATTTTATACAATTAAAAATATTATTCTTTTATTCTGTCCATAGATTTCACCTAGCTGCCAAAGGGAATCATGACACAGAAAAGATTAAGAACCCCTGGTATAGTAGAAATGTATCTATATAGTAGAAATGTATCTATAGTAGAAATGTACCTGTATAATAGAAATGTGTCTGTGTAGTAGAGATGTATCTATATAGTAGAAATGTATCTATATAGTAGCTCACATCAAAACTGAGAGGTATCTATCAGCTGACAATCTCCATGAGTCACAAAGCAGTTAGAGAGCTGCCAAGAAATGCAACTTGCAACATCAAGCTACATTAGTCAAAAAAGCAAGACAAAATAGTTCCATTATCCTATTCATAGATGTATAAAGTCCCCACACAAAGTCCAACTTACTTCTCTAGTCTTATTTCATATTTTTCTCCTTCAAACATGGTAAATGCCATTCCAATCACATTAGCCTTTCCCCAAACTTCCTGTAGCACCTTTCCTAGCTCTGTGCAGGCCTAGAATGTCACAGAATCTCAGAGTGGAGAAGGATCTATGATACACTTTACTATAACCTGTACCTTAACATACACATCTACTACAACATCCCTGATAAATAATCATCTAATGTTTAAAGAACTGTACGGAGGAGGAAGCTATTGCCTTCCAAGGCAATCTATACTACTTTTGGACCACTAATTATTAATAAGTGTTTCTTTAAAGCAACTTAAAACCTTCCACCCTGCAACTCCTACTCATTTCTCTAGTGGAATTTCCTTCTGGAATCAAGCACAACAAATCTAATCTCTCTTGCACAGCCTCCTCTCCAGGCTAAATGCTGTTCAGTCATTTCAGTCTTGTCTGACTCTTCATGGAGTTTTCCTTGGCAAAGATACTGGAATGGTTTGCCATTTACTTCACCAGCTCATTTTATAACGAGAAAACTGAAGCAAACAGGGTTAAGTGACTTGCCCAGCATCATACAGCTAGTAAGGTCAGATTTGAACTCATGAACATGAGCTTTTCCGACTCCAGGCCCAGTACTCTATCCACTTTACTACCTAGCTGACCAGGAGAAATATATTAAGGTGCAAAGAGCAGTCCTATACTTCCCTCTTTGAAGATACAGAGCTCCACTTTGGAAACTGGTCTCTATTTCAGTTAATGCAAGGGGTAATGTTTTCCGAGGGTCAGTTCCCTGAATACCTCACTCCCTATCATTGTTTCTAGGCTGATAAAAGGCATTCTATTTCTAGAAATGCAGGTAAGTGCTAGGCTAATTAATGACAGAAAGTTGTCCTTATTCTAGAGGGGTTTATAAGCCCTGGGCTTTCTAAAAGGAATCTCTCCAAGGTCACTAGTGCATCTGTGTTTTCTTCATTCCTTTCATTTTTACCAGCATACCATAAGCAAAATGTGGTCCTTTTACTATGACAGCTTCGGTGCGTTAGCTATAAAAAAGACAGGAATCCAGATGAGATGGTCCACTTCCTTTTGAACAGAAGGCCCCAACATTAAAGTGAGAGAGCCATCTTTTTGGGGATTTCAAAGGAAAGCTGTCCATAGGATCCCAGGAATAAAACATATGGAATTTCTTCCTCTAACACATCAGTGAAAACCTTTACACCTGCTTGGTTCTATGTTTGATTCTTCTCCCATTTTCATTTGACAGTAAAAATTTCATTTTTCTCTATCATGTACCCCTTCAGTGATATCACCAGGTGAGCAGAGGCAGGTTCAATTGACTTTTTCCATCCCCTGAATAAGATAATTATGGGCTACAAGAGGTCCCCACATAAGCATTTAACTCTGTGGACTGTGAGAGAAGTTCTCATTTTGGCAGATTTTTTTTCTTTGCCCATGCTTTCAACAGTGTTCCTGTAGTCATGGCTTTGAGCATGCATTTAAAATGCTTTTTAAAGCCTAAAACTATAATTGAAAGGCAGAGGGTGAAATATATGGCTCCCTAAATTAATACTTAGAATTTTCTTCCTAACCCTTCAGAAGAAGTTGAAAATTAGATGAGCTATGTTTCCCCAGCCACAACACTACAGCAAAGAAAAATTATACAGCAAGTTTAAAACAGTTTAACTTTCTGAGAGAGAAAACTTACAAATTTTTAACTTGCCTTAGATTAAAATGAAAAAAAAAACAGAACATGACATGCATCTCAGGACAGAAATTCTTTCTGTGCAGATGAATTTGGGGTTTGAGGTTTTGTTTAGAAGCATATCCTTCGGTTTTATCTGTATCCAATCAGGCAATATAATCAATTAGAGGAGGTTCAGTGGGATTAAAATAAACAGACTTTAAGTTAGCTAGAGTCAATTTTGTAAAGAAGGAGACTTTTTGGTAAGAAGAGCTTACGCTGACTCTTGAGCAGTTACGTGATATCCCTTTGCTCTGATCCTATCACTGTGAACAAAAGTGGGAAATAAATCATTAAATAGGAAAAGCATCCCTCTTCTTCCAAGATTTATTGTACATAATACCTATTCTCAGAGAAAGGGAAAATATCCCAAAGCAATGAAACAACAATTTTCACAGACCTAGGAGTAATATTTTATTTTTCTCTATACTGAATTTTCATAATGACTTTATTGTAGATTATGAGATTGGGATATTACAAATTTGAATGTTTTTAATCAGACATAGCATAAACTGAACCTTGGAAAAAGAAGCGTTTTTGCTAGGTCATTATTTATTGCTATAATAACAATAACTAGCATTTGTATAGCACTTTAAGGTCTGCAAAGTGCTTTACAAATATTAATACATTTGAGCCTTAAAACAACCCTGTGAAGTAGGAGCTGTTATTATATACATTTTACAGATGAAGAAATTAAAGTAAATTGAGGTTAAGCGACTTGCTCAAGGTTACACAGCTACTAAGTGTGTCAGAATCTGAACTCAGCTATTCCTGACTTCAGAGACACTGTAATATCCACTTCTTCATATTACTTTGTATGAGGCAAAACATTTCTAGGAGGAATAGTGAAACTTGTTAACTCCCTTCTTTCTGATCTAGGTATATAGTGTTCAGAAAAGTTTGTATGCCTTGTTTCAAATTTTTCCTTCTATAAGAATGTAAATTGCATATTATCATTTGGAAAAATCTTGAATACTATAGTTTTAAATGCTGGTGTTGTTTTAATTTGAAAGGCAAGAAGGTTTCAAGGGGGAAAAATTATTTGGAACAGGATACCTTCTTAAATATGAGTATTTAAATGTTTGGCACCCTGGTGTGCCCTCCCATTTCCCTACTCACTAAAAACGTCCTTGAAAGCCAGTCAGCTTTTCAATCAAATCGTGACTGTCTGGAGAAATGCCTGGGAAATGGTTTTCTGAGAGGAAAAAAATCATCAACTTCTCTAGGAATCTGTGTTGGAATGAAAAACCCCTTTTTGAATATTTCACCTGAAAAGAGACAAAGTAAGAAAACTGGTTTAAAGTTTCATATTAATGTTATTAAAAAAATGACAGATTTTGCTCTGTTGAACAATGTCTATATTTTAGCTTCTGATAAATCAGTTGTTGCTTTATCTATTATTCTCATAATCTTGGAGCTGTACTTGACTGTAAACAATTGTGAAAATAACCTGATTCTTTATGGCCCACCAAATTATAGACAATGCAGTTTACTCCCTACAGCCTTACTCTAGCTTACCTATATTGTTAGGAATTTTCTTTAATTATGACAGATCTACATCTTCAAAAATAGTTATCCTAAAAGCTCAATTTCATCAACACTAAACTATGCGTCATCTTAAATCATTTACTGCTTAAAATTTATACACTGAAGCATAATGCGGACTATATCTCGAACTCAAATTAGCATAAAACAGGGCAATCAAATGTGAGCTACAATATAACAAACTGTCCTTTACAACTGAGTACATCCAGGCAGGGAAAGCCAAAGGTTTTTCATTTATTTAGCAAATACTGCTGAAACCTACAATGATTATTACTACATTCTGAATTTTACTTGCTTAAAGGCCTCCTTTAAATCAAGAGTAAGACCAATTTATATTCAGTGTCATTCTTCTGAAATGTGAGATAAAAAAACTGTGAAGTATTTTTGGTAATGTTGAAATAAACCTTAGAGTATAATATATAAAATACGTGTCCTAATTAGCAAGAAGCAATGCACATACATCCCTAATCAACCTGAAAGTACCTTTTATTTCACAAAGCATATCAGAAAAAAAAAGTTAATTTAACTTCATGAGGATGTTAAGAGAGGTTTTATATCTTGGTTTACTTCTATTTTGATGTTATCAGCTCTATTACATGGCTACACTACTTGTGTAATTGCTTAGTCTTTTCAGTTATGACCTATTCTTTGTAACCGCATTTGGGGTTGTCTTAGCAAAGATTCTGAAGTGGTTTATTATTTCCTTCTCCATATCATGTTACAGATGAGGAACAATGGCAAACAGGGTTAAGTGACTCACCCTGGGTCACATAGCTAGTAAGTGTATGAGGCTGGATTTAAACTTGGATTCTCCTGACTTTGGGCCTGATGCAATCGATTCAGCATGCTACCTAGCTATCCCAGCTACTTGTACTCCTTGAAATTTGTGTATTAGTGACAACTGTACAGTGTAGTCTTCTTTCTACAACAAGGAAAGAAATAAATAACATTTACAATGGAGTTTTTAAAAGATAATGAATATGAGGAAATTGAAATAAGGAAGTTGATACACAGGAAGGTTTAAAACAAATTTATTTTCTTAGATGTTTTGTTTCTAACATTTGTAACACCAAGTACTCCTATAGAAATCCTAGGTGGCTGTCTGAGAAATTCAACTCATTATTTCTTCAAATGCATTACTCAACTAACCAAAAATGGAGAAGGAGGTTACCAATTATTGGATATTAGTTATTGATTACTGATTATGAATTAATCAATACATCAGCCATGGATAGCTATGAATTACCAGTTGTCAATTCTCAAATCTGGAGTACTGATTTTGGATTATGACTGATTCTGGATAAGTTGATACTTAATATTGGACATTTCTTTTTTTCCCTGTAATTATCTTCTTTATGCTATGGCACAAATTGTAAACTGAAAGGTATACTTCAAAGTCTCTTACTTGCCATATCAACTGGACAAATATATAATGTCTCAGTATGTAATTTTGATAAATGACTAAAACCTTTGCAATAGAAGGCTACCTTTATATCTTTGTATGTTTTTCAACTGTTATAAAATATGGATGCTATGTCTTACAGATTTGCATTCCATCCTAGATGCTCCCTCTCCATATCACTAAAGAAAGAGAACAGTCAGAAGCTTGTTTGGAGAAGAACTCACTAGGTAACCTAGATCACCAGCACTGCTGCTATGCCAAGGTCTTCAAACCTGGATCCATAGTTCCCACTTAAAAAGGCTCTTTTCTCTCTAGAGATTAATATTAAAAATCTTAGCAAGCAGCTTTCTGGTATCATTTCTTGTGAAATCTCCACAATGCCATTATTTTAATAGCATTGCTATCAATTTGTATCACAGATGTCTGAAAATTTATTGCAAATGACATTCTGAACGCAATTTATGCTAGTAGCATGGAAAGAAATGCAATTGAATACATTTAAATACCTTACATAAACTCACTGAATACCAAAGATGTTTCAAAGTCATATTATTGTGTGTTTGACAGCTGTAAAACCACCTAAATGTCTTGAGTTATTAATGATCAGTGTAACAACTATATATTCTACTTTATTTATAAATAGTGGAACTTACAGAGTAAGGTGAAATCTTTGGGAATGATTTGGTTTTATCTAGGGTCTCACTTTGATCCTGGTAAAAGTATGCTGACACATCAGCAACCCACAAAGCAAGAGGAAATGACAACTGCTATAGGCAGTCCTTCAATAAACATCGATGCAATGCCTGGCGCTGAAGATACAACAACATAGTCCCTGCCCTCAGGGAGTTCAGAATCAGTGTATGCTGCCTAGCACTTCCAAGTACTAAATCGGTTTCAGGTAGATAAAGATGGTGAAGAATGCTGGGAAGATGGCTTTACAAAGGTAACATGCAGGATTTTATGAACCTGTCTCCCCATAACTCTGTCTGTCCTTTGAATGGGAATGTTTCCGGACCTATTATCTATAGGTTGTCTATTCTATCTCTTGAATAACATGGAAATGTTGTTACAAATTGACTAATCCAACAAAAGGTATATGACCTTTACCAAAAATTTTTAAACTAAGCTTATTTTGTCCTATATATCCATGATAAGTGAGTCTGTAATTTTCAGACCTAGGCCTGACAGAACAGTTCAATGTTGTCACAATTATGCCCTTCTTCCATTCTTAAAGTAAATACCTATAACTAGGAAATGTCATGTAAGTTTCAGGATCACTCTCATCAGTAACTCAGTGGTGAGACAACAGAGTGGAATAACTCCTTGTGAGAAT
Source organism: Notamacropus eugenii (assembly GCF_028372415.1). Taxonomy (NCBI): domain Eukaryota; kingdom Metazoa; phylum Chordata; class Mammalia; order Diprotodontia; family Macropodidae; genus Notamacropus; species Notamacropus eugenii. Next base: position 336,197,545 of record NC_092874.1, on the reverse strand, counting down.
TACCCATTCTCAAGTTGTCATGTGGAACAAGGTTCAAATCAGGGGTTCTTAACTTGGGATCTGTACATTCATTTTTTTTTTAATTTTGATAACTTTTTTCTGTTGGATTTCTTTGAAATCTTATGTATACTATTTTACACATTTAAAAACATCATTATCATAAGAGGTCTATGGGTTTCACCAGATTGCCAAAGGGTCCATGATACACAAAAAGTTAAGAACACAGAGTTGATAAGATACTCCATGCTTAAAAAAAAATGCTGATGGAATCAGCATGGAATCCACTGAAAGAATATAATAGGTAGATCTTAAATCTATGAACCTGTTCAAAGGATCCTAAAAGTCTATAGTAATTTCAGGACACAAGTGCATCAACAGCAAAGCAGGGATAATTATAACTTAGACATACAAAAGGAGAACATAAGTTTCTTTAAATTTTCTTTTGTAAGCACAATACCGTCTTAGTGGCCCTGTGAGACAAAACTGAGAAGCCTGCAAAGGTGAACTATACAGCTCATCCTCAACAGGAGGATCTTTGTAAATAATCAGACTGATTTTTCTGTTGTCAAATGTTCTTTTTAAACAAGCAGTTGTAATTGTTTGCTAATATTTTGGATGCAAAGAAGTTTGCCCTTTTAAGATAGCAGATACTGTGACAATGATATCAGACTTAAAGAAGCTGGCTCACAGATTTGTATCCCTCTATCTGTTAACAATGACAGAGGTACCCACTTTACATAACAAATTGTAAGGGAAACTGCAAGATTTTATAGATTCAACAGCAGCTTTCTTACTTCTCACATCATTGAAACTCTATAAGGCTGGTAGAACAATAAACTAAAACCCTAATTAATAACCATAAAAAATTGGGAGAGAACTAAATCAACTACTTAACTTTTCATGGCTGTAGCTAGAGAGTGAATTCTTAACCAAACAAGGGATCGAGGCAATTTGTCATTCAGTCCTGGTACTAGCTGTGTATACAGAGGAAATTACAAAAGCCAAAAACAGTCAATTTTGATCACAGAAAATTGAAAAGCTTTTACATGAACAAAATTAATGCAACTAGAATAAGAGGTCAACAAGGAAAAACCTTTGTATCAAATACCTCTGATAAAAGTGATATCCAAAATATACAGGCCATCACTTGGGTCTTAGCATTAACAAAACTTTAACAGCTTAAAACTGCCCTAAGACATTCAGGATAGCCTGTAAAAGAGAAAATGATATTCTTCAATAGGTGAGATTCAAAGGATACAAACAAACAGTTCTCAAAAGAACTGCAAACTATTCACAACCAGGTGAAAAAAACTCCACATTACTAAGAATACAAGAAAGGAAAATCAACAGAATTTTGCAGCTTCGTCTCATATTCAGCAAATCTCCCTCATATACTCTCTATTCCAGACCTGCTGCTTTACCAGCAGTTCCTCAACCCTGACATAACACATCCATGCCTTTGCACAGACTCTCCCCTGGACCTCAAATTCACTACCTTCTAGCCCTCCCTTCTTACTATCCTAAGCTCCCTTTCAAATCCCAGTTCCCATAAGAAGTCTTTAGAAGCATCCTGGCATCATGGAGAGACAGCTAGATTTAGCAACAGGCAGAGATCGCTGTTCAAGTCCCACTTCTGACACAAGCTGTGGCAAAAATCACAACCTCTGAACCTGTTTCCTTCTCTGTAAAATAAGAATAACAGCTGTGGTGGTAGCTGCTTCACTGGGTTGTTGTGAGGTGCAAACTAGATAAAGCTCTTTGCAAAATTTAAAGGACCATAGAGACGCTAGTTATTATTTCCTAACTTACATTCCTTTCAGTTCTTAGTTCTTTCTTCCTCGTCAAATTATCTTGCTCATCTATAGACACATTATATACAATATAGAGAGATAGATTGATAGATCAACCAATAGATATAAGTGGCAAAGTGGATGGAACATCCCAGTCTGGAGTCAGAAAAATTCATCTTCTTTAGTTTAAAACTGACCTCAGACATATATTAGCTAGGAGACCTTGAGCAAGTCATGTAACCCTGTTTGCCAGTTTCCTAATTATAAAATGAGCTGGAAAAGGAAAGGGCCAACCACTCCAGTACCTTTGCCAAGAAAACCCCAAATGGGGTCACCATGAGTCAGAAATGACTGAAACAAGTGGACTATAATAATATACATTGTATCTATCTCAAGGTCTCTCTCAAGAACTTTGGAACTGATTGTGGGACATGGGAGACACTGGTACAGGATCACTTAGCATGGCATGCCCACATCAGAGAAGGTTCTGTGCTCTGTGAGCAAAGCAGAATTGAAACAGCTCAAAGGAAACACAGGACGTGCAAATTTAGAGTATCCACCTCAAATGTTTACATGGACTATTTGTGTCCGGTCTGTGGGAGAGCATTCCAAGATAATATTGGTCTGATCAGCCACAGTCGGATACATTGAAACTTGACTTTATCAAAGTGATGTCATTTTGGTCCTCTTCAAGAACGAATCACAACAACCAATCATCTATCTTGTATGCCAAAATGTAAGCTCCATGAACTGATCTATTGTCATGGTTTTTTGGTCTTTGCAGTCCTAGTGTGTTGCATGTAGTTCGTGCTTAATAGAATTGACTGAATTTAACCAGAGTTGAAAGGAGGTAATTTTCTTCTCAATGGTAGAGAAATTTTACTAACAATCAGAGCTACCAAAAAGAAAATGGAATGAGTCATCCTGGGTAGAGAGATTTCTCCACTACTGCAAGTTCTTAGGCACAGTCTAAAACACCACTTATTGATCATAAATGTTGCAGAGAGAATTTCTTGGAGTTCAAGAGTCACACTAGATTACCTTTAAGGTCCCATTCAACTCTAAAGATTCTATATCTATAGAGTTGTTTTTAAGGAAAAGCATATTTTTAGTTCCAAAACACTCAAGGAAACATTTACAGCACAACGAAAGGCTACCTGTATTGGTTTAAAAAAACGAAAAGAAAATGGGTTAAAGATGTGTCTGGTTTAATAGAGGATAGTATTATATTTTAGGCAAATGAGCTTAAAAATACAGAGATAATGACTTTTCATTAATCCAGATAGAACAAAGGGGGAAAAGCTAAGATTTTCCTTGGACTATAGAATAATGTGAAATAATGAACTAGAAGATTAGTAACTGTGATGCTACTTAAACTCTGTTTTGTTCTCTAAAACAGAGGCTAAAACTGAAGCCAAAAAGAAAATTATTATACTTATCTCTGGCTAAACCACTAAAGGAAATGGGTAAATTAAAGCACCACTTCAGGATTTCTCACTTTTACTGAACCTACCAGATTAAATAAGTAAATAAACCTGCACATTATCATTTTATGTAAACTGGCACTTACACTTATAATTTTTAAAGGCTGGCAAGACTTCCATATGTAATTAAAAACTGCAGAAAAGTGTCAACTTAGGCACGATTTCATTTTTTATTTTTAATTGAAAGTGCCTTTCTGGCTCCAAACAGAATTTTTGGTGATCTGTCTCTTCTCTCCACATTCTTTCCACTGAAGCCCCAGTCCTTTGGGCCTTCCCCAGCAGTGAATGTGGCTCTGCTCTATGCTCCAGGCACTCTCAAGAAGCTTACATTCTATATTCATAATATATAAACATTATCAATGTAACATCATCAATTTTTAATGTATCTCTCTAAACAGGGTAATGAAATCAGCAATTGCTTTTACCAATAATGTTTGTGCTTTCTGCTAAACAGCCAAGTGTTTTACAAACATTGTAATGGCCCTACATTCTCAATGAAAGACAATAAGGAGTGATGACAATACTTTACATTTACATAGGGCTTTTATATATATTATCACACGATATTCTCAACCTCCAGAGATAGGCAGGGCAGTATTATTAGCCTAATTGTATGAATGAGGAAACTAAGGTTCAGAGAAAAGTCCAAAGTCAAAACAACAGAGGAAATGACAGTGAATCAATACAAACTCAAGTCGTCTTTATCTAGTTAAGTCTTACCATTTCTACAACTGCCTCACCCTAACAGATATGGTGATTGCTAAACAGGGTCAAACTTCCTCATTCAAAAATGCCCCTAGAAGCTGAAATCTAGATTTCAAGTAGAAAAGCATAATTCTAATAAGTCACATTACAAATTTTACGATCTAGCTCTGCAGTGAATTAACAGCAGCAAAAAAAAAAACCCCAACAAAACAACCCACCGTTATCCTATAGACTCACTTATCGCTTTTAACCTTTAATAAGGAATGTCCAGTCATAGCAGCCACGCACATAAAAATGAGACGCGCCAGAAATGAGGCACATGAAATGAAGGCTGCAGTTAGAATGAAGAAAGTGGTAGCGTACAGTCCATAAGGAGCCTGGGATCCAACAAGGAAAAGATGTTTTCATGTCACTCCCCTGCCCAAGAAGTTCCAGTGAATCCTTCTTGACTCTAAGATAAAATAGAAATTCCTCACTTTAGCTTTTCAATTTGTCTCTAACCTATTTTTCCGGCCTCGTTGCACAGTCCTTCCCCTCCTCATATTTTGAGTTCCAGCTGCTGTTGTCCTCTACCAGGTATTCCTTCCCCTGCCTTTGTACCGGCTGCTGTCCCCCTGTCTGTCCTCCCACCTCAAGCACGCTTTATAGATTCCCTACCTTCCTTTAAAGCTGAACTCAAGTGGATACACCGCCCGTGCAGAGGAGCTAATGCTAAGCTCCCCGAAGCCACTTTGGACCTATTATCGATACACTTTTCTGTGGGCGTGTCGTCTTCCCACAATAGCAAAGGTAAGCTCGTGGAGGGCAGGAACTCCGTCCCTCCAGCCCCCGACACACAGCAGGTACTTAATAAATGCGGGCTGAATGAAGAAAACGTTAGCGAGGTGCAGCCAAAGCCAAGCGCTGCGCGCGCCGCCGCGGACACAGACAGGGCCATCCCCGAGGAGAGCTAGGAAGCGACTTCTCCTTAGCCGGGTGACACATGCCCGAAGGACGGGCACAGGGGCAGATGCCATCCAGCTGCACGGGAAAGGTGTGAGGGGGACGGGGGAAGAGGGAGGGAGGAAGATGCCAGCAAAGGAAGGCGCGCCCAGGCAACAGGAGGTGTCCGGGCGGGGAAAGGGAGCCACGTTCACGGTCAGATGGGGATGGGCGGAGAAGACCCACATGCCCGGGTTGGAGGAGCCGGGCAGGCACAAGGCACGGGGGGACAGCGGAGCGGGGCTGCAGCCGGCAGAGGTGGGGGCGGCGAGGGGCGTGGGGGCAGGCACGGCGGGGATACTCACATAGGGCTGGTAAAACTTGGAGAGCCGGGGCTTCCCGTGGTTGTTGAAGATGAGGATCGCCTTGATCATGGTGGAGCCCGCGGCAGGGGAGGGGTCCGGGAGGAGGGAGGGGGTCGCCGGGGGGGCGCTGGGTCCCGGGCGGCGCGCGCGGAGCCAGCACAGCCCTCCTCTTCGGCTTCAAGTCGTTTCCCCGCCCGCCCCCTCCGCGCGCTCCCGGAGAGGGAGGGGAGGGGAGGGGAGAGCGAAGCCGACGGAGGCAGGATCAGCTGGAAGCGGATACGCCCGGCGTCACACGAGCCGCGAGGCGGTCCCTGGCCCCGGCTCCAGGGGGCGCCTGCGCAGAAGCAGAGGTTTGGAAGCGAGAGGAGCGCCTGCGCAGAAGCAGAGGTCTGGAAGCGAGAGGAGCGCCTGCGCGGGCTGCGGAAGGGCTGGAGCGAGAGCTCGGGGAGCGTCTGCGCAGACGCCGAGGGCAGGAAGCGAGCCGGAGAGCGAGAACTCGGACAGCGCCCGCGTAGACGCGGACGTAAGGGTACCGGGGCTCGGGCAGAAAGCGCGGGGGCATTTTCTTCACTCGTTCTCCCTCGATACCGAGCTCTGTTCATCCCTGCCCGCTGGCTTTGGAGGTTAGAGGGAGAAGGTGGGTATGGACTGTGAAGTCACGGTTGAAGACGTGGTACCCTAAGTTAAGAACCGGCCGACGCCCCGGCTCGCGGGACGCCTGCGCAGGCGCAGACGGCAGAGTGGGCGGGACCTTTTCCTCCAGGCCCCCCCCCCCCCCCAGGCTCACGGACCTTAGTTAACCTTTGCCCCCGCCTCTCGAGGCGGAGAGGGCCGGTGTTGACTGCGTGTTTCTGATTACAGGGGTTGTACGCTCAGCTCTCCCCGAGAAACGAGCCCGAGACCGGGGCAGGCGTCGGGCCTCGCCCCCGCCGCTGGGCCTCGCACCCGCCGCGCCGTGCACGTGGTCGGGGGCCGAGGTCGAGGACAGATGGCGGAGCCCGAGCGGCCGCCGCTGGCCCTTCCCGGGGCCCCCGCTGCGGGCGAGGGAGCCGCCGACCTGGGCCCGGAGACGAATGCCTTGGAGCCGGCGCCCACCGCCGCCGTCTCCCCCGGAACGGAGGAGCCCATCGGCGACGCCAAGAAAAAAAGTAATTTCCCTCATTTTCCCGGGATGGGCCACTTTAAACCGACGTGTGACCCCTAAAAACTGAAGAATGACCCCCTGGGGGGCCTAGGCCCCCTGGCTGATCAGGGGAGCATAAGTGGCAGTTTATTGCCTCTGGTGGGGAAAAGCGCACTCGGCTGCCCAACATTGGGGAACACATAAATCGGCAGTGAAAGGGTGCCGTCCGACTGCCAAATTTTCCCAACTTTCCCTTCCTCCCCCCATTCATTGTAAGTGCAGGACTGTATTGGGAATTGAGCACTTATTGGGGCCGCCTCCTCTTGGCTTTGGAAGTGACCAAGCCTAGAGCACCTGAGCTTTAGGCAATAGATAAGAAATGTTCACGACTACTAGCCAAAATTCTAGGTGCTGAAATTGTGAGGGTAGTAGACCTAAAAATAACGCAGGAGAGGCTGAGAGGATGCGGAAGACTTTGGAACAGAGCCTTAAAGTTACTTCCTACTTTAAGCTTTCCTGAATCTCCACCATCCCTGCCCCCAAAGTAACCTTGTATATACTTACATATATTTTGTTTAATGTGTGTGTGTAGCTGTCATTTCCCTTGATAGACTATAAGCTTCGGGAGGGCCTGGATTGTTTGCTTTTTCCCTTTGTATCCCAGCACGTATCACAGTGCCTAGCATATAGCAGTCTATAAATTTGTGAATTGATTGGTTGAACAGTAGATTGGATTTTAACAGATATAAAATTGTTGCATAAGAGTATTCCAGGCAGAGAGAATAATATGAATGAAGGCAAAGGAGGGTGGGGTCGAAATGAACAGGGCTTTTTCAGGAACAGAAGAACAGGATGCCCACAGGTGAGCAGTGTCAAGACTGAAAAAAGTAGGTGCAGGACAGCTTCTAGAGGAACTATGTAATATCTGCTTAAAGTGATAATGCCTGCTCAGTGGAGTGTGCCTTATTTTGTAGGCAGTGAATGGACTATTGGAGGTTTTTAAATACAGGAATGAAGTAATTAGAACCATGCTCTAGGAAGTTGGTTGATAGAGGTGTGCCTCTTGGACTTTTAAAGAAAGAGGCGATTTGGATTTGGGTCAGTTAGGTGGCTTAGTGGGTAGAATGCCAGGCCTGGAGAGTCAGGAAGACTCATCTTCCTGAGTTCAAATCTGGCCTCAGATACTTCCTAGTTGCAAGCCCTTGGGCAAGTCACTTAATTGTCTTTGCCTCCCTGCCTCATCTGTAAAATGAACTGGAAAGGCAAACCCCTCTAGTGTCTTTGCCAAGAAATCCCCAAATGGTGTCACAAAAAGCTGGACATGACTGAATAACAACAGTTTGGATTTAAATTAGGATAATGCTTATGGAAAAGGAAAGGAAAATTGATAAATCTCAATACTTCTAATAATTATGTAATACCCAATATGTTATATTTTCTATCAGGAGTTCACTTTCACTGGAACCCTATCTTTGTATATTGACTTCTGGTATCCACTTGTAGCAAGCATTTATTAAGCATGTACAATGTGCCAGGCATTATGCTAAGTGCTGGGGATACAAAAAGAGGCAAAAGATAATCTGTGCCCTCAAGGAGCTTACAGTCTAAAGGGGGAAACAACAAGCAAACAAATATGTACCAACAAGTTATATGCAGGTAAATAAGAAAAAATTAAGAGAGGTGGGGGAAAGCTTCCTATAGAATGTGGGATTTTAGTTGAACTCACTTTTCCATGAGAAAAATAACCAGAGCCAAGAGATGGAGTGTCTCGTTTGTGTAACTGCAAGAAGTCCAATGTTCCTGGACTGAAGAGTGTGTTGTGGGGAGTAAGATGTATGAAAACTTTTCCCAGTGCAGGGGGAAAGAAGGCCCAATGCAATAAAGCCCTATCAATAAATACCACTGCTGTTTCTGAATCCACCCTTTTTCTAAAATGCACACAACTTCCCATGGTTGTTAAGCTGTTTCTTTTTTGACTAGGTAAAGAGGCCATTCTCTGCCTTATTCCTTACTTAGTCTTAATCACTGAATGGACGTTGTCTCAGGCAAACTGAGACCTGGTAAAGACTTTAGCTTAAAAAGGCCAGGGTCTCCCACTGGATCCAGGGCCATCTCTAGACATCCTGGCACTGGACCCAGATGGCCCCGGAGGAGAAAGTGAGGCTGGTGACTTCCCACAGTCCTCCCACACATAAATTCAGTTCACTTGCATGTCTCAGCAAGGATGAAGGACAAGCAGCAACAGCAGGAGGTAAATCTTTGAGCTCTGGATGGAATGAAGTGAGAGAATTGTGATGGAGGGAGGAGAGAAGAGAAGCGTTGGAAGGGATGAGTTCTGGCTCAAGTTAGACTGGAAGGAGACTAAAAGTGTGAAAGTGGACCAGCCTAGCTCATGCTGGATAGTCACTTGTTGGAGGACTTTTAAAATATTTACTCATCAAAGTGGCCAACTCCAGGCTTTATTAAAAGAAACTTGGTGATTTTTTAAAGTATTCTAAATGTTAGTGTCTCGTTCTCTTTAACTATTTCAGTTTAAGAGTCATTCACATTGTTTTTACAGTTGATGTTCTACTGAAGGCTGTTGGAGACACCCCTATAATGAAAACAAAGAAGTGGGCTGTCGAACGAACCCGAACCATTCAGGGTCTCATTGATTTCATCAAAAAATTTCTTAAACTTGTGGCTTCTGAACAGCTGGTATGTGATTAGCAATGCTCTTTTCCTTACATAGGATTCATAACATCTTAGAGCAGCAAAAACAGGCTAAACTCTTAGGTAGGAAAAGTATGAAACTAGAGAAACGTATTCTCTTTTTTTCTTTTAAAAATAATTAAATTTCATTCAATTAAAAATATGTTTTCTCTCTCTTTCACCCTCCCCCTCTCCACTGGAAAGGAAGAAGAAAAACAAAACCCTTGTAACAACTATGCGTGGTCAAGCAAAATAAATTTCCATGTATTGTCCACCCCCAACAAAATTGTTTCTTTCTGTGCGCTTGAGTCTGTCGCTTCTTTCAGGAAGTGGGTGTTGTAATTCACAATTGGTCCTTAGGAAACATGGTTGGTCATGGAGTGTCTCAGAATTCTTAAGTCTTTCAAAATTATTTGTGTTTACAGTGTTGTCATTGTAGGAATCATTCTCTTAGTTCTTTTTCCTTCACTTTGTATCAGTATATATATCTCTTTCCGGGTTTCTTTGTAACTAGAATGATACAGTAGTTTTGACTATAGACTCAGAGCAAAGAGTTTGATGTCAGTGATTAGGAAGGAGAAACAGTTTACCCAAGAAAGAGGATTGGACAATTATGACATTGATAATAATGACATTTTTTCTTTCCTTATAGTTTATATATGTGAATCAGTCCTTTGCTCCTTCACCAGATCAAGAAGTTGGAACACTCTATGAGGTAATTAATTTCAGCCTTTACATAATGAATATAAATAAATTATTGATAAATTACATTTCTGCTTATCTTATATCATGGATATTTTGCTACCTATGATGATCTTGTATATGTAACTTTGAACTGTATTCAGGGAAAAGCCAATATTCAGATTCACCATATATCAGGATTAGAAAGGGCTGCAGAGGCCGTTGAGGCTAACCTCTATCTGAACCTTTGTGCAACAAACCCAACAAGTGACTATCCAGCCTTTACTTGAAGACTTCAAATGACAACCAGGATAACCCATTTCACTGTTGATAGCTCAATTATGTCAAGTCAAAATCTGCCTCTCTGCACTTCTGTATTTTGGGACCAAGAAGTGCAGATCTAATCACTCTTTCATACGATAGGCCTTTCAGATACTTGAAGACAGCTCTTCTGTCTCCACACACATGCATGTAAACACACACACAAGTTCACACACACTCCCTTCCTTAGTATTCTCTTTTCCAAACTAAACATCCTCAGTTGCTTCAACTATACCTCTTATAACATGAACTTCTGGTCTATCACCTTTTCTGGACCCTTTCCAACTTAGCAATATTTGTCAAAAATTATCTTGCTTAGAACTGAACTGTAGTAATCTGTATATGATACATATACTAATTCCTTCTTATTTTCAGGTACTGAATCTCTATAACTTTTATCTCCCTGTCACATTAGATTGCTATCTCACACAATAATTGTCATGGACTGTTGACTCATGTTGAGCTGTCAGGAAGCTAAAACCTCCACATTTGTTTCAGATAAACTGCTCTCTAGCTATACTACCCTTCTCCCATCTTATATTTGTGGAGCAGACTTTCTTTAATCCAAATGTAAAGCTTTTTATTTATTCATAATAAATTTCATATTAGATTTACACCAGCATTCTAGTCTGTCAAGATTGTCTTGAATCTTAGCTTTGTCATATAATATATTAACTTTGTACTAACACTACCTATGTGACCTTGGATAATTTGGTATAACCAACCTAGGTCTGAACTTAACTGTCTCTAAAACTAAACTGGTTAGACTTCTTGGTCTCTAAAGGTACCTTCCAGCTGTCTATCAGCTGAAATCAGTGATCTGGAAATTTGATGAGTATGCCATCCACGTTTTTTTCAAGTCATTGATAAAAATATTAAACAACACAAGACCAGAGGTCTTTGAGAGACCTCTATCCAAGTTGATATTGAACCATTAAAGAGATTTGGTCATTCAGCCACCTTGTAATTCACTACTCCAACCTTTTTCTGTAGCATTAGCCCTTGTCATCTTTTCCACAGCCATCACATGGGAGATTTTCTCACATATTTTTCTAAAATATAAGCAAGCTGGTTCTGGCATATCCCTAATCTACCAGTCTAGTAACCTGTCCAAAAAGAGGTTCATCTTAAATAAATTGTTTTTGATGAAGCTGTACTAGCTCTTTGTTTTCTTTTTCTGGATGTTCGCTCTCCATCCCATTAACGCAAAGTAGGATTTTATCAAGATTTGAAGTCATCTAAACAACATGTTATCTGTAGATTACATTCTCTTCCACTTTCTGAAAATTGAGTTAACATTCTCCCTTCTCTAGACCTAAGGTGCCTCTCCTGTTCTCTGCAGTCTTTCAAATATCAGTAAGTAGATTCAAATCTATCAGTTCTTTTAGTACTCTGCTATGTAATCTGTCTGGACTTAGTGACTTGAACTCATCAAAGGTGTCAAGGTGCTCTATTCCCATCTCCTTATTTACCTTAGGTTTCAATTACAAACTAGCCTTTTGTTTTTCCCAATCCAAAGATTATTCTCAGCAAAGTTAGCAGAAGGAAAATAGAATAGTTAGTTCTGCCTTTTCTCTTTCATCATATTCATCATCTCATCTATCATAAACAATAGTCTTTTTCTCAATACTTCCCCACCCCAATTTAGCTTTAAAAAGCCTTTTGGGGTCCTTTTTTTCTTTGCTAGTCTCAGCTCATTTTTCACTCTAGAATAGCTCAGAACATCTAATGCTATTCTTATGGGACTGGTCCATATTTTTGTAGTCATCCTCTAGTATTTACCTTTATTTCTATCTTCTGTTCAGGTCTTTTAAAAATCTAAGTTTCTTGGTGATTTCTCTATCTACATATGTAATTATCTGTTAAGATAATAACCATCTTTTTGTCTTCTGAATTTTATTCATGAAGGCTTCTCACTCCTCTTGAGTCAACTTCTATTAAAGATTTAGGCTATGGTATTCAATCTAACCTTTCTCTGAATCCTGTGAAATAGTCTCTTCAGGAATATAGAATACGTGTCAAACTGTGCTGTTTTCCTCTTCTCCATTGCAAATTCGTATTGGTCAGAACCCTGAAGATCTCCTCATTTCTGTTTCAACAACCAATTTTCATCATTTTGGTGAGAATTTGGTCTGGTAGAACAATTTGCTTTCTGGTTTCTCCCTTCTGTCTTTTGAAGAATGAAATTATTATTGAGGCAAAACAAGAAATTATTGACTGCTTTGCTTTTATGATAGAGGAAACTGAAGCTTTCACCACTACTGTGTTCTGCTTGTAATCTCCCCTGATTCCTCATCTGTCTCTTCTGTGTGTTCAATGACAGTTTTGCTTCTGCTTCTTCCTCCTCTGATCTTCACCCAAATCATCCCCATCTCTTCTGCCTCTGATTCGTTGGGTTCCTTCTTCATACAAATTGCTGCTCACTCTTTCCCTCTTGTACCTATCTTCTTCCCTTTCTGTGGGGTATATGCCTGCAGAACCGTATTCCAGTAAAGGTCCTGACCCACCAAATCTGATCTGTCTTTTGAGGTCATTTTTTGTTGGGATTTCTAATTCACCTTGTTTGTTATCACAATGTCTTTAAGTAGCTCCAACCCTTCTTACTTTTTCCTTGGGTCAGTTATCCTGCATTCCCTGGATGATTCAGGCAGAATGACTAGTCAAGATTATTAGCTGTCTTTCAGCTGAATCGTATGTGAAAATGGGGGAAGGAGAGGGAGTGCTTTTTATCTTAAGAGATAAAAAGAGATTCAATTCTGAGAGACACTTAGGTCTGACATTACATAAATTACTTAACCTCTACCAAGGACTTGTTTTCTTATCTGTAAAATACATATAATAATACTTGTTCTTTCCCACAGAATTTTTAAGAAACACCTGATAAATGTGAGTTTAGGTTATTATTACTAATTAGAATAATAACCATTATTCTAGTGGGCAGAGAATAACCATAATGGGCAGAGAAAATGTGGCTAAATGCAATTAAATTCATTATCAGTGAAAAGTAACTTGAATTTATAATATTTTAGCGTGGGTTCAATAACATTGAGCAGAATTTTAAAAGGTATGTTTCTGTCCATGGTTGAAATGACCAAATTCACTCAGTGTTCCTAATTGTGTCAAAGGAAGAACACCCATTCCTTGACAGATTAGGGTTGCAATGCTCATAATCTATTTGCTCACGTATGTAAGAATATTACAAAATATTTGTGGTCTGTGGCATTTGATAGTATTGATTTCATTTTGAGGAATAGATTATACATTGAGACTCGTAAGTACAGTGGAGCTTAATTCTTTGTTATATTTTCTTTTTTTTCCCTTTTTATAGTGTTTTGGCAGTGATGGTAAGCTGGTCCTGCATTACTGCAAATCTCAGGCATGGGGATGATTAAAACCACTTGCTGCTTAGCACTAACCTCCAAAAAGGAAGCAGAGCACTGAGAGATTTTGTATCCAAAAACATGTTGGAAAGAGATGAATGTGATCTTCTCTCCATTTATTTATGAAACACTCTCTTTCTGTATAAGAGAAATGCCTGTAAATACCTGTAAACAGAGAATGGAGTCCCACTAAATGTAACTTAAACTATTTGTCATGCAAAATCATTATTACAAAGTTGACAGACTATACCTATCTTGCTAGTGTTGCAAAATGTCTTGGCTACTGTTTTTTTAATGACAGTGTACTCCTAATTTTCCTTTGATAAAAGGGATTTTTTAAAATACTTGTTTGGACAGGGAAATCCATGTGCTTTAGCTATAAGATGTTCTTTCTCATATTGCATCTCCTGGGCAATCTTCTCTTAAAACATTTCAGTTTGTAATCTCTCCATTTTGCTTACCTAGGCAAGAAGAGGATAGCCCAGCAGGCAGATGAGGGATAGATGTTGGCATCTCTCTTTAATGTCTTCATTGCCACAGCAGCACTGAAATTTTCTTTAAATAACCTATTAAATAACCTAATAATAACAGGCACTTAGCCAACAAGCAGAGCAAACAATTTAGATAACTGCAAGACTACCTTAAAATATTTATTGTGTGAAAGGAACTCTCAACACCATAGGGCTTTGCTGATTTCTCTTAATATTCTCTTTTATTAAACGTTATTTGGGATAGGATCTTTTTAACCTTACTATTTAATAGTTATTTAATTATGCAGTGATTTATTACTGTATATTCTCTTATACAATGCCAAAAATACTTTCTATGTAACTACAACAACATATATGAGTTAAACTTTTGGGGTTTTTTGCTGAGTTTGAATTAAATCACTCTCTGCCTCATGTATGTTTCATGCTACCACTGAAAATTTAAGTTTTCCATTAATGTAGCCATTAGAACTTTTTTCTTTACTGCATTTGTCACATATGGTTTTTTTCAACTAACATTATAGTAAATTGAATGAAATTATATATTATTTTAAAGTGTCCACTGGAACCATAAAAGAAAAAAAAAGATTTTCATAAATTTTACATTTCAACTTCATATTGTTTTCCAAGTTTCTATTTAGTTCTGCATCATTTCAATGTCATTATGGTGATATGTCATACATGAACATTAGGGGGTGCCATAGAACAACAGTAAGCTGTGTTTCCTTTTTCAAAGCTGAAATCTTAGCTCTCTGCCCCTTTTTCTCTCTGACTCGGTTTGCCTAAGGATGGCATCTTCTGTTTTCTCCATACTAAAGACCCTTATTTGATGCATTCATTCACTAAAACGTAACACAGAATTAATCTGTTAGATTAAATTGTAATAATCATAGTATAAAACCAAGAAAGGTGTACAATGCATAGCTAGAAAAAGGGTAACTTCAGAGTTATAGAATTTAGGCAAACAATCTATTTTTTAGCTTTGTCTAATCTCTGTCTAACATATTTTTATTGATAAAGATCTCTAACTTTTTTTTTTTAACAGAGAACTGGGCCAAAGCCCTGGGCCCTAAAGTCAGCAAGACCTGAATTCAAATGTCACCTCAAAATACTTCCTACCTCTGTGACCCTGGGCAAATCATTTAATCTATTTGCCTCAGTTTCCCAATCTGTAAAATGGTGATAATAATAGCACCTATTTCCTAAGATTATTGTGAGGATCAAATGAGATAGTAATTGGATAGCACTTAGCACAGTGCCTGGCACATAGGGGGTGCTATATAAATACAACTAGGTGGTGCAGTGGATAGCATGCCAGGCCTGGAGTCAGGGAGACTTATCTTCCTGAGTTCAGATCTGACCTCAGACACTTAGTAGCTGTGTGACCCTGAGCAAGTCACTTGACCCTCTTTGCCTCAGTTTCCTCATCTATAAAATAGATGGAGAGGGAAATGGCAAACCCCTCCAGTATTTTTACCAAGAAAACCCCAAATGGGGTCATGAAGAATCAGATGCGACTGAACAACAACACCTAAATATTACCTGATATTATTAACATTGTTGGTTTAAGGAACCCCGAGTGAAGAAACTCCTATCGATAGGGATAGTCACCAGTTCTGTAACTTATGGTCAGAGTTGCAGGTGGAGTGACCTGTCCAGGGTCACATAGTATATGTTCAAGGCCCAGCTGGAGCCAAAGTTGTTTTGGTTCATGACCAGGTTCCACTATACCATTCTGCTTGGTAATAACAATGCTACTTCTAATAACTTCAATAGAATTTTCAGCCCTCCAACAGTAAAAATACAGTATATTTTTCTATGTATTTTCAACCACAATTTTAACTTCATGGTAAACTTTTATCAGCCTTTATACTTTCATTTTTAATAACTTATGGATAGCTGTCATTTCAACAAGTATTTGTTAAGAACCTGGTAACATGACAGATACCATTCTTTTGCTAGCGCTATAAAGACAAAAGTGAAACTTGTACTCAGGTAGATTATATTCTACTGGGGAGGGTAGCAACAAAATCTACGCAATAAGTACGTTGGAAACACACAGAGCAAGTACTATACAAATTTCAGAAGGGGAGCACTGATTACTGAGGAGATCAAGTAAGACCTCTTGAGTTATTCTTTGAAGAAAGCTAAAGATTCTCCCAGATGGAGGTGAAGAGGGAGATCATTTCAGGCATGAGGGACAACCTCCTCTTCAAGGAATAGCAGGGAAGCCACTTTGAAATATGGTGTGTGAGTGGGGAGTAGCATGAAATAAGCCTAGTATGAAATAAGATAGGATCAAGCCATATGGTGAAGGGCTTTACTGCCAAACAGGAATTTCTATTTTTTTTTTTTACAGGCAAGAGGAAACCACTGAATATTCTTGAGAAGGGGAATAACATTGTCAGACCTGTGTCTTAGGAATATCAGTTTGGCAAGAGAGTAAGAAACTGGAAGCAGGGAGATTTAGGAAGCTAATTGTTGAGGTTAAGACCTTGAATAAGACTGGTTGTTGTGTGAGAGAAGATAAAGGGTTAAAAGAGGTTTGGGGTTAGAGTTGCTAGGACTTGGCAATTGGTTTTGAAGAAGGATTGAGGGGGGAGTGAAGAATCAAGGCTGACTTCTAGGTTCCAGATCTGAGTGGCTACAAGAATGTTGGCACCCTCCGAAGAAACAGGGAAGTTAGGAGGATTCCTCAGGAAAAGTGGGGAAAGAAGGTGCTTTGATGAGTAGACACGGGAGACCTAGAAGTGGTCATTGAATCCTTGACATCTGATGTGATCACAAAAAGAGAAGAGAGAGAAAAACAGGACTAACAGAATTGTGGGTTATATCCATGCAGAGGCAGAGGTAGGTAAAGGAC
Organism: Notamacropus eugenii; assembly: GCF_028372415.1. Lineage (NCBI taxonomy): Eukaryota > Metazoa > Chordata > Mammalia > Diprotodontia > Macropodidae > Notamacropus > Notamacropus eugenii. Next base: position 336,180,733 of record NC_092874.1, on the reverse strand, counting down.
AGTAATGGGTAACCTAAAAGGAAATCAAAAAAGAACAGTGTCACCAAACCCAAGAAGGAGATAGTAATTAAGAAGAGGAAATGATCCATATAAAGCATGTGTTAAGCACTTGCTATGCAGCAGGCATTGTGCTAGGCCCTGGGAATGCAAAGAAAGGCAAAAAAAGGAATCCCAACTGTCAAGGAGCACAATGAGGGGAAAATGTGTAAATAACTAGGCACGTAGAAGATAGGTGTATGAGGGGTGGGGAACAAATCCTCTTAATAAAAAGATTCAGTGAAGTTTGGATTCAGTCAGAGGGTCAAACTTGAGGACCTAGAGGGCCACTTGTGGCCTCAAGGCTGCAGGTTCCCCTTCCCTGGATAGCCCATGAGGACAATATGAAGGTATTAGCAGCTGGGGGGATGGGTTGGATGGAGAGACTGAGAGCTTTGTAAAGAAGGATTTGAGCTGAGACTTGAAGAATGCTAGGAAAACTAAGAGGCAGAAGTGAAGGAGCAGAGCATTCCAAGCACAGGGAACAGCCAGTACAAAGACATCAATGGAAGGTAGAGTGTTATGTTTAAGGAATTGGAAGTAGGCTAGTGTAGCTGGATTGTCTAACACTGGAAAGGTAAGAACCAAGCTAGTTATGAAGAGCTTTAAGAGCTAAAAAGGACTTTATATTTGATCTTTGAGCAACAGGGTGATAGACCTATGCTTTAGGAAAAATTGCCTTGGCAGCTGAGTGGAAGATGGATTAGGGTAGAGAATGACTTGAAGCAAAGATCCAGAAGGCTGCTACAGTAATCCATGTGAGAGGTGATGAGGGCCTGAATTGGTGTTGTTGCTATGAATGGAGAAAAAAGGATGTTATATGAGACATTCTGAAGGTAGAAATGACAGGATTTATCAGCAGATAGGATGTATGGGGTATTGAGAGTGCAGTTGTCCAGGATGACACTGAGATTCTGAGCCTTGGTAAGTGAAAGGATAGAGGTACTGTTGCTACTGGAAAAGTTTGGAAGGAAAGATGAGTTCTGTTTTAGACATGTTAAATTTGTTATGTCTAGGACATTCAGTTCAACAGTCCATGAAGCAGTTGGAGCTGTGGTGTCCAGCTGAAATAATATGGAGCAAAAAGAAAAGATAGTCCAGGACAGAACCTTGGACAGTACCTACATTGGATACGACATGGATGAAGAACCAACAAAGCCATATGAGAAACAGAGTTGGACATAAAGGACACTCAGAAGAAAATAGTGTCATGAAAACCTGGAAAAGAGAATATTTAAGAAGAAAAGAGTGATCAACAAGTGTTACATGCTTCAAAGAGATTAAGGGGGTTCAAGACTGAGAAAAGGCCATAAGAAGATTTGATAAGGGATCATTGGTCACATTGAAGAGAACAGTGTCAGTAAGGTTTTGGTCATAGGTAATGAGAATGAAGACATAGATGAATTGGGAAGACACACACACACTCACTCACACACACACACACCATTACCACCCCATCCCCCCAAGTGTAAGGGGAAAGGGTTGGACTGGAGAAGAATATTGAGCCAGGTACTGATTTTCCAAATCACTAAGCCATAAGACAAAGACTTTTTAAAACAGCTCAGACATGTTACCACACATCAGGCAAATAAAGCAAAGGTGACAAAGTGGAACCAGTCAGTGTTACACTGTAGGAAGATTGAGTATACTGATTTGCTGTTTGGTAGAGTTGTGAAGTGGTCCAGCCATACTGAATTTCAGTTTGTAATTATGCCAGAAAAGTGACTAATCTCTACTTGGTTTTCTCCATTACTGCCTGCCTACCAAGATCAAAGATTATGAAGATTACCCTACAAAGATCAAAGGCAGGAAGAAAGACCCAGGATTTCCCAAAATAGTCATAGAAGCAACCTTTGGAGTAGCAAAAAACTAAACACAAAGTGGCTTCCCATCATTTGGGAAGTGACTGACAAACTATGGAATATAAATTTAATAGGAAATTGTTGTGGAATAAGAAATAACAAGCAAAGTACTTAGAGAAACATGCCAAGTTTCTCTTGAATTGAAGCAGAGAAAACTATGTAGAACCAAAAGAGCAGCATTTGCAGCAACTACAAAAGTATAATTGCAAAGATCACTAAAAGGAAGGTGAGTCCATGAGTAATGGAAAAGCCAAGGAAAGTTTCTGAAAAGAGTTAAGAAGACAGCTCCTTCCCCCCAGGAGAAGGGCCATTGGTACATAACATTTAGAAGAAGTTAAGGGTGGTTGATAAAGTCAGGATTAAAACCAAGAAGACCTGAGTTTAAGTCTGGTCTCTGGACTTGGGGTCCAGGCTAAACTATGTTACCTTGAGCCTCTCAATGTCCATGGCAGATTCAGAGGTTACAGAGAAAATGCCAAGCTGCAGTACAGGCAGTGCCCTCACCCCATAGAGTTATGTTAATAAGGTCACAGAGCCTGTCTTATTTTTTGCTATAATGGGTAGAGTGTTAGACTTGGGAAGATGTGAGTTCAGACTGTCTCAACACTAGCTGTGTGATTGTGGACATGAAGTCACTTGGCTTTTCTCCTAATGGAACTATTACCACAGCGTGGTGAGAAGCAAGTGCTTTGTGAATTTGAAACACTGTATAAACATTAGCTATTATTATTACATTATCAGATAACTTTCATAAAATATTTAGTGCCTCTGATGTTTTTACTTATTTTTTTTTTGTCATGAGAATTAAATCTGAAGGAGGAGTTGATTAAAATGACTGATTTAAAGAAAAAAGATGTCAATTTTTCAAAAATAAAGCATCGTGAATGTCCTGGTGGCAAATCAAGATTTAAGTCTCTCAAAACAATCTTGTTTTAGGATGAATTCTAGCAGTGATTTCTTCTCGTTGCCAGACGTGTTGCACTCAAGAAAATTATCAAAGAATTGGACAAAACTGAACAGTTTAATAGAATGATTTTCCTAAATGAGACATTCTCTGCTGTGGCTTTCCACACACTGGGTATAAGATTATAAAACTTTTTTCTAGAAACACATGAAGCATCTAATTGAAATACAATTCACTTACAGAGTTTTCAGTTGTTTACCATCATTTTATTTTGGAATATGGTCCATCCAAATATTGCAAAATCATATTTGGCATTCAGAAATAAACTGAGATAGGTCTCTTAGCCTATGCTCTTTCCTCTACATCATGCTGCAGATAAAGGTTTGGCCAAAATTGGCCACTGGTCAATGTGCTCTGATTGAATCCTTGCTCCTAGACTTATTAGCCATGTATCCCCTGGACAAATCACTTCACCTCTCTTGCAGCTCAGTTGCCTTATCTACTACTATCTGTCTCATAGAATTATGAGGAAAATGTTTGTGACTTGGTAAGTTATTTAACCTGTCAGTGCTCTAGACAGCTCTCTGAGACAAGTTCTTAACCTTGAGTGTGTGAACTTTTTTTTAACATTTTTTGTTATAATTTCAACATAATTGGTTTCCTTTGAAATCCTTTGTATTATGTTTTATGCCCTTAAAAATGTAATTCTGAGAATGAGTCCATAGGCTTTACCAGACCACCAAAGGAGGCCACAACATATAAAAAAAGGGCAATACCCCTACTCTAAGACTATAAATTACAGAGAAGATGGCAACCAGCAATGATTGAGTTTCCTCATCTAGGAGTTCCTTCTATCAGTGAAATTAAAAGTCCAGTCTTTATCCTTGTCCTATAAATGTAATTTGAGCTTTTTTTTTTTTGCCTCCTCACCTTTTCTCAAACCATTTCCTCTTCTTAGAATGCCCTCCCAATACTTCCCCCATTCCCCTTGCACCTCCAAACACTACTTTGTCCCCAAACTTCTACCAATCTTTAAAGGTCCAGCTCAAATGCCACCTCCCTCCAGAATCTCCTGATCCAGCTAAAAGTGTGCTCTCCCTCCTCCGAACTCCTGTGTGGCACTTTGTGCAGTTATTTACAGCTATTGCAGTAGCTCTTTTTAAAATGTTTTCCTCCAGTTAAATTATAAGCCCATTAAGATCAGAAATTATGCTTTACTCACTTTTGTATCCCCAGAATTCCTTGCATATAACAGGGTCTACATAATGCCAGGAATGGCACAAGATGGTCGCATTCTCATAAAACTGACCAATGATAAAGTACTCATGAACAAAGATGTTTGCCCATGATACTTCCCATAAGAATCTACACTGAGTGAAGGGCAGAAACTTGGGGCTATCCAATGCCCAAAGGGAAGAATGAAGTACAGAATTTTCCAGAATAATGGAATGCCTTTCCACAGAAGAACAGGGGTAACTGTTAGACTTTGGGAAAGCACCTGGTTCACACAGATTATCTTAGAATTGTACTCACAAACCTCTAAGGGATAAGAGGAGGATGTGGGGAAGGGGTTGGATCTTCAATAATGAAGCTTGTCAAACAAGACAATAGATAAGCTGTGTATTCATTACTGTCTTCCCTGCTTCTTTACTGGACAGCTTAATCTTAGGGATTATGTAGAGAGGGAGTGTTCACTTATTTGCTAGAAGCCCCACTTTTGCAAAAGACTTAGACCTTAAGGTCACAGTGTGAGGAATTAGGCCTAACTACTTAATAAGTGGGGCAAAGGAGACAAGAGAAGATGACACTGCACTTGCCTGAATTCAGGAAGGGAAAGAGGGAAGTTTGAGGACCTTGTGAATCTATGAATATATTAATGACTATATCATTGCTCCAGAAATGATGTGATCATAGATCTAGATCTGGAGGGACCTCAAAAGCTATCTGCTGCAACTCCTTGTTTAACAGAGAAGGAAACTGAGGGCTAGGGAGTCTAATAAGTGTCTTGCCTAGTTTAGGTCACATAGTAAGCATCAGAGGAAGGAGGTGTGAGTAGAGAGCCAATGCTTTTCCTACTGTTCCTAAGTACGGAAAAGGTCAAATGTCTACTCAGGGAATAAGTTATGGGCTGAGGAAAGGGGTGGGGTGGGGAGAGAAAGGACATATTGAGGAAGAGAGATGTCCACATGCATTTAGAGGTAATTTAATGTTATGTTGGTCCTTGCAAGGATAGACAAAGAATGTAGCTTGGAGCAAGTACCACATCATTTCCTCGAGGTGTTGTAAACCAAGTAATGAATAAAACCATATCATAAAATTTTCAAGTTTCACCCTTGCATTCATGATTATGGATGTTCTGGGGATGGGGCTGGAGAGATTATTCAACAAAAGCTGCCATACAGATGTATTGGAAGTAGTTTCACACATAAAGACACTGGGGCGGCGGTAGGAATGAGGGCATACGATAAAAAGTAAATAAGAAAAACTTGAATTCAAGTCTTGCCTCAGAAATTTATTAGTTATATGATGGGGCAAGTCATTCAACTTCTCTTTTCTGCATCTGTAAATGGGAAAAATATCACCTACATTCCAAACTTGAGAGAATCAGCGAGTACAAAGTGCTTTGCAAATAGACAAATCTGTTTACAGACTAAGTCACGTAAGGCTACAAAGAGCTGACGACAAAAACTTGTGAAGAGTGAACAGAAGAAAACTAATTCTAGTTAGAAAATTTTTCACTTCATTATATTGCTCAAAATGAATGAAATAAAATGAGTGATTAAAGAGGGGAGGGAAGATGATTTCCATACATTAAGGACCCATGATGTGTTCCAATAGCCTAGTCAGACCCTCCCCAGACCACTCTATCTTCTTAATGATTTCTGGGAAAAAAAACATTCATCTCCTGGTCACTAAGTTTATGGTGATAAAAGGGTAATATAGTATAAAAAATATACTGAAATGGGATGAAAACTGGATGAAGAAAGGAAAACTGGATTGGAAATGACAAATATTCTGTATTTGAGATCATTCAGAATTCAACACACTACATTTTGAAACATCATTTGGGACATTTGAAACTACATTATGACAAAGAATTGATGCATATTTTATGTACTTGAAAAAGAAACTGATATAAGCTTTAGTTCTACAACTGTAGACCTTTTAGGGGAACACCATAGGTTAACACAGGAGAAAAAAACTGTCTTTAAAGGGTCCTTTAAAAAAATACATATTTTTAGGCAGATATTAGCAGAACTTTTTTTATTAAAAATCTGGAAGTAGAAAAAAGTGGTATAAAAACAAAATAAGGGAGGTATAAAAATAGAAAGAAAAAAGACTTTAAGCTAGTCAAATGAAATCATCGAATAGATTCCTAGAGTTGGAAGGAGACTTCAAGGTCATCTAGTCACAACACTCATCCAATACAGGAATATCTTCTACATAAAATGTTCTATCACAAGAATACATACTGGGAAGGGAACTCAGCCATCTAGTCCAACTTATTCCTAAACAAGAATCCCATCTAAATATCCCTGAAGAGAGACCATCCAGCCTTTGGCTGGAAGATCTCAATTAAGAGAAAACACACTGCCACCCTAAGCAGCCCACTTCAATTTTGGATAACTCTAATTGCTAGAAAGTTCTTGACATCAAGCCAAAATCTTCATGATTTTTACCCATAGTTCCTAGTTCAGCCCTGTAGGGCCAAGTCCAAAATGTCTTTCTTCTATCTGCATCCCATACTTGAAGGCATCTAATATATCCAAAGTCTTATCTTTTGCTAAACATCCTCAGTTTTCTGCTGATCTTTAACATCTAGCCTTTTCTTTCTAGTGTTACATTGTTCTGATGATCAGAAGTTTATTTAATCAGATACTACACTCTATACTTTTCTATCCTTTGGCCCATAATTTACCTTCACTAGCAAAATACAAAAAGTTTTGTCTCTCATCCACGTAATAGTGCTTAAAATATTTGAAAAAAGCCATGACACACTCTTGTCCAATCTTTTTTTTTCCTCCCACTTATACTCATTTTTTTTTTCAACCATTCTTCATATAAGATGCTTTGTAGACATCTCAGAATTCTGGTCATATTCATTTGAACGCACTCTAATTGGTCAGTAACCTTAAAATGAAATGCCAAAATTGAAAACAGCACTTCAGATGTGCTCTAACCTGTACAGAGGACAGCAAAACTTACCTCCTATGACCTAGACATAATACTTCTGTTTACCAAGCCTAATATTGCGGCAACCTTTTTAAAGCAGGCTCATCACACTGTTGGCTCATTTTGGGCTTATGGTTAACTAAACCTCCCAGGTCTTTTTTCATATGATCTGCTTTCAAGCCAGTTCCTCCTGATTCTGCACTTATGCAATTGGACTTTTGAACCTACATACAGGACTTCCTATTGATCCCTGTTAAATTTCATCCCAAAGGTTTGGGCCCAGCCTGCCAAAATCTTTCCCAATTCAATTAAAGAAATATTTTTCAGGACTAATTGGGAGTAAAGAAGTGTATTAGGCACTGGGGTTGACACAAAATTTAGGTAAGACATGACCCCTATCCTCAAGTAGCTTATAATCAAGTAGGGGAATAAATTAAGCAGATTAGTAGTCAACAATAATATTTTCTGTAAGTTCATTAGAGAAATGAAAAACTAAAATGTAAGATTCAAGAGTAAAAAAATTGTTGCAGATGAAGAATGAGGCAAGGCTTCATGGAGAAGATGAAATTTTCAAAATCTTTGAATTCTATTCGGTCAACATCATAGTCTATCTCATAGTAAAATTTTTAAAAGTTAACTTTTAAAAATAAAATTTTCCTTTTTTTTATTGTCAACTTAACAACGAATACAAACATTTTAATATGCAAAGACAAGAAAGAAGTTTGTATAAGAAAACCATTATATACAGTTTGTGTGCCTGTTTTCTTATAACCCCTCCAACAATTATTATTTTTCTTGTTTGTCATCTTTGCCAATCTGATGGGTATAAGAAGGAATCTCAGAGTTGCTTTAATTTGCATTTTCCTAATTTAATGATCTGAAGATTTTTTCATGTAGTTAGTTTGTTTTTGTTCATTTGGGAACTGCCTACTCATATTGTTTACCGACTTATTTATTGGAGAATGACCTTAATTCTTAAATATATACCAGTTCTTTATATTATACTTTTCTTTTTGATCACCTTTGCCAGTCTTATGCATATGAGGCAGAAATTTTTGTTTCTCTTATTGTGAGTGATTTGGACAATTTTAAATATGACTTGATGACTTGAATTTCATCCTTTGAGAATTGCTTCTTCTTATCCTTTGACCCTGTATCTTAAGGAATGCCACTTGTTTTTATGTATTTGAATCAATTTCCTTTCTATCATGGACTTTAGACTTTTATCAGAGAAATTTTCTGTGAAGATTGTTTCCCTCCAGTTAACTGTTTCTCTTCTCATTTTAACCACATTACTTTTAGAAAAATTTTTAGTTTTATATAATCAAAATTATCCATTTTATCTCTTGTGACCTTCTCTATCACTTGCTTGGGCAAGAACCATTTCCCTATACATACTTGCAAATGACATCTCCTTCCCAGATCCTAAAATGTTTATGATATGACCTTTTATATCTAGGGCATGTATCTATTTTGAACTTATCATGACATGTGGTATGAGATGATGGTCTAAACCCAATTTCTGTCATATTGCTTTCCAATTATCCCAACAGTTCTGGTTGAATAGTGAGTCCTTACTCCAATAGTTAGGATCTTTGATTTTATCAAGCATTGTGCTACTATGTTTGTTTGCTTCTGCATGTTATAGATCTAATTTATTCCATTGACCATTTTTTCTATAATTTAATACTACATAGTGTAGATGATTATGGCTGTTGTCGTTCCATTCTTGAAGGGGACCAATGACATCACAGGGTGATGTCTTGACTTGTGCATGAATTGGATTTAAGCGAGACAGAATTGCACAAAGTTGTCAGCCTCACTCTCTCTTCCCTAGTCATCAAAGTTCATTGGCAAGACAAGTCAGGGTGACTGAAGATAGCCCAGGATGCAGTGGATGACCTTGGCCTCTTCGGTGTCTGACTAGACTATAAGCTCTCCACAGCACCTGCTTCAGCCACCTTCGTGACTATTGGAACAAATTGTTCTCATCCATCCATTCTACTGAAAGGACAGGCTAGGGAGTCTTCACATGCTTGGGGTAGAGTGATTGCAATCAAATTAGGATCTTTTGCTGATTTTGTTTTACTTAAAGTGCCTGTGATTGAATAATGTGACTAAAGAAGATCTTCACCACACACTGATGGGCTTGCCCCTTGAGGGAAGCTGGATTAGGGCAGTTGTTTTGTTGGAGTGTCCCTAGTACCTTTTGTTTTATCTAATGAGTCACTGGGTCAGAGGCTTGTGCCCTCTGGCTCTGAAAAGTGTATAAGTACCCTAAGGATGAGGTTTTACTGTCGGCTTACTGACTGGAAGTGTTTGATAAGAAGAGCCTCTGGGAAGCTGCTAAGGAGCCCCCTCCCCTTTGAAAAACCCAGATGTTCCCTCTTTGGTAAAGATAGAAGCAGATTAAAGAACTGTGGTAGCAGATCCCCCTGTGTATGTTGGGGTACTCACTGATACAGGTAGATATCCCCCCAACTCACTGACAGGTTTGAAGCCTCTCAATTACCCTTATCGTAGTTTAGCCCAACTGCTGAAACAGTTTTACCAGGGTGTGGCAGCTGAGTACGCTAAAGCTTCTTAAAGACACAGGGGAGAGTTGGGTGAAAGGTGAAAAGGGTTCACACAAGAGGTGCTAGTCCTCTGTGCTAATGATTACTATCTTATAGTATAATATAAAATCTAATATTGCTAAATTCCTTCTCCGTTTTTTTATTTCCCTTGAAATTCATCACCTTTTGTTACTCCAAATAAATTGTTTTATTATTTTACTAGTTCTATAAAGAAACCTCTTGGTATCTTGATTAGCATAGTACTGAATCTGTTCATTAATTTTAGTAGTATTATTTTTATTGTATTGGCATGGCCCAACCATGAACAACTAATCTTTCCAATTATTTAGACCTGTCTTTATTTCTAAAAATAGTGTTTCATAGTTGTATTAATATAATTCTTGTATGTGTTATGGCAATCACTCCTAGATATTTTATATATTCTGTGGGAGGAGGTGGGGTTTAAAGAAAATTGTTTCCATTTCTTTGTAATGGGGTGTTTTTTGTAATATACAAAAATGCTAATGATGTATATAGTTTTATTTTATATACTGCTTCTTTATTAAAGTTATTTATTGTTTTCAGTTAATTTTCTAAATGAATCTCACAGGTTCTCTAAATAGATCTTCATATCATTGACAAAAAGCAATAATTTTGGTTTTTATTGATTTATGCTTACTATATTTCTTTTTATTGTTTTATTGCTATAACATTTGTTGGTGGTGTTTAGTTATTTCAGTTGTGTTTGATTCTTTGACTCACTTAGGGTCTTCTTGGTCAGGATACTAGAGTGTCATGCCATGTTCTTCTCTAGCTCATTTTACAGATGAGGAAACTAAGGCAAACAGTGTTAAGTAACTTGACCAGGGTCACATATCTACATTTGTAGCACGTATCAAATAGTAGTAGTGACAGTGAGCATCTGTGCTTTACCTCTGATTTTACTGAAATGGCTACTAGCTTATCTCCATTATATATAATACTGGGTCTTGATTTTTGATAGAAAAAATTTATCATACTTAAATTCCTATGCTTTTAAAAATAGAAATGGATACATTTTTGAGAAGCCTTTTCTGCATCTATTAATATGATCATGTGATTTTTATTGTTTTTATTATTAATCTGATCTATTATGTTTGTAGTTTTCCTAATATTGAACCCAACTCTGCATTCCTAGCATAAATCCAAGACAGTCATAGAGTATAATAATTTTTTTGATATATTGCTGCAATGTCCTTGCTAAAACCTTATTTAAAATTTAATCTTATTTATAAATAAATAATTAATATTTATTAATGATATTGGACTAGTTTTCTTTCTCTGCTTTGTTTTTCCATATTTAGGTACCATGACCATATTGTATCAAAGAAAAGGGAATTTGTCAGTATTCCTCTTCTTCCTATTTTTGCAAATAGTTTATGTAATACTGGAATTAATTGATCTTTGAATGATAAAATTCACTTGTAAATCCATCTGGTCTTGGGCTGTTGTTTTTTTTTTCCCTTTTATGACTTATACAATTATTTTTCTGAGATTAAACTTTAAATTCTCAATGTCTCATTTTGGTAGTCTGTGCATTTTATATTTTAGTAAATCTATTTCAGAGGGGCAGCTAAGCGATGCAGTGGATAAAGCACTGGGCTTGGAATTAGGAAAACTCATCTTCATGTTCAAATCCAGCCTGAAACACTTATTAGCTGTGGGACCCAGGACAAGTCACTTAATCTCTGGAGAAGGAAATGGAAAACCATCCAGTATCTTTGTCAAGAAAACTCCAAAGTGGGGTCACAAAGAGTAGGACGCTACTGAACAAAAACAACAAATCTATTTCACTTAAATTATCAGTTTTGGGGTAATGTAATTAAGCAAAATAGTTTCTAATAATTATCCTTATTTCTTCATTTGTTGTAAATTCTTTTTTTTTTTCATTTTTTGGTGCTAGATGTAGTTTTCCCTGCTTTGTTTTTTTTTTTTATCAGACTAACTACTGGCATATTTATTTTATAGAGAAAGGAGAATTTGTTTTATAAAAAAAGTTCCTATTTGTCTATTCAATTAATTCTTTGCTTTCAGTGTTGTTATCTCTTCTTTGAGTTTCAGAATTTCTGTTTTGGTGCTTATTTGTTGTTTTTTATTTATTTCTTTTTCTAATTAATTTTTCTAATTTTTTTAGTTGCTCCCTTGGTCGATTCTTTCTGTCTTTTGTTGAAAATGTTTGGAGGTGTAAATTTTCCCCTCAGTGCAACTTCAGCTGCATCATAAAAGTTTTGGTATTTTGTCTGATGTAGTCATCTTCTTCTATTAAATTATCTATTTTTCTATGATTTATTCTTTAACCCACTAATTCTTTAAGATTAAATTATTTAGTCTGCTTTTAAATTTAAATCCCTTCCTCAAAGATCCCCAAATAATAATAGTTTGCATTGCATTGTAGTCTGTAAAGTGTGTGTTTAGTGTTTCTGTTTTTCTTCATTTTTGTGAGGTTTTTGAGCCCTAGAACATAAAGGGACAGTGCAGTTAAGAAATATGTGCACAGCTTTCTGTTCCCATCCAGGATTCTAATTTTTCTAAAATTATCTTTGGATACTTAACTTCTTTCTCATTTATCATTTGCTAGATTTTTCTTAGTCTTAGGGTACATTGTAATTCTCAACTGTTATAGTTTTTTATGTCTATTGCTTCCTCTAATTTGATGAATTTTTCCTTTAAGTACCTAGATTTCATTTTGTACCTAGGTGCCATTTTGTGTATATATGTAAATTAATTATGAGTATTCTTTCATTGTCTAATGTAGCAATTAGTATAGTGTAATTTCCCTGTTTATCTTTTTTCACTATGTCTGTTTTGCTGTCGTTCTCTCCAAGATGTGATTGCCATCAGTTTTTTCAGTTCAACTGAAGTATGATAATTCTAGTATAGAAGCTTTATTTTGACTCTATGAATCCTTATATTTCAAATGTGTTTTTTGTAGACAATATACTATTTGATTCTGCTTTCTAATTGTAAGCATAAGCAAGATGGGATTTTTGCTGGATTTTTTTTTTTTTTTGGAGTTTAGTTTCCTAGGCTCATGCTAAATTATAAACATCTGAAGGATTAATCTCCTTTGAACCCTGATAATTCACAGCTGTCCTGAGTCATGTATGTTTCAGGCCTTCTGTCTCTGAGTCTATTAGTTGAACATGTATATATAGGCTGAGGTAAGATATTGCCTTGGGGGCTTGCTCATGGAAGAACATTTAGTCATTTTTAAGAGACCTAGCTGTGAATATGAATCACTTGTCAAGGCTTGGAGAGGAGATCTCTGATTGAGGAGACCTCTGATACCAGCTCTTGTGAGAACACTAGAACACTGGACTGGAATAAAGTACTAAAGGAGAGTATGGGGCTTAGTGAGACTGGGATAGACCAGAGTGGCCCCTCACCATGTAGGCCTGGAGGAGGATGAGCTACCCTGCAGATGGGGTAGTGAGGGTCAGACATGAAGGCTGGGAGCAGGAGCCCCTGAAGTTGACTGTGCCTGGACTCAGGCAGGAGCAGGGAGACCTTGGACTGGAGCAGCCCATTCCTTTGTAAGGTGAGATATGGAGCAGGAGTGGAGAGCTGCCTGCATGTGAACCCAGGTAGGAGCCAGAAGTGGTTGACCCTGGAAGGAGGAGAAACCCTGGAACTCAGGACTCAGACCTGAGTTGAGATGGAAACTTTGCAGCAAGGCAGGAGCAGTGAGCATGCTTTCCTGTTATGCCCTCAGGATGGGCTGGGACCCAGGGGTTGGAGCTGGTAGGATGGGGGAAATGCCATGGCCACCAAGGACCTACCCTGTTGGCTTTGTTGATGACCAGCTGCCTCTCAGGACTTGGAAGTGAGGGCTGGAGTAGTGTTAAGAACTTGGACTCTGGCTTATTTGAGCATGTACGCATCTGAGAATGCCAGGTGGGAGCCTGCAACAGCAGCATGGGGAGAAGGACACACCTCTAAGAGGACTTTACTTGGGCACTTGGTTTTGGATTGAGGGAATTATAACCCACTGTGACCTAGAGGTGGAGGGTTTTGTGTTTTCTGCTACCCCTGGGGACCTGCTGTGTAAGGAAAGACTTTGGCTTTGCATCCCCTGATTATAGAAACAAATATTTAGGAACTATGTTATGCTACATACTATTGTGAATGCTTTTGTGTCTTTTTACCCATGTGGCTACCCTGGTAATAAGTTGTTATGTTACGGATTTTGATATTGTGAATGCTTTGGTTTCTTGGTGGGGGGTGGGGGGTGGGGGGGTGTTAGTTTACTAAATAGAGAGCTTATTACTTTGTGATTCAACCAAAATAAACATAAATATCTTCACAGTAACAGCCCTCAGGTGTGCTGTGTTGTTTGGTGTTACATTAATCCATTTTGCTACCCTTCTCATTGGATGAAGTCATTCTTCCTATTTCTGCTGATTCTCATGAGGATTAATTGTGTATTTTCCTCCACATATCCTCTTATTTTTTTCTCTTCTCTACTCCATGCCCTCTATTTAAAAATAGGGTGATGAAAGAGATCTGTAACTGAAATGGTCTATTTCTTCTCATATGCCTCTTTTTTCTTCCCCAACACCCACATCCCAATAACTGATTCTTGCCTGTTTTTGTTTTCCCTTTTAAACCCACTTCACCTGACAATGAAATTTATTTTGTTTGTGACTGTCTCCTCCCTGATACTACTTTTCCTCTTAACTGCCTCCTCCTCTCTCCCTATGTCTGTCCATGTCCATGTTGAATTTGATGTGTTTCTACATCAAACTATGTGTATGTTCAACCTCTATTTATCTGGTTCAGATAAAAATAAGGTTCACCTGATACCTGCTCTCCCCATTTATTCCTCCATATTTTATGTACTCTTCTCACATACCCCAATTATGAAAACAAGTTCTTTCTCTTTTATTCCCTCATGTATTCCTTTACTCTCCCTTTTATTTACTCTTTTAAAAACATAAAACCTACCCTCCCAAGTCATCTGTTTGCCCCATTCAAATCCTTTTATGACCTTTAAAAAAAAACATTACAGTACTGAAAGGATACTTTTCTTTTTCTCCCAGTAGAATGTTAACAGTCTACCATATTTTAGCCCATTCCAATTGCTCAAATACATTTACCTTTCTAGATTTTTCTTATCTATTGTGTTTTTGCATTTCAAAATTTCTGCTCAGCTCTGAAATGCCTGAAAGTCGTCAATTCCATTCAAGGTCCATTTTTCCACCTTAATACTAAGTTTTATAGAGAATATGAGAATATCTTATTTTATAAGAATATCTTATTCCTATAAGCTTTTATCTTTTGCCTTTTGGAATGCTGTATTCCAAGATTATCTCCCACTTATTGTAGAAGCTGCTAAGTCTGGAATGAATCTAACTATGGTTCCTTGGTGCTTGAACTCTATTTGCTTGCAGTATTTTTTTTTTCTTTGACCTAGAAGTTCTGGATTTGGGCTCTAATATTTCTGGGAATAATCTTCCTCTGGGGGTTTCTTTCAAGAGGTGATTGGTAGCTTCTTTCTGTTTTCAGTTTGCCTTCTGGCTCAGCTAGAACTAGATGTTTTTGGCATCCTGGATTTTTTCGTTGTTTCTTCTCCTTTTCCTTTTCCCTCTCTTTCTTCTCCTTTCTTCTTCTTTTTTGTTATGGTTGTCAAAGCTGTATTCCAGGTCAATTATTTTTGATAGTAGGTACTTTACATCTTTTCTTCCCTGTCTTTTGATTTTGTTCAGATATTTCTTTTTATTTCAGGGAGTCCTTGATTGCTATTTGTTAGAGAATCTCTTACTTGACTAAAGTACTACTTTCTGTTCTGATCTACTTATTTTCCTTCTGATTCTTTCCTCCAGAATTCTCATTTCATTTAGTTCTCTTCTGTCATTTTATCCAAGCATTCTTGTTGTCCTCGTAACTAACTAGTCCATTCTTTTCACTGCAGTTACTTCTTCTGGATTAAACTTTGGTGTGTCTTTGGATTTATAATAATTCTTGATAGTGATTGACATCTTCTTCTGTTTACTCATACATAACTTCAGGCTTAGTTCCTGAACTGGAGTTTTGTGCCAGGGCATGACCCTGCCCCCTGCTCTGCTTTTGGATGGATCAGTTAGCTTTGTTTTGTTTTGTTTTGATTCACCTGAGTGCTTTGGCT
The DNA here is from genome assembly GCF_028372415.1 of Notamacropus eugenii. Taxonomy (NCBI): domain Eukaryota; kingdom Metazoa; phylum Chordata; class Mammalia; order Diprotodontia; family Macropodidae; genus Notamacropus; species Notamacropus eugenii. The sequence continues at coordinate 336,165,040 of NC_092874.1, read as the reverse complement.
GACTTCCGTCTCCTAAGGTTAGGCCTCTTTCCCCACTCAAAATCTTTAAAAATTAGAGGACTGGATCTTCAGGGCCCACTACAACTTCTCAATTCAGAGTATCTTGATTTTGTCTAAGAGCATATGTCCATGTCCCATATCTAAGAGTATATGTCCATAACCCACCCAGGGTTAGTTTATTGTGTTGTTGGATGGAGGAATATCATCTTTGCTCCTGATGAAATAGCTGGTCTTCTGTGCTGATCTTTACCTCCTGAGTGGTAGAGTGGTCTACCCTCAGAGTGGTAATAGGTTTCAGGGCCTCCTGGATCTTTGGGGGTCAGAGCACTAAATATATCGCAAGCTCTGTGGTACCTCTGGTCATAGTGCTACAGACTTCTGGTGCCTCAGGGGTATTTGTTGCTGATTCCTGGCTTTTTCCCAGGTCTCAGTGTTGTGTGTTTCAGACCACCCTGGAGCTTTCTCTTCCCAGTCCTCCATTCTTCCTCCCTCCAGACACAGAAATGTGACCAAATTGGGAGACCTTGTTAGCTAGTGCTGGCACTGACTTTTCTAGAAGACCCCTATTACTTGTAAGTTTCTGGCTGCTGTCTTCAGGAGTTCCAGGCTGAATACAAGTATTCAATGTACTTTCTCTTTAGATTTCTTCATCATTATTTGGTCTGGTTCTATTTTAGGGTTTTGATTTTTTTTGTTGTTTTGGGGTTTGCTTTTGCCAGACTAGGTATGTGAAATCTTAATTACCTGCCTCCATTCATACAGCCGTCTTAACTGGAAGTTCCACATTTCTATCAAGGAGAATAAAGTAATGACATCAAAAGGATGGTGAGCAGGGGAATAGAAGGGAAGGGGGTAAATAAGGTTTTTGGATGAGAAATTGAGGTCTAGCACTACTGACTACCAGGACAGAATCAGTTTCTCTTTCTTTTGATTCCTCTTCTCTCGTAAAAGAGGAGAGACAGAAATTGAATGAGTTGAATAAAAAGGAAGCAAATCTTTCACCTAGAAAGGGTGATAGGAGAGAAAAAGAGCAGGGTACCTAGGTTTTTCTCAGTAGCCTACATTCTCAGCTGTCTCTCTGGCTCAACTTTAAGCTCAACTCACCATTGTGCTGTAACAGTAGCCCATGAGAGCTCCAGAGGAAGGGGGCAAGGAAGGAGGTGCTGTTCATCCTGCCCACTGTCCTTCCTTCCATGTGAATTAGTAAGATGGATCTTCTTTGTCTCTTTTCCAGAGTTCTTCAAGCCAAGTTCAAGATGTCAATGCCCCTGTCACCCCTGAGTAAAAAGTCTGTTCAGCTGTTGAAGGCACCCCCAGAATGCTGAGTCCCTATGGCATTGTCCACTACCTACCTAGCCAAGAGACAAAGGGCTATTCAAATATCAAAAGTCAAATACTACTTTAAAAAACAGATAGAAAGTATAGGTTATATCTTTCCCAGTATAGAAAAAAGAAGAATGTGAACAACCAGACTTAGGATATGTGGGAAGTAAGAAGGTTCTGTTGTCTACATTCCTGAGTGATTAGGGTTGTGACCTAGCATGGACAGGTCACAATGTGCAGGCCCAAGGAGCTGTGTGAGGAAGGGTCTATCAGAGAGGAGAACATGGAGTCACATGGCCAGGGGATGGTGTCATGGGAGATTCAAAGTTCAGGAAACAGTATAAGAAGCCCCATCTTCCTACACCTGTTGTAGCCTTCCTGTAACCCAACTGGGGGAGGCTATCGGTCCATTCAGGGGGAATGGATGTAAAGATTAATAAAAGCTTTCCTGATTTCACAACAGGTTTTGTTCTTTATTTAAGGTGAGCATGTTTCTCACTGTTGGGGGCTTGTTAGACTGGTTCACTTCTAACAATACTTGGGGGCTTGTCACAGGATCTTTAGCATCAGAAAGGTTAGGATGGAATCTTGCTTGTGGGGAATGGGAGTGTGCCCATTGATTTTTCAGTGACCCAGATACCCACATGCTCGGTTTCCTTCTTCTTATTGCTAACTTCTCCGGGACTGTTTGGAATTGTTGTGAACTGAAGAACACAGCTAAAACAATGGATTGAATGGCCGGAGGCAACATAAGTCAGGGACCTGAGCAATGGCGGGAAAATTGGTAGCTAAGTACTGCCTTGTGTGCTTTGGGATCTTAGGCACCACCAGCCTTTCGAGGGCTTTCAGAGCATTAAGTCCTAAGAGGGGAATGAGAGCTCGGTACCAGGGAGGGGATGAGTAATCCTCTGAGTATTCCTTTGGAAGCCTGTCTGAAGGAATGCTGGCTATATTCCTTTCTCTGTGTGCTCTGGAGAGAGAGAGCAGAGAGAAAGAGGCAGGAGGGAGAATCTAGATTCTGGGAAGGATCCTTTTGAAACTGGCTTGGAATCAGTCAGAGCAAATTGACATGAATAGTTCAATTTTGACTGGTCTAATCTAAAATTAGTTTATTTCCTAAAAAGAGAGAATTTGTATTGCTCTATCTGTTCTGTGTTTGTGAAGTGTTTTGTTAAAATGTAAATGCAGTCATGCAGTCAGCCAGAGTGGCTGGGGTTGTCTCCTGATCTCCCCTACTCCTTCTCTCCCTGATCACAGCAGCCTCAGAGCAGTGAGTGGGCTGGAGAGAGAAAAAAAATGCTTTACTGTTTGGCTTGATAATGGTGTTAAGAGAGTTTGAAAACTTTTAAGAAGTTGTTAAAAAAAAATCTTTCTTTCTGCATTCTAAACTCTGGCTGGGTTGTGAATATGAAAAGAAAGATTTTTTGCTCTTTGCAGATTATTCAACTTTAAAAAAAGTGTGGCTCTATTGATAAATTAAATTGTTAGGCTTTTAACCTCTGAGTTTGTTTTTGTTTTTGTTTTTTTTTAAGGAAGAAGCTGGAAGAAATGGTGATTATTTAGTTTATTTGAAATATAAAAGGAGGGGAGGATAAGGATAGGATGGTGGAGTATTCCATGCGCTTGGACCTTGTACTCCCTTCCCCTTTCCCCATCCCCCTTAAAAAAATGTTTAGGTTGATTGGGAAACCAATAGACAAAGTTATGGAAGGTTATTGGATTTAAAGATTTAAAAATTGTTTACTCTGATTTGTAATGATAACTGTTAGTCGTTAAGCTCCCAAGCTTCATGCTTAGAAGTCATACTTTGTCAGTGTTAAATTATTTAGACCCTTTGCCTGGGCGAGGAGGATCTCTTTTGTAATGGAAATTAGCAGAGTAAAAGACAGGCAGTCTGGAGTGAAAGGTTGAGTTTTGATTTAATGAGATCTCAAAGCTAAAATCTGTACTTTATGTTTAAATTAAGTAAATATATCTGATACCAGACTATGTGTGTAAAATTGCAAATTCACTTTAGAATTTCAGTGATTTCATTTAGAAGCATTAACTCTGTCCATGTGCCCAGACCAAGTGGACAAGGGGAAGGTTACCCCCCCCCCCCCCATATGATTTAAAGGTTGGAATGAGACTGCCAGAGCCGGACTGATGGGCCTCGGAGGGGGGAGGGGAGCTGGAAGAGGACTTCTCAGCTCTTTAAGGAAGTAGAGTAAAAAGAGAGAGATTATGGGAAGTTATAAATGAAGTTTTCTTTACAGTAGCAAAAGTATTTGACTAAAAAAAAAAGGGCCAAAATATTTTTCACTAGTAATTATAAATCCAGATTTGACATGATTCAAGTTAAAATCTGTCCCGAAGGAATACAGAGCAGCCTCTGAGAATGCTCTTCCTATCAGGATTCAGCAAAAAGATATTGTTATTTGGCATTTATGATTGTCAAGTGCTTAACATAAGGACTGGGTATGCAACATTAATCTAATGTAATTGTTACACAATTTAAAATTTGGAGTGTGTTCTGTATAGATGGGGGTTTTAAAAAGATGTGATAGAAATTTGATAATTTGAAACTTATATTTGGTTATAAATAAGCACTGAAAATGCTGATGTTTGCTATATAATGGTAGAGTTAACTTCTTTGCTTTAAGCTAGAAGGGGAATTCAGTACAGACAGTTATGGTTAAGATGTGGAGGAACTGGATAATCTGAGTAATGGGATTGAGACTTGGAAAAATAAATAAGAGTTTTTGATTGCAAATATGAAAGGCAGATGAATAAGGTTTGAATAGTTCTAGATGGGTCAGTTTCAGATGGTTTCAGTGAGGGTATGAGGAAGTATTTTAAGAATACAGAAACATCATGTAACTTAATTTAATATAATTAATAGCTCAATCAAATTTGAGATGACTCTATCTGAAAGGAGAACAAGTGATAGAGTGTGCCCACGTGGTGGCAATGAGATGAATTTCCATGCAAAATGATGTAGAAATGCACTCAGTTAAATGGGTAATGGCTTATTTAAAGTTTTGAATAAACTTAAATAGTTTTAAATTTTTAAGTAAATCTAAATGTTGTTATATTAGAAATTGTATTGTTAAATTAATGATGAATTGGTTAAAAAAAACTCTTATGAATTCTCTGTAAGAGTTTCTGTGTTGTAGAATTCCTATTGAGAAAATGAGAATCCTTGGGGGAAAAAATTTATATGTATATATATATATATATGTGTGTGTGTGTGATTTGCAAGCCTGTTCCATCTAAGGATATATTAGTATGTTAAAAAGTTTATTTCTGCTGTTAAGAAGGAAGTTTTAACTAAAATTGTTTTTGCTACGAATCAAGTATTTACAAAAGTATGTTTGTAAAAGGAACCTTATGGCCAAATGTTAAAAGGCCTTGGTTTTAGATCTTGTAATTTTTGCCACTTAGGTTCATGAGGGTTTTGTGATAAATTGTAAACTGTTCTTAAAAGAGGAAGATATTTATTGTATGAAGAAATGTTTTGTAAAATCTTTTGTTTGATTTTTGAAAAGCCTACCTACCAAATTTATATTTGTAAGCTAATTTGTTATAATAACTTCAGGTTTTATGGGGGGGGGGGTTGGAAGATAAGGGACAAGGTAAGGGAGACCAGGAATTTTATGGCTGCAGGAAGCTCTGTGATTATTTTAAGACAATAAGCCTCCTGGCCCCATTCTCCTTTCCTTTTGAAGTCCAGTTATTACTGAAGGACTTCTTAAGATCTGCTGTGAACTGGAGATGCTCAGAAGAGAGATGTTAACTCTTTCTATTGTGGAAGGGGAGGAGTGGCGCCAGCCCTTCCGAGGGGCCAAAGAGCCTAAAATGATCACCCAAGTGTTGTGGCCCCTCACTTTGTTAAAATTGTAGTCTTTTATAGACAATTTATATAGAACAAGATTGGGATTTAAAGTTAACTGTAATTGTATCTTATCTACAGAGGGACCGAGGAAGGAGTCTGGGGTGGCCCCAGGTAGTCTAGGGGGTGCAGGCATGGTATTGATGGGAGAGGCCAGTAACCTAGAGAATTGGATTGGTAGGGCATAGTGATATGCCTCTATGAGCCTCTAGAGAGCCAGTTCACGTTGGACAAGGTGAGATTTTCCAGGACCCTTTTAGATAAATGGGACTAAAACTCTTTGGGGGTAATGGACAAATGCCCCATCTTGGAATAAGGTTTAGTTAGAAAGACCAATTGAGTAAATACAATTGAATGAATTAATTACTGAGACTAAATTAGAGACATCTTTAGTTTGGGGAAAAGAATTTCAGTCTAAGTTTCTGAAGGAATATTTCATATCCCTTGAATAAAGTAAGTTCACTCTGTCCTTTTGGTGACCTCTCAAGGAACATAACATGCGTGAGTTGGCCATGTATTAATGTTTTGGGAACTAGCCACTCCCGGAACACATAGATAATACTTGGAGGATCTGGCTAGTCCTCCCAGTATATGATTAATTAGCTTATATCTTGTGGCCCCCATATGATATGTCCTTGATGAACAAACACCTGCATTCCCATGGCCATGTGCCTGACCAGCTTGGAACAGTGTGTGGAGCCGTTGGCAAAAAGCCTTCTTTGTCTAGGTCCCTATAAACTCCCCTCGCTTAGTGCAAGTCCTCAGAATCTCACCCATGGAGAGGACGCTCTGCCTGGGACCTCATTGCTCCCAATTCGGACCCTGAACGCTGTATCCCAGGATTCCCCAGCTGATGAAATTCAGGTGTTGCTGCTCCTCGAATTGGTGATGTTTTTCTATTTCCTCTTATATCTATGTTAATATTGCTACAATTATATTAGTATTAGGCTATATTAATTATTTCTGCTGTAGCTCTAAACTGTTCATGCATTTGCCTTTTCTGTAAATCAATAAAATATCCAGCTTCTTCTTCTCAAATGTGTCTTATTGTAGGTGCGAATCTGAACCATAAATTTCCTTAATGATACATAATTGGATGAATCCAAACCCCTTTTGAAATCATAATACAGTTTCTTAGAGGCAGGTAACCTCTGGCAATATTTGGCATTGATGGAAAAGTTCAATGTTTCTGTTTTGATTTGAATTCATTTCATGAACATAAGTTGAAGTTAGTGTTTGAACTTATCATATGTGTAGCTCATTCTTTTAGACTAAGCAGGGTTAGAAAGGGATAGAGTAGTTTGGGAAACAGATGTAAATCTATTAGAGCAATAACTTATGATGATTGTTATTTAATCAGGAACAAGAACATGTGTAGAAAGGCATGCAAGCTACTTAATACTTGCTTCAAAAGATATTCCTTAGCCAATGTGAAATTATAGTCATATCTGAAACTGGTTATTGGAGCTTGCTATTTTAAGATTTTATGGGGGTTAGAGCCAAGATGGTGGAGTAGAAAGATGCACATATGCTAGCTCTCCCCTCATAGCCCATAAAATACCTGTAAAGAAAGACTCTCAACAAATTCTAGAGCAGCAGAAGCCCCAGAACAACGGAGTGGAGGAGATTTCCAGTCCATGGTGACCTGAAAGGCCAATGGGTAATGTCTGTTGCACTGGATGTAAAGCTGAGCCCAGCCCAAACTTGGCTGAGGCATGGCTCTGGGAGTAGGATGCAAGCAGGCCATGGGGAGTGGAATCTCCAGTTGCAGTAGCAGTGGTTCAAAGATCCCTCAACCCACAGGTGCCAAAGGTCCGTGACAGGGTTTTTTCAGCTGGCTGAGAAGGGAGAAGGACCTTCCCATAGCCCCTGCCTCGGGCAGGGGGCAGCAGTTCCCACAGCAGCCCCTACAGCAGCCCCCATCCATTGTTGGATGATAAAACCCCTGGGGGCACTGAGCAGCTGATTCTTACCTCAGCCCTGCATAGAGGCCCTGCAGCAGTTGATCTCTATCTCACACTGAATGATGGCCCTACCCCTGCAGTTTATCTGAATCTCAGCCCCCAGTGCTGGTTTGGCAGAACTGGAGGCCAGGTGGTTGTGAAGAGGAAACTCTGCTAAGATTCTGGGCACAAAAATCTCTCACTGCTCTCAGAGCAGTGTACACACTTGATTGTGCCATCTTGGAGGAACTGAGATCTTACAGATCCCCAGATACCCTACTCTTGACAAAGGATCCAAAAGTCAAGTAACTGGTTGGGAAAATGCACAAAAAAGGGGAAAAAAAATAAGACTATGGAGGATTACTTTCTGGATGAACAGAGATCTCCTCCCATCCTTTCTGATGAGGGAGAACAATGCTTACCATCAGGGAAAGATATAAAAGTCAAGGCTTCTGTATCCCAAACATCCAAAATAAATATTCAATGGTCTCAGGCCATGAAAGAGCTCAAAAAGGATTTTGAAAATCAAGTATGAGAAGTGGAGGAAAAACTGGGAAGAGAAATGAGAGAGATGCAAGAAAAGCATGAAAAGCAAGTCAACACCTTGCTAAAGGAGACCCCAAAAAATGCTGAAGAAAATAACACCTTTAAAAATAGGCTAGGGGGCAGAGCCAAGATGGCAGAGTGAGAGCAACGACTCACCTAAGCTCTTGGACAAACTCCTTTGGTTACCTCTGAAAGGAGAATCTGACTAAATTTTGGAGGTGTGGAATCCAATGGGAGACAGACTGTGATGGATTCAGAGCCCAGGTTAGACTGGAAGGTCCACAGGAAGGATCTGTTCCATGGGGGTGAGCCCCCAGTGCACAACGCAGCATGGTCAGTGCATTGGAGCAGAAGGGACCCGAGAAACCTGAGAGTGGCAGGCGGAACCAGCAGAGTGGCACTGAGGGCGCAAGCTGAACTGAGCCAGTGAGAGCCGCTGAGCGCCAGATATCAGCACAGCAGCTCCTGAGACCTTTAGCCCAAAGGTTAAACTTCAGTAAGTTACCTACTTGAATTTCCAGGAGCCAGGATGGCGGAGTGATCAGTAAATGCTCTCTCCTCCCCCCTTGATGACCATGAAGGAACCATAAAATATTTCCCCAGAAAAATCCTGGATCAGAGGGAACAGCAGAAGGGGGCAAAGAGTCTCATAACACCTGAGGCTAGGAAAATAGCTAAGGGAGATTCCTCCTACTGTGGCAGAGGCAAACCTGAAGGACAGAGGACCCAAGGTGGAGAAAACTCACACTAGGACCCAGGCAAGCCTCCGCACCAGGAGAGCAGCCCTAGGAGGGGTGGGAACACTCATTAGCATCTAGGCATGCCTCAGCCCTCCAGGGGAAACGGGGAGACAATAGGGCAGCTGGGATCAACATCCCCTGAGCTTGCCTTCGCCTCAGTTCAGCTGAGATCTCCTGTGACCAGACCACTCCTCCCACACATTTAACAAGCTAACCCCAGGGTTGATCTGGGAAACAAAAAACAAAAACCTGCTTTTTGCTTTTTCACACATCAGCTCAACACAAAGTTCTGTAGCTTCTGACTGAAAGAACCAGAAGCTACAACACTCAGCCAACATCATGAATCGGAAAAAGCAGACGAAAAGTGAAAAAACCATAGACTCTTTCTATGGGGATAAGGACCAAAACACAAACACCAAAGAGGTCAGAGCTGAGACTGTACTTCCATCTGAAACCTCAGAAGGGACTATGAATTTCTCGCAAGCACAACTAGATTACCTGGAACAGCTGAAGAAGGAAATAAAAGAAAAACTGGCCAATGATTTTAAAATTATAAAAAAAGAATTCACTGATGAGAACATCACTTTGAAAAGAAAAATTGAACAAATGGAAAAGGAAGTTCAAAAATTAACTGGAGAGAATAATTCCCTAAAAGGAAGAGCTAATCAAACGGAAAAGGAAACCCAAAACCTAATTGGGAAAATTGATCAAATGGAAAAGGAAACACAAAACCTAACTGGGAAAATTGGTCGAATAGAAAAAGAAGTACAAAAATTAAATGGAGAAAATAGCTCCTTAAAGGGAAAAATTGGTCAGATGGAAAAGGAGATGCAAAAGTTAACTGAAGAAAACAATACGATGAAGATTAGAATTGGGCAAGTAGAAACTAATGACTCAATGAGGCAACAAGAATCAGTCAAACAAAATCTAAAGAATGAAAAGATAGAAGAAAATGTAAAATATTTAATTGGAAAAACAACTGACCTGGAAAATAGATCCAGGAGAGAAAATTTAAGAATTATTGGCCTGCCAGAAACCCATGATGAAGAAAAGAGTCTGGACAATATCTTCCAGGAAATCATCAAGGAAAACTGCCCAGAAGTACTAGACTCAGAGGGCAAAATAGTCATCGAAAGAATCCACCGTTCCCCTCCCGAAAGGGATCCCAAACTCAAAACCCCAAGAAATATCGTTGCCAAATTCCAGAGCTATCAAGTGAAGGAGAAAATACTACAAGCAGCCAGAAAGAAACAATTCAAATATCAAGGACATACAGTCAGGATCACACAGGACCTTGCAGCTTCTACATTAAAAGATCGAAAGAATTGGAACCCAATATTCCGTAACGCAAAGACCTCAAATTGTACTATAAAGCAGCAATTATCAAAACCACTTGGTATTGGCTAAGAAACAGAGAAGTAGACAAGTGGAATAGACTTAGCACTCAAGACACAGTAGGCAAGGAATATAACAATCTCCTGTTTGATAAACCCAAGGACCCTAACTTCTGGGATAAGAACTCACTGTTCCACAAAAATTGCTGGGAAAACTGGGTAACAGTGTGGCAGAAATTAGGCATAGACCCGTGCCTGACACTGTATACAAGAATAAAGTCCAAATGGGTACATGATTTAGGTATAAAGATTGATACCATGAATAAACTGGAGAAGCAAGGAATAGTGTATTTATCAGATCTATGGAGAAGGGAAGAATTCTTTACTAAAGGAGAGATAGAAAGCATTATGAAATGCAAAATGGATAACTTTGATTACATTAAACTGAGAAGTTTTTGCACAACCAAACCCAATGCAACCAAAATCCGGAGGGATGTAGTAAATTGGGAAGGAATTTTTATAGCTAAGCTTGGGGATAAAATCCTTATTTCTAGAATATATAGAGAACTGACTCAAATGTATAACCATACAAGTCATTCCCCAATTGATAAATGGTCAAAGGATATGAACAGGCAATTTTCAGAGGAAGAAATTAAAGATATCTATAATCATATGAAAAAATGCTCTAAATCACTATTGATTAGAGAGATGCAAATCAAAACAACTCTGAGGTACCACATCACACCTATAAGATTGGGCAACATGACAGAACAAGAAAATGATAAATGCTGGAGAGGATGTGGGAGAGTTGGAACACTAATTCAATGCTGGTGGAGCTGTGAGCTCATCCAACCATTCTGGAGAGCAATTTGGAACTATGTCCAAAGGGCTACAAAAATATGCATACCCTTTGACCCAGAAACATCGCTACTAGGACTGTATCCCCAAGAGATCATAAAAATGGGAAAGGGTCCCACATGTACAAAAATATTTATAGCAGCACTCTTTGTGGCTGCCAAAAACTGGAAGTCAAGGGGATGCCCATCAATTGGGGAATGGCTGAATAAATTATGGTATATGAATGTAATAGAGTACTATTGTTTCATAAGAAATGATGAAGAAGAAGACTTCAGAGAAGCCTGGAAGGACTTATATGATCTGATGCTGAGTGAAAGGAGCAGAACCAGGAGAACTTTGTGCACAGCAATGACCACAGTGTGCGAGAGTTTTTTTCTGGTAGACTTGGAATTTTGTCATAACGCAAGAACTTATTAAAAAAAAAAAAAAGAAATCCCAATGGTGGTTTTCTAAGGCAAAATGCCTTCCACACTCAGAGAAAGAAATATGGAAGTCATTCACAGAATGTAGCAGATCATGTTTGTGTGTGTGTATGTTTTTGTGTATCATGTTTTAATTTGTTATATGATTTCTTCCATTTATTTTAGTTCCAGTACATAGCATGGCTACAGTGAAAACGTACTCAGTAGGAAAGTATATGTAGAATCTATACAGAATTGTATGCTGTCATGGGGAGGGAGGGAGGTAGTGAGGGGTAGGCATGGGGGGGGGACAAAATCTTAATTTTATGGCAGTGATTATAAAACATTAAAAAAATAAAATAAAATTTAAAAATAAATAAATAAAAATAGGCTAACTCAATTGGCAAAAGAGGTTCAAAAAGCTAATGATTAAAAGAAGTCTTTAAAAAGCAGAATTAGTCAAATGGAAAAGGAGGTTCAAAAGCTCACTGAAGAAAATAGTTCTTTCAAAATTAGAATGGAACAGATCGAGGCTAATGACTTTATGAGAAACCAAGAAATCACAAAACAAAACCAAAAGAATGAAAAAGTGGAAGATAATGTGAAATATCTCATTGGAATATTTTATGGAACTATTAACTGACTTTTCTTCTGAGTCTAACTCCAGGTATGGATAGCAAGAAAGGTTGTCTGAGCCACTGATCCATGATGCCAGTAAGCCTGTGAGATGCTGGTATGAATTGCAAAGGGATGATCTCATGGGAAGGTTGGGAGAGCAGCTGTTCAGCCTGGGCTGAGGTAGGATTCTCCTGACTCAATTTCCCCACTGACAGCTGGCAGACTTTAAGCCTGGCTGAATGCCAGTTGACAATCTACTCCTGCCTGGAAATGACATGAAGTTAGGGAGATGTTGTTTCCCTGAAGTGTCCCTACTCTTAATGGCAATTTCCTATAACCAAAAGTTTTATAAGCTTAATACCAGATCTATTAAATTACAGATTGTTGGTAGGGGGACATGTGAGGTTAAGTCTAATATTAAGCTATTAGGCTTAGGACTTTAGACCAACAAAAATAAGTTAGGGTCCTTTAATTCTTAACAATAGTGTGGAGACAATCAGGTCAAGGGCTTGTGATGTTAACATACATAGTTATTATTCTGTCTCAGTTGGTTAATGCTAAAAGAAAAATGGTTTGTGGTCTATATTGTAAATGCTTTAAAAGAAGCATCACATGACCAGAAGTTGGAATTGTCTTATGATGTGATATGAACTGTGTTAAAAATGATTATTTATTGTATTTATATAAGTACTAGAGCCTGTTACTGACTCCTTAGTGAAATCTCATCTTCCTGATGGGGGAAATGAATACTGAATTAATGTAAGATATAAAGACTGGGTTCTAATGCGAATTTTTTAAATGTGACAATTGGCCAAAGTTCCAATTTTGAGTTTGTAAGAGTGATAAGAGTATAAAGCTCAGGAATGGTAATCTAAAATTGTATCAAGGTCATTTTTGTAGGAGAGTGGACATCTGGATTTCTATAAGAAGATAAAAGGAAGAAGATGTTGAGATACTGTACTGAAGATGGCCTGAAGGAGCATCCAGACCAGAAAACCTCATCAGATGATGTTCCTCCCCAGACTGCTGTATGAGATGGAACCTCTCAATGGACAATTCATTGATCTACCTTTTCCTTTTGAATGTCTGTATCTGTACTTATAACATGGGGGCATTGTAATTTGTCAATGTGTTGGTCAACTTTGCTCCCTTCCCATATTCATATAAAGGGGAGATAGATGAAGGGAAGAATTCATAGGGGAAAGAATGTGAGGAGGTATTTATTGATTGGATTTAGGTGTGGAAACAGAAATTTTAATAAAGAAAAAGAGGGGGATTTTGTGGGAAGTGAGAAGGTTCTGTTCTCCACATTCCCAGGTAATAAGGGTTGTGACCTAGCATGGACAGGTTAGAGGTCAGAAACCAATGCGCAGGCCCAAGGAGTTGTGTGAGGAAGGGCCTAGCAGAGAGGAGAACATGGAGTCATATGGTCAGGGGATAGTGTAGCAGGATATCTAAAGTTCAGAAAACAGTATAAGAAGCCCTATCTTTCTGCACCTGTTGTAGTCTTCCTGTAACCTTACTGGGGAGGCTACCCATCCATTCGGGGGAATGGATGTAAAGATTAATAAAAGCTTTCCTGATTTCCCAACAGGTGTTATTCTTTATTTAAGGTGAACATGTTTCTCATTGTTGGGGCCTTGTTAGACTGGCTCACTTCTAACCAGATAGAAGAAATCATAAAAGAAAATCTCAGATATATAAGATTTTAAAACTCCTGCACACACAAAAAATCAACATCTAGAATCAAAAGGGAAAAAAGATACAGATTAGTGGAAATCTATACATTAAATACCCATGATAGAAGTCTTACATATAAAAGATATAGGGAACTGACACAAATCTATGGGATTAAAGGACCACTCCCCAATAGACAAGTGATAAAAAACATGGACAATTTTCAAAAGAAGAAATATAAACAAATTTTCTATAACCACTTTAAAAAATATTCAATATTAAAACAACCCTAAGGAATCACTTCACATACATGAAACTAACAGATAGTAAAGATGAGGGTAGTCATTTTGGAGGGTCTATGAGCTCTCAGTCTCACTAATTCATTGTTTGGTAATTGGTTCAACTGTTTTGGAAAAGTTTTGAATTGTGGAGAAGTATACCCTGAAATGGGGAGTTAGGTGGGGCAGTGGATAGAGTGCCAGGCCTGGTATAAGGAAGATTCTGCTTCATGAGTTCATTTCCAACTTCAGACAGTTATTCTGTGATTCTGGACAAGTCACTTGACCCTGTTTGCCTCAGTTTTCTCATCTGGAAAATGAGCTGAAAAAGGACATGGTAAACCACTCCACTGTCTTTGTCAAGAAAATCCCAAATGGAGTCATGAAAAGTCAGACACAACTGAATAACAACAAAATACCTCAAGATGGTCATTCACAGAAAGAAAAGAGTGATACATACAAAAGTTATCCTATCCCCACTATTTGTAGTAAGAAGAAGCTGGAAGAAAAAAATATCCTCAGTGATTAGGAAATGATTGAACAAAGTCTTAAATGTAATGTAAAATTATATTTGTAGTTTACATCACATTTACATCAACTTACAATGTCAATCTCATTAGATGTAATGGGATCTTAAGGCACCATCGGGAATGATAACTGTATACTGAGGTGACATTGCATACAGTGATAAAGAGTGAAGAAGTGGCAGCCAAACGAATAAACAATACCTACAATGATAGCAAGTAAGGTCAACATTGATGGTCAATGTTGGTATCATACTACCAAAGGTAAAGGACCCATCCCTCCCTCCTATGATCATTTAGATAAAACTAAATGTATGGGACCAATGTACTTTGTAGGGACTAGCGAGTATTGGGAAGTTTCTTTGTCAGAACAAAATGTATTAATATTTTTAATTGATTATGATCCTGCATTCTAGAAAATACTGTAAGACTCAGGAGCCATTCTCTAACATGAAGAACTAAGGAAATAATCTTTTTAAATAATATTTTATTTATTCCAATAACATTCACTTTTATAAGATTATGAGTTCCAAATTTTTTTCTCTTACCCTCCCTCCCCTCCTCCCTCCATTCCCTGCCCCCCCAAGACAGCAAGCAATCTTATAAAAGCTATACATGTACAATCATATTAAACATAAGGAAATAATAAATCTTAATCTCTAATGCTTATTTTTCTGTCTGCTCCCATCTCCTTTGTGTCAGAAGGAACCTCTAATTAATTTCATTCACCACTCATATTTTCTTTATGCTTACTAGCAATTAACTTGACAAGTATTCTGTTAAATATCTCTAAAATAAAACTGCATTTCTTCATCATATTTGTCACCAGAAAGCTTCTTCAATTCAGGTACCAAACTTAGAGTTCCTTTTTTCAACTGAAATATTCTGAAGCATTTGCTTAAATAGAACCCTATAAATTATTAGTGAAATGCTAGGAAACAAGAAAACATGTAATAGTAACTAATTGATCCGCTGGTCTGTTTATTTTATCGGATAACATCATGTCTTAGATAATATTCAATTTAAGGAGGCACTGTGGTGTATTGAATTGTACTAGATATGAAATGGGAAGGAACTGGGTTTGAGTTTTAACTTGCCACTAATTAGGTGTGTAATCTTGGACACGTCATTTAATATCTCTAAGCGTCTGTTTCTTCTTCTGTAAAATGGATATAAAGTACCAAACAAGGTTGTAAAGAAAGTATTTTGTAAACCTTAAAGTGCTTATGTAAATGTGCGTTAACATTCATTATAAGACATTAATCAAAGTAGGCCAATAATCTAAAAATATATTTTAATGTATGTTTCTCCATTCAGACTCTGCTGGCCCCGGATTCTTCTTTTGTGGGAAAAAAAATGTATTCATTAGCTATTTGTATTTAGACTTTTTCCTTTTTTTTTTTAGAGAACAAGAGTCAATTCACATTTTCCTCCTGAATGTGCGTAAAGCTACCACGTATCTTAATTAAAAACCAATTCCGCCCCAGAGGAGGAGGAATTTAAGAGAAATAATCAACCTTTACTGTTTTCTAGACTCAATATCCTCCTAAATTCCTCAGACCCACTAGAGACGGCTTTGAGGGTGTGTTTGGGGCAGAGCGGGGCAGCCCAAAGGTGGAGGGCAGAGAAGGGGGATGGGATGCAGGGTTAGGAAACAGATGCTTAAAATTCGCCCAAGCCAAATGGAGGAGGCAGAGAGTAATAACGCTTAATTAAAAAATTACAAGCTGCCACCTGGATCCAGGGCCCCTCTTCGGAGGGTCCCCGCTCAGTTCCGGAGCCTGCCGCTGATTGTCCCATCTCCACAAACATCCCTCCTCCTCCTTCCCCCCCCCCCCCCCGTGGGCGGTTGGTACATCCCACCGTAACCCCCCAGGGCTTTAAAAGGGAGCGCGAGGCTGGAAATCACGGAGTTGGTCTGCAAGGGGAGGGTCGTTCCTCTTCTAGCCTTGTAATCGAACCCTCTCCATTGGTCATCGACTCCGCGCTTTGGGCTCCTGGGTGCAGTGTTTTTCCACTGTTCGTTGGTTCTGGTTTATCGTTTGCCCGGGCATTTTGTTTGCTTGCTTCCTTACTGGTTGGACCGGGGGAGGGGGCGTTGCGGGTCCTTTCCCCTCCCCCACACACCGGCTCTCGTCCTCCACTTCTCGCTGGCCGCAGGTCGTGGTTGCTGCTGCAGTAGGAGACCAAGCTGCCTAGCTGGCGAGCGGAGGGGCAGGATGGAGCATACGGAGTTTCTGAAGCCTCGGACCCTGGAAGAGCTGATCCGGATCCTGCACGAAATCTTCTCCGGGGACAGCATTAACGTAGAAGAGGTGCAGTCCATCATGGAAGCCTACGAGAGCAACCCGACGGAGTGGGCAGCGTACGCGAAATTCGACCAGTACAGGTGAGCGTCGGGCCGGTGCCCCAGCCTGGACTGCTGCCTCTGGCCTGACGCGGCTGGGAGGGGCGCTTCGCCTGGGGAAGGAAAACGAACCAGTGTCTTCTGGCCCCTCCCTGGCATCCGAGCCCCCTGGAGATCCAGGACCGTCTGGGGAGACAGGACCCCTTGGTCTCCATCTCCTGCGTTTAGTGTAGCGCAGTGCTTTTGGATTTCGGTTCCTTGCTGGCAATTTCCTCCCAAGTTGTCAATCTGGCCTTACTTAATTTAGAGAACTGTCCAGTTCAGACCCGTCAGATGGCGGGACGGATGACAGATAAAAAAGATTTGAGACCCGGGATGAAGAGATTTGCCCAAGATTAGATTGACAGCAAGTGAGGCAGGCATTAGGAACTCAGATCTTGTAAGGAGGAAAGGTTTCTGACTCCCTCCCGTGACTCTGGTTACAGAGGAATGAGAGAAAAAGTATCCCGGGGGGGGAACACGGGTCCTTTCCCTTATCTCATTACTGTGTTCTGGTATGTGCCAAAGCCCAGGATCCTGTTCAGTTTCCTCTAGCTACTTTGGGAGCTATAAACCGGTTCTCTGCTCCTTAGAGCAGCATTATACTTCACCACCACAGTCTGGGGTGAGAAAAATTCTCTGCCAACTTTCCAGGCTGCTCAAGGCGTACTTCTGTGGGTTTGGACTTGGCACGTAGCTCTCTATTGGGGCGGGGCCGCTGTTGAGGGCCCCCGGGAGGGCCTCTTGACGGCTCCAGAAAATTCCTAGATCATTCCCCTTTAGACTTCTACAAACGTGTACTACAGCTGGATGACTAGCTGTAGTACACCCCTCCCTTCACCCTGGATCCACTCATCTCTGTCCCCCTCTCCCCCTGTCCCTCTCTGTTCCTCTCCCCCTCTCCCTCTCCCTCTCTCTCTCCCTCCCCTCCCCCTCTCTTCCCTCTCCCTCCCTCCCCGTCTTTCTTGTCACTCTTGCTTCCCATTGATTTTCTCTCTTTCACCTCCATAACCAAGTAAGTAAAACAAAGTGGTTTCGTCTATAGAGAAGTGGGCTTGGAGTCAGAGACCTGAATTCAAATTCCCGACTCAGATACTTTGCTAGCTTTGTTACCTTGGGCAAGTCATTTAAGCTCTCTGTGCCTCAGTTCCCCATGTTTGTAAAATGAGCGGATTAGACTTTTTTTAAGGGCCTTTGCAGCAGAACAAGGGAAGATAGATCAATGCATTGGCCATGCCTGGAAACTTATGCTGCCTTTTGCACCGGTGATCCACCACTTCTCTGCAAGACTGCTGCACTTCACTGTCAGTCCTCTGAAATCATGGTTGGACATTGCATAATTAGCGTTCTGAAGTCTTCCAGTGTTGTCTTCCTTGTTAACATTGTGGTCATTGCAAGCTTTCCTGGTTCTGCTTACTTATTTCTGCAGTCACTTTGGATAAGCCTTCCCAAATTACTCTGAATTCTTCAGATTGGTTTTTCTTATTGCACAACTCTCTTATCCTGTATTCAGATGCCCCAGTCTGTTCCACTATTCCACAATCAGAGGACCATTGCTATCTCCCATCTCTGCCACAGCCCAGTTCCTCCCTTTGTTTCATGCTTGCTCCAACTACTCCATCCAGACCCTGTTCACATCCAGTTCTTATTATTTGATTCATTCAAAAACTGTTTGACCTAGGCTAGGCCCCAAAGCCTGATGGGGTGGTTCTGTACTACCATTACCATGAAAAAAGTACGGCTCAAATGATTTCGTATATACAAGGCCTTTCCTTGTTTTTGACCTTCTTAGAGAATATGTCTGGTGGTGCTATTGCTGGGTCAAAGGGTATGTCTGTACATCATCCTTATTTTTTAATACGGTTTTCTCGGGTATCTCTTGTTTTGTGGAAGCAGTAAAGAGCTGAGAAAGCAGCCTCTAGATTCCAAAAAGGTGCCTTTTCTTGTCTTCCCCCAGGCTCTTAGCTAAACGTGGAGGGTGGGACTGCAAAAACCAAGCAGTCCTAATGCTGACACTCCCAGGCTTTAGCCAAATTGGCCACATTGTACGTAGTCAGTGAGCTGCCCCAGTGTCTAATTCTTAGACTTGCTGGATGAAAGGTGTTGTTGGTGAAAGGTAGGTAGAATGGATGAAGATCTAAGGTTGCTTTTTTGGAGCTTTGGCATAGAAAATTCTCCACTCAGAAGCTTCTTTTTTTTTTGGTGGAGGGCAGGGAAGGATCTGAACCCATTGACAAACTCACTGATCCATGGCTGAGTTCTCTTCCAGTTTTATTATATAAACAGCCAGCACTCTCCTGTGAACTTGTACAGATGTGTATAGAGTAATCTAGTATGATTTCCATCTCCTCCCCCCCACCTCCAGCCCTGAAGCAAATTCTGTCTAGTTCTAATTGGTATAATTGTTGCTGATGTTTAAAACAATTATTAAAATATCCACTAACTTCTATGAAGGTAAAAATTGAATTGTGTGTAATTAGCATCTCACCTTGAAGAAAGGCCTTCTAGGAGGCCTTAGGAAACCCTAGCTCCCTTCATATCTCACCTCAAAGTGTGGCCTCTTACTGCAGGCCTTTCCTGATTCCCTCCCTCTCCCCCAGTTGATTGGTTGGCTGTGTTCTTTCTCACCAAAAAAGTAGTTTGTATTTATCTATGTACGTCCTTCTCATGTGAAATGTAAGTGACTTGAGGTCAGAGAATGTTTCATTTTTTGTCTTTGTATTCTCAGTCCCTAAGAGTTTGGCTCTTCATAGGCACTCAATGACTACTGTCACTGAAATAACACCTTAAAGCTACCCCTAGGGCCTGGCTTACTTTCACAACTGTATTGTGTTCGTACTCAGATATGAACCAGAAGTATGTGCAAATTACTTCTTGATAGTCTTCTGACTGTACTTGTTAAATTCATTCATTTAATCTGGAGTTTGTGTTTTCATCACTAAAACAGATAATTACTTAGTTCAGCCAAGTGCAGCAGGTGAAAGATTAAGTAGACTAGTGATTGATAGCTCTCAAGATCAAGTGAATACCCCTAGTACTTAACTTGGCATAAGTAACCATTTAGTCATTAATGGTTCATCAGCAGTCTTGGCTTTGCCAGGAAAGGGCAAGTACTTTCACCTCTCCGAGTCTCAGTTTTCCTCATCTGTAAAATGAGAAGGTTGGAGTATATGGCTCCTAAGGTCCCTTCCACTTCTAAATTGAATCCATGGATTCTATGGAATGGTTTCTTAAGAATTCTAGTAAAGGAATTCTGGTCTGGATGTCTTGCACTAGGAAAGATTCCACGTTAGCACAGTGCCTGCCCCTGAGGTATTTACTCCCCAGTAGAAGAAACTAGACTAACCTCTGGGAAACAATTAGAACCAGAGGTCATGTAATTGAGAGCTAGGTTGTAATTAAGTCAAGAGTTAAGATTGAATGCTACTTTTGTTTACATTATTTCACCTGATCCTCTCTGCTCCTCTGAGTTCTAACCTGAGTTTCAATGAAAATAGATTTGCCTGTAGTAATAGAGGTTTGAATTATGTCTTCCAAGTTTTAAATGCATTTCTACTTTAATGCTGTCTAAATGCTACAGGAGATGCCAATAATAATCAAGATGATGTGATGATGGGCCCGGAAACGGGTCAGTGTGCATAATTTTGACAATTTTAAAAGCTTTACTAAAAAAAAATCTGTTTCAATGATACCATGCACAGCCCCATATATTGTCATTTAGGAGAGCTAACACCTTTTTAAAAGGGCATTTATTAAGCAACTCATTCATATCATGTCATATCATTCATATCATATATCATTCAGATCATGCAAAATAACCTCAGGAAATTTATTTTGTCCAAATACTTGAAAGGACACTGGCAAATAGAATTCTATAAACAAAATATAGAAGAGCATGGCAAAGGGTCCCTTTCCTTAGAACTTATCATTAAGTAACCTGCATTTTTGGAATAAAGCTTTGCTGAATTAGAATTTTATAAATAACAACTTGTGGGGCAATGGAAATTTATAGAACTTGAGATGTATGTGTGTTTGTGTGTGTGTTACATTTTTCATTTATTGTAAGCCTAAACTATCCTTTGAACCTCTCACTTCCATGACAATTCTGCCCACATTTTAATTGTTTTCCCACCTCACTCCCCAAATTGTATCAGTTCTGCTAAACAAACACGACAACTTTGATTATGGGCTCTTAGTTTTATTAGGACTCAACTATATTTAATTCTACTAAACTAAATATGAAAGCATCTTTTCAGTGATGTATTATTTCTTAAATTTTTATTTAACTGCAGGGAACAATTGCAGCACTTTTGCTTGGAACACCAAAGAATTTTCTGAATTGATATTCTGTAGAAATAGCTTAGCTCTGTTCTGCATCTGGTCAAAGAGATCAAGTGTAGACTGCTGGAATTTCCTTTCCCTTTCATTCCCTTTTCCTTAGAGTACAGCTAAATGCTGGGGGAAAGTCAGTAACTCAGAGAAAGTTCTTAAACATCCAGGAATGAAATGCAAAGAAATTTTTCTTCTGTGCTATAACTGTACCCTATTAGAAATAGAAAATAAGCAATTTTCACTCCAAATACTAAACATTCTAACTATAGGAGTGAAGGAGGTCTGGGGAGGAGGGAGAGAAAGAGACGAGACTAATTTTATGGCACAAGGTTAATATGTTAAAGGAGCACTGAACTTGGGGTCAAGGGACAGATTGATGTCTGTAATATGACATTTAGCAGCTATATGACCTTAAAGAAATGAGTTAACCTCTCTCAGCCTCAGATGCCTAATTTGAAAAATTGAAGTGATTGTATTAAATCTCTAACATTTCCTTGTAGTTCTGAGGTTTGGTATTTTATTTCTGGTGCTTCTTCAAGTAAAGTATATTTTAAACTTCCAACATTTGTTTTCTTAGGTACACCCGAAATCTTGTGGATCAAGGAAATGGAAAGTTTAACCTGATGATTCTGTGTTGGGGTGAAGGGCATGGCAGGTAAGAAATCCACAAAAGCTTATTAAAGCACATGTTCAATGCTAGGAACTCGGCTGGGAGGACTTGAAGTTTTGGATATCTCTCCTCATCTCCTTCCCCCTCCAGGCTTCATTTTCAATCTGATTCATTTCCAAATATACCTCTTCAACCCTACTTATTAATATCATCCCTTTTAACAAAGATTTTGTAAGAAATAGGAAAGGTAAGTTAGTTCAACAGAACTGATATAGTGGATTTTTCCAAAATTTCCCAAAAATCATCTCTTTTGTCATTTCTTACCTTACAAATATTTCATTGCATTCATGACCACAATTGATAGGTAGTTCCTAAATTTCCAGATCTTTTCTCTCTCCTCTCTCTTTTCACTTCTTGTAAGCACTTAATAAATGCTTGTTGATTGACTATTCCCTCCCTGGTATTCTCTTCCCCCTTAATCATACCTCCTTCTCTCTACCTGTTTCCCTGTTGAATTTGGTGATTTGCTATACCTAATTCTGTGTGTGTGTGTGTGTGTGTGTGTGTGTGTGTGTGTGTGTGTGTGTGTGTGTGTGTGTTTGTTCATCCTTCCTTTGGTCCAGAAAGAGTGAAGTCCATCTGATACCCACCCTTTGTTCTGTGTCTCTATTGCTTCTTTTCACGTACCCCAAGTATGAGAAAAAGAAAGTTCTATTCCCCTCCCTTCTTCCTTTTTTCAACATTAGTACAGTCCTTCTTTTACCTTTCCTTTTCCTTTCCCTCTTCAAACTCTGGGGACAGAATTAAATCCACCACCGCCCAACTGCTTTACTTACTAATTACTCATTTAATTTTCCTCTATACTCTTTGAAGACAGGTTCTGAAAGGGCATTTGTTCCTTCTATCAGTGTGTTTACTCTTCATCATTATACATCTTTTCAAATGGTCACGTATATTTTCCTTTCTAAGTTTCTTTTGATTCGTGTGTTTACAGTTTTAAATTCCTGCTTAGCTCTGATCTTATAATCAGGAATGCTTGAAAGTCCTTTTTTTCATTAGAGGCCCATTTTCCTATTAGTATTATACTCAGATTTGTTGGTTAAGTTATCCTTGATTTTAAGTCTATTTCTTTTATCTCTTGTAGTACTGGATTCCAAGATCTCCTCCCATTTATAGTAGGGGCTGCCAGTTCCTATGTGACACTTGGTTACATAGTACTTCAATCTTTTTTCTGGATATTTGCAGTAATTTTTTCCTTGACTTAAATGCTCTGAATTTTGACTGTGACATACCTGAAATATTTTTTTCCTTTGAATGTTTCAGGAGGTAATTGGTGGATTCTATTTTTACTTTGTCCTCTGATTCAAATAGATCTAGATAGTTTTCATTTCTTAATTCTTGAAATAAAATTTCCAGAATTTTTTTTTAAATCATGATTTTTTTTCAGGAGTTCATTGGTTATTTTTCCTTAACTGCTTTTCTAGGTCAGTTGTTTTTAGTAGCACAATATCTTGTATTTTCATTTATACCTATTTACCTTTCATTTACACATAGTTTTTTCAGTATTTTAATTTTGTTTTAATATCTATTGTTGTTTTATTTGTGTTCTTATGTCTATTTTAATTTTCACTTATCTCATTACTTGCAACAGCTTTTATGCCTTCTATGCTGTTATTTCATTCTCCTTCCAATTCTTTCTTCTAGAGTTTTTATTTCATTTTAACATCTCATTTCATTTCTTTGAAGTATTCATGCAGTACTTGTGAGAAATCCATCTTTTTCCTTAAAGTATCTGTGTGTAGTTGTTAAGATGTTTCTCCTTCTACGTTGGATTTTTTTTGTCTACAGTGATTTTTTTTTTTATATTGGATAGTATCTTCAATTTACTCATATCTCCCATCCTTAGTTCTTAAATCAGGACTTTGTGCTGGGACCAGACTCCACATTCTGCTTCACTTTTGGATGAGGTCTTTGGCCTTGCTTGACCTCACCATTCACAAGTCACCTAGATTACCAAACTGACCTCTACCTGCCAAGATTAACCTTCTTCCTCTTCACCCTAGGACCCTGGAAATTCAGATCACTAGTCCTTCGGGCTATCTATGGAATCTCAAGACAGTGCTCTAACCTATACATTTTCCTCATATAACATTCTATTCTATGTCCCACACCCATAGCCCCTTACTTTTGCAATGAAGGGAAGATGGATGTGTTTTCTCTGATCTTCTCTAGTACAGACTTGGCCATTATAATTATGCAGAACTCTGTTTTGTTTTTTTGTTTCCTTTTACATTGTTGTAGTTAAACATGTTTTTCCTGATTCTGTTTACTTCCTTCTGTATTATCTCATAGAAATCTTCCCATGTTTCTCTGAATCTTATTTGTTTCTTATAGCGTAGTAACATTCCATTAAATCCACATATTCCAATTTGTTTAACCATTCCAGTAAAGTTATTTTATGATTCGTTGGGTAGTATGACCTAACAAAGGTGCCAAAACCAAACCTTCTCATAGAAGTTAGCTAGAAAGCTTCTCTGCATGAAGCATAAGTGTGTAAATATGGTAAATGCATTTACCCATATTATAAGTATCAACTGAGATACTTCTTGTACATCCAGTGTGATAAATGACTTACCTTAATTTGATTTTTTTTCTGTTTTCTATACACTCAAACTTTATATTCAAATTGGTGCTGCTCTAATTTTAGCCTGTTGTATCTTGAGTTTGTGTGCAGGCAATATACAAACTTAGAAAATCAAATAAAAGGACTGTTTATAGTGGGGGGAACCTAGCATATCTCATAAATCTCATTTCCAGTTAATTGTCTAGTTCCTTTATCTATTAATATGTTGTATGTTGAATATTAAGACATTTTGAGAGACAGAGTGGCATAGTAGGTAGCCAAGCCAGTCTTTGAATCAGGAAAACCCAGATTCACAGTTTACCTTTGACACATCCTGATTTCATGACTCTTAATCAGAAGAATCCATTCTTTTTTTTCCTTCATAAGCAGGTCTACATTTCACAGTAGGGAATCAAAACTTTCATAGAATTATATGGTATATTTAGTGACAGAGAGTGTCTTATATATCCAGCCCAACCCCCTTCACCTTTTAGATAAGTAAACAGATTCAGAAAAGTTTGCCAGTGATCATGCTGCAGGATAGTAACCCAGAATCTCTCCAAATCAATCTAGAACCTAGGTTCCCCAATTCCCAATCCAATGTTGCTGCTACTGGACAAAACTGCTTCCCCCTTTCTCCATCTTAAGTAAAGGTTTGAATTGAATATTTTTTATGGAAACAACCCTAAACAAGACTTAAAGTCTGACAAGTTAATTAATGTTTTACCCTAGAAATGTGTAGCAGTAGGATAATTAGTGACTTTGCTAATCATTCTTTTCTGCTGTGCATGACCTTTCTGTATGAGGACATAGTAAATGGTTCCTATTTCATTAAAAAAGGAGCCACCCTTTAAACACATTCCAAAGTTCTTAATCTTTCGGGGAATAGTGAAGGTGTGTATAACTTAAAGCTAGCTTGAACTTAGCCCTTTCATTTGGGAAGAGAGAAGTGAATGTCCTAAATCATATAGAAAGATATATTCTAATTTCATCTTGTCTAATAGGTGCATTTAGTTTATGGAGAGGGGATTTATACTCCTCTGCACTCTTGATCTTGGTGGTAGATCCAACAGGGTGTCACAGTATGAAATGGGTACCAATAATGCCCTTGCCTCTACCAGGTTGGGGGAACCTGTGGCCTCAAAGGCCACATGTGGCCCTCTAGATCCTCAAGTGCAGTCCTTTGATTGAATACAGAGGGCTACCCTTGAGGACCTAGAAGCCATCCGTTCAAGCCCAAAGGTCTGTTACTGATCTAATTACTTCCTTGGAAGGTTATTTTGAGTAGCCCCAACATATTTCTTCTTATATTCAACTTTAGTTTTTTCTCTTACCAAATAAATGGGGAAGCTGTCTGTCAGAAACTCTCTAAAACTATTGGTATTGATGTTTGTCCTGGGTTGGCATCTAAAATAAGCCCACTGCCAGCTCCCCAGTCCCACTTATGCTGATCTTTATAGTCTAGTATCATGCACGCTTAATCTAATCTGAATAATGTCAGCTAAGTCATATACAAATATAAAAACAATGTAAAACTCCAGATGATGTAGTTTAATGGGGAATTAGTTTATTTTAGGCTATGCTCTGAAAAAGAGTTTTTTTGCTATTCTAACCTGTAGCCACCTTGTATTCCAATTCTGTAGCCACCATTGTTTCCTATTGTAATATTTCTGTGTACCGGACAATCCACTGAGTTCGGTTGTCATTCTCTGTGTGTATGTGTGTGTACATATATAGCAGTATCCATGATCATACAGACTCCCACTGCTTTCTGAAGATGCTGCAAGGAAACCTCAAGGAGACTCTCTTTGCATGGCCTGATAAGAAATCCAATGAGATGACGAAGAAATCCGAAAGAATCTTGAGGGAAAATCAGTGTGCCTACATCAATGGTAAACTACTTGCTTGCCTTTCCTACTATCCCTTTACTCAGGACATTCTCTATAATGTTAACCCTGAGATACTATCACCATATCTATCATGAAGTATTTAGATAAATACTATGTTGGCTTCTCTCGGATTCCAACCATTAAGAAAACAGCTTAAAATCATCTCAGAGAAATTGTCTTTGAATTCAAGTGTGTCTGTTATGGTAAAGCATCTGCTTTATGTAGCCAAACCTAATTTTCCTTGCAAAGGAGGCTGTCCTTGGGATAACTTTGGAAACATTGGCTTAGTTTCCTTGATGCCTGAGGGAGAAAAAGCCCAGCCCATGGAGAGCTGGTGCTCCTGAGGTTTGGCAGAAAGCCCACTGCCACGAAGATACATGCTTCCCACTTTTAAAGAGACCCTACTTCTTTTTCCAGCTACAACTACTTGAAGATACTATGCTGTATTTTGAGGGGATTTAAGATGTTTTCAAGGGGCAGCTGGGTGGTTCAGTGGAGAGTGCTAGGCCTGGAGACAGAAGACTCTTCTTCCTCAGTTGAAATTTGGCCTCAGACACTTACTAGGTGTGTCACCCCTGACAAGTCACTTAACCCTGTATGCCTCAGTTTCCTCATCTGTCAGATAAGCTGGGGAAGGAAATGGCAGACCACTTCTGTATCTTTGCCAAGAAAATCTCAGATGGGGTTTTGAAGAATTGGATACAACTGAAAAACCACAATAAAAGATGTTTTCAAGTGTGATTTTGACTATGTGGTATTTTCGCCTCATGCACTGACTTCAGAAGCTAACACCTGGAGAAGATTCAATTTCTATTGTACATTCTAAATGCAGAGCATTGTGGGAAATGCAAAGGAATATGATAGAAGTTGTTCTGTAGCAATTTACAATATAGTAGGGGAGAGGGAGCATATCCTATGTACTACCTTGTGTTAGTAATTATTGAATACGTCTATACCAAAGCAGGCTGAATGTTGACTTAGAAAACCATAAATTAATGTAATCAATGTTGTATTATATTTTTATTTTGTTAAACTTTTCCCAATTGCATTTTAATCTGTTTCATAACATATCTGGCTTATACTACAAACAAGTTGAGAATGTGGAGAGATCATTTTCAGCTGAGTTGATCAGATGAAGACAGGAGGGGAGGGCATTCCAGGCAGAGGGAGTAGCTTGACCAAACCTATAGAGTTAGGCTCCCATAGAGGTATGTTCAACCAAACTGGTTCATCTGACGTTCATGGAGCTGCAGGTTTTTGAGGGAGTCAGATTGTGAAGGACCTTCTAAGCTAAAAAATTTGGACTTTCTTTAGTAGATGAGAGGGATTGGAGGGTTTTTTTTTTAGTTTTGAGCAAAGCAGTGATATGATTAAACTGTCTTATACATTGCTTCCCAAAATACTGAATTGGAATGTGAAGACAAGAACATCTAGGGAGTACTAAGAATTGAATGAGGGTAGTAGCACAGTGGATAGAGCACTAAGCCTGGAAGACTCTTCTTCCTGAGTTCAAATCTAGCCTCAGACACTTACTAGCTGTATTGACCCTGAGCAACTCACTTAATTCTGCTTGCCTCAGTTTCCTCATCTGTAAAATGAGCTAGAGAAGGCCAAACCACTCCAGGATCTTTGCCAAGTAAACCCCAAATGGGGTCACAAAGAGTCAGACATGATGGGAAATGACAAAACAACAACAGCAAAGCATTATGGTGAGTTAGAATCAGCAGACTGACAGAATTTGGGGGGAAAGAGGAGTCAAAAATAAAACTGCAGTGGAATAATAGCAGTACTATCTCAGGCTACTTCTCCACAGTTACTTTTGCTTTGACTATTTTCTTTACATTCCTACAGTAAGAGAAGTAAGATGTTAGTAAGCTCTCAAGCCACAGGTATAATTATGTCCAAGTTACTGCACGTTGAAAGAGTGCGGATTATTTCTCCAAGGTATTCAAGCAAACAAGGGTGAGGGCTGTTCTAATCCTTCTCAATGTCTCCCATTTCTGTCACCAGCTTGTGTTTATAATATTTTTGGAGATGGGGAGAAGGCGTTATGTAACATGATGAAAGCCTTAGTGCCAATGAACAGATTGATTCTTGGATCAAATAGACCGCATAATGCCTCATTTGGCTGTCATTTGATACCTTTTGATACAAGATAAAAACACAACCACGAAAGCTGCTAAAGCAGTTGGATTTTAAAACCAACTACCATGGTGGTAGTCATTTCTGTGTGTATGTCATGACAAAAAGTACTATTCACTGGCCTATAAAATTAATTCTACATGATAACAATACTATGTAACCAGAGTATCATTCTTCCCCTTACAAAGATATGTACGTATACATGCTAATTTTTAAGCCCCTCCTTAAAGAAGAAAAATCACCATACACCAATTGGGCAAAGACTATTATATATCACCATAACTTTAGTTTCTTAGGTCAGCTTCCAGGGTAACATTTGTACCAAATCATTTAGTTAACTGAAATTTCCTGTAGACTCCTGGGTTTAAGAATCTTTCTGATTAATTCTTAGTTTCATTGAGGTACATGTGATTTAAACAGATTTGTTTTATCTTTAGACCACGACTGGAACATTCAGTTTGTTGAACCTCTCTTCTTGTCTCCTCTTTAGATTCTATTGGCCTACATCGGGTGGAGAACACAAGTCACACGGAACCTGCTGTTAGCCTTCATTTGTATAGTCCGCCCTTTGACACTTGTCACACCTTTGACCAAAGAACAGGACATAAGAATAAAGTCACAATGACGTTTTATAGCAAATTTGGGGCAAGGACTCCATTTGTAAGTATGAGATTGAAGAAATCCTTATTAACCTCTCAGTCCTGGGTTGGGATTAATATGTAACACCAAGTGTTACCAACACGTGGTACCTTGGCTTGAAAGGATACTTTGTTTAACATTTGGACCTTGAATTGATTGAAATTGACTTTATAGGTTAAAAAAAAGTTCCACCCTTGTTCCTTTTCTCATGTTTTGGGCAATTCAAGAGCACTGAGAGTTTAGCCATGCATCTACAGATGAGAATTTTTTTTAAAAAATCAATACCTTATAATACTAAAAATAATAATGACCATCATAATAGCTAGCATTTATATAAAATGCTTTAGGGTTTGCATAGCACTTTATAGATTTTGTCTCATTTTATCCTGACAACAGCCCTGGGGAATGGGTGCTATTATTATCCCCATTTTACAGATGAGGAAGCTGAGACAAACAGGTTAGGTGACTTGCCCAGGGGCACACAGGTGGTAAGTGTCTGAGGCCACTTTTGAATTCAAGTCTTCCCAACTCCAGGTCCAGTGTTCTCTCTATCCACTGCCTGACTGCCTCTTTATCCCCATACTGGTTCCAAAGAAGAACATTCTCCACAGTATGTGCCCTTCTCGTTTGTTCTCCTTAGTAGTTGGGAAATCTGGCCTAAAGCTTCAAAATCACTGGCAGCAAGAATTATTATCGTGTGTTCTAAACTTGTTGTTTGTATTTCATTCAGTTATATAAGAGAACATTTTCAAACTGTACAGTGTTGAGGATTCTTGGCAAATAATCAGTTAGTCCTAAGTCTACAAATATTTTTTAAGGTTCCTGTTTCTAGGGGAACATTTCCTTGAACTGTCAAGATTAACCACCTGGTTCATTGGTGCTATTTAACTCTTGTTGACCTCATGGCTATCATCTATGTCAGGAGAAGACTTGTGTTTGGGTCTTTCAAACCTTCCATAAACAACTTTCACAAGAGAAGAATGAAAGTTTTAAATTGATCAATTCAGAATTAGAATAGAACAGTTAATCCAAATCTAAATTACTTGAGAGAGAAATCTATCTCTAGAAAATGAAATAGGGAGGTCAAAAAAGGATAAAGAATGAGAAACCACCCTGAAATACTTTATCCGCTGAAAATTGCCCAAAGTAGAGCTATTGTTCAGGCTACTGGAGAATTGACTGATTAGGAATACGAGGAACTAGACCTACCACCTAACTTTCTAATGGCAACCTGAACTAATATGACAACTGTATGACTAATTAAATAACTGGTGACTTATAAGAATAGTTTTTAGTAACTATCTTATATTCTAAGGAAGAGATATTATGACTGCTACTTGACATATGAACAAGGACCGCTATAAGACTTAAGTTGTGTTGAGACTGCCCTTTATTAAGTAGCAAAATTGTGCTGATCTGTATCTTTACATTGCTACAATCTTAAAGGGATGCTTTCTCTATCTAGTATATGGTCAATAGTTTAGGAAAAACATTGTTGCAGGTTGAAGTTTCTGTTCTCCGTCCCTTACATAGACTATCTTTAAAAAAAAAAAAAAGTGAGGATATCTAGTGAAAGTATCTTTTTTTTTTCTTCTCTAGGCCACTTCAACTTCATTGGAGAATAACTGAAGAGATCCAGTCACTAGAGTATTCTTTCGTGTTTTTTTTCTTTTTAAAGTATGCTGAAATCTTTAATTGTGGACAAAAAACCACCCATCATTTGCTGTCCAACAGTACCTTTGAATAAGATGCTTAGAGATATATTAGGGCAGACTTGTGGCTGCTTGTAGTTTCCTTGAATGAATGCTAATGACAGGGGACTATCTGTCTAAACAATGCCAGGAGATACTGAAAAGGAGAAATCCTATTGTTATATGCTCTTTATACTTGGAAGACCTAATCAAATGCTTCCTCCCCCTCCCTCTCCCTCCTCCTCTCCCTCTCCCTCTCCCTCTCTCTCTCTCTCTCTCTCTCTCTCTCTCTCTCTCTCTCTCTCTCTCTCTCTCTCTCTCTCTCTCTCTCCCTCTCCCTCCCTCCCTCTCCCTCTCTCCCTCCCTATGTTCCTCCCTCTTCCTTGTCCTCATGGTTCCCTACTAGGAAAGACAATGAAGTTCTTTTGACAGTTTTTATCCATCATAATTAG
Organism: Notamacropus eugenii; assembly: GCF_028372415.1. Taxonomy (NCBI): domain Eukaryota; kingdom Metazoa; phylum Chordata; class Mammalia; order Diprotodontia; family Macropodidae; genus Notamacropus; species Notamacropus eugenii. The sequence continues at coordinate 336,134,163 of NC_092874.1, read as the reverse complement.
CAATAAAACCAAGTCTAAGACCTCCTACATCCACGTTTGTTATGCTGATAATTATACTGATAAGTATACAGATATATATTATGTTTTATGTTCTCTGGTTTTGCTGGTTTCCCATCTTCACAAATTCCTTTTCTGTGTATGGGTCACTGTGTACAGAGACACTCAAGTCAGTTTGCCCTTTAGTTGTGAAATAAACTGCAAGGATATAGGTGGAATTCACAGCAAAAAGGAATCACAAGTGTGTTTTGATGTGACCAAATGCCCATGTAAAATACTTTTTGTATTGCTACCAAAATTGTCAGGTTAACTTGAATAAAACTGAATTTGAATATAGTTTGGAATCACCCCATGCCTTTCTAGCTACTCCAACAAGGAACCTCATGAACTAGGTTATCTTCTACTTATCACTTATTATTGTAAGGTACACCTTTCTCCCCTTCCCCTAGAATATTTTTTTCTAGTTGGGAGTACAATAAATACACAAAGCTCTTAAATGTTTTCCTAGGTTTCCAGGAATGTCTTTTTAGCTGTTTCTAGTAAGAGGCTATCTACGTAAAGATAACTCTGAACTTTTTCCATGAGTTTATTGATTACCCATCACAAACATGCTCTCTCATCAATTATACAAGCGAAAGTCAACCTTGGTCTTGTGTTCATGCAAGGCTAAATTTAGAGGGATCATTCTCTCCCCACACACAAAAAGAAATTCTACCATGTTCTCCCAGAAACTCAGTTTGCTGCCATCCTTACATCTAGCAGGGAATCCAAATACCTTTGACAAGCCCCAAATTCAACCAGAATTTGTTTCAGAAGTTTATTGCTCAATCTTGAAGCAGGGCCCTACTTAGTGTTACTAATTCATAGTTGGATAGATTCCAACAAAGACAGTTTTGAACTACAAGAATTATTAAGCATCTCATTCCTAAGTGCCAAGTCCTACTTGTTGACCTGAAAACTTGGTTAAAGAAAAGGCAACAGGCTAAATGCATACATTTTGTGATTTAATTAATTAATTAATCAATTCCCTATTAAAGAAAACGGTAACATAATGCATTATGGAGTCAGAAAGATGTTCTGGCTACCCAGTACAGAAATCTTCTGGCTTATATACATTTTGCCGTGAGAAAGGAGTTCTCTTAGATAAACACTCTGTAAACAAAGTAGCATCAGTTGGGTTTTATGATCCCAAGCTATGGGCATCTTCTTTCCATAGCATGCCTTTGTGATTCAAGATAAGGAAAAAGTCCCATCACCCAGATTACAGACATCCTGTCCTAAACAGGCCTTTGAAGTTGTTCATCTTAACAGAGTTGACAAAGCTGAAGTTACAACCCAAGGTATCTGTGTTTTTCTCTTACCACTAGGATGCTAGAAGAAGGGTCTGGTAAGGAAGTCCCATTTGCTTGACATCAAAAGGCATCCTCTAAGTTAAACAAAAGGGACTATTAGGTTCAGGCTCTTCTTAATTCAAGCTTTGGCCCTTATTAAAGTCTAAAATTTATATTGAATATTATCATACTACATCCTGAGAAGGGGAGCCAGTTAAAAAAAGTGTCTCTCTTTCTTCATAACTCCCACCTTCTACCTGAAGAAGGTAGGAATGGCAAATTCAGGGATGAGAGGATGACAACCCCTCTGGGGTGAGTTGGAAAAGTTTAAATAGGGAAGGAAGAATGTACAAGTCAAAATTTTGGCAACACTTTTTGGTAACTGGTACCTAATTTACCTAGTACTTGATTAGTACTACAGGTTCTTTGGAACTCCAAAATACAAACAGAGGATTGAGACAATCACCCAACAAAAATTTATTAGGTGCTTATTTCATGCCAGGATCTGTGCTAAGTTCAGGGGATACAGAGAAAGGCAAAAGACAGAAACAATATATAAAGTGGAAATGAAGCCCAAGTTGTTAGTACTGAAATAGGAGGCAAGATACAAGTTGCCTCAGAGGCGTTGACTAACTCAAAATATCCCTTAAAATATCATGATGGCTGCTAGTGTTGCATATTCCCACCTTGATGTGACTTGAGGTGGTCCAATGTACTCTCCCCAACTCAGTCAAGCTAGCTTTAGATTTAATTTTATTTTCCCAGTTTGATGAATTTGGGTTTGGTTATCTCCATTCAGAGATCCAGCTGTAATATTACTCCTGCTCTCCAATACTACATTACCAACTGCCCAGTGGACATCCCCCCCGCCCCCGATGCCCTTTAGATATCATACATGCAACATCTTTAAAATCATATTTCCCAGGAACCCATCCTTTCTACAAACTTTCCTGTTTCTATTGAGGATACTACCATCCTTTCTGTCACCTGTATTTGAAGTCCTCCTTAACTCTTTCCTGTCCCACACTCCCATACCCAGTCAGTTCTCGTGTCTCATCAATTCTAACTGTAATACCCCTCTCACATCCATTCCCTTCTTTTACTCACATAAGCTCCACTCTAATTCAGGCCTACATCATCTGTGACCAGGAATATTTTGATAGCCTTCTCATTGATTACCCTCCCTCCAGACTCTCTTTTTTCTATTTAACCTCCATCTAGCTGTCAAATTGGCATTCCTAGACACAAATCTGATCATTCCCTTACATAGAAATTTTCAGTGGCTCCCTATTCCCTCTATGATCAAGAAAAATGTACTCCATTCGGCATCTTTTGCAGTTTGATTCCAGTCTACTTTTCCTAGACTTATTTCACATTGCATTATGTCATATACATTCCACATGAGTCAAATTGACCTCTTAATTGTTCCCCAGAGGCGATTTTTCATCATCTCCTATCTTTGTGCCTTTGCACAGGTGATACCACATGTCCAAAATACACTCCTTCCTTTAAAAGTCCCTAACTTCCTTTAAAACACAATTCAGTGCTTTCTTAAAACTTGGTTGCTTTCCATCTCAAATATTGCTATGGAGAACAGATTAAGGAGCACTTTCACCACCCCTTCTTTGGCTGGGGGTAGAGGAGAGATTGATTCTCCTTATGCACACCAGTCTCAACTTCCTAGGACAGACTTAGGGTCTGAATTCTCAAGGTTCTCACCTCCCTCACTTCTACTTTTCCATGTTAGTCAGTAGGGAACACTTGAAAACCCTTTATTCAAAGATGCCTGTTAGCTGGAAAAGAAAGAGATTAACCCATCAGGGTTTTATTCTAAAGCAAAGATCTCTCTATTCCACATGCCTTCCTTTCTCTGAAAAGTTAGAGAGCTTAAAAATAGAGATCATTAATAAAACATATAAAAGCTCTAAGCCCCCAGACAGCCCTTTGATTGCCAACTTGCAAATGAGGCATTCTAGCCAATTACTTTGAGTGTAATCAATTTTCCACAGACTTTCTCCTTCATCCATGCTTTCTATAATAAAGACATCAATTCAAGACACAATAAAATCATCTTACCTCACTATTACTAAAATATAATCAACCAGTAAGTAAATTTAAAAGCAGTGGTAAACAATACTCATTTCTATGTGGCGATAAAACATAAAGGGGAGAAACAAGGCTCTCCATCATTCCAGTCACTTTTCTTAGGCCATAGTTCTTTCATTCTCTGATAGGTCCTCTTAATAAGCAGTGTTTGTTAGTTAATAAGCCAGGGAAAGGGAAAGGGAAAGGAAAAGGTTCCCGTCACTATAAGGCCTGGAGTCAGTCTTCTGGAAAGCAACCCGCCCCCCTCTGCCGCTGTTCAATCCTTGTCACTGCTGCCACCCTTCTCTCTCTTTTATTGTCCTGCCAACTCATTCAAAAAACTTCCCAGGTTGGCATAACTCCAACAAGTCCAAATAAAACCACTCAGCTGTTCTGCCTTTTCCTGGAATGGGGAAGGATTACAATTACTGGACTCTTTAGCAACAGCCCCTGTCTTTTGCTTTGTCTGAATGGCTGTTGAATCAATTAACCTCTCTGGATGGCAATTACCCCTTTTATGAAATGAAGGATTTGGATTTGATAGCCTCCAAGGTCTCTTCCATCTGTGAAACTTTCCTTCCCTCTTGTATTCCATTCTACAACTCAAGGCCAACTTGATGGCCCTATAGTTAGAAGTATCCATTTTTTGTCTCCTTTCAAAAAACTTATTACTTTCCTCTAATCCTGTGTCAGATCTTCCATTTGCCATCACTTGTCATTCACAAATTCTTTCAGTGTCTTAAATTCAGGGATGGAAACTTACTTTAGACCTAATGTATGCTTACCATTAGCACTTAATATATGCTAATTTTTCAGCATTTCATGTAAATTAGGTGCTAATTCAGTGTTTATGTGGCTAGATATTCCAATATAATCCTATTATTCATGAAAACTGTGCAATTTAAGTATAGTTTAGAGCAGAGGTGTCAAATATCCAGGCAGGCCCTTGGGTGTCTGAAACAGATTAAAATATAATTGGGAAATATTTAACAAAATGAATAAAATATAATAAAATATAGATAAAAGTAAATTTTAGAACTAAATTAATATATCATCTGCAGAGATTCTTAAGGATGGATTAGCATTCCCCTCCCCTCTTTGTATTTGAGTTTGACATGACTAATATTTGTTGCTATCAGTAGTTACTTTCTAACTTCAACTTTGAGATTGGTAGTCATTAACATTCTTAGAAACAAATAACTTCTTCGAGGATATGATTAAACCTTTAGATCACCCATCGCAATCTCTAGCTGTCCTTATCTACATTTTGCCAGTAGACCCAGACGGCTCTGGAGGAAGTGAGGGTGGTGATTTTACACAGCCCTCTCTCACTTAAATCCAATTCACTCGAATGTCATGGCATCATCTTCCTGGTGTCAGTGGGCTTCTTTGAGAATGAAGGACAAACAATGAGACCCTTTAGATTATTCTAGATGAGTTAGTTACATTTTCAGAAGTACATATGAAATCTAGGGAAACAACCTATTCTTTCAGTTTGCAAGTCTCTGAAATTTTGTTCATTGCACAAGCTTTTTTTACAACTATATTTATCCAATAAATCTGGATAACTTAGTGAATCATTTAACCAGTTCATCATCCAACAAATGGAGTGCAGGCTCTCTCTGAGGAAAGGGATTTGATTGGTGATTTCATCAGTATAGGAAATCCAGGTGAAGGGACTCCCTCTACCAAAGCAGGTCAGCACCTTCTCTATAACAGATAGTCAAGGGGAGCTGCCAGGATGTGTCAGAGGTAGGATTTGACTCAAGTCTTCCTGACTCCAGAACCCTCACTCTATCCATTATGCCACACTGCCTCTCTAGGCACCAGTCAACCTGGATTCTTTTCTGTCTCCCATATAGTTCTTCTACCTCCATGAACATGTCCCTGCCCATGCCTCTAAATCAATTTCCCCCATCACATTTCTTCTCCTTAAGGTCTAGTTCAGGCACCATGTCTTCAGTTATGCTTTTCCTGGTTCACTTAGCTAGAAATGACTCCTTCAACCTTAAATCCTTAGTGCAACTGGGTTGTTGTTTTTTTCATTTTCTGTTTACTCAATTATATCCTGACATGTATGATACTTGTTTGTGGATGTTCCATCACCACCCTTTCCCCTCTCCCACATAAGCTCACATATTATGAGCTTCCTTCTTAAGGCAAAGATTGTACTGTCTCTCATTTTTGTATCTCTCGGATTTACTACAGTGATTTGCAACTAAGAGAGAATATCTAAATATCCCTTGAACAACCCAAGCTCCAAACTTTTTCTTTTCAGTGAAAGAGAAATCTACTTACTTTTCTTCCTGTCAAATCAGTGATTCCCGCTGTTATCATCAATATAAATAAAACGAAAATTCAATTTAATGAATATTTATTTAATTTGCCACCGTGTTCCAGGCACTATACTAAATACTGAGGATACAAAGATAAAGAAAGAGGACATAGTCCCTTGACCTTGAGGAATGTATGAGTTATGTGTGTGTGTGTGTGTGTGTGTGTGTGTATGTATAATATATGTAATAGTAATAAGCCATAACAAATCTTAATTAATTTATTATTTACAAGGCAGTGTGTTGTTGAGACTGGAAAAAAATGACACAGTCCTTGACCTTAAGGAGTTTGCGTGAATATAGTGTTCTCAATAAACATTTGTTTAGTTTTTTTTTTTTTAGTCATGTCTGACTCTTCTTGACCCCATTTGGGGTTTTCCTGACAAAGATACTGGAGTGGTTTGTCTTTTCCTTCTTCAGTTCATTTTATAGATGAGGAAACTGAGGACAGGGTTAAATGGTTTGACCAGAGTCACATAGCTAGTTAAGTATCTGAGGACATATTTGAACTCAGGTCTTCCTGACTCCAGACCTAGATCTCTATCCACCGAGCCATCTAACTGCCCTGTCATGGACATGACCACTCTGATGGGGCATAAATCTTCCAATCTTTTCCTCCTCAACATCCCATTAATGGAAGTTTTGCTTTGACCCTGGGACTGGTGTAGGGAGAGTGGTATTTGATCTTGATTCATAAACTAAACTCTGGGGTTATGGGAAAAAGAAAAGAGACTCTGTGGAACCTAAGAGAGCCAGAAGAGGCATAGGTACCTCAGGGACTCCTAATTCAAGGAGGTCTGTGTAAATCATGCATAAATTGAATTGGAGAAATTTATCACTGTGAAAATCTCTGGATAAATTCTGAGACAGCCCACCGCTTGAGTAGGAACAAGCAGGATGCTACTTTCTCCCTATGCTGATCCTTAAGTTATGGACCCCAAAGACTCCAGTGACTGTTTCTGAAACCCTCTCACCAACAATCTCCAACACCTCAAAAAGTAGTACACACCAGTTCAGGCCAGCCTGAGAAAGGAAGCCAACAGAGAAGCTGGGTCAGAGGACAAGTGTACAAAGTTGTACCAGGCCTAAAGACAAGGACTGAAAGTCAGCTGGATACAATGCGGTCTACCCAGAGACTATTAAGGGCAGGGATCAAGGCTGATGTAAATTCCCCACTATGGGCGGAGGCTGAGGCAGCTTTGCAATGCAGCCCCAAGGGGTTTATTCATCAGCAAAGGTGGAGGAGAGTCAAAAAGAGAACGATTGAGGAATATCAAGAAAAAATAGACTGAAAATACAAAGATTTCAAAGAGAGAAAGAATTCAACAAAAATTCAGAGTACAAGCATATAAATCAACAGAGTCCTAAAATGGTTAAGCACTCAGAGATTAAAAAGTTATTGTAACAAACGTTACATGACAAAAGCAAACAAAATGCTTAATGAAATAAATACAGAATACCATAGAATCCCCAAGAGAAACAAGGAATTCCAAAATGTTCAGAAAAGAAACAAAATTAATGAGAAAAAATAAGTAATTAACATATGCCAGAAATTTTCATTCTCAATGCAGTTATAAACAAACTCAGAAGACTAAAAAAAAAAATTGAATGTAGAGTTTCCCCAAAGCACTGCTTAGCACAATACCTGCCATATAGTAGGTACTTAATAAATGTTTATTGACTCAAAAGCAAAAGATAGATTAACATATGTGGAATGTGTGTTCATCCTTCATTGCCAAAGACCATGCCATCAGAGAAATAATGACATGACTTGCACTTGACTTTGTTTTTGAGTGAGGGAGGGCTGTGCAGGTCACCAGCCTCACTTCTCCTCCTGAACCATCTGAATCCAGTGACCAGATATTCATCAGGATGACTGGAGATGACCCAGGAAGAGGCAATTGGGGTTAAGTGACTTACCCAAGATCACACAGCTAGTGTGTGTCAAGTGTCTGAGGTGAGATTTAAACTCAGGTCCTCCTGACTCCTGCACTGGTGCTCTACCCACTGTACCACCTAGCTGAGGAATATGTGGAATATGAAAATACGGAAGTAGAAAAAAAAAATGGGAGAAGCAAAAGGTGACAATGTTAAAAAGAACATATGACTTGTTATAAGCTAGAGCCATTGACCTCGAATCAAGGATGGATGGAGACTACTTAAGAATCAAAAAACCTGCATGCTACAACATAGGAAATAATATGAGAACTATTCAGAATTTCTGAATACAGAAAGCAAAACACCAGTTGAAAGAATTCACTGATCATCTCCAGAAGAAAAAAAAATTATGCTTCCAACTTCAAAATACATAGTGACAATATTTAACAGTTCCAATGAAAAATAACTCTACAAATAGCTGGGGGAAAGACCATCAAATATAAAGGAAAGAAAATCTGAGTGACACAAGATTATTCCACACCCACTAGAAAACTTAGAAAGAAATGGAAACATATTTTGAAAAGTAAAGGAATTCATTCTGTAACCCCAAATAGCACACCCTGGAAACAAGAACCTAATCATCAATGAAGAAAGATGAAAGTTCAATAAAAGATTCATTTGAGTGACTTCTGCAAAAAAAGAAATGCACCAAAGCAAAATATTCAACTTGCAAATTTCCCAGACAACAGAAACACAAGAAAAGTAATTAAGTAGAATTACCAAGAAAAGCGAACTTATATTTAAAAAGAGAGAAAAAGAAAGATTGACCAACAAGATAAAAAAAGAAATGATGAAGAGGAATGTTTCAACAGATTCTTTTTAAAAAAAAATACATAGAGATAAAGATGTAAGTAGAATTTAAAGAAGTAGGAGAAGTGAATGTGAGGGAGTAGCAGTAAAGCAGTATGGACTCAATCTCACAATCCCACAATGGTGAATCATATTTTGTGGCCACTAGGCTGTACAGTGGATAGAGCACTGAGTCAGGATTTAAGGAGACCTGACCTCTGATGCTTATGAGCATCTGACCCTGGACAAGTCATTTACTTTCTGCTTCAGTTTCACTGATGAAAGGCACACATTTAAGGAATCCATGTGGCCAGTGCACACATGTGGAGGGGCAATTCTTGCCTCTGGTGCTCCAGGGCTGCTATCTTCTGATAATGTCCCTGTACTGCTCAATACTGGGCTTATTCCCAGCAGGGTACCACATTACCTCTATTCCCCACTGTATGTGCTTTCTCTGCCACTCATCCCATAATTCTACTGGTCTCTTGGTTATTTGAATCTCTCTCTTACTTATTTCTGTACTTCAACTCTTCATAACCCTTTCTTTCCATCTTGGTTCCCTGAGGAGGCAGTTAGGTGGAGGAATGGAATCCAGAAGATCTGAATTCAAATCCTGTCTCCACCTCTGTGGTTTTGGCAAATCATATAACCTTTCAGGGACTCGGTTTCCTCATTTATCTAGTGAAGGGTCTGGACCCAATGGCCCCTAAGGTCCCTGATAGCTTCAAATTTATAATTCCTATGAGTGACTGCAGTGACAATATTTTTAAAAAAACAACTCTGATAAAGGAAATGTGATAGCTCATCATAGCAGAGGCTATAAACCAATTGCCTTTCCTTGCCCCATCCCTCAGTATTTCCCCTCCATTTCTTTTGCATGGTTATAATTCACTCAATCTACCTGAAAGACATCATGCCAAATGAGATAATATATTCCAAAGGCCCCCATACATGTAGTATTCTCTTTTTAAATTTTTATTCTATTTTTAAAAGTTTTTGCATTTATTTTAAACTTAAATACAAATAAGAAAAGAAAAAAATTGTCATGTACACAGCAGAACATTAGGGAGGATTCAATTTAAAGCTATAAATTTCCATTAATACTACACATTGTTTTCAAAGCTGTCCAGATTTTCTTTGCTTCCTTATAGGTTTTCTTCTGCTCCCTTCTGTGTACTTTTGACCTTATTTTTTCCCCTCCCTTTCCCCACCCCCAACCAAGAAGGCTACACTGAAGTGTGGATATGTGATATAGAGATAGAGATAGACACACAGACATACATATATGCACACATACATATGCATATACGTAGATATCTATAAATATACACATATATACACTCACGCACATATATGTAAGACCCTACTATGCTTATTTCTACTTTTCATCTGTGGTCTAGTATTCTCAAAGGACAAGACAAGATAATACATACGGATATTATCTATCTTTTCCAGCAATATATTCTGTCTCTGTGTTGGGAAGGCCCTTCAACCTTGCTGTTTACAGTCTCATGATCAACAAACAAGGATGATAGCTTGGCAATCTTGACTGCCCTGGTTATGGGGTGTTTTTCTCTTTTTTTCTACTTAACAGTATTTTATTTTTTTTCCAATTACATATAAAGATAGTTTTCAACATTCACTTTTACAATATTTTGAGTTCCCAATTTTTTTCTCTCTCCCTCCCTTCACTCTCCCTTCCCCAAGAGAGCAAACAATCTGAGATAGATAATATGTGTACAATCATATTAAACATTCTTCCACCTTAGTCACATTGTGAAAGAAGAATCAGGACAAAAGGAAAAAAGAAAGGAAGAAAAAACAAAAAGGGGAAAATAGTAAGCTTCCATCTGCATTCAGACTCCATCGTGCTTTCTCTGGATGTGGATAACATTTTCCATCATAAGACTTTTGGGATTGTCTTAGATCATTGCATTGCTGAGAAGAGCTAACTAAGTCTATCATAGCTGATCTTTGCACAATATTGCTGTTATCATGTACAGTGTTCCCCTGGTTCTGCTCATTTCACTCTGCATCAGTTCAAATAAGTCTTTCCAGGTTTTTCGGAAATCTGCTTGCTCATCATTTCTTATAGCACAATGGTATTCCATTACATGCATATACCACACCTTGTTCAGCCATTCCCCAACTGATGGGCATCCCCTCGATTTCCAATCCTTCTGCACTTATTATGCTATTGTTAAATGCCTACTTGATGAGATACCTGTAAAATAGATCCTGATCTATCACTGAATGATCCAAAATACTGGCTTCATGCAAGAGAATGAAGCTATAGGGGGCATAGTTCACTATGGAACTGAGACTCTAAAACAGAAGGTGGGCCTTATGGATGGATGAAGAAACTGGGGCAACAATTGCCCAAAGTAATGAAGCCATTACTGAGAGAGTGGACGACTTGAGGGTAGAGTTTGTCTAGCTTTTTCTGTGCTCAGCACAAAAAAGTAGGTGTTTAACAAAAACCTTTTTCCATTCATGGTGTTCCTGCAAATCAGTGCTCAAGTTCCTCATTTCTGAGGACCATTCTATCTGGAATATAAGCCTGGCAGCAGTCATCTCACCCTGTTCCAGTTTTATTTATTTATTATATTCCTAGTGAATCAAGTTGTCTCAGAATAGGAAACAGATTAAGGTTAGCTTCTAACTTTTTGATTATCAATTTTACTATATATTTTTGAAATCATAGACAACTTTTTCAATCACTCACTGTAAATGGGTAAAAGTTTCCCTTTTTGCACCAAGGAAATTTTTATTGCCCAGTAGATGTTCAACCTTCTCTGACTGTGGTGGGTCACTTAAATGAGCTAGTGTTCTTGGGAGACCGGCTGATTGGGTTAGACTAGGATTATTTTGCCTGCTTCTGTTGTGGTCACACTCAGACATTGAAACTTATGTTTTTACTACATGGATTTGTTTACTTTTACATCAACCAAAGCTCTAGGAAACCATTGGAGAAATAATTTGGCCATCATAGAAATGTCTCATAAAGAGAGAGAAAGGAGCCTGGGGGCCAGCAAATGAAAGAAATGGAGGCGCTATTCTTATATACCTCCCAACTTTTGTCTGCCTCATCTATCTTGAACTTTTACTTAGTTTCCCCAAAGATTATAAAACATGCTTTGCTTTGTGCAACTTGGTGAGAGAAACTTTGTATAGAAACTATACTCTGAAGTCAAGATGAGTCTCTTCTCTTAGGTCCTTAAAGTATTTTTAACACCTAAAGCAGAATTTTGGATTATTTATTCAACACAGAGTTATTGTGAGGACCAAATGAGAGCATATATGTGAGCATTATAAAATTTCAATTATTATTATCCTGCTTTTAAAGAGGAAAATGAGCCTTACAGAGAGGTTCAGTGCTTTCCTAATCACATAACTAGTAAGGGTCAGATCTGATCTCTCATTACTCCAAGTACAGTCCTCTTACAGAGTACTATCGAGCATGTCTCCACAATCTTTCAGAGACTCTGTGGCCAGCTGTCAGAGATGCTAGAGAGCATCCTTCCTCTGTGGAGGGATAACTGCAAAAGTCTCTTCTGACTCTAAGAATCTGAGCCCATTTGTTGGCAACTGTCTTTGACTTCCCCTAATTGTTCATCAAAACAATGTAATGGGAAGAACTTTATGTATAACTTCCTACAGCAATAAACAGTGGGCAGGTCCCTTCCACCACCACAACCTACCTCCCTCTTGTGTTTTGATCCCTGTTGTGTTCCTGGATGCTGTGTGATGAAATGTATCCCCTTGATGGAGATCATACTTTTCCATCAAAATAGTGGTATGATTGGGGTTTGAATTCCTGACCACAGAATTAACAATGAATAATTATAAAGCTTACTACTAATTAGAACTGGAATGGTATCATGTCCAACTCCCTTGTTTTACATTTAAGAAAACCGAAGGCGAGAGAAGCAAAGGAACTTGACCAGGAATTATGTGAGCTTTTGTTGAAACATCTGTGCTCTTACTCCATTATATACCCACAGCCCTACCTTTGAGAAAACCCATGGCTATAGGACTGTCCTTTTAGTGAATCCAACTGGTAAAGAGATGAGGTAAGAACCTCAGTAACATCATGCTGCCTGAGTCAAAGTTAAGTCATGGTTATTAGGCAGGATCCTGTGAGATCCATCAAAGCAGTCACAAAACCACAAATCAGGGTGTCAGTGCCCCTATCAGTGTAGAGTTAATCCCACACATAATCTGATCCATTTATGATCTATTCTACCAATGCAGATGTTTCAGTGACAAAGACTATAATCCATAAATACTTTGTGACTCTTATGTCCTTCTGCAAAGCGTCATGGGATGTTCTTCTGTGGCCTGAAACCCCTTCCTTTAGACTCTTGGTACTGCATGGCTATCAATAGGAAAATAAGCCTTTCTAATGGTTACTTCTACTTTTGCTATATGTCTTCTCAACCACTTTTTTCTAATTAAGTGTGTCTCCAGTGACATTTTTGGTCCTCTTGGAAAACAAGGGGCAAACAACCACAAACACCTCTCATCTTCTTGTCTTCATCAGCAGGTCTCATCTGATTCCCAGATATGTGCATGTGAGGACATATATGTATACATGGACGTATGTATGTAGACACACATACACATTGTATCTGCATATATAAATCTTTTATTTTTATATATTGTTTTACATGTAATATATTTACATACATGTTTATGTAAATATATAATGTGGTAGAGGCAAGGAAGAGACCCAGGAAGACCTGAGTTCAGAAAGTTTCTGTCTGTATGATCCTAGGCAAATCACTTAAGTTTTAACTGACTCAGTTTCCTCAACTGTAAAATAGAGATAATAGCAGTACCTATCGCTCAGTGTTCTTGTGGGTATAAAATGGGATAATATTTATAAAGACTTATATAAACCTTAGAACACTATATAAATATCACTTGTAAATACCCTATGACCTGCTCATGACCATGATGCATCTTTAGGTTACCCACAATTTCAGAGACCATAATAGTTCCTCTCATATGACTCATAAGCCCCTAATATCCCTGGAAAAATATTGATGTTAAAAATATGGGCCTTTATATCAAGGAGGAATTTGGGATTCTTAAAATTCCCTGTTCAATTTCCTCAAGGCCATTCAGCCTGCCATTGAATAGGACAATTCAGCCTATTTTCCATCAGAGATGTCTACACGTGCAAGGGCATGCTGAAGCATGCTATACCAGCTTTTGAGAGCCAAGGGTTAAATTTTCAGCATCAGCATTTACTTCTCAGAAATCAGCAAATGCTACAAATCAGAGTTTGATTTATTTTGTTGATTGTCTATATGTAAGAAAGTGATTAGAGAAAATGTTAGTAATGTAAATTCAACTTAAAAGTATGTCATACATACATTTTTTCCCCAAGAGTCTGTTGTTAAACATTTACCAGTACACCACTATTATATATACATGATCTATGTTCTGATGAACTGAGTCTTTGGATTGGCCATCTCACTGTGTTTCACAATCCGAACAATAGGCATTTATTACCCATTTCATCTTTCTTAATTGCATAGTAGATTTTTATCTTAATTTGGATAGCTTACATTGTTATAGATTTTAATCAGGAGGCTTTGCTTTGTCCTGGGGCTTGATGCAGTAGATGAACACCATCCTCCTTGTGGATCTCTAATCTCTAATTAATCTAATAGTCTTTTCTCAGTTCTCACCCTTCCTAACCAGTCTGCTGTATTTGATACCGTTGACCACTCTTTCCTATTAGATGCTTATCTTTGCAACTTCGGAACTTCTCTCTTCTTGTTCTCCTCCCAACTTTCTGAACTCTCCTCCTGTATCTCCTTTGCTAGCTCACCATCCAGATCACAGCCCCAAACTGTGGGTGCTCCACAAAGTTCTATCCCAAGCCCCTTTTCTCCCACTTTTCTCTGTCTCTTGTGTCTCCTCTGCTCTCCTCTCCTCTCTTCTTCTCCCTCTCTTCCTTCCTCTTTTTTCCTCCCTCTGTGTCTCCTCCTTCTTCTCCTCCTTCTCCTTTCCCTCTTTCTCCTTCTCCTTCTTCTTTGTCTTCTCCTTCTCCTTCTTCTTCTCCTTCTCCTTCTTCTTCTCCTTCTCCTTCTCCTTCTTCTTCTTCATCTCCTCCTCCTCCTGCTCCTCCTACTCTTTCTTCTTCTTCTCCTTCTTCTTCTCCTCCTCCTCCTCCTCCTTCTCCTTCTTCTTTTCTTCTCTCTCAGAAACCTCATCAGGTCTCATGGTTTTAATTACCATGTCTTTGTAAATGATTTTCTGATATGTGTGTGGATATATATGTGCATAGGTGCAGATGCATGTGTAGATTTATACATACATATATCTACACACATATGTACACATATATCTACATATGTGCACATACATATAGGCATCTACATATTCACATAATGGTATATGTAATATTCACATATGGCTATATAAACATAAGCATCTATGTATATATACATAAATATGTCAATATAAACTATATAAACATATTGTTGATATATTTAAACACAGCACATGCATATATATGTATGAGTCTACTTATATTAATATCCAGCATAATTCCCCTTCCTAAGTTCCACATCATCAACTGCCTATTAGACATTTCAAACTGGGTGCCCCAGAGATGTCCCAAGTTCAACATTTCCAAAACAACTCATTTTCTTCCCCTCAAAACATTCTCTTCTTCTAAATTTCCCTTATTTTGTGGATGTTACCATCTTCCTAGTTGCTCAGGTTCATAACCTCAGCATTATCGTCTCCTCTTCACTCTGCATAACGTTACCAAATCCTGCCATTTCTGCCTCTTCTACATCTCTCCTATCCCATGCCTTCTTTCCAAGCTGCCATCTTAGTTCAGGCCCTCATCATCTCCTCATCAGCCTCCTAACTGATCTCCTTGCCTCAGGTCTCTGACAATTCCAGTCCCTTCTACATACACTGCTTCCAAGGTAATTTTTCCTTAAGCACAGATATAACTATGTGATTCCCTTATTTCATTGAATCCAATGACTTCCTACTGCCTCCAGGATAAAATATAAACTGATCTGTTTTTTAAGCCATTTTTGGCTTTAGGTCTGTCTTTGGCCAACACCCTGTTGGGATGAAATGAGGCACTCAGGTTACTGAACAGAAAATAAAAAGATTTACTTAGTCCTAAACATAAAGAGGTCACTCAATAAGTTTACAGGAACACTTACCTCAAGAGGAGTCAAGACCACGTTGTCTCAATGGGGAAACAAGTCTGGTTCTGGGATAGAGTGTGGTGATTCTCATGGCCTCAGGACGTGCTAAATCTGAAGTCATCTGAGCCCCACATGGGTGGCACTTTTATGCCCTTAGGCGACCAGGAAGCCATATCAATAGAGCCTGAGGCTACTAGGAAGCTATGTCCACGGAGGCATAACTTGAGCCTTGCCCCATATCTGGTCAAATCATGTCCTGGCTTTAATGTCATGTAGGGAAAAACTAGCCAAAATCATTTTGAGGGGGTACAGATTCCTGGTACATATTGGTCGTCTTGCATCTCCCTTCATAATATTGCCCCAATCTATCTATCTAATCCTTTGGGACATTATTTTCATTCTAACACTTTGCCACTAGGTGGTGTAGTGAATAGAGTTCTGGTCCTGCAGTCAGGAAGTCCTGAGTTCAAATGACCTCAGACACTTACTAGATGTGTGACTCTGGGCAAGTCACTTAATCTCTGTTTGCTCAGTTTCTTCAACTATAAAATGGGGAAAATAATAGCACCTCCCTTCCAGTGTTGTGAGGATCAAATGACAGAATATTTGTAAAGCACCTGGCACATAGTAAGCACTATGTAAATGCCAGCTTTATCATTATTATGAATTCAGTCAAAATGACCTTCTCCCTATTCCTCACATAGGACACTCCATTGCCCATGTCCATGCCTATGTCCTGGCCATCCCTCACGTCTGGAATAGAATTCTTCTTCTACCCCATAGATTCCTCTTTTTACGATTCAGCTCAGAAATTATATTTTGCATGAAGTCATTCTTTTCTGTACCTTTCCCCCAAATTCTAATGCCTTCCCTCCCAAATTGCCTTGTATTTATATTCACTTTATATTTATACTGTCCGTAGTATCTATGTACTTGTTGAAAAAATTGGATAGTTCCCCAAGAGCTCCCTCTTCTCCCCTCCTCCTCATCATATGCCTGTTGCCATTTTCTTTTCCATCACCCGTCTCGTACAAAGAAGTGACCCTTAACCTTGTCAATGCCAACTCCTCTACATTCACAAGTGATCCCGAACCATTCCATCTTCTGCAGCAGATTGCCCCTTCCACCATCCCCACTTTCTCATTTATCTTTACTCTCTCCTGCTCTACAGACTGCTTCCCTTACTACCTACAAACATGCCTGTGTCTCCCTAATCTTTAAAAAAAACTTCACTTTATGCTTTTCTCTCCTCTAATTCATGTCCCACATCTCCCCTCCTTTTTGTAAGAGGAGGAAGGCTATAATAGGTGATTCTACTTCCTTTTGTCCCACTTGCTTCTTAACTCTCTAGAGTAGAGATTCCCAAATCTATTTAGCCTATTGCTCCCTTTTCAGGAAAAAATTACTCGGAGGCCCCTTGGAAATCTGCTTTTTAAAATTTGCATCATTTCAAAAAATAAATTTTTAAAAAATGATGCATCTTAAATTTAATAATTTATTGTAAATTTGTTGGGTTTTCATGCATTGACATTTTGATGATGCAATATTGCCTCATGTAACCATATGTTATATTGTAAACAAGTCATTACATCCTGCCAGTGCGTGCTGGACTTCCTGACAATGCATGACATGCTTACTTGTCAATACTTGCTTGTTAAGACCTGTCAGCAGACTTGACCACTGATAGGTTATAACTTGCATTTTGTGTGTTTATTTGGAAAAATAATGTAGTCACTACTGCTTTAACTGTGTTACACAACAGATGAAATATGTACGGTTTTTCAAAATTTTCTTCTCTTCTTTCCTTATGCTTCCACGGCCCCTGTATGTTTATTCAACGCTTCCCCTAAATGTACCCAAGGCTACTACCACCTACTCTCCTGGATCATTCCAGCACACCCCAGGGTGTGGTATCACCCACTTTGGGATCATATGCTCTAGAATCTGACTTCTAGCTTCATTATTCAACTAAAACTACTTTCTCTAAAGTTACTAACAATGTCTTCACTGCCAAACCAAATGGGATTTTCTCAGTCTCCATTCTTCTTGACTTCTCTGGAGCCTGTGGATTGCCCTCTTCTCCTTGAGATTCTGCTCTCCAGGTTTTTGTGACATTACTACCCTCTGGTTCTCCTACTTCTCTCAGTGTTGCTTCTCGGTCTCTTTTGCTGGATCTTCATATGGGTCATAACTGATAAGTGTCCCACAGGGCTCTGTCCTCCACTCATCTTCTCTCTTCCCTCTATACTACTTCACTTGGTGATGTTATCAGCTCCCATGGAATCAATTATCTCTTTGTTTAAGATTCTCAAATCTATTCATCCTTCCCTAACCTCTGCTGACTTCTAGTCTGGAATATCTAAATTCCTATTGTATATCTCAAATTAGACGTCCAGGAAACATTTTAAACTCAGTGTTTCCAAAATTAAATTTATTATCTTTTCCCTAACTTCCCCTCCACTTTCTAACTCTGCTATTACTGTTGAAAGTACCATCATTCTCCCAGTCTCTCAGACTGGCAATGTAAGTGTCTCTTACCCCTTTCATATCCAATCTGTCTCCAAGTCCTCTCACTTTTGCCCCCTTTTCTCCTCTGACATTGGCACCACCCCAGTGCAGGCTGTTATCATCTCATGCTGGACATTGCAATAGCCTTTTGGATATTGAATTGGAAGTCTTGGTTTTTAGATAACTGTGATTTAAGACAAGTCCCTTTCAAGGCCGCAGTTTCCTCATTTATTAAATAAGGAGTCTAGATGAGATGATCTCCAAGGCCCCTTCCAAGTCTAAGACTGTATGAATGAATCTTTTTTTCTGAAGGAAAGATGGCAGCATCAGGTTTTTCTCTGCTATATTCATTTTCTCCTCCCCAAAGGAAATTGCATGTGTTTTAACTATGAATCAGACATTTTTTGAGTGGTCTGTGTGACTGCTTTGCCCTGAATGTCAGCCTTAAGACTGAGCTGCAGGATCTGAGAGCATAGTCAGATGACAGGAAGACTAGCCAACTGGCAATACTTGTATAGTTAGAACAACTGTATTAGTCTGTGAACCTGATGTTTTGAGCTAACTGCAAGGCCACTGGCCTGAGACAGACTCTTTTGCTATATAGGATGATAGCTCTGGGTAATAAAGGGACTGGGTGGAGAATAAACTAACAGCATTGTGTCCTTTTTAGAATGAGATCCCTGAATTGATCTAGGACAAGGGTGGGGAACCTGTGGCCTCGAGGCTACATCTGGCCCTCTAGATCCTCAAGTTTTTTGACTGAGTCCAAATTTTACAGAACAAATCCTTTTATGAAGGGAATTTGTTCTGTGAAGTTTGGATATAGAAATTTAAGCTTACAGGTCTGGCCTAGCCTATTGTATTTTTAGTCAACTCAACATGGGAAGTCTATCTGAATTTTTCTGCATGAAACTCAGGTTTTTACCTCATAAACATTGACAAAAAAAAAATCATGACGGTACATTTTTTAGTAGTAAAATACTAGGGGAAAAATGACCACCTGACAATTGGGGAATGACTAAAAATTGTGAAATATGAATATAACGGAATTCTATTATGAATACCAGAAGGCAGCTAGGTGATACAATGGATAGAATGCAGGGCCTGAAATCAGGAAGACCTGAGTTCAAATCTAACATCAGACACTGTGTGACCTTGGACAAGTCGCTTAATTTCTGATTTCTCTGTTTCCTCAAATGTAAAAGGGTGATAACAATAGTATCTTCCTTCCAGGATTATTGTAAGGATCAAATAAAACAGCTTATAAAACTCTTAGCATATAGTAAGCACTTACCTACTATCTCCCTCGTCCTGCTATGCCATAAGAAACAAAGAATATGGATGTCAAAACAAAACCAAAAACTTGGGAAGACTTCTATGAACTCACACAGACTAAAGTAAGCAAAACCAAGGGGAAAACACAATTTTGTAAAGTACAACGACATGAAATGACATCAGACTTCAGATCAATGCAACTCCTAGTCCTAACTTCAGAACACTGATGATGAGAAGCATCGTCCACTCCTCTCGGGAGACAGTCGATATGGAACGAGGCATGAACTGACAGATGTGGTCAATGTGTTGGTTTGTTTCACTCAATTTGACTTATTTGTTACAAGTAAGGGTTCCAGTGAGGAAGGACAGTATATGAAAGTGATAATAAAACCAAAAATGAATTAAGGAGGCAATTTTTAAAAATATATGGACTAACCCTGCATAGTTAGCATGGACCACATTTAATATTCATTATAGCTGCCATATCCATTAACAAAGACAAAAGATTCTTTCAGCTTTAGAAGTTCAGCTATTTATCATTGAATTACATACTTTATGATCCTCCATGAGAAAAGAATTCTCATCAAACAATCACAGTAGTTAGAAACTATTTAGTAAACATTAACCTTCGATAAGTATTTCATCTGGGGCAGCCAGATGGGCTAGAATGCCATCCTTGGAATCAGGAGGAGCTGAGTTCAAATCTAGCCTCAAACACTTACTAGCTGGTGTGATCCTGGGCAAGTCACTTAACCCTGTTTGCCTCAGTTTTCTGATCTATAAAATGAGCTGGAGAAGGGAATGGCAAACCATTCCTATATCTTGGCCAAGAAAACCCCAAATGGGGTCACAGAGAGTCAAACACAACTAAACAACAAACCTGTGATTGAGAATCCTAATATTTTGGGTCAATTCAGAACATGTTATCAACTAACAGTTTCACTAATTTCATGTGAATTCACAACACCCTGATGGTCTCATCTACAGGTAGAGAGAGGGACTTAGCTTAAATCAGTTATAGATCCAGGAATAAAATTAGGTCTCACAGTTCTTTATCATCACTTTTGGCATTAGTTTTTTGCTGTAAAATTATTTTCGATCTAACATATCTTCTTGGGACCATTCTATTCAACTGGGGTCAATGCAATGGATTGGGGCCAATAATTATCCTGAATTATTCTGAATGGAGGTTTATGAAAATACCTCAACACAAAGCCTTTGATTCGTGGGCTTTGAGTATATGCTTTGCTCCTCTACATTACATTTGTCCAATTTTCCTGGTTACATGAATGACTGATGTCACTGGTTAGACCAGTCTTCCATATTAACCTTTATTTTTTAAATTTATTTTTTAATGAATAAAACTACCTTCTTTCCCTTCCACCTCCAGCTCCATTAAAAAAAATAACAAATTGTAACAAATTTTCACAAACAAAAATTTCTGCCTATCCAAATAGATGACTCAGTCTGCACCCTGTTTATCACTTCTTGGTCACTAGGTGGGTCACATGTTTTATCATGGGTCCTGCGAAATTTGGATTTGTCATTGCATTGATCAGAGCACTTAAATCATTCCTAATTGCTTGTCCTTACAATGAAGTTTTTAATGAATAAATTGTTATGTTAATTCTTCTCCCTTTACCCCCCCCTCCCATCTTCTCCTACAAATTGCTTTCTTAAGTGTCAGACATTAATTTTCTACATTGGACGACTATTATTTCTCCCACCTGCACAAAGGTATCCATTACAGAAAGCTGGCTGGTTTCTGGCTTCCTTAAAAAGACTATGTCCTCCAATGCTGCAGATTACATATCAGTTCCTAAAGCATCTGTTTTCTTGCCTTTTTGGTGCCTCATGGGATTTGGGATCTCATTTTTGCAGAATCTAGGTAAATGCTGTTGCAACAACTCAGCTGCAAGAGAGGTATGTGGTTGTGGGGCTGGGGCTGGGGCTGGGGCTGGGGCTGGGGTTGGGGTTGGGGTAGAGCCTCCAGAGTATCGTAATTCATCTGAGCAGTAGATCTAGCAATAGAATGAATTGTAGGAAAACCTGAATTAACAAACCTAAAAACGGAGTTAGAATATCAGACTGAACTGATTGTTCTAGAGATTTCCCTAGGGTCTGCTAGAGTGATTTTAGTCTTTTCTAAAATCTGGGATGGAAACTCAAGGTAGTCCATGTGAGTGCTGTCATAGCTATTAAAAACATTCTGGAGACAGTGGTTTCATTGTGTTATTCATGTACAAAACAGGAATATAGATGGGGTGAAAGTGAGGGCTGCAGTATGACACAGTCAAATTTCAGCTCTCTGGGAAATGAGTTAGACTGGATAGTTGTTTTTTAAATGGTTGAAAATTTATTACCCTGAAATTTATTACTAAAACTTTTTTAAAAATTTAATCCTTTTGACAAGAAATCTTTCCAAAATAAATCTTTCCTAATTTCTTAATTGATTTAACTTTTTTTGTGTGACTTTAAGGCATTATCACGAATAATACTGTGCTGGGCTGGGCTGTTGGCCTCTGCCTTAAATGGCCTCAGACTGATAAACTTTTTGAGTCTCTGTTGCCTTTTTATAGTTTTTCTGACTCCTTCCTTAGTAACAATTGTCACTGCTTTGATTGCTATCAATCAATAAATATTTATTAAGCACCTACTATATGTACTGAGGTTGCAAAAAAAAAAAAGCAAAAGGTAATCCCTGCTCTCAAGGAGCTTAAAATCTAATGGAGAAGACAAAATGCAACCAAATATATACAAAGCGAACTACATATAGGATAAATAGAGAATAATTAGAAGAGGAAAAGCACTGGAATTAAGAGGAGTTAAGGGAGGCTTTTTTGTAGAAAGCGAGATTTTAATTGGGACTTAAAGAAAACCAGGAAGGTCAGTAGTCAGAGAGGAAGAGAAAGAGTGTTTCAGGAATGGGAGACAGCCAAAGAAAATGCCCAGAGCCAAGAGATGGAGTGTCTAGTTCATGAAATAGCCAGGAGGTCAGTGGATTGAAGAGCATGTGCTAAGGAATAAGTCATGTGTGTGTGTGTGCGTGTGTGTGTGTGTGTACACATATACATACGTATATGTACATATATTTTATATATAATATATATGTTTATCTTTCTAGATGAAAAATGTAGGAGCGGGCTAGGTTATGAAGGGTTTTGAATGACAAACAGAGCATTTTGTACTTCCTCCTAGAGGCAATGGAATGTTTATTGGGTTTCTTGAGCAGGGAGGTAATCTGACCTACTACACTTTAGAAAATATGCCTTGGTGGCTTAGTAAAGGATTGATTGGAGTAGGGAGAGACAAGGGGATCAGTGAGAATGTGATTGCAATAGTCTAGGCAAGAAGTAATGGGGTCTTGAGCTAGTGTTGTGGCTGTGTATGTGAAGTGGAGAGAACAGTAAGTATGCTATACATCATACTCATAACATTGTCCTCTCAGCCTTGGCTATTGAGGTGTGGTTGAATCGGAAGGAAGTTTGCATTGTTTTTCCACTTTCTTTCCTTAAATGCTTAGAAATGAATGAAAAGTCTTGTAGAAACACAGACTAAACCACAGGGTGGTTTTACTTTATTACAAATACTATCCATTTAACCATTACTCTTGGAGACATGTTTTAAAGGTAGAAATGACAAGATATGGCAACAGACTAGGTATCCTAATGATATGGAGTGACTTTGTATTTCAACTCGGTTTGATGTCTGTTCTTTGCTGATCTTAGGTGAATAAGTAGCCCTGGGATAGATACGTTCTGGTTTGGAAGCAATGTTGTGAGTTTGAAAGGTCCAGAGGTCTGCATGTAGCATCCCTCAATTAGTTGTGTCATTACCAGTGATAAAGCACAAAATCCAGAGGCATTTGGGAGTTTGTAGTGGAATGGTATTGAGGAAGCCTAAGTGAAAATTAAAATATATGATTACAGTCTTGTAAAACTCCTTTTTTGTCCTGAAAAATGTAAATAGTTGTGCCCTGATATCACAGATCTTTGAAGCATTAAAGTGTGCAGAGTTCTTTGGTGCTGTAGATCATAACTACTGTAACAGTAGTTATAAGTTAACTTACTAAATCTTGTTTAGTTATTGGAACCTGTTAATGTGTGCTTTGAGTCTTTATTTTTGGTGTTAGCTTTTGTATATAGGAATAAATTATCAATCCAGATTCATATTGTATATTGAGTATTTTTTTGCTACTCTCTCCTTTTTGAGAAATCCTGAACTGGGAGCCATAGTTCATGCTATAAGTAATCATCCCCAGGATGCCAGGGTTGGGGACTTAGAGAACCAATGAGTGTAAAGGGGAACTTAATCCCCCTTATTAGAGGCAGCCCCTATTAAAGCCCTCATGCCTGGGAAAGGAAAAAGGAGAGGCACATGGCCTTGTCCTTATGGGCCCAGCTGCAAGTTCCTCCAGACTAGAGGGTTATCACAATATGGGCATTACCAGAGAACTAAATATTGATATCTAGCTAATATTCAAAAGGGCAAGAAACAATTAACAATTCTCTTTTTTTTGTAAATTTTTAAAATTCATTTTAAATTTAAGTACAAAACAAGAAAAAAAAAAGAACATTGCCAGCAGAGCATAAGAGAGTTTTCATTGTAAAACAATAAATTTTTGTTTCAAGAAAACCTATTTAATAAATACTATTCATTGTTTTCAAAGCTACCCAGCTTTTTTCTATGCCTCCTTGTAGGTTTTCTTTTGTTCTCTGTGCACTTTTTACTTTATTTTTTTCTCTCCTTCTTTCTTCCATCCTAAAGAAGGCTACAATTAAATGCTGATTATATATCTATGTATATATAAGCTGATAATGTTTAATATAAAATTTGGAAAAATCTCTTTGTTCTCTCTGAAGCAAACTCAGAGAATGCCTCTTCCTATGTCAACAAAAGCCAGCCAGGGCTGACTTAACATTCCTTAAGAGACCTTTAACCTAAGACACTATCTTGAATAATGGGACGTTTGCCATATCTTAATATTTGTAGACATATACTGTGTTATGGCATGTTAATGGTAAAGAAAATACAGACATCTTAGGTCGTAATTTCTATTTGAAACTTCGTCAAATTTTATCTTATTGTATTTACAACCTATGCAATTAAGAAATTCCTTTCTAATGGTCCAGTTAATCACTTATGGAGATCATAAATCTGAAGGACACAGAACACTTCTTTGTCCTAAACAGATTTAAGGCTGCCCAATTCTTTGTATCGGTAGCCAGAACATTTTTCTGGCTCCATAATGCATTATGTTACCGTTTTCTTTAATAGGGAATTGATTAATTAATTACATCATAAAATGTATGCATTTAGCCTATTGTCTTTCCTTAACCAAGTTTTCAGGTTAACAATACATATAGAGATCTACAGACATAGATATACACAGATATACTCATACACATATATGTAAGATGGTACTGTGCTTATTTCTACCTGTCATCTCATTCTCTGGAGATAGATAGAATCTTCCTTAGTAAGGCCAAGTCTTTGCATGTTTTTTCTAAATCAGCCTGCTCCTCATTTCCTACACCACAGCAGTCTTTCAACACAACCACATCCTATTTGAGAGATTGTCTGTGAAAGTTTTCCCCAATTTTCTGAGGAAAATTCTTCTATTTCTGGAGATGTTAAATCTTAATTTAACCTTAATTTAAAATAATCTAAAGTATCCATTTACACTTCAACAATGCTCTCAGCTTATAATATAGTTTCAGGTTGGATACTGATGAATCTGCTTCCTTTACATGTTTTTTTTTCCTGGTTTCCTTCATATTCCTGACCTTTTGTCCTTTCAAATGAACTTTATTTTCATTTTTTTCTAACTCAGTAAGATAATTCTTTAGTAATTTAATTGTGGTGGCATTGAATAAATAGATTAATTAGGTTAAATTGTCATGTAAAAATTATATTGGCTTTACCTACCTGTGAACAATAAATATTACTCCAGTTATCTAGATCTGACCTTATTTGTATAAAAAGTGTTTTATGTTTATGTTCATATAATTCCTGTTTGGACAGATATACTCTCAGGTATTTCATACTGTCTAATGATTTTAAATTGTCTAGAACAATATTAAATAATATTGCTGACACAGTGTAGTTTCCCTATTTTTCTCTTTTGATTAAATTTATTTTAGCTTTAACATTGGTGTGAGATCATGATTACTACCCGTACTTTTTTTTAATATAATAAATTCTACTCCTGCTGTTTATTTTATCTTTACATGTATCTCTCATTTTATAGTGTTTCCTGAATGCAGCATACTGTTGCATTCAAATTTTTAATCTGCTACTCATTTCCATTTTATGGGTAAATTCATCTCATTCACATTCTAAGCTGTAATTACTTGTGTATTTTTCTCCTTCCTCTTTTTCCTCACTATCTTCATAGTATTTACCCTATTCCTGCTCACTTCTCTGCTTTACTTGTACCTGCTACCTTGCCTTCCTATTCTTAACCTACTCACCCCTCTAAAAATCCCTCCATTATCCTCTCTCCTATCCCATTCCCTTGCCCTCTTATTTCTTTATGAATTTAGAAGAATTTTATACACACACACACACACACACACGTATGTTGTTCCCTTTTTAACCCATTCCTGATTAAAGTTTCTAGTACTACCTGCCTTCCCCCCTACTAGCTTCTTCTGTATCAGTTCTTCCTTTTATGCCTCATTTATATGAGATAATTTCTCTTTTTTATCTTTCCTTACACTTTTTATTTAGTATCACCCCATCATACTCAGCTCAGCCCAAGCCTTTCTTTCAAACTACCCAAATAATGATGACAGTTATAACAGCACTGATAACCTTTTCATATATAAGAAGAAAACAATTTGACCTCATTGAGTCCCTTCTAATTGGTCTTTAATGTTTACCTTATGCTTCTCCTGGATCTTATATGTCGAATTTTCCCTTAAGTTCTGCTGTTTTTGTCACAAATACCTGAAAGTCTTTCAGTTTGTTAAATGTTCGTTTTGGTTTTTTTCTTTTCTCCCATTCAGGATTATACTTAACTTTGTTGGGTAAATTACTCTTGGTTGTAGCCCCAGATCTTTTGTTCTACAAAATATAATATTCCAAGACCATGGTTCTTCATTGCAGTAACTACTAGATCCTATGTAATCTTCATTGTAGCTCCATGATATTTAAATTTTTTCCCTTGTCTTTTTGCAGTTCTTTGTCTTTAACCTGAGAGCTTTGAAACTTGGCTATGATATTGCTATAAGTTTTCTTCCTAGGATCCCTTTCAGGTGGTAATTGGTGGGAGTTTTTTTTTTTTCTATTTTTACTTTGCCTTCTTGTTCTAGAACTTCAGGACAATTTTCCTTGATAATTTCTTGTAATGTTGCATCAAGATTCTTTTTTATTGTA
Organism: Notamacropus eugenii; assembly: GCF_028372415.1. NCBI lineage: Eukaryota > Metazoa > Chordata > Mammalia > Diprotodontia > Macropodidae > Notamacropus > Notamacropus eugenii. The sequence continues at coordinate 336,107,340 of NC_092874.1, read as the reverse complement.
ATTTTCAAGTAGTTCAACTATTCTTATACTATTTCTTCTTGATCTCCAGATCAATTGTTTTTCTGATAAGATATTTCATATTCTCTTCTACTTTTTCATTCTTTTGATTTTGTTTTATTATTTCTTGGTGTCTTGAAACATTATTAACGTTCCCCTGCCCAATTCTAGTTTTCAAGTAATTATTTTCCTCCTTAAGTTTTTGATTTCCTATGTCAAGTTGATTGACTTTCTTTTCATTATTTTCTTGATCTTCTTGGATTGCTCTAATTTTTTTCTAATTTTTCCTCAGTCTCTTTTATTTGATTTTTTAAAGTCCTTTTAAAGTTCTTCCAAGAACTCTTTTTGTGTTTGGGACCATTTTCTCATTGAAAAAGGAGAAGCTTTTTTAACTGCATTACCTTCCTCTGAATATGAACCCCAATCTTCTCTATCCCCATAGTAGCTATCTATGGTTGAGTTCTTCCTTCTTTGCTTGCTCATTTTTTATTTTGTTTTTATGAGTAATTAGTATAATCAAGTATCAGTCTCAAGGTATCGGGAATGGTGCCTCAACCCTCAGGTCCTTCTTATTGTTATTTTCTGAGATCTATCCTATGGCCCAACCTTGGGATCTCCTCTCCATTCATAAGACACAGTTAGGGCTCCCAATCATATTATCCTGATAATGATCTCGCTCCCAGTGGTCTCTCTGATGGCTGCAAACTACAGCTGTCCAATCTGCCCTGGAAATGAAACCAGGGATTGTTCTCCTGCAAGTGCCCACAGCCAGCAGAGTCCCTACCCCTCTGCTACTGCACTCACCAGGTGAGTCCTAGCTCCTTCTCTCCACAGATGCAGTCCAGGACAGGACACTTCTGATTACCACAGCTGTGCTTGGCAACCCCCGACAATGGAAGGTCCTTCAATCTTCTAGCTGATCTTCTCACCCAGCACAGCTCTTGAGATAAAAATTCCTGAGGCTGAGGCTGCCTCCCAACCCAGCTACCCCCAGGGCTAGTTGTTTGTTGATTCGACAGAGTCAACCAGGAGGTCTTTGCACTTTACTCAGGCTTAACCTCAGCCTCTGGAGGTTGGATCTATTCTGGGGTCTTATCAAGTGGTCTTAGGAGGACAACTGCTTTACCCCAATTTTGGTTTATTTCTGCTGCTCCTGAGGTGATGTTCTGTCTTTTTTTGTGGAGGAAATTTGGAGAGCTGAAAGTTTTCTGACCTACTCCACCGTCTTCTCAGCATCCTCTACAAATGAACAATTCTCTTAAACAGAACACACAGTGAATAGGAGCTACTTGCTTAAGCTATCTATCTTTTCACTTGCACCCCTGTAAACTGAAAATAAGAATAACTCCAGTTGGACTTGGAGGTAAAATAGCTAAATTCAAAATCCAGCTCTGTTTTGACTTTCCTGGGTGACCTTAGGTAAGACATTTAAAGTCTCAGGACATCTCCTTCCTTGTCTAAAAAGTGATAGAGTTAAAGATTAATTTAGATTTTTTTTTTTTTAGTCTCTGGCTCTAATTATTATGTTCCTCTATGAAGATATGCCTTGGTTGTGGTCAACCCTAAGTCTATGGAAAGATTATTCTTAAGTTTCTTTCACTCAAGCTGTAGCCACTACTTAAGCCAGTTACACCCAGAGAATCTGGACTCTGCTGTATCATACTTACAGCATTGTTCAGGCCTTGGTTATGGTGGTGTGGTTGAATTGGAAAGAAACATGTTTTTTTCCTTTCTTTTTCTTTCTTTCTCTTCGTTTCTTCTTTCCTTCCTTCCTTCCTTCCTTCCTTCCTTCCTTCCTTCCTTCCTTCCTTCCTTCCTTTCTTTCTTTCTTTCCTTCTTTCTTTCTTTCTTCCTTTCTTCTTTAAATGCTTGGAAATGATTAAATGAAAAGCCTTGTGGAAACACAGAACATTATAGGGTAGCTTTACTTTATTGCAAATCCTATCCATTTAACTACTACTACTCTAGTCATTAAGTTCTGTGGCTTTAAAGTATCATTTCAAACATACTAATGAGCTAGTGGTCTAGAAAGTCAAGAATGATTTCACAATTTTAGGTGTGGTTGAAAACAGCAAGTTTTTATATTCATGAACCTTATGCCTACAAGGAGCAAAAATACAAAAATATCTTTCTGAGGTTTACGAAAAGAGTTCAGCCTAACCATATAAGTTTTTAACCCTATCAATGCTCACCCTCTTTAGATCCAAGATCCCTGCATTGTGAAATGCCAATGATTTTTTTAATTCTGTCACATTGAATGGAGCTTTCAACTGATAGGATGATAACATACATTTATTGTAAACTTTGAAGCATCCTTATCCCAATTTTCTCTCTCCCAGATGATACAGATTCCCACAGTTAGGCTGTCTCAGTCTCACCCTCAGTGTTCTAGGGGTACCTCATGGTGGCTTTGTCATTGGCTGGAACCCCAGCTCGTGTGCTTCCTTGGAAGATTGTCAGTTGAGAACCATTTAGTAGCATGTTTTAAGTGGCTTTTAGAAGGGGCACTTACTAAGGTGGGATTATAAGAACAATTAGTACAAAACAGACCCCAAAAGTCTGTGACATTTCTCCCACAAATATGCACATAATCTAGGAGAAAGTAAGCTCATGTTTGGTGTGTACCTGTGGCCAACAGGTAATTCACAGTTACTGATTTCTCCTATTTATGGGGTTCTTAAGAAGTTCCCCTTAAGCATGGTATAATCTCTTTTCTGGTATCCTTGTAAGTTCATTGAATCCAGTCTGTCCTTGAATCCTGTTGAAACAGTTACTACCACAAGTTTATCTGAGAATACTGCTTAAGACATAATGATTAAGCCTGACTCTCTAGATACTTCAAATTTATAAGGTCCTCCTCTGGTCAGAGGTGAAGGGGTAGGAATGGGGAGAAGAGCTAGACAAGGCTAAAGCTCAGGTCCCTCCTCTCCTATTCCCTCCGTCCTCAGGAATATACTAGAAAACCACCATTCCAATTTCTGGAAAATGCCTCTTTTCACAAGTCACTTGATAATTTATAGATGATCCCTAGAGCATGGCCAAATTTCCTGTGTCTTTCTGAACACAACTTTCTTGCTTCCTTCTAGTTCTAAGTGCCCTTTTGCACTTAGTTTCAGGTGTTTTGATGGATTAAGATATGTTCTCACTTAGTTAAGTTTTCAGAGCTACAATGAGATGGAATAGTTGCAACCCTACTCTTACAGATGATGTGTTTTATTACTACAACAGCTTCATTTCCAAACATAATGCTCCTTCCTTTCCTATCCAAAAAACCAGTCCTGGAAATAAACGTTTTTAAAAAGAAAGAGAAAAAGCAGTTCAGCAAAATCAGTCAATCACAGTATATTCAATATTCCATACCATAGTCCCCTTCTTTTGACAGAAGGGGAGGAAGGTGCATTTTTTCAACTTTTTTCTGGAGCCAAGATCTTCAGAATGTATATTAATTGGTAGAGTCCATGACTCACATGAAACTTAGTTTTGGCAACCCTGTTTCTTCTGGTCTGGCCCCCAATCTGAGATTCCCTGATTGGGAATGCTAATAGCATTCACAGATTAGGAGGACTCTATTCCTAGAACAAGATCACCCGTTCTTAAGAGCTACAATTAATAGTTCTATTAGTTATCTGTTATTAAACCTAGTAATTAGCACCATATACATGGCTTTGGGTTGCTGAAAGGAAGTGGATGGAGGGAAAGTCACTATAAAGCAAGGCTTATGTGGCACTTTTCTTTCCAATAAGTGTAACTTTTTTACTTTTTTTGTTAAGATGCGAAAATGATGTTTCACATCTTACATTTCTGTTATTTCTGAGTTTGGAATGCAGGGGTGTACTTATAGATGTCAAAATGTGGACTTTCAAAAGAAATGGGCACATGAAATGCTTTTACATTTGATCTGTATCATTAACATTTTCTCCATTACTTTGTTAAGACTAGACAATCAACAAAACAATACGTCAAGTCTTGATTTGTAGCGTTTGCTGAAAACTCAACCACTAGCTCTTTCAAGCCCATATGAGCTGGTTACACCACACCCTAGGAAGTCTGCTTGTATGCATGGTTCAGGCAGCTGCCTCCTCGGTGAAATATCAAGGTCAGAACATTCTGCAGACCAGCTCTGCTTTCAGAGAAGAGGAGTTTGCCACAGCCTAGTCCATCAAAAAGTTTTTTGACTGTTCTAAAAGAGAGAAGCAAAATGCTAGGCACTGGGCCAGGAATGGGGGTTCTGGAATTAACTAAGCAACTAGGGAGGGGCCCAATGGTGGGAAGCCTAGAGCAGGTACTTTTGTTTGGTGAGTGGGAGTCAAGAAGAGATGAGGCATTTATTGAGTTGGGGCTCAAAAGAGGATGTAACAAGGAGAGCAGTCACATCATACTTGCCCTGACCAAAGTGTGGAGGGACATAATTAACAGAGACAGAACAAGGTATTTGTTAAAAACTTTCTCTGTGTAACTATTCCCTGGAGGCTCCCAACATTCATTCTAACACAACTTAGACTTATTTTTCTTGGCCCCGAAAGACAAACCTAGCACCAAAGAGCTGATGTAACATGAAAGCAGACTGATCCAACAGAGAGAAAAAATTTCTAACAGCTATCCAAAAATGGGATCGGCTATCTTAGGGAGTAGTGAGCCCAGTAACACCAGAGGGTTTCGATAGAAGTTTTATGATCACTTGTCAGGGATGATGTAAGTAGTATACATAATTTGAGTGGATGACCTCTGAGACTCCTCAGACTCTCAGAATCCAGACTTTTAGGTAGGGGGGTGCTGATAAATGTTTTAACAACTGGCTCTCTGGAGGAAAAAATTGTAAGCATGACACTTTTAAGTTTCATCTTGCTACTTATTAACTTCTTAGTTATTAACATCTTAGTATCATGAACATTTCTCTCTGACTTTCTTAAATCTGTTGTTGTCATTCATCCTTCATTCTCAAAGAGGATCAGTGACATCCTAAATCAAGCCTTGATTGGCAGCATTTGCTGATTTGGGGGATGCAAATGCTCATGGTGAAAATTTAACAAGCAGTTGCCCTGAGCTCTTTCAAGCTGGCTCCAGCACATCCCTGTTTTTAGGACCCATAAGGTGAAATACTTATGTCCCACACAGAGTGAAATTATTTGAAAAAATTCATATTTATAAAAAGCAAGATAAAAAAGTGTCACTTATTTCATCCCTCTCTGACACAATTCCTGTTATACCACAACTGCTGGTCCTAATCCTGGCTCTGTTAATCAATTATGGGAAATCAAAGAAAGAGGAAAAAGTCCTGGACACACAAAGGTATTTATATTAACTCTTTGTGGTGGCAAAAAACACTAGACACTAAAGGGATGTCCATCAGTTAGGGAATGGCTGAACAAACTGTGATATATGAATGTAATGGAGTACTATTGTGTTGTAAAAAGTAAGGGAAAAGATCGTTTTAGAGAGACAGGGAAAGATTCATGTGAACTGATGCAGAGGGAAGTAAGCAGAACCAGAAGAATAATTTATGCTATAACATCAGTATTATAAAAACAAACAATCTTGAAAGACTTAAGAACTTTGATCAACTAAATGATTAACCATGATTCCAGAGGATGGTAAAAGAAGAAAACAAATTCATCTTATAACAGAGAAATTATGATCTAACATGCAGAATAAGAAACACATTTTTGGACATGACCAAATTGGAATTTGTTTTCCTTAACTGTGCATGTGATACAAGGGTTCTTCTTCTCTCCCTCCATTTTTCCTTCCTCCTTTCCTCCTCCCTTCTCTCTTTCCTTCTTCTTTCTTTTTCTCTCTTTCTTTTCTTTTTTTACTTAATTCCTTCTTTCCTCCCTCCATCTCTCCCCTCTTTTTCTATCTCTTACCTTCTTTCTCTTTTTTGCTCTCTTTCTCTTTCTTCCTTTGTTTCCTTTCCTTCCACTCTCATTCTTTCTTCCTTCCTTTTTTCCTTTCTTCTTTTCTTCACAGTGAAAGTTTAACAAGCAGTTCCCTTGAGATCTTTCAAGATGGCTCTGACACATCCCTTCTTTTCTTTTTTTCTTTCTTTTTTCTTCCTTTCTCTTCCTTCCTTCCTTTCCTTCCTTCCTTCCTTCCTTCCTTCCTTCCTTCCTTCCTTCCTTCCTTCCTTCCTTCCTTCCTTCCTTCCTTCCTTCCTTCCTTCTTTCCTTACTTTCTTCACCTAGATTTGCAACTGGATTGCACAATGGATAGAGATAGGACTTCCATTAGGAAGGACTGAGTTCAAATCCAACCTCACACACTTTCTGTGTGGTTCTGGGCATGACACGTAATTTTTGTCTGCCTCAATTTTCTCAGCTATAAAATGGGCATAATAACTGCCCCTTGTTCACAGAGTTGTTGAGGATCAAATGAAGTAATGTTTATACAGCACATTGTACAGTGCCTAGGACATAATAGGTACCTAATAAATTTGTCTTCTTTTCCCTCTCTCCTTCCTTCTTTCCCTTCTTTTTTTACTTCTTTCCTCTTTCTTCCTTTTCAGTGAGTGTGAAAGGAGTGAGAGGAAGAAACAATAAATGCATAATAATTGAAAAAAATAAAAATTTAAATATCAGCATTGATTTGAAAAATGATTGATTGAAAAATTTGAAAACTGATTAATTGTTTCAAGACCTACAATGTTCACATAGCCTATGTGAATTTGCACTTCTGTGGCTTTCTTTTGAAGTACATACTTGATAAATCTAATTAACATGTACCTAATTAATATGTAATGCATAATTAAAACATGTCTAATTAATGTGTACTTGTACTGCATCAGTTCTTTGAGGAGCCTAACCAAAGATATGCCGGAGTCAGCTCACACCAACTTGTAAGAGCTGGTTGTTAATTATTCAGCATGAGCATTTACACTTTAGAAATCTTCAAATGTTACAAATCAGAAATTGATTTATTGTTTTGTTGTTTTCTAGACTTAAGAAAATGATGGAGAAAATGTTAATAATGCAGATTAAAAGTGTGTCATGTCTACATAGATTCACCTCTCCCCCAGGTGAGCTGGTTGTTAAGCATTCACCAGCACATCACTGAGCACACTCAAAGTTCATGAAACTCTTCTCTCTTGGGTATAAATCCTCACACAGTATGTTTGTGTCTACCCATCACCAGCACCCCTACCTTCTATACTTTCTGACTATATCGCTTGTTTCTTAACCTGATTTGAATTCCCTTTTAAGTTGTTTAAAAAACAGAATATATATAATATAATGTATATATTATATATATAATATGATATATAACAGTACATATATAACAGTATGATATGTATACTCCAAAAGGGCTTTGTTTTCCAACACTGCTGAGTGAACTCAGTGCCTTTCAAATACATGGTTCTGATCACCTAATAGTCTTGTTATAGAAACTGTTCCAGAATGGCAAGATGACAAAAGATATCTAGTTTGTCTACTTGAAGAAAAAAACCTGCCTCTCCACAGCCTGAAAGAATTATTCAGATCTACTGCCAACTTGTAACTTTCCAGGGGAAGATAAAAGAGAGATCATATGCTTGTCACATCATTTATAATATCAGCTCCTTTCTGATGTGTTCTTTGCTTATCTGTGTTTCAGGAGTTATTCCGGCTCTCTATTAAGATACCTCTAGGTAGGATCTGTCAGCCATATTCCTCATAGATTAGATTTCATTTATTGCTCTTTTAATCAGCAAAGTCAACCAGAAAGCCCTAAGTCAGGTGTTCTGTGCCTGGGGTCTGTAGACAGATTTCGAGGGATTTAATGAACTTGGATTGGGAAAGCACAAGTCTTTATTTTTATGAAATTTTAACTGAAATTTGGAATTTTCTTCAATCATGATATTTTTAAGAGAAAGAAGGAAGGAAACAAGGAAGAAAAGAAAGAAGGAAGGAAGGAAGAAAGGAAGGAAGTGTAGACACTATGTGCCACACACTGTGCTAAGTGCTTTACAAAGATTATCTCATTGCCCTGGGAGGTAGATGCTATTTTGATTGCCATTTTATGGTTGAGGAAACGGAGACAAACAGAGATGAAATGACTTACTCAAGGTCATATAGAGAAGGGTCCAGACATGGACCATCTCTGGCCACTGGAAATATAGAAGTCCAGATTGCCATAGCCACAATTGCCATTGTGGTTTGAGACACAAAAAGGGTTAAGAACTCTAATTCTAAGGAGAGGAAAATCTTCTGGTAGTATGATGTTGCCTGACATTTTCCACCATGATACAAACCTAAAGTTGTAACTCTCTCTAAGTTTATTGGGCTGACAGTCTTCATCTGAACAAGATGAAATGTTAGATCTCATAAGACTGTTTTGATGGGAGGAAAGGGAAAGGTAAGCATTTAAGGGAAAACATATATACATATTTGATATAATAATTTGATATTTGATGTAATTTTGATTATTTGATGTAATGATAGAGTGGTAGGGGAAGAACAAAGAAAACAAGAAAGGGAAAGAGAAAAATAGGGAGGAAGAGAAGTGAGATCTAAGCCCCCGATTTTCTGAAATACATGCCTTAATAGTGTTGTTGAGTTGTGTCTGACTCTGACTCCATTTGGCATGTTCTTGGCAAAGATGCTGGAGTGGTTTGCCATTTTCTTCTCCAGTTCATTTTAAAGCTGAGGAAACTGAGGTAAATAGAGTTAAGTGACTTGCCCAAGGTCACATAGTTAATAAATGTCCAAAGTCAGATTTGAATTCAGGAAGATTCCTGTCTTCCTGAGTCCAGACTCAGTGCACTATCCACTACATTATTCAGCTGCTCTGTTCCTAGTAGTACACCACAATAATAATAAAAATAATGGCTAACATTATGTTATTATGTTCCAAGCACTGTGCTAAGTCCTTTACAATAATTATCTCATTTGATCCTAACAACAACCCTGGAAAGTACTATTATTATCCCATGTTATAGATTAGAAAACTGAGGCAAATAAAGGTGAAGTGAATAGAGGTCACAGAGCTAATAAGTGTTTGAGGCTAGATTTGAAGTCTGGTCTTCTTGACTGTAGGCCCTGCACTCTAACCACTGCACTATCTAGCTTCCTAACACAGAAAGAGGGATGTATTTGGAGTCATAAGATCTGGTTTCAAATAGCAGCACTGCCACTTATTTTCTCTTTAAACTTGAACAAATCATTTCACTTGGGTCTGTTTGGTTTGGGTTAGCTTTTTTTTCCAGGAAAAATGAGAGGTTTGAATGAGATGACCTAGGGCTCCTTCCAGCTCTAAATACTTCTGAAATGGAGGATAATCCATCAGAGGAGCCCCCTGATTTGCTGGGATGGGGCACCTTCCAAAGAGGTAGACATGCCCTCTAGCTCCACAGGAACAGATACGTGCTCTGGTTCTGGGTGGAACAGCTGGTCTTTTGGGATGATGCAGGAAACCCTTATTGGTTTTCATGCCTGGGAAGAGTTGTATGAAAGATGGGGGTATGGCAAAGACTGAGCCAAGAGGAGAACTCATTCAGTAGTCTATAAAAGGAAAGGAGAAAGGCTCAGTTTCTCTTTGCCTCTCTTTTGAGTAGGTCACTTTGGGACTCTGCCAGATCTTCTTTGGACTTCCAGGTAATCAGGGAAGGAAATTTCTCTCCCCTTGTCCCACCCCAGCAGCCACAGAGGATACCACAGCTGCTGTGGCTACCATGGAGCCAGGGGGGTAAACATATGGTAGTGAGAATGTGTGCTTTGTACACAGGACACAACTCTCCCCTACCTGACCTACACTGTACGGATATCTTTCTATTCCTTCCTTTTGGGGGAGACCCTCAACATGAGCCCAACCTATTTCCTCCAGCACACATCTAGGCAAGTCTGAGACAGGGCCTAAAGTACCAGGATGCCTCTGCTCTTTGATGTCTCTTTTTCTGAGTCCAGGCTCTGAATAGTTATCCTGAGAAGTGAGTGTTTACAGTCTTAGTAATAACCTTGTGAATTTGAAAGGTCAAGAGTTCCTGAGTCTGTGCTAGACGCCCCAAAGAGATGATGATTCCTGTAGCAACACTGCTTCTGGGAAGAGAGGAGGCACTACCTCCAGGAGAAACTGCCAAGAGGATATTGATGTTGGAAAGGCTAAGAAAGCTCAATCCCTCCCCTGGTTTGCCAAGAGCTCTGGACTTGGAATCTGTACAGACAACACAGGAATGAGGAAGAAGTAAAATACAGATGTTCAACATTCCCAAAATGTGCTTTTACCTTTATAAGTATGATGGGTTATGGGTTTATATTTTAATTATCTAAAATTGTTCTTTCACACTTATGAGTCTTCTGTGTTTTGAATGTCAGTGGGATTGTATCCTAGGGAGGGTATGGTTTTGTCTGCTTCTAGTCAACCAAGTGTGTTGGCTTAGCACTAAAGGACTCAGGAACTTCAGAATGGTAAAACAATCCCCTTATTGGCCCATTCATCCTGTGATGACAGTGGGGGAACAGCTGCATCAGTTAAGAAAGAGTCATACCTTCTCCCCTTCTCCCCTGCCCTGCCCCTTCCTGTCTACCTCTCCCCTTTCTCCTCTCTTCCATCCCCCTCCCTTCTCTCTCTCTCTCTCTCTCTCTTTCTTCTTCCTACTCTCTTAGCTTACCCTAAAGGTAACTGACATGCCTCAAACCCCATCAGTGAGTTTGTGGGATGTGTACCCCAAACATGTGAAGACTTTTCCCCAGAAGAATGGGCAGATGAGAACAATTTGTTCCAAAGGCCATGAAGGCAACTGAAGCAGGTGTTGTGCACCACTTGGATCTTGATCAAGCATTGAAGATGCCAAGGTCATCCACTGCATCCTAGGCCATCACAAATCATCCAGACTTTTATCTTGCTCCTGGACTAGAAAAGAGAGTGAGGCTCATGCTTTGTGCAACTCTGCCTCACTTAAGGCAGGAAGGAAGGCAGGAAGGAAGGCAAGAAGGCAGGAAAGAAGGAAGGAAGGAAGGAAGAAAGTATAAGATGGAAAGAAGGAAGGAAAGATGGAAGGAAGGAGAGATAGGAAAGAACAAAGCATAAGAAGGAAGGAAAGATGAAAGGAAAGAAGAGGCAAGGAAAGATAGAAAGGAAAGAAGCATAACATGGAAAGAAGGAAGGAAGGAAAGATGGAGGGAAGAACGAAGGACAGGAAGGAATGAAGCATAAGATGGAAAGATGGAAAGATAGGAAAGAAATAAGGAAAGAAAAAGAAAAAAGGAAGAAAGAAAGAAAGAAAGATGGACGGAAAGACAGCATAGAGTTGAGGTGAAGGTGAAATGATACTTTAGCTATATCACAAAATGCTTCATATTTTAGGTATGAACCTCCCAGTACAGTATAACAATGATTATAATATTGATGCTGCTTGTGTAGTTTTCTGTAAATATGTACCAGTGGGTCTTATGTGAGTTAAACATGTCTTTTATACATAATAAATAAATAATTGTCCTATACTTGTTCTACATTATACATTGTGTAATTTCCTATTTCTTCCTCTGTGGAGGAATCTTGACATGATCCAAACTTAGACTTTAGGTAATTTTCTCCAGGTCTTTGCTGCAAGCAGCAGAGTATTAGAAGATCTTTCCCTCAGCAGCTTGATTAGAAGAAACAATAACGTGATGGGGTTGAAATGCAGACATCGTGGAAGGCAGCTACACAGTCAGTCATGTGGAACAGCCAAGGATCTCTATGATCGTTTGTAGTGCATGGAGAAATACCCCGAACATTCTGGAATGTAGTCATGGGGAGTGTAAGACAGATGAACAACAGCACACAGGAGGACTGCCAGCACAGGTTCCCTCTTGATTTGGCCAGACAGGAAAGACACTAAGAAAGGGTTAATAATCTGACTTTATTCTAGTCTAGTTTTCTCAGAAGATTGCTGATAACCAGAGCACCAAACTCCTACAGCATTCCCTACATCTACATGGGGTCAATCGAGACAGGAACAACTTGTGCTTCCCTTAAATCCCCTCAAACCTCAATGGGGGCCACTTGAAGCAAACACAGGTTTCCCCCAAGCCTTGATGGGGGCCAATCAAGGCACAGCATTCGTGTATTCAACCCTAAGGGTTCCCCATTCACTGTCTAGGGACCACCTGTCTTATAGGCTAACAGACAAAGAAGGCATATAGACAGCAATAGCCTCACAAGTTTACATCACCTCATCCCTGTATCTCACTGCGCAGTCATAGTGGATGTTATTATTATTTACCATCATATAACTATGCGCAAGCATGGTGGAGATGTTTTGAACCATAACTGTGGGAACTCATATCTAGTACCTGGGAACTTATGGCTATGGATCCTGGGAAACTGAACTCTGAGAAATAACAACAAAAATTCATTTTACACACACTAAAATTCACTTTACATACATGGAGCAACAGCAAATTTTGCTACCAGGTTTTGTGGATGACTTGAGTTATCATTCCTCTTGGTGATGTGGGGCAGAAGAATGATTATTTGGAAGCTATCACAAAAACTTATAAGTACCCGGGCTTCTTTTTTTTTTCCAATGAGAGAAAATTAATTCAATTTTATTTTGTCCTTTCTAAAATTTCCATGTATAATAGGTTTGAGGAAGGAAGGAAGGAAAGATAGAAAGAATGAAGGGTGGAAGGAAGGTAGTATGGAAAGAAAGAAGGAAAGATGGAAGGAAGTAAGGAAAGATGGGAAGATAGGAATGAAGGAGGAAAGAAAGGCAGAATAGAAAGAAGGAAGGTAGGAACACAGCTCAGTGGTGTGCTAAGCACAGACAGCCCCTACCTATCCTCAAGGAGTTTATATTCTAATTAGGAAGACAATGAGCTGAAAAGCAGGAAGTGGAGTTGGGGGTGGAGGGTAGGAAATGAAATGTCAGAAACAGGGTCAGGAGAGCAAGTCTGGTCTGGGCTCTTTAATAAAAGGGAGGTTCCGGGGAAAAGTCATCCATGAGAGGAGTAAGCCTTGTGAAGAGATCGTGGGCAGGCTTCAGGGGTGGTGGGATGTTCCAGGGTGAGAAATACCCAGGTACCAAGGGAAGTTCTAGGATGAGACAGCGGTTAGAGGTATAACTTTGAAGACCAGAAGTTCGAGAACAAGAGGAAAGGAAGAAAGAAAAAACAAGGAAAGAACAGAAAGAAAAAGCTCTGCCTTACACTGAGTAGCACAAGTAACCATGTATTTACTAGAGTATGAAATGTTCTACCATTGTTATATTGTGTTATTTCTGGGCCAGTAAATTACACTTTTAGAACTGTTGTAAATCAATCATCTGGTGAAGAAATTTAGTTATAGAGATGATACCAGAGGAGTCTAGGTCATAAAACTGGCATTACTGAAGATGTCTCCTGAATCATCAGTGTACCACTATATACATAAAGTGGTTCATGAATTAAAAACTACTGAGTGCATTCAATCAATCAATCAAATCAACAGGAAGGATTGATTAAGCACTGTTGTTGTTGAGCTGTGTCTTGGTGACCTCATTTGTTGTTTTCTTGGTCAAGATATTGAAGTGTTTTGCCTTTTCCTTCTCCAGCTCATTTTACAGATGAGGAAGCTGAGGCAGACAGAGTCACACTTCCCCAGCTAGGTGTCTGAGGCTGGATTTGAACTCATGAAGATGAATCTTCCTGCCTCCAGGTGCAGCACTCTATCCACTTCACCCCTTAGCAAATCCCCAATAAAGCACTGATTGTGTGCTAGTCACTGTACTAAGTGCAAGAAAACAAAACAACCTCTGCCCACTAGATGCTTACATTTTAACATACATACAAGATACATAGAGAATAGATAAAAGGTAGCTTTAAGGAGGAAGGCATTAACAGAAGAAAATAGGAAAGACTCTAAGGAAGTACTTGAACTGTGTCTTAAAAGGAAGCCAGGGATTCTGGATATAAAGGTAAGGAGAGAAAGCATTCCATGCATGGAGGACGGCCAATGCCGAGGCATCAAGATAAAAATTGTAATAATAAGAGTGAGAAAGAAAAATAGGCAAGTATAACTGGGTTGTAGAATACCTGGAGAGAAAGAAGCAAAGGGTAAAGACTGGAAAAGTGGGAAGGGGGACAGATTATGAGAGTTTAAATGCCAAACAAAAGAATGTTTCATTAGAGTCCTTCCCAGTTGGCTTTAGCACTTGGAGATGTCTTAACTTCGGGGGCTGTAGCCTTCACCCCCATGCAAAGCTTCCTGTAATATAAAGAATAAAGCAGAACTTTTCCTTCCCTGCATTCTTTAATAGACAAACCTGGTACAGGTGAAAATTTCAGAGGGATCAAAAGAAAACTGAATTAATTTTCTTTCATTGAAAAAAAAAAAGCAGCCCAGGTAGTTATTGGCTCTTTAACTGCTGTAACTGGGATTATCGTCATCCACCAGATCCACCAAATTGCCTTTGAAAGAATTTTTTTTATTAGGTTTCTTACTCCCCCTGACTGATTGGGAACTATGTCTTTCAAGGAAAAAAATTACCTGCTTCTCACGGCAATATCCAAGTGCTACATAATGAGTGTTGCCATTTATCAGGAAAAGCCCATGAATAGACAGGGTAGAAAGAAGTCCTAGTAGTTGAGGAAGCTAAAGTTCATGCGGACATTTGGATTCTTTCTGCTTCTTACTCAGACAACTTCAGAGTGAAAATCTGACTCAAGAAAAGTATATTCACAAACTAGCTAAAAAGGATCATGGAGTCCATCTACAAGCATAAATGCAAATCATGTTAAATTTAAAAATTGAATACTACTAGTCCAAGGATTAAGAAGTTGCTGATCACCTTCATAGCTGTAAAAATACGCAACTCTTTTCAGGGAAAAAAGTTTTACTATAGTTACTAGGTCATACTCAAGGGCATTCATTTTTAAGGTTTGAAAATGTTTAAAGATTCTTTCGGGATTGGTGTTAAATCGAAAAGATGTGATGGATTCCAATTGTAGCGTGGTAATGGTCAGCAAACGGAGCACGGTATATACTAAGGTTGAGGTGGTAGATAGAGGCTGAAGCAGTGGGTAGTGTACACAATTCATAGGAAGGCTCTGCAGGTACTCCAGCCGGAGGTTCAGGTATACCAGCTTCCCAACTCATTGGACTCTACCCTCAACTTCCCTGTGGATTTTTCTTCCGTAACAAAAATAGAGCACGTGAAGGGACAAAGACAGGATTCACAGTGAAGAAATGGGGAAGTAATTGCCATGAGTGCGGGAGATCGTGCTTTTGAATTATTAGAGATTTTTCTTTGTTATTTATAATGATAGCTCATAACAGCTAGCATTTATAGCATATGTATTTTATATACAAATGTATATGTGCTAGGCACTGTGTTAAGCACTTTTAAAAAATATTTATTTCATTTGAGCTTTACAACAGCTCTGAGAAGTAGGTGCTGTTGTTATCCCCATCTTGCAGTTGAGGAAACTGAGGCAAACAGAGATTTAAGTAATTTGCCCAGAGTTACAGTGCTAGTAAGTTACAGTATCTGAGGACATATTTGAACTCAGGTCCTTTTTATTGCAGTTTCAATTCTATGCACTGTGGCGCTTAGCTGTCTCTTGCTATATTACTTATTATTCAAATGTCTATTGCTTTGCATTAGAAGATTAACTTAGTCAGTCTGGTGAAAGAACTACAGTGGGGGCTTAGAGCTGTGATTTTTGAGTGGATGCTAAACCTAAGCATTCCATGAACTTGTAGGTAGTTTTTGAAGGGGGCACAATGAAAATGAGAGGTGGACAATATACAGATGAAGAAACCGAAAACTGGAAAAATAAAGTCAGGGAATTACAAGGAGCAAGCATCAGGTTCTTTGACTCGAAGCCCAGTGCTCTTTCCATTACCCATAATTGGGATGTGGTAGGTTATGTAATGTTTGGTCAACTACGACCATCAAAAATATTTGGTCTAAGCTATTTCCTCTTTTTTTTTTGACAACTTCTGATTTATTGGAACACTGAAAATGTTTTCTCTGTTGACCTCATTGAATGTTCAGAACATTTTGGCAGCCAGGTTTAAATATAACTACAAGGGAGTTGTATGACTTCTAACCTTTTATATATTTTTAGGGTTTTTTTCCCTTTTTGAGGGGATCAGTAGAGAATAATAGACAGACAATGAAAGACCTGGGTTCACAGCCTGCCTCTGATACACACTAGCTGTGTGACCCTTGGCAAGTCACCTAACCTTGACCATAAGTTGCAGAACAGGTGCCAACCTGAGTTGGTAGAGGGAAGCCTCTCATCTCAGAGATCTCTATATATTATACTTTTTATTAAAAGATAATATTATGTAATGAAAAGGTCAACCTTGGAGTCAGGAACATTTGAGTTTAAGTCCTGCTACTGACATGTACTAGATACATGATAATGTCACATAACCTTAATCTCTTAGCTCCCAAGGCAGCTAAGACTACATATTACAGTTGAATTGCTACTCTGCATCAATAGAGAATTTCCACGGTGAGAATTCCCCACACTGATTAAATTACAGGGTGACCTCAAAAAATTATCTATTCACTATATTTATTGAAAAGAAAAGCAATACTGTACCACACTGGTAGAAAACTGGCCTCAGGGTTCAAGTTCCATCAGGGATACAATCTGATTTTGATTTAGAGCAAGTCATTTAACTTCTCAGTGTCCCTAGGGAACTGTTTAAGACTAGAAATTGCAGAGACCTGCATTGATAGAGGGAGTTCCTCCTTAAAAGCTTCTTATGCCCATGAAATTATAAGTTCCATCCAAAATAAAAATTTATTGAATGCCTGCTAGGCACAAGGCAAAGTACTACGCTAAATTAGGCTATGTAAAAGATTCAAAGATGTACAGCTATAGTCCCTCCAATAAAGGAGATTACAATCTTGTAGGGAAGATGAACATGCAGTCACTACTGGACCAAGTGGGACTTTGTCCTAGGATGCTGAAATTTAGAGGATGAAAAAGTATGAATAAGGAGACCTGCCCATCCCTCCTTGCTCTTCACCAGTGCAAAGTCTCTATAACTATATGTTGTTTCAATATTTCCCACCACATGAGTTGGTGTCCTGGGGTCTCTATTCCTCCTCTCTGCCCCAAGTTATAGGATGCTTGCTCTAGGTACCAAAATTACTAGTAACAATACAGCAATCAGAGGAAGCTTCATGAACGAGGTGTTCATCTATCCTTCATTTTTGTAGAGGGCCAGTGACATCACGGGATAATGTCTTGACTTGTGAGTGAACTGGATTTAGATGGGGCAGAGCTGCACAGAGTTCTCATCCTCACTCTCTCTTCCAGAGTCATCAAAGTCCAGTGGCAGGACAAAAGTCAAAATAACTGGCAATGGCCTGGGTTGCACAGTGCCTACTTTAGCCTCCTTCATGACTGCTGGAACAAATTGTTCTTATCCACCCATTCCACCAGGGGAAGTCTTCACATGCTTGCAGTGAAGTAAACAGGTTTGAGGCATGTCAGTTACCCTCAACCTGGTTTAGCTCATCAGCCCAGACAGTTTTACCAAGGTGTGGCCAGTGCACACTACAGCCTCTTGGAGTTTCAGGTGAGAATTGAGTGAAGGTGGACACCAAAGGTGGATGAGCAGCTCTGAAAAGCGTTCAGCAAGCCCTCACACCAGAGGTTCTGGTCCTCCCTGAATAACCCATATACCTCCATGGATGAGGTAGACTTTGAAGGATAGATAAAATTTCTACAGAAGTGGAGGAGGGAGGGCAGGGGATGGAAAGAGAAAGGAGAAGATTTGGGGGTGCATGAAAAAACTGTTAAAAGGCATAGAAATGAAAAATTAGAAGTTTCTTGGAAATAATAAGTATTCCAGTGTAGATAGAACATATAAAAATAAAGGAGATCACACTAGAAAGATAGTTAAGGACAGATTATGCTGGGATTAAAATGCCAGGCTAAGGATTTGGCCCTTATTCTGTAAGCAGTCGGGAAATATTGAAGGTATTAAACACAGGAATGATGTAATCAAAATAATGCTTTAGACAGTTGAATCCGTTTGTATGAGACAAACTGGAAGTGGCGGAAAAATTAGAACCATGATCCTGTCTGTTGAAGTCATTGCTTAGGAAGTAGAGTCATAATAGACAAGAGTATTGAAAGGGAAGTATGGAGGTAGGCTAGGGTTGGAGATATATAATTAAAAACTGTCTTCCCTACCCCCACTAACCTGCACCACTTGTGTGTACATTTCTTTTAATAGGGACAAAATATTTTATTCTATAATTAGAAAAGAAGCTTCAGGTGGAAATATTCATAGGAGAGGAAACACTAATGAACATTTACTACAGTGTAAATGCTGACTTTAGATCCTTTCTGAAGAGCAGGTATTGTGAGACAAATCACAGAATTCGAAGGTATTGCAGGTCTATTGGAAAGGAAATAATAGAAGAAAGAAAAAAAAAGAGAAAGTTATGGGCAGTAAACACTTCACTTCCCCCCCCCCCCCCCAAATCAGTCTTAATAATAAGCAGAGCAGATTCAAACAATATATTTGCTCAGTGTGTGTGAATTATTTAACCCTGATAAGTGCAGGGTGAGCTGCTATTTGCAAGGGCACATTGAAGGTCTTTTCAAAGTCTGTTGTAACTTTCATTCGACAATAACATGAAAGTCCAGTTTTCTAATATCCTATTTGGCATTGGAAGGAACACATGCCTTTTTAGAATGAAACGAAATGGTTGCAAAATAAAGCAGGGGACATGATGTGCTCTGGAGCCTGGAAAGACTTTGGGCCTTTCCGACAAGTGCTAAATCTGACTATCTCATTGAAATGCACCCATATTTCCACATCATTTGTCAGGACAGAGCTAGCTTCTTGACTATGACAAAAGAAATTTAATTCTGTTTCATGGTTGAATTTTTTTTTACATGTGAACTAGGAAACTTGAAGTTGTGACTTCTCATTCCTTGACTTTAGTTTAAAAACAATTTTTTTTTTTGACTCATTCATGCAAAAGGTTTCAGGAAATAAAATTACCACCTGCGGGACCTGCGGAAGGTGACAGTTACCATAGTAACGCAACTTGAGATTTCTTTGCTTGTCCGCACAATGACTGCTCATTGTTGCAGTTCTCTCAGTGAAATGGAAAATCCGTGTCATTAATACATGCCAGTAGGCAGGTGAGGTTTAAAAGAGCCTGTTGCTGCTTGTTCAAATGAAATCCTGATCCAGAATCTTCTTCTCCTTCCCTCTCCTTCCCTCTTCTATCCTCTTATCCCTCTGCTCTCTCTCTCTCTTTCTCTCTCTCTCTGTCTCTCTTTCTTTCTCTCTCTCTTTCTCTCTCTCTCTTTCTCTTTCTTTCTCTCTCTCTCTCTCTTCCCTTTTCTCTGTCTCTGTCTGTCTTTTTCTCCCCTCTTCTCTCTTCTTTCTGTCTTATCATCTTTCATCTTGTATTTTCTTTTCTTTCCCTGTCACCTTCTTTTCTATTTTCTCTTCTTCCTGTCTTCTCTGTTTCATTGTCTCTACCTCTATCTCTGTCACTCTCTGTTTCTGTTTCTCTGTGGCTCTCTCTGTCTCTATCTATGACTCCATGACTCTTTGTTTCTGTCTCTATCTGTCTCTCTCTTCTTCTCTTCCTCCTCTTCCTCCACCATTTCTATCACTTATTTTTCCCAAGTAAAAGACTGATCCCAAACTAGACTATGTGAAGACCTAGAAGAAAAAATAACTTGAATTCAAATCCAACCTCAGACACTTACTAGTTGTGTGACCCTGGGCAAGTCATTTGACTTGTGTTTGCCTCAGTTTAACCAACTGTAACATGAGGGTAATAAGAACACCCACCTCCAAGGGTTGTTATGAGGCTCAAATGAGATATTTCCCAGAAGCTGATAGCATAGTGCCTAGCACATAGGAGACATTATATAACTGCTTTCTTACTTTCCCTATCTCTTGCTTATTTTCAATTACTCTGTTTTCAGTGACTTTTCCTTTTCTGCCCACAAACATACTCAGGTTTCTGTCATTCTTAAAAAAAAAACCAAACCTTTGCTTGTTCCTACTGTCCCTTTAAACTATCATCCTGTTTCTCTCCTCCTCTTCACAAACTGCTAAAAATAGCTGTCTATACTCATTGCTTGAACTGGACTTTCCTCTCACTTACTTTCAATTCTGCAATTTGAGTGCTTATCTCTGATGGCCTTTTCTCATTCCTCATCCCTCTTGACTGCAGCATTTGACCCTCTCCTTCTGTGTACTCTCTTTCTATGCATTATTGTGGCACATCATTTTGTCTCTTGGTTCTCCTCCTACCTGCCTTGCCATTCTGTCTCAGTTTTCTTATAGGAATCATCACCCATATTTCACACACATGCCTCCAGACTCTACCATGAGTCTTTTCTCTTCTATCTCTGTGTCCTCCCTCTGTGATCTCATCAGGTCCATAATAACAAGGGTTCAGGTAGAATTGCTATATTTATGATTCTCTGATCCAGTCCATGTCTATCTCCTGAGTCCCAGTCCAACATCATCAACTACTTATTGTATATTTCCAACTGCTTAATGTCCTATAGACATATCAAGTCCAACATGTTAAAAAAAAAAAAACCAAACCTTTTTTCTCCCCCAAAGTCCACTCTGTCCTCTTTCTATTGATGATACTCCTACTTCCAGCTACACAGGCTTGCAATCTCAGAGGCATCTCTCATTATCTCTTTTACCCCTCCCATATCAAATCAGATATCAAACCAGTCTTATCAATTCTACCTCCACAATATTTCTTACATCTGTCCCCTTCCCTCCTTTCATATGACCATGTTCACTCTCATGGTGAAACCTCTAACCTGGGGGGGGCAGAGCCAAGATGGCGAAGTAGAAAGACGCACATACACATAGCTCCGAACCCACAAACCACAGAACGGCTAGAGGGGACCAACCCAGGGCGAATTCTGCACCCAGAGACCACGGAATATTGGAGCAAGGGAGATTTCTGTTTCGGAGAGACCTGCAAACCTCTCGCAGGGGGGTCCTTCACGCCGTGGACTGGGCGCCGGGACGGGGAGCAGAGGGCAGCCCTGCCGCGGCCACGACACTGTGAGGAAAAGATCCGAGAGGGCTACGGGGACGGGATCTCCAGAGGCCACGCGGGTCCCCCCACTCACAGAGGGACCTGCAAACCTCTCGCAAAAGGTCCATCGCGCTGCAGACGCGGAGCCCAGCCTGGACCTGCGGTGGCGTCGGTGGCGGCCGCAGCTCCGAGAGGTACAGATCCGAGAAGGCTCCAGAGACGGGATCTCCAGCGGCGGCACTAGCCCCCCCACCAACAGGTGACTGACGGGGATAGGTGAGAGAGTGTCTTTGGTGGGTCGAGAGGGGAGTGGGGTGCCCCCATGGCTCGGGCCCCCCCAGGAGATAGAAGCTGAGAGGCGGCTACAGACAGGGGCTCCCCAAACGGGCGGGAGCCTGGATCCATTGTGGATGGTCTGTGCATAAACCCCCTGAGGGAACTGAGCCAGAGAGGCGGCCCTGCCCCTGATCACCTGGACTTAATTCTTGCACTGAATAGCAGCCCTGACCCCGCCAAAAACCCTAAGGCGTGAAGCAGCATTTGAATCTCAGTCCCCAAACGTTGGCTGGGAGGACCAGGAGGTGAGGTGGGTGTGAGGAGAACATTCAGAGGTCAGGTCACTGGTTGGGGAGAATGCCAAGAAAAGGGAAAAGAAATAAAACCATTGAAGGGTATTTTCTCGGAGAAAAGACACTTCCTCCCTTCCTTTCTGATGGGGAGGAACAATGCTTGCCATCAGCCAAAGACAGAAATCGAGGATTCTGTGTCCCAGCCCACCCAATGGGCTCGGGCCATGGAAGAGCTCAAGAGGAATTTTGAAAATCAAGTTAGAGAGGTGGAGGAAAGACTGGGAAGAGAAATGAGAGGGATGAGGGAGAAGCATGAAAAGCAGATCAGCTCCCTGCTAAAGGAGAACCAAAAAAATCTTGAAGAAATTGGCACCTTGAGAACTAGCCTAACTCAGTTGGCAAGGGAGGGGCAAGGGGCCAATGAGGAGAAGAATGCTTTCAAAAGCAGAATTAACCAAATGGAAAAGGAGATTCAAAAGCTCACTGAAGAAAATAGATCTTTCAAAACTGGAATGGTACGGATGGACGCTAAGGACTTTTCGAGAAAGACAGATAGATATCTCAGAACATACCGCGCAGATTCGAAAAATGGAAGATAATGTGAAATATCTTATTGGAAAAACAACTGACCTGGAAAATAGAATCAGGAGAGACAATGTAAAAATTCTGGGACTACCTGAAAACCATGATCAAAAGAAGAGCCTAGACATCATCTTCCATGACATTATCAAGGAAAACTGCCCTGAGATTCTAGAACCAGAAGGCAAAATAAATATTCAAGGAATCCGCAGAACACCACATGAAAGAGATCCAAAAAGAGAAACTCCCAGGAGCATTGTGACCAAATTACAGAATTCCCAGGTGAAAGAGAAAATATTGCAAGCAGCTAGAAAGAAACAATTCAAGTATTGTGGAAATACAATCAGGATAGCACAAGATCTGGCACCCTCTACATTGAGAGATAGAAGGGAATGGAATGGGATATTCCAGAAGTCAAAGGAACTAGGACTGAAGCCAAGAATCACCTACCCAGCAAAACTGAGTATAATACTTCAGGAGAAAAAATGGTCTTTCAATGAAATAGAGGACTTTCAAATTTTCCTGATGAAAAGACCAGAGCTGGAAAGAAAATTTGACTTTCTAACACAAGAATGAAGAGAACTATGAAAAGGTGAACAGCAAAGAGAAGTCATAAGGGACTTACTAAAGTTGAACTGTTTACATTCCTACATGGAAAGATAATATTTGTAACTCTTGAAACATTTCAGTATCTGGGTACTGGGTGGGAGCACACACACACACACATGCACACACGCACACATACATAGAGACAGAGCGCACAGAGTGAATTGAAGAGGATGGGATCATATCTTAAAAAAAAATGAAATCAAGCAGTGAGAGAGAAATATTGGGAGGAGAAAGGCAGAAGTTATATGGGGCAAATTATCTCTCATAAAAGAGGCAAGCAAAAGACTTATTAGTGGTTGGATAAAGAGGGGAGGCAAGAGAAAAACATGAGGTCTACTCTCATCACAATCCACTAAAGGAAAGAATATAATGCACACTCATTTTGATAGGAAAACCTATCTCATAATACAGGAAAGTGGGAGACAGGGGCACAAGCAGGATGGGGGGGAGGATAGAGGGGAGGGCATGGGGAGGAGAATGCAATAAGAGGTTGACACTCATGGGGAGGGAAAGGACCATAAGAAAATAGAAGTAATGAGGGCCAGGATAGGATCTAGGGAAATATAGTTAGTCCTATACAACACAACTAGTATGGAAATCATTTGCAAAACTAAACAGATATGGCCTATATTGAATTGCCTGTCTTCCAAGGGGAAGGGGTGGAGAGGGAAGGAGCTAAAGAAGTTGGAACTCAAAGTGTTAGGACCAAAAGTAATGTTCTTACCACTGGGTAACAAGAAATACAGGTTAAGGGGTTAAGAAAGCTATCCGGCCCTACAGGACAAAAGAGAAGATGGAGACAAGGGCAGGGAGGGAGGATAGAGAAGAGAGCAGATAGGTCACAGGGGCAATTAGAAAGCTCGGGTTTGGGGGGGGGGAGAGGATAAAAGGGGAGAAAATTTGTAACCCAAAATTGTGTGAAAATAAATGTTAAAAGTTAAATTAAAAAAAAAAGAAACCTCTAACCTGAACCATTGAAATAGCCTCCCCATTGGTCTCCAGTCTGTTCTCCACACAACTACTAAATTGGTATATCTAAAGTATACGTATGATCCTGTCACACCTTTGCTCCAAAAACTCTAATGACTCCCTATTGCCACTAGGATAAAATGCAAACTCTCCTGTCATTTAAAGCGCTTTGTGATATGGCTCTTATCTTCTTTTTAGGTTTATATTGCTACACATTATTTCTTAAAATGTCCTGCTTGCTGCTTCTCATACATAATATTCTGACTCTCATCTCTATGGTTTTACACAGGATTTCTCCCAGTCCTTGAACACATTGCCTCCAACTTTAAGAATCCCCAGTTTTCTATAAAACTTAGCTCAAGCACCAAACATAGAACGAACAACATAAGGCCTTTCCTGATCCCCTCAATTGCTAACATCCCTGAGATTGCTTTGTATTTTCTTTGCATGTATTCAGTTATATGTGCATTGTATCCCTCAATAGTATGTAAACTCCTTAAGGGCAAGGATTGTTTCCTTTTTTGTCTCTGCATCGGTAGAAGAGTGATTTTGGTTTATGTCATATGAGAATTGTTTGAAGACATGATAACTGCCAAGTATTTGAAAGGCTGTCATTTGGAAGAGGCATTAGATATATTCTATTTGGCCTCAGACATTAGAACTAGGAGCAATATGTGGAAGTTTCAAAAAGGCGAATTTGACTTGATGTCAGAAAGAACTCTCCAGCAGAGCTGACCAAAAGTGGAATCAAATGCCTCAGAAACTAGGGATTTCCCCTTCACTGAAGTCTGACCGCCTGTCAGATTATAGAAGGGATTTATTTTCAGGTATAGTTTGAGTAAAGTAACCACATAGACTCCCCAAATTTTGTTACTCTGTGAACCTTGTGGGGTAGACAAAACAAGAATTATTAATCCTGTTTTATGGTTGAGAAAACTGAGTCTATGGAGATCAAGTGACTCACCTGGGATAGTGTAGCTATTAAGTATCAGAGCCAGAAATTAAATCTAGGACTCAACTCCAATTTCAGTACCTTTTCCTTCATGTAACATCATCTCAAATTCCCTAGTTCACCTAAGACATTCTCTTAGGTTACTAACCTTTTCTTTCTCTCTTCCTTCCTTCTTTTCCCCCTCTT
Source organism: Notamacropus eugenii (assembly GCF_028372415.1). Taxonomy (NCBI): domain Eukaryota; kingdom Metazoa; phylum Chordata; class Mammalia; order Diprotodontia; family Macropodidae; genus Notamacropus; species Notamacropus eugenii. The sequence continues at coordinate 336,082,538 of NC_092874.1, read as the reverse complement.
TTCTTTCCCTTCCTTCCTCTTTCTTCCTTCCTTAGCTTCTTTCCTTCTCTTCCTCTTTCTTTTTTCTTCCTTCTGTTCTCTCCTTTTCTCTTTTTCTTTTCTTATTTTTAAAATATCTTCCTATTTCACAGAGCTGCTCTTGCCTCCAACTACATTGTAATTCCCTAGAAATGAGGAACCATGTTTTATACTATTTCTATATGTACTCTCATCACACCAAATACAGAACTAAATATTGGATACAAATCAATAGTTATTGATTTTTTTAAAAAGATGTATAATATGACACTTCAAAAATAAATAATTATGAGTTTTTTTGATATAGCTGAAATGAAATTGGCATAAACCCTTTAAGAGAGAAAATCTCATTGGCTAAAAACATAACAATCTCATGTTTCAACACTAAATTCCAGTTATGTGTAAAGTATATCTCTCTTTCTTCTCTCTCTTCTCCTACTCCTCTACTTCTCATGATTTCTCTCTATTATATTCACAGCTGAAAGAGAGCGAAGTGAACTATAAAATTTCAATCAGCCAGGAGGTTTTACAGATCAATTTTGTTTTCCATTTTGTAATATCTAGGGCTGAAGGAGTCACGACTAAAGAGAATCATTGAAACACAGACTCAATTAAAAATTAATTGAGGGAAAGTTATCAGTGCAAGGAAAGAATGGAATAAAATTTTTAAAATTTACAATGAAACATTGACATTTTAAGGCAAATTTTTAGATACTTTTACAATTGAACTCTCCACAGGGGATAGTCAACATTAAGGTACTTTTGAAACCAATGTTTCTGTATATTCAGCCTACAATCTGCTTGAAAGACAGCACCATTGTGCACCCAAAGATATCACAGGGGCACTAATCAAGAATTGTAACTTTAGCTAGAATAATCCAGTAGGTCAGTCCCTCATATTTTTGAATCCTTTAACATCTGGTGTTATAAATTAAAATGGATAACTTTATAGAATAGTTTTAGATAAATTTAAATGGCTTTAAAATAATTATCTGATTTTTTTAATAAGACCATATAACAAAAATCAATAAAGCAAACTTTTCACAATGAACTTCATTAACTTAACACAGAGAGATCTACCCCTTTGAAAATAGTGGTAGATTCTGGACCCTTCCCAATACAATTTCATGGGGGGAAGATTTCCACTGGTAAAATAGACTGATAGCCCTTAATTTAGATTTGCCAAACTCCTTTCAATGAAAACATTTAAAAAAACAAGCATTATAAGTTTTAGTAAATGAATTCTTGATTCTTGTACTGTTACTTAATGCTTACTAAATGTGTTAATTTGCTAAATGTGTTAAGAGTCACTGTATGTGTAACCTATTTGCCAACAGAGTCTTTTGACTATTGTCTTCTGATAAACGGACTAGGTCCAATCTTGGAGACTTCTCTCTAATAATAATCTCAATGATTTACTGCCTCTATCAGAAGTTTCCCTTTGTAACATCAGAATCTAGCTCATGTCTTTCCCCTCCTCCCACCCCCAAGTTCTGCAAGCATTATGTTTCTAAAACATGAACATAGAACAGATTTACTCTAAAGACATGTAAAGAACAAAAAATGGACTTCCATCTTAGCCACTTCAGCAAAGCCCTACCTGCCTCTGAGGATCTTATTTTCCTTCCCCTGAACCATTCAATTGTAGTCATAATCACTGCAAGTACACAGGACCATACTTCCCAGGAAAAAGTCCCCTGTCCCAGTTCACCTTCAGAGTTCCTAGCTTTCAGTCACCTTTGCTGTTGATGGACCTGTGTGAATCTAGCCACAGCCATGGTTCCCTAAGTCTTTCAGCATCCCTTCCCTCAGCTTGGCAGTCCATGTGCTTTCCTTACTTTGGTCTGCCCTTGAGTTCCACTTCTGACTTGGCTCTGGAACTTGTCAGCATTCATCTGATAGTCTCTGATGTAACCCATTGCCCACTCCTCTGTATATAGAATGGTCTCCCAGCCTAGAAATATCTGTCTTCTCCATGGCTACTTTCTGCAAACAAAACCCATGTGCCTCCAGGCCCTTTCTGGTCCAGTACAGTCTGGACTTTCTACTCCTTTTAGAACACTGTATTTCACTGCATAATCACCACCACCTCATAATTGTCATGCCCTAATTTTTTTTCCAGTCCAAAAATTGGTTTATAGTTTTTCATTGTATAATCATTATGTGGTATAATTCTGTTTGTAATGCTGCTTAAAACAGAAATAGAGCATCAACGTATTCACCAGTGGCATAAGGTTATACATTTATCTCTCCCACATTGTAAGACAGGAGCCTAGAATTCTCAGCCCACACACATTATCAGTATTTCCAAAAGTCCACTTGTGTGATTTTAGGCACTGCAGTACTAACAGTATAGTCACTCAACCCAATGAAGCGCCTTAGGTGCAAGAGGAGTGGGCGAGCAAGTGAAGCTGCCATGAGTAAGACCCTGTGACATGGTAAGATTTACATCTTCTCACACTAGCTACACCATACAGTTAGTCTGCCAGTGATACATTAACATGTAAAACATTTATTTCTGATTATAGATAAATATAAAAACTATCCTGAAGGCTTCAATCTGAAAGTGATTGTAATCGCTGAAGAGCATGGAAACAGAGCTGCAGAAAGACAGTGAGTGGAAAGTTGGTGTGAAACTGGTGGAAATGAAAAGACAAGTAATACTGGCACAATTTTAAAAATAAAAAGCTTTGCATAATGATCACACCCAGCTTTTTTGCAAAAGAGTTTGGCATAAAATTTGTGTCAATTATGTGGTGAAATATGGTACTCAGGAACTTTTGGCATGAGTCTTTTCTCCATTTGCCTACTGTATAAAAGCATTTAAAATAGTTATTAATGTGAATATTATTAATTATGGATAATATTATTTGTTGTTTTGTCAATGAGTTATGTCTGACTCTTCATGACCTCATTTGGGGTTTTCTTGGCAAAGATACTAGAGCAGTTTGTCATTTCCTTCTTCAGCTCATTTTACAGATGAAGAAACTGAAGTAAAAATGGTTGTGACTTGCCCAGAGATGCATAGGTAGCCAGTGCTTGAGGCTGGATTTGAACTCAGGTCCTCCTGACTCCAGGACCGGTACTCTATCCACTGTACCACCTAACTGACCGAATATTATTATAGCTAGAGTTATAAAACTTTCTCATCAGTCACTGACAATAATTTTCAGACTAGCTATACAAGTAGATAATGTTGAAAAACTTATGAATGACATTGAATAAATTTAAATTTTTGACCAAGTTGAAAAGATAGGAACCTATGTGGACTATTTTCAATTCTTTAATAGGTTCATTTTTAGTTTGACAACAGAACTACATTTCCACCCCAAACCCAAGGTAAATTGGATAGGTTAAAGATTAAAGAACAGTGAAAGGCTTGGCAAATAATTATTTTAATATAAATAATGATTCCTGACATTCTGTAAGGGGGAAAAAACCTGCCGATTATAGAATAGTAGAACTTTTGACTTTGAGTTTAACCAGAGGTAACAAATAGGAATAACTCAATCTAATTGTCATATAAATGGACCTGGCAACCTTGGTTTTCATGCAAACCATGGAACATACTTGCTGGGAACACTTACTCCCCATTAAAGGTTGAGATGGGAATTAAAGATAAGATTTTTTTTTAAAGAGCATTTTCGTGCCTGTTAGAAAGGAATTGTGAGTAAAGGATCACTAACACTAAAAAATAAATATAGCAATGGAATATTATTTTCTCATAAGAAATGACAAAAGAGAAGGTTTCTGGGAAGTCTAAATAGATTTATATGAAGTGATACAGAGTTAAGCAAGCAGAACCAGAAATAAATAACAACAATATTGTAAAGAAAATAACTTTTAAAGACTTCAATGATTCAGTGTAGCCCTGGGCAAACAGGCAGCCACCAGTGGCCAGACAGCCATTTGCTTCAGCGTACCCTGGGCAAGCACAGAAACACCCCACTCGTCTCAACACATGCCAGACACTAGCACTAGGACACTGACTCAGCATCAGGTAAGCTGTCAGACACTGTGCCTCCAGCATTGCTGGCCACCCATTGCCTCACTCCCTCAGTGCAGCACAAGACATGAGGGTCTCCTGTAGGCTTCACGGCAACATCAGTGTAGCACCAGGTAAACATCCAGGGCCTGCAGCCCCTGGAACAACAAACCTGAGACAGTGCCCCTTCCACCCCAGAAGCAGAGCTCAAATTTAAAAGAAAAGAAAAGAGTCAAAAGGGGTGAGCAAAAAAAAAAAAAAATCTGACCATAGAAAGTTATGGTGATAGGAAAGACCAAGACACAAACTCAGAAGAGGACAACAATGTTAAAACACCTATGAGAAAAAACCTCAAAGAAAAAGTAAGAAGTGGTCTCAAGCCCAAAAAGAACTCATGGAAGAGCTCAAAAAGGAGCTTAAAATCATAGAAGAAAGGTAGAGGAAAATGGGGAAAAGAAATGAGAATGATGAAAGTTATGAAAAAAAAGTCAATAGCTTGGGAGAAAAAAAACTGCTTAAAAAATAAAATTGACCAAATGGAAAAGGGAGTACAAAATATAATTGAGATAAACAACTCCTTAAAAGTTAGATTAGGCAAGAGGGAACTAATGAGTATATGAGACATCATGAATCAATCAAACACTCAAGAGAATGAAAAAATAGAAGAACATGTAAAATACCTTATGCTTTTAGCATAGCAAATGACCCAGAAAACAGATTCAGGAGAAACAATGTCAGAATCATTGCAGCACGTGAAAGCCACAGTCAAAAGGAGGATATGAACAGAATCTTTCAAGAAATTATCAAGGAAATCTGCCCTGATATCCTGGAACCAGAGGGTAAAATAGGCATTGAAGGAATCCACCCATCAACTCAGGAAAAAGATTCTAGAATAAAAACTCCAAGGAATATTATAGTCAAATTTTAGAACTATGAAGGAAAAAAAAATACTGCAAGTGGCCAGAAAGAAACAATTCAGATATCAGGGAGACAATCAGGATTACACAGGATTTAGCAGCTGCAGCATTAAAGGATCAAAGGTCATGGAACATGATATTTCAGTACACAAAGGAGCTAGACTACAACTAAGAATCTCCTACCCAGTGAAATTAAGCAGAATATTTCAACGAGGAAAATCCTCATTCATTGAAATAGAAGGATTTCAAGCTTTCATAAGATGACCAGAATTGAGCAAAAAAATTTGATCTCCAATATTAAGACCCAAGGGAAACCTAAAAAGAGAAAAAATGGAAAAGAAAACATAAGGGATTCAACAGAACTTAACTGTTTACATCACTACATGAGAATATGATACTTGTGATTTTTAAAAATTGTACCACTCATAGTTCAGCTAGAAGGAATATACATAGAGAGTACAGGTATAAGGTGAATTTGAGAGAATAATGTAAAAAAATAACTGAAATGAGAAAGAGGACTACATTGGTTCCTGAAGAAAGTGAGAGGTAGAATGGAGTAAATTATTTTGCATGAAGAAGTAAGAGAAACCTATTACAGCTGAAGGTAAGATGGGAGGGCAGGCAATGGGCATCACTTGAATCTTACTGTGATCAGTATTGGATCAAAGAGGAATGATATACCCAGTTAGCTGAATATAGAAATATATCTTACCTGATAGGGAAGTAGGAAGTAGGAGGAGATTAAGTAAAGTGGAACAAGGGTGGGGGAGACTGATAGAAGGGAGGACAGATCAGAGAAGGTGATAGAAGCAAAACACTGGTAAGGAGGGAAAAGGTGAAAGAAAAGAGGGGAAAAATAGCAGAAAAAATAAGATGAAGGGAAATACACTTAATAATCACATCTGTGAATGGTAATGGAATGGACTCTCCCATAAAATGAAAGCAGATAGCAGAGTAGATCAAAAACAATATGTTGCTTACAAGGAACACACTTGAGACAGAGACACACATAGAGTAAAAGTAAAGGACTGGAACAGAATCTACTGTGCTTCTGCTGAATTAAAAAAAAAAAAAAGCAGGGATAGCAATCCTGATCTCAGATAAAGCTAAAGCAAAAAAGACCTAATTAAAAAAGATAAGGAAGGAAGCTACACCTTGCTAAAAGGTACCATAGACAATGAAGAAGTATCAGTATTAAGCATATAAGCACAGGTGGTATAGCATCTAAATTCTTAAAGGAGAAGCTAAGTGAATTACAGATTCATGACCAAGCAAAAGATAGTGAGCATTATGAAATGTAAAAAGGATAATTTTGAATATATTAAATTAAAAAGCTTTTGCACAAACAAAACCAATGCAGCCAAGATTAGAAGGAAAGCAGAAAGATGGGAAACAATCTTTACAGCAAATGTCCCTGATAAAGGCCTCATTTCTCAAACATATAGAGAACTGAATTTATAAGACAAAAGCCATTCCCCAAATGGTCAAAGGATATGAAAAGGCAGTTTTCAGATGAGGAAAACAAAGCTATCTATAGTGGTATGAAGAAAGTGCTCTAAGTCACTTTTAACTAGAGAAATGAAAATTAAAACAACTCTGAAGTACCACCTCATACCTATCAGATTGACTACTATGACAAAAAAAAATGAAAATGCTAAATGTTGAAAAGAATGTGGGAAAATTGGAACACTAATGCACTTGTTGGTGGAGTTGTGAACTGATCCAACCGTTCTGGAGAGCAATTTGGAACTATACCCAAAGGGCAATCAAATTGTGTATACCCTTTGATCTAACAATACCACTCCCAAAGAGATCATTAAAAAAGGAAAAGAGACCCACATGTGCAAAAATATTTATAGCAGTCCTTTTTGTGGTGGCAAAATATTGGAAATTAAGGAGATGCCCAGCCATTGGGGAATGGCTGAACAAACTGTGGAATATAAATGTAATGGAATACAAATATAATGCAATAAGAAATGATAAAAAGGCAGATTTCAGAAAAGCCTGGAAAGACTTCTACAAATTGATGCAAAATAAAATGAGAAGAACCAGGAAAACATTGTACACAGTATCAGCAACGTTGTGTGATGATCAACTATGAATGACTCAGCTCTTTTCAGCAACACAATGATCCATGACAAGTACAAGAACTCACAAGGAAAAATGCTATCCACATCCACTCAAAGAACTGATAGACTTTGAATGCAGATAGAAGCATACTTTTTCACTTACTTGATTCTTTCTTGTAGTTTTTTTTCCTTTTGGTCTATTTCTTCTTTCACAACTGTGACTAATATGGAAATATATTCCATATGATAGCATATGTATAACCTATAACAAATTGCCTACCATTTTTGGAAGAGGAAAGGGGAGGGAAGGAGGGAGAAAATTTTGAAATCCAAAAAATTGTAAAAATTAATGATAAAATTTGTCTTGACATGTAATTGGGGGAAAATATTATTTTTTAAAAAGATACAATCAATGTAATGGCCAACCACAACTCAAGAGGACTGATGACAAAGTATGCCATACACTTCTTAATAGAGTAGCGATTTGAAGCATATATTTTTGGGAGTAGCAAATGTGTGCATAATCTGGACTTTTCTGGGCATACCCACTTCTCTTAACCTTCAAAGAGCCTTTGGAATCTGTCTAGCTTGCCTAATATAGATGTCCCTGCATTTCCCATCATGTAAATGAGAGTAATGCCCTTTTATTGGTTGCCTGCATCTTTAATGAAACTGATCTGGTCTCACTTTTCTATTCTTTTTTGTCCACTCTTATCTGCTGTGTCCAGAGGATGAAAATTCATTTGACCCACAAATCAGATACCAGCAAGTGAAACAATGAAAGGGGAAGGGCTTTCTTCTTCTGTTCCTTCTTTTATCCTAGAGCTGAGAAATGGGACTAAGGATGTTTTCATGTTCTGGGTTGTTTGTCCTCCTCAGTTTTAGGTGCCAGAGATTATACCCATAGCACCTGGGGGTTTAAACTATGGTGACCTTAGAGTCAGAATTATAGACAGAATGATACAAATACCAGTCCAACATAAAGGCTCTGAGAAGCCAGGGTGCTTGGGACTTGATCCTAATGGGGATTTTGTACTTGGAACTGGGACTTTGCTCTATAGGAATGGAGCTAAGCTATGAACCTAATTCCCTTCCTCTCCCCAGAGACTGACATGGTACAAGAGAGGAAGAGGATAATGTCTCCCATGTATTGTGAAGTAAGTTTATATATTTGTGATTACACTTTTTAAGGTATGTATTTCTTTGTAAAAGTTGATCCAAAAGTTGGTGGCTAAATAATAAATATACATAAGACTAATAGCCATTCCCCAATAGATAAATGAACAAAGGATATGAGCAAATCATGCTCAAAAGAATGGCAAAGTATTCATAACCACATGAAAAAATGCTCCCAATCACAAATAATAAAAGAAATGCAAATCAAAACAACCCCGTGGTTTCACTTCATGCCCTGCAAATTGGCAAAAATGACCAAAACTTGGCAACAGTTAATGTCGGAGAGATTATGGAAAGATAGGTATATTGTTGATGGAGTTGTAAAATGGTACAACTGTTTTGGAAAGCAATTTGAAATTATGCAAATAAAGTGACTGAAATGTTTGTATCCTTTGAACCTGAGATTCCATTACTGGGCTTATACCACAAAGAAATCATCAATAAGAAAAAAAATCCCCATGTGCCCCCAAAATATTTATAGCAACACCCTTTGTAATAGCTAAGAATTGGAAACAAAGCAGATGTCCATCAGTTGGCAAATGGCTAAACAAATTGTGGAACATGAAAGTAAAGGAATATTACTATGGTGTAAGAAAATATGTGTAAGAGAAGTACAGAGAAGCATGGAAAGATTTATATGAACTCATGGAGAATGAAGTAAGAAGAACCAAGAAAACAATATATGCAGGAGCCACCATAATGAAAGTGGAAAAAACATACTAAAAAGTCAAAAATAAATGTAACAAAATTATAAAGATCAAACAAGAATTGAAAAAAAGATACAAGAAGACATCCCCAACTTATCCCTTTATGGAGGTGGTCGGTTCACTAGAATTACACATTGCATCTCTTTTTTCAGAGTATTTCAGTGATCAATAGACAAGTTGTGCTGAACTTTTTCCCTCTCTAAAAAAAAAAATACTATTTGTTGTATATTTTGGCTCTCAGGAAGCGGTAGGGAACATTTTTTCATGTGGTTATGAATACTTCATAATTCTTTTGAAAACTTCATACCCTTTGTCCACTTATCTACTAGAGAATTGGCCATTAGTCTTATGGGCTAATTATGGTGATATAAGAATCAGAAAATATCAATAAAAACTTTTAAAAAACAAATAATTTACTATATTCATTTCACTATGCTGAGATAAAGTGCATAGAGGTTACATTAATGCATACCATTGGCATAACACTGTTTAGTCACTAGCGGGAGATTTTTTTTAATCTGAAAAAATGGTTCCTTCTTTCAAAGAGCCTTAGGTTCTAGTTAACGAAACAAGATGTGCATAAAATGACAAGGTGATTATCACGTCCTACACTGTATTGTCAGGAAAAAATGATATTTAGGAAACTAAATAATTTTTAAAAGATTAATATGCAAATACAATGAAATCTTTCCACAAGAATTAATCTCCAACATCTTCACTGTTGTGTGAAGGTTCTCCAATGCTATGTCAATAGAAGGCAAACTAGAAAGACTTTCAGAATGAATCAGATGAAAAATTCCATGTTTCCTATCCTATAGCCGGTCTTGCTTCCATGGAAAGGTCCAATACCAGAAAGTTGTCCATCAGTGCAAGCTCTGAGATAGGACACAGACATACTCTGTTCTTTGCTCCAGGTTCAAAGCCTTTCCAGCATGGTGGAACCTGCCAAAGTCTGCCTTCGATTCTCATAACCTTTGAGAGACCAGAGCCATCTCCTTCCTCATAATCATCTTAGCCACAGTGATCCATCAAATAGAAGAAAAAAATCCAAAATGTCCCTCAGTTCTGTGCAGGGCTCATCTACTTCCTCAGTGACAGTGAGGTGGGATTAAGGGTTGGGAAGAGAGCTGAGGGTGCTAAAAATCACACCATTATTACACTAGGTACAAACACTAATTTAAATATTGGTGCTCCATGTTTGATCCTAAGCCAATGACTGAGTTGACAGTGCTGAAAGACTATTCACATCACCATTATCACTGTAAATGAAATCAGAAGATACAAAGAAATTATACTTTGTGTCTCCCCACTCCAATCCATCTTCCACTCAATTGCCAAAGTGGTTTTCTTAAGCCTAGTTTTGACCATGTTACTCTCCTGCTTAATAAATTCCGTTGATTCCCTATAACCTCCAGGATCAAATATGAAGTCGTCTGACATATATAGGTCTTCTATCTTTCCATTCTCCTTACTCCTGACTTTCTTCCATGCACTCCTACTCCTCAGCCATATTGGTCTACTTAATGTTCCTCACATTCCACATACCATCTCTATGCTTTTGTATTAACTATCCCATAGCCCAGTTTGCTCTCCCTCCTAACTTCCATCTCCTAGAATCTCTGGCTTCATTTAAGACTCAGCTCAAGTGCCACCTTCTGCAAGAAAACATTCTTGATCCATTCACTGTTAGTGCCTTGCTCTCTAAGGTTAACTTCCATCTATTCTGTATTTGTCTTTTATGTTCTAATTTATAATGCTGTCTCCCCAGTTAGATTACAATCTCCTTAAAGGCAAAAACTCTTTTTGCTTTTTTCTTTGTATGTCAGTGCTTTGCACTGTGTCTGCCACATAGTAGGAGTTTAATGTTTATTAAATGATTGTAGACTGATCAGAAGCTATATGACTATAAATCATGAACATTTTCTGTAATCATTTATTGTATCCACTGTATGATGAAAATTGCCTGCAATAACACCAAATAATCCCATCCCTCATGGAATTTCCAGTGTGAGGTGTGTATGGGGCAAAGGAAAGAGAGTAAGAAGCATATAGAGATAAGCAACACTGCAATAACGCTCAAGAAGTGCATTAGAAAGTTGCCAGGCAAATAGTTATGGAAATTTTGAAAGGAAAGGTTGTTACTGACCTGGGTTATCAGGGAAGGTTTTATGAAAATGTGGCATTTGGTCTAAATGTTAAAGGACGGATAGGAATTCAGTGCATGAAGAGATCAGAATATAATTTCTTTTTTAAAAAAATTTTTTTAGAATATAATTTATTTATTTTTTCAGTTCTCAATATTCACTTCTACAAGAATTTAAATTCAAAATTTTCTCCCTATCTCTCCCCACCACCCACCCCAGGACAACATGCACCCGATCCACCCCTTCCTCTAGTTTGTCCTCCCTTCTATTACCCCTCCTTCTTCCATCTTCCTCCCCTCTATTTTCCTGTAGGGGAAAATATACCCCATTGCCTGTATATCTTATTTTACAGTTGCAAGCTAAAACAATTTTTAACATTTATTATTAAAGCTTTGCGTTCCATAAAGAATATAATTTCTTAGCAAACAATAATTACACTCATATTCTCCACATAAGCTTTTCAATTTCATGGTCCCACAGAGGTGTTAAATGAAACAGATGAAGGTCTCAGTATACTAAGTGGGTCTTTTATGGAGGATTTACACAAAGACATTAATAAGGAGTGCACAGGATGAGGAGCCCAGGTCTCCTATAATGTGCATTAATGAAAAGGATAAGGTTACAGATGAAAACTCCAAATCCATCAAAGTAAAACAAAATCATCTCTGTTTTTTTAGCTCCACCATACTGATTGGTATGTATATTAGTATGTATGTATGTATATTAGTACTGCAGCTCTATCTTCCAAAGGAAATGTTTCATGATGGAAAATATCTATTATATCAAAACAAATGTGTCCATTTTTTTAAAAACAAAGGTATATGATACACACATAGGCATATTTACATATGAGTAAAAGAATGTATGTTTTTCTTTTGTCTCTCTTTTTTTAAAGGGATGAAGAAACAGCTAAAATACTTGTTGCTCAATAATAGTCTGGCACTATTTAACACAAAGTACAGGAGAGGATGAGGTATTTTATGCTGCCACAGAGAAAGTACCTATATAGTAACCACTAATACATGGGACTTTGTATTGTTCCGTCTTCTCACAGAGGACTGTAACATCTTTTGATGGAGGAATACCTGGATAAGATTCAGCCTGTCCCCAGGTTATTAAAGGCAGCTGGGACAGCTTCATGATTGACCTTGTCAGTGATCTGGGACTGAAGCAGATTGAGTGAGGCCCAATGTAAACCAAAAGGTTTTTGTATGTTTGTTAAAGCATTTCAGATCTATGGTGGCTATTTCCAGATCCTACAGATGAAGGATGACACTTGCAATTGGGCCATAGCTCCCCGGATCACCTTGGATCAACCTCAAGCATGCTCAGAAAAAAAGCCAGTGCTCACTGGGAGTTTCTGCCCAGAAGGCGACACATATGGTACCAGTTATACATCTCTCCTTTCTCTCCTTTTCCACAAACTTTTAACTCCTTGATAACCTGTCTCCAAATCTCTGAGATAATTCTTTACTTACTGATAGAATTCACAACTGAGCCTCATGCCTCATCCCTAATTCACTGAATTCATTCTTCACTTACTGAAAAAATTCTCTTCTGGAACCTTCACTTCATCAGGGCAGCCTTCTACTCCTCCCTAACGGATTGTCCATACCACCCAACGAAATAGTTATTCTAAAAAATCCCTTCTCTCTTCAAGTCTCTGAAGCATATACATCCCTTACCCTCTCAGTGAAAGACCTCATTTTATTACCGAAAACAAATAAAACTGAGACCATTTTCTAAAAGCTCTCTTCTCCCCTTCTCATATCATATCCTCCTGATATCATCCCCTACTGTATCTTCCTTAACTGCAGTCTCTGATGAAGAGGTAGCCTACTCTTTGGCAAGGGAATGAACCTGCGAGCCCATCTTCCCCCATGTTCCCAGGAGCAGATAGCGTCCACTGTCATTATTACTGTCTTTCTAATCTTTGCTTTCTTCTTGTTTACTGCATTCTTCTCTGCTATATACACTTGCCCAAATGTCATTCATCCTTTTTTAAAAACATCCTCCCTTGATCCTACTATCCCTGTTAGCCATCTTTCTATAGTTCTCCTCCTCTTTCTGGTTAAACACCTTGAGAAAGCTGTCCATGCTTGGTTTCTACACTTCTTCTTTCACTCTCTTCTAAACCCTTTACAGTCTGGCTCCCAACCTCATTATTCAACTGAAACTAGTCTCACTAAAGTTACTATTGATCTCTTAATTTCCAGTTCCAATGACCTTTTCTCAATCCTCATCCTTCTTGACCTCTCTACTGCATTTAATACTACTGATGATCTTTTGGTCCAGTTTTTCATCTTTTGATTTGGTGATGTTGCCTCCTCTTGGTTCTCCTTCTCCTTGTCTATTTCTTCCCAGTTGATTTTGATGGATTTTCATTCATGTCACATCCACCAACAATGTAGATGTCCCTTAAATCTCTATCCTAGGCTTTCTCTTTTTCCATACATTATCTCACTTGGTGATTTCATCAGCTCCAGTGGTTTCAAGTATCATTTTTATACTGATAATTCCCAGATCTGAGTATCTAACTCTAATCTCTTAAGCTCCAGGTCTACATCATGAACTACCTATTGAACATTTTGAACTGGGTGTCCTATAGGCATCTCAGACTCTACATTACTTAGTATCTTCCACCCCTCCCCACCCTGAACCATCTCCCCTTTTACACTTCCCATCATCCTCTAAGTCATCAAGGTTTTCCACCTCAGCATGATCCTCAATTTTTCACTCCCATTCATCCCATATATCTAATTAGTTGCCAAATCTTGTCATTTAGACATTCATAATGTGTCTTATACATCCTCTATTGCCCTTAACTTAGTCATGAACTAGTTCCAGCTGTTGAGGTTCAGGGGTGCTGTGGGACCCTGAAATACCAACACGCCAGGTCCTGCTCAAATGAATTTGACTCAAGTCTTCTTAAAGCCAAATAAAACAAAATTTATTAAAGATTCGCCACCTTGGGTTGACTCTTAAGGAGCCTAACGATTTGTAACACTGGTACTGTCAAGAGGGCCAGATAGAATCTCAGCTAGACAAAGTCTGTGCTGGATTAAACCTGAATGTCTTCAAGGAGGCAAGATGGAACTTAAATACAGACAAGACTGTAGGAGGGAAGAATCCAGGTACCACCAACTAGTCTGGGGCCCCAGGGATGGTCTTGATAGGGGTGATATGGGAATGATGGGTACCTTGGGGTGAATACAGATAGACTCTAGGGAGGATCTTGATGGGAGTGGTCAGCAGCCTGGGGAATGGAATTTTAATAGGATCAAGGATGGGAAGTGCAACGGAGACCTGGGCACATCGATAACAAAAAGCCCATGGGCTTCTGGCGACTGCCGGAACAAATGGGAAGATTAGATTTGAGTAAGAAAGACTGGATCAAATGGGAAGATTCAAGGAGAGTTCAGGGGGGTTCTGAACCCCATCATTTCCCCCTCAAACAGATTAGACCCAAATTCTTTTGAGGTAAATGGCAAAGGTCTCAGCTTCTGAAACTGCTTCCTGCTGACAAGGGGCATAGAGCTGTCCCTGCCTCGATGGGTCCTATTCAAGGGGTATGTAACCTGAGCAGTCATCTGGAAGTTGATAGCTGGCACTCTGGAAAAGACAAACCTGGCAGACAAGGACCAAACAGGCACAAAAGCAGTATAAAGAAAGGACAATTTCCCTGGCATAAAAGATAATTTCTCTGGAGAGAATTAAAGATGACTATGGCAAGGCCAAAATATAGAAGGGCATGTTTGATAGGGGAGTTTTTTTCTGTCAGGCATCCCCTTTCTTTCCAGATTGTTCCATGGGCATATAGAACAAGGAAAGCTATTTTGAGTAAATAAAAACATCAACTGGTCTAGGGTAAGGTGCTAAGGCATGGGTTAAGACTCCCAAAGCCTGTCCTCTCCTTTCAGTGACATATAGAATGAAAGGTTTTCCCAGATTGGGTAGGTCTAGTGAATGGATGGTGGGCAAATTAGTTTTCAGAGTCTCAAAAGCTTTAGCCTGGTCCTAGTCAGTGCCCTTAGTAGGGTCATAAAGGGGTTTAGCAATAAAACCAAAATTAGGAATCCAGACTCTACAAAATCTAGTCATGCCTAAAAACACTTGAACTTGTTTCTTAGTGGCTGGAATAGGGATAGACAGGATTGTCCTTTTTCTCTTAGAGGTTAAGGAGTGAGAGGTGGGCATGAGTTCATGGTCCAGATACTTTACAGACTGGCATGCCATCTGGACTTTGTTCAAAGAGACCCTATAGCCTCGAATGCCTAAGAAATTAAGGACTTCTGTGGCAGCAGTCAAAGACGCAGCCTGGGTAGGGCTACAAACAAATCCACATACTGAATTAAGCTACTCTCTAGTAGTTTCAAGTCCCTTAAATCCCTTCCCAAAGGCTGGCCAAATAAATGAGGGTTATCTGGAAACCCTTCGGCAAGACTGTCCATGTTAGCTGATAAGAACTTGATTCCCCAGGAAGAGTCCATTTGAAAGCAAAAATAAATTGTGAGTATTCTCCATTAGGCTTTTTTGTGGAAAGGATTACAGTGTTACATGGAAATGAACAAGAGACAAGGATTTTATACTTGAGAAATTTTTCAACTAAAGATTGTAGTCCTTCCCAGGCCTCAGGCTTTATCAGATATTGGCCATGAAGAGGGAATACTTTAGGATCTGGGAGGCTAATAGCAGTTGGGACGGCAGAAGTAGCTCACCCTGGAATTCCAGGATCCCAAACAATTGACCTGTCTCTCACACTTTCAAGCAAACATGGGGAGATCCAGTGAATGGAGGCAAAAGGGAGATGGGAGGTTTAACTAGGGAAAATTGGCTCCCCAAATTCACCATCAGGTCCCTTCCCAACAAGGGGGTAGGGCAAGAGGAGATCATAAGGAAGGAGCATTTAAACAACAAATCCTCAACTAGGTTGGGGAGAGGGTATGTCTGGAGACATCCCTTAATATCCCCTTCCATGCCTATGTCCCGATAGGTCAATGAGAGGGTAGGGTCAGAGTAACTGGTTAAAGCAGAGAATTTAGCCATGTTAAAGTGGGTTACCTTACCTTCAGCCTCTGTTTTTGCCCAGGGCTTGGCAAGACAGGTGGAGAAAGTGGGAGCACTGCCAGCACCCAGGCTTTCCCGCAGTTCCAAGTCTTGAGAAGATTGGAGGGCAGAGTACTATGGGATGGCTCCACCACTTTTCCAACCTGAGGGACAATCTTTCCTCCAATGTCCTCCTGGTCACATGGGCATGGTTCCACAGGCATTGGTTCCTGGGGTTCCCTCAGGGGGGGAGCCCTGGAGGGGCACTCCTTGGACCAGTGACCCTCCTTGTGGCATCAAAAGCAGGTTTCCCCACTGCTCAAGTAGCCAGCCTTCTTCCAAGGGGGTGCCCTGGAGGGGTGCTCCCTGAGTCTTTTCCTGGTCATGGCAACAGCCAAGAATTGACCATGTTTTCTGACTCTGCAAGCTTTTTCCTTTGCTTTGGCTAGGTCTCGATAGTTGAAGACTCCAAAGGCCGTCTTCAGTAATTGGGCCTGAGGTGTTTGGGGTCCCATCACCATCACCTCTTACTTGGGCTACTGAAATGCCCTTGTAGTTGATCTCTTTGCCTAGGATCTCTCCCCATTTCAATCCATTCTCTACACAACAGCGAATATGATTTTCCTAAAGCTTACATATGATCATTTCACCCTATATTTCCTGGATCAAATATATCAAATATCAAATGTCTGTTGACATTTGAAGTTCTTCCCAGCCTGGTCCCTGCCTACCTTTCCAGGATTTTCTCAACTATGTGCTCTACAATTCAGTCAGAATTACATCCTTGCTGCTCCTTGAATACAGTACTTAATCTCTTTTCCCTGGCTTTGTATTGGGTCTCCCTCAAGTTTAGAAATGCTCTCCCTCCTCACTTTCACCTCTTAGAATCTCTGACTTCCTTCAAGACTTAGCTCAAATACTACCTTCTGCAGGAAGCCTTTCCCATCCTTGACAGCTAGTAGAACTTTCCCCTCTAAGGGGAAATCTACTTTTTCTATCTTGCACATACCTATTTATATTTATATATTTTTATATTTTATATTTATATATTTTCTTCTTCATTAGAATATAAACTCCTTGAAGGTAGGGACTATTTTTGCCTTTCATTGTTTCCCCATTGTTTATTATAGTGCTTGGTATGCAGTGGTAAGTGCTTAATTGATCCTTGTTGATTGACAGATTCAGACGTAAGCCTCTTTGTTTCTTCTTTGGGCCAAGAGGGTGAATGGTACTTGGTGACATTGAGAAGTACTCCAGCTTGGTCTGACAGTGGCCACTCATTCCTACACTTATTCAACACATAGTTATTTTAAAACTATATGCATTTTATAGTTAGAAGGTGGGAGATTGGGTAGGAATTACAAAGAAATATAATATACTCCTGTTGAAACTTTTCCTTCATGGTTTAGCATCATGAGAATTGTCTCAGGCTATTTTATAGAGAATAGGTTTGTTATGGGCCAGGCCTGACTTAGGCCAGATTAGTGATTCTGATTCTGGATTAGGATAAAATGAGACAATGCTAGACTACCTAACAATTAACAAAAGAGAGGTTATTTAGCCATAGCATGGAAAGGAGGCTTGGCAAGAATCCAGCATTGATTCAGTTGGGCACCACTTCCCTTCCTCTGTTTTGTTCTGGTGATCTGCTGGTCAGAAGTCTGAGGGAGGAGCTCCTAATTCTTCTTGTTCTGGCTTTTAAATTTTGGCTACCAAAGGTCTTCTAGGGGATCATCCACTACTTAAATGGCCTTAGGGATAACTCTAGACCAGGACATCCTTGACCTCAAGGATGTGAAAAGTCTGGTACAGACAACACTGGAGGATAAAAAGAAAAACTAAGACAGAAAGATAACCTTCTGCCTACCTCCTTCCACCCAAAAGAATGATTCAATAACTCCCTTAAAGAATAGAAAAAAATTAAAGACCATAAATACTAGGTTTCCCTTTCCTCTTCCAAGTCATGGATCTTAATATGGTCTATTTGTTAAGTGTCAAATCCCTTCAGATCATAATGAGTCTCCTGATGTAAAGCAACGGTGACAAGCTAGAGCAGCACCATGGAGAGCAGATCTACAAAACAGATGATGGCACCTCCATCTCAATTATCAATCCTCATTACAGGTCAGGGTCATATGTAGTTAAATAGCATTTCCCTCTTGCATGCAACTTGTTTTGGTGCCAGGATCAATACCAAGAATCACCCAGTACCACCACCCACCCATTCAGTGTTCACTGGCCCATCAACCAGGACCTCTACCTCCCCTAGGAAGAGTTAGGCAAGTCATAGTACAGGGTATGAAAAAGTAATGACGTAAACTGCAAGTAAGACTCTCAGAAACTTAACTCAAAAGTGATGGTCTGGTGTTTCCTCCTTCTTTTCTTAAATCTGTCAAATGGCTCTGGACATGTAGGAGGATAATGAATCCAAAGACTCTGTGGTGTAGCTATATTTCCCTGGGGTTCTTGTGAAGTCTATGTCAGCTTGGAGTACAACGTACATGGAGTGCATCTGAGTGGCAGGGAAATTTTTTCCCCCAAATTTGGCATCAGAAGGATATCTGATTCTTCACAACTGAGCTCAGTTCTTCATCACTGGGGAAGATTTCCTTGTAGTCAGCATCTTTGGTATAAATCATGAGCCTATATTCTGCCAGATTAAGGAAAAATGGAAAAACCTACATTTTAAAAAGTGGTTGAAGAAATGCTGAGTACTGTAAAGGAGAACCTCTTTTGAGGAGTACTGCCAGTCATTTTATGTGATCTCAATCAATAAATATTTTTAAGTGCCTACTATGTGTTAAGCACTATGTCAAAAGTGCTCAGGATACAAAAAGGAGGATAATATTGTCCCTGCCCTCAAAGAGTTTATAATATAATGGAGAAGACAGTAAACAAACATGAACAAACAAGCTATATATAAAGAAGATAAAGAGGAAAAAATTAACAGAGGGAAAACAGTACTCCATTTTTTGTGCCCTTCTCTGAATAAGAAATCTAAATGAGAATTCCTACCCTGACATAATTAAAATGGCTTATGTAGAAGACTACAGTCACTATTCTGGTCCTGCTGATGAATTGTGGAAAAATTAATAAAGTCAGAGAGAATGGAATCTGGGGTAGTTAATATAGTCTAGAAACTTCCCTGGTTACTGGATGATCCCACAAAAAAAAAAAGAGAAGTTACATGATGTTTTTCCTTCTTCCTCTTTATGCTTCCTTGTCTCTTTTCCAGATATGATGGAATTTTCTCTTCTTTTGCCTATAAATTAAGTCTTCAAACATCTACCAAGTGTTAGTTCACTGATTATTTTTCTAGTAACAGGAAGCAGCATGTAGGGAGAAAACAAAAGTTGGGTAATTCAAATGCAGGGTCAGCACCTGGGCTGGACTCTGATTTATAGGTTTTGTGCATTGGCACGCCTCCTATGTAAAAATTTTTACATACTGCACTTACTTCTCTGGCAGGATCATGGTACACTATTGCCAATATCAGCAGAATTTTATTAACAGAAATTGATAGCTTAACTTCCTAAAATGTCCCTTGCCTCAGAATTCATAGGATCATTTCCTTATGTGGCTCATTTCTTTAATGCTTATTCTCAGGCTGAGGGTGGGAGATGTACATTTCACTCCAGACAATGTCATCATATGGATTTTTTTTCCTAATACATCATTCTCAACATATTTATTGATCTTTATAAAGCGGATAAAGCGCCAGCCCTAAAGTCAGGAGGACCTGAATTCAAATCTAGCCTCAGACTTTTACTAGCTGTGTGACCCTGAGCAAGGCACTTAACCCTGCTTACCTCAGTTTCCTTATATTTAAAAAGAGCTGGAGAAGGCAATGGCGAAAACACCAAATAGGGTCATAAAGAATCAGCCATGACTCAAATGACTGAACAACAACAAGGACAACGTATGTCAGAATGTGCTGTTTTTTCCCTTGTTTCTTTTGGTTCCCAAAACTTTAGTCACACCAAAAGAATTTGCTCTTGGTTCGTAGTTTAGCAACCAGACTAATTCTAATGCAAAAATTACATTCTGCACAGCCAAGTAACATTTTTCCTTCATTTTTAGCTGGGCACCCTTAACACTCAAATTCCCTCTGACTTGTTTATAAAATGCATACTTCTTCTACTCCAAAAGTGGGTAAAATGAGCCCTTTATTGTTACAGATCAAATTAAAAGGAAAAATAGGCTCCCATGACAAAGCTATTACTTGGAATGTGAGTGAGAATGTCTTCACTAAAGGCCAATTCTGAAGCCTACCTGTCGTGCTGGGGCACTTGGAAGCCTCAGAAAGTGGGGCACAAGCCCTAGCAGGTCCTACCAACGTTCTGAGTATGGATTGGTAGTTTTCAGAAGGCATGTCAGGACCTATAATCATGCCATAAATTTTGCTAAGTGTTTCACAAACTTTTGGATGTACTGTTGCAAATAAAAGAAAATGGATAAATAATGTTGTTTAATCTAAATCTTTCTTAGACAGAATGTGAAATAGGGATAGGGATAGAACCTGTACTTTCATTAGAACAGAGAACCCCCAAGTGAGGCCACTCCTTCTATCTTATCCAGAACCTATAGTCTTTAAGATTTGCCTCAAGCACTGAGAGGCTAAAGAATTTACCCAGAGTCACACAGCCTCTCTCACAGGGGTAGGAATCAAAGCTAGATGTCTCCTGGCTTTGCCACTAGCTGACTTTCCAATACACCATGCTGGTAAGTATGTTGTTTGTAAAATAAACAAACTTGACTATTATACGCATGAACAAACCTCAAAATATATCAGACCTTGAACTTGAAAAGAAATCAATAAAATGGTTAATCTTCTTGAAGAGAAATCTCGAGCTCGAGTCCCTACTCTGCCATAGTTGCTATTGTTTCTTGTATGTTTCTCCTTCATTCTTGAAAAGTACTATGACATCAGGGAAGTCGTGTCATGACTTGCAGGTGAGTTGGATTTAAATGAGGGAGGGCTGTGCAAAATAACTGGCTTCACTCTCTCTTCCAGAGCCATCTGGGTTCAGTGGCCAGATACAGATCAGGATGGCTGGAGATCGCCCTGGATGCAGTGGGAGAGCTTGGCCTTTTTATGCTAAGGTCTTTAACAGGTCTCAGTTTGACTAAGACAACACCCATTCAGTGACTAAGACTAAGTAAGAAACAGGCAGAGAGTGACCACTATTACCTCAAAAAAAAAAAAAATCAATCTTGGAGGGGATGACACTCAGGGTTTCTGGCCAAATCAGAAACAAGTGCTGCTTACATTCACCCTGAACTAATCTGGGCCCAAACAATGGCCAAGTTGGTTTGATCTGGGACCTATTGTTGGCCAATGAGAGCCAGAGTGATTAGTATTGCCATCTTAAAGACTCAACTTTGCTCCAGCTTCTCAGAGCAAAGAATACTGTGCCATGATCAAAAAAATTGGGGAAACTGTGAGAGAAAAGTGGGAATCTAGTTGTTATCCTAAGAAGAGGCTTAACTGCTAGCTTCAAAGAGAGTCATCAGTAAACATTGGTCACTAGGTAGTGAACTTGAAGGGACCATGATCTGAGTCACTGGAAGAGTCAGTGGTCATTGAGTCATTCAAATCAGTGAAGCCACAGATCTTTTACAATGTAAAAGTGAAGAATGAGAATGACTGGGTTTTTTGCAAATAGAAGGGAAGAGAAGGGAACAAGCATTTATTAAGCACCTACTATGTATTAGGCACTATGCTAAGCGCCTTACAATTATCTCATTCCATCCTCACAACAGCTCTGGGAGGTAGGTGCTATTATCATCTCCCCATCTTACAACTGAGGAAACTGAAGCAGACAGAGGTTAAGTGACTTGCCCAGGGACACAGCTAGGAAGTGTCTGAGACCGAATTTGAACTCATCTTCCTGATTCTAGTTCACACCTACTTCACTGAGTTTCTTTCTAGCTACTGTTTATGTTCATCACACAGCGTATGAGAGTTCCTGATCTGAACCCAATATCTGGCTCTCTAAATCCATGAGTACTAAGAAAGTACAGCCACAAGAATGATTTGGGGAACTTACCAGTCTGCAGAACCCAAACCCCTGTCTGTAAAAAGCAGAACATCCAGTACAATTTTTTTTAATCAAGTTCCCCAGGATTATTTTGAAGTCTGTAGTTGTTGTAGGGAAGATTTTTCATCAGTAAATGTATGAAAAACAGTGAGCTTCAGGTGTATAATTCTATCTCAGTCTAGGTCATGTCTTGTTAGGTATTCTGTAGGTACCATATTTTTGCAGCTTGCAGTGATATGTTGCACTGTTTCCGTTTCTTTATATAATTCTTATTGACCATTAAGCACAGGCATAACCCTTTAATAAACTGGTCCTGAATTGCCATCATAAAGTCATCCATTTAGCACAATTTAGCCATTTATTCAATGTTTCTTTGTCTGCATATTGTTGGCAGACTTCATAGAGATGTTGCCCGTAGAGGGACTTCTGACTGCATTCTTGGATATTAACCATTTCATAGACTTCATCTAGAAGTAATTCATTTCTAGTTACATTCTACAAATCCAGCGTTATGTGCCTATTAATAACACGACTATACATACATATATATATATGATTTATTTATTTTTCAGTTCTTAGCATTCACTTCCACAAGAATTTGAATTCAACATTTTCTCCCCATCTCTACCTATCCCCCACCCCAGGACAACGTGCACCTTATGCACCCCTTCCTCCAGTCTATCCTCCCTTCTATTACTCACCCTTCTTCCATCCTCCTTCCCCTTTTAACAAGCCCCCAACGGTGAGAAACATGCTTACCTTAAATAAAGAACAATACCTGTTGTGAAATCAGGAAAGCCTTTATTAATCTTTGCATCCATTCCCCCTAAATGGATGGGTAGCCTCCCCAGTAAGGTTACAGGATGACTACAACAGGTGTAGGAAGATGAGGCTTCTTATACTGTTTTCTGAACTTTGGATCTCCCATGACACCATCCCCTGGCCATATTCTCCTCTCTGATAGGCCCTTCCTCAACCAGCTCCTTGGGCCTGCACCTTAGCTTCTGACCTCTTACCTGTCCATGCTAGGTCACAACCCTTATCACCTGGGAATGTGGACAACAAGACCTTCTTACTTCCCATAAAATTCCCCCTCTTTTTCTTTATTAAAATTTCTGTTTCCACACCTAAATACAATCAATACCTCCTCACATTCTTTTCCCTATGAATTCTTCCCTTCATCTATCTCCCCTTTATATGAATTTGGGAAGGGAGCAAAGTTGACCAAAATATTGACAAATTACAATGCCCCCTTGTTATAAGTACAGATACAGAGATTCAGAAGGAAAAGGTAGATCAATGAATTGTCTGTTCAGAGGTTCCTTCTCATACAGTAGTCTGGGAAGAAACATCATCTGATGCAGTTTTCTGATCTGGATGCTCTTTCAGGCCATCTTCAGCATCTGCCAGGTGTCAGTGGGGAAATTGAGTCAGGAAAATCCTACCTCAGCCCAGGCTGAACAGCTGCTCTCCCAACCTTCCCATGAGACCATCTTTTTACAGTTCATACGAACATCTCACAGGCTTACTGGCATCATGGATCACTGGCTCAGACCACCAACCATACCTGGAGTTAGACTCAGAAGAACAGTCGGTTAATAGTCCCATAAAATCTTAAAATAGCAAGCTCCAGTAATCAGTTTCAGACATGACTAATTTCACATTGGCCAAGGAGCATCTTTTGAAGCAGGTCTTAAGTAGCCTACATGCCTTTCTATACATGTTCTAGTTCCTGATTGAATAACAATCATAAGTTATTGCTCTAATAGATTTATATCTGTTTCCCAAACTTCTCTATCCCTTTCTAACCCTGCTCAGTCTAAAAGAAAGAGCTACACATGTGATAAGTTCAAACACTAACTTCAACTTATGTTCATGAAATGAATTCAAATCAAAATGAAACATTGAACTTTTCCATCAATGCCAAATATTGCCAGAGGTTACCTGCCTCTAAGAAACTTAGACTGAAATTCTTTTCTCCAAACTAAAGATATCTCTGATTTAGTCTCAGTAATTAATTTAGTCAATTGTATTTACTCAATTGGTCTTTGTAACATGTAAAGTCCTTATTCCAAGCTGGGGCATTTGTCCATTACCCCCAAAGAGTTTTAGTCCCATTTGTCTAAAAGAGCCCTGGAAAATCTCACCTTGTCCAACGTGAACTGGCTCTCTAGAGGCTCATAGAGGCATATCACTATGCCCTATCAATCCAATTCTCCAGGTTACTGGCCTCTCCCATCAAGACCATGCCTGGAACCTCTAGACTACCTGGAGCCACCGCAGACTCCTTCCTCAGTTCCTCTGTATATAAGATACAATTACAGTTAACTTTAAATCCCAATCTTGTTCTATGGGACAATGATAAAACATCACTTTTATACTTTGGTTTCCTTTCCTTTATCTAATTATTTCCACAAAATTCATAAAGAATGGTCTATTTCAGGAATTTTATCTTTCACAAGACCATTCCAGAGTATCCATTTACTAATTAATTGTAAACAGTAAGATTCTGCTAGTTGCATTATGCTTACGTTTTATTAGCAATTAAATAAGTTCCTCTTTCTACCTCTGGGATTTTTACGGCTCTGGTTTTGATCCTCAAGAAACATATGACTTTCTTGTAAGTGCTGTAGATTTGTTTTAGTGATGTAAGGTGTGTTATATACATAAGCATGTATAAGTTACAAAAGCATGAAATTGGCCCACATTGGAAGTGTGCTGTGGTTTTCCTCTTTTAGTAATGTACACTTGATGCTTTCTGTTAAGAAACATGCCGTGAGGCTTGTGCCTGAGAAGAAGCTGTAGGGATCTTTGCTAGTGATTCATGGTCCAATGTGGAGCATTTGAGTCCATAATATTAGATCTTTCCTGGCCCCAGTATTTTCCAGTTTTGTAAAGAAGCTAGAGTTTCAGTCACCTCCCTCGACATAACTTTTCTACTGTTCATACTACAGGGTGTCCCAAAAGGCTTAGTGTAGTTTTGAGGTTATCATTATTTGAAAACTTGAATCATTTAAATAATAAAAATAATTTTTTAATTATTTAAAAGCTTTAATTTCTTTAAAAGCTTTAATGACTTAAAGATTTGGGGAGCGCTCTTCATTAACAGTGCCCAAGCTTTCTGATTCTCACTTGCTACAACTTGTTTTTATTTGGTTACACTTCCTGTGCCTTTTAAAATGACCCTAAATTTTTCACATCTTCCTTTTTAAGATGTTCTCTTTCACTGTGACTTTTTTTTTTATTTCTCTGGTTATTGCAGTAAAATGTTTGGTTGATATTGTGTTGTCTATTTGGTTATTTAAGCTGTTTTGACACCATACATCATTTTAATCTTTTGATTTTTGCTTCAATTACTGATTAAGTGAATCTAGAATTTTTCACATGTTTCTGTTTTCCAGATTCATTTCTGTATGTTTCTTTCTTTCTTTTGGAATTATGGTATTCAGATTTTCTACCATGTATACCAGCTTTAAAATGATGTGAATTTCCAATGATAATAATTATTATTAAGTATGGGTTATAATATTCATTAATCTTGTTTATTTGAAGTAACCTCTCCAGCTCTGGAATACCTAAGGAATGTAAGAGAGTCAGAATGATAAAATTTTATTTGTTCCAGGATGAAGGGACAAGTCTCCTTTGAAACTAAATAATTCTATTGATCTTATAATTCTACCGGTCTGTGACTTGCAAAAGATGTATCATTTCTACATTCTGAACCTTCAGAAAATCTCTCCTAGTTCGGTGTGTGCAAGAACAGGAATTTGCTCTATACATGTAAGGAAGATTGATCGAGGGCATTCCTGATCCTGATTTTGATGAACTCCCCAAACAATGTGATGAGCTCATAGACCATGGACCTTTGTTTAGATTAATATGAAGTGCTCCTCCCCACCGACTTGTACATTACTGTTTGAGTCTCAGAAACTCTGAGTGTCTCCAAAACAATTAATTAATTAAATCTTGGTAGGATAAACTCTGGTTAATAAAGCCACCCCTCTTCATGGTCTATAGAATGAAACGACAGAATAGCTCTTCCTATCTCTGTCTTAGATTCCTGGATTTTGGAACAACAAAATATCACACATAGCAGAGTAATTCTTTGTTCCAAACTGAGGCTGAGAGTTGGAAGGTGGAGCAAGCGGAAGGGTTACATGAGTCTATTATATGGTTCTTCATCTTTTTATGGCTTCTGTGAGACTTTTTCATCTTGTGCATTTATGTGACTAGAATTAGAGGCTGCCCAATCATTTAAATGGAAAGAACAATGACCACGAAACAGTCAAGAGAGAATATTATAGAATCACAAAAGGGAAGCATAACCTTAAAGAAGAGATATGAAGAGACACTCTTTTATCCCTTGCAAAGATGGGAAGTCCAGAGGCATAGAATATTGCATATATTTTCAGATTCATAATCCATTGATAGGTTTTACTTATTTTTTTTTCCTTTTTCCTCTTTTCTTCCTTTAAAAAATATTACTTCTTGTAATGGATGCCTGTTTAGAAGAAGAGGAGGGGAAGGAAACAGAGAAATTTTGGTGGTATGAAAATAAAAGATAATAAAAATTTATTTTAAAAAAAGGCTGTTTTGTACCCAGTATATATTTAGTACCTTGAGTGCTTGTGTAAGAGCTAGGGACATGCTTTACTCAGTTTTGAATTCCCTGATTAACTCATCTTAAATTTAAAGGCAAAAGCATTATCAAATGTGTTCCCATGGAAAAAACTCTTTGGAATGCTGTCAGCTGTTTACCTAATTAGTCTGAGAGGGTTTAAGTACATTGCTAGGTAGAAGATCTGGGTATTTCAGGGAGGGGGCTCTTACACCACAGTTGCTTTGAATGATAGGAAATTAGTAAGAGGAAATAAAAATTTCTCATCAACTATTCTAAGTCTTCTTAGAGCTATCATTCTCTACTTGTTCAAATGTAAAAGAAATGGAAATGGAGATGGGGGAGGAAAGGGGGAAAAGAGAAAGTGACAGAGAGAGAAAGAGAGAGTCATACTTCCAGATAGTGGTTAACATGATTATTGGAAGTAATTTGTGAGTTTGTTGCCAAAAAGTACATAGAATTACATAGAATACTCTGTCCTAACAAGGCAGAACTTCAAGAGAGGAGGAAAAAAAGGAAAAACTTGATTTCTGATTTGGCTGCCTAAAGATGGAGAGGTTGCTGTGGAGCTTATTTGTGTAAATTGCCTCTTTTCTCAAGAATAAACCCCTGCACAATGTGTTCCAGTTGATAAATTTGTGTTAAGACACACTACCTGAAAAAAGTATCCATCCCACTTGAAAAGTTGAAAAAGTCTATGGTTCTTCAGGATTGGATTACATCTTCCCATTTTCACCTCTCACCTTTTTTAAATTTTCCTTTAATTCCTATTCCTAGAATGCCAACCATTTATTCTCCCCTCCTTTAAGTATTTCTTTTTCAAATTTCCTCTCCTACTTGAAATTTTCCTAAAACAAATTTTCCTAAAACAAAATGAAGTAAAGGTCTCCTCTACCTCTGATTCCTTTGAAACAGACAATCATGCACACAACCCCTAAACCCACAAACACCAGACCTGTCATGCAAAGGGGTGTGGAGAGATGCCCCTATCTATTTAGAGACCTTGGTGTTTTGCTGGCTCGTTATTTTGCTAGTCTGTCCCTGCTCTGAATGTTGAATCAGATGTATGTAACTTAGTTGGAATACTTGGGACCTTGCTATTTGTTTTAGATTGGAAACCCCTATGCCAAAAGGCTTTTAATCTGCCTTTCAAGCAAAGTGCCATGTATGCATGAGAATTTAATAAATATCATATGAAAAGTTAAGTACCCATTGATTTTTGGCCTGGTCCTGTCCTCTATCTTTGGCCTCCTGCCAAAAGCCACAAGAGGTTAAGTGTTTTTTGTTCCTGGTCCAATGTTCTAATCTATTTGGACACAAAGTTCTCAGTGGGCAGCTCTGTGCTTCCGTGGAGTATTTAGCATCAGTGAGTCATAGATCACTTCCAATTTCTTCCCTTCTCTATCCTTTTTCTCTATATTCATCCATCCCACCTTTTGGCACTCAGTGGTCCCACTAAAAGGGATTGATGACTGTTTACAAAGCTTCTATAGACATCAGAGTCAAACCTGTAACATCAAAAGACTAGAAAGGAATTATTGATCCAGTCTGACCCTGTTCAATGTATAAACCGAGTTTTGCTCCATAGGAAGAGATATTCTCACAGAGGTCCTTTTCCTCCCTTCCCCAAAGGTACTTTTGAAGGAAGTGTCTTGCCTATGACCTTGCATAATAGAAAGGAGACAGATCCATAGGCCTTGAAGAGAAGTAAAATGAAAAGGCCTGGGGGACCCTGATTTGGGGGAGATATATTCTCCCTACCACATCAGTGACAGATACATTTCCACATAATGATTTTCTCCTTTCTCTCCAAAAAGGATATAATTTGAGGTTCTGTGACTTTTTTAATTTGAGAAGCAGGATAGACATACTATATAGCCAACTAGATATAATGCAACTATTTTTCTTAGACAAATGAGAAAAACTGGTTAGAGAGATTGTTCAAGTAAAATCATTAAAATCCAATCCAACAAGTATTTATTAGACAAATAAAATCTGTAAGACTCTTAATCTACAAAGATAAGATGGAAATATAGTACTCGCCCTCAAGAATTTGCATTCCACAATAAGGATGTCTACATGGGTAAGAAGCATGTATAAGTAGAGATAGAGATCTTGTAAAAACTAAGATATGGCAGTCACCATGTCACCTATATCCTTTGAAATCTAAAGGAAGACCCAGCAAGTATTTTGGGAAGTCCTCCAAACTGCCTTCATTAGACAAGACAGCCTCTATTTATGGATAAAGTAGGTGACCATTTTTAGGTATGATTCTACATTTCAGCTAAGCTGGATTAATTGTTGCTCATTGAAAATGTCAGTTTTCAGAGTCATGTTATATGAAAACAAGAGATATTAATAAAAATTTATTTTAAAAAGAGAAAGGCTGCCCTATACCCAATATATATTTAGTACCTTGAGTGCTTGTACAAAACCTGGGGACATGCTTTAATCAGCTTTGGGTTCCCTAATTAACTACCTTACATTTAAAGGCAAAAACATTAGCAAATGAGTTCCCTTGGAAGAAATTCTTTGGAGTCCTATTAGCTGCTTACCTATTTAGACTGAGAGGGATTGAGTATATTGAAATGTAGATCAGAGAGAGACAGACAGAGAGAGACAGAGAGAGAGAGCTATTCCAACACAGCTACTTATCTTTGAATGATAGGAAATTAGTAAGAGGAAAGTAAAATTTCTCAACAACAGTTCTAAGGTTGTTTAGAATTACCATTCTCAACTTGTTCAAATGGAAAAGAAATGGAAATGGAACAGAGACAGAAAGAGGGAGAGAGGAAGAGGTATAATGAGAGAGAGAGTACACATGAAAGAAAGAGAAGAGAGAGTGCATGCAAGCCAAAGAGAGAAGAGAGGGAGGGGAGAAGGAGAAACAGAGAGTCAAAAATCAAAATGGAGAAGAAAGAGCAGGAATGTACATTGGGTCAGAGAGATGAACAGGAGGAAAAAGAGGTGGTGGGGGAGGAGGAGAAGGAGGAAGAGAAGGAAGAAGAGGAGAAGGAGGAGAAGGAAGAAGAGGAGAAGGAGGAGAGAGAGAGAGAGAGAGTCATGCCAGAAAAATGGTAGATAACTATTACTAGAAGTGATTTGAAAACCATATGTCCTTATTTTTGAACTTTTGCTCACACTCTTTCTTATACCTGGAATGCCCTTCCCATTCTCCTTAAATTGTTGACATACCACTTCCTCAATCAATAAATAAACATTTATTAAGTGCCTTCTATGTTCCAGAAGCTATGCTAAGTGCTGGGAGAAAGGCCAAAATGAATGCCTGAAATCAAGAAATTGAGCGTCTTCTTTGTTCACAGAATAGCCAGGAGCTCAGTGTCATTGTATCTAAGAATTCACATTGAAGAGTAAGATATAAGAAGACTGGAAAAGTAGGAGAGGGTTGGTAATGAAGGGGTGTGAATGCCACCCAGATCATTTTGTATTTGATCCTATAGGATCAAATCCTATAGGGAGACATTGCCATTTACTGAATTGGGGGGGAGGGGACAGTGACAATATCAGAATTTTGCTTTTGGAAAATCACTTTAGTAACTGAATGGAGGTTGGATTGAAGTGGGAAGAAATGAGGTAGATAGACCCACCAGCAGACTATTGCAATAATCCAGGTGTGAGATGATGAGGACCTACACTACAGTGCTGGTAGTGCCAGTGGAGAGAAAGAGGCATATTGGAGAGATATTGCAAAGGTGAAATCAACAGGTCTTGGTGTAATGGTAATTTAAATGGGAAGATCTTCCCCATTCATTAATAGGCTCATGTGACCTGCCTGGTTCACATGGAACTCTGATTCACATGGAGCCTGGGGGGAGGGGGAGTTTGCTGAACAGGTGGAACAGGAAGAGGTGCACGGCTAGAGCACAGCTGAGGGGAAGAGAAGTCAGAATTGAAGGATGCTGGCTGTGAGTGAGAAAAGGGTGTTTTGTTTAAGGGAAGCCTTTTTGTGATTTGTTTAATGGAGATGGTTTGTGCAAAGCCTAGCAGGGGAAGTCTTAGGGATGGTGTTGTTTTCTGCATTATTATTGTGTATACATGTCTTTGTTACTAGGATGGATTTGGCTTTCTGGTGTCCAAATAAATGTTTCAGTTCTGTCTTCCATGTGGAGGATCTGTGGTATTTCATGATATAGAATTGCACCACAATATTAATGGCCATGGGCACTGTGAATATCTCATTGGTGCTACACTTGGCAACAGATTAGATGGGGGGAGAGGGAAGAGCAAAGAGCTAGTGAGAAATCCAGGATGACTCATAGGTTATGACACTGAAGGACTGGGATGATGGTGTTGCCCTTTAGAATAGTAGGGAAGGTAGGAGGTGGGGAGGCTTTGGGGGAAAGATAATGAGTTTCATTTTGGATGAGTTGAGTTTAAGATGTCTACTGGACATTCAGTTTGTTTGAAACATCTAGAAAGATAGTTGGAAATGTAAAACTGCAATTCTTCAGAGAGTTTAGAGTGGGATAGATAGACTTGAGAATCATCAGCATGGAAATAGTAATTAAATTTGTGGGATCTGATGAAAGCACCAAGTAAAGTAATATGGAGGAAGAAGAGTGCCCTGGACCAAACCCTAAAGGACATCTATGGTTAGAGGGCATGACCTGGAAGAGGATTCAGCAAAGGAGACAGGAATGGTCAGATAGGCAGGACAAGAACCAGGAGGGAATGGTGTCCCAAAAACCTTGAGAGAAGGGAGTATCAAGTAGGAGAGAGTGATCAACAGTGTCCAAGACTGCAGAGAAGTCAAGGAGAATGAGGATTGAGAAAAGGCCATGGGCAAGTCAAGACAGGTGATGTCATTGGTCCTCTTTGAGAACAAAAGATGAACACGTACCCCTCTCTTAGCTCCCAGAGATAGAGCTCCCTTATCTCCAGTTGGAAACTTAGCCAGGTCAGCGGGGCAGGGTGTGATGACTCTGTGGTTTTCAGTTATCCACCCAGCTGGAGGGACCAGACCCAACCTGGGTAGGAACTACCAGGGAGTCACATCAACATAGCCAGGGAGTTACCAGTAAGTTTCATCAAAGGAGGCAAAACTTGAGCCTTGCCTCATCTCTAGGTCAGTCTGGGACTGTTTATTCCCCTTTTTCCTAACTTATGTTGGGGAGAGGGGGAGAGAATCCGTGACAGATAATGGTCCTACTCATGAAATCCAAAGCTGCCCCTAGGTCCAATATTCTAACTTCCTTATGAACCCCACTGAACAGTAGGCATATCCTGTTTTAACAATACAATTTGGCTTTAACCATACCATAGGCCCCCAGGTTCAATACAGCCACTATCCCTAGTTAGTCACGCCTCTCCCACATCCAGTTCACATAGTTGAACAGGTGTGTTCTTGTACTCAATCACAATCACATCATCCTTTTAGCCCAAGACAGGACCTAACCATCCATCTTGACCAGGTGCTGCCACAGTACACCACGAAACCACAACACTGCCATATACCATGTCCTGTTGCATGGTGGCAAAGTCCTAAGGATCTCCAGATCTTCCAGGGCTTTTACTGGACAATCTTCCTGGCATAAGCAGTACTAAGAGAAAAAAAAAAGGAAAAAGTATAGACATTATCCCCTTCCTTCCACCTCCCTTAATTCTCTCTTACCATCCCCCAAATGCTGCCAAAAGTCACCATACAGAAAAAAAGAGCAAATAAAACATTTGGTTTTTAGTTGTGGGGTAAAACAAAAGCCAGAAATCCTAGATTTCTCAGAAGGATCAAGGCTTAAATTTTAATGATCTTCTAATTTGTGTGGTGGGGATTGCCACATCTTTGGAGTCTACAATGAATCGCTGAATGCAAGTTGGTGACAATGGGCTGAAGCAGCAGCAGAAAAGTCAGGGATAGGGCACAGATGATGATACTTTCAGAAGTCCCAGACTCTTCTCATGATCCGAGGTGATCACAGTGAGTAGGAACACCACCAGGAACATCAGGGCCGTGGTGGATTTCTATTGATTTCTGGAACAGTGTATGATTCTTTAGCATGTATCAGGGTCATCTGTAGTAAAGTGACCTCTTGCATGCAACTTGACCCAGGATCTAAGTGAATAATACCAAGGCTCTCCCACTACCACCACCCACTCAGTGTTCCCTGGCTCACCCAATAAAAGCTTTCTCCCTGAGAGCCACATAAGTAGAATAATACAAAATCTTTGTGCCCTTGCAGGTTTCTTTGGAAGGGGTGCCCTTCTTCCACATGGGCTAAATAAAGACTTTTCCTCACCCCCATTGAGAGACTCAGAATTACCACTGAATCAGCTAGAGGCTCCCCTTTCTTCCAAGTAAATCACTTTCACTGTGGATATAGAGCAAAAGTTTCACTTCCTCCATGTTATTAGAAAGCAAGATCCCTCCAGTCAATTTCACACTTTGGTCCTCAAGCCCTGTCTGGGAAGGAGCTGTTCCTTCCAAGAGGAAGGGAAGCTTGCCAACTGAGAAGGATGTGGGCTATTTCTATAGGGAATACTGAGCCCTCTAAGTGAGCAAAGTACTTTAGGCCAAAATGACTGTGTGCTTGAGAAAGAGGACCAGAGAGAGTCAGCCAGAACCATGTCTAAAAATAGTTCATATTGATCAGGGAAATCTTCCCAGAGACTGTGTCCCAGAAATCGCTAGAGTGCAAAGAGCTTTCCTTTACTTAATTTGTCAGATATGGATTAAGGAGATTGGACACCTGGCCTGGGCAGATGGAAGTATAATAAAGCAGCTGTTGGTTAGCAGGAATAGACCTCTTGCCCTGAGATGGGAGAACACCATTTGGCCAATTAAGGACAGGGTGATAGTCACATGAGTTTGATGGATGCTCCAAAAGGCACAAGGACATCAGTTGAGCAAGAATAGCTGCTTTGTGCTTAGTTGGGGAGAATCATATGGCCCTGTGCCCAGCACCCATTCCAATGCCCATATTGGCATTGCAACCTTTGCCCCACTTCTGCTGTTCTTGTGATGGCTCCAACATGGTTGTTTAGCCTATGATGTATCTGATGGTGCTGAAATGCCCCACGAACAACTGTATGCAGTGGAAAGAAACAGCAAAACCCCTCCACTGTTTCTGATCCCAAAGGGGAAAGGCTTCGATTATCTGGTCCTGTGCTCTTCAGGCCTCAGACCACTTGGCCAAATCCAAGGCCATAGCCTAGGAATCAATGTGGATGAAGATATTCTCTTCCCTTCCCTCAAGGCTCTCACATAGACCAGCCAATGATCCTCATTCCCTAGTGTATCTTTATCAGATTAATGCTGCTAAAGTCCTGTTGCTCGTGCCTCTCTTGTAGTAGATGGAGCCATTAGTAAACTAGGTGAAATAGCATTATTCAGGAGCCAGGTCTTTGTTAGATAGAGTTTAACAAAGTACTTTGGCTTCCTTCATCTCCATCCTTAGAGAAGAAATATATTTGCTCCCCATGGGGACCCAATATTGCTTCGTGTTAACTGCATGGGTTGGTTCTGGCAATTCTAAGAGTTTCCATTTGACCCTACCCACAATAACTGGCATAGAGGGATGGCTAGGTGGCACAGTGGATAGATGGAGCTTTTGGCCTGGAATCAGGAAGATCTGAGTTAAAATTCAGTCTCAGAAACTTAGTAGTTTTGTGATCCTAGGAGAATCACTTAATCTCCTATCAGCCTCAGTTTCCACATCTATAAAAAGGGGATAATAATAGCACCTATCTTTCAGGGTTTGTTGTGAGGATCAAATGAAGTGCTTCAGGCAGTGTTTGGCACATAGTAAGCCCTATAGAAATGTTAACATTGGCTTTTTTAACTGAAAGAGCTCCATAGATATTGACTCCAAAGAGGCCATGATATCTCTTCCCTCTGTTGCCTGTCTTCTGTAATCTCACCTAAATGTTGGGAATAGTGTAGAGGCTTACAAGGAAGGATGCCTTAGGCTTGGGTGGTGCTGAAGGATTCCTACTGTCTTACTGCTGGGTGATTTTATTAGCACCCCCACAGTTTGGCTGTCAATTGCTTTCTTATCAGCCCCCTATTTCAGATTCCAAACCCAAAGCTCCTTCTAGGAAAGGATGTCATTGTCCTCTGCCCACCTAGCAGAGCAGCTGACTCATCCCAACATTTCCAGTGTACCTGTTCACACTGACAGTAGTATTTGCCATAGTCACAATTATCTGGACCTCCTGCTCAAATTTCACCAATTGTTGGTGTGGTAAGTTGTGT
Source organism: Notamacropus eugenii (assembly GCF_028372415.1). Taxonomy (NCBI): domain Eukaryota; kingdom Metazoa; phylum Chordata; class Mammalia; order Diprotodontia; family Macropodidae; genus Notamacropus; species Notamacropus eugenii. The sequence continues at coordinate 336,047,608 of NC_092874.1, read as the reverse complement.
GGTAAGAGACTGGTAGCTTAAGCCTGAAGCCATATCCAAAAGGTGAGATGTAAATGCCCCTGAGACATGCTGGTCTTGGATTGTGGCAGGCTCTGGAGATGGGAAAACTGTAGATTCAATCTATCTAAATTTGTTTCCTTTTAGCTTTATCCTGTCTCTTACAGATAGATCTCCATCAGGAAACCAGTGCAATCTCTACAAGGTCAGCTGTGAATGACTTCCCATTTCAGCCACCAAAACAAAGAACAAAGACTCTCAAAGATTTGGTTTACTTGGTAACAGTAAGTCCCCAGAGAGCTCCCTAAGTCTATGGAACTCTGCAACAGAGTCTTAGTATTGATTCCAAGTCAATCCTTTCAACACTAATTAATAACCCTATCCTTATCACACCTACAAAGTAACAATAATTGGTAAATCCTACTTTTCCATTGTGAGAGAGGTGGGGAGCTGCAATTTCATTGGTCTGGGAAACTACTAATTCAGATTAGAGCCTGCTCTGTTACAGTATTAGAGTCACTTAGTGGCTTGACCAGGATCATACAGCCACTATGTGTCAGAGGAAGGATATGAACCCATGCCTTCCTGAATCAAAGGCCAGCTCACCCTCCAGTATACTACGTTGCTTCCCACTTTACCTGTATTTCCCAGAAAATCCTTGTTTTGCTGCTCGAATGTAAATACAAGGTACAAATGAAAAATAGATTTGCTTCTTTTCATGTCAATAACATTATTGTAACTTTCTGGCCTACGTAGTCTTAGTTGAGAAAATCCTTGGGATTCAGTGGGCTTCTGTGAGAGTACTAAGTGGTCTTCTAATGACTGTATTCTAATTCCTGGTCCAGTAGAAACATAATTCATTTTGCTGCTATGGCCTAATACAGTTGGGGTTCCAGGAATCAAGGAATAAAAAATATCTTTGCTGAGTAACTCATGAATAAAACTTGACTTAAAAGGGATTCCATCAAATTCATCTTGTTTCCCTCTGAAACAAATGTAGCCAGAACTTTTTGTCTTCAAAGTCTCTGGCGAGGTATCTTTGGAGGAGTGCGTGTTTTCCCTGCATAGCTCCTGCCTTAGGGAGTGAGTAGGAATGAAGGTGATTTGAATCATCTTGCCCAGATACTCCAAGGGAGATTCAAAGACTGTTCCAAAACGATTGTGGAGAAACTGGAACACTTTTAAAATCTCCTAGCCCTGTAAGGGGAATTTACTCAGGAGAATCACACACTGTCTTGGGGAAAGAGGACATCCGATTTTAGTTACTTGTTTCCAGGGAGGAAGAATAAATGTGTCCTTCACTCGTACAGAATAAAGATGTGTCACTGAATTTGAGATGAAATTTTGGAAGAATTGTCATCTGCCAAGAAAGAAAAGCCGTTAAGCATGCCCTACTGGGATAAGGATTGTTACAGAAAAGTGCTTTTATGATGTCTTCAGGGCTACACTGCTGTCATAGAACAAGTCAAGGATGCCTACTGCTCAGAATCAGGTCAACAAACATTTTGTAAGTATCTATGTGCCAAGTATTTGCTAAGTGTTAGAGATATAAAGAAAGGCAGAAACAGTCCCTGTCCTCAAGGAACTTATAATCTAATGGGAAAGACTACATGCAAACCATGTGTAAACAAGGATACAGGATAAATTGGAGAAAAACACACAGGGAAGGTATGAGCATTAAGACTGGGAAAGTCTTCTTGCAGAAGGTAAGATTTTAGGTGATACTTGAAGGAATCCAGGGAAGTCAGGAAGGGGAAAGGACAAGAGAGATGACATGACAAGGCACGTCCCTGCTAGTACAAGCCTATCTAGTACATGACCTTAAATGCAAGACTAAAGAGCCACAGTTCTCCAGGGAAGAATGCTGCTCACTGGTCAAAATGCTGTTGTTTTCTACAAGCCCTGTAATGATTGATTTTTTTTGACCTGTCAATAGAGCTTTTCCTTTGTTAGTTTTTTAAAACTCTGTGTGTGTGTGTGTGTGGGTGTGTGTGTGCGTGTACAACATTCACAGAAGGGAAACTGGGGACAACATACTGTTCCCAGATGTTCCTAAATTTACTGAGAAGTGGCAAAAAGCCAAAAAGGTAAGAAATTCCCCAACGTATCCCCAGTCCCTTTCTGTCACAGATGAACTTTTGACAGAATAGTTACACAAACAGAAGCAAACAAGAATTAAGCCTCTGACTCTTGGGGACACTTAAGACATTCTCCAACCATATCACCAGATGACTTCTAGATGTCTCAAAGTGAATGTACCTGCACAATATGAAGTCCACTAAAGGGTTTCAGGCAGTTGTCACATGACCCATGGCAATCAACCATCTTGCCGGGATCATGTGACAACCACACGAAATCCTTTGGCTTGATCTGTGGACCATGTGCTGTGCAGACCTGTTCTAGGGCACCTCAAACTGAACAGGTCCAGGAAAGAACTCATTATCTTTCCCCACAAACCCATCTTTTCTCCAAACAGGTTACTACCACTCTTCCAGTCACTCAGGTTCACAACCTCATAGCCACAAATCATAAGATCATAGATTTTAGAGCTGGAAGGGATTTTAGAGACTACTGAGTCTAACCTCTTCATTTTACTGGAGAGGAAACTGAGGCAGACAAGTAAGGAAACTGAGTGACCTGCCCAGTGTCACACAACTGATAAACCTCAAAGGCAGTCTTTGAGCCCAAGTATTTCTGACTCTAAATTTATACCAGTGGTTCCCATCTAGTGGTCTGTGAATCCTTTGGGGGTTTGCCATGATGATCCAAGGGGAACATTAAAAATTAAAAATTCTTTAATGGCACCTCAAGTAGCTAATAACTACAGAATGGTATTAAATTACCTTTGGGGTTCTCAGTACATTCTTTGTTACAGAAAAGGGTTCAAGAACAAAAAATGTTAGAAACCACTGCATTATAACATACTGTTTCTCACTCACTCTCCATATCCAGTAAGTTTTCAAATCTCATCAATTCTACCTCTGTGATATTTTCTTATAATTATGCCCTTCTCTTCTCTCATACAGCCATCACTCTAGTTCTGGGGCCTGTAACCTCCTACTTGGACTCATTGTTAATAACCACCTAAATGATCTTTCTGCCTCATGTTTCCCCCCACTCTCCAATCCATCCTCCACAAAGCACAGGTCTTAGTATACAAATTCACACTCAGATACAATGGAACTCTAGTTAAAATGCAAAAACTCCTCTCTGTGGTATTTAAGACTTTTCAAAACTGGACTCCAACCTCTCTTTTCAGTCTTATTATGCATCACTCTCCTTCACTCATTCTACAATCCAGCCAAACTAGCTTTCTAACTGGTCTTCATACTTGGCATGCCATCACCAAGCCTTTGCTTATGCTGGCCCCATGACTGGAATGTGCTTCCTCATCAGATCCATCTCTTACAATCCCTAGTTCCTTTCAAAGCTCAGCCTGAATGCTATCTTCTCCAAGAAGCCTTTCCCAGCCATTAGCAACTTTCCTTTATCCAGATCTTACATACATATATATTTTGTATATGCTTATATGTGTACATGTTGTCTCAAGAACTTTGGATTTGACTGTGCAACATGGGGGACACTGGCACAGGATTGCTCAGCATGGCATGCCCACATCAGAAAGGGTGCTGTGCTCTATGAGCAGAGCAGAATTGAGATAGCACAAAGTAAATGAAGGATGTGCAAATCTGGGATATCCACCCCAAATATTCACACAGACTATCTGTGCCCAAACTGTGGCAGAGCATTCTGAGCCCATATTGGTCTGATCAGCCACAGTCGGACACACTGAAATTTCACTTTATGATGGTCCTCTTTGGTCCTCTTTGAAGATGAAGGACAACCTAGTAGTATGGAGACTTCTTGAAGGGATATAATGGTAAAGGACTTTGAAGATCTTCCCTGCCCCTTAATAGGCCCATGTGACCTGCTTTGAGCTCTGGCCCATCCCACAACCTGAGTGACATGGAGCCCATAGTGGGAAGAACTTGCTGAATGGGTGAGTAGGAAGGGTACAGCAGGAAGAGAGAGCAAGATGAAGCTCAGAGAGAGAGCAAGATGAAGCTCAGAGAGAGAGCAAGCAGAGCAGAACAGCTAGCAGGAATGGGAAAGGGAGTGATTTTGCCTAAGGGAGCTTGTTTGTGGAGAGGCCTGATGGAGGGAAGGCTTGGGGATGACCATGTTTTAAGTTCATTGGTAATGTGTACAAACTTCACTGTTTACCATGGTGGATTTGACTTTCTGGTATCTGAATAAATATCTTGGTTTCTTCTTTGAGAAAGAGAGTCTATATTTTGAGAATTTACCCTGGAAATATACCTGCATAAACATGGTGGTTGCTATAGGGGAAGAACTGTTTCATTTTTTTCCTTTGTGTCCCAAGTGCCTAATTTAATTCCTGACTCATAATAGGTGATTAATAAAGACTTATAGATTGATTGATTGTAAAGTGTAGTAATGGAGGGTATTGTTAAAACTGGGCAGAAATAGTGAAACAATTGAGGGGCAATGTCCCATACTCAATTCTCAAATGTATTTGTAATCCCATTTTTAAAGTTTCCTTGCCTGCTTATCCTGTATGACACTACTCCATGTCTTTCCATAAATTCACCAAAAGGGCTCCACCTAACATACTGGAGGCTTCCCTGAATTCATCATGACATTGGTCATTGGGTTCTGAAGGTTTGGAGTGAGTGTAAATAGCCATTGTTTCAGTTTTGGCCAGAAACCCTGAGGATATTCTCCTCCCAGATTGATTTTTTTTGAGATGATAGAAGTCACTCTGTGCCTCTTTTCTTTCCTAGCCTTAATCCCTGAATGGGCATTGCCTCAGACTGAGACCTGGGAAAGACTTAGCTTAAAAAGACCAAGGTGCCCCACTGCATCCAGGACCATCTCCAGTTATTCTGATCTACATCTGGCCAGTGGATCCTGATGGCTCCAGAGAAGAGAGTGAAGCTGGTGACTTTGCACAGCCCTCCTTCACTTAAATCCAATTCACTTGCAAATCATGATATCAACTTCCTGATGTTGGTGGTCTTCTTTGAGAACAAAGGACAGACAGCAACAACAATGGTACCAGAAGAACATTCTGGCTGTCATGTGGCATCCCTTGACTTTGCCGTATGACCAGCTGATTTTCTCTTCCTATCATATAATTCCCCATTAACATCTTTCACTTCTGACTTTATTGGTTATATCTTGTAGCCTGTTCACACCTATTTCCATTATCTTCATTTTAATTCTTCAAAGACATATATTTTCCATTTTTGACTGCCAGATCATGGCAACAGTAGAATGATGATATTGAAAAGATAGGCCTCTCCTTTCATGAAAATCTTGGGGATCATTTCAGGAGCTCTGCAATTTCCCAAGAGTAATCTAGCCAAGCTCTCCTCCTCTTCATCTTGGGGCCCAACTCACTGTCCATATATACTTCCTAACCCAGATATACTGATGGACAAGCTCTGTAGGTTGTCCATTCAAATACATCTTGTAATCTGTCCATCCACTTTTTTTGTGGATAAGTCAGGTGAGACTCCTTTGAGGAAGAGGAGGAGAAAGAAGAAGAAGAAGATCTGCATAGTGCTTTAAAGTTTACAAAGTACTCTATGTATATTATCATATTTGAGCCCACAACAAATCTATGAGCAAATCTATGCTATTGTTACCCTCATTTTTACAGATGAGGAAACTGAGGCTGAGAGAGGTTAAAGTACTTGCCCAAAGTCACATGTAGTAACTGTCTGAGACATGCACGGTTATAAATCTCTTCCAAGAAACCTACAGGGTCCTAGGGTTAAATGTAATCTGCCCAGTGTCTTTCATAAACAAGAATGTCTGGAAGACCTCTCTATTCACAATGAATCCTTCTTCATCTATGACTGAGATGGAAGTCTTCCGTCACAGTAGTAAGCATTTTGGGTGATCATACATCTCGTTGTTTTATGCCTCGCCTAAAACTAATGATCAAAGGTTTGTTGTACAGAAATATTTCCATTGTTATATCTTTCATGGAATGTTGAGTGGTTTTGATGTATGGATTAGAGGCACATTATAGTAAAAGAACTTGCAAATCAGAATTTTGTTCTACTGAATCAAATGGTTTTCCTAATCAACAATAATAAGTATAGTGGCATCTTACTTTCTCTATGGTCAAAATCCATTGTTCAATATCACTTGTGAACACCTGCTACTTTCATACTGATACCTTCATTGTAGATGCCCTTGATTTGTCTTCAGATGACTCTCAGAAAGATTTTGTGTAGATGGGAGCAAAGACAACTAAGTTTGGCAGTTACTGATGTTTTACGTTAGTCACCATTTTCAGTAATAATGTCTGAGATTTTTTTCCTTGCCTCTCACTTCCTTCAAATACCCAATAACATATTGATGCCCTCCTATGTGTGTCACCTTCAGTGCTGGATCACCTCCATAAACACTTGCTTTCTTTATCTTTGTTCTCCTTAGTGTAATTTCTCGCTCCCCTAGAAGCACAAGGAGAATTATGATGTTAGCATCCCAGTGGTGTGGTTTCACTGTCCTTGATGGAAAAAGTTTGTCATAATGATTCACAGCTCTTTTCCATTTTTCTTCTATTTATTGTCTGTCCATTTTCATTCACAAATGTCTTTGTCATGACTTTGCTTATTAGATATCTAGCCATACTTTTTTTAACCTAGTTTTCCCCTATAATGTTTCTCTTTGCTATATGAAATGATACCACTCTTAATCATCCATCATCCTTCTTTACAAGGTCTTACAAATAAGCATCTTTTCTAACCTTTATTACATTCTATAACCATCCCTCTCAATTTGGCAAGTAAGTCAGATTTTTGTTAATTAAAGTGCTTTCTGGACCTTTGTAATTAATTTTTATTGATTAGGCTTCCAGATAAAATTATAATTGAAAAGACCTTAATTCTAAAAGGCCAAGGTCACCCACTGCATCCTGGGCCATCACCACTTGCCTTGAGTCTTGTCTTGCCTCTAAACTCTGATGACTCTAAAGGAGAGAGTGTGGCTGATGACCCTGTGCAATTCTGCCTCACTTAAACCTTATTCGCTCTTTGTCAAGATGTCACCCTTGTGTTTGGTGTCAATGTAATTTCTGTTATCTCTTTCCCATTTTTTGTCAATTACTTGTTTATTATTATTACTATTCAGTATGAATTTGTTTCAATTGTGCACCCTATATTTTCTCATTATTATCCCCATTTTACAGATCCCCATTATTATTCCCTGCAGCTAAGACAGGTTAAGTGACTAGCCCAGAGTTACATAGCTAGCAAGTGTTAGAGGAGACATTTGAACCCAGGTGTCTTCTGACTCCAGGTCCAGGTCCAATGCCCTATCCACAAGATTGTGCTTGGTCATTTCTTAAGGGTTGAGAAGCTCTTCTGAAAGGTAACACAACACCTTAGCTACCTAACACTGCAGCCAAAATGGACTTCTATTACTACTCATTTATTGCCCTGAGCAGCTAGTTGATGCAGTGGATAGAGAGCTGTACCTGAAGTCAGGGAAGATTCATATACTTGAGTTCAAATCTGGCTTCAAACACTTATTAGCTCTGTGACCCTGATGGACAAGTCACTTAACCCTGTTTGCCTCAGTTTCCTCATCTGTAAAATGAGTTGGAAAAGGAAATGACAAACCACTCTAGTATCTTTGCCAAGAAAACCCCAAATGGGGTCATGAAAAGTTGGACACGACTGAAGAACATTGTCCTGAGAAAAAGTAACAGAAGAGAAAAGTTTTTACAGGAGGAAGGGGAAGAAATTAGGAACATGGAGTACTCTCCAAGACTCAGGGCAGCCAGGAGAAGCAAAGAGCACTATGTGCCAAATGTAGGGGAAAAGGTCTGAAAGGAGTGGCAGATGAACACCCACACAAAAAATCAATTTTTCAGCATTTTGCTAAAAGATAATTCTGGTTACCAATACACTATATGGTTATATTTTATGAGAAAAATATTTCTACTCACATCACAGACAGATGTTGTTATTAACATTTGACAGATGGGTAAACTGAAACATTGAGAAAATCATTTGCAACTCATTATACAATGTTAGCAGAAGAACTAGAAATGAGGTCCCAGTGTCCCTGAACTCTCTACTCTGTGCCAATAATAAGTTCTTCAGTCTTCTTTCTTGTCTCCTTCTTCAGAATAATTGGTCACAGTGGGGATGTGTCAACCTCACAAACTCTGTTCCCTGACCAAATCCATCACAAGCAAGGTACATAACAAAGGGCTATTTTAGTGGCCTCTTTAAGATGGTAGCTTTGGTCCTCTTTACAAGAAAAGAATTGATCACTTCACAGACAACATTCTCTCCACATCATTAATATAGGGACAACAAAGTACAACCAGTCCATTTATGAAGTGACTATTATGTGCCAAATCATGTGCTAAGTACTCAGGATACAAAGAAAGGTAAAAGACAGTCCCTGCCAGATCTAGTCAGAGCACACAGGTTCAAAGGCAACTCTGACATTTTCTGCTTTGTGTGTTCCACTTCTCTGGGCCTCAGTTTCTTAACTGTAATGTGGATTAAGTGACCTCTAAGGTCTCCTTCAGGTTTAACTTTTATGACCCCATAACAAAAAAACCAAAATGGAAATTGGTGATAAATGATTATTTTCCTCACCTGCTCTCTGGCTCTCAGAGATGTCAAACATCCAATGCAACAAACATTAAGCATTACATTAAATATGTAACTATCGTCTTCTACACACACACACACACACACACACACACACACACACACACACACGTCTCCCTATAGGGAATATAAGCTCCTTGAGGACAAGAACTATTTCATTTCTGTCTTTGAATCTCTAGTACCCAGCATAGTGCCTTGGTGTTTAATACATCCTTGTTGATTAATTGATTGATTAAAGTCATGGTTCTAGGAATTGTGGATTCATAGATAAGAAACAATATAGTCTCTACCCTCAAGGAGCTTATAATCTAATAAGAAGCTTAGAGTATAAACAAATAACAGTAACTTGTTAGAAAATACTTAAATGCATGAAAGATTTCAAATCTCTCAGTGTCTTGAGAGATTCAAAGTGGTGAATACTTATATACTTCTATAAGGTGGGGTGCGGGGACCATGGGGGGCTGAAATTAGGAAGGATGATGGCACCTGAGGGGGCCTTGTGGAAAAACAAATAATGTCTCTGGATCCAGAACAATCACCAAGAAAGAAGAATTGAAATGATAACAATGGTAGTTCCCTTTTATATGAAGTTCACAAAGCACTTTGCTCACAATGTCCCTTGTGAGGAGGGTTGTATCTATATAAATATCCCCATTTTATAAATTACTGAGACTCAGAGAAACTAAGTGACTTGCCCATGGTGATGTAGTTAGTGGTGGAATTCAAACCAAACTTAGTAGAATTCAGACCCACCTACTATGGGACTCCTCAAAGGAGGTCCCAAATGATCTATCTATTGACCTAAGAGTTACTTGATAAAGAGACGTGGCTTAGAAAGTGATATTTGGCAGTGCTCCGTCTAAGCCCTTTCCCTCTTTCTGTCTCCTAAACATATCTTCTCTGCCCTTCCACAGTAATATGACCAATTTGCTTTAAAAGTAAGTCATAAAGGACCTCAAACCCACACTGCTTGTGGTACCAGATAAGTCTATCCCATATTGCTCATTTGACACAAATTGGATCAATGCTGTTCTCATAATAAACATCATCTTCTGGATAAGGGAGAAAAACACACAGAACATCAGCTTGTGCAACACAGCATGAGGACAACGCCATTATGAAATTTGTACTGTGGACATTGAGGATTCACATGATGGGGCAAGCTCTTCCCATCCAACAATATACCCTATTTTGACCATGAATTTTCCCTTAACCAAACTCTGTTGTCCTCTACTCTCTCCTAGTTTCCATGATGAATCCCTTAGGATCAAAGGGCACACTGGGGGAAGCAAGGACACTGGAAAATAATGAAAGGAGATCACTCAGACCTTTGGTATTGATTGTCTGAGTTTGCAAAGGCCCCCAATTTCCATTTTATTGAGTCACAGAATTTCACAATTGTAAGGGGTGTTAGAAGCCATCTAATCCAGCCCATATTTGGATAAGGATCCCCTCTACCATATATTTTGCATGTGGTCATCCACTTTTTTTGCTAAAAGACCTCAAGTGAGAGGGCCTCCTTCCTGAAGCCACCTATTCCACTTTTTAATAACTGATTAGTTTGAAGTTTTTCTTGGTTATTGTTATTCAGTCACTTCAGTTGTGTCCAACTCCATGACTCCATTTGGAGTCTTCTTGGCAAAGATACTGGAGTACTTTGATATTTCCTTCTCCAGTTCATTTTACAGATGAGGAAACTGAGGCAAACAGTTTGCCTTGCCCAAGGTCACACAGCTACTGTTTGAGGCCAGATCTGAACTCAGGAAGATGATTCTTCCTGACTTCAGGCCCAGTACTCTCTCCATTGTGCCACTTAATTGCCCATCGAAGCTTTCTTTACATCAATTCTAAATTTTCCTCTTTGCAAATTCTAGAAAACACTTTCCCTCCAGCGCGGCAGTTAGTGCCCTTGTCTGGGGTCCAGCCAGGGCTGGGGCCATTGCCACAACCCGAGACTGAGGCTAGGTCCTGCGGGAAGAGAGAGAAGGGATGATGCCCGGGCTCCCTCAGGCCTCCGGGGCAGATCCTAGCCTCCTTCTCCTTTTGGTCTTTTTGAATGGGAGCTGGGCTGAGACCCCAACTCTGGATCCAAACACTTCCATAGTGTCTATACCAACTAATGTTGAAATAAAATCTTACAATTTGAATTCTGAAGTATCTTGGGATTACCAGAGAACATCTCAGAGTCCTACTTCCACAGTGGAGTTAAAGGACTATAAAGAAGGGAAATGGAAAGAAGTCTGCACCAACATATCCCATCACTTTTGTAACATATTTGCGTGTTAAAAGACCATTGACTTATTACTGGGTCAGAGTTAAAGCTACCATTGGACAAAAAGAGTCTTCCTTTGTGGAATCTAAATTATTTTTTGTATATCAGGATGGAAAAATAGGAACACCTAAACTAAAGTTTCAAGAGAAAAATCGCAAACTTATCGTTGATATATACCATCCTCCAAAAAATGTTAAGGGAGGAGAGAAGTGACCTGTGTGTTTTGATGATGACGATGGTGATTGAAGCTTATTCACCTACAAGGTCTATTTAAAGATAAATGGACGTGAGGTCGCTGAGGAAGAACCTCAATCTTGCAGTGAAACTTAGTGTCAGTTAATTATACCAGCGATTTCATTGGATTTTGAGTATTGTGTTTCTGCCAAAGATTTTCTGACAACTCTGCTATTTGGCAAAGTATATGAGAGAAATCAAACGAACGGTGTATTACAACTTCACCTAATCCTAATAGAGAAGAAGATTTTTCTCTGCCCATCCTAATTATTTCTGTATGCATTGCCCTCATTATGTATATAGTACTCATGATTTATCTGGTCTGGAAGAGAGAGGTGTTTCAGAGAAAGAACTTCATATTACCCAAGTCATGGGCCTCTCTGGTAAGAAATTTTAATTCATGCAACATTTTAGAGGTGAATCGTGAATCAAGATGTAATTCTTTTGTTGAAACATCACATTTGGCAGTCCCAGAAAATGAGGAAAAAGCCATCAGTCATTTGACCACAAACAGTAGCATTAATTCTGAAGACAATAGAGACAATATTTCCAAGAAATATCAAGCACAACAGAAGAAATGACTGTTGAAGAAAATATTACTGAGATGACCTCTGATAGTCATCAGAACACAATGATGAAAGAGAATTATTTTCATTCTAACAGCAGCCAAGCTGAATCTGGTAGTATCATTTCAAGCTCTTGTCTTCCTAGGGATGATTCTGAGAACAGGCATGTGGAATCCTGTGACTTCATATCTGACCCAGAGCCTCCACAAAGTGACCCTGAAACAATAGCAGATGTTCAAGACAGTATCACTCTAAGGAAGGTTAACACAGCTTTTGGCTATGATAAACCTCATGCTCTAATAGGTATAATAGATGCCGATGATAAAGAGTCTTTAAATGGGCACCAACCTTCAGAACCATCCATGGAAATTTTATAGACTTTCAGCTAAAACAAAGCAAATTTGACATTTTGCATTTCCCAAAAGTTGACTTTTCAGGTTGGCTTAAAGGAGGTACCATGTTCAAGTTGAGTGATACTGTGTCTGAATTCTGAGTCAGAATCTCTGGTTTCAAATCTTTGCTTTGTATGATATTTTGTATTTTGTGTCTCTGGATCTCCACTTCCTCCTCTGTAAAATAGGTTTGGCCTTGATTGGTAGGACCCCTTTGCATAGTACTTTCAATCTGCAATTCTAATTGCAGAACACACGTTGAATGAAGATACAAAAGTGATAGCCACAATACCTATAATTCATACAGTTTATGTAAATGTATCTATTTAGCGCCTTAAATGTGGAGCTCAGTTCATAAATGAATATATAATCTTTATCTGCCCTTGGTTATAGCTAACTATTGCTGGAACTCCAATCTTTCAGTTAATGTAGTAAAACAACACAGGTGACATTTGAATATAGGTTTTGTCATCCAAACTTTTTATTTCCAGTTTTGTGGTTTTGAATATTACAAAAAGTATGAAATGGATAATCATTAAAGCCAAGTTTTTTAACTGAGTGAAATAGCTTATTTAACTCAATTCTTTTACCCTTCCATTTCTGCCATGTATTCCTCATTTAAAGGATTTAGATCCGGTATTAGGGTTATGTGAAATTGAGAAAAATCAAAAGTTACCAGGGTAGTACATTTCTAACCAAGACATTTCAGAATCTGTTTTAAAAAATGGTGTGTAATTATGTGGTAAGTCAATTATACCTAATTAATAATAATGTTGTTTAGATCAGTATAAGATTTGTAAATTGTAGTGTATGTTTGGAAACTAAAATTTCAACCACAGTTCATAATTTTAATTTTAGGGAGTAGGGGGAGAGTGAGTCTCTGCATCTCACCTGGGCTAGGTGGCTGATCTCATTCCTGATCCCATTACTAATGAGCACAGAAGCTTTTTATCTCTCTCTTTTCCTGGGAGGGCCATTTGGCAGCCTGGTGGCCAAACTCTCAGGGGTTCACCATGTTAGTGTGGACACCCAATTGGCTTTAACCCCTCTGCAGCTCAGAACTCATGAACTCATATGATCCACCAGCCTTGACTTCCTCCATTAGCAAGTGACCTCTACAATTAGAGGCACTCTACCACAGCTCCTTCAACATGACATTTGATCTTGAAAAGCTTTTGTTTTCTTAAACTACCTTCCAAATCTTATAGTCCTTTATTAAAATGATTTTTCTTAAAAGTAGATACAGATGTTAGAAACCTAGTTTAAACTGCTCTGATTTATTTTCAGTATTCACTCAATAAAATTATGCACGCAAGAGATAGCATAAGATAATTGATGATAGAATTCCCAGTTTATGAACTGTTGTCACAGAATTGTCTAGTTCACACAACCACCCCTGCACCGTAATCCCTGGTGTAAGTCAGAGATCAAGCCCTATTAAGTAGCTTTTCACTACCCCAAGATTAGGTCTGTTTTCAGTTCTTCCAGGACTAACACAGCTCATTGAGGCTCCCACATCAATACACTCATGACTATATTTCACCCACCAATTATGTCATTTTGTTTATTTTTCCTTTTTTATCTACCATTCCATTTAGCATATCAGGGCTTTATTACACAAAATAAGTACAAAGTGAGGAGCCTTTTGGTCTTTTGGTACTTGGTGCTAAAATAGGAAGACTTCTGGAATTTCAGAAGTAAAAAGAAACCAAAAGAAGTATTAGTCCAAACCCTTGATTTTATGAGTGAGAAAACTTGAGGTCCAGTTAAGTCAAGTGACTTGTTATAGAGCCAGAACCAGTATCTCAGGCTCCTGTTCTTTGTGCCATATTACCTCACTTCAAATTTCCTTTAATAGAAGATGCCATGCAGTAGTATTTTTAAAAATCAGCATTATAAGTCCCAACTAAAATCCCATCTTTTACAGTTAATTCTAGGGTTTTCCCTCTATTAATTGCTTAAAATTTATCATGTATATAGCTTGCTTTTTATATAATGTTTTATTTCAGCCACAGTTTTAACCCCTATACATTAAGACAAGCTAAGTTCAATTTAAACTTTTCTTTTTTCTTTTTTTTTTTAGATTATGACATTCATTTCCACAAAATTTTGAATTACAATTTTTCTCCCCATCTCTCCCTTCCCCCCACCCCATAACACCTTGCATTCTGATTACCCCTTCACTCAATGTGTCCTCCCTTCTATCACATCCCACCCTTCCCTTATCCTCATCTTTTCTCTTTTCTTGTAGGACAAGATAAATTTCTATACCTCATTGCCTGTGTTTCTTATTTCCCAGTTATATGCAATAATAATTCTCAACATTCGTTTCTAATACTTTGAATTCCAACTTCTCTCCCTCCCTCCCTCCCTATTCATCCCCACTGAGAAGGCAAGCAATTCAATACAGACTAAATATGTGTCGTTTTGCAAAAGACTTCCATAATAATCATGTTGTGTAATACTAACTATATTGTCCTCTATCCTACTCTATCCCCCCCTTATTTTTTTATTCCCTCATTTGACCTTGTCCCTTCCCAAAAGTGTTAGTTACTCCCTTCTCCCATTTGCCCTCCCCTCTGTCATTCCCCTTACCCCACTTGTTGCCTCCTCCCCTACTTTCCTGTAGTGTAAGATACATTTTCATACCAAATTTAGTGAGCATGTTATTCCCTCCTTAAGCCATATGTGGAGAGAGTAGCTTTACTTTTCCCCTCTCCTCCTATCCCTTTTCTCCTCCATTGAACAAGATTTTTCTTATCTCTTTTACGAGTTATAACCTGCTCCATTCCATTTCTCCCTTTCTCCTCCCAGTATTTTCCTCCCTCACCCCTTAATTTTTATTTTATTTTTTTTTATGGATACCATCTCTTCTGATTCAACACAGCCTGTACTCTCTGTCTATTTATGTGTGTGTGTGTGTGTGTGTGTATATGCACAATCCTTCCACCTACTTATAAATATTTTCTTTCCATGTAGGAATATAAACAGTTCAGATTTAGAAAGTCTTTTATGATTTCTCTTTCCTCTTTACCTTTTCATGCTTTTCTTGATTCTTGTGTTTGAAAGTCAAATTTTCTCTTCAGTTCTGGTCTTTTCATCATTAATACTTGAAAGTCCTCTATATCCTTGAATGACCATTTATTCCCTTAAAGTATTATACTCAGTTTTGCTGGGTAAGTGATTCTTGGTTTTAATCCCATTTCCTTTTATTTCTGGAATATCTTATTCCAAGCCCTTCTATCCCCTAATGTTGAAGCTGCCAGATCCTGTGTTATCTTGATTGTATTTCCACAAAACTCGAATTGTTTCTTTCTAGCTGCTTGCAGTATTTTCTCCTTGACCTGAGAACTCTGAAATTTGGCCACAATATTCCTAGGAGTTTCTCTCTTTGGGTCTCCTTCAGGAGGTGATCATTGGATTCTTTCAATATTTATTTTGCCCTCTGGTTCTAGAATATCAGGACAGTTTTCCTTAATAATTTCATGGAAGATAATGCTTAGGCTCTTTTTTTGATCATGGCTTTCAGGTAGTCCCATAATTTTTAAACTATCTCTCCTGGATCTATTTTCCAGTTCAGTTGTTTTTTCCAGTGAGATGTTTCACATTACCTTCTGTTTTTTCAAACTTTTGGTTTTGTTTTTTAACTGCTTGGTTTATCTCATAGTCATTCATTTTCTCTGAACTCAATTCTCTCTTTCAGAGAACTATTTTGTTCAGTGAGCTTTTGAACCTTCTCCTCTATTTGACTTATTCTTTTTAAAGCCTCCTTCTCCTCACCGGCTTTTTGGACCTCTTTTCCCAATTGAGTTAGCCTCTTTTTAAAGGTGTTATTTTCCTCAGCATTTTTTTGTTTCTCCTTTAGCAAGCTGCTAACTCACTTTTCAAGGTCTTTCATGGCCTGAGCCCAATTTAAGTTCCCTTTGGAGGCCTTGGAGGTAGGGGCCTTGACTTCCTGTGACAGTATGCCTTGCTCTTCCTCATCTGAAAGAATGGGAGGAGACATCTGTTCACCAAGAAAGTAACCTTCTATGGTCTTTTTTCCCCCCTTTTTTGGGCACTTTCCCAGCCAGTTTCTTGACTTCTGAATCCTTTGTCAAGAGGGTGGTCCTATTGTCCCTCCTCTCCCCAGTGCCATGTTCAAGGCTGAGATTCAACTCAGCTGCTCGATTCCCTGGGGCTTTGGGTGGGGACAGGGCCATCACTCAGGGCTGACGTTTAGATCAGCTGCTCCCTACCGCCAGAGGCTTTAAGCTGAGCTGCTTGGACAATGGACCCAGGTTGCTTCCCAGCCCCCGTAGTTGTCTGCAGTCTGCTACTGCTGTGGCCTGGGGCTATTGCTGGAGGCACCCCATTTCCTCTCACCCAGCTGGGGAAGCCCTCCCCCACTGACTTTGGAGCTTTCTTTGTCATTTGTGGGTTGAGAGATCTGGGACTCTCCCTGCTGGGAACTCTGCCCTGGAGGTCTATTCAAGTCCTGTTCCTCCCAGCGCTGTGTGACCAGGGCTGAGCTCTTTTCTACTCAGCGTCCCGTGAGATAGACCTTTCGTGTCAGCCTTCCAGGTTACCTTTGGCTGGAAACCTCTTTCACTCTGTTATTCTGTGGCTTCTTCTGCTCTAGAATGTGTTGAGAGTCAGTTTTTTACAGGTATTTTGTGGGTTGTGGGGGAAGTGCTAAAGTATATGTGTCTTTTTACTCTGCCATCTTCTATAGTATGCTTCTTTTCCAGGGTTGCAATATCTTCCCCAAACCCTTTGTCTATTTCTTTTTTTGGTACAGATAGTCTATAATAAATTCATTTTTATGTGTTTTATTCTTGCTTTTTGTTTATTACACCACAATCATTCCCAATAAATGGCCAAACCTATTGAACTACTGCTTATAACAAAGAAAGACAGTTAAACCAAAAGAATACAATGTAGAAAGGTTGTCATCTCTGACGGGTTGACAACATTCTATACCCACAGGCTACAGCCTCTCTTCTGTATCATAAGCTGATGACAATATTGTTCCTGTTTCTGCCTCTGCTAATTTTCCTCCTAATTCCTTCCACCAAGTTTCCTCTCCTTGTCACTCGTCAAGGCAGGAACTGTCTTTTACCTTTATCAAATCCCCAGCACTGAGCACAGTGCTTAGCATATAATAGGTGCTTAATAAATATGTGTTAATTGACTGACTCAGTTTACCCTCACTCTACATTTCCCTTACTCCTACTTATGTGTTGTTGAACAAAACTGAATTTATCATCAGTCTCTCCAAATTGTCACCTCTTCCTAACTTTCCTATTAATGTTAAAGATGCCACCATTTTCCCAGTCACCCAGGCTCACAACCTAAATGTAATTCTCAACTCCTCATTCTCTCTTATCCCTTATCTCCAATCTTTTGCCAAGGCCTATCAATTTTACCTTCATAACATTCTCATGTCTCCCCCCTTCCCTCTTCTGACACTATTGCTGCCACTCCTCTGATACAGACTTTTATCACCTCACGCCTATACTATTGCAATAGTCTACTGGTTGATCTCCCTGCCACAAGATTCTCTCCACTCTATTCCATTCTCCACTCAGCTGTCAGAGTGATCTTCCTAAAGCACAGTTCTGACCATATCATTCCCCTACTCGATAAACTCCAGTGGTTCTCTATTATCTCCAGAATCAAATATAAAATTCTCTGGCATTCAAAGTCCTTCATGACCTGACATCTGTCCCCTGCCTTTCTTTACTCCCATATACTCCTCAATCTAGTGACACTAGTCTCCATGACACTGTATCTCCTGATTCTATTTTCATTTGCTGTTCCTCAAGCATGGAATATTCTTTCTCTTCATCTCTACCTCCTGCCCTCACTGGTTTTTTTTGAGTCTCTGCTAGATACCCAACTCTCTTAAGATTTCTCAGTGCTCATGCCTTCTTTCTATTAATTATCTCCAATTTGTCCAGAATACCTCTTGTTGCACATAGTTGTTGCTAGACAATTTTCTCAATCCTTGAGAGCAAGGATTGTCTGAGTCATGCCTATGGAGTCAAATTTGTCTCCTTGTGTTAAAACCAATGGTCAATTTGCTTGTTATTCAAACTTTGTGCATTTGGTCACACGTGTGAAGTCATGGAATTTTTTGGTGCTTCTTTTCTTGAATTTGGTCTCCTATGAACACCCAAGTGTCTCAACAGTTATTTTTTTCTTGCCATATTGAAGTTATTTTCTGTGTTCTCCAGCCCTGTTACAGTTTTCTCTGCCCCCCACCTTTCCAATTTAAAGCCCATCTGATTCAATTTATAAGGTTCTATGGATAAAAACAAGTCAAGAGTGTTTCTGTCATTTCTTTATTGGTGCTTACACCACGCTGAGATACCATGTGACTAACATAGTTGAAAATGGTTCTACAAAACTGGTTGGAACCTGGAATTGAAACAGTTTTTTGTTTGTTTGTTTTACCATTTTTCTCAAACTAATCCAACAGTCTTCTTCATGTTCTTATAGGCTCTTCTGTAAGATAGTGTTACCATCAAAGTAGTTGTTCATGTATCCAAGTACTTTTTCCATCAGTCTTTGGAAAGTCAGATGCTCCCCTAGAGCATATACTCAAACTGGTCAAATTCAGCTGGGCAAAGGAAAGCATCCCTGCTATCTTTGAGCTAATAAATATATACAGATGTCTAATGATTTACTGATAATTAAGTCATCTTAAAACCAACTTTCAGAGACTAGATGAACAGTATGAAAAGAAATACAAACTTCAAAGGAAGAGAGATATGTTTTGGAAGAGATGTATACTCTCCCTGGGAAAGAGAGATTGAAAACAGGAAGGGCAGAAGGAAAGCATCTTTATTATTGTTGCTAACAAACGTAGATAACTACAGTTTCTCCTGCATTGATGCTGGGTGTTTTTCACATGGTTGATTCCTCTGACTACAGTGGTTGAAAACTGCAGCAATGGTGATAGGGACAGCAGCAGCAATAACTGGTCCTGGGAAGTTCCATTTATCTCCCTCTTGTTAATTATAGTTTAGGGTCATCCTAAGGTTGAGTTTGTTGGGTGAAATTATGGGGTATATGTGAATGACAGCAGTGTCTCTTTCTTCCACCACCATCAAGGCAACCACAAATTTCCAAGGTCCTCCCACCCTCTCCAGCATACTTGTTTTTCTCTTTTTGGCAATAAGCCTTCTCAAAAGATGCCTCTTGTCCTTCTCCTTTCTTGTAAGGTAAGAAGGGGTTGAACTTCCAAGCTTAGTTTCACGTATTTCCGAGCAAACACTGGTGAGCCTCTGTTTATACTTCTAAACAACATAATGCTTGGTTCTGCTTTCTGATTCGTTCTGCTAACATCCTCTCTTTTTATAGGTCAATTCATCCCATTCATATTGACTGTTATGATTATTTTATATTTCCTTCCATAAAATTATCTCTTATTTTTATTTATATTTCCCATCTACGCCCCATTTTTAAAGGAAAAAGTGGAGTTAAAAGAGAAAAAATATAATTAATTCTAATCATTGAAATAGTCTGATTCCACCACTCTGCCCCTCTTCTCTTCACCTAACATGGGTTCTTGCACCACTTTTCTCTCTTTTATTCCTCCTTTAGCATCAGTGGCTAGAGCTCTGGCTCTATGCCTTAAGACCTCATATTTCATTTTTATCTTTTCATTTTTTCTGGATACTTTAAAAATTTTTGTGACCAAGGCATAGTTTTCTTTCATAGTCTTCTTGGAATTCTTCTGAATGAACCTCTTCTCTTAACTCATGGTATTTCTTCATGATGTTTAGCATTTCCCTCCTGTTTGCTCCTATCACCAGATTTAGTTATTGGAACAAGACTTTCTGCTAAGGCCAGCCTCTGCACTCTCCCACACTCTTAGACTGGTTGAACAGGCACTAGTTAGTTGGTCTCATCTTCTCTATGCACTGGATGCTCTTGTTGCTTTTGTTACCATAGTTGTGTCTATGATAGCCTTGACTTCTACTTTCTCTCAAAGGAGTCCAGGACTGGAGTTGCCTTGGCCCACATATGATTCTTTTTTACTACATAATCCTCAACAGAGAGTTGATTCCATTTCCTGCTATGACTCTGACAGATGCCAACTGGATATTTGAGATCACACTGAGACCTCTGATAAAAACTCTCCAATATATATACCCAGTCATTGAGTCATCCTTGTTTCCTATTGTGGGTCTGAGTGCACCAAGGCATTCATTGCCCCACCTGCTTCCCCTGAACAATCAAAGAAGGAATTTCTCTAGGATCAGCAAGCTTTTCTCCCTGGAAAATCACTCCTGTGTCCCCTTCCTCTGATTGGTCATTTTCTCCTAGAACCTCCATTTCAATGAAAGTGTCCTAAACAGCCATGTTTACATCTTTACTTATCTCTGGGCTCCAATTCTGACCCTCCAGATTTATTTTCTCCACCATTCCAGGAGGGTCAGTGTTAGGTACTTTGTAAATATTAGTTACTATTACTGATCCTTATTGTATAACTACCTCATAGCAGAGAAAAGACTATACAAATATAGACCAAATGAACCCCAGCATAGCCTAAGCTCATGTGGTAAAAGGAGAGAGAGGGAGAGGCAGAGACAGAGGTAAAGAAGCAGAGAGATAAAGAGAAAGAAAAGAAAGAAAGAGACAGGTCCTCCCTTCTGAAGCTAATTGCTCCATGGACCTTCCATCCTTTTGTTCTGGTCTGGAAGACAGAATGAAGCACTTTTCCCAAAGAAAGATCAGAGGGGAAAGACTGGGAAAGATGCCATGTCTGAAGTATGGAGGTAGGATTGAAGAGTCGCCAATACAAGGATGTGAAGCATCCAAGAGGGAGTGATTAGTTCTCTTGCTAAGCACCTACTTCTCCACACAATTGGTAGATTTCTTTGTTGACATATTGTTGATTGAGGACATGCAGATGTTGTCCATGGAAGGCCTTTGCATTCCATTCTTGGATTGTAGCTTTTCCATAGGCTCCATCTGGAAACAAATCACTTTGAAATACATTAAATTAATTAAATGGCAGCCTTTACTTTTGGTCCATGAAGTGACATCTGTTTGATGCAAAAGTATTTCTGTAGCTTTTTTATCCATTTATCATGTGTTTTAAGAATGTCTCTCAATCCTCCTCCTAAACTATGATCCCCAATATTTTTGCCAGGGAATACTTCCCTGCTCTAATCACACCTAATCAATCCCCCTGAGGATTTCATCATAAAATTCTTTCCCTCTCTTCTGTATTTAACCTAATGAGGCTCTCATACAGGCAAGCAATCCTTCAAACAAGCTCATTAATTTGGAGAATTCAGTTTCTCTAAAAGCAAATGGTAAAAAAACAATAACCCCCACCACCCTCACCAAAAAAAAACACACAAAAAACCAAGAACAAACATATTTTTGAAGAACAAAGATTGAGAATACAGCTTATTGCTCTCCTGAGAGAATATAAATATGAAAGTGAGAGAAAGTTTGGATGTCATTAGTTTTTTTTTATCTTCGTAACAGAGACAGCAACAATCATTCCATACTTACTTCAGTGACAATCTTCTATTTTCATCTCGCCATTCTTTCTCCCTCTAGATTGATTATGTGGCACCATTTCTTCCCAAATTTCATTGGTCGTTATGAGAACAAAGAGATGACAAAACTAATTATAACACCAGCAGATCCATTACTTAGCTGACTTTTTCTTTGGCAAAGTATTCATCTTTCTATAGCAACATTAGGGTGATATTTCCTTAATATAGTATGAGTTTTTGTTGGATAGCTTTCAAAATCTGTTGTGTTCTATTTTTCAGTTCTAAAGAATATACTAAGTGGAGTGGAAGGTGAGGAAAGAAGAGAATTTAGAATTAAGGATAAAAATTTTAAGTAGAAAAAAGAATACATTAGGACAGATAGAGCAAAGGTGTATAATTGCTTTAAACATATTCTTCCCATTCAACTTTGATTTCAGAATGTCAGTACTTGACTTAATCTATTCTATCACATCCTTCTCTTTGATATTTTTACACTTGATGCATCACATTTGAAAAAGACTGAGGTATTTTGTTAAGTATTTCCTTCATCCTTTGGTTCAGTATAACCTCTAGATTCAAACTCAGTCATTAGCCTCTGTCTTCTAAATGAAGAATTTTACATATATTGAATTCAAATGGGATTTTTATGTCATTGGAGTAAGATTCCAGGAACAGAAGCTGGTTAATGTGTTTTCCAGTGGAACCGTATAGTTTAATGTCATCTATGTATTTCAAATTTTAAGGGTCTTTTTGTTCTATTTAGAGGAAATGATGATGGATTTAAAGTTAGGCAAAACTACAATGGACTTAAACTCTCTCCCTAAAAAATAAATTGTTCTTGGCATTACTGTGCTAGCAGCTTGCTTTACATAGATAACTGTTTTCCATGTAGAAATCAAATACTCTAGCATTCTCAACATACCTGAAAATAAATAAGTCACAAGTCATGGATTTGTGGTAATCAACAAAGGCAGCTTAAATGTTAGGGCACTTACCAGCACCTGGTTCAAAACTCTCTGAACTGATTAGTTGCTCTTTGTATCTCCTGGAACTTTTTGGCACACCTTTTTTCTTTTCTTTTCTTTTCTTTTCTTTTTTTTTTTTTTTTTGCTTCTCAGGCCCAGAGTGGGAAACAAGAAGTCAGAGACTGTAAGAAGAAGGAGCTAACCACACTCATTAGAAGGAAGGATTCTCTGGGACTGTCCTCAATCCTACCACATGCATGGGCCCAGGGCAGATTTCTAAAGGAAGGGAATGGGTGCGGCAGCCCCCAACCCATGTGATGAGCCAGCAGTGATTCTTAAATAGTAAATAAACACAGTTATTATCCTGAAAGCACTTAAGGATGAAAATGAAGAAAGAAAAACAAATAAATAAAAGAAAAGATTTGGAAAGATTTTTTGATAACTCCCTTTACCATAAAGGTCAATGGAGCTGCTAAATTCAGATTCGAATATCCTACTTATGGATGTGATTATAGAGGAAGTCTAAATGACGTTGAAGAAAACCAGGATAAGCAAAGTAGCTAGACTAAACCAAGTATATACAGAGTAGGCCCATGCTGGAGACAATACAATTTTGAGAGTATTGAGGGATATCAAAATTCTCAAGGTATCTGAAGAAGAAAATTCCCAAAGGTGTAAAGAAAAAAGAAAACTTGGTCCTTTTTATTTTTTTAAAGTATTACCCAGAGAGTAACCACAACTAGTAATCCATATGCCTACATCCTCAAACTAATGGAAAATGTTTCCTTCATGAGAATATCAGAAAGGAATAGGTAGCCTTTCACAACTGATGTTCCACAGGAGACTACATTTTTGCCATCACACAGACAATTCAAAGATGGACAGAATACAAGATCATACTGCAGTTATTGTGGGATTAGGACCCTAAATCTGTCCTATTTGGTTATGCTTCCAGAGAGATTGCTATCATTATAAAGGTCTATGGGTAGATTAGGTCCACCAATAATTCATCAACATATCTCTTCTCATATAGCCCCTCTAACATTTATCATTTTCCCATTTTTGTCATCTTTGCTACCTTGATGGGAGTGAAATAAAATCTCAGAGTTACTTTAATTTTTATTTCTGTAATTAGTAAATATGTGGAGCATTTTTAAAAACAGAGTTGTAGGTAGTCTGCATTTCTTCCCTTGAGAATTGCTGTTCATAACTTCAGACCATTTGTTAACTGGAAAAATGGCTCTTTTTCTTAAGACTTTGAATCAACTCCTTATGTATTTTAGAAATGAGACCTCAATCAGAGAAAACTTGCTACAAAGACACTTAATTTTATTAAATTTTAATGTGAAAAACTTTTTACATTTTATATAATAAAAACTATTTATCTTCTATGATGCTTACTATTTTTTGTTTGGTTATTAGCTTTTCTCCTATCCATAGATCTGATAGATAATTTGTTTTATATTTCTCTAATTTGTTTATGATGTGACCTTTCATATCTTGGTCACATATCCATTTAGAATTTATCTTAGTATAAGGTATAAGGTGTTGGTCTAAATCTACTTCCTTCTATACTGCTGCCCAGTTTTCCCAGTAGTTTTGATCAATAGTGAAGCCTTATCCCCATAGCTTACTATGATAGGGAATCACTATTTGACAAAAATTACTGGCATTGCCAATCCTAGGAGACTACTAGAAAATGTGATCTTAAGGGCCAGAATGTGGTCTCTAGACAAGACAATGGAAAACACCTCCTTGGCTTGTAGTATTTGTTCCTTGAATTTTCTGATCACAATTCAGTCACTGTGCCCTACTAATTATGCTTTTTTCAAACTCCTAACTTTGTACTTGCTTTCTCAATATTGTATTACCTACTTGCCTCACCCCTCACCCTGAAATTCATCTCTCAAGTCTATTCCATTCCCAATTCAACGTAGTTGTATGACTATTAATTGATCAGCCATACTTTACTTGCAGGAAGAACATGGCTGTGAGACTTGTTTGTGTGTCCATAGTCCAGTTCTCCTCTTGTGTACACAAGTAATGAAAACATTTTGGCTAAACCAGAAAAACACAAAGAATACTCTGTTGAAAAGTTAAAGTTATTTATTTAATTAATTAATTGAATTTACAAATTAAATTAAAATCCTTCAGCATTATTATTTGTTGACTATTCTAAACTTGATTTGGCAGAGCAAAAGATTACGTTAAAGGATTTTATCCAGCAAGACATCTTCCACATGTAAGTTAAAATTATACAAGATTTCTTGAAAGATATAACAATGTAGGGAGCCTCTGAGTGCTAATATAAAGTGAAGTATAAAACAGGGACATATATGCTTTCCAAACATCTTTGTCACTAAAATGGAGGAGCTCCAAAACAGATTTCAAGTTAAAAAAGGAAGCCCTATAGAACCAATAGTTTAGATGGTGTAGTCTTCCACGTGTAGAGGATATTGTGCTGATGACACTGAGCCCTCAAATGTTGCAGAAACACCTAAATGATTGTCATAATCATTCAAATAAGTTCAGCCTAACTATCAACATAAGAAAAACTAAGTAGATAAAGAATATTTATTGTTCAGGTTACAATACGGAGTTGGATGAACAACCAATAGAGTTGGTGTCTGTCTGTCTTTCTAGCTATCATCTATCTTCTTGATATCTTTGTGACTTGTTGAGTCATTTCTTTCAGTTGCGTCCAACTCTTTGTGACCCCAATTGGGGTTTTCTTGGCAAAGATACTAGAATGGTTTGCCATTTTCTTCTCATTTTACAGTAGAGGAACTGAGGCAAACGGTGTCACACAGCTAGTAAGTGTTCAAAATCAGATTTGAACTCAGGTCTTTCTAACTTCAGACCTGGCACTCCATCCACTACACCACCTAACTGCTTCTTGGTGTGTGTTAGCAGGTTACAACACATTAAAAAGCAAAGAATTACAGAGGATAGACTTAACCCACGCCTCAGCTGCCTTCTAATCCTCCTAAGTGCTCCTGAGGACAAATTCTCCTATTGGTGAGTTCCTCCTGAAACCTCCATTTTGGGGAAGGGTCCTTGATCAGCCACTTAGCCAACAAACTGTCCTCTCTCCCCAGTCAGGTACTGCTTGGTTTTTTTTTTCATCCCTAGCCTTTCTGCTTCCCTTTTATATCTTATCTTTGATCCACCCTGCATTAAAATATAAGCTTCTTGAGGGCAGGGACTGTCTTTATTTTTACTTGTATTTGTGCTATCTCATGGTTCTCTCTCTCTCTCTCTCTCTCTCTCTCTCTCTCTCTCTCTCTCTCTCTCTCTCAGATTACTCCAAGGGTAACTGATAGGCCTCAAACCTATTGGTAACTTAGGGAGTTGTCTACCATAAGCATGTGAAGACTTACCCCAGCAGAATAGACCAGTGAGACCAATTTTTTCCAGTGGCCATGAAGGCAGCTGAAGCAGGCATGGTGGAGCAGTTAGAGCTTGGTCAGACATTGAAGACACCAAAGTTATTCACCAGGCCATCACCAACTGGTTTTTTTTTTCTTGGAAAGAGTTTAATCTAGCTATTACATTAAATGAGTTAAGAAAATATTAAAATTGCTACAACAATGTCAATGGAAAGAATGGCAAACTCAAAATAATGTTGTCAACATTTTATTCATTCACTCCACAAGCATTTATTAAACTCTTGCTATTTGCCAGTATTATACTAAGCACTGGAGATGCAAAAATAAGCTGTTATCATTAGTCCTTTCTTTTCAAAGAGGAACAATGATATTACAGAGTCTTGACTTGGCCACGAATTGGATTTGTGAGACAGAATTGCACAAAGTGGTCAGCCTCACTCTCTCTACTAGAACCTATACAAAATTGTATGCTGTCTCAGGAAGGGAGGAGAAAATAATAGTCTAAGTTATATGGTAGTTATTGTAGAACACTGAAAATAAATAAAATTAATAAAATTAATTAATAAAAAAAGAAAAAAGAAAAATTGAAAAAAAATCAGCAAACCATCTGTTGTGTAAGAGGTAAAGTCATAGTGATTACATTATTTTCCAAATAAACACATAAAATGCAAATTATAACCTGTCAGTGGTCAAGTCTGCTGACAGGTCTTAACAAGCAAGTGTTGGCAGTTGAGCTTGTTGCACATTGTCATTAAGTCCAACATGCATTGGTAAGGAATATATACGTGTGCCAGGCCTAGAGGCCTGTATTGGGCTACCCGAGTCTTTCTTACCTGTCCCAGGTCTTCGGTTGGCCAAACCGGATAAACGTATGAGAGAAAGGACGTTCCAGAGTCGAACAGGGGTTGAGCTTTATTACAGGGTCTGGGTTACAAGTGCAGGGGGGGTCTTCCTTAGGAGGAAGAGGGGGAGATTTCCTAAGGAGGCTAAGCTTAAGGGATTGGAAGTAGAAGTACAAGCGGGGAGAGAGGGGGAGGGGAGAGAGGAAAGAAAAGAAGCGGAGCCCTACTATCCTCTTTGGCTCCACACGTGCTAAGAGAGACTTTCTGGCTTCCTCAATCCTACTTAACCTTCAGCCACACAGTTTGCATCTCAATACCGTGCTGTTAGGTAACTAGGTGTGCTCCAATCCGGGACGACCTCGAGGGCAGGGAGACTCCACCCATCACGTATCTCCAGGGGAGAGGCGGAAATACCCGAGCTAGCCGAGCTAGCTCAGTCTGACCTTCTCGAACCCCCGCTGTTCATGGAGGGCCTCGTAAGACTCTAAGATTTAGAAGTCCCACTTTTACCCGCCCGAGACCGTCCACACGGATTTGAGCTTCCAATCCCAACATACGTGTAATGGCTTGTTTTTACAATATGATACTATATGGTTACATGACACAATATTGCATCATCAAAATTTCAATGTAGAAAAAAACAAATTTACAAAAAAATTATTAAATTTAATATGTCATTTAAAAAATGATTTTATATTTTTTTGAAATGATACAAATTTCCAAAAAACTGTTAAAGGGGGGCACTGAGGAATTGTTTTAAAGGGGGCAGTGGGCCAAATGAGTTTGGGAATCTCTGCACTAAAGAGTTCTGAAGGAACTCAAGATTGTGTTTGGAGACCTGTTGACCAAAATTTGTAATTTAACTATGTAACAAAAAAGCTACTGTGTTAAAACCTTGGTTGACTGAAAATATGTCTCCTCTTGTTCTTTTCTATTTTTTTTTTTTTTTGCAAGACATTCAGGGTGAAGTGACTTGCCACACAGCTAGCTCCCCTTGGTCTTAAGAAGGAATCCAGTAGATATTCAATAAGTTTGACTAAATTTCTCATTAACTAGAAAGTTTGTTTCTCTTTGCAAATATTTTCCAATATAATAAAGGAAATATGTGACTTCTCCATCCCCACCTCAGCTGACATAACCACAGAATGTAGTCACAAGTGATGACATTTTAATATGTTAACACAGTATATCATTATTTCCTCCTTATGAAGTACAAACAGCTGTCTGAATCAAAAAGAGAACCACTAATTGACAGAAAATAACTTGGATGCACCTTTGAAGGTTTTAAAAAGTTTAGCCCTAGACAAATTTTAACAATTTGAGAATGAGCAAAATTATGAGCTGGGAACTGCCTGTGGAGGAGACCTCTTTATGGGGCCAAGGGAAGGAAGAAATTTCTTCCTTCTCCCCCAGCCCTCACTGGGAAGGTTACTGGGATAAGTAGTGCATGTTCTATCCAGTGGACGGGGAGAGACACTCCAGAAAGACATGATACAGAAAGGCAGATACAAGAAGGAGAAAGAAGCTTCAAGGAACAGGACCCCTGGCAGCAGAGAAGAGAAATGGCTAGGGAGAGGATAAGACCCGGGATACCCAACTGAGTCGTCTGCTCAACAAAGATGCTACACCCAAGAGGATCTTTGTGGAAAAGAACTTGCTAGCCCTAAAATACCAAGTGTTGTAAGTTGCCTTGCCTCACATGCATTGCTAACATTGAACTCTAAGCTTAAACCTACTCTTCCCTTGGATAATATGTGTATTTGTGGGAGCATGTTCCCCAGATTTATGGGGAAAATATTTGTAGTCACTCTTTTTTTTTTTTTTTACTATGCTATCTTAGTAAATGCATTTGCTTAGAACTAATGGCATCTTTTGGTTGATTATTGACTCTTGGAAGATTAAGACCTATAGTTGAAGGAGTATACCCCATAGAGTTATCCCTAGAACCTGAGTTAACAGCTACATTCTGGAGATCTAATCCATGAGTCTGAATGAAAGTTGGGGGAAAATAGCCCAAAGGGGTGCTATTACATCAGAAACATTTTCTCTCTCTCACTCTCTTTTTTCTTTGAACTTTTTTTTCCTTTTAACTTTTCAAAATGCCTACAAGACTCATAAAATGGGAAATGAGAGAAGGTCTGCCTTTAAAATCTTTACGCTCAGATCTGGTTCCTTTGGAAGACTCTAGATTCAGGAATAAGTGATTTAAGAAACATAGTCATGAAGTCTTTGCTAATGTGAAATTTTTTTTAAAGCACATTTAAAAGTTTTACATAGTAGGAATGGCAAACTAGTGTAGAAAGAGAAAAGAAAGAACAAATCAAATTTTCTCTGTCTAGAAGTTAATAAGTTTGGACTATAAGATTTCTGAGGTACCTCCCAGCTCCCCATCCTTTGATACTATACATGGTATAATACTACTACTGAGATTTCTATCAGTGGCTGAATATACCTTTTTCTATACCCTCAGTACAGCCTTTTTGAAGGCAATTTTGATTGCCCTTTCACTGGTGCACTAAGTGCTCACTAAGGGACTATCTATATAATTTTTAAGGTCTTTATTTCTCACCTTCCCCTTTAAGCACAGACTTCCCAGTGTGGCAGAAACTTGCACTGCATTATGTACTCCTTGACTTGGCTGCTTCAGTTCAGGGTGATTCTCTGGTGTTCTACCCAGGGGAAGGTAGACTCCATGCCCAAAAGCTGCCTTTTTTCCACTGGGTTTACTGGCTACATTTTTTGGTCAAAGATCAAGCCTTAAACTCAATTCACTCTGGAGCTCATAGATTGGACAACATGTCCCCAGCCACCTAACACAGAGTGAATGTAATTACTAAATAGTAATTATTTCTCTTTTACCCAGGAAGCCTGAGGGTCTTCCCCTCTCAGTTTGACTTTTTTTTTTTATTAAAGGAACCATCCCTTGAGTAACTACTTAAAGAAGGCTATTCATTGAATGGATGTATGTCACTCAAGGTGAGAAAGTGATAAGACCTTAGTCTGAAAGAGCCAGGGTTTCACATTGCATCCTGGGCCATCTCCAGTCATCCTGATGAATATCAGGTCACTGGACCCAGATGACTCAGGAGAAGAGTGAGGTTGGTGACCGTGCACAGCCCTCCCTCACTCAAATCAACCTCAACTGCAAGTCATGTCATCATCTTGATGTCATGGTCTTCTTCAAGAATCAAGGACAAACACAAGAACAAGAGTTTAGGGTCCATTCACCATCCCAGAGAATCAGTTTGTTTTCTCCTGCAAACTTCTTTCTCGAAAAAACTTTGCTTATTCATCCTGACTGATTTCTGAGACACCCAGGGCTTCACATACATTAATTCTGAAAAGATAATGCAGCAAAGGAAAAGTCAACATCTTTAGCCAGCAAATAACTGTTTGATGGAGAATATTACTGAAAATATTAAGGACCACAACAATAGGAAACATTTCTAATTTAGTTTTTAGAATATAGACCTTAATGCAGCTCAGCTTCTTATCTATAATAGCCATCTCCAGTTAAAAATAATCTGATAAGAGATAAAATTCTCAAGATAATGATGTGACAATGAGCAGACAGAAAGGGAGGGATGGCATATTACAATGTTTGGCATGTTGATCCTTTCTAAATCATAAAAGGTGCCTGTGCAGCTTGTATTTCAAATGATCTGTTCTTTGCATCACCCTTCCTGTAAAGCTCTTGATGAAAGTGATTGTCTCATTTTGCACAATGCAATCACCATATTGAAAAGAAAAATGTTCTCTACCATGGTCACAGTGACCCATCAGATAGGCGATAGCTGTCTATCTCTGTGTATATTCAGGATGAGAGCAACTTGCTGAAATCCAGAACACTATATGTGGCAGTCTTGTTAAATAATGATAACAATAATAACATAATGTTGTGTTTGTCCCTTGAAGAGGACCATGACAACAGGGTAACATGGCTTGCAATTGACTTTGATTTGAGTGGAGGACTGTGCAATGTCACCAGCCTCACTTTCTCCTCCAGAGTCATTTGGGTTCAGTGACCAGGTATTCATCAGGATGACTGGAGACAGCCCAGAATGCAATGGGAGATCCTAACCATTTTAAACTAAGGTCTTCTCAGGTTCTCACTTTGAGTGAGGTAATGCCCACTCAGTGAATAGGTCTTTTTAAGAAGTGAGTCAAGGCAAATGTGAAAATGTGTTTAATAAGAATGTATATGCAGAACCCATATAAAATGCTATTTCAGGGAAGGAAAGGAGAAGGAGGGGGAGAAAATTTAAAACTTATGGAAGTGATTATTGAAAACTGAAAATAAATTAATTAATTTTAAAAAAATAAAAAAATTTTTAAAAAAGCAGCAAGTCAAGGGAATGTTGCCTTTAATAAAAAAAAAATCAAACTGGGAGGGAAAGACCCTCAGGGTTTACTGTCAAAGGAGATAATAGCACGACATAATATAATAAGGAAGAAGAGGAAGGAGAAGAAGAAAAGTACATTTATATGGCACTTCGAGGTTTGCAAAGTACAAGTATTACCTTCTTTGATTTTCACAATAACCATGGAGGAAGGTGCTATTATTATCCCTATCTAAGAGATTAGGAAACTAAAGCAAAGAGTGACTATGGGTTATGACTTGCCCAGGGTCACACAACTATTAAGTGTCTGAGAGCAAATTTAAATTCAGGTCTTCCTCACCCAAAGTCTAGTACTCCATCGATCCATTGTGACATCCAAATGTCATTCTCCTTTCTATCAATCAATCAACAAGCATTTATTAAGCATCACCACGTGCCAGGCACTGTACTATGTATAAAGTTGTGATTTACCCAATGCTGTGCCCTGGACCCTCTTATTTTTCTCTCTATACTCTCTCACTAGTCAGCTCCCAGGAGTTCAGTTATCACTCCTGTATAAATGATTCCTAGATGTATAGTCAGTCATTCTCCTGTCACAAACTGCCTCTTGGACATTTCAAACATTCCATTGGACATTTCACAGGTATCCCAAATTCCATCTGTCTAGACCAGAACGTTTCATCTTTCCAGAAAAACTCAGTCATCTTTTGAACTTCTCCATGACTTTTACAACCTCAGTGGCATTCTCAATTCTTTGCTCTTACCCACATATCCAGTTGTGGTCAAATCTTGCCCTTTCTAGCTTCATAAAATCTCTAGCATAAATCCCCATCTGTCCACTCACACAACTCTGGTTCTGGCTCATGTCCCCATCAACTCATTTCTGAACTATTGCAACAGCCTCTTAATTGCCAGCAGGTCAGGAAGACCTGAGGTCAAACACAGACTCTGATATTTAATAGTCATATGACTCTTGACAAGTCACAACCTCTGTCTCGATTTCTACACCTGTAAAATGGAGAGGATAAGAGTATCTGTTCCCCAGAGTAGGTTCTTGGGAAGATGAAATGAGATAATATTTGCGAAGTGCTCTAAAAACCTTTAAACACTACACAAATGTTATTGTTATTAGTATGATGTTAATGATGATGGACTCAAGCCTCTCCCCATTCCAATCAGTCTTCCACACAGCTGCCAATCGTGTTGGGTCATTTCAGTCATAGCCTCTTTGTGACCTCATTTGGGGTTTTCTTGGGAGAAGTAATAGAGTAGTTCACCATTTGCTTCTCCAGATCATTTTAAGATGAGGAAACTGAGGCAAACAAGGCTAAGTGACTTGCCCAGGGCCAGCTAGTAGGTGTGTGAGGTTGGATTTGAACTTAGGAAGATGAGTCTTCCTGACTCCAGGTCCAGCACTCTATCCACTACACCACCTAGCTGCCCACAGCTGCCAAAGTGATGTTCCTAAAATACAAATCTATCTGAGCCCTCTCTCTAATGTCAGTAGCTCCCTATTAACTCCAGGATCAAATATAAACTACTCTGTTTGCCATTTAAAGCTCTTTATAACCTGGCCCCTTCCTATCTTTCCAGTCTTCTTAGTCTTTTCTCCCTTCTCCACACTCTATAGTCCAGCAATACTGGCCTGCTTACTGTACTTGCCACACGTTTAAATTCGTGAAAACTGATAACTGCAGTTATCTGTTGTTGTTCTCGTTTGTTTCTGAAGAGGACCAATGACATTGTAGGGTGATGTCTTGACTTATCAGCGAATTGGATTTAAGTGAGACAGAGTTGCACAAAGTCATACGCCTCACTGTCTCTGGGGAGTCAGGGAGTCCAGTGGCAAGACAAGTCACAAGTAACTGGCAGTGACCTGTCTAACCGAGTTCTAGATGCTCCACAGCCCCTATTTCAGCCACTTCATGGATGTTGGAATAAATTGTTTTCCTCTGCCCATTTCCCCAGGGGGACACCTTCACACGCTTGGAGTAGACCTCCTCCTAACTCACCAACAGTTCTGAGGGCTGTCAGTTACCCTCAACCTGTCTTAGCCCATCTGCCAAGATGGTTTTTAATGGGGTGTAGCCACTGCACATGCTGCTTCCTCTTGGAGCCACAGGGATGTTCGGAAAGGACTAGCTCCTTTGATTTGAGGATTCATCATGCCCTTTTCAGGGCTGCTCATCTACCTTTGGTGTCCACCTTTCACCCAACTCCCACTTGTGGCTCAAAGAAAACTATATTAAGACTCTTTGGAACCCTGTATAATCCTTTGTTATACTGATATTCGTTATGATAAGATTCTACTATATCTACAAAGACCTAAAGAGAATGTAAAGACAGAAGAAAAGGTCCAGGACAGAGACCTGAGTTTCACTGATGTTTAGGGATCTGAGATACATAATAAACCAAGAAACAAAATAAACCAAGGATTGATACATCAAGGAGAAAGAAAATCAGGAGAGAGCAGTGTCATGCAGGAAAGAAAAAAAAGATGAAAAAAACTATCCAAAAGAAAGGGGTGATCAATATTGTCAAATGATACATAGAGAAAGAGAAAGATTAGATCTTGAGAAAAAGACTATTTGATTTAGCAATAAAAAAAATCATTGGTGACCTGAACCATAGAACAGAAGTCAAATAAGTCAAATAAGAAAGAGCTGAGGAGTGAGAAGTGGAGAGGTGAAGGCAATGAGTGCAAACAGCTTTGTGGGGAAAAAAATTAAATATAGAGGAAATCTGGACATGTTTCTATGCAGGAAAGAAGGACTCAGTAGTAAGGTAACCTTAGATAAGAGGCTGAAAATTAAGGTGAGGGTTTGATTGAAGGGACAGTCTTCCAGAGGGACTAGAGAGAGTGATGGATCAAGAGCTATCTCTTCATCTAACACTGGAGCAAAGGAGGAAAAATTAGGGGATAATGTTGAGGTGTTTGAAGTATAGTATTGGGTAGGAGGGACAGGTCAAGACAGATGGCCTCAGTCTTTTTCAGTAATATGAAACAAGATCTTCTAAGAGACAGGGAGGCTGTGATGTAGGTGAATTGAGAAAAGAAGGAAAGGTTTGAAACAACTATTGGGGAGAATGCAATAGTCAATCGGGGAAAAATAAAAATATTGGCATGTAGTCAGCAGAGTTTTATCACTTTGTTCATCTGCACTCAACAATATTAGAGCAGATGGCACAAATGATCAGCTTTGTGGTGTGGAAAACAATGATAAAGGAGAAGGGAACATCCAGAAGTTAAAGACAGTTTAAAGTTGAACAGGTTTCCTGGCAAGACATATATGAATTGATGCAGAGTGAAGTGAACAGAACCCAGGAATGTACAAATAGGTGATGAGGTCAACGCACACACGATAAGAGTTCTGTGCCTCAGTTTCCTCATACGCAAAATGAGGGGGCTAGACTTGGCGGGCTTAAAGGCTCACTCTAACCTCCTGGTCACATTTTAGGAAGAACCCTATGCAAGTTTCACCTCATTCATGCCTGGAATTTCTCTCCAGACATTCCTTTTGGGGATGAGACGATCTCTTGCCTCCATGTAAATACATGCTGAACATGTATATTTATATGGGTATCCTCATTCCTTCCATCTTTTGTCCTTTCCCCCTTCTTAATACATAAGATAGGACTGATATCACTGTAAACTCTCTGGGATTGGTTTCCTTAATGATCAAAATGGGAATATGCCATGTTAGACATGTTGCCATATCTACTGTTGTCAAATAACCAACCAGTTTGGTTTTTTCCTTCTTCCCACCTCAACTCTTTACCTCTTGGTGTCAGAAGATTCACTGTGTGATTTGGAAGTAGACGGATATTCATATATTGCTATTGGCAGTCAAAGAAATGTTATAAGGGCAGCTGATAAAGGGAACTATTGATTACTCTGGGAATTGGTACCTTTGGATATACAGGCAAATAGGAAGGGTGCTGGATTGCATCAATGGAGAGAGAGCAGGAACTGTTATTTGGTGGAATAGAGTGATGAGGGGAAAATGTTCTACTTGGTTTGAGAAGATCCCATGGTGAGAGAATGTTTACAAGACACAGATTGGTAGAAAATAGGAGACCTAGAATGTCAGTGTTCATAATAGTTTACTTGAATATCATTTTCCAGTGTTATCATTATGCGTATGGAGTTTTTGTGTCTATTTGTGTCAGTCTGGAAACATGACTTGGCTACTCCATTTGCAAGAAACAGAACCTTTAGAAGTAGTCTGTGATGAAACTGTTTACATGGATTGTATAAGTTTCTGATTCCCATTCCCAAAGAAGAATGCTCAAGGCCATTAAGTATCTAAACATTAACACCGAGTGAGTGAGATATCATAAATCCCTAAAGGAGCTATTCTCTCCTACTAGATTCAGACACTGTCTGGTGGTCTTAGGTCACTGCATATAGCATGTCCCAAAAGGCTAAGTGCAGTTTAAGGCTCTCCTAACTTAAGAATGCTATAAATGTATAAATGCTATGAATGCTATAAATATATAAAAAAGATTAGTTGAACATTTAATTATTTAAATTCTTTTATACTTACTTAGTTTTGTGAATTTCAATAATAAATTTTTAATTTTCACCTTAAAAAAAATGGGACATCCTGTGATTATGTATTGTGTATGCAATACTTCTTCTAACTCATGGATCAAGATAGATGATCCTTTTGCTCTGCCACCTTAGGTCACCTGATTTATCTCCTTTAAGCTTTTTCTTGTGGGGTCACCTCAAAATTGTCATGTAGGCATCAAAACCTCATTCTTTGAATGATCTTCAGGCTAGGATTTCAAATGCAATTCTTTCAGTCACTGAGCAGCCGCTGATAAAAGTTTTTATAGGGCACAAAAATCAATTAGGGCAATATATAGCACAAGATGGTGGTTATGTCAAATTCTAATAAAAAATACATCAATATTTTGAAATCTCAAATAATTAACCTATCACATATTTTTCTAAGTTTTTAACACATATTTCTAAAGTAACCAAATTTAAAACCAGATACCCTGTACTAGGCAGAAGTGTGGGTATAACAGAAGACTATAAGTGGAAGGCAAACACACATGCATGCTTTCCTAATATTCTCTAGGGTATTCTTGACTGACTCTTTTCCACATGTGGTAAGAGCCTTGATTCACAAGTGGTAAAGTCAAAATTGTTGGCAACCATAAGGGACTGCTCACAGTGGGGAAGAATTTTGGCTGATATATGTATTCATGGTGGGGGAAGATGACAGAAATCCTTGGAATAACCCAAGACTTTCTGAGTCTTCTAACTCAAAGCCCCAGGATTATAGCAGAAGTCCTAGGAGGGTATCACAAGGTGAAGTCAGGGCAGCAATGTGTCAGTCCCATTCTCAGGCAAAAGAAAAAAAAATCAGTAAGAGTTTTGGTCTCCCCTTGAGTTATGATTCGTGACTATTCTGAATCTAATGGATGCTGTAACCAGTTAACATTTCAAAAAGAGCCAAGGTTTGTTTTTGTTTTGGGGTTGGTTGGTTTGCCAAACTGCAAAAAAAGAGCTTCGTGTTTTTTGATACCAAAACTATAGCCTTCAGACACTATCAAAAGTAACTTAAACACATAACAATTCTATCATCAGGTACACATTTTATCTGTGGTTGGCTATGGGGTTCCTACATCTATTTGCCAACTGAGTTTTTCTTTAATTTCTACAGAAAGCAAATTTCATTATCAACACTCATCATCCTTCAAGCTGAGCATGCATATTGCTGGCAAATATTCCTCTATTAGTTTTCCAAAAGCAGCATGCCATTTGGTCCAATATTTAGTTTGTTTGCACAATCATCAGCATAATTACCGAAACAGATGTTGCCCAACAGCACTTTGTATTGAGTCTTTCATTTTGTCCTGTCACATAGCCAATCTCCCCACCCACCCCACCCCATTCCCTTTTTGAATGGAGAAAAGTGTCGAGCAAAGTATTTTCCATACTTAATTTTCTCCCTCTATATTTTTTCCAGTTTGAAATACAACTGTTTGTTGCCAGCAAAAGCTACGTGTCCAACAGAGAGATAAAGGTAAATTTTTAAAATAGTAAATGTTAAGTACCCACTTGTTTTCCATTGGCTAAAATAGGATAAAAGAATAATGGACAGTTCTCTTTCTTCTAGCCAAACTTCATCTGAATTCAGTCAAAGGGTCACACTTGAGGACCTAGAGGGCCCCATGTAGCTCAGAGGCCACAGGTTTCCCCCTACACCCTGCTCTAGATTTATCCAGTATCCTGTCACTCCCCACCAGCCTTCCAAACTCATACTTTATCCTTTTTCTACCTTAATAAATAAAACTAGGAGTTGTTTTTATGAAAAGACAATAAAAAGATAAGTCATTGGTTAATACGATTTTTTTTAATTTATTCTTTTAATGTTCTAAAATCACTACCATAAAACTTAGATTTCCCCCCACCTACCCCCCATCACCCTCCTCCCTCCCCAAGATGGCACACAATTCTATATAGGATCTACATATACTTTCCTATTGAATACATTTTCACTATAGTCATGCTGTGTAGACAAACTAAAATAAATGGAAGAAATCATATAACAAATCAAAACATAATACACACACACACACACACACACACAAACATGATCTGCTACATTCTGTGGATGAATTCCATAGTTCTTTCTCTGAATGTGGAAGGCATTTTGTCTTAGAAGACCACTGGGAATTTTTTTTTTTTAAGTTCTTGCGTTATTACAAAGTTCCAAGTCTACCAGAAAAAACTCTTGCACACTATGGTCGTTGCTGTGCACAAAGTTCTCCTGGTTCTGCTCCTTTCACTCAGCATCAGAGCATATAAGTCCTTCCAGGCCTCTCTGAAGTCTTCTTGTTCATTATGGCACAACAGTACTCCATTACATTCATATACCATAATTGATTCAGCCATTCCCCAATTGATGGGCATCCCCTTGATTTCCAGTTTTGGGCCACCACAAAGAGTGCTGCTATAAATATTTTTGGGGGGATGGACCCAAGATGGCAGAGTAGAAAGACACACATAGGCTAGCTCCAAAACCCACAGCCCATAAAATATCTGTAAAAAAAAAAACTCCGAACAAATTCTGGAGCAGCAGAAGCCACAGAACAATGGAGCAAATGAGATTTCTGCTCCAGAGAGCCTTGAAAACCTCTCGCTAAAGGTCTGTCGCACACTGGACCAGAGCAGAGCCCAGCCCTGCCTTGGCCATGCAGCACCAAGAGGAGCAGATCCGAGCAGGCTTCAGGACGGAATCTCCAGCAGCCACACGGGTCCCTCCACCCACAGGCCCCAAACGTTGGTGAGAGGGTCTTCTTGGCTTGCCAAGAGGGGAGTGGGGTGCCCCCGTAACTCAGGCCCCCTTGGGAGGCAGCAACAGAGGCAGCAGCAGACAGGGACTCCCCAAGCAGGCAAGAGCCCAGATCCATTGTTGAAGGTCTCTGCATAAACCCCCTGAGGGAACTGAGCCTGTGAGGTGGCCCTGCCCCCACCTGAGCACCTGAACTTAATCTCATACTGAATAGCAGCCCCACCCCCACCCAAAGCCCTGAGGCTGGGAAGAAGCATTTGAATATCAGATCCCAAGCATTGGCTGGGAGGATCTAGAGGCAAAGTGGGTGTGAAGAGAATACTCAGAAGTCAAGTCACTGGCTGGGAAAATGCCCAGAAAAGGGAAAAAAAATAAGACTATAGAAGGTTACTTTCTTGGGGAACAGGTATTTCCTCCCTTTCTTTCTGATGAGGAAGAACAATGCTTACCATCAGGGAAAGACACAGAAGTCAAGGCTTCTGTATCCCAGCCCACCCAATGGGCTCAGGCCATGGAAGAGCTCAAAAAGGATTTTGAAAATCAAGTTAGAGAGGTGGAGGAAAAACTGGGAAGAGAAATGAGAGAGATGAAAGTAAAGCATGAAAAGCAGGTCAGCACCCTGCTAAAGGAGACCCAAAAAAATGCTGAAGAAAATAACATCTTGAAAAATAGGCTAACTCAATTGGCAAAAGAGGTTCAAAAAGCCAATGAGGAGGAGAATGCTTTCAAAAGCAGAATTAGCCAAATGGAAAAGGAGGTTCAAAAGCTCACTGAAGAAAATAGTTCTTTCAAAATTAGAATGGAACAGATGGAGGCCAATGACTTATGAGAAACCAAGAAATCACAAAACAAAACCAAAAGAATGAAAAAATGGAAGATAATGTGAAATATCTCATTGGAAAAACAATTGACCTGGAAAATAGATCCAGGAGAGACAATTTAAAAATTATGGGACTACCTGAAAGCCATGATCAAAAGAAGAGGCTAGACATCATCTTTCATGAAATTATCAAGGAAAACTGCCCTGATAATCTAGAACCGGAGGGCAAAATAAGTATTCAAGGAATCCACAGACCACTTCCTGAAAGAGATCCAAAAAGAGAAACTCCTAGGAACATTGTGGCCAAATTCCAGAGTTCCCAGGTCAAGGAGAAAATATTGCAAGCAGCTAGAAAGAAACAATTCAAGTATTGTGGAAATACAATCAGGATAACACAAGATCTAGCAGCTTCTACATTAAGGGATCAAAGGGCATGGAATATGATATTCCAGAAGTCAAAGGAACTAGGACTAAAACCAAGAATCACCTACCCAGCAAAACTGAGTATAATACTTCAGGGGAAAAATTGGTCTTTCAATGAAATAGAGGACTTTTAAGCATTCTTGATGAAAAGACCAGAGCTGAAAAGAAAATTTGACTTTCAAACACAAGAATGAAGAGAAGCATGAAAAGGTAAACAGTCATAAGGGACTTACTAAAGTTGAACTGTTTACATTCCTACATGGAAAGACTATATTTGTAACTCTTGAAACTTTTCAGTATCTGGGTACTGGGTGGGATTACGCACACACACACACACATGCACGCACACATACATAGAGACAGAGTGCACAGAGTGAATTGAAGAGGATGGGATCATATCTTAAAAAAATGAAATCAAACAGTGAGAGAGAAATATTTTAGGAGGAGAAAGGGAGAAATGGAATGGGGCAAATTATCTCTCATAAAAGAGGCAAGCAAAAGACTTATTAGTGGAGGGATAAAGAGGGGAGGTGAGAGAAAAACATGAAGTTTACTCTCATCATATTCCACTAAAGGAAGGAATAAAATGCACACTCATTTTGGTATGAAAACCTATCTTACAAAACAGGAAAGTGGGGGTGAAGGGGATAAGCAGGGTGGGGGGGATGATGGAAGGGAGAGCAATGGGAGGAGGGAGCAATTTGAAGTCAGCACTCTTGGGGATAGACAGGATCAAAAGAGAGAATAGAAGTAATGGGGGACAGGATAGGATGAAGGAAATATAGTTAGTCTTATACAACATGACTATTATGGAAGTCATTTGCAAAACTACACAGATATGGCCTATATTGAATTGCTTGCCTTCCAAAGGGAAGGGGTGGGGTGGGAGGGAGGAAGAGAAGTTCGAACTCAAAGTTTTAGGAACAACTGTCGAGTACTGTTCTTGCTACTAGGAAATAAGAAATACAGGTAAAGGGGTATAGAAAGTTATTTGGCCCTACAGAACAAAAGAGAAGATGGAGACAAGGGCAGAGAGGGATGATAGAAGAGAGGGCAGATTGGTGATAGGGGCAATTAGAATGCTGGGTATTTTGGGATGGGGGGAGGGGACAAAAGGGGAGAAAATTTGGAACCCAAAATTTTGTGAAAATGAATGTTAAAAGTTAAATAAAAAATATATATTTTTGTACACGCGGGACCCTTTCCCATTTTTGTGATCTCTTGGGGATACAGTCTTAGAAGTGATATTGCTGGATCAAAGGGTATGCACATTTTTGTGGCCCTTTGGGCATAGTTCCAAATTGCTCTCCAGAAGGGTTGGATTAGCTCCCAGCTCCACCAGCAGTGTATTAGTGTTCCAACTCTCCCACATCCTCTCCAACATTTATCATTTTCCTGTTCTGTCATGTTAGCCAATCTGACAGGTGTGTTTTGATTTGCATCTCTCTAATCAAAAGTGATTTAGAGCATTTTTTCATATGATTATAGGTATCTTTAATTTCTTCCTCTGAAAATTGCCTCTTCATATCCTTTAACCAGTTAATACGATTTTTAAAAAGAGAACCAAGTTGCTAGTATGAAAAGTGCAAATATGCCACTAGTGAGGATAAAATCAAAGTAATTATTATAAGTTATTTTGCCCAATTATATGCCAATAAGTTTAACAATTTAAGTGAAATGGAAGAATACTTACAAAACTATAAAGTGCCTGGATTAACAGAACAGAATTTAGAATACTTAAATAAATCTATATTAGAAAAAGAAATTGAACAGGCCATAAATGAGATTCCTAAAAATTAGCATCAAGACCTGAAGGATCTACAAGTGAAGAGGCGAGACCTATTCCCTGAATGAGCATTACTTCACTTTAAATGAGTACCTGAAAAAGCCTTAGCCTAAAAGAGCAAAGGTCTCCCATTGCCTCCTGAGACATCTCCAGTGCTCCTGATGAATATCAGGCCACAGGATCCAGATGGCTCAGAAGGAGAAAGTGAGGCTGATGACCTTGCACTGCCCTCCCTCACTCAAATCAAAGTCAACCCCAAGTCTGTCATCATTTTCCAGATGTCATGGTCCTCTTCAAAAATGAAGGACAAACACAACAACAACCTTCCATAGTCTAGGTGCTAATCTTCTCCAAATCATTCACAAATCTATGAGAGATGTGAGTGGTAAGCTGAGGCCCTAGCAGCTGCCTGGTCCTTCTTCCCTAGTACTACCAAACATCATTTCCAAAAAAAAATATGATAATAATAGCCCTCTGAGGTTTGCAAAGTGCTTTACAAAAATCAACTAATTTTATCCTCACAACAATCCTGTGAGCTTGGTGCTTTTATCCTCATTTTACAAATGGGGAATCGGTGGCAAACAGGTTGTGACTTACTCAGGATCATATAGCTATCAAGTGTCTGAGGCCAGACTTGAATTCAGGTCTTCCAGACTCTGAGTCCAGCATACTGTTCACTGTATCATCTATCTCTATCCATTGCAGCAAATGAGACTCAAATTAAAATTCTAAATCCAAACACCTTCTTTTAGTCACCAATTAACTGTTTTCTCTTACTTTTTGCCTCAGTAATATTCATTCTACAGTACTTAGGCAACTTTTGATTAAATGTATGAACTATCTTTCATATGGTTCTTGTTAGGGATGAGCTTACATACTTCAAATGATTTTATAAATGTGATATTATCATTGTTATTAGTTTTATGCACACTCTGACTCAATAAAATATACAACTTTTAACCATTGTGTTATTTAGAAATGTTGTTCCTTGATGAGAACTCATAAACATGGATTTGAAGGAAAATGTCCTGCTCAATACAAATGCTATTCTAACAAAAAGTGTTTCTATAAGTTTAAAATAAATTTGTCTTTTATTTTTAAATTTTTCCTTCTTATTATGAACATGAAAAATCCTTTGACCATTTATCTGTTGAAGAATGGCTCTTGTTTCTATATATTATCATTATTCTATATATCCTTGATATCAGCACTATAGCAGAGAAATTTGAAGCATAAATTTTTTTGGAATGAATGAAAAAGCAATTATTAAACACTCTGTGTCAATCAGTGCATTAAGTACTAGGGATATAAATATGAAAGCGAGCCAGCCCTTACCCTCAAGGAGTTTACATTCAGACACTAGAAGACTATATATTTAGGGAAGCTAGAGCCCAAAAATAGAAAAGAAGCAAAGGAAGGTATGTACAGGGAGGCATGTTTTGGGCATGACTACTGTAATGGCCTGGTTCCAGTCAATATAAGATAAATGCTCATCTATCTGCTCTCAAGGTATTGGGGAGCAGCCTGAGTTTCAGTGAGAGCCAGTAAATGACTAGAGTGCAGAGGGCATAGTTGGGAAATTGCTGGGAAAAGAGTAAGTGAGCTGTTTTTGGTCAAGACAAGGTGAAAACTTGCCTATCAGAGCCCAAGGAGTCCAAATTCCGGTGGGTCAAGGAGCCATATCAGAAGGCTGGTGGCATGATTAGTAGATTCCAATTAACTACTTCCTGTCCAATTCTAATTATATCAATTTTTTTTTATAAAAACTTGAATTTATGCAACCAAATTGTCCATTTTTATCTCCTATGATCTTCTCTGTATCTTGTTCGGTCAAGAATTCTTTTATTCTCTTTGTTGTCCTCTAATTTGTTTAAAATATATTTTAATATCTAGGTCTTCTTTCTCACCTCTATAAGGTGTGACTTGTTGCTCTGAACTTAATTTTTTCCAGGCTGCTCTCCAGTTTTCACAGTTTTTGTCAAGTAGTGTGTCCTTATCCCAGTACTTGGAGAAAATTACAAATTTCAAATCAGTCTTTATGTTTTCGTTACCAATGCTTGACAGTCCTCTATTCTATTAGAGATATCTCTTTTCTCTGAAAGATTCTAATCAGTTTTGCAGGGTAATTTATTCTGTATTATGAGCCTTTATCCTATACTGTTTTCCAAGATTTTCTCTCACTTTTGGCACATATAGCCCTATCTTGTGTAATACTGTCTGTGTTTCCTTAGAAATTGAACTTTTGCTTTTCTGACTGCTTGGAGTACGTTTTTTTTTCCCCTTTAACCCAAAAGCTCTGGATTTTGATTATGACATTATTGGGTGTTTTCAGTATGGAGTTTCTTTCAAGAGATAATCAGTGTGGTTTTTTTTTTTCTATTTGGTTAGCATTTTGGTTGTAGTAGATTGAAGAAGTTTTTATTTATAATTTCTTTAACTATGGTGTCCAAAGTTTTTGTTTGATCACGCATGATTTTCATCGGGGAATCAGATGATTCTTAAATTATCCTTTCTCTACCTGTAAGGTAAGGCATTTTTGATAGTATAACTTACATATTCTTCTATTTTTTCAATCTTGTGACTTTGTTCTAATATTTGTTGTTGCCCCATGGAGTCATTGTGATATTTTCTCCATTCTATTTCTCAGAGGATCCATAATTTGTTCTAATATTTCTTGTTGCCCCGTGGAGTCATTGTGATATTTTCTCCATTCTATTTCTCAGAGGATCCATAATTTGGGTAAGGTTTT
Organism: Notamacropus eugenii; assembly: GCF_028372415.1. Classification (NCBI taxonomy): domain Eukaryota; kingdom Metazoa; phylum Chordata; class Mammalia; order Diprotodontia; family Macropodidae; genus Notamacropus; species Notamacropus eugenii. Next base: position 336,003,351 of record NC_092874.1, on the reverse strand, counting down.
TCACCTTCTGTTCTAAACTATTCTCTTCCTAATTTTTTCCTTTAGAAGTCTAATTTCATTTATTATCTCTTATTTAATTTCTTCCATCCATTCTTATAATCTTTGTGGCTAAACCATTTCTTTCTATGAAACTCTACTTATAGGCATTATGGGATAACTCTTCTGCTTTACCACTTGGACTTCTCTTAACTGGTAGTATTTTTCAATTGTGCCAGGGGTGGGGGTTGCTCATATATGCAGCATCAGTTCTTTGATTGGGACTTTGTTCTTGGACTAATTGCCTCTGACATTCTTTGATGAGTTGAGTGGGACTTGTTTGACCTTACCTCTTTTGTAATTTGAATGCCACTGCCAATACAATCTGGAAGGGTGTGGGGTGTGTTGTTATAAGGTCCCATGCTCTGACTCAAATCTCTCATTTTTGTCTCTGTTTCCTAGTGCTCTGCTTTGAGTTCTGGACTCAACCAACGTCTTCAGGCTTCTCTCTCTCCTTTCCCTCACCCCCCTCACTTTAAGTACGTGTCATCTGCTTATAGCTTCTATGTCCCAAAGAGTTCTCTGTTCCTCTTCAGTGACATATAGAGTCTAATTCTCTCCTCAACTTCTGTTACAACAGTTCAGGACTAAGATCTAGTTTTAAGCCCTCAATAAATGAATTAGTGTTGGCTTGTAACCTACTCCTAATCAGGGCACTTGCTTGATTTAGGATTGATTACAGGAGCTAGGTGGCACAGTAGATAGAGTGCCAGGCCTGAAGTCAGAGAGATTGGTCTCAGAAACTTGATAACTTTGTAGCCCTGGGCAAATCACTTAACTCTGTTTGTCTCAGTTTTCTCATCTGTAAAATGAACTGAAGAAGGAAATGGCAAGCCACTCCAGTATCTTTACCAAGGAAATCCCAAATGGGGTCACAGAAAGTTGGACAGGACCAAAAAATTATTCAACCAAAAAACCAGGAGAAATAACAAAGTGTATGACAAGGTATGTGTTATCTAACCTCCCTCAATCTCAGTTTCTTCATCTATAAAATGTAGATAATAATAATACCTACCTCCCAAAGTTGTTGTGTAGATGAAATGAAATAATATTGATAAAGCACTTTGCAGACCTTAAAGTATGATAGAAATGTTAGCTATTATTATTATAGATGAGGAAAATGAGGCCCACAATAACTTGTCCAGTCACCTGGGTTGTAAACAACAGAACCATACTTCAAACCTAGATCCTTTCAGTTCAAAACCAGAGCTCTTTCCAGTCTACTAAATGACAGAAATGGAATGTCATCATTAATTTAATCACTACCACTGGGAAAAAGCAACTAAACATGCTGATGGTATGCATCAGTGGTGTCATATTTATATGAAAAAGCCAGACATTATTAAGTCCTTCTCCAGTGGAAGAAATGGCAAAGAAGTGATTCTGAATTTTTGAAGACCATACCACTAGAAGACAAACTTTTGTTCCAGTGAAATTGGAAAGGTGACAAGCTACAGATCTGCCGTGTAAGGACCAAGACCTGAAACAGGAAACGTTTATTACCCAAGGACTTCCCATCAGAGTTTTTCACCTGAGGCAATTCTAAAAGACTATCTACTAAGGCATAAAGGGCTTACTATCTGCACTGATAGAGAATATAATGAAATAATATGCATTTGAAGTATTAAAGTAGTAAGTTAGAATTACACTATCTCTTTCAGGCTATTGGCTTAGTAAACTATTGAAATGAAATACTAATTAATAGCCTTACATCCCAGAGGAGTTAATGTAGCTTCTGAGGGTCACTCACACAGTAAGGCTGGGAAAACATCTGACTCAATATTAAATTTTATGGATTAGCATGATTCAATGCGAGAAAGATTTTCTTAGTAACTTTTCTAAAGGAATTTATTTTCCTTTTCTCCAAAAAACACAAAATTCCCCATGGCAAATTGCTGCCACTCCTTTCCAGTTCTTTTCCCTTTCTTTTCTTTCCTGATTTATTACTTGGTATTTGCCTCAGACTCAGCAGAGCAATATCAGCTTTCTTTCACACATTAGCAAATGAGTCAGAATATCTACATATGCTCAAGTCTTCAAGGTACTTCCATTCCACATCATCATGACTCTCTTGGAAGAAGGCTCCCAAGAAGGTAGGTTGGGGAGATTCAGTCAGAGGAGGAGGGAGGGAACACTAATGATCAAGGAGCTTAATTTCATTTTTATAAGATGCGATCCCATCCTATTCAATTCACTCTGTGCTCTTTGTCTCTGTGTGTGTGCGTGTGTGTGTGTGTGTGTGTGTATGTGTGTGTAATCCCACCAACTACCCAGATACTGAAAAGTTTCAAGAGTTACAAATATTGTCTTTCCATGTAGGAATGTAAACAGTTCAACTTTAGTAAGTCCCTTATGACTGTTTACCTTTTCATGCTTCTCTTCATTCTTGTGTTGGAAAGTCAAATTTTCTTTTCAGCTCTGGTCTTTTCATCAAGAATGCTTAAAAGTCCTCTATTTCATTGAAAGACCAATTTTTCCCCTGAAGTATTATACTCAGTTTTGCTGGGTAGGTGATTCTTGGTTTTAGTCCTAGTTCCTTTGACTTCTGGAATATCATATTCCATGCCCTTTGATCCCTTAATGTAGAAGCTGCTAGATCTTGTGTTATCCTGATTGTATTTCCACAATACTTGAATTGTTTCTTTCTAGCTGCTTGCAATATTTTCTCCTTGACCTGGGAACTCTGGAATTTGGCCACAATGTTCCTAGGAGTTTCTCTTTTTTGGATCTCTTTCAGGAAGTGATCTGTGGATTCCTTGAATACTTATTTTGCCCTCTGGTTCTAGAATCTCAGGGCAGTTTTCCTTGATAATTTCATGAAAGATGATGTCTAGGCTCTTTTTGATCAAGGCTTTCAGGTAGTCCCATAATTTTTAAATTGTCTCTCCTGGATCTATTTTCCAGGTCAGTTGTTTTTCCAATGAGATATTTCACATTATCTTCCATTTTTTCATTCTTTTGGTTTTGTTTTGTGATTTCTTGGTTTCTCATAAGTCATTGGCCTCCATCTGTTCCATTCTAATTTTGAAAGAACTATTTTCTTCAGTGAGCTTTTGAACCTCCTTTTCCATTTGGCTAATTCTGCTTTTGAAAGCATTCTTCTCCTCATTGGCTTTTTGAACCTCTTTTGCCAATTGAGTTAGCCTATTTTTAAGGTGTTATTTTCTTCAGCATTTTTTGGGGTCTCCTTTAGCAAGGTGTGGACCTGCTTTTCATGCTTTTCTTACATCTCTCTCATTTCTCTTCCCAGTTTTTCCTCCACCTCTCTAACTTGATTTTCAAAATCCTTTTTGAGCTCTTCCATGGCCTGAGCCCATTGAATATTTATTCTGGATGTTTGGGATATAGAAGCCTTGACTTCTATGTCTTTCCCTGATGGTAAGCCTTGTTCTTCCTCATCTGAAAGGATGGGAGGAGATATCTGTTCACCAAGAAAGTAGCCTTCTATGGTCTTATTTTTTCCCCCTTTTCTGGGCATTTTCCCAGCCAGTGACTTGACTTCTGAGTGTCCTCTCCACCCACACCTCGCCTACAGATCTGCCCAGCCAGCACTTGGGGTCTGAGATCCAAATGCTGCTTCCCAGCCTCAGGGCTTTGGCGGGGGGCGGGACTGCTAGTCAGTGTGAGATTAAGTTTAGGTGCTCAGGTCGGGGCAGGGCCGCCTCACAGGACTCAGTTCCCTCAGGGGGTTTATGTGGAGACCTTCAACAATGGATCCAAGCTCCTGCCTGCTTTGGGAGCCCCTATCTGCTGCTGCCTCCCGATGGGGCCTGAGTTATGGGGACACCCAGTTCCCCTCTAGGCCAGCCAAAAAGATTCTCTCACTGACCTTTAGTGCCCGTGGGTGGAGGGACCTGCTCAGCTGCTGGAGATTTTGTCCCTGAAGCCTGCTGGGATCTGCTCCTCTCGGTGCCTCATGGCCAAGGCAAGGCTGGGCTCTGCTCCAGGTCCGGTGTGAGAAGGATCTTTGGTGTCGATTTTTCAGGTCTCTCTGGAACAGAAATCTCCTCCACTCCGTTGTTCTGTGGCTTCCGCTGCTCTAGAATTTGTTGGGAGTTCTTCTTTACAGGTATTTTATGGGCTGTGGGTTTGGAGCTAGTATATGTGTATCTTTCTACTCTGCCATCTTGGCTCCTCCGGCCCTGGAATTTTTAAAGTCATAATTGGGAGAGGGAATACAGAGTGGAGAGAGTGACAGAGGCAGCGGCATGAGGGCACCACCTCACAGAATTGTTGAGAAAATCAAAACAGATAATATATGCAAGATGTTTCACAGACCTTACAATGGTATATAAATATCAAATATTAACTATATTTCAATTTTTATGCATATTCAAAGTTAAATATTTAAAACCATATGCATATATAACACTCCTCTAGGCTCACTCCCCCAAATTGTATTCATCCTTCTGGTTTAGGGTCCCCAGACAGTAGCTACTATTCTGTCTCCAAATTCTAAGGGCAAACTTGTGGTGCTAATTCTATCACTGGAGAGTCCCCACCAGTGTGCTTCTGATTGATAATCAATCAATAGCCTCAACTATCTTTTACTCAGATGGTATGGTAAAAATAGTTGGTACAAAACATTCCCTTCAATACCTAGAGCACACTCTGCAACAAACTCATACAATGTCTGTGGGAAGAGTGGGTTTTAACCTAAGTTAAATATACAATGATAGCAAGGCACACACTAAAGAACAGTTGTAGGTATGGAGAAGTTCTAAAGAATAGATTGGAGACTGGATCTTCCACTAGAGCATACACTCCCATCCTTGCCCATACTCATTCCTCCTGCTCCTCTGCAGCTGCCTTTTGCTGCCAACCTCTGGAGTACGTCTCTGATACAGTCATTATCAACAATCTGCCCCTTTTCTGTCTAAAGCCCAGCCCCTCTACCATGTCTGACCAAGCTGTCCAGACAGACGGCACCTGAACCCCTTCCAATGAATAATCCCAATTCTGCCTCAGCAACCTGCAAATCCAGAAGTTAATCAAGGCGCTATTAAAGTGACTAAACTAAAATGAGAAATTGGAGACAAATGTACTTTGAAAATCTTGCTGGCAAGTTATTGTCCACATTTTTGACACAACCTGAAGTTGACTTGAACACATACGATTTTAAGGTTCTCAGGATGTCCATATTCCATCAATAAGAAATTATAAAAGAGTGTGAGAGGAAAATATGAAGAAATTTTTTCAAAGGCAGAAAAGGACCTTTTCAGTGAATTCACCTAAACAAGAAGGACCCAGCAAAAACTTGTTTCAGAGGTTTATCAAAAGCCGTTCTTTGCAACCACAAAAGAAATCAAGAGCAAAATCTGTCATATTTTTTTAAAGCCACAAGGATGCTTTTGAACCTGGAGAGGTTTTTTGTTTTTGTTTTTATTACTGTTTGTTTTTGCTCTATTTCAGCATTTTTCACCAAGGTTCAGAATGGAAAAACTAATGTGAATTTGAATAAATACTATAAGTCACTACAGTGAGAATCTAGGATCTTTACTCTATGAACAATATCTTAGTTCTAAAAAGCAAGATTTGCAATACAGTTATTTTATGTGATTGATGACTATGCTGCAATATGCTTGGATATGCTGCATACACTGAAAAAGACGAATGGTTTCCACATGGTGTGTATGTGTAGATGAAGAACATGTTTTTTGGTTGTTGTTTTTTTTAACAAACAGCAACAATTTTAGATCTCACCTGAATACTCCATGAAATAATTACTGATTATTTGTACAAAGTATATTATGAATTGAACTGACTTGGTTTCTTTTAAATACAATTAGTATGTGGATTTGAAAAAAATGCTTTTTTTTCAGGAAAGGCAATTGTGACTTTAAGACACATTTAAAGATAAAATTTGGCAAATGTGTCTTGCAGGCAGAAATTATCTTCTCCCTCCTCCCCCTTCCTCCCCAAGGGAAATCAATAGCATCTCTGTACTTGGGCTTTTTGTTTGCTGAACAACTGTGCAATTGTAATGTGCCTTCATCTTAAGTTTAGTTGAGCCTTGGACTGAATTTTCAGAGAAGGGCACTTATTTATGTAATTAATTTGTGGTAAAGGTTTTTGTGATAGTGAACCCATCTTTGTACTTATAAGGTTATGTGAATTTTCAAAGCTATGTTAATCTATTGACTCTATGTACAACATTTATGTCTTCAGTGTTTAAGGATGGTTATTTATAATGCTACTGAAATTACTTTGGCTAGACTTGTTAAGTTTTGTCAAACTTGCTATGGCATTGTTGACAGGAAAACAACTGGTCTCTAATGTGTGGGTGGCCAGAGCCAAACAAAGCAGGCTAGAGACAGGAGAATCAGGAATCAAGCAGAAGTTTAATTAATTTCAGACTGAGGAAAACACTGGCAAGCCGAAGTTCACCTTCCTGAGGAGGGTTTAACTTGCTGGGGAAGAGGTAGGGCTTATATACATGAAAACCATAAAGAGTCTGGACCACAACACAGTCATTCTTAGGTCTTGAGTAAATAGTTCCCACAGCAGGCCTATGGGAATCGTCCCTAAGTTCTCTCAAATCTTAAGGGTCATAGAACCTTGTGATTATTCAGTGGGGTACAGATCTAGAGTTAGCGTGGCAGGAACAGGAGTGCAGTATCTGGTTTGGTTCAGTTGGCAGTTACCAAGAAACAGATTGTGAGCATGTCAGGAGATGTGATGGATGACGTTAGGCTGCAGCATGTCAGCTGCCTCTGGCCATCAGGTCCCTGGGTAATAGGGGAAACTCCAACAAATCTAAATAGTTATTGATGAATATGAAAATCATAACTCCCTCAGTGAACATCTGGTGCTAGTCAAAGCAATACACTTTGCCAGAATGTGAGATCATCCAGAGCGCAAAGGATTGTTGTTATCCCAAGCCTGCTTGCTGAGCCCTGGCTCAGGGAAACAGGGTGTCTCCAAATATCCTGACAGCATTAATGAATTAAAGTTATCACTTGTTTAAAAAAAAAGAACAATTTTATTAAAATGATATCTCCCCAATTCCTATTATTGGAAATCCTTTTTTCCCTTCATGGAATACTCATGAAGTTCATCTTAGTTGTAGATCTCTGACATGCCAACCTCTTAGCCACACTCAGAGGATCAATACCTTTCCGGAGTTCATAGCTGTCACTTCTCTCCACTACAATGGGTCATGCCACCATCCTTAAGTGACTGTCTTTCCATATCCACTGCACATATTTCCTCTGTGGTCAGCCACTACCACTCTGGCAGACACCATTTAACTCTAACTACCAGTGAGACCTCTAATGAGATCCCTGGATCTTCCAAAATCACAAGGTAATCTAGACATTTCCCCACCTGAGAATATTCATTCACCTAAGATCAAGAAAAAACAAACACAAAGAGACAGAGTCATCTATGTGCTCACAGCTGCCATGGCTGGGTGGGAAGCAAGGCAGACACCCTTCCCCAGCCTATCTCTTGATGAAACAGCCTGAAACATCCCTTCTGCTTCAAAGTTTTGAGAGACAGACAGACACACAGGAAGACAGCGACAGAGATAGAAAGACCAATCCATTCATAATAATATATGTATACACATGTGTGTATTTATTACATAGTCTACCAATTATACTTAACTTTTGATAAATTGATTATTTTTAACTTGCACAGCTATTTTAACCAATCCATTAAACTAAGAGACTTATGAGAGCCTATGGTTCCAAAATTACCGATTTTAGTGGTACTAAAATATAAATTCCAAGAATAAATTTTATTTGTATAACTTAAATAAAATAACAACTCCTCATAAAGTAAGTTTACTGTCAACCTGAAAAGGTTGCAATTCATATTACATATGAATTCTATATTTTGTGTTCAAAGATAAAAAATATTGAAATATGAGTTGATTTATAGTGTATTAAGATAATAGTGGTCTCTTCATTTTGTCTTTTGCCAGTTCCTGTAGCTTGACTTAATGGACTACCTAAAATAAAACTGAAATAAACCTTGATTGTCAATTAGTTTGACCTCCCACCCCCTGCAAAAGTCTCACTTCAACATTCAGCCTTCCCTCCTACCACTAATTATTGAATCATCTTTAACTACACCCATGTTTTATCTCACCAGTGACTGGCAGACCCCTCATGGACTGAAAATGCTTTATTTTTTTGTCTTTGTATCTCTAGCATCTAGCACGATGCCTTACATATAGTAGGCATTTAATTTTTTTTAACTGAATTGAATGGTGCATAAACAGACATGTTATCATTTACAGTATAGTATTTGGTCCTGAAATTAGAGACAATAAAATCCATTGAAATACTGGAAGCAAAGAAACTGGAGACAACCCAAAAGTTTGAATGACCTTGTGTTAAATTGACAACGGTCTAAAAAACTTAGGAAGACTATATATTTATTGATAGAACAGGGTGGTGAGGCTTACAAAGTTGGGGAAAAAAGACTTTATGCTATTCCAAAAAATTTAAGATTTGGGGGAAATGAATGACTTCTGGGAGCCAAGAAGACGAAGTGATCAGTAATTGCTATCTCCCTCCTGTGGTTGATCTTGAAGAGCCCACAAAATATCTCCCCAGGAAAAATTCTGGAACAGTGGGAGCAGCAGAAGGGGTAAATAGTCTCTTAGCCCGTGAGGCTAGGAAAATTGCTAAGGAGGGTCCTTCTTGCTGTGGCTGAAAGGGACCAGGGCAGGACCAGAGCTGTCCCAGACAGCCCCACCTCAGCAAATTGGGAGAAGATTCTGAGCCTCAGCAGGGTGAAGCCCACAACTGCCAACACCAGGACCCCAGGTATGCCTCAGTACCCCAGAGGAATCAGGAAGACACTAGCGCAGATGGGATCACCAACTTATGAGCTTGCCTATGCTCTAGCTCAGCAGAGGAGACCTCCTGTGGCCAGATCACCCCTCCCCCACACTTGAAGCAGCTAGCTCTAGGGTAACTCTGGGGAAACCCAAAAAGACTTCACCTGGCTCTGCTCTCCAACACCACTCAGCTCAGTACCAGGTAAGCTGCAGCATTTTAGCTTCTAGCTGAAAGAACCAGAGGCCACAACACACAAAGCTTCAAGTTTTAGGGACAAGAATTGTGGGACAGAGCCTCCTGTGCCCCAAATGTAGAGATCTACTTTAAAAGCCAGGAAGAGGGTGATCATCATGAGTAAGAAACAAAGCAGAAAAGAAAAGACCATAGAATCTTTCTATGGGGACAAGGACCAAAACGCAAATACCAAAGAGGTCAGCATTGAGACTGTACTCCCACCTGAAACTTCAGAAGGGAATATGAACTGATCTGAAGCACAAACAGCATTCATTGAAGAGCTGGGAAGAATTTTAAAAGCCAAATTAGAGAAATAGAAGAAAAGCTGACCAATGATTTTAAAAATATAAAGAAAAAATCACAGAAGAATTTAAAAAGAAAATTGGACAAATGGAAAAGAAAGTACAAAACCTAACTGCGGAAAATAACTCCTTAAAAGGAACAGTTGGACAGATGGAAAAGGAAATACAAAAGTTAACTGAAGAAAACAATTTAATAAAAATTAGAATCAGGCAAGTTGAAGCTAATGACTATATGAGACATCAAGAATCAATCAAACAGAATCTAAAGAATGAAAAGATAGAAGAAAATGTAAACTATCTAATTGGAAAAACAACTGACCTGGAAAATAGACACAGGAGAGAAAATTTAAAGATTATTGGTCTTCCAGAAAGCCACAATTTAAAAAAGAGCCTGAACAATATCTTCCAAGAAATCATCAAAGAAAATTGCCCAGACGTCCTAGCTCCAGAGGGCAAAATAGTCATCAAAAGAATTCACCATTCACCTCCTGAAAGGGATCCCAAACTAAAAACACCAAGGAGTAATGTTTCCAAATTCCAGAACTGTCAAGTGAAGGAGAAAATACTGCAGGCAGCCAGAAAGAAAGAATTCAAATATCAAGGAGCTACAGTCAGGATCATGCAGGAACTTGCAGCTTCTACATTAAAAGACTGGAGAGATTGAAATATGATATTCCATAAGGCAAAGGAGTTGGGACTACAACCAAGGATCAATTATCCAGCAAAGTTGAGCATAATATTTCAGGCAAGGAGATGGACATTCAGTGAAATAAGGGATTTCCAGACCTTCCTAATGAAAATGCCAGATCTCAATAGAAAATTTGATCTTCAAACACAGGACTCAAGAGAGGCATAAAAAGGTAAACAGGGGGGAAAAAACTTGTTATTCAATATGGGCAAACTGTTTACATCCCTATAAGGGAAGATGATACTTGTTAACCTTGGGAATTGTATATTTATTATGATATATAAAAGGGATATATATACATATATACAGAAGGAGTGGTATAAAGTAAATGATATCATGATAAAAATGTGATTTAAAAGTGCAAATGGATTGTAATGGGAGATATGAAAAGGAGGAGTCAGGAAAAGGTAAATTACATCACAGAAAGAGGCACAAAAACATATCACAGTAGAGGGAAAGAGAGGAGGGAGATGAGCATTGTTTGAGAGTTACTCTTATCTGACTGGGTTCAAGGAGAGAACAACAAACTCAGTTAAGTATAGAAATACAACTAACTCTATAAGAAGTAGGAGGGGAAGGGGGAAAGAAAGAGGAGGGGAGGCTTAAAGGGATGGAAGAAGTAGTAAGGGGAAAGGGGATTAAAAGGGAAGGGAGCTGAAAGAAGGGAGGGAAGACTGAGGGAGGCAGTGGTCAAAAATTAAAACTCTACTGTGGAGGGGAAGGGAGAAAGGAGAACTAAAAGCATAAATGGGGGTGGGGAAGGAGATGGAGGGAAAGACACAGAGAGTAATCATAACTGTGAATATGAATGGGATGAACTCTCCCATAAAACAGAGACAGATAACAGAATGGATTAAAAGCCATAATCCAACAACATGTTGTTTACAAGAAACACATTTGAAATGGGGGCATACATACAGGGTAAATAAAGGTAAAAGGTTGGAGTAGAATATATTGTGCTTCAGCTGATATAAAAAAAGCAGGGGTAGCAATCCTAATCTCAGACAAAGCAAAAGCAGAAATAGATCTAATCAAAAGAGATAAGAAAGGAAACCATACCCTACTAAAAGGCACTATAGAAAATGAAGCAATTTCATTACTAAACATATACCCTCCAAGTGGTATAGCATCCAGATTCTTAGAGGAGAAGTTAAGAGAATTACAGGAAGAAATAGCAAAACTATACTAGAGGGGGACCTCAACCTCCCCCTCTCTGAACTTGATAAATCTAACCTCAAAATTAACAAAAAGAAGAAGTGAATAAAGCTCTGGATAAGGCAGATATGATAGATCTCTGGAGAAAACTGAATGGGGATAGAAATAAATATACCTTTTTTCACAGTGGTACCTGGCACATATACAAAAATTGGCCATGCAGTAGGCCATAAAATCCTCACAATCTAGGGCATAAAGGCAGAGGTAGTCAATGCATCCTTCTCAGATTATAATGCAATAAAAGTTTTATGTAATCAAAGACCATGGAAATATAAATTAAAAATTAATTGGAAACTAAACAATCTAATCCAAAAGAATGAGTGGGTTAAACAATAAATTATAGAAACAATTAACAATTTCATTCAAGAGAATGACAATAATGAGACAACCTACCAAATCTTATGGGTAACTGCAAAAGAAATTCTTAGGAGAAGTTTTATATCTTTGAATGCCTACATGAATAAAATAGAGAAAGAGAAGATCAATGAATTGGGCATGCAGCTGAAAAAGCTAGAAAAAGAACAAATTGAAAATACCCAAGCAAATATCAAATTAGAAATACTGAAAACCAAAGGAGAGATTAATAAAATTGAAAACAAAAAAACTATTGAACTAATAAATAAAACTGAGTTGGTTTTATGAAAAAAACAATAAAATTGACACACCTTTGGTCAATTTGATTAAAAAAGAGAAAGAAGAAAACCAAGTTACCAATATCAAAAATGAAAAGGATGAACTAACCTCCAATGAGGAGGAAATTAGAACAATAATTAGAAATTAGTTTGCCCAACTGTATGCACATAAATTCAACAATCTGAATGAGGTGGGTGATTATTTTAAAAAACATAAATTTCCCAGATTTACAGAAGTGGAAATTGAATATTTAAACAACCCCATCTCAGAAAAAGAAATTGAACAAGCCATCAATGAACTCCCTAGGAAAAAATCTCCAGGGCCAAATGGACTTGCAAGTGAATTTTATCAAACATTTAAAGAACAGTTAATTTCAATACTATATAGACTATGTGGGGAAATTGTCAAAGAAGGAGTCCTACCAAATTTTTTTATGATATAAATATAGTTCTAATACCTAAACCAGGAAGAGCCAAAGCAGAGAAAGAAAATTATAGACTAATTTCTCTAATGAACATAGGTGCAAAAATTTTAAATAATATATTAACAAAAAGAATGCAGCAACTTATTACGAGAATAATACATTATGACCAGGTAGGATTTATACCAGAAATGTAGGGCTGGTTCAATATTAGAAAAACTATTAGCATTATTGATTATATCAATAACAAAACTAACAGAAACCACATGATTATCTCAATAGATGTGGAAAAAGCTTTTGACAAAATACAACCCCTATTCCTATTGAAAACACTGGAAAGCATAGGAATAAATAGAACTTTGCATAAAATGATAAGCAGTATCTACCTAAAACCATCAGCAAGCATTATATGTAATGAAGATAAGCTAGATACATCCCCAGTAAGATCAGGGGTGAAGCAAGGATGTCCATTAACACCACTGTTATTCAATATAGTATTAGAAATGCTAGCTGTAGCAATAAGAGAAGAAAAAGAAATTGAAGGAATCAGAATACGCAAAGAAGAAACTAAGTTATCACTCTTTGCAGATGATATGATGATATACTTAGAGAATCTCAGAGAATCAAGTAAAAAACTACTTGAAATAATAAACAACTTTAGCAAAATTGCAGGTTACAAAATAAACCCATATAAATCATCTGCCTTTCTTTATATTACTAACAAAACCCAACTGCAAGAGATAGAAATAGAAATCCTATTTAAAGCTACAGTAGACACTATAAAATATCTGGAAGTCTACATGCCAAAACAAACCCAGCGACTATATCAACACAATTACAAAACACTTTTCATTCAAATAAAGTCAAATCTAAGTAAGTAGAAAAACATCAGTTGTTCATGGGTACACCAAGCTAACATAATAAAAATAACAATTACACCTAAATTAATTTACTTATTCAGTGCCATAACAATCAAACCACCAGATAATTATTTTCTAGAGCTAGAAAAAAATAATATCAAAATTCATCTGGAAGAACAAAAAGTCCAGAATATCAAGGGAACTAATAAAAAGAATTGCTAGGGAAGGTGACCTAGCCCTATGAGATCTCAAATTGTATTATAAAACAGTAATCATAAAAACCACTTGGTACTGGCTAAGAAACAGATGGATAGACCAGTGGAATAGGTTAGGTACTCAAGACACAGTAGTCAACGAATATAGCAATCTACTGTTTGATAAACCCAAGGACCCCAGCTTCTGAGATAGGAACTCACTGTTTGATAAAAATTGCTGAGAAAACTGGGTAACAGTGTGGCAGAAAATGGGCATAGACCAATGCTGACACTGTACACAAGATAAAGTCCAAATGGATACATGATCTAGGTATAAAGATTGATACTATAAACAAATTAGGGGACCAAGGAATAGTTTATTTGTCAGATTTAGGGAGAATGGAGAAATTTATGACCAAACAAGAGATAGAGAACATTATGAAATGTATAATGGATAATTTTGATTACATTAAATTGAAAAAATTTTGTACTAACAAACCCAGTGCAACCAAGATTATGAGGGAAGCAGAAAACTGGGAAAGAATTTTTGCAACTAGTATCTGTGATAAAGGCCTCATTTCTAAAATATACAGAGAACTGAGTCAAATGTACAAGAATACAAGTCATTCCCCAGTTGATAAATGGTCAAAGGATATGAACAGGGAGTTTTCAGAAGAAGAAATTAGAGCTATCTATAATCATATGAAAAAAGGCTCTAAATCCTATTGATTAGAGAGATGCAAATCAAAACAACTCTGAGGTACCACATCACACCTATCAGATTGGCTAAGATGACAGAACAGGAAGATGATAAATGTTGGAGAAGATGTGGGAGAGTTGGATCACTAATTTCTTGCTGGTGCATCTGTGAACTGATCCAGCCATTCTGGAGAGTAATTTGGAGCTATGCCCATAGGGTCACAAAAATATACATACCCTTTGACTCAGCAATATCACTTCTGAGACTGTATCCCCAAGACATGGAAATGGGAAAGGGTTCCAGATGTACAAAAATATTTATAGTAACTCTCTTTGTGGTGGTCAAAAAAATTGATGGGAATGTCCATCAATTGGGGAATGGTTGAATAAGTTAGGGTTTATGAATGTAATGGAATATTATTGTGCTATGAGTAACAGTGAACAGGAAGACTTCAAAGAGATCTGGAAAGACTTACGTGAACTGATGTTGAGTGAAAGGAGCAGAACCAGGAGAACTTTGTACATAGCAACAACCATAGTGTGGGAGGGATTTTTCTGGTAGACTTAGTACTTCATTGCAATGCAAGGACTTTAAAAATGTCCAATAGACTCTTGAGGCAAAACACCTTCCACATCCAGAGAAAGAACTATGGAATTGTATTGCAGGTAGAAGCAGACCATTTTCTTTTGTATTATGTTTTATTTTGTTTTATGGTTTCTCCCATTCATTTTAATTCTTCTGTGCAACATGTATGTAATGGGAATGTACATGTAGAACCTATATAAGAGTGTATGCCATCTCACAGAGGGAGTGGAGAGGGAGGAGGAAATGAGAAGGAGAGAGGGGAAAAAAATCTAAGATATATGAAAGTGATTGTGGAACACTGAAAACAAATAAAATAATTTAATTTAAAAATAAATAAAAAAATAAGAACTTTTTTAAAAGATTCTGGGAAAAGTACTGAGTTTCAAGATAATTCTTTCTTAATGGAATGTTAGAAGTTGCCAAAACGGCTCATGAAAAGGATTTGGTTTTAAGCAAATGTTCCTTTCATACTGTACAAAAACTATAGAACTTGTTCTTAAGGCCATTAAGAGACAAGCATATAAAGAAGAGACAAGTATATAAAGAAATCCTCTTGAAGACAGTGAGGTACTGTTTTCCCTTTCATTAAATATTCAGTGATGTTAAATAGAAAATGAAGGAGATTGGTTGGTTTTGTCCTTCCTTCTTGAAGAGGACCAAAATGACATCACTATGCAAGAGTAAAGTTACAGTATGTCTGACTGTGGCTGCTCAGACCAATACAAGCTCAGAATATTCTACCACAGGTCGGGCACAAATAGTCCATATGAACATTTGGGGTGGTTTCTCTAAATTTGCACATCTTGTATTTCTTTTGAGCTGTTTCAATTCTGCTTTGCTCATCAAGCACAGCACCTTCTCTTATGTGGGCATGCTATGCTGAGCGGTCCTGTGCCAGTGTCTCCCATGTCCCACAATCAATTCCAAAGCTCTTAAGAGAGACCTTGAGAGTGCCCTTGTATGGCTTATTCTGAGCACCATGGGAACATTTTGCCTATGTGATTTCCCCATAAAATAGTCTTTTTGAGACTAACACTGTAAGCAAGCCAGGAGAGCAAGAAATAGTTTACCTGGCAGATCTATGGAGGAGGGAAGAATTTATGACTAAATAAGAGATAGAGAATGTTATGAAACGTAAAATCAATGATTTTTATTACATCAAACTGAAAAGGTTTTACACAAACAAAGTCAATGCAACCAATATTAAAAGGGAAGCAGAAAGCTAGGAAACAATTTTTACAACTAGTGTCTCCAATAAAGGCCTCATTTCTAAAATATAGAGAACTGAATCAAATTTATAAGAATACAAGTCATTCTTCAATTGATAAATAGTTAAAAGATATGAAAAAGCTGTTTCCAAATGAAGAAATTACAGCTATCAATAGTCATATGAAAAAATGCTCTAAATCACTATTGATTAGAGAAATGCAAATCAAAATGACTCTGATACCACATCACACCTATCAGATTCAGTAACAGGACAAAACAGGAAAATGATAAAAGTTGGAGAAGATATGGAGAAATTGGAACACTAATGTATTGTTGGTGGAGATGCGAACTGATAAAACCATTCTGGAGAGCAATTTGGAACTATGCCCAAAGGTCAATAAAATTGGGCGTACCCTTTGAGCCAGCAATATCACTTCTAGGGCTTTATTCCAAAGGGATCATAAAAAAGGGGAAAGGACCCACATGGGCAAAGTTATAGCACCTCTTTTTGTGGTGGCAAAGAATTGGAAATTGAGGGGATATCCATCAACTGGGGAATAGCTGAATAAGTTGTGGTATGTGAATGTAATGGAATACTATTGTTCTTTAAGAAATGATAAGTAGGAAGACTTCAAAAAAACCTGAAAAGAGTTAGATGAACTGATACTGAGTGAAATGAACAGAACAAGAGAACATTGCACACAGTAACAGCCACATTGTGTGATACTGACTTTGATAGACTTAGGTCTTCTCAGTGATGCAAGGATCTAAGACAACTCCAAAAAACTCACTATGGAAAATGCCATCCACATTCAAAGAAAGAACTTTGGAGTCTGAATTCAGATGGAAGCTCACCTCTTCTTTTGTTGTTTTGCTTGTTTCTTCTTTCTCGGGTTTCCTCCCATTAGTTCTAAATCTTCTTCACATCATGACTAATATAAAAATGTTTAATATTAATGTATAAATACAGCCTATATCAGTTTGTGTGCCATCTTAGGGAGGGGAGATGAGAGGGAGGGGGAGGAAATTTAAAACTCAAAATCTTATGGAAGTGTATGCTGAAAACTAAAAATTAATTATATTTTTTAAAAGTGAAATAAAGTCAGGACTCCAAAAAAAATAGTCTTTTTGGCAAGTGTGCATTTTGCGTTCACACAATGTAGTCAGCCCATCAGAATTGTGCTCTCCAAAGTAGAGTTTGAATACTTGGCAGTTTAGTTCGAGAAAGGACCTCAGTGTCTGGAATCTTATCCTGCCAGGTGATCTTCAGAATCCTGCCAGGATCTTCAGATTTCATAGGCATACAACAATGAGGTCAGCACAATAGCTCTGTATATCTTCAGTTTGGTGGTCACTCTAAAATCTCTTATCTCCTGTACTTTCTTCAGAGTCTCCCAAACACTGACCTAGCTCTGGCACTGTGATAGTCAACCTCATTAATGTGTACATCCCTGATGGTATACTACCAAGGTAAGTGAACTTATCCAAAGCATTCAAAACTTCCCCATTAGATATAACCAATGGTTACACATATGGATGGTGTGATGGTAGCTGATGGAGTACCTATGTTTTCTTGGTGTTAATTGTTGGACCCAAATTAGCACAAGCAGCAGAGAATTGATCCATACTTTGTTGCATCTCAGTTTCAGAGGCTGCACTGAGTGCACAATCATCTGATAATAGAAAATCATGCATCAACACTCCCTCCACTTTGATCTTGACTTGTAGCCTTTTCACGTTGAAGAACTTACTACCAGTGTGGTAGCTGACGTTGATACCATGTTCATCCTCATTAAAAGAATTTGACAACAGGACTTGAAACATCAAGCTAAAAAGCATGGGAGCAAGAACACAGCCTTGCTTCACTTCATCAGTGACCGGGAAAGCACAAGAGCATTGTCCATTATCCAGAATCAGAGCAAGCACACCATCATGAAATTTATATACAATGATAATGAACTTCTCCAGGCAACCAAATTTTGACATAATTTTCCAGAAGCCCTCACAATGGACAGTATCAAAGACCTTGGTCAGATCTACAAACATTGTATACAGACCTCTGTACACATGCTCCTGGCATTTCTCCTAGAGTTGTTGGGTAGAAAATCCATATCAACTATTTGTCAACCCTTTCTGAAGTCACTGGCAGTCAGGTAGATGACCATCTTCCAGGTGAAGGATCAATCTATTAAGGATGACTCTGGCAATAACCTTACCAGCAATGACTAAGAGAGAGACACCACCTCCAGTCTGTGATTGTCACAGGACAATCTATTTCTTTTACCTTTATAGAGAGGGACAATGGAGGCATCCTTGAACTCCTGAGGGATAACCTACTCTTGCCATATAACCTATAAAACTGTTGTTAGCTTTTGTATGAGCAATGGTCCCCCTACCTTGTAAATCTCAACTGGAATAGAATCAGTACCAGGTGCCTTGCCACATGAAAGGAGCCTAATGGCCCTCAAAACTTTTTCTTCAGTTGGAAATTCAGCTAGGGAGGGATTGACTTCAACCTGAGATAAACAGTCAATGGCCTCAGCATGGATTGATGATGGCCTGTTGAGAATACTATGAAGTAAGCCCATCTCTCCAGGATCGTGACCTTATGACTTCAATGTGGCTCCATTGACTGAGATTGTACCATAGGTTTTTGGTCCATAAATGGTCTTCAGGGAATAATAAAAGTGTTTTGGATTGTTACCATCAGCATAAAACTGAATTTTATCTGCCTTCCTACTGAGTCAAGAATCCTGCATCTCTCTAAGGTGTGTTTGTTCTCTACTTTTGATGGAGTTAAATGCTGCCTTCTTAAACATGGAAGAACCATCCTGCTGGTAAACCCTATGGAGTTCTTCTTTTTCATTTAGCAGTTTCTGAATTTCCCCATCATTTTCATCAAACCAATCTTGATGTTTGCTAGTGTTCTGACCCAGATGAGCAAATATAGTGCTACACACCAAACCTCTAAAAGCTGCCCATTCTTTTTCTGCTTCATTGTTGCCAACTGTGTGTGGACTCAACTTTCCCTCCAAGTTAGCAAATGTTCCCACTCAGAGACGATATCTAGTCTGTTGACAATAATTCTTCTGATAGTCATTTTGCCTTGAGAACTCAGCTTTTAATGAGTATGAATAATTTACCTTGGAAAGGATAAATCTATGATCAGTCCAGCACTTTGCACTACATATTGCCTTCGTCACTCTCACATCCTGTCTGTTTCTTATCCTTACAATCACATAGTCTATTAAATGCCAATGTTTGCTGCAAAGGTGCATCCATGAGATTTTATTGCATTTAGGTAAATGGAAGGCTGTGTTGGTGATAAGGTCATGAGACACATAAGTCTTCAGTAGTAAGTGACTTGCTATTACCAACTCTGTTCCTCCCTAGAACTCCCTGCCAACTCTGTTAATCTGAACCCACTCTAGCATTAAAGTCACCCAGAATTATAAGCTTATCATCTTTTGTCACATTGATGATAAGGGTCTCCGGGTCTTCATAAAATTTTTCTTTGATCTCATCAGGGTTTGTCATGGTGGGAATGTAGGCAATGATGATGGTAACGTGACATTTTCCTGCAAGTGGCAATCACCTTGTCATGAGCCTGTCATTCACTCCTTTTGGCAAGCATACCAGCTTGCTGACTAGATTAGTTTCTTTTGCAAAACCTACGCCAATTTCAGGGCTCTCCCCTTCACTGTGGTCACTCCAGAAAAATATGTATCCAGCTCCAACTTCAGTAAGCTAGCCTTCATTTGCCAGACTTATTTCACTCAGGACTGCTATTTGGATGCAATACCTGCTGAGTTCTCTTACAATAAGAGAGCTGTTCATCTTGGATTTTGTGTTGTCTATAAGTGTGTGCACATTCCATGTGCCAATGGTGAGTAGAAACATCTTTGAAGATGTTTTTGTACATTTTTGTGTGTTTCAACTGTAAAGTGAGATCCCCACCTGCCACAATAATCAGGCCAGGGTTAGGTAAGCATGTAATTTTTAGGGCACCTTTTCTAGCCCCTTCATCACACCAGGTAAGCAATGGGATCCTTAAAATACTGCTCAGAAACCCAGGGGACTGCCGACTCCCACTGATGCTTCCAGTGAAAGACTACCCTATGACCTGGGCCGCCTGTGGGTAGGGTTGTGACCACAGTTCTCAATGTATCTGCTTAGCTCTGCCCCACTCATATCCATTTTGTATATGTCACCCTTGTGACGTCACTGGTCTTCTTCAAGAATAAAGGATGGGTAACCACAATTCTTTGCTACCATAAAAAGTGCTGCTATAAATATTTTGGGTACTCTCTCCTTAGGCCTTAAGTCTAGTAAAGGGAAGAGACATTTTAGTCACTACATTTGTATAATTCTAAGTTGCTTTCTGAAATGATTATACTGATACACGTTTCTAACAACAATGCACTACTGTACCTATTTTCAAACCCCCCACCAAATATTGACCATCACCATCTTTTCTCATCTTTGCCAATTTGCAGGGTGTGAGGTAACCCCCTCCCCCATTATTTTGATTTGCATTTCTCTTGTTATTAGGGATTTGGAGTATTCTTCATATGGTTGGCATAGTTTTTAAACTGGAATTTTCTCCCTCCTCAACTCCTCTTGGCTTTCCAGACTCCCTTCAAAGTCTCAGCTAAAATTCTACCATCTGCAAAAAAGTGACCCCTTTTCTGGCCTTCTTAATAATAATGCCTTCCTTCTGAGATCACCTCCAAGTTATCCTGTATATATCTTATTTTACATAGCTTTTTGCATGTTGCCAAATGTGAACTTGGGAGTAGGAACTATATTTGCTTTTCTTTGTATCCCCAGATCTTAGCAGAACATCTGGCACAGTTAGTAAAATGTTTAAAATATGCTTGCTGACCTGATTTGGTTGTGTCTTGGAGAAGGAAGAGGGCTATTAAACTCCCCTACCCTTGAGATTAGCTAAATGAAATCTAGTTCATGCATATGGATTTGAGATGGATTGAATCTCCTCACTAATACAACCTCTACCACTGCCATCCAAAAAACTAATTTGCTCTATTTTTCATCTTGATTATTTAAAGGTATGAAAGTATGCCTTCTGAAATGAATCTGAAGCAAAATTTCAAATAATAATTGCCAGATTATTGATCAATATTTCCTACTTCTTGCCTAGTCAACTGTTGGCTATGAAAGTCACACATAAGGGAGATAGTAAACAATCACTACCAAGGCTGGGCTAGCAGAACCCTGTTCTTTGATCACTTCAGAAAGATCACTGTGTAACTGTCTAATCAGACTTTATTCTAAACTGGGTAATTATCATACATATGTCTTCTGTCCCTTTGCATCTTTAATGTTAATCTACAAAATAGGTACATGTATATTCTTTCCTATCTATGGAAGAAAATTCAAGATTCATAAAAATGTAAGTGAGCCAAGTTCATTGGTTATTGATTAATTTTTATTAGTGTGTCTTATTGCATTGTGAAATGACAGATAAGCAGTTACCTGATTAACTTAGAAACGATTCTTCCAGGGTATTAGATTAAGGTTATTAGAGGATATCTTTATGTACATATGTTTTAGCTATCTTAGTAATGACTTTTGGGGAAATAATACCAGAAAAAGAGCTTACTATCATAAAAAGTAACTTTACTATTTTGAAGTGTAAACAGTGAAAAGATTGTCCTAGAAATAAAAAACTCTGCCTTATCAATCTGTCATTTCAGTCATCAGTCATAGACCTAAAAGAGACATAGAAAGCATGTAGTCTAATTCTCTCACTATACAAATGAGGGAACTGAATTGCTGTGTGACCCTAAATAAGCTATTTCACCTCTTTTTGCCTTAGTTTCCCCATCTATTAAATGAGGGCATTGTTGTTGTTCAGTCATGTCTGACTCTACGTGACCCCATGCAGTATGTCTTGGCAAAGATACTGGTGTGATTTGCCTTTTCCTTCTCCAATCGTCCTCATTTTCAGATGAGGAACTAAGATAAATAGGAGTTAAAAGACTTGCCCAAGGTCACACCACTAGTATATGTCTGAGGCCAATTTGAACTAGCCCCATGCTCCATTCACTGTACCACCTAGGTGCCCCAAGGGCATTGTACTAGCTCTAAAATTTGATGATCAAGATTTATCTTAAGATGCCCAAAGAGATAGAATTTAATTCCTAGAATACCAACCACAAAACAATCAAAAGTGAATGTTGCAAAATTACAAAGAATCTCCTCTACAGAGGTGAGTGACATAGGTATGGAATATCATATATATTTTTTGATTGACCAGTTTTGCTGATATTTTTCTTCTTCCTCTTTTTCTTGTTTGCTTTTAAAAAAAAATTTTGTTGTCTCTGAGAAAAAAAAAGTGGAGGGACCCAGAGCAAAATTTAGGCTATGTTAAAATAAAAGATATCAATAAAATTTATTTTTTAAAAAAGAATACAGTTCCTTTTAGTGCAACAAAAGAAATATTTTTTTATCTATTTGTTAAAAAGTTCAAGATTACCTAATACCCATAAATAAGAAATAACCTTTAACAAGCTAGTTAATTTTAACTTTATACTTGCATTTCTACTGTCAACTGATAATTTGTATATGCTCAAACTAAGGGTGTTATGTAAGATTCCTTAACAAATTTATATGCTTAAACTGTGGTTTCCTAGTCATTATTTTCTCTTGGGAAGAGAAAATATGCTTGTATTTCACAGTAATGTATAAATTGTAGAAAGCTAACAAAAGAATCCCATTCTCAGACAAAATTTTCAGAGAACTTAAATCACGAAAGCATAGATAATAGATTATTAAGCTAAACAATAAATAATAAAAATGTTAAATAATTAAACTAACAAATTATTCTATTTCAGAACCTAATTAATTAATTACAAGAAGTTCTTTTTTTGTCCACATTCTCTTTGCACACTTTAGATCCAGCTCATTTTACAGATTTGGGGAGAACTAATTTCAAGAAATTAGGATAGGTCAGATGCAGTAAGCTTAAAATGCTGCAGTGGAAATAAGCCCAGGAAGAAGACAAACTCTCAAATATGATATGCTGAAGATGCAAGTACAATTCCAATGAAAGGAAAAGATGGAGCCATCCAAAGGGATTAATGTGGTTGTACAGAGAATTAAACTCATTTTTATAAAATAAATGTGTATGAAATGATGGACTGGCCAATCATAACAGAAAACTGATCAATGAAGAACCAGGCCTGGGAGCATGCTGTCTAACAACCAATGGTGCAAATGTTCCCAGGACCGGGACTTCATTGGCCAGTCCCGGGACTTCATTGGCCAGTCCCTAGTGACATATAGGAAATGGAAACAGAAGAGGAAACTTAGGATGAATAAAAAAGAACACTACAATGACTCCTTGAGAATTGAATCATGAGCCCAATAAACACAAAGGGCAACAAAGGGGCAAGAGGAAGATCAAAGAGGTTAAGACTTTTTTTTTTGAGATGGATAGGACAATAATTTAAAATCTCAAGTGAAAAGCCAGAGAAAATTTGACTTGTTTTGCTTTGATTCTCTCTTCCAAGATGAATAATTTTCAGAATCTAAATAAAAATACTTAAAATTGAGTTGAAGCCAAGATAAATATGGAAATAGTAAGACAGTACCTAGTTACTCTTTAATTAATTTGAGTTATCTGACCCAGGCAAACACCATACTAGGATACTTAAGGAATTGGCAGTCATGATTGTTGAGCCACAATTAGTAATCTTGGAAAGATCATGGAGAATGGAAGATGTTTCAAAGGACAGGGGAGAGGTAAATGTCCTGGTTTTCAAAAAATAAAATAAAATAAATCCTCAATTGTTGGCTGATAAATGAGTTTAATTTCTCAGTTTAGTCATATATCAGTCATGTCTGACTCTTTGTGACCACATTTGGGGTTTTATTGGCAAAGATAATGGAGTAGTTTGCCATTTCCTTCTCCAGTTCATTTTATAGAAGAGGAAACTGAAGCAAACAGGATTAAGTTACTTGCCCAGGGTCACACAGCCAGTAAGTGTCTGAGGCCAGATTTGAACTTAAGAAGATGAGTCTCCTTAACTCCAGGTCTGGCACGCTATCCTACTTGCCTTTTGTTCAATTTCCAGCAAAAGTCTAACACACATTAATAAAGGGAGGTTTTGTGAGCATTTATAAAGGAAACTGGTAGTCACTAAAAGTCAGCATCACTTCATCAAGAACAGATTAACCTCATTTTCTTTTTTGAGTGGATAACCAGACTAATACATTAAAGGAATACTGCCGACAAAACTGTTATTGTTCAGGCATGTCCGACTCTTCTTAATCCATTTGGGGTTTTCCTGGCAAAGATACTGGAGTGGTTCACCATTTCCTTCTTGAGCTCATTTTAAAGATGAGGAACTGAGGAGACTTGCCCAGGGTTACACAGCAAGTAAGTATTTGAGGCTAAATTTGAACTCACAAAAAGAGGAGTCTTCCTGACTGCAAACCCAGTGCTGTATCCACTGTACCACCTGTCTATTGATACAAAATAGCTAGATTTTAATGAAGTATTTAAAAAATCTTTCATGCTATCCTTATGTGTGAAATAAAGAGCTATGAGCTATATACAATTAGAGGGACTCGAAATGGCTGTATTTTTGTATTAATTAATTATTAATGTGTTAATGTCAACTTTGAGGTTTCCAGTAGAATGTCCCAGAAATCTCTAACTTAGTCATGTTCTGTTCAATATTTTTATCACTGACTTGGATGAAGGCATAGAGAGCACACTTGTCAAAATCACATATGACACAAAGTTGGGGGAGAGAACTAAGGCTTTAAATGACAGTGAGGATTCAAAAAGATCTAGAACAATAAGCAAAATCTGATACCATTAAATTTATTAAAAATAAACATAAAATTCTACACAGAGATTGAATAAAAAAGAACAACAGTTATATAAGAAAAGTAAAGGGATTAGAATAGGTTTGAAGTTTACTTAATATGAGTTAACAATGTCATGTGTCAGCCAGAAAATCTAAAGCTATTCTAAGCTCCATTAAGGCCCAGTGTCCAGAGTGAGCATGATATTAATCAATCTGTACTCTCCCCTAACTGTATCTGAAGTGCTGTGTCAAGTTTTGAGTGCCATATTTTAAGAACAATGATATGTTAGAAAGTATCCAGGAAAAGACAACAATGATTAGTATATACCTACCCTATTATTTCTTCCCTATTTCAGTGATTTTGAAACTCCAGCTATCGCTGACAAACATGTTCTTTATCCCCTCACTAGTCCCTCATTCCTATCACCCTCAATCCAACCCCACCCCTCAATTTCCCACTCAGCATCTACCCTCTCATTCCACTGTGCTCTCTGGAATGCTTGCTTGGTAAGCAACAAACTTACTTTATTTTAAACTTTGATTCCTTTCTCACTCCTCCCATCTTCTTGTACCTGGCTCCCTAATGGCACAGCTTCCCTGGACAACCTTACCAGTGCTTTTATTTCATTTATGTATTTTATTTTATTTATAACCCATAATTTACTAGTCAAGGTAGGGGAATTGTAATACTCTTTGCTTCCCACCACCACTTCTAAACTCTATCTCTACCAGGATCATTCAGTAACTTTTTTGAGATTCAATCAGTCCATATTTACCACACAATCAAGATTCTGGTAGCAATTTTCTGTCAACTTCCAGAATAGTCTTCTTGCTTCCTCAATGAGCTCAGCGCCTGGCTCATGATCATCTTTCTCTCATCCTCAATTCCTGCCCTCATTCTATGGAACTTCAATATGCATAATGATCTTTTTTTTCCCTCCTCCTCATCTCACACCACTCAGATGCCTTCTTCTATTATCTCTCCCTTCACCCTTGTTTCATATGAAGAGGTGACTCTCAAACACCTAGTTTACCAGCTTTTCAACGTATTCATCTCCCAAGACCTATTCCTCTACCTCATCTCAGTAACACGCAAGATAGATAGTCACACTCCTGATCTTGCACAAGAGTTTTACTTCCATGTTTATGTACTCTGAAATTCTCTTGTCTGATCATATTTTATCATTTCATCATTGCCTTTACCTTATGACCCCAACCACATTCTTTGTCCTCACCGTTATGTCTAATCCCTTCACTCAGTTCTTTCTCAAGCCATTGCCCCTGCACCACTTTCCCAATTTGACCCATTGGTCAACGCTTCACTATTCTCTTCTCAAGTCCCTTGTCCTATTATCCTAACACCAGTCTTTCCCTAACAAATCCCAGCAGCGGATTACTCCCGCCATCCACTGTCTTCACTTCTATTCATGTGCTACTGAACAAAGCTGGAAAAACTCATGAAACTGCTAATTACAAATTTATGGGATATAATCTCAAATGGGCCCTCACTACAGCAAGGCAATCCTTTTGCACTTTGCTAATTGATTTGCTATATGACTCATACAGTGGCTCTTCTAACCTTTTCATCCCTCCTCAAACTTCCCATGGTTCCACTTTCCCCAATCCTCTCAGCTGAGAACTTTGCCTCATATTTTGCTGAAGAAGAAAAAAGAGGTATTTCACTGAGAGGTCTCTCTTTTACCCCTCCTCCTCATCTTACATCATTCAGGTGCCTTCCACCACTATCTCCTTCACTCCTTTATTACATGAAGAGATGACCCTTCTTGTCAAAGCAAATTTATCTATATGCACAGATGACCTCATTCCATTCCATCTTCTCCTGAAAATTGTCTCTTGTATCGTTTCTACCCTCTCCCTAATCTTCAGTTGTTTCCCGTCTACTGACTACTTCCCTACTGCCTACAAACATTGGCAGCCGTCCACTCCTATGAACTATCCTTCCTTTTTTTATTTTGATAGATACTATTGTATTTTTTCCAATTACATGAAAAGACTGCTTCGAACATTCACTTTTATAAGATTTTGAGTTTCAAATATTTTCCTTTCCTCTCTCCCATTCCCCCTCCCCAAGATGGCAAACAACCAGATCTGGTTATACATGTGCAATAATGTAAAACATATTTCCATATTAGTCATATTGTGAAAGAAGAAACAGAGCAAAAGGGAAAAGCTACCCAAAAAAGTGAAAATAGTATGCTTCTATCTGCATTCAGACTTCAAAGTTCTTTCTCTGGATGTGGATAGTATTTTTTGGAGTCATGTTGGATCATTGTATTACTTAGAAGAGCTAAGTCAGTCATAGTTGATTATCTCACATTGTTGCTGTTACTATGTATAACATTCTCCTGGTTCTGCTCACTTCACTCAGCATCAGTACATGTAAGTCTTTCCAGGTTTTTCTGAAGTCTGCCTGTTCACCATTTCTTATAGCACAATAGTATTCCATTACATTCATATACCACAGCTTGTTCAACCATTCTTCAATTAGTTGTTACTCCCTCAATTTCCGTCTCTTCACCACCACAAAAAGAGCTGCTATAAATATTTTTGTGGGTCCTTTTCCCTTTTTGTGGCCTCTTTGGGATACAGACCTAGTAGTGGTATTGCTAAGTCAAAGGTTATGCACAATTTGATTACCATTTGGACATAGTTCCAAATTCCTTTCCAGAATGGTTGGATCAGTTCACAACTCTACCAACAATGCATTTAGTATCCCAATTTCTCCTCCCTTTTGTGGCTAACCTCCTTGCAAAGGCCACCTCTTTCAGTGTCTCTACTTTCTTTCTTCTCAAGTCATCCTTAATTCTTTCCAGTCTGGTTTCCAACCTCATCCTTCAACTGAAACAGTTCTTCTCCAAAATTGGCAGTGATCTCTTAGCTGCCAAATCCAATGGACTTTTCTTAGTCCTCAACATTCTTGACTGCTCTGCAACTTTAGACACTGCCAATCATCCTCTTCTCTTTGATATTCTATTCTCTCTAGGTTTTGTGTCACTACTTTTTCCCAGTTCTTCTCCTACCCATCTGACTACTCCCCAGTCTCCGCTTCTGGGATCTTCAACCAGGTCATGTCCACTAACTGTAGGTGTTTCCTATAAGGAATACAGTAGCCTCCCTGACTGACTAAACAAAGAAATTCGAAGGAACTCAAAACTATTAAGTCAAGTAGTCAAAGCCTCCTTTTCCTACTAACAAGGTACTTGAATATCAACTAGCACCAGTTCCCCAGATGGGCTCCCCACCCCCAGCTACCCTAGCATGCATCAGCAACACCAATCACAAACTTTGATCTATCCCTTAGTCCAAGCTCCCCAATCCTTGACCCCAGTGCCTAGTCCTGTTTGACTCAGATGAGAATCTTATAACAACCCTCCCTACTTCAGCAATGTTGGGTGCCTAACTCCATCCAGGATCCCATAGGACTGCCCTGTGTCCATCCTCAATAAGCTGGCTTGCTTCACTTTCTCTCTGCCCACTCATGTGCTGTGCTTTATTTTATCTCATCATGATGCTCCTCCTCCAAGAAATTCTCTTTTAAGAAGTATCAGCCATCATCCATGGCTATAATTTATGAATTCAGCATCTGTACCTTCATCTCAAATCTTGATTTAGGGAAGGGAGAACTCCAGGACTATGTCAGGAGCAGCACACTCCAATAGCAGGGCCCTCCTCTATCTGACACCAGAACTGTGACTAGGGGCCCTGACCCAAACCACATGCCCCTCAAGCGTTTTCTCTGGCAACATAAGTGGCAGATAAGAGGGAATGCCACCCTTCCCTATGTTGGACTTTAGTATGCCAAATTGTCTTTGTCCTCGGTCCTCTTCTCTCTCCCTTTACACTATTTCACTTAGTGATCTCATCAGCTTCAACAGATTCAATGGTGATCTTTAAGATGATTCTCAGGGCAATTTATCCAGCCCTAATATGTCTCCTGACTTTCCAACTGCCTATTGGACACCTCACACTGGATGTCCTGTAGACATCTTGCTCATTTAAATCTGAACTCATTATTTTTCTCCCTAAACTCTTCCCTCTTCCTAACTTTCTTATTAGTGTTAAGGGTACCACCATCCTCCCACTCACCCAGGCTCACAATGTAGGTGTTGTTCTGAACTCCTCATTCTCTCTAACCTCCCCCCCATATCTAATCTGTTGCCAATTTCCATCAATCCTACCTTCACAACATCTCTCACACATGCCCCCTTCTCCCCTCTGACACTGTCACCACCCTGATACAAACTCTTATCAGCTCAGGCCAGGTTTCATCTCCCTCTTCTCTGCTCTCTCTCCATTCCACTCCAGCTTCCACTCATCTTATCAAATTACTCTTCCTAAAACGCAGGTCTGACGAAAACAGCCCTTATTCAGTAAACTCCATGAGTCTCTATTGTCTCCAGGATCAAATAAAACATTTTCTGTTTGACTTTTACAGATCTTCCTAACCTGCCCTTTCCTATCCAGCAACTGGAGATAGCTATTATCACAGTGGATAGAACATTGGGCTTATAGTGTGGAGGACCCAAGTTCAAATTCAGCTTAAGATATGTACTAGCTGTGTGACTCTGGGCAAGACATTTGATCACTATTTGCCTCAGTTTCCTCACCTATAAAATGGAGATAATAATGCTATCTGTCTTAAAGGGTTGCTGTGAGAATCAAATGAGATACTATTTGTAAAAAGTATCTGGCACATAATCAGAGTTATATAAATGCTTATTCCCTCCCTCCTTTTCCTTTCCAATATTCTCACAACTTAGTCCCCTCCACATACTCTTCCATCCAGTGATACTGGCTTGACCAAGACCCTCCGTCTTCTGACTCCATGGTTACCTCTATACCTAGAACGTTCTCCTTCCTCATCTCCTAGCTTCCTTGTCTTCCTCTAAGTCTCAGCTAATGTCCCTCTTTCTGCAAGAAATCTGTCCCAGTCTTCCTTAATCTTCATGCCTTCCCCACCCCACCCCCCAGACTATCCCTAATTTATTCTGTGTATATCTTGTTTGTACATGGTCATTTACATTTTGTCTGTCTCTCCACTCTCACTCTCTCAAATTGGATTGTGAGCTTTTGAGAACAGTGGCTGTTTTTGCTTTTCTTTGTGTCCCCAGCACTTGGCATGGTGCCAAGCACACCCTAAAAATTTAATTAATACTTATTGACTTGATTTGATTTGAGAGGACTGGAAACCATGCCATAGGAGGATTAGTTGAGGGAACTGGACATATTTAGCTTAGAAAAAAAATAATATTTCATGGAGATATGATAGCTGCCTTTAAATATTTAATGAGCTGTCATGTTGAAAAGTGATTATATTTCTACTGCTTAGGTTCAATAATAGTTGTTTTAGGGCTGTTGTTTTTATTTCCTAATAATCTGAGCTGCACAAAAGTGAAATGGGCTGACTGAGGATGTTGGGATTTTCCTCTTCTCAGAAATTTTTAGGTAGGCAAGATAACTACTTGTCAGATTGGTTGTGGAGCAAGCTCTTCTTCCCATAAGGATGGGCTAGTTGGCACCAAAGATCCTTTCAGATTCTAAGATTCTGTGATTCTGAGTTTACAAAGTGCCTGGACATTATTCGAATCTGGAGAAGGAAGAGGAAAACAGTAAAAGAACTTTTTTCTGATTTTTTTTGATCAATTGTGCCCTCTAGTGTTTAAAATTATGATAGCTAAAGAAATATCTTTACTGTTATTTTTTTCTTCCTTTTTTCTTTTTTCCTTCTTACTTTCTTTTTTTAAAACTAAAGATGAGTAGAACTTGTAAGCCTCTAAAAATTACCTTTATCAATGACAAAAGGAAACAAAATATTTTGGCCACACTTTCTTTGTGGTAGTAAAGAACCAAAATCAAAGTAGATGCTCATTGCCTGGAAATAACTAAATTGTGATACATAAATGTAATGGAAAACCACAGTGGTAAAAGAAATGAAAACTATGATAAATACAGAGTAGAATGGGAAAACTCATATGAATGGAAGCAAAGCAAAACCAGAAAAACAATATACAGAAAACCTACAACAATGTAAATGGAAGGGTAAAAAACTGTAACTGAATGGCCCTAATAAAGACACTTCCTCCACTACTTTGTAGAGGCAAGGGATATCAGACTTTTTTTATATGTTAGCTTTGAAGAACTTTTTGTCTTCCTTTTTTAGTTCTTTCTCATAAGAGATGGCTTTCTGCAGGGAGAGGGGACAACGTAAAATCAAAATTTTATTTAAAATTTATTTAAAATAATTTATTTAAAAATATTCCCTATCCTTCTCCATTCTCATTTGTTACTGTAAAAAAATCATCATCATTGACACAACTAATAGCCCCGCTTTTTGCAAGACACTAATAAGATTTTTTATAAGATACTAATATGGCAACTAGAGAGTACAGCAGATAGCTGAACCTGGAGTCAAGAAAACCTGAGATCAAATCCTGCCTTACTACCAATGACTGGACAAGTCATTTAACTTATATCTGCCCCAGTTTTTTCATCTGTAAAGGGGAATAATGATATCACCTCCCTCTCAGGGTTGTTGAAAAATAAAATGAGATGATGCTTATAAAATGCTACGCAAATCTTTTTTTAACTTTATTTTTGTGGGAGCTTTTGTCGGCTTTTTCTTTCACAAACGTTTTGCATAAATGAACATGTGCAAACTATATCAAATTGCTTGCCTTCTCAATGACGGGATAGGGGGGAAAGAGAGGATGAGAATTTGAAACTCTAAATTTTTTAAAATGAATGATAAAAACTGTTTTTACATGTAATTGGGGGAAAAATATTAAATAAATAAAGTGCAAAAGATTAAGGAACTCCTTGCTAGGCTAATCCAAAGCATGATGAAAGAAAACCTGATAACTCCTCTTATAAAGAGACATGTTTTACTAACAGGTAATAAAAGCAGATAATTAAATTCCCTGCTAAGGACTATATCATTTATTTCCTGTATAACTTTTGTAGTCATATATGCATTATTATTTGTCTGGTGTTTAGCTAGAAAACCCTTGCATTGGTATAGGGAATTGTGTGTGTGTGTATCTGTGTTTCTAACCTCTAGTACTAGTTGTTGTTTTAAAAGATGCTACAATAATTAATTATTCATCATTTATCTTGATTTTCTAAGACTGATCAGTCTCCGGTTCATCTGAAAAGATGCCTCCCTCCAATCCTGAACCTGAAAGCCAATAAAAGACTTTTTTCACAGATTTAGGCCAAAAAGACTGCTATGAAGTTAAATTTATACTCTGACTCCATAAGTCTCAGGGATAGAGTTCTTTGAAGTGGGAAAAGAATTAGAAACTCATAGGCCACACAAAGAAGCAGAACTCATTTTTGTGTATTAGAAAGGACCAAAATCCAGCCTCTTCACTTAGTGAGATCAGAGGAGGGCCTCAAGGTAGACAGGAGCAGAATCTTTAAGGAGCAGAATCTATTGTACTCTTTGCAGACATTACAGATAAATAAACATGAAGCTTCTTCGGGCCAGGCCCCAATACAGCTTTAGACTCCCTATCTCTCTTTTCTTATTGGTTGGTTCCATAACTTACTTGTCTCTTTTTTCTGATTTAATCAAATGAGAGCATTAGATACGGGCTAATACTGGCTTGACCAAGACCCTCCATCTTCTAACTCCATTGTTACCTCTATACCTAGAACATTCTCCTTCCTCATCTCCTAGCTTCCCTGTCTTCCTCTAAGTCTCAGCTAATGTCCCTCTTTCTGCAAGAAATCTGTCCCAGTCTTCAAAAGTAGGAACCTTCCAATATGTTCCGCCTATTAGAATGGGAATGCCTTAAGAGCAGGAACTGTCTCATTTTTCTTTTGGTACCTCCTAAACTCAGCACGTTGATTTGCACAGAATAAATGATTCACAACTGTTTTTCATTCACGTGTGCTATGAATCAGAACAGGGGACCCAGGCAGCCCTAGCCTGTAGAGTAAGTTACAACGTGACTGGATTGGTGATGCTATGATAAATAAAGTACATTTCTGAGGCAGCCCCAACTGACTTTTTCATCTTTCCATCTTAAAGAACTATGGGGGGGAATTTCCAGTGGGATACCTCTAGGATGTTTCTTTACCTTGGTGTACTCCTTAATGCTTAGCATTTTCCTCTTCACCCTGGTGAATACTCAGGATCATCTTGTCTTGCTGGTATAGACTCTCACCTTCTTCATTTTGGCCTCAATTATGCTAGGTATTGCTTTTTTCATTTGCTAGTTGTTTTGTTTTTCTTTAATTGGGAATTAAAGCCCTCTTTACCCCATGTTGAGCATGTTCTCTAGGAACCTCTAAAGCAAGAAAACACCACAGAAGACCAAATAGTAGTAGCCATTATGTGTTGTGATCATCCGATAAGTGAATCCTGGATGCTGACTGATTTCCCTTGAGAGACTGAGCATTTGTAATTCTGCTGTTTCCTTAGAGCTCTCTTAGCCAATCATATGGTGGACACACTTTGATATGTATGGACCCCTTTCATAAATGTGAATCCTCTTCTGGATTGACTCCATTTGGCATCTACTAAGTCTACTAGGATGATCACTACCTTTCTAGTTCCCATTAAATAGCAGATGCTTCTGATTGGTTGATTTTTAGACTTGGATAACGAAGAGTAAGAAGAGGAGACTGAATTATAAACTGAAGTAGAGGAAGCCTTATTTTTCTATTGTTTCTCAATAATAGTCTCCTGATAGGTACCCTGATAACCTAGAGAGTCTTCTCCGTTGATGGCCCCCACAGCCTTCACCTCTCTGATCTTCCATCCTTCTGACATAAGACTGAACACGGGAAAAGGGCTAACATCAGTTTCCCTGCCTCCTCCTCCACTTCATCCCTACCAGCCACAGTCCTGTCAGAGCCAGGAGTCCCTGGAGTCTCTGTCCAGGAAAATCTAGCTCTCAGACTAGGGCGAAGACAGCAAGCTCCAAGTGAAATCCTGGCAAGAAGCACCCAGAGGGGTCAGCACCTCCTGGGGGATCCCCTGAGGAGCTGTACAGCACATGACTCCTGAAGTGGCCTATGAAAATTTTACATCACTCTATAAATGTTACCTAATAATTGATGCTTTTTAGATGAAATATCACAAGTAAATTATAAGTACAAGTAGCCCTGAAATAAGAACTCTAGATTTACAAACATACCTTATATTTAAAACAACTTTTTGGTTTGAACTACCACCTTGGCAGGGAAAGGAAGCCCCTTTTTGACAGTAGAACTACAATAGGTGAGAAAAGCTCTGGAAAACCATGCTTTAGAACTCTGGACATTTTTCCAAAGAAACAATAGCATAAATGAGGCTAAGTTTTCAACCACCCATAAATATTTCTTTACACCCTTATTGCATATCAAATACTATACATTTATAAACAAGAATACATTAGTAAAAGACAATAATTTAGCAGATGTCAAATCTATAATGTAGATGAAATACTGTGATATTGTGATAATGTGATTTGGGGCAGCTAGGTGGTACAGTGGACAGAGCACCAGTGCAGGAGTCAGGAGGACCTGAGTTCAAATCTCACCTCAAACACTTGACACTCACTAGCTGTGTGACCTTGGGCAAGTCACTTAACCCCAATTGTCTCACCCTGGATCATCTCCAGTCATCCTGATGAATATCTAGTCACTGGATTCAGATGGTTCAGGAGGAGAAGTGAGGCTGGTGACCTGCATAGCCCTCCCTCACTCAAAACAAAGTCAAGTGCAAGTCATGTCATTATTTCTCTGATAATGTGATTTGGTGGCCATTGGGACAACAGCCATGCCCAGAAGTAGCTCTCCATTGTGTAACATAGGGAGCCAAAGTCCACCATTAGAAAGTTATTCTCTTAAATTAAGACAATGACTTTCAGGGTATCTTATTTTGAAATGTAAATTCCCTTTCTTCCCATTCATATTAGAATGTTGATCTCTCTCCAGAATGAAAATGTCTTATGATCATAGATTTAGACCCAGAAGAAACTTTAGCTATCAACTAACTCAGTCCTTTCTACAGGCAAGGAGTCTGTGGCCAGAGAAATTAAGTGGAAAGAGCTTAGAATCAGGAGCTCTGAGTCCCTAGCTCAGATACTACTAGAAAATAACCAGATTTCTCATTATTTTTATAATTATTAAAAATAATATAATAATACCATTTATACAGAACTTTAAGGCTTACAAAGTACTTTACAAATATCTCATTTGATCCTCACAACTCTGGGAAGTAGGTATCATTAGTATCCTCATTTTATGAGTAAACAGACCAATGACTTGCGAAATGACTTGCCCAGGGTCACATAGCTAGTAATTGTCTGAAGTAGGATTTGAATCCAGGACTTCCTCAATCCAGGTCTGGCAGTCTATCCATTGCACCACCTAGCTACCTCTTCAACTTCAGTTTCCTCTTTTGTAAAATGTATATATTTGTACTTCCCACTTCATAGGGTTGTTGTGAGAAAAACATTTTGTAAACTTTAAAAAGGGGCAGCTAAGGTAGCTGCTTTGACATAAAAAAGTATAGTCAAATCCTCCCTACAGATCCTCCAAATAGATTTGGAAAGCACAGCAGACTAAATCTTGATTAGGGAATTCTAAATATAAAAATCTCAGAGAGTCATTCTTCCAGCTCAGGTTGGCATGAGTAGAAAGACGGAGAGGTCTGCAGATATTGGGGTGGAATCTAGCCAGAACAGCTTATGCCTCAGAGCATCCACATACAGGGAGAGATGATGCCCCAGAAAAAGAAGAGGTCCCAAATCTAGCAAAGAAGGGTCTAATCTTGTTCAGGGTGCAAGAAGAGACGCAAACTGGAAGTTTTGTCATCATTACTCAGTTCCAGGTTGCAGATTAAAAGCAAATTGAAGAGGATATCTGTGATTAGGGGTGACCTTCCAGGATGAGTAGTCCTAGGCCTTAGATTATGTACCAGATGAAAGGTACAAGTTCCAAAACAAGCAACAACTATGGCTTGGAGCCCAGGACTGAGGAGAGTGTCGATACCAGTTTCCAGCCCAATCTGAAGACTACAATGGAATAATCACGAAAAGAAATATTAAAACAAAGTCAAAATACTGAAAAAATAGAAGGAAATGTGAGGTATCTCTTATCAAAATCAACTCACCTGGAAAACAAATCAAGAATATATTACTTTTAAGAATCAATGGACTGCTTGAAAGCTATGATCAAAATGAGTCTAGATATCATAACTAAAGAAATCATGAAAAAACTGCCCAGATATTTTAGAACCAAGGGGCAAAATGGAAATGGAAAGAATCCTCCCCAATCACCTCCTGAAAGAAATCCCCCAATAAAAACTCTCAGGAATACTATAGGCAAAATCCAAAACTATTAAGTCAAATGAAAAAAATGCTGTAAGTAGCCTGAATGAAAGAGTTCAATGACTGAAGAGTCATGATGAGGATTACACAAGATTTAGCAGTTACCACTATAAACAAATGGAGAGCATGCAATTAGGTATTCCAAAAGAAAAAAGATGATCTATGACAAAAAATAATAATAATTAATCCAGCAAAACTGAATATAACTGCACAGGAGTAAAGATGCAACTTCAATGAAATAGAAGACTTCTAAGTATTCCTGATGAAAAGAGGAAAGATGAGTAAAAGAATTTTGTTTTGAAATACAAACAAATGAATCAAGAAAAACATAAAGAGAAATACAATAGAGCAATTGGAAGGGATCATATCTAAAAAAAATAAAATTAAGGGGTGAGAGAAGAATATATTGGGAGGAGATAGGAGAAATGGAATGGGGAAAATTATCACTCATAGAAGAGGCAAGAAAAAGCTTTTTCAATGGAGGAGAAAAGGGAGGCGATAGGGGAAAAGTGAAGATACTCTCTCCACATATGGCTTAAGGAGGGAATAACATGCTCACTAAATTTGGTATGAAAATCTGTCTTACACTAATGAAAGTAGGGCAAAAGGGGACAAGTGGGAGAAGGGAGCAACTAGAAGTAAACACTTTTGGGAAGGGACAAGGTCAAATGAGAGAATAGAATAAAGGGAGGACAGGGTAGGATGGAGGGAAATATAGTTAGTCTTACAGAACATGACTATTATGTTGCAAAACGACACATATATAGCCTGTATTGAGTTGCTTGCCTTCTCAGTGGGGATGGGTGGGGAGGGAGGGAGGGAGAGAAGTTGGAATTCAAAGTATAAGAAATGAATGTTGAGAATTGTTATTGCATATAACTGGGAAATAAGAAATACAGGTAATGGGGTATAGAAATCTATCTTGCCCTACAAGAAAAGAGAGAAGATGGGGATAAGGGAAGGGAGGGGTGTGCTAGAAGGGAGGACACATTGAGGAAAGGAGTAATCAGAATGCAAGGTGTTATGAGGTGGGGGGAGGGGAGAGATGGGGAGAAAAATTGGAACTCAAAATTCTGTGGAAATGTATGTCGTAATCTAAAAAAAAAGAAAAAAGAAAAGTTCTAAATTGAGCTTAGCTTGTCATAATGTATAGGGGTTAAAACTATGGCTGAAATAAAACACTATATAAAAATAAAACTATCTTTTTTTTAACAGAACAAGGTTTATTTAAGATATACGTATAAGTACGTAAAGAATTACACTCCAGTTTTTGAAGCATTTTAGACTAAGATTTGGAATATGAGAAACTAAGTGTTCCACTTCCTCTCAAGGTTCAGAATTAAGGTCATTTAATCAGAAACATCTCACGTTATCAAGTAAAAAAAAAAGTCTCAAAAAGAGGAAAAGTTAACATCTAAACATAAAAGAATGATGCGTATAGCTCCTTATGTCTCAGGGTTGTCAGGGGCTCTCTTGAAATGGCTTCAGGTGATAAGACCTAATGTGCTTTCACAGTTCAGGAACATTAATCTTGAATCTAATCAGCAGCAGCCTTCACCTTCTTACATGTCCTTCTTCACATTCTGGTTCTACAAGATACATTTTGAATGAATGAAATGAAACTATCTTAAAGAACTGTAATGTATATACAGATTGATTCACACTTATAAAACTTCTGAAATTTAGAAAACATAAATTAAATAACCTTGGTCACTTCTAATGGCAGTTAGCTGGAGGAGAGTTAGATTTTGAGTCAGTAAGATCTGTATTCAAATCTTTCTCAGTGATGGAGAGACAGTCATTCCAGTCAAGGTAAATTGAAAGGGCCACTCCTTAGCCCAAGAGAGTCCTTGTTTGGATTCCTCATGGGTGACCCCAAAACAGCAGTAGCTGTCTACACTGGGAATTGAGGACAAATAGACACTCAGAGGAAAGGCAGCTTCAGAACCCTACAAGAAGCACAACAAAAAAAGCTGTGCCATTTCTGAGGGGATCTTCATTAGTGTCCCCACAAAACAGAAGGACTTTCAACAACCAAGAGCTATGAATCATCCCTTTGCAACATGAGCTTTCTAAGTTTGAGTTTAACTTCCCCTGGACTGTATATGTACTGGTCGAAGGCTGTCACAGATTTTTGGCTGGGGGGGGGGGGGGGGAATGTTTTGTATCAACTGTTCTTACACCTTATTTGATACATCTTTCTAAAAACTAATTTCGTGTAGCATGAGTGGATAGCCTTGGGGCAGGCTTGGGCAGGGCCTGGTGGGTTGAGACTTACGGGGCTTCCAACATGAATAAAATAAATGAAAAACAGTTAGTAAATACTTACTAGGAGTTAATTGCTATGTTAACCTATTGAGAGTACAAATAGAAAAAAATAGCAATCCCCTTGAAACAGATTTCAAGGAAATCACACTAACTGGGGATAGATAATGCATATAGAAGGATTTAGGGTAAACATGATGTTTGCTCTCCAAAGTGGGGAGCCTGGAGGGGATTGGTCAAAAGGGAGGAAGTGGACCTGGGGCAGAAATTTCCTACAGGATTCCTCTAGCAGAGATGGGGATGGGTCATCAGTACCTCGCCAAGAAAGAATAAGAAGATGGAGGAATTGGCAGAAAGGGTAGAAGATGGGGTTGTGGCAGAATAGGGCAACCTCATGTAGCAGCTTCAAGCCCTACGTGGTCCTGTTCCTGGCATAGTCAGATTGTACTCTCAATGCCTTTCTGGAGTCTTGGATGAGATGGCTGGTTCTTGGTTTTCCTCCCTTTCAAAGTCTTGGCCTGGGACAGAGACTCTCTGCCCTCTGCTACAATCCCTGGCTTCTACCTCAATCTCCTGGTCGGGAGGAGGGGGGACTGGAGCACTGGTCTTGGCCTTGTCTCCATTTCTTTTTCCCTACATAATCACCAAGTAGAAGCTGAATTTGTCCCCTACTGAGGCCCTCGAAGGATACTGGATGTTAGAGATTACACTGGCTTCAGGCATCCTGGAACCAGGTCTGGACAGTCCTTTTTACAGGCTTCTGAGGTCCTCTTAGAGTATCCACCAAGGCTTCTAATTCTCTTGTTCAGTCCTAGACTGTATGGAGGAACTTATGTTGATGTTTCCTACTGATCTGGCATCCTTTTAGATCTTTGATAAGCAGTTTGCTAGTCAAGTTTCCCACAGTAAAAACCTTTTCACATTACCATCTTAACTGGAAGTCCCTTCTTGATAACTTTTTGATGAAGTCCCTTGTCTATACGATCTGGGGTCAATAAAAGTAGGTGACTCCTGCCTTCACTTACAGAGGGGGCTAGTCTTGCTTACACCAAGTTCTTTTGTCAAAATGGTATTTTTTTTTAAAGTTTTCAAATGTCTAATTCTACTTCGATAAGTCAGTGTATATCTTAAGTGTAGTAATATAAATTATCTTAAAACATAAGATCAAAGCAAAGAATTTAGATAAAAGAAGGAGCAACCACAATTCCAGAAACATGCTACGCAACTCCAGATAGGGAAGTGGTGAACTTAGAAAGCAATCAGAGGCATAATGAGGTTTTTTGGAAATAGTTAATGTGGGAATTTGTTTTCTTTGACTATACATGTTTGTTGCAGATTTTATTTTTCTTGCTTTAGAGGCACGAGTGAGGGAGAGAATCTGGAGCTGAAAATAAAGTAAGATTGATTTTTAAAAGAATATAGTTAAAAATAATAATAAATTCTGTTATACGCATGCATTACAAGTAGGTCCCTATTTGCACAAATAATGTATCTTCTGAAGTCACATTCAAATTTGTACTGCCCATTTCCATTGGATTGAAACTAATTACCATATTTTACATAATTATAACTTCAAATAGTACAGAATCAAATAAATGGGGATTCATAGGATTTCTTATCCATATTTAAACAAGGGCCATGTTGTTTGTATGTTAGAAAAAAATCATTAGCCAAATATTTTGGGGCTCTGTTAAGGGAACTTACAGACATGTCCTTTGAAATATTTGACAGCTCAGTCACTCTTTTTGATACTCTCTCCTCTCCAGGTTTTTAAGACATTATTCTTTGTTTCCCTCCTGCCTGCCTGCCCAGTCTCAGTCTCCTTTGATCGATCTTCATCCAAGTCACATCCACTAACCATGGGGGTGCCCCAAGCTATATCCTGGGTTTTCTCTTCTCCCACCATACTAAGTTAGTGGCTCTCCTCAGATCCTTAAGATTCAATCATTTCATCTCTATCCTAACTAATTTGACTTTACATTGTATGTGCTTAATAAACGTTTTTTCATCCATACTCCATTATTTATCTTTCATTTTCTTTTCTTATGCTCCAGAGAGGAAGTTTAATATAACAGGCAGAGAACACCTGGAATTAACTGTAGCCTCTCTATATATGTGTTCGTCCTTGGTTGCCAAAGACCATGCCATCAGAAAAATGATGAGGTGACTTGCCCTTGACTTTGTTTTGAGTGAGGGAGGCCTATGCAGGTCACCAGCCTCACTTGTCCTCCAGAGCCATCTGAATCCAGTGACCAGATATTCGTCAGGATGACTAGAGATGACCCAGGATGAGGCAATTGGGGTTAAGTAACTTGCCCAAGACACACAGCTGGTGAGTGTCAAGTGTCTGAGGTGAGATTTGAACTCAGGTCCTCCTGACTCCTGCTATGTATAGATATGTATAGATACATACAGAAAAATGGAAGGTAATCTCAAAAGGAAGGTACTAGCAGACAGAAGGACTGAGAAAAGCCCCCAAGTGCTTCTCCCAGCTAGAACCTCCCCTTTACATTCATAAAGCGCACAATTATGCACACTCTGTCTTGTCTCCCCATTAGCATGCAAGACACAGAAAGTAAAAGGCAGGCGATCTCCGTCTAGAGAGGGAAGGATCTCTCCAGGCGCTTTCCCTTCCCTTCACTCTCCCTGCATCTCGCCTTCTACGCGGGGAGAGCACGTGGACAATTAGAAACATCCAAGATAGCTACAAAGTAACCGAAGGAGATCTCTCGGGGAAGCACGTGGCGACGCCTCTCCTCCGAGAGCACCTTTACGGGTCTAGTGTACAAGGAGCAGCTCCCCAGGAGGTTCACGCCGGGTCTGCGGAGTTCCAACCCGGACTCCCACTGACCTGGCTGTGTGACCCTGGGCGTGTCCCAGTTTCCCCAGCTGTAAAGTCACCAGGAGAACGACATCTGTAAGCATTCCGGAATCTCTGCGTTCTTGCCTCCTCCATTAGAACGTTGGCACCCTGAACTTTAGTCCTCGTTTACGCCTGGCACAAAGTGGGAGCGTCATCACCGCTGCCAGGTGGACCTGGTCTTTCTAGTCCAAATGCACTCCGGGTATTTTATTTTGCACTTCTTGTAAACGTTCATTTTTGTCTCTCAAGATTAAATCTCATCGTACGTCCAGACTGTGCCACCTTAACCCTACGACACTAGGCTCGGGGCGGGGTCGCTTTGCTTTCTCTCAACCCCCCTGCTGTTTTACACGCGCGCCCGCACACGCACGCACGCGCACGCACACACGTGTCCTGCGCCTCGCCAGCGCGGCAGGTGCCCACGCCACGCCCCTCTCGTCAGCCCCGCCCCCAGGGAGGAGCGTGCCCCCCCCCCCCCTCCTCTACCCCGCTCCCGGCAGCTTCACTTAACCAGCCGGCCCTCCACGTAAGCATTCTGCTGGCTCGCCCAGAGCGAGGACTACATCCGGGTCGTTGGAGGCCCTCCCCCGTCCCCTTTCCTTCAGTAATTTCGCTCACTTCCTGCAGTTTCCGGTCTCTTTCGTACCCGTCGTCTCCGCCGCCGCCACCGCGGTAGCTTCGCCCCCTCCCTGCCCCGTCCCTCACCGGTCCCCTCTCCTCTTCTCCGTCCGGGTCTCTCCCCCTCCCCCACCAGGCCCGCGCGCCGCTTCCCCCTCCCCCACCCGCTCCCGGGCTCGCGCCTCGCGGAGCCGTTTCCCCGGGAGACCGGCTCTGCCCTGCCCTGCCCTCCGCCGGCCCCCGGCCGCCGGGGCTCGGCGAAGCGTCCGGGCCTCCTCCGCAGCGGTGAGCCGTCGGGGGAGCAGGGAGGCCGGGCCTGGGCCCACTCGGCTTTGTGCGTGCGCATCTCCCGCCCAGCCCCGTCGGCGGCGGCCCCCAGCCCGGGACATGCCTCGGCCGGGGTCGGCGTGGGCGGCCGCCCTCCTGCTGCTGGCGCTGGCGCTGGGGCCGGGGCCGGGCCGCTGCTCCGAGATCACCTTCGAGCTGCCGGACAACGCCAAGCAGTGCTTCTACGAGGACATCACGCAGGGCACCAAGTGCACCCTCGAGTTCCAGGTAGCGAGCGCGGGGCCGGGCGGGGCAGGCCGGGCCGGGAGGGGCGCGGGGCCGGGCGGGGCAGGCCGGGCCGGGCCGGGCAGAGCAGGCCGGGCGAGCCGGCTTCTCAGTCCTCCGCGAGCGCTGCGGAGTGAGGGGGCTGAGCAGGCGTCGGGTGTAGGCATCAGGACGACGCACTTGGGGGAGGGAGGGAGGGAGGGAACGAGGGAACGAATGCACCCAACGAGCATTAATTAGGCACCTGCTGTGTAAGAAGAGGATAGGAGTGAATCACGGCGGCGGGGAGTGGGTGATAAAGTCCTCATCTTCCTTATCCTTAAAGCATATATATGCTCCTGTCTTGGCTTCGTTGATCTCGGTCACTAATGCATTTATTAAGCGCCTGCTGTGTTCTAGACACCGTGCTAGGCGCCGGGGATACAAAGAAAGTCCACAAACAGTGGGTTCGCTCCAGGAGCTCACAGTCTGATGGGGGGGGGCACTGACTTGCCAACAACTACGTACAGACAGGGAAGTTGTTCAGTCCCAGTAGCGTCCGACCGTCCGTGACCTCTGTGGGGTTTTATTGGCAGATACTGCCGCAGTTTGACAGATGAAGAAACTGAGGCAAACGGCGTTAATGTGCCCGGGTCACACGGCTACTCATTGTCTGCAGCCGGATTTGAACGTGGGGAGGGCTGGCACTGCCTCCGCTGCTCCACCTTTGTGGTTGGTTCGTTCACACCCCGTTTGGGTCATCTAGCTGCCCCTCAATAAGGGAGACCTGAGTTTTCAATGTGCCTCAGCTGTGTGCCTCAGCTTCCTCATTTGTAAAATGGGGATAATCAGAGCCCCTTCCCCTTGTCTTGAGGATCAAGTAGAATGATAGTTATATAGAGAGGTTAACTGCTATTATTATAATGATGTCCGTGTTAGTTATTGTTGCAGAAGTGGAGTAGACCTTAGTTCAGAGCTGCGCTCAGACCTGGGCAAGTCATTTCACCTGTTTCTCTCGTTTTCCTCAAATGTAAAATGAAATTAATAGGAGCAGTCACCTTCCAGGGTGGTTGTGAGGATCAAATGAAGCGTTTGTGAAGGATTACTTAGCACTGGGCCTGGCACATAGTAAACATTGTATAAATGCTTATTATTACGGAATAAACTGAAATACTAGAGAGGAGGTGCTAGAATTACAGGGGATCCGGAAAGTCAGCAAGCATTGTGAAGCATCTGCTACTAAGCTCTGGGATTACGAAGGAAGCTAGAGTCCTGCCCTCAAGGAGTCTTCAGTCTCTAAAATAACTGCTTAGAGATAACCTCAGCAGCAAGGCACTATCATTTAGAGGGACTGGGAAAGGCTTTTTGCAGGAGGTAGGATTCTAGCCAAGACTCTAAATTCATGGACCCTTCTGGAATTCTGGTAAAGCCTGTTGTCCCCTTCTCAGAATCATGTTTTTAAATGCATAAAACAAAATTATAGCATAGCAAAAGAAACTAATTACATTGTGATACAGTTATAAAAAAAAATTTTAAGTTATCAGATTCCACTGTATCCTTTAGTTCTAGGTAGCTGAT
Source organism: Notamacropus eugenii (assembly GCF_028372415.1). Lineage (NCBI taxonomy): Eukaryota > Metazoa > Chordata > Mammalia > Diprotodontia > Macropodidae > Notamacropus > Notamacropus eugenii. The sequence continues at coordinate 335,959,445 of NC_092874.1, read as the reverse complement.
TGACTGGGTTGTCTTTTCCCCCACAGTTTTGTTACAGCCTCAACTCTGATCTCCCAAGGCAGATTCATTCTTTGGGTTTTCTTTAACTTCCTGGTTCCCTTAAAACTTGCAACTTTTTTCATTATTAATAGCAACTTCAGTGATTTGCTGGAGGAAAAAAGGCAAGAAATACTTTTCATTTTGTAAACCTTGAATGATGAAGACATTTGAATCCAGTAGTTGAGTCAAGTTTGGATGGTTTGAATTCTGACTCTGCCTCTTAACTAGAAATAGTTGAATTAATTGAATAACCCTTCTAAAAATTTTTCTACTTGAGAAATAGACATCAACACTTGGTCTTCATGTTGTTATATTACCCATCTTTTCCCTCAAATAACTTTAAATGGTGATCAGCATCTAGTTGGCTTTATAATTTTTCATTTCATTTTATTGCGGAGATGTTACCAAAATGAAGTCCGTTAGCCTTTCTATGCCAACATTGTATGAAAGAGTGCTTCTTTATATAATGCGTGCCTTTCTGAAAAAGTGTTTAGGTGACATTCTTGTAAGTAGATGATTTTAGGTTGATAGACTTGCTTTTAAAGGATTTCCATTTTACGTTTTTATAAAATACATCAAAAATTGTAGCTTTATCTTTATTTATAAACAAGATTAATTAAACAGTATTGCATAGAGTCATTTGATTTAAAAGGGGAAAGGTTGGAATACTTTTGACATAGTATATCTTGATTTCAAAGTATGTTGTAGTACTCCTGTGAATATTAGAGAAATATGGACTAGGTGGGTTCATAAGTGGTTCCAAGAATGTTTTGATAGATTGTTGTCAACCTGTAGTAACAAAGTGGAGATTTCTCTAGTGATATGTCTTGGGAATCTACTCTTGCAACTTAAACAATTGAACGTTTTTATTATCAAGTTAAGATCTAGGAGATATACCAGTCTTCAAATGACAGAAACTCAAAAGGTTATTTCATAATGATAAATAACAATCCATTTTTGAACTTCCTTCAGCCTCCTCTTTAATCAAAATCTGCTAAATAATAACAACAACAAAGTATTACATAGCAGATTGAGATTTGCAAAGTGCTTTACATGTGTTGTCTCATTTGATTCTTACAGCAACCCCATGAGGTGAGTGCTATTATCCCAATTTTACAGATGAGGAAATTGAAACTTAGAGAAGGAAGTGACTTGCCCAAGGTCACCCAGCTAGTAAGTTTCTGAAACAAGATCATCTCAGTTCTTCCTGGCTCCATCCAAGTCCAACACCCTGTACCACTTAGCTGCCTGCTTTGCACAGCTACTCATAGCATCATTAAATACCTTTTGGGTATCTCAAACTGTTCCCTGTAGGCATCTCAAACTTACTATGTCCAAAACAACCCATTAACTTTCCCCAAAAACTCTTCCCTCTTCCCAATTGCTGTTAAAGACATACCATTCTTCCAGTCACATCGTTTGAAATATGGGGTCATCCTCAACTCTGCATTTGAATTCACCCAGCATAACAATCTAAAGTATAAGTCTGACCCTGTCACTCACCCAGCCACTTAACAACTTTTGTGGCTCCCTGCTACCCCCAGAATCAAGTTTAGCATTTAAAGTTCTGCAGAATCTGGCCCCTTCCTCCTTTTCCACTCTCCTTGTACTTTATTCCCCTCCAAACTGCTATTCCTCATACATGACACTTCATCTTCGTGCCTGGAATACTCCCCTTCTCACCTCTGCCTCTTAACATTCCTGACTTCCTTCAAGACTGAACTCCAGTGTGGTGAAGGCAGCTAGGTGGCACAGTGGTTAGAGCCAGCCCTGGAGTCAGGACGACCTGAGTTCAAATCCAGCTTCAGACACTTGGCATGTACTAGCTGTGTCATCCCAATTGCCTTGCCAAAAACATAATTGAGCTCCAGTCCCACCTTTACCGGAGGCCTTTCCAGACTGCTATCCCTTTAAGAAGACTATCCATCTGCTCTATTACATCATTGTACTTACCTAGATATTTACATCCTTTCTTCCCCTTTAGAATGTGAGCTCCTTGTGGGCAGGAAAAGGTGTTTTTATTTTTATTTTTGCCATCTTTGTATCCCCAGTGCTTGATAAGGATGCCACATTCATATTAAGCCCTTAATAAATGCTTATTGATTGTAATTTGCCTGAAGATAACATCCCTGCTAATAACATTTGAAATTACTATAATAATTTTGTTTCTAAAGCATTTTGCATACATTATCTCATTTTGTCTCTGAACAATCCATGAAGTACTATGGGTGGTATTATCCATATTTTATGAGTGAGGAAACAGACTCTCATAGGTTTTATTGACTTGTCCTTGGTCACACAACTAAGTGTCATAGGTTTCCTCTGATTCCACATTCAGCATTCTTTCTACTATACAAGGCTGTATCTCCAAATCTTGGTCAGCATTGCTAAACTCTGCATTGGTGTCTTTACTTTTCTCCCACAACCTCTGCCTTACCAGACAAGGAGAAATTGAGATAGGCTAGAGGTGTGGCATATTTTTTTTCATTAGATGCCAGTGCTCAGAAACTTAACTTTTTGCAGGCTGCTTGCATTTTTTTAGTTACTTAAAGCCAAAGGGAAGCCAGAATGCTCCTTAGTCCTGGTTGGGAGAAAATAAGGAAGGCCTCCAGTACTTTAAGTAAACTCCCTGTGGTAAACTTTTGGGGATAATATGCACAACAGTCTCATAGTAAAGACAGGCATGGGTGGGTTTCCAAGTCTGCATCATTGTAGGGGACTCTCAGAATGAAGAGATCACTTCCATTGAGTAATGTGTGTAAAATACATGGCAAACCTTAAAGTGTTATACAGATGTCAGTCCCCATTATTATTGCCTCCAACGAAACCTTGATGCTTTGCTTTCATTCTTAAGTATTTCTAACATGAGTTAATAATTGATTCAGTAACTATTGTGCTAGGTTTTCTGACTTGCTTGATGTTTTCTTTGGTCCTGAGGACCTACTAATCCTCAAACTTGGGTAATCCTGTTAGCCAGTTTTTTTGCTCCTGTTCCTGAGAAAAAGGCATGGAGTCAAGTTGATTTCACCCACAATAAATTTATAGTGCATGCCTTCAAATGGATCCTCACTGCTGCCCAGCAGTATTTCACTCTTAATTCCCAAACCTTGATCTACTTTTCACTTAACAGCACATGACTTAACACAACACCTCACTGAAGTCTCTCACAAATTGGTACTTGACCTAGCCTCTTTTTCTGCTGAGGACATCAGGATGATGGAGACTTGGGATTATGCTGTATAAAAATTGGTTAAAGGATGTAGGAATATTTAGCCTGGAAAAGAGATTTAAAAGAGACATGTTAGCTATCTTCAAGAATTTCAAAAGCTATCATGTTAAAGAGAGATTATATTTTTTCATAAAAGTAAGAACCAAGGAGAGGAAGTTACTGGAAAACAAATTGAGTATTGATGTAAGAAAAAAGTGCCTGCTCCAGGAGGTAATGACCTTCCAGGTGTATAAACAACTAACCTTTGGATATGTTATAGAGAATTTTTGTTCTGGTGTATGTTATACAGGATGACCTCAGTGATTCCTTTTTTATGAGTCTGTGGATTCCAGTCTTTTAATCTTTTATTTTATAAAAATAAATAAGTTTTATAAAATAAGTTTCTTGTTATAAGTTAAAATCGCTCCCAATTCTTTTGTTCTCTTCTGTCTCAGAAGAAGGGAACTCCTGATACTGACTAAAGCTAAACTCTCTATCTGTCCCCTTAAGGTCATTCATCTCCTTCCACCTCTTCTAGGACTTTGTAATTTAGCTTTTACATTCCTACCGCCCTATGGAAAATATTTCCAAGATCAATAAAGACCTCCTTATCCTTATCTTTAATTCCAAAGGCCTTTTTTGGTTTTCTTCCATGAGTTCTCTGCAGCATTTGGTGAATCAGGGTAGCAGACTCTTCCTGCGTACTTTCTCCTTCTTTACTTCAGAGGTACCACTCTTGTAGTTCCTTTGTAAACATGTACCTATCTTATTTGCTCGTCCTTCTCATGATCTTGTAAGGTGAGTGTTCCTCAGATTTTGTCAGACTTTATCTTTTCTCTTAACTTCACTCTTTCTTAGCAGTCTGATATAGGCTTCAGTCTTGATATGTTACTCCAAAATTCTGGTCCTGGTCTCATTCCCAAGCTCTAGCCCTGTATTTCTACCTTGATATTTCGCTCAAACATGCCTAAAACCAAGCTTATCTTCCCTCAAAATCTGCATTACCTAATTTTAACTATTTTTGTCAGTGTTTCCACTACTTATTCAATCTCCCCTATTTGATACTCTTGTGGAGGGGTTTTGTTTTTTTTTTTGGACCCTTTCCTCTTCCTCACTTCTCATTCAATCCTTTACCAAATCCTATAGCATTTCTTATATCTGTTACCTCTTCCCCTGCCTACACCTCAGTATGGGACTTCATTGATATCATTCACACCTTGGACTCTTGCAGTAGTCTATTTGCAGATCTCTCTACCTGCATGCCCTTTCCCCACTCCAGTCTACCCTTACCAGTACTATCAGTTAATTGATAAACACTTATTAAGTGCTTAGTATGTCCCAGGCACTGTGCTAAGCTGGGGATACAAAAGAAACAAAAGACAGTTCCTACCCTCATGGAGTTTATGATCTGATGGGGGAGATCTCAGGCAAACAAATATAAATGATAGGAAACAACAGAGAAAGCACTGGAGTTAAGAGAGGTTGGGGAAGGCTTCCTATAAAAGGTGGAGTTTTAGTTGGAACTTCAAGAAAGCCAAGGAGATCAGTAGTCTGGAATAGAAGAGGAAGAACATTCCCGGCATAGGTGCGGGGACTGGCAGGTAGGAAAAATGCCTGGTGCAGAGAGAAGATGGTGAGTCTTATTCAGGGAAACAGTTGAACACCAGTGTTACTGGATTGAAGAGTATGTGTTGGGAATTAAGATGTAAGATCGGAAATATAGGAGGAAGCTAGGTTATAAAGGCTTTGAATGCCAAACGGTATTTTTTTTTATTTGTTACTTGAAACAATAGGAAGTCACTAGGGTTTATTGAGTAGGAGGATGCCATGGTCTAACCTGTACGTTAGGGAAATGACTTATGGGGCTGAATGGAGAATGGATTGGAATGGAGAGAGATATGAGACAGGCTGACCCACCAGCAGACAGTTGCAATAAGCCATCCTTGAGGTAATGAAGGTCTACACCAGGGTGGTGGCAATGTAGAAGGGGTTGTATTTGAGCAGCGTAGCAGAAGTGAAATTGACAGGCCTTGAAAACAGATTGGTTGCAAACCGGAAAGGCCTTGGGAGGATGGTATTGTCCTTTACAGTAATAGTAATAGAGATGGTAGAAGGTGGGGAAGGTTTGGGAGAAAGGTAACGAAATTCTGTTTTCAGTGTATTGAGTTTAAGATGTCTACAACACATCCAGGCAAGATTTCCTAAAGGCAGGAAATGGAGCCAAGATGGCAGAGAGAATCCAGGAATTTGTCTGAGCTCTTCCCAGTTGCCTTTAAAAACACTATTTCCTGAGGATTCGGGAGCAACAAAATCCACAGAAAAGATGGAGTGAAACAATTTTCCAGCTTAAGATAACTTAGAAGGTCTTCAGGAAAGGTCTGTCTCACTTGGATAAAAGGGGAGTGTAGATGGTGTCTGGGCAAGCCAATTGGAGGCACTTGGCCACATAACAGATTAGCAACCAAGGCCACACAGTCCTGGCTCAGCAAGCCAAATGTGAGGCCTCCAGCCCCAGAGCAGAAGGCAAACTGCCAGCCCTGGGACCCCAGCCTAACAGGCACAGCTAGGCTGGGCCACCTCAGCATAAAAAGCCAGTAACCAGGCCCTGGCCTTTAGTGCAAGAAGCTTGGGACAGTACCCCCTGTGTCTCAGGAGCTCAACTTTAAAAGTCATGAAATAGGCTTTTAAAAATGAGCAGAAAAAGGACCTGATCATAGAAAGCTACTATAGTGACAGGGAAGACCAAAACATAAACTCGAAAGAGGACAACAGTGTCAAAATGAGCACATACGAAGCCTCAGAGAGCTATACAAATTGTTCTCAAGCCCAAAAAGCCTTCTTGGAAGAGCTTGAAAAGGATTTTAAAAATCAGATGAGAGGTAGAACAAAAATTGAGAAAAGAAATGGGTTATGCAAAAGAGGGTCAGCAGCTTGGAAAAGGAAGGCCAAAAATTGACTGAGGAAATCAATTCTTTAAAAACTAGAACTGGCCAAATGGAAAAGGAGGTACAAAAGCTAACTGAAGAAAATAATTCCTTAAAAGTTAGAATCAGGCAAGTGGAAGCTAATGACTCTATGAAATATCAAGAATCAGTCAAACAAAATCAAAAGAATGAAAAAATAGAAGAAAATGTAAAATTTTTCATTGGGGGTAAAAACCTGGCTATGAAAATAGATCCAGGAGAGACAATTTAAGAATTATTGAACTACCTGAAAGCCATGATCAAAAAAAGAGCCTGGACAGTATCTTTGAAGAAATTATCAAGGAAAACTGCTCTGATCTCCTAGAAACAGGAGGGTAAAATAGTAATTGGCTGAATCCACCAATCACCTTAGGAAAGAGATTCCAAAATGAAAACTCCAGGGAATATTATAGCCAATTATCAGGTCAAGGAGAAAACACTGCAAGCAGCCAGAAAGAAACAATTCAGATATTAAAGAGCCACAGTCAAGATTACACAGAATTTAGCAGTTTCTTCATTAAAGGATCATAGGGCTTGAAATATAATATTCCAGAAGTTAAAGGAGTTTGGATTACCAGCAATAATCAGCTGCCCAGCAAAATTGAGCTTAATCTTTCAGAGGAAAAGATGGATATTCAATGAAATTGAGGACTTTCAAGCTTTCCTGATGAAAAGACCAGAACTGAACAGAAAATTTGATTTTCAAATACAAGACTCAAAAGAAGCATAAAAAGGTAAACAGAAAAGGGAAAAAAAAAGCTTTACATCCCTACACATGAAGATGGTGCATTGATGCATTTAATTCTTAAGAATTGTATCTCTATTAGGGCAATTAGAAAGAGTATACATAGACAGAGGTTGTGTGAGTATAAGTTGATTTTTAATGTGATGATATAAAAAAAATTAAGGGGTGAAAAAAAGAATTGTACTGAGAGAAGAAGAAAGGGGGAGGCAGAATAGGGTAAATTACATCACATAAATAGGCACAAAAGACCTATTAGAGTAGAGGGGGAGAAAGGAGGAGTGAGCATTGTTGGATCCTTACTTTCATTGGATTTGACTCAGAGGGAATAAAATACACACTCAATTGTATATCAAAATTTATCTTATCCTGTGGGAAGTAGGAGGGGAAAGAAAGGAGGGGACAGATTGAGGGAGTCGGTGGTCAGAAGGGACAGGGTAAAAAGAGAGAGAAGTATGAACAGAAAAAATAGGATGGAGGAAAATACACAGTAATCATAACTGTAAATGGAATGAACTCTCTCCCATAAAATGCAAGCAGATTTGAAGCAGAAAGATATGCACAGAGTAAAGGTAAAAGTCCAGAGCAGAATGTATCATTCCTCAGCTGAAGTAAAACAAAAGTAGGAGCAGCAATCTTGATCTCAGATAAAGCAAAAGCAAAGTAGATCTAATTAAAAGAGATAAAGAAACTACATCTTGCTAGAAGGTACCATAGACCATGAAGTCATAATATCAATACTAAACATATATGTACCAAGTGGTATAGCATCCAGATTCTTAGAGGAGAAGTTAAGTAAGTTACAGTAAGAAATAGAGAGCAAACTTTACTAGTGGAAGTCCTCAACCTCTCCCCCTCTCAGAACTAGATAAATCGAACCACAAGAAGTTAAGGAAATGAATAGAATTTTAGAAAAGTTAAATATGATAGACCCATGGAGAATATTGAATGGCGATGGAAAAGAATATGCCTTTTTCTCAGTGGTACATGGCACCTATAACAAAATTGACCATATATTGGGGCATTAAAACCTCATAATCAAATGCAGGAAGGCAGAAATATTAAATCCCTCTTTTTCAGATCATCATGCAATAAATTATGTGTAATAAAGGGCCAAACTAAAGATTGATTGAAAACTAAATAGTCTAATTCCAAGGAATGAGTAGATCAAACAACAAATCATAGAAATAATTGATAATTTTGTCAAAGAGAACTATTATGAGACAGCATAACAAAACTTACGGGATGCAGCCAAAGCAGTTCTTAGGGAAAATTTTATATTTCTGAATGCTTATATGAATAAAATAGAGAAAGGAGATAAATTAATTGGGCATACAACTAAAAAAGCTAGAAAAGAACAAATTGAAAATCCCCAACTAAATGCCAAATTACAAATTCTGAAAATCAAAAGAGATTAATAAATTTAAAAGTAAGAAAACTATTGAACTAATAAAACTAGGAGCTGTTTTTATGAAAAAAATAAGCCAAACCTTGGATTAGTTTGATTAATAAGAAGAAAGAAGAAAACCAGTTTCAAAAATAAAAGGAATAAATTCACCAGCAATAAAGAGGAAATTAAAGCAATAATTAGAAGCTATTTTGCCCCACTGTGTGCCAATAAATCTGACAATCTAAGTGAAATAGATGAATATTTACAAAAATATAAATTACCCAGATTAACAGAAGAGGAAGTAAAATAACCCCATTTTAGAAAAAGAAATTGAATAAGCAGTGAACTCCGTAAGAAAAAATCTCCAGGGCCAGATAGATTTACAGGTGAATTTTTACCAAACGTTTGAAGAACAGTTAATTCCAATACTACGTAAACTATTTGGAAAAATAAGCAAAGCAAGAGTCCTGCCAAGTTCCTTTTATGACACAAATATTGTGCTGATATCTAACCCAGGAAAAGCCAAAAGAAAGAAAATTGTAAACCAATTTTCTTAATGAATATTGATGAAAATCTTTTAAATAAAATATTAGCAAAGAGTTTAGAGCAGTTTGTCATCAAGATAATACACTATGACCAGATGAGATTTATACCAGGAATGCAGAACTGGTTCAGTATTAGGAAAACTATCAGCATAATTGACCATATTGATAAAAAAATTAACAGAAATCATGATTATTTCAGTAAATGTAGAAAAGGCTTTTGACAAAATACGGTACCCATTTCTATTAAAAACACTAAAGAGCATAGGAATAAATGGAGTTTCCTTAAAATGATAAGCAGTGTCTGTCTACTGTCATCAGTAAGCATTATCTGTAATAGGATATTCTAGAAGCTTTCCCAGTGAGATCAGGCATGAAACAAGAATGCGCCTTATCACCAGTACCATTCGATATTGTACTAGAAATGTTAGCTTTGGCAATAAGAGAAGAAAAAGAAATTGAAGGAATTAGAGTAGGCAGTGAGGATACAAAACTATTACTCTTTGCAGATGATATGATGATATACTTAGAGAATCAACCAAAAAACTGCTCAAAGCAATAAGTTTAGCAAAGTTGTAGGATATAAAATAAACCCACATAAATCATCAGCATTTCTATATGTTAACAAAAAAGCCCAGCAGCAAGAGACAGAGAAATTTTATTTAAAATAACTCCAGCTATTATAAAATAGTTGGGAGTCTACAAACCCAGCAACTATATGAACACAATTACAAAACACTTTTCACACAAATAGTCTAATCTATATGATTGGGAAAATATAAGTTGCTCATAGATAGGCTAAACTAATATAACAAAAGTGACAATTTTACCTAAATTAGTTTGCTCATTCAGTGGTATACCAATTAAAGTACCAAAAAAAATTATTTTGAGTTAGAAAAAATAATAAAATTCAACTGGAATAACAAAAGGTCAAGAATATTAAGGGAATGAATGGAAAAAAACCTGCAAAGGAAGGTGTCCTAGCCGTATCATATTATAAAGCAGCAGTTATCGAAACTATTTGGTATTGGCTAAAAAATAGAGTGATAAATTAGTGGAATAGGTTAGGTGCACGAGACACAGTTATAAATGACTATAGGAATCTATTGTTTGATAAGCCCAAAAGACTCCAAATTCTAGGATAAAAACTCTCTATTAGACAAAAATTGGTGGGAAAACTGAAAAATAGTATGGCAGAAACTAGACAGACCAACATCTCACACTCTATACCAAGATACAGTCAAAATGGGTATGTGATTTAGACATAAAGGGTGATACCATAAGCAAATTAGGAGAGTAAGGAATGGATTACCTATCAAATCTATGGAGAAGGGAAGAATTTGTGACTAGGTAAGAGATAGAGAACATTATAAAATGCAAAATAGATAATTTTGACTACTTTTAAAAGTTTTTGTACAAACAACCAATGCAACCAAGATTAGAAAGAAAACTGGAAAAGAATTTTTACAGCCAGTATTTCTGATAAAGACCTCAGTTCTCAAATACATAGAGAACTGAGTCAAACTTAGAAGAATACAAGTCATTTCCCAATTGATAAATGGTCAAAGGATATGAACAGGCTGTTTTCTAATGAAGAAATTAAAGCTTCTATAGTCATATGAAAAAAATGCTCTAAATCACTATTGATTAGAGAAATGTAAAACCACTCTAAGGTAGCACTTCATACCTATAAGATTGGCTAATACGGCAGAAAAGGACAATGATAAATGCTGGAGAAGATGTGGAGAAAATTGTAACACTAATGCATTGTTGGTGGAGTTACGAACTGATCTAACCATTCTGGAGAACAATTTGCAGCTATACCCAAAGGGCTACAAAACTGCATATATGATCTAGCAATACCACTGCCAGGTCTGTATCCCAAAGAGATCATTTAAAAAGAGGGGAACGGACCCACATGTATCAAAATATCTATAGCAGCGCTTTTTGTGGTGTCAAAGAATTGGAAATTGAGGGATTGCCCATCAGTTGGGGAATGACTGAACAAACTGTGGTAAATGAATGTGATGGAATACTATCATTCTATAAGAAATGATGAGCAGGCTGATTTCAGAAAAACCTGAGAACACTTACATAAACTGATGCTGAGTGAAGTGAGCAGAACCAGGAGAACATTGTACACAGTAACAACAGCATTGTGCCACGATCAACTGATTGACTTAGCTCTTCTCAGCAATATAATGATCAAAGACAATTCCAAAAGACACATGATGGAAAATGCTATCCACTTCCAGAGAAAGAACTACAATAGTCTGAATGCAGGTGGAAGCACGTGTATAACCTGTATTTGATTGCTTGCTATCTTGAGGAGAGAAGAAAGGGAAGAAGAAAAATTTAGAAGTCAAAATCTTACAAAAATGAATTTTGAAAACTATCTTTACATATAATTGAGAGAAAAATAAAAGTGCTGCTAAATTTTTAAAAAATGTTTCTGAAAGGCATTTGGTGGAGATGTGACATTGGAGGTCAGCAGAGAGATTAGATTAGCACAGAAAGGTAGATTTGAAAATCCTCAGCATAAAGATGGTAATTATATCCACGAGTGAATGAGGTCTCTGAGTGAGGCAGTATAGATAGATGGAGAAAAGGAGAGGGACAAGGATACCAACAGTTAAAGGACATAATCTGGATGAGGATTCAGCAGAAGAGAAAGAATTGGAGTGGTCCAGTAATAAAAGGAGAACCAGGAGAGAATGGTGTCTTGAAAACCTAGAGAGAAAAGTGCATCAAGGTAGAGAGAGTGGTCAGCGGTGTCAGAGGCTGAAGAGAGGTAGAGGAAAATGAGGATTGAGAACAAGTCAATGGATTTGGTAAGTGAAATATCATCAGTAACTTTGGAAAAATGGAAAATGGATTGTTAGGGGTTAATAAGAGAGCGAGAGGAGAGAAAATGAAGACCCCTGTTGTGGATGGTTTTTTCTAGGAGATTAGCTACAGAGGACACAAGAGGTGTATGGGATGGTAGTTAACAGGGATGGAGGAATCAAGTGAAGTTTTTTTCAGAATGGGAAGGCATGGGCACGTTTGTAGGCAGTAAGAAATGAGAAATAGAAAGGAAGAGGTTGAAAATAAGTGAAAAATTGGGGATAACAGGGGCAATCTTCTGAGAGAGATAGGACTGGGGTGAGATCTCTTGAACAAACAAAGGGATTAGCCTCAATAAGGAGTGAAAACACTTCATCATCTGAGACAGGAGTGAAGGGGGAGTAGCAAAAGGCATCTGAATGATAGAAGAAGAGGAAGAGGACATGCCAGGCCTAGAGGCCTGTATTGGGCTACCCGAGTCTTTCTTACCTCACCTCCGAGGTCTTCGGTTGGCCAAAACCGGATGCACATATGAGAGAAAGGATGTTCCAGAGTCGAACAAGGGTTGAGCTTTATTACAGGGTCTAGTTACAAGTGCAGGGGGGGTCTTCCTTAGGAGGAAGAGGGGGAGATTTCCTAAGGAGGCTAAGCTTAAGGGATTGGAAGTAGAAGTACAAGCGGGGAGAGAGGGGGAGGGGAGAGAGGAAAGAAGAGGAGCGGAGCCTACTGTCCTCTTGGCTCCACACGTGCTAAGAGAGAGCTTTCAGGCTTCCTCAATCCTACTTAACCTTCAGCCGCACAGTTTGCATCTCAATTCCGTGCTGTTAGGTAACTAGGTGTGCTCCAATCTGGGACAATCTCGAGGGCAGGGAGACTCCACCCATCACGTATCTCCCGGGGAGAGGCGGAAATACCCCAGCTAGCCGAGCTAGCTCAGTCTGACCTTCTCGAACCCCCGCTGTTCATGGAGGGCCTCGTAAGACTCTAAGATTTAGAAGTCCCACTTTTACCCGCCCGAGACCGTCCACACGGAATTGAGCTTCCAATCCCAACAAGGACAGAAGGAGTTCTTGGCAAATGGCTTCAGTTCTATAAAATGTGAGGCATGGTTTTCGTCTGGGATGGGGGGAAGAAGGGGGGACCATGGGAGGTTTAAGAAGGCATGAAAAAGTTTGGAAGAGTTGCTATGGAGAGTGGCATCATGAGTTGATTATGGAGGTGTAGAAGGACTGCCTAAGCAGCAGTGAAGGCCCATTTGAGATTGTATAACATAAATTTGTAGTGGACCTAGTCTGGATTTTGGAATTTTTCTCCCCCTTTATTTAGTAGTACATATGTAGGATCATAGATAATAAATGGTGGGAGTGATCCAAGGCTTTGGCTTGGCTGAGTATAATCATTGATAGGAGATTAATAATCTTCCATTTCTGTAGAACTAGTCATGTCATTGTTGAGATGAAAATTCTAGTGGCTCTCTATTGCCAATGAGGTGAATTTCAGACTCCTTTAACTAGCATTCAAGGTCCTCTACAGTAGAGTACCATTTTATTTTTGTAGCCTTTTCTCGTGTTATTCCTATGCATTTACTCCTTTTAGCTAAAACTGTAGTCTTCAAGTTATTTGGAAGGTAATATTACAGGTCATCTGGCCTAGCTTCCCACTAGTGCAAGAGTCCCTTTTGTAGCACAAAAAATCTAGCTTCCTTTTGAATACATCCAGTTGCAGGAAAGTTAGCTCATGAAAGAACTATGTTCATTATTGGAAAACTACTTGTTCTTTTTTATTTTGGAATCAAAATCTGCTTCTTGGTAAAGGCCCATATATAGAAATATTAGAATATGGTATTGTCTGTCATATTAAATGACATCTGGCACTTTCATTTTAGCATTGTAACAGGAAAATTGGTTAATGTGTTTAATTTTTGTTCTACCCCAAACTTTTCAGTGTTTTTCTTTCTGCAGGTGATTACTGGTGGTCATTATGATGTAGATTGCCGGTTGGAAGATCCTGATGGTGTGGTGTTATACAAAGAAATGAAGAAACAGTATGATAGTTTTACCTTCACTGCATCCAGAAATGGAACATATAAATTTTGTTTCAGCAATGAGTTCTCTACTTTCACACACAAAACTGTGTACTTTGACTTTCAAGTTGGAGAAGACCCACCATTGTTTCCCAGTGAGAACAGAGTCAGCGCTCTTACACAGGTAAAAGCAAATATAGATCATCAGCATAATAGTAATAGTATGCATAAATACTTTTGTTTTTTTAAAAAAGATATTAAGAAGAAACAATAGCAGTGCATAATAAAAACCCAGCCCAGCTCCCCCAGAATTCTGTGCGGGTGGGGGGCTGTATTTGGTGAAAAAAAGATTGAGCCTAACACCTTGGTGGCCTGAGGCAAGGCAAAAATACATAAGTATAATCTGTAGGAGACAAAATATAATCTTTACATTCTACTTAACATTAATGACTACTGTCATAATACTATGCCTTGCAATTTTTGTAGTTAAATTTTCTTGAATTAACAAACATGTCTTTTCTCTCTCCCATCTCCCCTCCTCGTTAAAAGAAAACCCTTGTAATAGATACACAACCAAGTAAAAACAAATTCCCACCTTGACCCTATCCAAAAGTGTGTAAATTGTTCTGATTCTGCTCGTTTCATTCTGCATCAGTTCATAAAAGTCTTCTTGGTTTCTTGGAAACATTCTTTACTTTCTGTACTCTGCAGTGCAGTCATAATATTGAGAAGGATCTGAAACAGCCTCATGAAGAAGGGCTAGAAAGACTGGGAAAGAAAGTACATGATGAAATATTGTAAGGATAGTAGATATGATATTTCCATTCCAGTTTCACTGTTTTCTTTCAGGATAGGAAATAAATATCAGAGGAAAGAAGCTTAAATTATAGTTGAAGGGTTTTCAGTTTCACATCGCTTTCTCCTTGTAAATTCCCAGTGAAGAGGGAAGGTATTTGTACATTTTGTGAGCCAGTCTTTAGAAATACAAAAAAATATATATTCTTAAGGTCTTGTGATGAAAAAACTATCCACCTCCAGAGAAAGAAGTGATCAAATCTGAATGCAGATCAAAGAATACTTTTTTTTACCTATATTTTTCTTGGAGGTTTCTTATTTGTGTTTTCTATCACAAAATGACTAACATGGAACTGTGTTTTGCATGACTACACATGTATAACCTATATTAAATTGCTTGATTTTTCATTGAGAGGGGAAGGAAGGGAAAGAATTTGCAGCTCACAGTTTTTAAAAAGAATTAAATTATTAATTTAATTAATTAAATAAATAAATAATTAAAAATTATTATTATTATTGAAAATATATTTGAAATTTTAAAAATATATATAAAATGCCCAATTATTAATTCATTCTGCCTAATGCAAGGCTTGGCATGTAAGTAGGTGCTTTACCAAATTGATAAGTACAAAAATTTTATAAAATTAAATGAACCTACTATTTGTAAAGGTTTATTTTATATACTATCCAAAACTACTCCTTGATTTAGCTTATTCACATTCCATTTCTATTTATATCAGTACATCAGTGCGATCACAAATAAAAGATCTGTGATTTCCTCAGCTTCAGGAATTTCCTCTACCAACACAGATCTAAACCCACATATGACTTAATAGGTAGGTTCGTAGAGATCAAAGAACTTGCCAGGGTCACATAGCTAGTGTCAGAGCTAAGGTTTGAACCCAGATCTTCCTGTCTCAAAGCCTAGTTATTCCATTATTTCACGCTGCTTCTATAACGATGTATCTATAATCAGCAACCATGAATCCAGTGCCTATTACGTACTAGGTCCTTGGGACACGTTTAAAAAAAGAAAAGGAAACCATCTCTGCCCTCAGAGAACTTGTATTCTATCAGAGGAGATAGCTTGTACACAGATAAGTATATACAGAATAAAAGGTCATTTGAGAGCAATAGTAGGTACAGGATCAGGGACAAACTCATGTAGATTATGGCATTTGACTTGAATTTTGAGGGAAACTAAAGGTGTTTTACACTAGAAATGAAGAGGGAACACATTCTGTGCATGAAAATACCAGGTATATATTTAAAGTCTATGGCTTGTATAACCTGACACTTTAAAAAACAATTCTTAGTTAATTTCTATATTTTAGTATTTTTATGTAATTCTCTTACACTGCTTTGCTGTGTGCTTTTCATACCCAAATTAGTTCTTACCCAGTGTCTATTGATGAAATTAAGAAAAAACCAAGCACAGTTCTCTATAATACTTTGCACACGCACATTTGTTAAAGTTCCCTAATGCAAGGTATATAATAGAAAAATAGTATTGTAACACAGATTTTTTTATTCAGACACTACTAAACTTTTAAACAGTGGGAAATGTTAATCACTGTAATATGCTAGGCATTATAAATTCATATTCCACTCTTCAAAATATGAAATAATCTAAAACTTAAAAATTCTGATTTCTCTTTAAGTGAAGTAGAACAGCCATCTCAAAGTAGGAGTACATACGGTGAAGTTAGTTACACCTTATCAAGAAAAAAGGCATTGGCTTAATCAACAATATAAGAAGAGAAAAAATTCGCAGATTTATTGTGAAATAAAATCCTTTATATTTAGTGATACCTTCAACTTTCAAAGTTAACATGTATCATTTTTATCACATTTAAATAAACAGCAAAGAGTTCAATAAGATGTTAATTTGTACTCTGAGCATACTGTGCTGAGGTTGAGCCAGATTATCAAGTTTTCTCCATAAAAGTAGGCTTTGAGGCTTACTCTCTCTCACTTGAAGTTCTCCCAGGCTGATACTCCTATGTTTCCTCTCCAATCTTGAAGGCCCCAGTCGTAGTAGCAAGCTGCAACCCTCTACTTCATGAGTTGCAGCACTGAAGCCAGTGAGTAGTTAACAGTTTTATACCTTACCTGCACAGCACACATGGTGTTTATTGTTGCCAGAGCTCATTCTCATCCTGGAGTCCAGCAGCAGCCATAGCAGGAACCGGGGAAGTTCTCAGCTTTCCCTCACGTAAATCCAATTCACATAAAAGTCAAAACGTCACACCCATGATTGTCATTGGTCCTCTTCCAAAACGAAGGGTACACAGGTGGTATTGGCTGCAGTGGAAGAAAGTGAAGCATCTATAGTTTGGGGAAACTTCTGTGTTTAATTTAAAAATCAAATGTCTCAGTATACAGTAATAACTGGGGGGGATTTTATATAGAACTTTAAACTTTGTGGAGTGATTAGCACTTTGTTTGATCCTCATAAGAACCACGAGAAGTAGTTAATATGCACCCATTTTATAGATAAACTAAAACTTAGGACTAATTATCTCCTTTTGGTCACATGCTAGTGTCAAAAATTATATTTAATACTTCCTAACTTCAAAATACACTACAGTGCCTCTCCTAGAATAGTATAGATATCCTTTCTTTGGCAAGAAGAGAATTTACTAAAAAATGATTCAAAGATTATCATTTTTAGGATAAATGGGAAAAAATTTTTTCTCCTATAAAGAAATATATTAGAAAGTAATCCTTTAGCAAGGCTAACTCAGAATGTTTCTATCTAGATGGAATCTGCTTGTGTTTCAATTCACGAAGCTTTGAAGTCTGTCATCGACTACCAGACTCATTTCCGACTAAGAGAAGCTCAAGGACGCAGCCGGGCAGAGGATCTAAACACAAGAGTGGCCTATTGGTCAATTGGAGAAGCCATCATTCTTCTTGTGGTTAGCATAGGGCAGGTATTTCTTCTGAAAAGCTTTTTCTCAGATAAAAGAACCACTACAACCCGTGTTGGATCATAACTAGTGTTACACATCTGTCATGTTGCTGTTTTCCAATTAATAGTAGGTACCGAAGAACTTAATATTGGCAATATTTTAAAAACCTCTTTACCCCCTTACATTTGTTGTGGGGAAAATGCAACATATATCCCTAAACCATGGGAAAGGACAACTTTTTATTTGAAAAAGTTGAAAAACTTCAGAACTTGTTTGAAGCTTTTCATGTTAAATATCCAACACAAATGTTCCACCCTTTCCACGGTTGTTTGTATTCACTCTTATCACTCTAAACTTTGTCATGTTGATTCTTTTTAATCAGTAAGACTACTTCTGTCATAGGGAACTGATGTTTTAATTCCTTAGGTTGCTTTAAAGATAAGTTATATTGTGGAGGAAGAAAACAGCCTTTTTAATAGTTGAGGCATGAAATTTTGTTTTTTAAACCAGTGTGATGAACTGTAGGCTCAGCCCTGTACTGCACTTTTGATTTGTTATTAAAAAAAAGTCTGCCATAGTTACGTAATTTTGATTCAGTTTTGAGTTGATATATCATGGTATCAATAATTATTCTTCAATTGCCTGTAGAGTAGCAGGTTTTATACTCATTCTATAGTTTATAAAACTAAAGGCAGTGAATTTTTCAGTAATTGTAGAATTGAAACCTTAGAGATTTTGATTGAAGACACTGAGAGATATTAGAGTTATACTTAGAGAGAATTTTTGATAACTATGCCACGAACATCACAATTTCTATATTAGCGTTTTATTTTGCCTTATGATGGCTGGCTTTCTCCATTTGTGGCTACCTTGATTCTAGATATATCAGGTTATTGTGCTCCTTTGAGCTATTTAAAATCTAATTTGACACTTTCATTGTTAGCGTTCCACAGTGCTGTACAATGTCAGTGTTTAGCAAGGATATTTTTTTCCCCTTGAACTTAGAACTGGAACCACAATTGTTTATATTTGGTTATTGGTCACGAAACAGCGACAGAGAAGGTTCAAAGTGTTTTATCTGTTATTTTTTTCATGCCAGTAAGTGGTTTGCATTGGTTTCAACCTTTAGTAAATGATGTATTACATACTTTTATTGAACTGCCAGGGGCATTTTTCTTTGAAACAGGAAAATATCCTTATCTTGTATAAATCAGAACTCTCCTTAAGAGTAGTTTCCTCTGTCCTAGAATGGGATCATTTTACTGTGTCTATAATGCTAAGCCAAAAATTCTACAAATAGTTAAAGCATTTTTCTGATGTTAGACAAAAGAAGTTGCGTGTTCTCCTGTGGCTTTGTATGAGAATGTGTGCTGTACCAAAAATGTGGTCATTGAATCCCTATGACATCTGACACTAAAGAGTACTAATCAGACAGCATTTCTAGTCAGTCAGTTTACCACCATTGGCCAGAAATGACCAATTCTTAATTTTGAGAGCTTTTTTTAATACAAACACATTTCCAGCAAGTTTTTCTTTGTTTCTGAGAGGGAAAGAAGTTGCTGTTGTGGTTGACTTTTAAGTACTACAACATAGCAAAAGCATTTGCAAAATGAATCTTGCGTGATTTAAATCCTTAAGATTTTTCAGAGCAAAACAATAGCATGTAACGATATCTTAAGTTGTAGATTTGTTCATGAGAAGTGTGGTGCAGATATTTAGACTTGATTTGGATTTGATTTCAGCCTAGTGAATATCCTATGCATAATATCAATACAATTGACAAAAGCATAGGTGTCCTTTGATAGGTCCTTCGCATATTGCTACGCTGCTCTGTTCTGTCCTTCAGGTCTTTGATTAGGCAGGATATATATATGTGTGGAGCAGTAAGGTACCAGAATATTTCAGGTTTGTCATAAGACCAGAATCATTTAATCTGTGCCCCTAAAAAAGTTATTGTCTAAAATACTGAAGTATACTGAATTTTATGAAACCAGCGTTTTTCCTCCTATTATATTTGTAGAGCAACAAAATTTAAAGTACTTATAAACCAAGACTTGGTCCACAAAATATTTAAGCTAATGAGTTAATTTTTGCTGTTTCTTTGCTTTCCTGATTTGTGTGTGTGTGTATATGTATATTAGAAAAATATACATCTCTATATAGAGAGGCACATACTAATTGAATGGATTTTTTCTTCCTCCCGTTAAAAATGCTTGGTCTGTTGAGTCAGAAAGAAAAATTTGAAGCCAGTTCTTTCATCCTTTCAATAGTTTGAAAATTCTCAGATGTTTGCTTGGACACATGGCACAGGATGCATATTTAAACATTCATAGTTGTATATATTTTTTTAAGTAGTTAATGGAAAGGGGTTTAATATACAAGTTTATATGCTAAAATGTCAACTTGTGAAGTAAACATCTTAAAATATTGTTTTGCTGATAAAATCTAAACATTTTTGTGTTAAAAGAAGTGGTAGTGGTATGTGATTCAAAAAGGTCACCCAAGGCTTGACAATATTGAACTTTGAATACAGTGAACTGAAAACAATTTTTAAAAACTATTCTTTGAAAGATTTGTTTAAATCCTTGTGTATGGTCAGTTCCTATTTTAGTTTGTAAATGTTTAACATTTATAGTTTGAATGAAACAAAGCAGATTCTTTGAATATTGTTTTGGAAAAATTAAAACAAATTAATATATGAATATGATTTAGTGGCTTTTTTTGATTTAGCTTGGGACAGGCAGGAACTTCTTCTGAATTAAACAGATATTGTTTCTGAAGGATTGTGCCCGTGTCATGTAAAAGAAATGCTTTTTTAAAACTATCTTCACTCATTCCTGACACACAATTTGAAACTTTAAAAAAAATCTTAAATATTGAAACCCAGTTCATGGAATATAAACTTTAAGAGCGGGATACTCTTTTGTTTGTGCTTTTACTTTTTCCTTCATTCTACCCCACAGGATAAAACCCTCTACAAACTGGATCTTATTTGCCTTTTTAAATTTTATTTTCCTCCTGCAAAAGTCTTGGTGGAGGAGCCATTGTCTCCAAATCTGTGTTCATTGCCACTGATAGATGAAACTTCTTTTGCTGTTCTGCCATGCTGATGTCCATTTCTAGTCAAATTGAATCCTTTATTGTCCCCACACAAGCTTTGTATTTTCCCATCTCTCTGCCTTTGCTTAGCATTTTTCCTACCTTCAGTACCCTTCTCTTTTCACCTATTCAAATAAGGATCCAGTTTAAAATCTTATTTCAGCTGAAGCCTTCCTTAGCATACTCCCTGGTGTACAATGATCTTTGTACCCCTCATTGGATGGTTACTGTTAGTAAACCATGTATTTTTAGGTTTGAGTTGGTTTTGATTGGGGGGGGCGGAGTTTGCATAAGAAGGGCAATGCATATGTAGCTTGAAGTATATTTTATCTGAGTTACTTAGTACCTTATACCTAGTAGATCCCAACATTTGCTGATTTATTTTAAAAGGGATCTGGATCTCAGATCTTGCCAAATTTAAGCCCAACTTTGTGATAGGTATCTGTTCATTATAAGGCTAAACTTGTATCTCTTTTCAGTATTTTCCACATCTTACTTAGTAGTTAAATCTATTTTGGAGAAAAAAATGGAACCAAAAACTCATGGCCACTTTTAAGCCAAGGACCCTTGCTTTTTTTACACGTTGTTTATGTTGCTGCAAGTCCTATATTATCTGTTGATCACTAAGATTCTTTTTGCATTTCTTTTGTAACCAAGATTTTCTAATGTTAAGTGGGAATAATTTCTCTGAACCACTTGTTCCACTATTCAATTGAAAGTCTTACCTGTGTGATTTTTTCTTAAGTTAGGCTCTCTTAGTAACAGTTGGGAGAAGTACTTCAAGGGATGGAACTGATCTTAGATTGTTTAGGTAATCCACCCACACAGATCACATCCCCTTTACAGGCTAATAGAAGGTCTTTGTGAATTACAATCAGCCTGTGGCAGAAAATTCTGCTTTCCATGCAAGTGAACAGGTGACATTATATATACTACTGACTCAAAACTGGACCATTGTAACAGAGTACAATTCTCCAACCTTATCCGCAATTGTTTGTATCCCCGCTCTGTTAGTTGTTGCCTTGTTTCTCCAGAGGATCCCTGGAAAGCTACCTGTTTACCTTCCCCGTTGCCATTGTTACTTCCAAACAAGCGTTTACTCTCGGGCTCTCATGGAACTGACTTTTTTTTAACTTTTTCCTGTCTTCCAGTATTATATGTCTTCTCATATTACCAGTATATACTTTGGGAGGTTTTCTGGGGAGTTTATTGCTGATGACAAATAGGAAATGTTAAAAAGGGGTCTCTATTATAGGAATTGCCTTCATTAAAATGTTTTTTATTGCAAATCAAGGTGAATAATTTTTATTTAAACTCATAAGAAAAACAGCTACCAATGATGTCTTGGGGATATAGTTTAGAGAGAAAGTATATTCAAACTATCTGGGCTATTTCTTCACCCAAGTGGGCAGGTGAGAATTGTCAAAGTAATAGTAAATGGGAGATTATAAATCCCAGGCAATGGCAGTAGGGGAGGAAGAGGTGTTCCTGTACCTGTAATCTCATCTAGACCACCTGTTCCACCATTCAATTGAAAAAATGTTTGTTTCCTTTTATCTTAAGTCATGATTCATTCTCTCATTCATCAAATATAAGTACATTACTTTGTGCCAGGCACTCTGAGCAGTTACAGAATTGAAAAAGTAATTTGTGAAAAGAGTACAGGTCCAGGAATCAAATAAGGTATTTAAAACTCCGCTGTGTCATACTAAGGACCACCAAGCAGATGGTATCTTTTATATGGAGTTTTAACAATGCTTTTTGCAAAAACATCCTGTATAATTAAAACAAAATTGTTCTTACCATTTCTTAAGTGTATAAAACTTTGAAAGCAGTTGGTGGGATTTGTGCATATTTACGTTGGCATGTTTCAGTTTTATACAAAAAGAGTGCCAGATGGACTTACGGATATGTTATTTTGGAGAAGCATACTTGTTACCTGCCTTGAGAACATGTAATGTAGAATATGTAAATCTTCTCCAAAGCTAAAGTGCTGTCTATCTTTTTACTCCTTTAGCATTTTGCTCAGAAGACCAAAATGCTGCCTTACAGGCTTGATCAAACAAGGTGTTGCCAATGTGTCATGGTCTTATGAGAGTCTTTGAAGGATAGTACAGCTTTCTTACTCAGCTATATTATGAAACCAGGAGACATGGGAGACACTTTTGATGAGTCCACATACAAGAACAATCCCCATTAAGTGGTATAGTGTTCCAAAGGCTCCAGTTTGTGGGTGGCATTATTCTGATTTCATCAAGTACTGGAGCTTTGCAGTGCCCCTCAAATGAGACCCATCAGGTAGGAAGATAATGAACAGAAAACACTTGAAAACTTTGAAAGCCCAGGGAGGATAGAGTTATATGGCAAAGAAAAAGTGTTCAACATAGATAGTGAATCAAAAAGGATGATGAGGAAAGACCCATCAAATTTAGCATTAAAACATCATTGGACTTCCCCCTGCTCCTTAGCAGAGGTGAGAGGTTCATGGATGTAGAATATTGCATGTAATGCCACATTTTCTTTGTTATGTATTCTTAAGATTCATTGATTGGTTTTGCTATTTTTTTTTAATTATAAGGGATAATTCCCTGGGAGGAGAGATATGAAACAAGATAAAATCTTTTTTTTAAAGAGATCGGTAACTAGAACAGTTTCAGTTGAGTTTTGAGGTAAGTTGGATTATAGTGGGTTGAGTGATGAAGTGAAGGGAATGAGTACAGACAGCTTTGTCTAGTACTAGATGACTATCTGTAGGTATCTGAAATTCTGTCATGTGGATGAAGGGTTAGAACTGTGATCACTGGATAAAAGTTGTAAAGAGGTGAATTGTGGTTTGAAAGGTAGAAGTATATAAATATAAAACAAAGATGTTAATATAGATTTAAACGTAAATATATGTATGAAGAATAATCTTAATAGAGCTCCAAAAGTGAAAAGGAGTCGTTTGGGAGGTAGGTGCTTTCCCCTCTGTTCAAGCAAAGCTTGGTGTATTGGTTGAGGGAGGTGGAGATTCTTTTTCAGGTAAAGGTTAAATTAGATATTCAGTGATAATGTGAAGCATAAACAAGTATTAGAGAGTCACTTAGAACAGAAGTGTCAAACGCTGGCGCACTGGCATCATCCTGTCCAGCAACAGTCCTGAGAATGGTGAAAACCGTATTAAAATGTAATTTAAAATACAATATAATAAGGTATATAAATACAATACAATATAGATCATGTTAATATGTGGTTTTCTAAGTCGATATACAGCCTGTGGGCATCCTTGTGTATATTTTAGAGGCCTTTTCTATTTGAGTTTGACACCCTTGTTTTAGGGTACTGACAAGTGAAACAATTTGCCCAAGGTCACCTATTGCAGTGGAGCCTAAACCCAGTTCTCTGGCTCCAGACTGACTCTATCTAGCCTGCCACACTGCTTCTCAGACAACTCTCTAACAACTCTCGAGATGACAGCCTGAATTGGTAAAGGACATTTCCTTATTAGAGTTCTCTGTGTCAGTGAAACCAAAACTGCTCACACAGAACTTCTATATAATCCTTTCGGGAGATTGGCATATATATGCCATAATCTAAGAGTTTGCAAGACGAGTCTTTTCTGCTGGGTAGTGAGGATTTCCATGGAACCTACACATGGGGCATGAAATAATAGTATGAGATTATATAACTATCCGACAGCAAGGTAGTACAGTGGATAGCGAGCCGGGCCTGGAGTCAGGAAGACTCATCTTCTGAGTTGAAATTTGACCTCAGATGCATACTAGCTGTGTGATCCCAGGCAAGTCGCTTAACCCCGTTTGCCACAGTTTCCTCATCTATAAAATGAGCTGGAGAAGGAAATGACAAACCACTCCAGTATCTTTGTCAACAGAACCCCAAATGGGGGTCACAAAGGGTCTAACAACTAAAAACGACTGAAAGTATAACTCAAAATGAATGGATAGAATCAAATTGTATAGGATAGAGAAAAGACAAATCACCTGGAGTAGAATATTTTGGGAATGTTCATGGAATAGCTAATACCTTAGAAGAAGGGTCAGATTTGGAGAGAATGGGAGAAGGGTTTTTCCAAAAAGCGCTCCCAAAAGTCACTCTGAGAGTAGGACTTTGTTTGTATTTGTATCGCCAATGATTAACATAGTGCCTGGCATATTGTAAGGGATTAACAAATGCTTGTTGACTTAAGACAAACGGGTATCTGAGTTGTAAGGGCCTATAAACTTGCAGGGTGGTAGCCCACTCTACTACCTTCCCACCCTGATCTGTGAAAGCTGAGCCTAGAAGGAGAAAGGAGAATGGATACTCACCTGTTCAATGACTTCAAACAGGCTGTCAGGGATATCATTGAGGAGATGAATGTTTGAATATATTTAGAGACTAGACTGTTTCTGGGTCCCTTCCACCTTTGCAGCCCTGAAGGGCAGGTGTATATCCAGAGGAAAGGATGACCAAGAAAGCAGTTGTATTGAGGAATAACTGAAAAAAAAATAAAAACACCTAGGGACTTCAGAGCCTGGAAAAGAAAGACACGGGGATGGATGGTGGAGAAGGGAGTGAGAGACACAGAACACAGCGCAACTTATGTTGAAGTATTTAGAGGGCTAGCATAGTAAGGTGATTATACTCATTTTTGTTGTTTTTTAGAAGTGATAAAATTTTTAAAGTTCTGATAATTAAGACTATCTGAAAATGGAATGGTCTGCCTTATTGAAGTAATGAGTTCCCTGGGAGGGGTGAGGTTTAAAGCAGAGATAGAAAACAACTTGTCATGGGTGTTAAACAGAGGAAAGTTTGAACTGGATGATGTCTGAAATCCTTTTCAAATCTGGGATTCTATGATCCTGAATCAATCATACAGTACTATGAGTGGATTATAAATATACCTTAATTTCAAAATATACCTTAATTTTCTCTTGCATTCTTGTCTTAATCAGAGTAGCTAAGTCTCACAGTTGACAATCCTTACGATATTTCTGATAACTGTGTACAAGGTTCTCCTGGTTCTGCTCACTTGACATTGCATGATGAGTCTTCCTGGGTTTTTTGCAGCAGGTTTTTGAATTGAACTTCTTGGTTTAGCAGCGGGTCAGCCTGAGCCTCAACTACTGTAATCAGAAAGAGCCTTTGGGAGGACTGAGAGCTGATATCTTAACAGTGTGGAAGAATACTTAGCCACAGCAGGGGATTGATTTTTCTTCCTGCATCACTCTGAAATCCATTCACTCAAACAATGAGTATTTATTGAGCATTTACTATGTGCAGAGCACCGTACTAGGTTCTGGGAATGCAAGTACAAAGAAGGAGCTTACATTGTAATGGGGGAGAAAAGTACATGAAAACATGTGCAGGATAAATATATATAGCTGACAAATATATACTAGAAACTATTTAAATACAAAGGAGAGAATGCACTCGCAATTGGGAACTAATGAAAGATGCACTGTAAAGAAGATGGTGTTGAGCCATATCTTAAATCAAGAGAGGGAATCTCTGAGGCAGAGGTAAGGAAGGAGTGCCTTCCAGACATGTAGGATGAGAGAAATCCAGGTTGGCTAACTAAACTACAGAGCTTGGAATGGGGTGTAATATCCACTGATGCTGGAGAAATAGGTTGGGATCCGGATTGTGTGCACATGCACGCACACACACACACATACACCCCCTCTTTCCTTATCTCCTTCCCATGAATCACATGGGTCTCAAGGGAAAAAATGCCTCATTTCCAAAACTCGCATATCAATTCTGCCTCTCTTTAGGCATCCAGTGTTCTCCCTGCCACTTAGGAGAGCCCCAGGATTGTCTAGAAACCTGGGTTATACAGAGTCTTTCCTATAACTTTGCAGTAATTTGGAGTGGTATTTCACTTTCATACCATTAAAGAGTAATTGAATCTAGGACAACATCCACTGTGTCCTAAGGAATAGTAGGAAACACACGGTGGTTGGAAGAGAGTCATTTCAGACTTTGCAGGATGAGTATCTTCTGAAGGGCAACTGTGGGAAGTATATGTGCACCAGAGAAGTCCATAGAGGTGTACTAAAAGACTGAGGAAATGGTTTGTCTGATAGCTTGAGTCTAGCACCACCTGGTGGACAAATTACACAGCACATTTCCAAAACAGGATAGAAGTTGAAATTTGATGTTTATGTTAGGGCAAGTGCCTGAAGTATCACTTGGCACACCCGTCGAGTGTGCATATAGTCTACACGCTGCCCACGCTTGCATATATAATGAGAAAGTAGGATTAAATAGCTGTTATATTCTCTTTCACCACTACAGCCTATGATTTTTGGACTTTAACTAAAGTGGGAGGCAGGTAAGGTGGAGATAGCCTTCAAAGCAAGATTATCATATTCCCCAAGGGGAGGGGAAATTTAGGGAGAATCTAGTTCCAACAACAAAAAAGAAAAGAAATACAAATCTTGATCCAGGCCGACATAAGGATAGGAACTGAAAGGGAAGAGGAAATGGGGAAGGGAAAAGAAGTATTTCTATCATCCCAAAGGCTAAGGCCTCCCACTGCATCCTGGACCATCTCCAGTGCTGGAGGAGAAAGTGAGGCTGGTGACTTGGCACAGCCTGTCCTCACTTAAATCCAATTCACTTGCATGTCCTGGCATCACCTTCCAGATGTCATGGTCCTCTCCAAGAACGAAGTACCAATAGCAGCAGCATTACATGCCACACATTGTACTAAGCATTTCGTAAATATCTCATTTGATCCTCGCAACAGCCCCAAAGGGAGGTGCTGTAATTATCTCTGTTTTACATTTGAGGAAACTGAGGCAAATGACTTGTCCAAGTCACACAGCTGTAAAAGTGTTTGAGGCCAGGTTAGAAAGTAGAGGTTCTGTCAGGAAATGGGGATGGGAAACACGAAGCTGAGAGGTCCAGTTCTTACTACATTGGTGTGAAAAAGCAGGGTTCATTAAAAAAACCCAACTATAACTTAGTAACTTTATTTTAATCCCATTTGCAAAGCGTGCTTACTTATGTTAACTCATTTGAGTCTCACAACAACCCTGTGAGTTAAGTGCTATTTATTATCCCAACTTATAGATAAGGAAACTGAAGCACTTTTAGTTTTCCATGATAGGAACAGTGGTATAAACCTTTTTAGAATCTGTCATTTACTCATTATAAGGAGTAGGATAGCAGAGAAGTTGGAAACTTGGTGGTTCCTATTCTTGAATACAACATATATAAACCTGTAGTGTGTAACGTAATCCTGTTACATTTCAGGTATGTTGCATTTGGCACATGTTAACATAGGGGACAAGGTATAACATGGCAGAACTGAGTTAGGGAAAGCTACAGTGAAAATGATGACTATAAGACCAGTAGAGGGAGCCATGAGCCAAGCTCGAGGATTCATTAGAAGGCTATCAAATGCGATGTTTGTAAAGCCCTTAGCACATGCTTGGCATATAAATATTAGCTTCTACTACTACTATCTTGAAACAGGGTAAGGGACCACATACTAAAACATAGAATCATAGTATTTCATACTGGAAAGAATCTCAAAGTTCACCTGGCCCAAACTCCCCATTTTATATGTGAGAAAACAAGCCCAGAGACTTTGACCTGCACAAGGTCATACAAATTAAAAACCAAACCAAAAATACAGACCAAATATACTGATTCCTAATTCCATGCTTCTCCCACTGCATGTAAAATTCCCTCTTACCAACCATGAAAAAAATTGTTCAGTAAAAACCAAAAAAATGAGATGAATTTTTAATTCTTGATGATAATTTAAGGTTTTAGATCCTAAGTCTAGTCGTAAAGGAGGCAGTACAGAGTATTAAAAAGACCTAAATATGAATCTTGGCTCTGCTATTCACCAGATGTGTGATTTTGGACAAGTCATTTTTCCCCTCCCTGACTCATTTACTTTATCTGTAAAAGAGTGATTGGGCTAGATCAGAGGTGTAAAAACACATTGGCTGCAGGTCTTGTGACCACACTCCCAGATTAAATGTAATTGGAAAATATGTAATAAATAAAAATACAACAAAACATAGATGATATGACATTAATATGAGGTTTTATGAGGTACAACCCTCAGGGTTCCTTATGTATGGTTTGGTGGCCCCTTTTTCTGTTTGAGTGTGACACCATTAGGCTAGATGATCTTTAAGGTCCATCTAGCACTGAAATTCTCTGATCTAAAAATACAAAACATAGATGGTGTTAATTTGTGGTTTTCTAAATCAATATGCAGCCTGTATATTTACATATTCACCTAAGAATTCCAAAGTACAAACATGTCAGTTATTTTCTACCATTTCTCCATATCTTAATGCATAAATTTTAAAATTCATTTACCAACATTCCAAAAAGTCAGTGCCCTGTTCAGAAAAAAATCATTTTTCTTTTACATGATCAACAGTGGAATATCTCCCTTTGAGCCACAAAAAGACAATTCCCAACATAAGAGAAAGGGGACAGCTCACTTACTGCAACAAAAAGAAAATTCCTCTGTTAATAGAAAATACCAAGAGAAAACAAGATTTTGAGGATCTCTCATCAAAGGCATGTATCACTCCCACCTGTTAGTTGCAGTTTAATCAGTGTTGGCCCTAAGGAAAGCTATGAAATATATAAAAGTTCTTCTAAAATCCTTCCACATAGTCTTTGATTTATTTTTAATTTATGGAGTTAAACAAGCATTTTCACAGCAGTCCAATAAAAAAGATGATTGTACATGAAACTGCTAATCTACTATGCACAATTTGCTGTTCCTTTCAGATACACAACAAAATTATCATGTAAATTTTTCTCCTCCTCCTCCCCCATGGCAACCACTTAAAATAACTCTAGACAATATAAAATACCTGGGAGTACAAATGGCAAAAAAACGCAGGAGCCATATAAATAAAATCATTTTTAAAAGTTTTTTTTATACAAATAAAATCAGATTTAAATACTGAAAAGATATAAATGGTTCATGGTAGGCAGGGCCAACATAATAAAAATGACAATTTTACCCAAATTCATTTATATATTCAATGCTATCCCAATTAAATTACCAAAAAATTATTTTGCTGAATTAGAAAAATAATAACAATTCATTTGGAAAAACAAAGTCAAGAATAATCAAGAGAAATCGCCCCACCCCAAAAAAAGGCTTAGCACCAGATCTTAAATTGTATTATAAGGCAATAATTATCAGAACTATCCAGCACTGGCTAAGAAATAGAAAAGTAGGTCAGCGGAATGGAGTAGACATACAATTTACAGCAAATATTTAAGACTTCGGAATAAAAATTCGCAGTCTTTTTAAAGAATTACCTCTTTTTTGGCACAGTACTGGAGGGGTTTGCCATTTCCTTCTCCAGCCCGTTTGACAGATGAGGAAACTGAGGCCAACAGGGTTAAAGGGTTTGTCCAGGGACACACGCACAGAACCCATCCCAGCTGCCCTCCCCCTCTATGCTTGCCCCGTACCCCTCTGGATGGTCCCCAGCGTCCCTTCCAGGCTCACCCTGTGATGTTGCGAGCTTGGTGCAGGGAGGAGGGCGCTGAACGAGGGGGAAACCCTCAAATCACTTTCTTCCACAGCCCCTAACGGGTGCAAAGGGGGCCAGCCCATTTCAAGGGTTAAACAATCGGTCCCTCTTTCTGGGGTGTGGCTATGTGCCGCCCCAGCTTCCGCAGACTAGGAGAGCTGGCCCGGAGCGACTGCTTCAGCGGGCTCCGGCGGCCACTCGCTTTGGACCCGTGCGGGAGGGCGTGGGGACAGACAGGCTTGCGACCCCGGGGCTCCCCCACCTTCCCCCAGCCCACTCACGATCGTTCTCTAAGGAAAGAGAAGGAAGGACAAAGAACCGGTGCTCCTGCCGAACAGGCAAGTTCTCAGTCTGGGGTAAAGTGGGTTTCGGAGAGATCTTTGGCAGGGGGCTCTGTCTCAGACCTGCCCGGCACTGGGAGGCAGTCTCAGGGGGCATGGAGGGGCATGGAGGGGGGTGGAGGGAAAGGAGACTGCCCAGACAAGCCCACTGAGCGTCCCTTTCTTCCGTGGGAAGGAGTGAGAAAGTCCAAAGAACTTTCTGGTAACTTTGAAGACCCACATGTGAAACTGAAATGAAGGATTTGTGGGTAAAAGGAAGGTTTGTTTTCCTATTCCTTTCTCTGCTATGGCACGGCAGCAAGTACTAATAATTATCATTGTTATTATAAACCAAAGCTATGTGATTTGTCCATGTGAAAGCATCCATGATTTATAATCTTGAGATCTGCTGATGTCTCAAGGTCTATTAAGCAACCAAAGCTGCCCAGCCCTCTGCGTCAAGCCAAACTGACTAAGGATAATAGGATAAGCTGCTAGTGGTGAGAGGTCCAAAAAAATGATCAATGAACAAATAAAATGTACATGTTGTATATATACATATGTGTGCATACACACATATCTTTCAGTCAGTCATGTCTGAATCTTTGTGACTCCCTTTGGGGTTTTCTTGCCAAAGACAATAGAGTGATTTGCCATTTCCTTCTCGAGCCCACTTTACAGATAAGGAAACTGAGACAAGTAAACCGGGGTTGAGTCACTTGCCCAAGGTCACACAGCTGACAGATGTCTGAATCTGGATGTGAACTCAGGTCTTCCTGACTCCAGACCTGAAGCTGTATCCACTGAGCCATCTAGCTGCCTATGTAGCATAGCTTAGTGAATAGGAACTTGGCTTCAACCTAGACGGCAGAAAAATTGGGGTTCAATTCCTGCCTCTGAAGTAAACTGGCAATGTGACCCTGTAACCTCTCAGTACCTCAGGCACTCTGAGACTAGAAGGTGCAGAGTATGATTTGGTAGGGAAATTTCCTCACTAAATGTCCTATACTATAGCAATGAAATCAAAGATGCAATTTAAAGAAAAAGAGCTGGTCATTGTACTGGTGGTACAAATAAAAAGAGGTGTCTTCCTCCACCTCTAGATAATCATGATGATGATGCTGATAGTAAAAAAGAACATTTGATCCTCACAACAACCCTGTGAGTTAAGTGTTATCATTATCCCCATTTTACAGATGAGGAAACTGAGACTGACAGAGGTTAGGTAACTTAACCAGTCATACAACTAGTCAGCATAGGAGGCAAGGTTCTAACTCAAGTAATACATGCTCTTTGGTTGATTGATTG
The DNA here is from genome assembly GCF_028372415.1 of Notamacropus eugenii. NCBI lineage: Eukaryota > Metazoa > Chordata > Mammalia > Diprotodontia > Macropodidae > Notamacropus > Notamacropus eugenii. The sequence continues at coordinate 335,927,763 of NC_092874.1, read as the reverse complement.
GAGGTAATTCCTCTATTTAGATTCTAGAAGGTTATCCCAGGAAAATGAGATCTCTGACAGGATTTGCTAACTCCTACCAGTTTTTTGGTATAGGCTTTGAGGTGGACTTTGTGAATCTTAGCTCAGGACAGTCTAGTTAAGTGCAGAGAGAGTCATGACCAGAATGTTGGCCACAAGATGGGGAACCTTTGAGAACACAGCTGCTCACAAAGACCATCTATTAAGGTTTGGAGGGACTGTTATCTTCATCTGTGGGTGAATAAGTGGAAAGGGTAGCCACCCCAGTGAAATCACGGAGATTTTCCTTATGACAAAATCTTCTTATAGTCTCTTTAGATGAGATCCTTCACTTTTACTAAATTCCTTTCCTCAACGTATAGATGCCTAGCAAAATTCTATTTTGCCTCTTAAAGCCATATAGTTCCTAGACAGGCATGTTAGTGGAGTGTTGTCATCCCAGCTATTGGAAAAGCTATGGATCTTTTGAGTTTGACAGTTCTAAGCTGCTGTGTAATTAGCTGATCCTTAATATGGTGAATATCAGACCAGGGGGTGACTAGGTTGCCTAAAGAAGGGCAAATTGGCCCAGGTTCGAAACAGAGCATGTCAAAGATCCCAAGCCAGAGTGGGATAAAACCAAGGAGTAGTCCTTGAATTTCCAGCTTGGGCAAAATAAAGAGACTCAGTATTTTTTTTAAAAGCCAGATAATCTGCGGGCCTCTTTGATTAATATTTAAGGTGCCAAAGCATCATTCTCCTACAAGTTTCTTATTGCTATACATACTATCAATCTAGTATTAAACAAAGACTCACAGAATGCTGTCACTGAACTGTCAATTCCAGTTACAATTATCTGAATATGGGATTGTATAGTTTGGACCTACTCCACTCTCCCTGATGCGTAGATGATTTTAAGATGAAAGATATTTGAGTTCCATGTTTTTCCAAATTTGATATAGTGATAAAAATAGGATTTGTTGTTGTTCAGTTGTGTTCAACTCTTCATGACCCCATTTTGGGGTTTTCAAAGATACTGGAGTGGTTTGCCATTGCCTTCTCCAGCTCATTTTACAGATGAGGAAACTGAGGCAAACATTGTGAAATAACTTGCCCAGGATCACACAGCTAGTGTCTGAAGCTGGATATTAACCTAGCACTCTAGCCACTGCATCACTTAACTGCTCCAAAATTGAATTTTACTTTTGTAAAAAAAAAAATAAAGTATCTTATGTCTCAAAAATAAAGGAAAATATCTCATGACTTTGCTAAATAAAACTTTTCACTACCTACTTCACAAGGCCTTTATAAACTGTAAAGTGTTATATAAGTGTAAATAATCATTGAAGTGCAAATACACAAGTCAAGATTTTTTGGAGCAGCTAGGTGGTAAAGTGGATAGATCACTCACCCTGAAATCAGGAGGACCTGAGTTCAAATATGGCCTCAGGCACTTACTAGCTGTGTGACCCTGGGCAAGTCACTTAATTCTGTTTGCCTCAGTTTCCTCATCCGTAAAATGAGCTGGAGAAGGAAATGACCAACCACTTCAGCATCTTTGCCAATAAAACCCCAAATGGTGTCACAAAGAGTTGGACAGGACTTAACAAGATTTCTTAGTGAATTAAATTGTTTTTCCTTTTTGGGTGACAAAAGTTTTGCTTTTTTAACAGTACCAACTAAAATAGAAAGTAAAAGTAAAACTAGTTATGAAACTCAAAAATTTTGAAATTTACATATCACCTTCTTATTATTTGTCCTTCCTCCTCAAAGAGGACCATGACATCATGGAGGTGATGCCATGACATGCAAGTGAGTTGGATTTTAATGAGGGAGGACTGTGCAAAGTCACCAGCTCACTTTATCCCCCAGAGCCATCTGGATCCGATGGTAAGATACAGATCAGGAGGATTGGAGATGACCCTGGATCCAATGGGAGACTTTGGCCTTTTCAAGCTAAGTTCTTTAACAGGTCTCAATTTGACTCAGTGATTAAGACTAGATAAGAAATGAAACAAAGAATGACCTCTTTTATCTATTAAAAAAAAATTTTAAAAAAATTAAAAAAAATCAAGCTTTTGGCTTTCAGAGCGGGATCATGGCGGTGGGCAAGAATAAGCACCTCACCAAAGGCGGCAAAAAAGGAGCCAAGAAGAAAGTGGTGGATCCATTTTCAAAGAAGGATTGGTATGATGTAAAAGCACCAGCTATGTTCAACATCCGCAATATTGGCAAGACACTGGTCACAAGGACTCAAGGAACAAAAATTGCCTCTGATGGTCTCAAAGGTCGAGTTTTTGAAGTGAGCCTTGCTGATCTGCAGAATGATGAGGTGGCTTTTCGTAAGTTCAAGTTAATTACTGAAGATGTTCAGGGTAAAAATTGTTTGACTAATTTCCATGGAATGGACCTTACCCGGGACAAGATGTGCTCCATGGTCAAAAAGTGGCAGACCATGATTGAAGCCCATGTAGATGTCAAAACTACTGATGGGTACTTGCTCCGCCTCTTTTGTGTTGGTTTTACCAAAAAGCGCAACAACCAGATCCGTAAGACCTCTTATGCCCAGCACCAACAGGTTCGTCAAATTCATAAGAAAATGATGGAAATCATGACCCGAGAGGTGCAGACAAATGACTTGAAAGAAGTTGTCAATAAACTAATTCCAGACAGCATTGGAAAAGACACAGAAAAGGCTCGCCAGTCCATTTACCCTCTCCATGATGTATTTGTCCGAAAGGTCAAGATGCTCAAGAAGCCCAAATTTGAATTGGGAAAGCTCATGGAACTGCATGGTGAAGGTGGTGGCTCTGGAAAACCTTCAGGAGATGAAACGGGCACAAAAGTAGAGAGGGCTGATGGCTATGAACCACCAGTTCAAGAGTCTGTCTAAAATAAGAACTTTTAAAGATTGAAAAATAAAAATTTATCATTGTGAAAAAAAAATTAATCAATCTGGAAGGGAAAGACTTTCAGGATTTCTGACCAAAACAGAAACAATTGCTATTACGTTCACTCTTGGTTTCAAAAATTCTTGGGACCTTAATCTATTTACATGTAAAAAGTAAAACATAATCAGGTTTTTTTTTCAATTTATTGGAAAAAGTATCACTAAAATTTTATTTGGAATTTGAGTAGGGCAATTGAAAGAATGAAAAGGCTTGGTTTTATTAGAATGCTTAATTGTTTTCCTCACTTTAGATTAAAAGAATGAGTCTAGTGAGATACAGGTATGGGCTATGTTTGTATTCCTACCTAAAAGCAATTAATCATCATGTTCTATAAATCCAAGCGAGTTTCCCTATAAGACTAAAAAGTGGAAGAATTTGGGGAATATTCCTGTTTTCTGGTTTAGAGATAAAAATGTCATCAGTATAATTGAAGAAGTAATCCCAAAAGACATCCAGGAAGAGAAAGATTCTGAGGACATGGGTGTGGGGGAAGAGGTCAAATCAGTACTGAAAAAGTGGCAGGCTGAAAAAACATGACAGGAGGAAGGGAAAGACTGTTAACCATGAAACTATATAGCATATATTAGATACTTCCCATAAAAGATAAATAAATGATAAAACATCTTTTGGGCCATTCTGAAGCAAGAATTCACAAACAGTAGCAAATATATACATATATGTATACATATACATACACACATTTATATTTACATGCATACATATATAAATCTCTATCTGTGTCGTATATCTGTCATCTATATTTCATATATCTCTGAGATATTTATACACATATATCTCCAATACAGATATCTTATATATAATATAACCAAAACAGCTCCTGTATTTCTCCGTTATATATCCTATTTATACATATCCATGCATATGTATAACATACGTGTATATAAACATATATAACACATATTTGAGATATTATGTAGAGCCTGCCAAGATTTATACCCATGGTCCTTTATCCACTTCTCTGGGAAATGATATGATATGTGGGTGTGGGTGTAGGTGTTGAAGTCTTGCATAAGAATTAAAAAAGTTATTGGGCAAAAGTGGTTTATAATCCCTTCGTCAAAGAGAAGACCTTGACATGGGAGGAGAAAGGAGGACATGGGAAATGAATAGTTGGCTACACAACCAATATAGAAGAATGGGACTGAATGCATAGATGAATGAAAAGCAATTATTAAGTGCTACTATGTGCCTGGAACTCTGCTAATCATTTTGGATACAAATAGAGAAGCAAGACAGTTCCTGTTCTCGGGTCCTAATTGGCAGAAATAACATGGAAAGGAAGATTCGGTTGCAAGATAGATAGAAAAAACCCCTAAGCACAGGGTTCTTAGGGCATAGAGGCAGTTCAGATAGCAATATTTAGGAGGATCCTAAGACTTGGTGGTCATTTAGAAACAATGGCAGAGCAAGTGGTAAGGCCCAGGGGGTGCTCCATCTCACTGGAGGGACTACAATGGCTAAGTCCCTGATCGTCCAGTTGAGATGAACGGCCATGTCTACCTCAGCTCTGGGTGGGGCTGGAGTTGGCTGGACCTGAAGGCAAGAAGGAAGAAAGAAGGAAGAGCCAGGTTTCCTCCTTCTCTTCTCTAGCACTGCTACCTCTCTAGTATCATCACCTCAGGCCTTCATCACTGCAGCAAGCCTGCTGGAGGGTCTGTCTGCCTCAAGTCTCTCCTGACTCCAATCCATTCAGCATCCTCCATTCTGGAAATAATTAACAGAGGGAAGACATTGGAATTAACAGAGATTGAGGAAGGCTTCCCATGGGAGCTGGGATGTTAGTTGGGACTTAAAGGTATCTTGTTTGTAGAACACCAGAGAGGCCAGTGTCATTAGATCAAAAAGTACGTAGTGAAAAGTAAGGTGTAAGAAGACTGAAAGGTAGGAGGGGACAAGGTTAGGAAGGGATTTGGAAGGTAGAGATTTTATATTTGATCCTGGAAGTGGTAGGGAACCTATTATTGAGTAGTAGAGAGTGACATGGTGGGACCTGCACTTTAGGACAATCACTTTGGAAGCTGAGTGGAGGATGAATTGGAGTGGAGAGAGATTTGAGGCAGATACATCCACCAGCAGGATACTGCAGTAATCCAGATATGAGGTGATGAGAGTCTGTACTGGAGAGGTGGCAGCGTCAGAGGAGAGAAGGAAGAAACCCAGCTTCTACTTCACTTCAACCTTCGGGTCCAGTCAACTCCAGCCTCCCTGGAGCTGAGGGAGACATGGCCACTCATCCCAACTGGATGATCAGGGACTTACCCACTACAATCCTTCCAGCATTTCAGGCATGGAATTCTTGGCACATTCCTTAAGGGTAGAAACTGGTTTTTGCCTCTTTTTGCAATACCAGCTCTTAGCAAAGTCCCTGGCACATAGTAGGCATTTAATTCGTGCTTATTGACTGACTGACTGTGGGTATAGGAATAGGAATCAATATCAAGCTGGGATGGTAAATGGAAAAGAGGGCACTGGCAAGAAGGTTGGAGAAGAATTCCCCTACAATGCCTATTCTGCTGAGTATAGAATTTTAAGAAGACAGAAAAATGTGACTGGAAATTTTATACAAGAGGGTTTTAAATAGCATTTCCTCTAAAACCACTCCTAACTTCTCTATTTCTGTCAAGGGCACTTCTGCTGTGGTCTCCAGGGTTTGAAAACTGGGTATCTCCCACACCACCACACTCTCACTCACCACCATCCTCCCATATCCATGCAGTTGCAAATCTTACCAATTCCACTTCAACAGTATTCACGTCTATCCCCTCCTTTGAGGGGGATAGGTTGGAACCACAACCTCAATAGTCCCAGCCTCTCTCAGGGGTATTGAAATAGTAACTGAAGTGGTTTCCCCATATCTAGCCTCTCCCTTCTTCAAATCATTTTCCACACAGCTGAAATGTTTATATTCCTGAAACACAGATTCAGATATGGCACTCCCTCCCTCAAGAAGTTTCAATGGCTCCCTATTGCCCTCTTGTTAAAATAGATACTCCTCTGATTTGTCATTTAAAACCCTTCGCAGTCTAGCTCTAACCTAGCTTTCCGTGATGATTATATATTATTCACTCTTCCCCAGCACCCTCCTCCTCTTATGGTCCTGCCAAATTAGGCTGCCTGTTCTTTCTCATTAAAGGTGCTCTTCTATATAGACATATAGATAAATATAGATAGAAATGTCTCTCTATACACACATAAAATGTATATTATGGGTATACATTTCCATCTATATGTTTATATGTTTATAACTTGCAGTTGACTTTGATTTAAGGAAGGGAGGGCTGTGCAAGGTCATCAACCTGACTTTCTTCTCCTGAGCCATCTGGGTCCAATGACCTGATACTCACCAGGACGGCTGGAGATGCAGTGGGAGACCCTGGCCATTTAGGCTAAGGTCTTACCAGATTCTCACTTTGAACGAGATACGCCCATTCAAAGAATAGGCCTCTTTATGTAGTTACTCAAGGGATGACCCCTTTAATAAAAAAAATAATCAAACTGGGAGGGGAAGACCCTCAGGGTTCCTGGGTGAAAGAGAAACGGTTATGATTTAATATTTACATTTATTCTGTGCTAGGAGGGCGGGGACCTGTTGTCCAGTCTATGACTCCAGAGTGAATTGTGTTTAAGGCCTGATCTTTAAGCAAGAAATGTAGCCAGTAAACCCAAGGAGAAAGAGGCAGCTTTTGGTCATGGAAGTATACCTTCCCCTGGGCAGAGCACCTAGGCAAGGCGGGAGGGGAGGGGAGAGGAGGGGAAGGATCATCTTGATGTCATGGTCCTCTCCGAGAACCAAGGGCAAACACAACCTGTGAATGAGGAGCATCTCTTCTGCTCTCATCTCCACTCCTGTCCACTTCTCTCCTTCATTATTATTTTTTCTAGCTCCTGAGCTATGGTTCTGAGTGAATGTTCCCTCAGAATATGATGAACCTGGGAAGATTTTTATTGGCGGAAACCTTGGGTAGTTACTATGTGCAGGTGTTATATACAAGAGATGCAAACAAGGGTATACAACCAAAGACAAATATGAGTTGAAAAAAACTACAAGGATAGGGTTGTTGGGAAAGCTAAACTTCACACATGAAAAAATGTATAAGACAAGAAAATGGTCATTTAAAGCTATGTTCAGCTCAATGAAATGAGGGAAAGTATATCATTTGGGGCAAGTGACAGAAAAGGCTATTCATCTGCTATTTCATCTACTGTCATTTCTATCAGAAATTATCCTCAAAAAATTTTAAACAAAAACTAAAAAACATCTTAAGATTGGAAAAGTAGGACTAACTATGGATTAAGATAGGATTGAAACCCAAGAGAGATGAGGAGACAGTAAAGAAGTACCAACCTTAAAAAAAGTTCAGACATCCAGCTGTGGATAAATTACATCCCACATTTAAGAAATCATGGCAAATAGGAACGAAAGACAAGAGATAAACAAATAACGTCTCCATTTTCAAAATGGGGAAAAAAAAGTACATTCCTCAAACACTAAACTCGAGAGCATGATGTCAATCCCTAGCAAAATTTTAGAGTGGATTATTAAATAAGTGGTTTTTGAGTACTTAGCAGTGACTGAAAAATCCACATATAATGGGCTAAAATGAGCAAGATGACATTTATTTAGGATAAATATAAAGGTATGTGCTTAATTTTTTTTAAATCAAAAATTTTACAAATTTAGTGCCAGAGAGCCCTGGCTTATGAGCAATTCATATGAAAATATATCAAATTGCATATCTTTTGCATTTATGGCGATAGGAAGAAATCTTTTAAAAACAATTTGATATATTTTAGAGGCAGCTAGAATGTTTATTTTAAAATGGAAGAGAAAAAATCAGCAAAATCAATCATATATCAAAAAAAAAATCTATTTGTGATATCTATGTGATATTCCATACCTATAGACCTCCCCCTTCCAGAAAGGAGTGGGGGTAAGGTAACTTCTCATATCACTTCTTTGGGACCATACTTGTTCTTTATAGTTTTATATTAATTTTAGATTATTTTATGGTTATTCTCTCCTTTTACGTTGTTATAGGCATTGTATTTATTGTTTTCTTGTCTTCATTCTGCATTAATTCATGTAAGTGTCCCCATTCTTCTCTGTATTCATTGTATTTGTAAGTTTCTTACAGCAAGCTACATTCCATTACATTCATGTACCACAATCTGTTTAACCATTAACCCAATTAGTAGGCATCTACTTTATTTTCAGTTCTTTGCTACCACAGCAAATGCTACTTTAATGAATATAGAGACTTTCTTCTTATCAAAGACCTCTTTGCCCAGTGGTGGAATCTCTGTGTAAAAGGGTTTGGGTTTTTTAGTCATTTTATTTGCATAATTCCAAATTATGGGGGAAAAGAGGGAAAGAAACCAATCTGATTAACATTCGTGCTGTACAGCTGAAGTCTTTGTTCCTCTTCCTTTGTCCACAAAACCCACACCTTAATCTCTAGCTCTTGCACTATTTCTCTTCTGTTTTGCTGTTTTGCAAGTTGACTTTGATTTTGTTTGTGATAATCCCCTCCCCCATCTCTCCTCCCTCAAAAACCTTTGTCTTACTTTTCCTTGTCCAAACCCACTTGTTTTCTCTTTGAGTTCCATGTATGTGTGTGCGTGTGCAGTTCTCCTCTGTGTTTATCAGAGAAGCTGCTTCTTCATGTCATTCCTTCTTCCTTGTCTGGATAGTCTTCGTCACGTTGCATCCTGGGCCATCTCCAGCTGTCCTGATGAATACCAGGTCACTGGACCCAGATGGCTCAGGAGAAGAAAGTGAGGCTGGTGACCTTGCACAGCCCTCCCTCCCTCAAATCAAAGTCAACTGCAAGTCATGTCATCATCTTGATGTCATGAGACCAAAGGCCAAACACAACAACAATGTTCTTCTTCTCATTGAATCCCAATTATGTGAACTACGAAGTTCCTCCCCAACTTCTTATCTGGTGTATTCCTTTCTTCCTCTTTTCTTTCTTCTCTCAAAACTATTGAAATGAAACAAAACTATATCCAGTTCCAGGAAATTATATGTTTCTTGATTCTGTCTTTTACCCCTGAAGAAAGCAAGAGTTTTGAAGAGACAGTCGCTTCTACTCCCTTTGAATATAAACCTTTTCTCATTGTTAGTGCCTTCCATTTACTCAAATGTGAGCCATCTTTTCTAGTTTTCCTATTGATTTCTGTGTTTGCAGTTCAGAGTTTGTACACAAGCTTAATTACTGCTCTGCAGCTAGATGGTCCATGTGGCCTTAGACACTTAACTAGCTGTGTGACCTTGGGCAAGTCACTTAACCTCAGTTTGCCTAATCTCCTTGAGAAAGAAATGGCAAACCACTCCAATATCTTTGCCAAGAAAACCCCATGGACAGTATGATCCATGAGACCACAAAGAGTCGGTCATGAATAAGTAAACAAGTCAGTTAAAAGGTTTTAAATCACCACCGTCAGCCAGACAAAGGACCATATGCTCCCCCATCAGTCATTTCTAGAAGCAGACTCACCAAGGCTCCACATGGATATGGTACCTCCTCTACACCCTGGGCCAGTCCCTCCATTACTACATCATCATCATCATCATCATCATCATCATCAAACTGATACTTTTAGAGAGTTGCTTTGGGATATTCAGAGGATAAGTGACCTGCCCACTGTCACCCAGCCAGGATGGAAGCAGAATCCTGACTCCAAGGATAGCCCAGTCTATCCACAAAGTCTCTCACAGGTCCAGACCAATGAGGAAAAGTATGTTTTGTTTAAGGATTTAAGAGTAGCTGGAAAAGATACACCTTATTCTTCTCTTGTTTCTAATTAAAAACTCATTTAATATATCACAATAAAACATACAAAGTGCTTTCCTTACAATAACCTCATGAGATTGGTAATATAATTATTCCCATGTATTATTATTCTCATTATATTTTCTCTCTTTAAATAGGTTTGGAGTTCATGATGCCGCCCTCCAATTGGAGAGGCAGAGGAGTGATGAGGTGTAGTACCAAGGCTGGTGGGGGCAGCTAGGCGGCACAGTGGATAGAGAACCTGACCTAAAGTCAGGAGGACCTGAGTTTAAATCTAGCCTCAGCCACTTACTAGCTGTGTGATGCTTGGTAAGTCACTTAATTCTGTTTGCTCCAGTTACTTTCTCTCTAAAATGATTTGGAAAAGGAAATGGCAAACCACTCCAGTATATTTGCCGAGAAAACCTCAAATGGGTTCATGAAGAGTTGAATATGACTGAAACAGCTGACCAACAGAAACCAAGGCTAGTGGAGTCTTGCAGGATGATAAAGTTATTTCAAGAGTGAGCTTCCTGGGGCATGGTGGTGAAGTCATTCAGAGAAGTCCCAAAATAGAACACATATCATATCCTGTAAAGCAGTTCACCAACAGTTACTGCAGAGGTACTATTTTCCATACATACAGCTAAAATGGAGTGATGGGCACTTTTTGGCAAAACTAACTACAAAATCCATTCGGTTCCTTTTAGTAATGTTTTGTTATATTGGTATCTTGTTTGAAAATTCCAGATGTAAAACAGGTCTTCTATCTACTTTTTACTATGCTAGACCTTACGAAATTCTCAAATAAAAAAAAATCATTGGCTTCCTGAATTACTCATTTGACATTTTTTTCTTGAATCATAATTATCCTCAGTGCCTGGCACTTGTCAAGTTGAAGAAAGGCTTCAGTCTTTTTTTTCCTATCTTGAACACTTTTAACACATTTACCAATTCTGTTTTTTCTTCTTATTTTAGATCAGAAGAAATGCTGAAATTAAGCAAAGTTCTCTTTTGATTGGATATTTATCATGGGCATCCAAAATTCTAAAATAGATTCCTGCCCTCTTTCCACTTTTCCAAGGAAAAAAAGCATGGATTCTAAACAAGAGGTCAGACACTCTGAAGAGTGCAGTCATGATAAGGACCTGAAAGAACTAGAGGAAGAGGAAAAGAAGGAGGAGGAGGGGGCAGAAGAACTATCTAAAGAAGACTTGGAAGAAGAAGTATTCTTTAAGTTTGTGATTCTTCATGCTGAGGATGACACCGATGAAGCCCTCAGGGTCCAAGAGATGCTACAAAATCAATTTGGCATTAAACCCGGAATAATCTATGCTGAAATGCCATGTGGCAAACAACATTTACAGAATTTAGACGATGCCGTAAATGGGTCTGCATGGACCATTTTTTTATTGACTGAAAATTTTTTAAGGGATACTTGGTGCAATTTCCAGTTCTATACATCCCTAATGAATTCCATTAACAGACAGCATAAATATAATTCTGTCATACCAATGAGGCCACTGAATAATCCTCTCCCCAGGGATAGGACTCCATTTGCCTTACAGACTATCAATGCTCTGGAAGAAAAAAGTTGGGGCTTTCATAAACAAGTAGAAAAAATTTTCCAGGATTCTGTGTATGAGAAACAAAAAGCCATATGGAAAGATTCAAAAACTATGGTGGATTCTTAGAAAAGTAAGAAGAGTAGGACATTTTAGCTAATGAAACAAAACAAAATTACATAATTGGGGGTGGGGAGGATAAAATGATATTGTCAATTTTCTAACATTTTCCAGGAAAGTTAAAATAAAATTTCTAAGAAAGTAGAAATAAGTATGATACTTTTTCTGGGAAAAATCATTAGCACTGAAAACCTATGGAATTAGCATGCTTCTCTAGACAAGGACTAACCATTTTCATTATTCTTTTCCCAGGAACATTTGTCTGGTGTTTTTTCTCTTGATTTAAGAATATGACCAAAGATGTACTTTTAACTAACTTTTGGCATTCCTTGATTTCTCCTCTTCTTTGAAGGGTGTTCTCCTTTGAGTCAGTGTAGTGTAGTAGAAAGTATACCAGCTTTGGAGTCAGAAGACCTTAGTTCAAATCCCAGGCCTGGCATTTAATATGTGTGTGATAACCACTCTGCCTTAATTTCCTCATCTGTAAAATGAGGGAATTGAACTAGTTGGCTTCTAATGTCCCTTCTAACTCTTTATTTCTGATCCCATGACTATGGATATTATATAATTTTTTTAAATTGTGTTCCTTTTTTTAATTAAAATTATCTTTGACATATATGTGCTCTTTCTTTTCAAAGGGATTAATGCTTGGCCTCTCTACTTTCATAATCTCTTGAAAATTCTAAAGGCTTGATTTCTTTTGTGTATCTCTAGCTCCTCCTAGTGAGGAAACTTTTGCTGAAAATTGAAATTTAGTTTATTCAGTAAATATTTGCTGGGAGGCCAAATCCATCTGCCTACCATTCTAAAATGTAAAAATATATATGTGTGTGCATACACACATTAAACATTTGAGATGAGGAAGCTGATGCAAATAGAGATTTAAGTGACTTGCCCAGGATCACACGGCTAATAAGTGTGATTTATTTATTCATTTAGAAGAATAGCCAGATTTGAACTCAGGAAGATGAATCTTCCTGACTCCAGGCCCAACTCTATCCACTGCGCAACCTATCTGCCCCAGATATAGATATAGATAAATCTATATATGTATATGTGTGTGTATGTGTATGCATGTTTATTGTGTGCGTGCATTGCGTCTGTGTGCACATATATATGTGTGTATAAATAATGTATATTATACTTTAAATATATCTATATAAATCTGTATATGTCACGTATCTATCACCTACTGATGGGATGTGTCCCACTCTTTGGTGGATAAACTGCGATATGACTGTCTGTAACCTATGCTGATTTATTTGGAAGGGATGTGTGTGTGTGTTTCCAAATTCTATCCCTCCCTGAGACGGTAAGCAATCAGATATAGGTTATATATGTGCAATTATGTAAAACATTTCCATATTAGTCATTTTGTACAAGAAGACTCAAATAAAAGAAAAACGAAAGAAAGCAAAAAATAGCATGCTTCAGTCTGCATTCAATCAATATCAGTTCTTTCTCTAGAGGTGGATAATATGCTTTGTCACTCATTCTTTGGGATTGTCTTGGATCATTGTAGTGCTGAGAATAGCTGTAATTCACCGTGCATCATCAAACAAAATTGCTGTTACTATGTAAAACACTTTCCTGGTTCTGTTCACTTCACTTTGCATCAGTTCATGTGAGTCTTTCCAGGTTTTTCTGAAATCATTCTGCTTGTCATTTCTTACAGCACAATAATATTCCGTTACAATCCTATACCACAGCTTGTTTAGCCATTCCACAATTGATGGGCATACCTCTGATTTCTAATTCTTAGCCAACACAAAAAGAGCTGCTATAAATATTTTAATAAATAAATAGTAGCTTTTATTTGATAACACATAATATTATACAATATATTATAATAAAATAATATAAAAAATTAATTAAATAAATAAGTTCTTTCCCCTTTTTAAAAAATATCTTTGAGATGCAAACCTGTGCTGGCTTATTTGTGCAATGGTTAGCAAGGACCTGAAAATTCTTCCAAAGCATTCCACATACCTCTTGTTTGAGCTTCACAAAAATCTTCAGATGTAGGTTAATAGAGACATTTTATCTCCATTTTACAGATGAGGAAGACTGAAGGTCAGAGAGGTCATAAGTTAGTAAATGTCCAAACAAGGATTAGGGTCCAAAGTTCTGTCCAGGTAAAGGGTTCTGTTTTCTATTCCATACCCTTACCACAGCGTGTTACCACTCAGCTCATTAAGAAAAAGAGCATTGGTTGAAGGCAATTCTGGCACTAACTTTCTTTAACACACTTGTTAATGCTTCTGAGAAATAGTGACTTTTTTTTCCAATTAGAAATCTGAAATTTTAAGTGGACTCTGCTGAGACATTATGATGTAGATAGAAACAGCCCTGTACCCTGATAGTCACTTGAGTGGGAGTAGCCTCCTTTGATTGAGCATGTAGCTGGTATGTTGAGGTTCAGTCCTGTCTGACTCTTCATGAGAAGGTGGACAATACTGTCTAGGGGGTTTTCTGAGCAAAGATACCAGAGTGGTTGGCCATTTCCTTCTCCAGAGGATTAAGGCAACCAGAAGTCGAGTGACTTAGCTAGGGTCATATAACTGGTGAGTGTCTAAGGCTGGATTTGAACTCCCAGCACTCTATCCACTGAGCCATCTAACTGCCTATAACTGGAATAGTCTGGTCTATAAAACTGGACAGACTCTCTCCTGCTATCAGAACCATGAACTGAACTGGAAGGGGGCATAAATTCCACCATTATCCCTGACTCCAACCACCCAACTCCACACCAACATGGTGTCGCTGGAATATTTGTCTTGTTTTGTTTGATTTGTTCTTGGTTTCAGATGTCAGATACGATCTGCACTGGACCCAGAGTTTGAGCCAAGATTGAAGCCAAGATTCCAGGTAGAATGTGAGTCTGCCTGGCAGGAGAGCCAGGGTACTTGGGACTTGAGTTCAAAAAGGTATTTGGATTGGAAACTGAGATTGTGCAATATAGAAACAGAGCTAAACTGTAGAATTAATCCCCTTCTCCCCGCAAGAGAATGAGGTGGTAAAAAGTGGGTAGGATTAAGTCTCCCACATTTTGAGAATAAACTGGTTTTCTTCTCAGTCATTTTTCAGTCATGTCTGACTCTTCCTGACTCCATTTGGGATTTTCTTGGCAAAGATAATGGAATGGTTTGCCATTTCTTTCTCCAAATCATTTTTCAGTGGAGGAAACTGAGGCAAACAGGATTAAATCACTTGTCCAGGATCATTTAGCTAATAAGTGTCTGAGGCCAGATTTGAACTTACAAAGATGAAGTCAGGACTATGAACTCTATTTACTGTACCACCTCACTGCCCATATTTGTTTTATATCTTTGAAATATATTCCTTTGTAAAAGCTAATCCTATTTTTAGTGGTTATGGAATATATAGGCACCCCCTCTTAGAATACCCTCAATGGCTTTCCAGCCCCAATTATGTGACCTTCTAAAATTGGTTGAGGTTTATTTTTTCCCTTCTAATAAAATTTCTTGTTTCCTTAAGCCTGGAATTTTATATTTCTCATGATTGAATGTGAGAAGAAAATACAAAAATAGGGGTGAGAGATGGAAAATAGTGGTCATCAAATGAACTTCACTCTTATCTCAACTCTCAAAGAAGGGTGTGCCCAGGACACAGTCTACAAGGAAACAAGAAGGGATAAAGAGGGTTGAGACAAAGGATAATACCAGGGAAGGGACAGCCCCAAGCAAACCAAATTTCCTGATTCTTTACCTCTCAACTAAATGTTATTATTCATAACTTAATGGAAGGCTAAGGAGTATTCAGAAACAAATTATACCTAGTTAGCACTAAGAAAGTGGTTAATATTCTGAGTTGTTCCTTAGACCTCCTGGCAAAGTGCCACACATATGAAGCAGTTTATTTTTGTCTAAATTTTTTAAAAAATTTATTTTCCCCCAATTACATATAAAAACAATTTTAACATTTGGGTTTTTTTAAAAAAGTGTGAGTTCCAAGTTGTCTCCCTCCCTTCCCCCTTCCTAGATGGTAAGCAATCTGATACAGGTTATACATGTGCAACTATATAAACATATTTCCATATTAGTCATTTTGTGGACCAAATGAAAGATGGAAAGGGAGGAGGGGAGGGAGAGAGAGACAGGGATAGAGAGGGGGAAGGAGGGAGGGAGAAAGGAGAAAATAGTATACTTTGGTCAGCGTTCAAATTCCATCAGTTCTTCTGCTGGAGGTGGATAGCATTTTTTCATCATGAATCCTTTAGAGTCTTGGACCATTGTATTGCTAAAAACAGCTGAGTCATTCACAGTTCTTCTTCATACAATATTGCTGTTATGATGTACATTGTTCTGGTTAAGCTCACTTCACTTTGCATCAGTTCATGTAAGTCTTTCCAGGATTTTCTAAGAGCATTCTGCTTGTCATTTCTTATAGCACAATAGTATTCCATTACATTCATATACCACCACTTGGTCAGCCATTCCACAATTGATAGGCATCCCCTCAGTTTCTAATTCTTTATCACCACAAAAAGAACTGCTGTAAATATTTTGTATATGTGGGCCCTTTTCCTTTTTTTTATAATCTCTTTGGGATATAGACCTAGTCGTGGTATTGCTAGATCAAAGGGTATGCAGACTTTGGTCACCCTTTGGACATAGTTCCAAAAATAGATCTGATATAGCTAGAGCACTTCCTTTGCATTTTTTTCATTGATTCCCTATATTCTTGACCTTTTATTCTTCTAAATAAATTTTGTTAATATTTTTTCTAGCTCTACAAAATAATTTTGGGTTAGTTTGGTATGGCGCTGAATAAGTAGATTAATTTAGGTAGATTTGTAATTTTTATTCTATTGACTCAGCCTACTCATGAGCAATTAACATGTTTCTGGTTGTTTAGATCTGACTTTATTCGTGTGAACAGACAAAGCAATTTAACAAATTTATTGTATGCTCGGTGCCTAGCACTGTGCCAGGTCAATAATAGATAATAAATATTTGTTCATTGAACTCTTCACCAGTTCTGCTGCCACTGAAGCTTTTGTTAATTCCACAGGTAAAATTCCTAGTGTTTCCTAGCAACTTAAAAAAATTTTCCTAGTAATTTTTAAAATACTCCTCTTTATATGTTGCTTCTTTTTACCCAGACTCTAGAAGACAGGTGTGGCCTTCCTGCTGAAAACTCTCCTGATTTCCTGACTTGTCCTTGTGCCAACGACTGCAATAATGTAAATGAACACGACACTAAATGAAGCCAAACAGCCTAAATATCCTTAGCAATCCTGATCCTTGTTCTCTAGAGGCACCTAGGTGGTAAAGTGGACAGTGATGGGCCTGGAGTTGAAAAGAAGGTCTGATTATATATCTGGAAGTTAGGAAGACCTGAATTCAAATTTAGCTTCAGAGAGGTACTAGCTATGTGACCCTGGTCAAGTCACTTAACCTGTGTCCCTCAGTTTCTTCAACCATAATTCTTGTAAGAATTCTTGTAAGGATCAAATATTTGTAAAAAAAAAAAAATTGTAAACTGCTTAATACAGTGCTTGATACATTGTAGGTACTTAATAAATAAATGCTTGTTCCCTTTCCTCTCCCTCTTAGACTTTCAGACCAGGGGGCAGCAAGGGTTGGAAGGAAGGGGATTATTTCCTTTGCCTCAATCTCAGAAGCAAAAAAAAAAAAAAAATAGTCACTTGAGAAGCAGCAGCCTGTCAGGTGAGCCTGAGGGCAGTTTCTGAATGTGCCATTCCGGATGTCTCTTCTGCCTCTGTTTGCTTTTCTGAGCCCAAGTCACGGTCAAAGGCTCTTGAAAATGGACATTTCTAGCCTTGGAGGTTTCCTAGTTCTTAATCTAGAGTGTGGAAGCTCCTAAATTGGAGAACTGGGCACAGGGCCTGCGACCTCCCAAAGAAAGATTTTCTCAATAGCTGAAGTCTGGAGAAAGGAGAAGAAGCCTTTCCTGCAGCTGGAGATGTAGAGTATCTGCACCAACCATGATATTACTGTGATTTGCTTAGATGGTACAGGTCTGAGGTGAATGTGGTCAGTAGTCTCCCCAAATGTCTGGGAAATGTAGAGTCTAATGAGACTAATCAGCAATTGAAATGTTACATTTTCCCTGTATTTGTTGAAGCATGCCTGTACATATGTTTGCGTACTGTTTTTTGATATCTTTTATTTTTTATCTCCTAATTTCCCACTCACCTCTCCCTCTACTCCCTTCCAGAGAGCTACTCTTTAGAATAAAGTATAAAAAAGGAAGAAAAAAATGTTTTCCAAAACTGACATGTCCCCAAAGTCTGATGTCACATGAAAAGTTCCATATCCATGTTTTCCCATCTTTTCAAACAATCTGGGGTTAGGGGGAGGTGAGTGCCTTCTGATACAATAGCTCATGCTTGATTATTATCCCCATTTGACAGATGAGGAAACTGAGGCTCAAAGATATGATGAACCTTGCCCATAAGTGACCGCATGGTTCAGGTCAAAACTGAGATATGAACCCTATCAGGTCTCCTGATTCCACCTTTGGTTGTCCGTCCACTATATCATGTTTCCTCCCTGCCATTTACTGCAGCTTAAGTTTGGAGGTAGTAGACATAAACTTGCCACTGAACGGAGTCCCAGAATTTGAAACTGACCCTGAATAAGGATTTGCTTTTAATGTTGATAATTGTGGTATGCTAGAGAGGCAGTGATTGAACTTGGTTCTCTGGAATTATAAGCATGATAGACGAAAAATGTCCACATTGTAAAATCATGACTCTCCTCATCCTACAGCCCACCCCACCCCAAATGAACTTTCCCTTACACCAAAGAAAATTATGCCAAACTAACCAAGTCTAATGACTTATGTAACATTCCAAGAAAGTATGTTTCATCATTTGTTCTCCAGAACCAAAATTGGTCTTTGCAACTAATCAGAATTCCTCTGATTGATGGTGTTAAAATCAGTTACATTGTTAGTCTTGTACTTGTTTTTCTAGTTCTATTTTCTATACTCTGTATCAACTCATAGAAGTATAATGCCTTCACAGATGTCTCTGCCTGTGACTACACGGAAGCACAGGGGTGAGCTTACTTCTAACTATGCATGACTGATGCATTTGTAAAATGTGATGGTGAAAAGTCTAGTAAGTGGCTGCTATAAGACAGAAGATCTGAATATTCTTCCTGTCCACCCATTCTCTTGATTTCCAGCTGTGGAGAATATGGATAATTTCCAGCCTCATCCAGAGAATTGGAGGAGAAGGATGGGGGAGGCAGAGGAGGCAACTGCCCTGTCTCTCACCCAAGTCCATATGTCTGTGAAGACGGGGCCTCCCCTGACTTACTTGTGTTTCTTCTCTCCTGATCTTAAATGAAAGAGTGTCTCATGATGGGCTGGTGATAAACTTAATGAGTTCTCAAAGGCCCAGTCAGGAAACAGCTACAGCATCCTTGAAGTGGCAGTGGCTGATAGCATGGGAAGTGTCTCCCTCAGTAATAGAGAGACACACCAAACTTAGATGGATGTGAAAGGACAGTTACCCAAGAAAAGTGATATGGGGCCTGTTGTGGTAGAAATGCCAGTTATAGACTCCAAAAGAGGAACCAGTCCCTAGAGCCCAGATGTACAGCTCACCCATCAGACAGCTGAGTAAGGACTCAGGGAGAAGAGAGAAAGAATTTTTAGCAGTACTAAAGGTTGTTGGTTGCCCCTTTGCCCTATGTGTTCCCTTCATGTATGCTTCACTAAAATCCAGTACTCCAAGGACTTATCCACCTGCTCCAAGAAACTGTAGCATGTGCAGCAGCCATAATTTGGTAAACAGTCTTCACAGATGGGATAAACTAGGTTGAGGTAACCAAGGTACCTCAAACTCTTTGGTGAGTTAGGGGGATATCTACCCCAAGCATGTGGAGACTTCCTTCTGCAGAATGGGTGAATGAGAACAACTTGTTCCAATGACCATGAAGGCAGGTGAGGCAAGTTCATGATTAGAGCTTGGTCTACCATTAAAGATGCCAAGGTCATCCACTGCATCCCAAGCCATCACCAGTTGTCTTGACTTTTGTCTTGTCTTGGACTTGGATGGCTCTGGAAGAGAATGAGGCTAACAACTTTGTGAAACTCCGCTTCACTTAAATCTAATTCACCATCCACTAGCAAGTGATGACATCACCCTGTGAAATGCATTAGGCCTCTGAAAATGAAAGACATGTTGACAGTAACAACAAAAACTCTTAAGTTTCAGTATAAGGCTGCTGGATGGTACAGTCGATAGAGTGCCAGGCCTGGAATCAGGAAGACTTATTTTCCTCAGTTCAAATTCAGCCTCGGATGCTTTCTAGCTGTATCACCCTAGGCAAGTCACTTAACACTGTTTGCCTCAGTTTCCCTATCTGTAAAATGAGCTGGAGAAGAAAATGGCAAACCACTCCAGTATATTTGCCAAGATAAATCCAAAATGGGGTCATGAAGACATGTTTGAACAATAACGTTTGAATCTACTTTTCCTATGGATGTTGTATATATTTGTGGAAGAGTGAAGTCCAGGGTTATGAGGGGAAAGTTTTGTAGCAACTTAATTACTTTATCATCCTTTTTTAAAAATTAATTTTTGCACAATATACAAAAATCTTTTTTCTCTCCCTACCATCTTTTCCTGTTTAAAAAAAAAACATCAACCCAAATAATAAATATGTCTAATCAAACAGAATGAATTTTCACATTGGTCATGTCACTTTAGGCCTCTCAAATCACCCCTGGTAGATTTTCCAACCTTTCAAAGGTTGAGGCCATCTCAGATATACATTCCCAAGAGTGGGGAGTAAGAAAGAACAGAGAGAGAAGAAACAGCAGTACCATGTATTCAAGGCCACAGGTCAGCCTGGGGTAGGGCTATCTCTGTCCTCTATATAGAGATTTACAGCAGTCCTTCCCTCATTTGCCACTAGGAAAGAGTGAGATTGGCCTGTTCATGCACCAGGGAGTAAGAGAACAAGAAGCAGTTACAAAATTCTTTCCCATGTTCTGAATCTAGGTCCTTCATTACATGTCATCATGCTCATCAATCCCCCACATGGGTTGGCAGCAGGTATTATGTGGCCAACACATGCCCTGAGGACTGGCTCCCACTGACAAATCAAACCAAAAAGAATGCTTTAGATGATTTTTGCCCAACTCTTTATTCATAGCCAACTGATGGTTGCAATTCAAGTTTGCCTCCCAATCTGATCTTTTCCCAATAAATTTATTGTCATTAAATTTTATATGACCCAATGTCCCAAATTATATTCCTTATAATTATATAAAATGTAATTATGTTCCATATGTATATTTAACATATTTTAATATATATAATATAATTATATTCCTTAAATTGAGTTCTTTTTCAGCTTTCACACTACTAATTGCAATAGTACTAGCTATCTTTTTAGTTTTTTGTATACTGTAGTTCTAGTGACTGGAATATTGTTTGTTTCTACATCATTAATTACAAAACTCTGAAAATCATTCAAATCAATTTCATGCTTTAAAATATCGCTTAAATGACACCTTTTTTTTCACCAACTATTCATGGTAAAGCTCATAAGACCAAGTTGTTGTTCAGTCCTTATCAGTCATTTCCAATTCTTTTTTTACTCCTTTTTGGGGTTTTCTTGGCAAAGACAATGGAGTGTTTTGCCATTTCCCTCTCCAGCTCATCTTACAGGTAAGGAAACTGAGGCAATCAGGGTTAAATGACTTGCCCAGGGTCACCCAGCTAGTAAGTATATGAGGTTACCTTTCAGCTCAGGCCTTCCTGATTCCAGGCCTGGCATTTTATCCACTGTGACACCTAACTGCCCTTAAGGCCAAGTAGATCTAATAAACTGAAAAAATTAAAAATTCTTTCATTATTTTGGTCTGATAAGCAATATAGGTTCAGATATTGAACTGTATTTTCTAATAATATATTCCTAGGAAAAGGATTAAACTTATTATTTTTATAAAATGGAATGTCTTTAAACCTATTTGATTTAATAATCAATTTGAGATTCTTCTTTTCCAGTAACAACCTTTAAAGTATCCAGAGCTTTCATGATGCATTTGATTAATTTTTGTACTTTTAGAATGTTAATCTTCACTGCAATGCTGTTGAAAGTAATAAAAATTCCTCAAGAAAGTCAATCATTAAAGCAAGTTCTTGGAAGCAAGTAATGTTAGCTAATCTCTTTGGCAAACCAGGAGAAAAATGCACATGTAATGCAGAATAAGTGCCATATAAAGCAGTAACAATTCATACACTACATGGTAAACCCATCTCAGTCCTCTTACTCGACTAATTTTACTAAGTTCAATTTCTTTAGCTATAGTTTCTAGCTTGGTTTGATTTTTAACAGATTGCTGAAAAATAGCATAAATTTTATCCAGAAATATTTTTAAATGATTAGTTTTATTTCAGATGCTGAATTGTCAAACTATAATTGCAATCAACTATTTAAACAGTGTCAAATAATTTTAGATAAATTTTCTAGGGAATTTTGTAGCTACTGCAAATTTTTTTCCTAGCAATGTATTAGCACCATCAAATAAAATGCAATTAAGTTCAATTTCAAACATTCATTATTTTTTATACTTTATTTATTTTTAGATTTCAACATTCAGTTCCATAAGATTTTGAGTTTAAAATTTTCCTCCTTCCTTTCCTCCCTCCTCCCCAAGATAGCATGCAATCTGATATAGGGTCTACTTATACATTCATATTTCACATATTTTTCACATTAGTCATGATGTAAAGAATTAGAACTAATGGGAGGAAATAAGAAATAAAACAAAACAACAAAAGAAAAGGAGAGCAAATAGTATGCTTCAGTCTGCATTCAAACTCCATCAGTTCTTTCTCTGGATATAGATGGCATTTTCCATTGTGAGTCTTTTGGGGCTGTCTTAGGTCCTTGCTTTGCCAAGAAGAGCTAAGTCTATCAAAGTCAGTATCACACAATGTGACTGTTTCTGAGTACAATGTTCTCCTGGTTCTGCTCCCCTCACACAGCATCAGCTCATATAAGTCTTTTTAGGTTTTTCTGAAGTTCTCCTGCTCACCATTTCTAAATAGCATAATAATATTCCATTACATTCATATACCACAACTTGTTCAGCCATTCCCCAATTAATGGACATTCCTTCAACTTCCAGTTCTTTGCCACCACAAAAAGAGCTGTTATAAATAGTTTTGTACATATGAGTCCTTTTCCCTTTTTTATGATCTCTTTGGGATACAGATCTAGAAGTGGTATTGCTGGGTCAAAGGATATACACAGTTTTATTGCCCTTTTATAGCATAGTTTCAAATTGCTTTCCAGAATGGTTGGAATTGGTTCACAACTCCACCAACAACCATTTCCTCACATCTTTACCAACATTTATCATTTTCCTATTTTGTCATATTAGTCAATCTGATAGGTGTGATGTGGTACATCAGACTATTTTGATTTGCATTTCTCTAATCAATAGTGATTTAGAGCATTTTTTCATATGACTATAGATAGCTTTAATTTCTTCATTTGAAAACTGCCTGTTTATATCCTTTGACCATTTATCACTTGGGAACTGACTTGTATTCTTATAAGTTCAACTCAGTTCTTTACATATTTTAGAAATGAGGCCTTTATTAGAGGACTTTTACTGGCCTTTTATCAGGTCTTTGCTAACTGTAAAAATTGTTTCCCAGCTCTCTGTTTTCCTTCTAATCTTGGTTGCATTGGCTTTGTTTGTGCAAAACTTTTCAATTTAATGTAATCAACATCATCCATTTTGCATTTCATAATGTTTTCTATCTCTTGTTTGGTCATAAATTCTTCCCTTCTCCATAGATCTAACAGGGAAACTATTCCTTCCTCTCCTAGTTTTTTTAAATAGTATCAGCTTTTATATCTAAATCATGTATCCATTTTTACTTTATCTTGGCATAGAGTACAAGATGTTGGTCTATGCCTAGTTCTGCCATACTATTTTCCAGTTTTTCCAGCAGTTTTTATTAAATAGTGAGCTCTTATCCCAGAAGTTGGAGTCTTTGGATTTATCAAATAGTGGATTACTTTAGTCATTGACTGTTGTATCTTGAGTTCCTAACCTATTCCACGGATCCACCACTCTACTTCTTAGCCTGTACCAAGTAGTTTTGATGATTGCTGTTTTATAATAAATATATATTAAATATATATAATAAATATATTAAATATATATAATAAATATATAAAAATAAACAATAAATATATAAATAATTAAACTTGATTTAATATAATTTATAATATATACTTTAATTTATAAATTATATTTATAATATATAATTTTATTTTATTTAATATAACTAAATTAAATTAATTTAATTTAAGATCTAGGACAACTAGGCTACCTTCCCTTGCATTTCTTTTCACCTAATTCCCTTGATATTCTGGATCTTTTGTTCTTCCAGATGAATTTTGTTATTGTTTTTTCTAGCTCCATAAAGTATTTTTTGGTAGTCAAGCATTCATTATTGAAGACACAATAATCTAATATATTAAAATAATATATTATAATAAAATAATTAATATATTAAAAATAACATCTGCTTTGGTTGGACTAATTCTTTTAAATTGACAAATAACATTTCTGGTGCAGGAACTGATTGTATTTCATACTGACTGTGTTTAACAACTGGCTTGCAAAATTCCAAAAAATTTGACCATTGGCTTTGCAGAGATTGTACTACTGCAACAGACTTTTAATTGATATCCCTACCCCGAGTCTCTCCCCATGGCAATTTCAAATCCAGTGGCACCTATCACTTCCAGGATCAAATATAAACTCCTCTGACTTTTAAAACCTTTCACATTGGAAGGTTTTTTTCCCCTACTTTTACAGGCTTCCTGCACTTTATTCCTTTCCACACACTCTACAATCCAGAAACATTGGCTTCCTATTTCTCCCTTATGACATTTCATCTGCTGACTCAATGCCTTTTCACTGACTGTCCCCCTGTTGCTTTTTGTCCATTGTTCTGGAAGAAGACCACGTCATAACACCAGGAAGGCAATGCCTGACTTGCAAGTGAATTAGATTTAAGTGAGAAAGCGCTGTGCAAAGTCATCAGCCTCATTCACCCAGTGGATCCAGGGGCAAAATATACATCAGGACCACTGGAGAAGACCCTGGATGCAATGGGAGACCTTTTTAAGCTAAGGACTTTAACAGGTCTGAGTTTGACTGAGACAATGCCCATTCTGTGATTAAGACTAGGTAAGAAATGAGACTATTTAATAGAATGGTCTATTTTACCTGATCAAAACAAAAATCAAATCAGTCTGGGAGGGGAAGACCCTCAGGGTTTCTGATCAAAACAGAATCAATTGTCATTTATACTCACCCTGAGCCATCAGGGCTCAAACAATGACCAGGTGAGGCTTGGACTGGAACCTGTTGGGCAATCAATGAGAACCACAGTGATTTGGGTCCTTAATAGCGAAATCATGCGTGTAAACCCCAAGATATCTCGCGGAGTTCCAGAGATCAAAATGTATATTCCTTTGGACAAAGTATCTGCAGGTAAGGGGATGGTAGTTTTGAACTATATGTATGTGTGTCTTTATTTGCACACGCATATATGCAATTACATATGTATGTATGTATATACATATACACACATCTACACACACATCTATCTATATATACAAACACACATATGCTTAATAACTGCTTGCTGACGCTGTGCCTAAATCCAGATAAGAAATGAGGACTTGGATTCGGGTGGTAGCTGTGAGAACTGAGAGTGCTCAGTTGAGAAATAATAGGTTAATTCAGTTTTAGAGTTGGCAAGTTGGTTGAACTTGGCCCACCGGGGCATGAAAATGCCATGAGAACTAATTTTTTAAAAATCTTGCTTGAAATGGGGAGGGCTCCAGTCTAGGAGCACCTGACAGCAGCATCTGTTTCTCCCCTATTAGCCTGGCCAGACGGAGAGGCGCCAGATTAGGGCCCGGTCACCTCCCTTTCTCTGCAAATCTGCACCCTGGTACCCTCTCCTAGGACCCGAGGGGTCCGCCCACCCCTGCCATTCCTGCCCCGAGCGTCGAACGGAGCCGAGAAGAGGCGGGGCTGGGGGCGGGAGCAGAGCAGCGGAGCTCGTACCCTCTCCCGGGCTGAGTGGCTCCGCCCACCACCTCCATTCCCGCCTATAGCGTCCGGCAGAGCGGGAAGGGGCGGAGCAAAGCTTGCTTCCTCGTGCCCACTCTCGGACAGAGTAGGCTCCGCCCCCCTCCTCCCCTCTCCCCAGCCATTCCCGCTTATAGTATCTGGCGGGGCTGGAAAGGGGGCGGGGCTCAGCGGAGGGACATCTCTGACCGCGGGCTGAAGGCGGTCGCGCTCGGGGCTTCTGCTGCAACTCACCGGTTAGTGCCCGCCGAGGTAAGGGGACTGGGGCCGGCGTCGGGGCTCTCCGGGCTGTGCCCGCCGCGGCTTCCTCGCCCCGCTCAAGGCTGCGCTGGGGCGCCGCGTCACGTGGCTTACGCGCGCTCTTGTCTTTGGGGGGTCTCCGAGGGTCCCGGGGTTCTAAGTGTGGGGGGGTGTTGCCGTGGAGACTAGCAACTAACGGGTAGCCCGTGGGAGAGGGTCTCAGACACCCCCCCCACGGAGATTTCCCGCCCTCTCTGTGTCCTGCAAAGCGGAAGGGTCCCCCCTCCCCCAGATCAGCGTGGCCGGACCTGCTGCGCCCGCGCCCCCCGACCTTGGGCGAGTTCAAAGCCCTGGACCCCAGCCTCCCCGGGATGCTGGGGAGCTCTCCTTGCAGCCCGGGTGTGACTCCGGGGCTGCGGTTCCTCACGTGGCGGCTGAACTTGGTGGATTTATTGTTTTCCTGTTTAGATACTGTATCTCGCCAGAGCTGGTTTCGGTTGTAATCTTGTATATTTCATTTCGTGCATTTGTTCACCAAAGATATACAGATTAGATACAAAAAAATCTCCCCCCCCAATAAAAAAGGTGGCCCTCTGGGGGACCTTCGATGATTTAGAAGCTATGGAGAGGTGAGGAGAGAAAGGACCTGGGGCTTCTTTGCACATCTGGCACCAGGTGGGACTGGAAACACAAGTTCGGGCGCCCGGCTGCATGTCTTACTAGCAGAGAACCAGATTGGCTTCTGGTGAATGAGCCGATTTCCGCTCTTTCCCCCCAAAGCCAAGGTCAAGTATATTAGGCCAAAGATTACACATGCCCAGGAAGATCACCTTAAAAGGGTGGTGATGAATTGGGGTCTTTCACCTGACCTGGTTTCTTTGCGTGTGTTGCCTATCCGAAAGTAGGTGGAAGATTTCGGAGGGATGGATTTCGTACTTTTTCTTTTCAAGCTGAGGGGAAAGTGTGTGCATGTGTCTTCCGGAGTTCTGATCTTCTGTCCTCCGGGGACAGGCTGCTTGTCTGAACGTGGGGAGTACTGGACTGGATTGAAAGAAAGCTTTCCAGATCTTGTCTCTGGCGCTTAGTAGCCTTGTACCTTGTCTGAGCCTCACTACTTAGATCTAAGATTTCTCTCGCTAAAGATTCGCAGCAATATGGATTGGGGGGAGAATTTTCCTACCAGGAAGAAATTCCAGTTGCTTGCTACTGTCCCCAGAGCCTGGTTGTGTTCGTGTAGTAGATTACTGGAGAAGCGCAGCATTTAGAGCTGGAAGGAATCTCAGGTCATTTAAATCAATCCACTCGTTTTATAGATAAACTAAGGTTACACAGGAAGTGACTGATGGCGATACTTCTCGGACTCCAAATCTCTGTGCTTTTCTTGAGTGAATGGATGAATGATACCTTTTCCTAAACTTATGCTGTCTTCTTCCACCTGGTTTTGATTCCCCTCTGTTCTATACAAATTGAGTTTAACATTGCTGACCTTTGGGTTTTAACATTTCTGCGGTAACTTTACCCCCAGGGAACTCAACAGAAGTAACCCAAGGCAGAGTATTTCACTGAGTACTTGTATAAATGACAAAATATTCACCATCAAGGTGCAACTCTGTCTTGAGGCTTAGACTTTTATTTTAGGGGAAGAAGCTTAGTCTGGTGTTTCAAAAAAGCAAGCTGATAGCAAAGATCCAGAGTCCAGCTTATAAATCTTGTGTCTTGTGCTAGTAGATAAGCCTAGCCCTTGTGTTTTCCTTGAATGAAGAGGGTGTGAATGAATTATTCAGTAGTTAGAGGGATTGGGGCAGGACTGTGAGTAGTGATGTAGTGAGTGAAATCCTTCCTTCCCTCCTTCCTTTTTTCCCCTCTTTCCTTACCCTCCTCCCTCCTTTTCTCCTTCCCTCCTCTCCCTCTGTCCACATAGGATATCATACCCTTACCTTTGTGTGCTCTGCCCAAAGAAATGTAAATTTGGTCACTGAAACGTCAAAAGATATCTTGGGGTTTACAGGCTATATTTCTTTCTTAAAGACCATGCCTTAAACCTACATCACTCTGACTTTCTTTGATTGACCAACAGTAGGTCCCAACCCAAGCCTCACTTGGTCATTGTTTGGGTCCTGATGGCCCAGAGCTAGGGTAAATAGCAATTGTTCCTGTTTTGGCCAGAAACCCAGAAACTTTGCACTATCCTCCCTCACTTAAATCCAATTCACTTGCAAGTCATAACATCACCTTTCTGATGTCTTGGTCTTTTCTGAGAAGGAAGGACAAAAACATGTCATGGTATCAACTTGAAAGTTACTAGGTTTGATTAGATTTGGTGCAACAAAAGTTGATATTGCTAAGTTAGGTTGATAGCACTTCCTCCATCCTTACACATTGACAACTGCTTCAAAGTTTTGAGTCTTAAAAGAGTTTGCCTAGGATAAATGACTTGGCCAGTATGTATCAGTCAGGTCTTAAACTCAGGTTTTCCTGACTCAAGAAATAGCCTCTTTTGTACTCTCCATGCCCATTCAGTGCTCTCAGTACCCACTCTTGCCTCGCTTAGATTTCTGTTCTCTCTTAGATCCTTCTTAACTTTTCTTTGAACATATTCTCATCTAGTGACACTGATGAAATATTTTTTGTCATGAATCAAAGGACTTATTGTCCAACAGAGAAATAAATAGCTTTGTGAAAGTGAGTTAGGAAATAGGCTGTTGGAACACAAGCCCTTTAAAGACAGGTCTGCCACTTAGCAGAGGGCATTTCTCATTGGACTTTAATTATTTGGTGACTGGGAAATGCTGCTTTTGCACTTTTCATGTTTTTTGACCTTGAGTAGTTAATGTTCAAATATAAGTTTTTATGTTCTAGGATTGGAGTGTTTTCAGCCACCATAAGAGGCAAGCTTCAGTGAATCTGTGGTTTTCACATGAATTTGATTTGCGGAATGTATGTATATTAGCAAATATGAAGCTTCCTGGGCTGCATCGCCTATACTTGAGGGCCGAGCTCAGAGTTGCTGCAGATAAGTTAGGCATAGGACCAACCAGGATATAATTTCAAGCCCTGCCTTCTCTTTCTGGAACATGGACTATATTTAACTCTTTATACTCATATGAAATACTTTTATCAGTGGGAAGTAATTCCTCTCTGTTACTGGAGTGTTGTTAGACTTTATTTAAATTGATAATTCCCAAAGATTCGTATTTTTCTGGGATGGTTGGGTTTATAAAAATGCTAACAAGAAAGCAGGCCCAAGGTCAAACTTGGTTAGGGGTTGCTCTGTTTGGTTTTTTGTTACTGTCAGAAAATAAGTGGAGTTAAATAATAACCTTGATATTTTTTATTTCTAACTTCGTGTTTGCCTAGCAGATAGTTACAGGATCAGAGATTTGGAATGGTATAGCCCTCGGAAGTACATAGTTTAACCTCTTTGTTTTACAGATGAGGAAAAGTGAGATCCAGATTTGGGTGGTTAGGTGATAGAAGGGGATAGAAGGCTCGGCCGGGAAGCAGAGATAATTCAAATCCTGCTTCAGAAACTTACTAGTTGTGTTACCTGGCAATAACCTCCATTTACCTTAGTTTCCTCATCAGTAAAATGGTGATAATAGTACACTTACCTCACAGGGTTGGTGTGAGGATCAACTGAGATAATAGGAATTGTAAAGCCTGATAAGTGTTAGCAATTATTCAAAGTTACCCAACCCAGAAATGGTGAGTTTGGAATGCAGGAAAGTGCACTTAACACTTCTTACGTAACTTTAGCAAATAAGCTGTCCTTTGAGTATTTACATAAAACGTCTGTCTTAGGTGAAAATTATTCAAAGTTCATTACAAAAAAATATTTGCTGGAAAAAGTAGCTGCCAAAGGCAGTTTTTAAAAACAACCCAGAAAGCTTATAGTTTAGAAGACACGTTAATTCCTAGAATCCTTACACCTGCAGGGAGAATATTCATGCTAGTAAATCCTATGTAAAAATAGACTGAAGATTTCCAGGTCAAAGGTTGACCAGATATCTCCTTAAAGATTATTCTGACAGTGACTGAGAAAATCTGCTGCATTAGAACAAGCCTTGATTTAAGGAGAGGAGAACCTTCATTCAGACTGTGTCTCTACCGCTTATTTAACTTGTATGACTTTGGGCAACTTATTTTACCTTTCTGGGACTCAGTTCTGTCATCTATAAAATGAAGGTTTCGCACTAAATAACCTCCAAGTCCCTTCTAAATGTTTTAAGTCTATGATACTGTGACATGAAGGATGGATTGGAGCGGGGAAGGGAATGGCCCCATGAATAACTTTTAGGATGATGCTGTAATACAGCCATTTTCAGTCCTGTCTGACTCTTCCTGGCCCCATTTGGGGTTTTCTTGGCAGAAATATTGGAATGGTTTGCCATTTTCCTCTCCAGTTTATTTTCCAGATAAGGAAACTGAGGCAAACAGGATTCAGTAACTTGCCTAAGGTCACACAGCTAATGTCTGATGCTGTATTTGAACTCAGCTTAGGCCTGATACAGCACCAGATACTGCACAGCTGCCCCCCCCCAGTCCTGCCCCCCAATAGTCTAGGCAGGTGATAATAGAAACAGAAAAGTGGAGACAAATAAATGCCAGAAATATTGTAGATATCTTTTTTAAAAAAATATTTGGGGGGGGTTCCTGTTGGTCATTGATTACTGTTTTCATCCACCATTTTCCTTACCCTTCACACACAGTGGAAACTAGGACTCTAGGGACCTTATGTGATGGTTTTCTTCTCCCTTTCTTGGAAGGGTAGAAGAAGTGTGTAGAAACCATCAGTATAATGTCACCATCATTCGTAGAATGATTCTATAAGTTCTTACTTCTAATACTTTCTTTGGCTGGAGGTCCTAGACCTTGCCCTGGTCCCTCTTCACTCTCTGGGCCTTACCCATCATCAGTGAAAAGAAGAAGGGGGATGAGTCCCTGGGCTTGCACACACCTGAGAAGGCTTTAATAGAAATTTCTGTGGGGCTGGGCCCATGAGCAGAGCCAAAACCAAGATGGTCAGCCAGAGAAACTTGGTATTTAATAATGCATAGAGGCCAGGTAGGAACCAAGTGAGAACATAGAGCAGTCCAGTTTTTTCTGGATCTTAGAAGGCTGGAGAGGTCAATGGGAGCCATATTTTATAACCTGGAGGCTCTGAAACCAACAAGAAGACTCACCAGCACAGTCTCTGAGGACGAAGGAGCCCATCTGCCAGTTCTCTATTATGTATATTGTAGCCTTTTTTCTCTTCCCTGGTGTTTCTATTTGTTGTTTTGAAGGCTATCTGGGGATCCTGGCTGCCTTCTAAATCTCTTATTACTATCTATCTTTACTGGAAAGCCCCAGTTAAGAGTTATTATATTTTTTAGCAATATACTTTCTAGTAGCAATAAAATTTATTGTATTATTTATAGAGATGTAGTATTCACCTGTCCTGTGATTTAAAAACCTTGTTTTTCTTTTATACAATTTAAAATTTTTTCTTTGTAATGGAAGTTAATGAACACTGAAATCATGAATCTCATTTATGTGTAGCTTGTTTTTTCTTTACAAAGTGTATATTAAATTTAACATAGTCGTACCAACACTCCCCTTCTTGTCTCTATTTCCTTGTGAAATTCCTCTTATTCCTTGTATTTTTAATGTTTCACTGATACTCTTTTATAAGTCTCCCTTTGTACCAGTTTGTGCAAATCTTCCCAGGCTTCTCAGAATATATTCCTTTTGTCATTTCCTATGGCCCAATGATATTTAATAACAGTCATGCTTAATTTATTCAGTCATTCCCTCCTATATTTGTTGTTGTTGAGTTGTTTCAGTTGTGTCCAACTTTTCTTGACCCCATTTTGAGGTTATCTTGGCAAAGATACAGGAGTGGTTTGCCATTTCCTCCTCCAGTTCATTTGACAGATAGGAAACTGAGGCAAACAGGGTTAAGTGACTTGCCCAGGGTCACACTGCTAGTAAGTGTCTGGGGCCAGATTTGAACTCAGGAAGATGACTTTAGGCCTGGTACTTTATCCACTGTGCCCTCTAGCTGCCTTTATATGTCTACTATACCCCTTACGTGAGTCTGGAGGCAACCTATTTCTTTTCATGAAATTTCGAAGTTGGAGAATATCTCCTTTCTACAACTTAACAGGAAGTGGTCACCTAGCCCTTCCTTGAAGACTTCTAATGAAGCAGGGCAAGAGGATCTCACTGCCTTCCAAGACAACTCATTCCCCTTTGGGATAACTGTAATTGATATGAAGTTTTCCTTCACATCAAGCCTAAATCTGCCTCTTCTCAACTTCTACCCATTTCTACTAGTTCTGCTCTCTGGGGCCAAACGGAACAGTTTGGCTTCTATATGTTGTTGGTGTCTGTCCTTCCTTGTCGAAGAAGACCATAACATCTGGAAGGTGATTGAGAGGAAGGGCTGTGCCCTCACCAGCCTCACCTTCTCACTAGGGAGCCATCTGGGTCCAGTGGAAAGATACAGATCAGAATGACTGGAGATGACTGGAAGCTGTGGGAGACTTTGGCCTGTTTAAGCCAAGATCTTTTTGAGATCTCGGTCTGACTGAGGGTCTTCCACTCCGAGATTTATTTATTTATTTGACTAGGTAAAAGAGGCCGTTCTTTTGCCTTATTTCTTATCTAGCTTTAATAATTGAATGGGCATTGCCTCAGTCAGACTGAGACCTGGGAAAACCTGAACTTGAAAAAGCCAAAGTCTCCCACAGCTTCCAAGGCTATCTCCAGTTATCCTGATCTGTATCTTACCACTGGACCCAGATTGCTCTGGAGGAGACACAGCCCTCCTTCAATCAAACCCAATTCACTTGCATGTCACCTTCCTGATGTCATGGTCTTCTACCAGGGCAAAGGACAAATAACAACTGTGAGTAGTAGGAACTGCCCACTGGGGACTCAACTGGCTAGTTCCAGTTGGGCAGTGCAGCTCCCTCCTTCCTTCCTTCTATCCTTCCTTCCTTTTCTTCCTCCCTCTTTCCTTCTCTCCTTCCCTCCTCTTCCTCTTGCTGGTAAGGGTATCATACGCTTACTTGCAGGTTCTCTGCCCAAAGGAATGTAACCTCGAAAAATATCTTGGGGTTTACAAGCTAGATTTCTTTCTTACGGAACATACTTTAAACTCAAACCACTCTGACTCTTATTGATTAGCCAACAATGGCTCCCAACCCAAGCCCTCTCTTGGCAGTGGTTTGGACCCAGGTGGCTCAGATTCAGTGTAAACAGCAGTTTGTTTCTGCTAGGGGTTTGGCCAGGGTCTTACCCTCCCATATTTTTTTTTAAACTATGTAAAAGAGACCGTTCTTTGCCTCATATCTTGCCTAGCCTTAACCACTTGAAGGCAGTTACCTTGGCCTCCCTAATCTTCTTTTCTGTAGGGTAAACATCCCCATTCTTTTGGCTGATGCTTATCTAACTTGTTAATATTAATCAATACACAGTTTTAGCCCTTAGCCCCGAGGAAAGGAAAAGTTAATTACCATTACAAGTAACCACAATAGTATTATTATGTATGGGAATTTAGAGAAGGGAATTTATGATCCTCTGGCTTGGTGGGGTGAGGAAAAGTTTCTTGAGGGAGGTGGAATTTAAATAATGTGTAGAATGTATGGGTTAGCTATGTCTTTTTAAGAAAATAACATTGTGTATTGGAAAGAGCCCTAGCCTTGGGGTTCCAATCCCAGTTTATTAGCTATGTGACTGTGATACCGTCTTTCAGAGCCTGAGTTTTCTAGAATTGTTAATCTCATAGGGTTATTGTAAAGAAAGAGCTCTTGTTTTATACGTGAGAACTATTCTTGTTATGAATCTGTAGCTTGTTTACTAACTTCCATTTTTATTTCAAGTTGGTTATAGGGAGAGAATAGGCAAACATTTTTGAAATGAGTACAAGTTTTCATTCAGCGTGTTTGTAATAATGGAAATATTATGGGCTAGGGAGAGTTTTCATTGTCTTTCATTTTGAAGATTTGCAGTTTCTTTTTTTTTCTTTTTGCACCCCCCTCTTTCAGTTTTAGGAATCTTTAGACCAAAAGTATGGCATCAACAGTCAATGGAGAAAACTATAAAGGTAACCTCTGGGAGGCCCACAGAAACATGCTGATACAGCCCCTGAAAGACAATGATGTGGAGGTAAGAGACCACTTGGTAATAATGAATGCTTATGCTGGAGAACACCTATGTGTAGGAATGTGCTTGTCCTCGTCATTGTCCACTAAAAAGGATTTTTTTCCTTGGAGAACAATAATTTATTATACTTATTCTTTGTGAAATTTTTGATTTGGGGTGAAAATTCAAATGAAATAATTTATGTAAAACGCTTGCAAATCACAAAGTGCTATATAAATGCTAGCTGTTATTGCTAACATTATTGCTTTCACTATTATCACTTTGGGACTTTTGTTTAAAGACAGATTTATCTATATTGAATTTATTGAATTAATTTTATAAAAGACAGCCTTATAAATGTGAACGCAGAGGTTGTTGAAAGAATATATTAATACTAAAACTGTGCTTTGAGATTTGGGCTCAGTTCATGTAAATCTATATCTAAGATATCCAGAAAGTTGAGCAACACCAGGAAAAATGCTTACATGATAATAGCCAACATGTATGTGGTGATTTACATATCTTATTTGGTTCTCACAACAATCTGGTAAGACTAGGTGCTATTATCCCAGTTTTACAAATGAGGAAACTGAGGCTGATAAAAAAAGATAACTTTCCTGAAAAGATGACTTACCCAAGGTCCCCCAGATAGAAATTGTCTGAGGTGGGATTTGAACTGAGGTTTTGCTGATTTCCAAGTCCAACGCTTTATACATTGGGCTGCCTCTCTAGATTACAGAATCATAAAATGTTTGGGTTAGAATGAACCTTAGAGATTATCTCTAAGGTTAGAGATTATCTTGTCTAAGCTCATTTACAGATGAGGAAATAGACCCAGAGAAGGTAAAGAACTTGCCAGATGTTACCTAAGTAAGTAACAGCAGCCCTGAGATTAGAATTCAAGTCTCCTGTTTCCCATTGTGTTTTTTTTTCCTTTATAATCAACGGATTCCTCTCATAACAAATGCTTATATAAGTCCTTTAAAGGTTAAGATCCTGAAGGGCTGTAATTTAGAATTAGCTTCATCATAATGACATATTAAGTATAAATATATCATATTTATACATAATATGTACATTGTACAGTTAGAACAGATCAAATGATACCTATACAATAGAAATAAATTCCACCATAATGATAACCATCGTAATCTTATTTTATTTTTTTCCCTCAGCTCCTTTTCTAAACTATTGGTTCTTTCTTAGATAACAAGTGAAATTCACACCTTCCCCCTTAGGATTGTATTGGGCTTCTAGCCACCAGAGCCCCAAAATGGGACCTACCAAAAAACAGGACCTACTTTCTTAACTCTTATTTTTAAGATGCTGTTACTTTGGTGGAAGCAGATTTGTGGTTTGGAAAATTTGACTTTTTTCATGATATATTTTACTCTCATCAGGTATATACGATCATTAAGAAAGAAAATCATCGCCAGAAGACTGGGTTAGAACTGATTGCTTCAGAGAATTTTGCAAGCCGAGCAGTTCTGGAAGCTTTGGGTTCTTGCTTGAATAATAAGTATTCAGAAGGATTCCCAGGCCAGAGGTATGTGAACAGAGCTGGTTATTGAAGAAAAAAATTAATATTAAAACTATACTTTGAGATTTAGGCTTAATTTGACATTAATCTACATCCAAACTCCTTCTTGCTTAAAGAGAGAGATGTCCAACCTGGTGTAGTCTCCTGTGCCCTTTGACATAACTTCACTCCAGGAGTTGAGATAACATTTATAAGAATCTTGAACAGGGAAAAGATATCTTAAAATATAGTTTGGGTTAACATACCAGAAAGTTGAGCAACCTAGACACTCTCATTCCTTTGAAGTTAAATACACCTTCTCCTTCCATTGATATCTTAATCTTTTCTTAGTGGAAAAAAGATAGAGGCAATGGTGTGAACCAGATCAGAGTTAATGTCTTATGGTATCATATCTACTACCCTAAGAAAAACCTTTTTGTCCCAAGGGGCCATTCCAAGGATTTTAGAAAGGACTTTAGAGGGACATGTGATTTCTTCATTTTTCTAAAGAAACTCAGAAGATTTTTCATAATTTTCCCCAATGCTTGAGGTTTACTCCTTAGGAAGTAAGGGAATCTGAAAGTTTGAATTCCTGTAGAGTCAACACAACTGAAGTTTTCAGAGTAAGACCAAGCCTTTGACTAAGCCATGACTCATCCCACTCCTATTTTACTACCTTTCCTAGCCTTTACTACCACTCTACAGTGTGGTCAGCCTGCTTAGAGCAGATTTCTAGATCTCAGTTCCTTCTTACCCTAGTTTTCCTGTCTTCCAGAATGATGGAAGCCAATTAGGAGGACGAGGATGTTAAGGCATAACTCCTAGGAAAGTTACTGGTCAGTTGACTTGATGAAGATTAGCCTCTAGTGGTAGGGGCTGCCTTCCAACTCTTAACATTGAGTGGTTTCCTTGTCCCTCCCCAGTTTAGCTTGGTTCTCCAGAGATTACTGCCCAACAGGAAGCAGGTTCCAGTTATTAATAAAAACATTAGCATCATAGGGATAATCCTCTCATTTTACAGATGAGAAAACTGAAGTCCAGTCATTTCAGATTTAACCTAGGTGACCCAGCTAGTGAGTAAACATCCATATCTTCTAACTCCCAAGTCCCCCCTTTATTCCACTACCACAATTCTGCTTCAAATGGACATGGAATTAGAAAATGTCCCCTTGAGAGAGTTTTCATTCCTTCCTTCTCAGGTGCCCAATTGCTTGAATTCCCTAAAAATCTGTTCTCTCTGTATTCAATTTAGACATTTTACTAAGTCCTGGGATGTTTGTAAGACTTTCTTCCTAATTATGCTTTAGGTATTATGGTGGCACTCAGTTTGTGGATGAATTGGAGATTCTGTGTCAGAAGAGGGCCCTGCAGGTCTATGGCCTGGATCCACAAAGCTGGGGCGTCAATGTTCAGCCATACTCAGGTAATTGCCATGTCTGTGTAGTTCTATCCAGCTTAGAACTATATGGATTTATGTCTTCCATGCCCTAGGAAAGAAGTTTGAAATACCAACCTGAAACTGGCTCTGGATGCAGCATTGAAATAAACACAGCCTTTTCCCCCCTATGTTCAGCACATTCCCCAATATCTGACCCATTTACTCATGCCCCTTGGTGACCAAAGGCTTTCTAAGCTTGTCCTCCCATAGCACTGCCTTGACTCTACTTTATCTCTCAAAACCTTCCTTATTTATCTCTCCATGGGCGCTCCTAGTTTGCCCCAGAGGGATCTGATCACTAATTCAAACTCAGGTGTGAAAAACGCGTAGGTCATTGTAAGAGTATTTGCATTTTAAGAATGAACAAAGTTAATGGATTCTCTAGTGTTGGAATTTCAGACTTCAGTGATACACTTGGCTTGTAAGGAAGATATTTTGGAATGGGGTGGGGGTAAGAATGGTTTCCTGGTCTTCCTAAAGTAATACTATAGAAACAGCATAGATAAGTAAGGCCATCCTTGCCCGCAGCCACCCTGGGGTAAGAAAGTTGGTACACAGTCTTTGGGGGGATGCTGCCAGGGTTGAAGGCTTAATTTCCAGTTGGTGGCATTGAACTTGGGCACTATGACAGTAAAGGTCATCTGCTCTCTGTTCTAGGTTCTCCTGCAAATTTTGCTGTGTACACAGCCCTGGTGGAACCGCATGGGAGGATTATGGGTCTAGATCTGCCTGATGGGGGTCACCTCACCCATGGGTTCATGACAGATAAGAAGAAAGTCTCTGCCACTTCCATCTTTTTTGAGTCCATGCCGTATAAGGTAAGGGAGGGAGGCTTTGTTTCCTAGTAAGAGTTTTTTCTGAAACCTCTAGTATTGCCTAATGGAAGATAGTGGGTCCATACATCAGTCACTGAAGACAGGCCTTGCTTTTCGGCTGCTTCTCATTCTGCTTCACCTATCAGTAGATGAGATGTAATAAAGACCTGCATGCTGCATCCTCATTCATCAATTGACAACAGCATTTAGAGACAAATGACACCATTGTACCTGTAGTTGAGATTTCATAATGAACTAAATTTCTTAAGACTGCTTCTGATTCAGTGATTTTGTGACTCTACATACCTTTGTTGGTCCTGAAGAAGTCAACTCAAGATGACAACTTCTGACTATAGTTCAATTTTCTGTTGAACAAAATTCTCTTTATGACTTAGTGAATTCCTTGTTGCCACCGCTGAAGGGTCATGTTATGATCTAAATTTGATCTGATGTGACACTTTTGGTTACTTTGTAGCCAGACATGCAGCCCTAGAGACAAAGTATTGCCTTTTTTGTGGCTGTAACTTTTTTGGTGACATTAAGAAGTAACAAGTGTTCTCTTGCTGGCTAATCCACTATCTAGGAGGTTGGTTTGTCTTTCCTACACCTCCGATTTGCTGGTTATTTCCTTTCCATGCCCTAAGTGTCTCAGTATTAGTCACCTTAATTTGCCTTTTGGGACAGAAGAAAACATGATTATATTTGCACATGTTTGAGTAGAGGAGTGTCCCTTGATTTGTCTAGAGCAGACCTGCACAACCTGCAGCCCACCCAAGGATTTCCTCTACACTTTTCATGGACCACCTGAAATCCTTTGGCGTGCCCGTGGGCCGAAGGTTGTGCAGGCCTGGTGTAGAGGAAGAAATCTCACTAACAACCAAAACCACAAACTCGTTTCCTTCCCTGCTGCAGTAATTTTGAACTTCCTTGACTGTTACCGTGGTGCTGTTACCTTCTGCCCTTCTTTCTTTGGTGTGTTATCTTCCCCTGTTAAATTGTAAACTCCCAGAGGACTGGGACCAGCTTTTTGCTATTTGTATCCTCAGCACTTAGCACAGTGCTCCATGGTGGGCACTGAATAAATGTTTATTGACCATCTACTACGTGGGATGAGTCTAAAGGGAGAGAGGAACTTCTTGTTTAACTTGACGAGCTTTGTCTTCTTACTGTCCTTTGACAGGTGAACCCAGATACTGGCTATATTGACTATGACAAACTAGAAGAAAATGCCCGCCTCTTCCACCCAAAGCTGATTATTGCAGGTAATTAGCTAGGAAGAAAGCAATCTCACCTTCTGATAGAACCATATGACATGACCTTCTGTCAGATTAAGCCCTCTCTAGTCCCATTTAACTGCTGAGGCTCTTCCTTGATTTCACTGAGTTCCTTGAATCTGAGCATAATCTTGCCTTCATTCTAGAAGGGCGCTGTTAGTTTTCCTGCAAATTCCTTAGAAATGTAGAGGAATTTGGAGCCCGGAGAGGCCTAATAGGTTAACTCCTGGAGAGATTTTCATGACTGATTTGAAACATGTCATTGCTTTCCATCAGGAGCTTTGTGGATGAAGGAGCTATGTTTTAAAGGAATCCAGGGATTTTGAGGGACAAACATATATATGTATATATATGTATGTATGTATTACAGACATGAGGGGCAGCCTCCACAAAAGCACATGGATTGGAGGTAGAATGTTATAGATTATGTAAAGGGTAATAATATGGAATAAGGTTGGAATAGGTAAAAGTCAAATTGTGGAAAACTTAAGTTACAGGCTGAGGATTTAATATTTTATTCAAGAATCAGTAGGGAGCCACTGAAGATTTTTGAGTGACCTGGTTAGATTTGTGTTATAGGAATATCAGTTTAGAGAAGAAAGAGGCTGCAAGCAAGGAGACTTATTCATTGAACTGGCTTGGTTGAGAGGAGATGAGAACTGGAACTAGTGTAGAGGCTGTGTAGAATGAGGAATGGGGACAGACATAAGATAATGTGGAAAGTAGTAAGACTTGGCAGTTTAGAGGTAACAGCAAAGAATGAGACAAGGATAAGTAACTCTGAGGTTGCCATCCTTGGTGACTGGAAATATGGTGGTACCTTTAACAGAAAAAGAGAAATTTAGAAGAGGGATAGGTTTACAAGAAAACATGATTTGGGTCCGAAATGTTTATAAGATATCCAGCAGACTTATGAGCCTAGAAGTTGAGAGAGAAATTAGACTTGATATATTGATTTCAGAGATATCTATATAGAATTGTAATTGAATTCCTGGGAACTGCTGAGATAGCCAAGGGAATATAAAGAGAGAGGAAGAGAGGGCGTAGGATAGAGTCTTGAGGAATTCCCAAACTTATAAACCAGAAAATTATGAAAATCTAGCAAAGGATACTCAGAAGGAAATGGTAGGAAGCCAACCAGAGGGTCAGAAGCCAAGTAAACAGAGAATATCAAGGAGGAAAAAACTTGGCTGACAGTATCCAAAGTTGTTGAGAGGTCAAGTAAGACCTTTGGATTGTCAATGAAGAGATTTTTGGTAACCTTGGGGTCAGAAGTCAGATTGTAAGTGGTTGGAAGTGAATTGGAGGGGAGTAAATGGCATATGCATGTTGACAAACTCTTTTTGGAAATTTGACTACGAAAGGAAGAAAAGTAAGAGGCCAGCAGCCAAGAAAGATCAAGAGGGTGAGGGGAAAAGGGAGCATGTCTTTAGATGGTCTGGAAGGATCCAGTGCATAAGGAAAGATTAAAGGTGAGAGAGAGGAATCAAGGGGGCAGATGACTAGAGGAGATGGAAGAGGATGGGATTAAGACGGGGGTAAAGCAGATGGCC
Source organism: Notamacropus eugenii (assembly GCF_028372415.1). Taxonomy (NCBI): domain Eukaryota; kingdom Metazoa; phylum Chordata; class Mammalia; order Diprotodontia; family Macropodidae; genus Notamacropus; species Notamacropus eugenii. The sequence continues at coordinate 335,887,225 of NC_092874.1, read as the reverse complement.
TTAAGCAAGAAGGGACCCTTCCTTGTTAAATACTGAAGCAGAGGAGGAACGAGTGGGTGATGGTGTTGGGTTTGAGATATGGAATGGGGGTGAAGTCAAAGCTTGTGATGGCCTTGATTTTCTAGTAGAATAGATGAGAGGAGAAGGGGACTGGAGAAGAGAAGAGGTTTGGAACCGCTGCTGTTTGGAGAACAGTAGAACCAACCATAAAAGGATATTTGTGCAGCAGTGGGATTAGATCGTTGAGATATGATAGCACAAGTTTGTAATGAATCCAGGTAGTTCCAATGTGCCTGCAGTCTTTAGGACAATGTGAGTAGGACTGTAAAAGTTGGGTGATGACGGGCATGTGGTTTGGCAAGGCATGAGTGGTAATTGGATAAGGCAACCAAGGGTAAAGGATCTTGTAGAGTTTAACTAGTGAATGGTGAGGAAAGAAAAGTGAGGCTGGAAGAAGGATAATGGACTGAGGATAGAGGAAGATGTGGAGGCCCTGGTGAGCTAAGTGAGAATGAAGAGTGGGTCTAGGAGGAGGGCGGGTGAGGGTGAAGTGAAAGGATTAGAGGTTGTGGTCCAAGGAAAGATTGTTCTGGATGGAGGTTCAAACAGGTCATCAATGAGATCAAAGGTGGCTGAGGTGGAGCAGAGGTGCAGATTGTGGTGTTTTTGGTTGATGGACTAGGAAGCCACAGTATTTGAGGTGATATAAAAGTATACATTGAAGTCCCCAAACATTTAGGCAAGGGTTAAAGGGAATTCTGTGGGCCAGTTATTGAACTCCTTTGGGAAGGGGAGAAGTGCTTTGGGGGCTGGTAGTTATCTTCAGCCAACATCTGGACAGTGATAGAGGTGGATGGTGTGAGCCTCAGAGAAAGAGAAGTGACTCAGGAGTGTTGGCAAAGAGAGCGTGCCCACTCTACCATGCTCTGGTTGGGCATATCAGAAGAAGCATCCAACCTGCCTCATTAACCTTAGGCTCAGTCTCTTTAAAATTAGCACATTGGACTAGATGACTTCTCACTTAACTTCCAGTTAGCCTCCCATTCTAGTTGTGTGATTCTGGGACATGGTATGATATGGATGAAGTGTACTTCGGAGGGAACCAGCTCTGCCTGAGTGAAAGAAGATGGAAGGAATGTGAGATAGATAGATGTAGGAGAGGGAAGCTGGTTTAATAAAAGAATGGGGGTTCCAGAGGGTACAATGTAAGACAAAATAGGATAAGGAGTTGAGAAGGGTAGGGCTTACCTGGATGGGGATTAAAGAGCAGGGTCGGCTAGGTGGTACAGTGGATAGAGCACCAGGCCTGAGGTCAGAAAGACTGATCTTCTTGAGTTCAAGTCTGGCCTCAGACACTCACTAGCTGTGTGACCTTGGGCAAATCACTTAACCCTGTTTGCCTCAGTTTCCTCATCTGTCAAATGAGTTGCAGAAGGAAATGGCAAAATACTTCAATGTTTCTGCCAGGAAAAGAATTGGACATGACTGAAATAAATGAACAAGAGAGGTTGCTTGAGTGTTAGAGTGGGTAAAATATCTGGTGGGCAGCTGTCCAGAGATCTGACCAAAGCTGTGCCATACATGGAGCATTTGGCTTCTGCTTTCTGGTGGTTCTGAATCCCCAGTGGCACAATTTGGGGGGCACTTGGATACTGACAAGAGGGTAGATCTTTTGTACTTGGTAAAATAATGTTCTCTAGATGCATATCTCATCTTTGTTTCCAATGACTTGGGGTGTGGGTAGCAGTAAAGGGAGAGCTTTCAGAAATACGTATTTTTAAACATGACACTGTAGTCAAGCATTCAGATTGGGTCTCAGCCTGCCAGTGCTTTTTGAAACCTAACATTTCTTTTGTTTTCATCCTAGGAATCAGCTGCTATTCCAGGAATCTGGACTATGGCCGCATGCGGAAGATTGCAGATAATAATGGGGCATATCTTATGGCTGACATGGCCCACATTAGCGGACTAGTGGCCGCTGGGGTCGTCCCCTCCCCCTTTGAACACTGTGATGTGGTGACCACCACCACACACAAAACTCTTCGAGGTTGCCGGGCTGGCATGATCTTCTACAGAAAAGGTGGGACTCCATAAAATTTAAACAGGAACACACTGGCATTTCTGCCCAGCTTGTTTAGACCCAGCCCCTCTTGTGAAAGACCTGTGATTCTGTTACCTTGGCAGGAATAGGAGCTCAGGTCACGAAGGAAGCTCTGAGCCACTTTGGTTCAAGCCATAGTGACTTTATTGGTAGACCTACAAAATAAAGCCCAGACTCCTTAAGTCTGGTATTTATTTCCCTCTAGGATTTGGTTTCAGTAGATCTTTGGCTTTATCTCCAGCTATTTTCTTTCATCCTCTCTGTAGTCCAGCCATGGGGGACCACTCCTTGTTCCCTGAATTGACCTTATACATTCATACCATCCATACCTTTGCCTGTACTATTCTCCCTTTCACCTATTAAAATCTTATTTGTTTTTAAAGGCCCAGCCTTTTCCCTCACGTCTTTCCCAAGCCCTCAAGCTGGAAGTGATCTCTGGACACATTGTTTTTCATCTCTTCTGTTCACACTAATCACATTCTACCTTTTACTGTGGTTACTTATCAATAGACTCTGTATCCTTTGTAGGATCCTATAGATTCCAGGAGATTAATAAATCCTTCTAATATTTATTATAATGGCTAATACTTCAGGTGAAATGACCGTCTGCAGAGTAGCCAGTCAGTGCCAAAGAGAAGGTCAAGAGATCTCTCTCCTGGATCAGATTTCCCATCTATGAGTGTGCTCATTCCTCTAAAGTTACATCTCACTGCCTGGTCTTCTCTAACCTATTAGAGAAGGCTTCAGCGTGCTTTGGCGTTTTCTAATCCATCTGAACTCAGGGAGAAAAGAATCGGGGGATGGCTGAGTGATTTTCCTTCTCACTTTTTCCTTCTCTAGGAGTGCGCAGTGTGGACTCTAAAACAGGCCAAGAGACCATGTACAATCTGGAGTCACTCATTAATTCAGCTGTTTTCCCAGGACTTCAGGGAGGGCCTCACAACCATGCCATAGCAGGTAAAACTTAGAGATTGGCGCCCTCTTGTGTCCTTGTGTCAGGCATTCCACAGTCAGTAGCACGTGTGTACAACACTGTGGTTCTCAGAACTTTTCAGTTTTCTGGATCGCCTCCAACTTATTTCTTCACCGAAAAAAGTGTCAGGATTTGTAGGCTATCAACATGGAGGGCAGCCTATTGGACAGACCTCTTAGGTTCACTTCTGTCTTTTTTGTAGGTCCCTGTGTTGAATTTTGAGGGCTGTGAATGAAAGTTAGAAGAAGTTTGGGGTTTTTTTCCTCTATTTGTTTTGCCTAAGTAGGGCTTATAGGGAAGGATATAGTCGGTATTGATAAAAGTACACAAAGTATTGTGAGAGTAGTGAGCTTGCAAAATGATTAGGAAAGAATGGACGGTGCTATGTATGACTAGGTGTACTTTAGCCTGATTGTTTTCAGGGAATATATTTTTGGAGGGGATACAGGGAGATTGTTTGGGAAGTATCTTTTATAAACAAAGAAATAAGAAAAGAAAAGAGGGGATTAGATGTGACTAATGTGAAAATGTTTAATGTATATGTAGAGCCTATATCAGATTACATGCACTCTTGGAAAGTGGGGAGAGAAGGGAGGGGGAGAAAATTTGGAACTCAAAAGTTGTGGAACTGAATGTTGTAAACTAAAATAAATAAATTTTTTTTTAAAAGAGGGGATTAGTAGTGATGGTTTGGGGCAGGAATCCAGAAAAAAAAGTGGGATAAATACAGAATAAATAAATTTAGAAAAACTTTTCAGACTCCTTAACTCTGCTAAGAACTTGTCCCACATATGGCTCTCATGACTTTTTCCTGTCCAAAACTGACTCCGTAGCCTCGGTTCCTGCCCCAAACCATCACTACTAATCCCCTCTTTTTTAAAAAAAAAAACCTATTTATTTTTAATTTACACTTTCCAGGTACCTATGTATCTTTGTTAGAGAAGAAAGCATTTGATGTAATTAATTCCTGCTAAGATGCTAGAAACCATTTTTGGAAACTGTAGCTAAGTTGTGAAGTTTTAGGCAGCAGCAGCAGGTGAATTGGGCAGCTAGATGGCGCAGTGCATTGGGTGCTGGGCCTGGGGTCTGCAAGCCTCCTCTTCCTGACTTCAAATCTGACCTCAGACATTTACTATCTGTGTGACCCTGGCCAAGTTACTTGACCCTGTTTGCCTCAGTTTTCTCATCTGTAAGATGAGCTGGAGAAGTAAATAGCAAACCATTATCTTTGTCAAGAAAACCCTAAATGGGGTCATGAAAATTCAGATACAACCGAAGTAGCTGAACACCAATAGTAACAGATGAGTTGGCAGGGGGCATTTTCTGAATGATTAAAATCAATTAGGTTGTTTCCTGGTGTCTCATTGAGTCAGCCTGCCTTTATTAAGGCAGACAATGTGCTAGGGATACAAATGCAAAGCATAAAACAATCCCTACTCTTAAAGAGCTTATGTTGCAAGAAGATAACAAGTACATAGTCAAGTATGTATGGAATAAACATGAGGAGAAGAAATACAAAGTAGATAAATACCTAGCTTTTAGGAGGATCAGGAAACCTTCCATGTAAAGGTGGTACTTGAAGGAAAGGGAAGGATTCCGTGAGGAGGGAGTGAATTCCAGGTTCGAGGCATATCCTCTGCAAAAACAGGCAGATGAAAAGTGGAAGAGGAGAGTGCATAAGGAATTAAGAGAACAGTTTAGATCATATACAAGAAGAGGATTAATGTACAATAAGGCTAGAAAACTGTGTTGGGGGCTAGATTGTGACAGGCTTTAAAAGCTAACTAGAGGAGTTGATAGTTGATCTTAAAGTAGTAGGGAGCCCCTGAAGTTTATGGAGTAGAGGAGTGACATGGTCAAATTTGTGCTTAAGGAAAATCCACTTGGCAGCTCTGAAAAAGATGGAATGGAGAGAGCCTTGAGGCAGGGATACCATGTAGGAGGCTATTGTAATAATCTGGGTAAGAGGTGATGAGGGCCTGAACTGAGATAGTGACTGTGAGTAAAGAGAAGAGGTCAGATGGAGGGGATGTGAATGAAGAAACAGCAAGATTGGGTGTGTGGTATGAAGGAGAGGGTGGACTCAAAGAATATGAGCCTGGAGGATTGGAAGGAAGGTGGAAAAGGAAGAGGTTTGGGGGAAAAGTTTTGTTTTGGATATGTTTGAAGTTAAGATATCTCTTGGACTGGAAATGAAGACTGTCCAATAAGCAATTGATGATGTGGAATAGGAGCATGGAGGAGAGACTGGTGCTAGATATATGGATCCATTAAACTCATGGAGACTGATGGGATCACTCAGGAAGACAATTGAGGGAAGAGGGCCTAAGACAGAACTGTGGGAGATATGAGGAAGATGGTGCATATGAGGAAGAAAACCAGGAGATAGCAGTGTTAAGAAAAACCAGAGGAAAAGATGATCAGCAGGGTAGCCACGTATTCTGTCTGTAAGTTTCAGTTCTTCTAACGACAGTTTTCAAACCTTGACAAGAACTACATTGTATAAAAGAGAACATTAACCTCAGATCCAGGGAGACCTGGACTTTAATCTAAAATTGTATGGGAGAATTCAATACAGGAGGAATGGGAATATCTCAGAAATGAAATGCTGAGAACATGAACACAAATTTTAAAAACGGAGTGTTTTAGAGATCTCAGGGGTTCTTAGCGGCCTGGGGTTCCTGTATGTGTTTGGTAACTATTTCAGTATAATTGATTTCTGTTTTATCCTGGTGTATTTAAAAACATTATTCTGAGAAAAGGGTCCATGGGTTTCACCAGATTGCCAGAGGTGTCCATGACCCTAACAAGAACCCTTGGTCTAAAGAGACTGGAATGGATGTACCCTTGGGGCACTCTTCATCCATCTTAGATTTTTAAAATGCATGCCTGGAAAGATGGTAGATGCTAAGGCTGGCAACTGAGTTTAAACACAAAGGATAATGTCAGGAGCTCAGAATGTGCTTAGGCTAGCGATGAATGTTGTCATATTTGTCCCTTCTCAAAGAGTACCATGACATCAAGATGATGACATGACTTGTAGTTGACTTTGATTTGAGTGAGAGAGGGCTGTGGAAGGTGACCAGCCTCACTTTCTCCGCCAGAGCCATCTGGATCCAGTGACCAGATATTCACTGGGATGACTGGAGGTGGCCCAGGATACAATGAGAGACCCCCTGGCCCTTTTAGGCTAAAGCCTTTTCAAATACTCACAGAGAGTGAAGAGGCCTCTTTAAGAAGTAGTCAAGGGATGGCCCCTTTAATTAGAAAAAGAAAAAAAATCAAGGTGGGAGGGCAAGACACTCAGGGTGGCTGTTTCAAAGAGAAACAATTACTTGGGCAGGGACTTGTCTAATCTTCAGAGTAAAATGGGTTTAAGATAGAAAGAAAAAAATGTAGAGAGAAAGAAATCAAGAAAGAAAGAAGTCTAGAAAGAAAGAAATCTAGAAAAGAAGAAGTCTAGCAAGGAATCTAGAAAGAAATCTAGAAAGAAACCTAGAAAGAGATCTAGAAAGGTAGAAAGAGATGTAGGAAGAGGTTTAGAAATCTAAAAAGAGATCTAGAGTGTGAAGGATAACCAAAAAGACTTTTTAAAAATCATGTTGGGAGTAAAAGGAAGATCAAGGAGGGGACAGGACTATTTGGAGTGGTTGGGATGCCAACAAATACTGAACAGAAGGTGGAACTACTAAACCATTAATGTTTCTATTTTCCTTACCAAGGAGAAGCTGGCTCTAAATCAACCAACAAGCGATTATTACATGCCAGACCCTGTGCCAAGTGCTTGCGATACAAAGAAGGGCATTCTTTGCCCTCAAGGAGCTTATATTCTAATGGAAGAGACTACGTACAAATCAGAACATAGATGAGAGGTTTTTGTTGTTTGTCATTTGGAAGAGGACCATGACGTTAGGGAAGTGAAGGCATGATATGCAAATGACTTGGATTTAAATGAGGGAGGGCTGCAGAAAGTCACCAGCCTCACTTTCTTCTCTGGAGCCATCTGGGTTCAGAGGTGAGATAAAGATCAGGAAAACTAGAGATGGCATTGGATGCAGAGGGAGGCCTTGACTAATTCAGTCATTAAGGCTAGGTAAGAAATGAGTCAGAGAGTGGTCTCTTTACCTAATTAAAAAAAAAAATCAGTCTGGGAGTGGAAGACCCTCAGGGTTTCTGGCCAAAACAGAAATAATTGCTATTTACATTCACTCACCCAAACAGGGCCTAAACAATGACCACTAGAGCTTGGCCTGGGACCTATTATTGGCCAGAGTGACCTTAGAGGAGATAGTAGTACCTGCTGGAGATGAAAATAATACCATAGGAAGATTGATGGAAGGAACTCCCTCAGGATGCTTAGCTTGAAGGAGAGAGTACTTAGAGGGGACAAGGTAACTATTGTGAAGGACAAACTATTGTGATGGTCAAAGGACCAACGTGAAGGATTATACTTGGTCTTGAGGGACAGGACTAAGAGAGTTGCAAAGGGGCAGAGTTTGGCTGGTTACAAAGGAAAAATTTAGTATTTGAGCTGTCCCAAAGTGGTTCCTTCTGCCTCAGGTCAAAGTAGATTTCCCTTCACTGTAGATCTTCCAACAGAGGTTGATTGGCTCTGTGTTGGGTAACAGCTTCCTGTTCAGGTACTAGTTGGCAGAGGGAGATGGAAAAGGAAGAGAAAGAACAAACATTAAGTGCCTACTGTATGTCAGGTACTCTTCTCAATGAATATCATCTCATTGAATCTTCACAGTAACCTTGGGAGGTAGGGGCTATTATTATCACCCCCATTTTGCAGATGAAGAAACCCAAGGCAAAAAAGATGAAGTGACTTGCCCAGTAAGTGCCTGAGGCTGAATTTAAACTCAGATCTTCCTGACCCCATGCCCAACAGCTCTATCCATTGTGCCACAGAGCCGCTTGGTTGGACTTGCTGACCTCTTAGGGGCTAAGATTCCATCTGGATAAGATGGTCCTTATCCCCTTTGTTCTGTGTCTCAGCCTCAGGACCCTCCAGGGCAGAGATGGCCTGTGCTGGACAGAATGAAAGCTTTGCTTAGTAATTGTGCATTTATAAATATGAATTTGAGGAAAATCTTCAGATACTAAGTGGAAGGTATAGTAGCTCATTCTTGCTGGTTTGACTTTGTGGGGGTGGGACTTGAGGGAAAGGTATAGATAAGAGTTATCTTGATAACAATAAACATTTTTGCCCAATTGTTGACATAGAATCTCTTCCTGACTAGGAGTTGCAGTAGCTCTGAAGCAAGCCTTGACACCTGAATTTAAGGCTTATCAGCAACAGGTGGTTGCCAACTGCAAGGCCCTATCAGCAGCCATGATAGAGCTGGGTTACCACATAGTAACAGGTAAGTAAGTACTTGCACTGGGTCTGTTGGAGATCCTGTCTATCATTTAAGATGGGACAGTGGGGTGGTCTTGGAGTCAGGAAGACCTAAGTTCAGGTAAAAGCCTCAGGCTGTGTGACCCTTTTTGCCTCAATTTCCTCATCTGTAAAATGGGGATAATTAACAGCATCTACATCCTAGGGTTGTGAGGATCAAATGAGATGATAAATGTAAAGGGCTTAGCACAGTCCCCAACCAATAATAAATGCTATACAAAGGTCAGCTATTTTTATTGTTAGGGGTAGGTAGGTGGTGAAGTGGATAGAATGTGGGATCTTGAGTCATACACTTTCTAGCTGTGTAACCCCGGGCAAATCACTTAACCCTGTTTGCCTCAGTTTCCTCATTTGTCAAATGAGCTGGAAAAGGAAATGGCAAACCACTCCAGTATCTCTGCCAAGAAAATCCCAAATGGGGTCACAAAGGGTCAGACACAACGGAAAACAACTGAACAACAAAATTGTTATTGTTATTATTTATTAACAGTTCTGGATGGCAGAATCAGAGCTGTTCCTAGGGCAGTGGTTTCCAAATTTTATGTAGCGATGCCCTATTCTTTTTATAAAACAACACTTAACTCTCAAAACATCTAATGAAAACAATGTATAAACAACCTAAATAACGGCTGAACGGTCCTCACATCATAGGAGCACAGATTTAGAGATGGAAGGGGACTTTGAGGATATCTGGTCCAACCCTGTTGTTTTACAGTTTAGGAAACTGAGGCTTCTCAGAAAAGTTCATTGACTTTCCCAAGGTCACACAGTGAGGGGCAGAGTTAGCATTTGAACCAAGATCCTCTGACTCCAAATTTAGCACTTTTCCCACTATTCTGCCTTGCTTCCCCAAAGACAAAGGAGAATCATGGTGGCTATGGAATATTGAAGGTGGTGTTAAAGCTGACTCAAAAAGTACTCCTCAGGAGAGCATTGCTATAGTGCCTGCCCACTGGGGAGCCCCCCAGATCTCCTCACTATCACCAAAGGGTGGGATTTGTGGGGAACATCCCATGGGAACTAGGAGTGCTGTAAGAACTTCTACCTTCTCACAAGTGGATGGTCCTAGTCATTGTTTCATCCAGGGTTCTCCCCAGGGAAGAGGCCTAGGGCCGTGCATGGAGCCCCCAGGAGTGTGAGGGGAGGCTGCCTACCTCTTACAGGCAAATCCTACCAAGGAAAGCAGATTTACCGTTAGTTTCACTCTGGCTTACTTTTATTTGAAAACTTGTATCTTCACTGAAAAAAAGTAATAGTAGTTGTACTGTATTCAAATCTAGTCAATATTTTTTTTTTTTGGCAGGGGGTGGAGAGGGTTGTCTGGTGGGGTCAAGATATTCGCCCAGGGTCACATAACTAGTAACTGAGGCCAGATTTGAACTCAGGTCCTCCTGACTCCAAGGTGGGTGCTCTATCTACTGCATCACCCAGCTACCTGTACTATAATCAGTCACTTTGACTAGTACTTCAGATCCTTCCAGAGGGTCTTGTGCCCCTCCTTTACCCTCCACTCGAGTTTGAAAGATGATGACCTCCAAGGACCAAGTAGACACTAGGGATACAAAGAGAAAAAAACAGTCTACCTTTAAGGAGCTGACCTTCCATTTGAGACAGACAGCATGTAAACAAATAATTGGGCAACTAGGTGGAGTGTGTGCTGTGTCTGGAGTCAGGAAGATTCATCTTCCTGAGTTCAAATCTGGTCTCAGACACTTATTAGCTGTGTGACCCTGGGCAAGTCATTTAACACTGTTTGCTCCATTTTCTTCATCTGTAAAATGAGCTGGAGAAGTAAATGGCAACCACTCCAATGTCTTTCCCAATAAAATGACAAATGGTTTTTTTTTAATTAAACATTTGTATGTTTTATTTATAATTTACAGTATTCCATCAGAGCAGTCCTATTACTATGTTCCTAATTCTTAGCAATTAATTCATACAAAAATAAACCTAGGATTTTTCAGTAACTTCGTCAATGCATAACGAAAACCTCTGTAGTTATTAAGGGAGTTTCCACTTACCAAGGTGCTTTTTTCAACAAAATGCCCTGGCCGTTAGAGAGGGGCACAAGCCTCAACTAAAGATGTAATTCATTTACTCATGTGACAAGTTGATGTTCCCAGCCCTCCTTCCATGACAACGTTAAAACTAACAACAATAAACCAGTGTAACCATTTACAGTTTAGAGGCAATATGCCCTTTGACACCTCCATTTCCACTGAAGAGCTCGTTGTTCAGCCCTTGTCTCCCACCCGAGTCCCCTTCCTAAATGGATGAGATCAGCATTTAAGAGTATTATGCCAGAGTCCAACACATAAGTGATAAGCAGCATGGACCACAGACCAGTTGGCAGCAACAAGGAGGGCTGGTGAAGCTTCTAGGGAAGCTGGCCCTGAGTTTTCTATCCCCCATCAGTTCCCACTGGGATGACATTCTACCCAGGCCCTTTCACTTTGAATATTCACAGGGCCTCTTGGACATACCTTTAGCTCTTCCTCTTCTGACAACTCATCTCTGGGTTCTAGCTGACACCTACCCTTGCTCTGTGGCTTGCTTATCCATGATCCACATGATAACCCTCTGACAGGACTCAAACAAACATAATCCAGGGTGGGAAGTGAAGGAGGCAAGGGAGAGATCAAAGTGCTTTGGAATATTTGAGAAGGCAGAGAACACTTAACACTTAGTTTGGGTGGTGCTGTTGGGGAAGACAGTGGAAGAGGTGACCATGGAATTGATACTTGAAGTAAGATAAGTATTTTGAAAGGTGGAGAATGAGAGTATTCTTTCCAGGCATGGGAATAGTACATGTGAATATATGGAGACTGGCAATGGAATGTTGAGTTTGGGGAACAATTTTTTCGTAGTTTGTTTTAGTCTGTGTGAAGGATGGGTTGGAGAGGAGAGAAACGGGAGACACAAAAATTTATAATAGACAGAAGTCTGTTGTAAATGGTCCATGTGAGTAGTGGTGATGAAATCCTGAACTACTAGGTAATGTGGTATTAGTGAAGAGAAGGGACAGAATGTGGAATCTCCCATGGAAGCAGAATCAAACAGGAATTGGCACTATGAATTAGGCTGAGTAGGAACAGCCAAAGTAGTGAGATTTGCAGAAAGGGTCCACTTTTGGGAGGGAAGATGGCTGAGTCCAGTTTTAGACATGTTTGGTTTCCTTTTTCTGGAAGCATGTACAGTGATAAAAAGCAAATTTGTCAGTCAGCATTTATTAGATGCCTACTGTGTACCAGGTACTGTACTAAGCACTAGAGATACAAGGAAGACAGTTTTTGTCCTCAAGGAGTTCAATCTAATGGAGCAGACAGGATGGGGGAAATACTGTCTTTATGTACAAACAAGATAATAATAGAGAAGAAAGGTTTCTCATAGATGAGATTTTAGCTAGAACAAGTAGTCCAGGCATGAGGAACAGGTAAGTAAAAATGCCCAGAGTCTGGAGATGGAGTATCTTGTGTGAACTACCCCAAAGAAGCCAAAGTTGGGTAGCCGAGTACATGGAGGAAAGTAAGGTAGGAATGGGACAGGTTGTGAAGGGTTTTGAATGTCAAACAGGATTTTATATTTGATCCCAGAATTTATTAACTGGGGGGTTATGGGGTATGGTGAATGTCAAATCTGCCTTTTAGGAAGATGAGTCTGATAGCTCAGTGGAGGTTGGACTGTGGGAGAGGGAGTCCAGGTGTGAGGTGATGAGGGCATGTACAAGGGTGGTGGCAGCATCAGTTGATAAGGGGGCATATAATCACTAAAGGTAGAATTGTTACAGAAATGGCAGTGAGGCTTCTTTCTGCCATTGGGTTAGACATCAATTTCTCAAAGAGTAAGCCAGCATGGAAAGAACCCTAACTTTGGGGTCAGGGGCTCAGATCTTGTGTGTCACTCTCTGTGTGACCTTGGACAATTAAGTCTCTCTGGTCTTCAATTTCCTTATTTATAAAATTAAAGTCTTGGACTACATAAGCTCTAAAGTTCTCTCTAGCTCTAAATCTGTGGTTGTTACTGGTTTTCTTTACACAGAGGGAGGGACTCAGCTCTATGAATTTTTATATATCAAAATTGTTTCCCCAGGTGGTTCTGACAACCACTTGATCCTTGTGGACCTACGAAACAAAGGGACAGATGGAGGAAGAGCTGAGAAGGTGCTCGAAGCTTGTTCTATTGCTTGTAACAAGAACACCTGCCCAGGTAAGAGTCCCTTATAACCTAAGTGGAGAAAAACAACCGCATCCTTTTCCTCCTTCCACCTTCCCAAGGACTATTGTTTTCTTTAAACCACAGAAGGTACTTTGTTCAAAGAACTTGTTAGAATTGGATAGAGATCATCTAGCCTTCCTTTTACAAAAGAGGGAAGGGACCTGGAGAGACAAAAGGTGTCTTGGCAAATTACTAAGTAGCAGAATAAGGTTTGAATCCATATTTGAACCCAGTGATACCAAATTCATTTTACTGTCGTATCTTATAACCTAGCATATAGAAGGAATTAGGAACACTTCTTAAAATAGTGTTATATCACTAGGTATAATGAGTGCGACTTTTAGTTCTATGTAGGGAAGAACTTTCTTTAAATAATCAGTTTTATAAACCTGTCTGAGGAATGAGATTCAGGAAATCACAGACTTCATCAACTGGTTGTTTTTCAGCTGATAGGATTCTGTGATGCGTTTCTATGCTACAATGAGGATGTTCTGACCCTTTCTAGAATGGGAGATAATGCGCAGTGTCTCCCTATATCCATTTACTTCAGAATGAATTCTAACCCAACCAGGGAAATTTTCAAAAGTTAAGCTATAAGACCAAATTATTCTAAGGACTAACTTGGAATATTGAGTTTTCTTCTGCTTAGAAAGTTTTTGTAGCCACTTGGGAGAAGGTAAATAGGGACTTCTTGATGAGAAGGATCACTTTTTCCAGATTTGTGGGCTGTGATCTAAGAATTACCTTAAACAAAGTAATGGCTTACCCTCTGTAAGTACCGCATATCTGGGGAAATAACCTTTGGTGTCTCTAGCCCCAAGGCAACTTTTAAACCAAAGTTAATTTCATTGTAATATTCATTTTTCTAGCTCTTCCCCATCACCATATATATCCCTGATTTCAGGAGCTCTGAGAACACTGGTTGTTTCAAAACCATATACATAGTTGTATTAGAACACAGATGGGCTGGGCCAGAATCTGTACTGTAAGTCATCACCCTCAAGTGAGGTTTTTAAGTACTTGTTAGTAGTTTTGGCAAATGAAGAATTCATTGCTCTCTTGTTACTTCACAGGAGACAAAAGTGCATTAAGACCTAGTGGACTGAGACTAGGAACCCCAGCTCTGACCTCCCGAGGACTGCTGGAAAAAGATTTCCACAAAGTAGCCCATTTTATTCATGAAGGTAAGGATGAGGTATTATGAAGGACGTTACTAGGTTTGTGGATTATTCTCACTTGGGCTCAACAAATTCCTGGCAACACAGCCTTGGTTTCCACTGACTTCTCTGGTTGGTCAAATACTGGATGATACTGTTCACTGAGGGCTGACTTCAAGGTTCTTCAGGTTTCTTACTTCATGTACCTGCTCAAAGTGTAGGTGAAGGGCTGGGTTGAAGATCACTCATGTGACATGACTCAGCAACAGTGGTTGGCCCCAAGGGTGTGGCCTCAAGACCCTTTCAGGGGAATCTGTGACGTCAAAACTATTTTTATTACAAAAACATTTTAATTTTCAATATGGTAAATATCCACATTAAAAAAAGCCCTTTGGGGAGTCCTCATACTTTGAAAAGTATAAAAAGTCTTGAGACCAACCAATTTGAGAACCACTGCTCTAGAAGTTACACTCTCCTAGCAAAATCAAACTTTCCACAGGATTCTTTAAGACCCTTATTGTTCAGTTGTGTCTCTTTGTGACCCCGTGGACCATAGCACACCAGTGGGATTTCCTTAGCAAAGAAACTGGAATGGTTTGCCTTTTCCTTCTTCAGTGGATTAAGGTCAAGAGATTAAATGACTTGCCCAGAATCACAGAGCTCAATACCTGAGGCCAGATTTGAACTCAGGTTTTCCTGTCTCCAGGCCCAGTGCTCTATCCAGTGCCTTAAGACCCTTAAAGATTCTAATGTGGGTCTAGAAGATACATGAATACGTTGCCTTTTTCTTTTCCTTAAAAGTCAGACACCAGGCTAGAACCTAGATTTAAATGACATTTGTTAATCCCTTCTATAAACTGAAGTTTCAGGAAAAATTGATCTGGTTGATTGATCTGGGGTGTCCCTCTTTTGACCTAGCAGTTGAGACTGAGCTATTGAATTGCTGCCAAGGCATAAGTGGTAGAAGTCACTTATTTTTCTCTTTTCCATTAGGTATATTTTATAAACCTCAGCCAGCCTGCTTTAAGGTCATAAAATTGTAGACCTAGAACTGGTGAGACCTTAGCAATCTAGTCTAGCCCCCTCTTCCCCTCATTTTACAGATGAAGGGAACTGAGACCCAGGTTAAATGACTTGTGCATGGACAGTCAGCGGCAAAGTTGGAACCCGGGTCTTTTAATCCCAAACTGAGCTCTTTCCAAGGGATCACACTGCCCTTACTCTTCCTTCTGATGTGTAGGTTCATAAGGCTCAAGTCATCAGAGACTACTAGAAACCTAATTTTGATATGCAAAAACTCTTCACTGATGACTCAGCTGAGGGGTGAAATCAGCAGTTCCCTCCGTTAAATGCTTTTTAATTAAGTAGGATGATTCTTATTGAGAGGAGCACTGGATCTGGCATCAAGACTTTGGTTCCAGCATTTTGTGTGGCCTCAGGCATCTTTTTTGTTTCTTCATCCACAGAGGATGTACTAAATGATCTCTAAGGTTCCTTCTGTCTTTAAATTCTGTGACTTGCAAGACTTACATGGCGGTTATAACAATCATTCTCTGTATCTCTGGTCACATAGTGAAGTTGTTAGCTGGGCCTGCACCAGGATTTACACCACTTGGTTTATGGACATCAAGGATTTTCTTGTCCCTATTCCTGAATCCATATCTTTGGTATAGAGAGTGCATTACTGTGATCTGGATTTGTGTATTTTGATGTGTAACTTCATTGTAGCATATGCCTTATAAAAATGTCGTCAGCTTCTTGGTAAGCAGAGTAGCTTCCTTACTGCAATGTCGTTTCTGCAGGAATAGAGCTGACTGTGCAGATTCAGAAAGACCTCGGTCCCCAGGCCACCATGAAAGAATTCAAGGAGAAACTTTTGGGGGATGCGAATTATCAGGATATTATCAAGACCATCAGAGAAAAAGTGGAGAGCTTTGCAGCTGTTTTTCCCCTGCCTGGGATCCCTGATTTTTAAAATGACACTGAACACTGCCAACAGTCTCTGAGTTTCAGAGCCAGATTGGAAATATTAAGCCTGAAAGCTTAAGTGCCAAAATCCCCCTTTTAAAAAAAGGAAAGGAGAATGTATAATTGGGAGGGTGGCTAAGGGGAAAAGAAGGTTCGACTTTTTTATGGTGGGAGGTGGGGCTTTTTAGTGAGTGTTTCTAACATCCCTATATTGAAAAAATTACCATTTGGCAGTCACTGAGGACTTGGTCATGTACTCCTCCAAATCACAATTCTCAGTTTTAAAAGTTCATTATGGGTCTTTTGGGGGTATACTTTATGAATTAGTGAATTTATTATGAATCTTAATTACCTAATTTTTGTATAAGATCGGAATAGCCTTTTGGCCTTTATCCAAATGAACAGTGACATAATTTTAAAGTATTACTTAAATAATTTTACTTAACCTTCTCTGCAGTGGTCAGCTGGCTGGCTTGTGACTTATTGCGGCAGCTCAGAAAACACCCACATTAATAGCTTGTAAAAGTTATTCAATCTCAGTATCATGTTGTTCAGTAGAATGCCAGGAGAGCTGAATCATGTCCAGTTTAGTTGGAGAGAAAATTATTATGAAGCTTCAGCTGAGCATAAAATTACAAGCCTAACAAGTTTTGTGTCTGTTACAGTATTATGCAGGCGCTCCAAGTAAATGGTGTCTTTAATCCTTGGAGCTTTGGAGGGGAAGGTGCAAGGGTGACCCTTGTTTCTACGGGGACAGATTGTGGTACTTGGCAATGACAGCTTTCTATTCCAGTGCCAGACATTGGTCTAATCTCTACACTCAGGGTACCTGAAGCTGGTGCCTTCCCAAAGAAACTATCTTTCAAACAGCTGAGTGCAAAACAGTAATGACCACTTTTTAATAAGCACAATAAAATTAACCACAGAATGTGACAAGAATTATAGCTTTAAAAATACAACCAAATTTGTATTTCAAAAATATCTGAACTCAAATAAATTAATTTTTTACAGTACATTTCTCATACTATTCATTTGGCATTAACTCATACTTGTGCAGCAACACCTCTAAAATGATATTACAGACATGCCAAGTATACTACTTCCATTGGGCACTTGTTTAAAACTACTGCTTACACAATGTGTACACATAACTTACAAACAAGTGAACATGCAATAATAAAATAGTTTTTCTTTAAAATAAGTGAGAATTCATCACAGCCCATGTTCCTCACTGCAACCTGAAAGGCAGTATTTATCTTGACCCAATCAATATTCCCAATTCCTCAGTGTTGGAATTGTCAGGGAGACTGTACCCTGTACCTCTGCCTTCTCACATCAATCAGCCCATCACCCTGTGGATGACTTGATTGACTTGATTCACCAGTTTTCCCATCTGTGCTTCCATCTGGGATCTGGCATCAGTAGTGACTTTTGTACAGTGGTCTAAAGTGCATGCACACATACAACGGCAGTGAACTGCTCCCTCTCCCTAAAGTGATGAACATATTCTTTACAGGACTGAGGTTGACAGCACTACTGCTTTGGAAGAGTTCATTTCTTTCACTTGAGTAAGGGAACAAACCCAACAGGACTAGTTACTTGGTCTTGAGGTACTCATGAACCTTTAACTTCCTTTAACTAGACTGCCTTCCCTTACCAGAAGCATAACAGACTCACTGAGTCAAGACCACAAGCTTCTCAAAGCAGAGACAGAGACAGCTTAAGGTGCTGGAAATTTCAGTTGTTGTATTATGTCCCAATTTAGGAGTAAAGAAAACCCTGTTGCCTCCCTCTTTTTGCCTGTGTAATAAGTTCTCCTATTTCCTAATACAAAGTACAATTTTGGGGGAAAGCCAGAAAAGTTTGATTTAAAGCACATATCAAGACATCCTTTCTGAATTCTTAGGGAGGCAAACTTGAGAAAAACGACTTGACCTCAACCCTTTTTTGACTCTTCCAAAGGCTGCTCTGATGAATTCAATTAGTCTGAGAAGGTGTGCCCAGTTGTTGCACTGACAGACACCACAAAGGTAACACTAGGGACTATGACCTGACATGCAACACTGAGGGTTTGCTGGGAGGATACATGCTCTTGGTATTGACAGAAAACCAGACTGTTCAAAAGCAAGCAATCATTTTTCCTTAGAGGACACTTCAAAGAACCTTAGCAGCCCTGGCAAGCATATTAAAAACCACTGGCCCCCTCTACGGTCTTCAAATGGGGTCAGGTTATTCATTTAGGTTTGAATTATACTCTAGTATACTCCAAATAAAGATTTGTCCATATACATAAATAGAAATAAAAAGTATGCTTGGAAAATTACATGTTCCAATTAGGTTGACTGGAGACTAATTTTTAAAATTGAGAAATATGTGAAACCACCCAATTTTTCCTGGCAACATTTATGTAAAAATGAAAATCTCCAACTCCAGAAGGGGAACACTTGGCTTGGAGAAGCGATGAAGTTGGAGATAGGAGATTAATATGGCTTTATACATGCCTTTTAATTTTCTAAACAGGGATTTTAAAACATGTACCTGTAAATCCTTAACAAGTCTGATAATCAGGTTTACATCACCTAATTCTTGACTTAGTTGATTTCCTCTCAAAAGGTGGTAGAAAACAGAAAATACTGAAGATTTAAACCTCAAACTTAAAAACAAAAGCTTTATCTGTTACCTGAAAACAAATCATGGTGGCGACAACAACAAAGATTAAAAGGTAGGGCTAATGTGACCTACTTTCTGGGATGTGATTAATTACCCAAGTTTGAGTTTTGTTTTTAAATGTTTTCTATGATATTTATTGTGCTGATTACAAGGGGGAAAAACTTTGAAGGAAAATGTTAAGCATTTTATCTGAGTATCCGACTCTTACATCCCTGCCCTTCCCCAATTAAAAAAAATGTGTAATAATTAGATTCAACTTTGTGGGAAAAAAAAAAAGTCTTACCACAGGTCTTACCATTGAGTGCATTTAAGATAATTCCATTTTGTGGGGATTTTTAAAGACTTATACCCAAAGTTGCAAACAACCCCTGGTAATTTTTTCAAAATCTGCTGAAAATGAAATTCTTTTACTGAATAATATTTTTGGAATTCATACTCCCCCAAATTATTTTCCATTTGAAATACAGCTCAAAAACTTGTCAGTCCACCTTTCTTAACGATGACTTTTGTCAAGTTTTTTTTGAGAGTCTTTCAGAGTCATGAGCTGCAATCAAATTCATATAGGAAAAAGGCTGTCCTATTCATTGTCATGGATTTTCATACCTTACTGTCTACAATTTTGGTAACACCGTCCAAAATGCCATTGGGGTCAAGATTGGGAAAGAGTTCCTTTCTCCACTCCTACTCCCCAACCTACTCTATTCAAAAACCACCACAGTAAATGACTTAAGCCAGATGCATCACACACCAGAAATGGATCTGCTGCCTTTACCTATTTTCTAGCTAAAGCAATTATTTATCACTATTACCTTTTGCATTGAGGGAGTCCTGCAGTGGAAAGCTTAAAATCCAAATAGCAGTGGCAGTTCTGATGATACTTTTCTGGTCTTTCACCAATCTTTTCCTTTAAAGAGAAACTGCAGCTGCCTCCTTAGTGGATGCAAAAGCACTGTTTGACCACCCAGCTAAGATACACAAGTGTTTGACAGATTTGAGAGGCAAGACTTTCCAAATAAGTCTATGTTATGAATAAGATTTATGCCTGACATTTCAAAGGCACCCGGAAACTCTTTCCCTATGTTTTTTGCTATGGAAATGTGTGAAAGAAAGAAAAAACCCAAAGAAATCCAAGCTGCTCCATTGTGGAAAAAGTCCCCAGGTTCATCATTTTGACAAGCAATATTAATTACATGGGAAAATGGGAAGGGAGAGGGCATGGTTGTCCTTTCCCTCTCTTAAGCTGAACAGCTAGTGGAGGAGAGAAAAAAATACAAAAATAAATTCCTTCTCCACATTCCCTTTGGGAGTTGCAGAGCATACGGGACATGATACATACCCCCGTTCATGGAAAGGGGCAGTAGCAGAATGAGGTCTGGCTTCAAAGAAACACTTTTGGGTTAGGACACTAGGAACAGTACATCAAACTTGAAAAGTTTGGAAACACAACAGGAAAACACAAATATACTACCTTAGAATCTTCCACTGACATTGGCTCAATGGCAACACCACATTCAAGTGCAGAATTCAGGGTTGCTTCACATCTATAATTACATTTTTTGTGGAATAAATTAAAAACAGTAAAACCTCATGGCTCGAAATAAAAACAGCATTCTTTGAAAATATTTAAAATTTAAAAGTTGCAAGAAAACACTAGTCTCCATATTCTGGTGGCAGATGTGAATGAGTGAAGATGAAAGCCAAGAGTGATATCTAGTCTTGAGATTAAATGCAATCTTCCCCATCACCTATTAAAAAATTACCTATAAATCCCTTGTGGAGATAGAGGACACACTATGAGAACAGAAAAAGGTCAAGAGGTAGGCACTATCCTCTCCAACCCATCACCATCATCAAAGGATGGGCTAGTCTAAGTCCATTTTCCAAATGTTTCTTCAATCTGACCAAAATTAATTCAGGGAATTTTAGAACACAAGAAACCTGCTAGTCACATGAAATGAACCACAGCCCTTAGTTCAGCTAGTAAATCCCACCCTCTCAGAGGCAGTAAAGAAGTTGTGAAGGCTTGATGGATAAAAGGATTTGGAGTTGAAAGTGGTGATCTGTAGTTTTAACACTTCCCCAGAGCTTTGCCATGACAGCCAACTAGATCATGATCAGAGAGAAGACAGCAGAACAAAACCATGTTAATTGCCAATCAGTGGCTTGATGGTACTGGTCAAACTGGTAACTTTGGCCCCACCCCTTCTATGCCCTCTGCCTTACTCTTGGTTGTCCTGGAATCATTCAAATCATTATCTTCCAATCATTTCTGCTGACACACTGCAGATGGAAGCTCAAAAAGTCTGGGAATATCTCCCCTACTCCCCCCCCACCTCCATTAAAATTTAATAATGAAACAGGCAGACAAGGCACAGATGAATTTCTCTGTGGGCACGACAAACAACTGAAGGTTCTAACACACATTCATCACCACTCAGCGAAGACTGCTTGAGACATTTCCTCAAACTACCCCGTCTGTAGGTGCTTTCAAAATGGCAGCTGCTGTGCTTTCACTCTTTCCATCTCAGTGGTCAAGGACCAATCAGTTTCTGGGGACTACAGTTAAATACCTCCTTTAAATACAACAGGCTCCAGTGATGTCAGATAATTACAGGGCCACTGCCAATTACCTGAGCTGTTAATGAGAAATCACTAATGTGCAAATTAATACATTAAGCTTCTATTTGCCATAGTTAGGTTGATTTCCCTGCTTATTTTGCCCCTCAGTGTGATGATGGTTTGATGGGGTTCCTTTTGGGTTTTCTATGATGCCTAGAGATATGTAGTCCTGATGTAGCTTATAGTGAGTTTTTGCAATATCAAGGGGCATTTTGACTTTAAAGGACCCTTGCCCCCATTGCTGTAAAATGAAGAGCTACTTGGAATCTAGGAGCCTGACCATAACAAACAACTGACACAACAAAGAACCTAATGGTAGCTGACTGCCCTCTTAAAACATCTTCAAGGAAAGCTCGGCTGTGAAAAATATCCCATACTTGGTTCCTGAGTGTCAGGAACCTTTTAGACACCTGCATTTCCCCAGCTGGAGAAGCCCTGATGCTACTAACATTTTTCACCATCTAATTTTCTTTTCCAATGAATAGCAGAAATATAAAGTCAAACTCAGGCAAATGTTTGGTCATCCCCATTGCACCCTCGGACCCTAAGTCATGTATGTTTCTGGGAAACATACCTGGGAAACAGCTGGGAACAGGCCTAGATTTTGTACAAAAAGCTGGGAACATAGTCAAACCTGAGCATTGAGGGATTGGGCCTGACAGGCTCTTGGATGTATTGCAGCTTGAGCAGCTCAGCCAAATATTGCACCACTTTGACATCCTCATTCACCAGGCCCAGGTGCAGCTTCAAGAAGTTCACCTGTCGGCCTACCACAGACTGCTCTGTCTCCTTCTCATTGATGGGCAAGTGTAGGTGATGACAGAAAGCGTAGAGAAAGGCCTTAGAGCATAGCTGGGTTAGGACGCTCTGCACATGCATGTAGTATGTGCTCCCCCGTTTGATCTGGGTTCGGTGATCTGCCAGGCGGGGCACCAAAGTGCCTCGGTAGAGTGGGCACCGCAGTGTTTTGTTGTCCAGATCTAGGATGCTAGTGTAACGGCTGTATCGGTTCAGGGAATGGAGGGTGTTGACACCAGCTGGAGAAACCACTCTGAAATAGATGGGCAAAGGTTAGTAAGGACAGTGAGACTCAGGAATACAAGAAGACAAGACAGGAAAATTAGGTGATTTGGGCATCTTCAATGACCTCTTTCCTCTAAACTGTTTTCTAGATTTAAAAGTTTCTCCAGAAACTAGAGTTTACCTTTGCAGAGAGCTTCTATAAATTATTGTTTTATAGAGCAGAGAAACAGGAGCTGTTTACATAAGAAATGTAAATAGTGGTGTTGTTGTTTTTTAAGTTTTTACTGACATGCTATTAAATACTTTGGATTACTCAATCCAGGGAGCAAGTACTGGCTAATGTAACCTCTCACAATGTTTTCCTCCTTTGAGATTCTATAGTTCTTTATGCTACTGATCACCTGAGTACATCCAATTTCCTTAGTCACTTACCCAAAGAAATCTTCAATACTTCAATGATTGCAAAGGTAGAATTAGAATCATGGCATTCAAGGACTAAAATATTTTATTAAATTCAATGAACACTTAGCAAGTGTCAACCATATGTCAGGCACTGGACAATGTACCAGGATCATCCCTCTCATTCTACATCATGTGTCTCTTCCCTGCCTCCACAATTCTAAGTCTCCCCCATGAGTCATCTTCCATGATAAAACAACCTCTTGCCCTTAAAATATCACTGTGAAGTAAAAAGGCAGGTATGAATACCATTTTGTAGATGAGTGAATTGAAGCTCTGATTTGGAATAAACGTTTCCAAAGTCCCACAGTTAGTTGGGAGAAAAGCTAGGACTAAAACCTAGGTCTTAACTCGCACAAGACAGCTGGTTTATTTCCAGATTAAGCATTTCTTATTCTTATCCTATAAACATCTTGTCCCATTGATAATCACAGCCCATACCTTTCTTCCCTAGGGGTCCTCGGAATTCTTCAAGTTGCCTTTCTTTGACAATTTCCCTCCCTTATGATAAGCTATTATTAGCAAACTCTTTCAAACCCTTCTTCAAGTTGTTTTTCCTAAAAAAGTCTTTTTAATAGTTAAGACAGAAAAAAATTAGAGAAAACCTAAACACTATCACCCATGTATCTCTATATCTGATTCTTGTACTTTATATTCCATTTCTGTCTTATATCATGATCCTGATATTAAAGCTTGTTATACATGCCAATAAAGTTGTCAAACTTCACGAATTTGGGGGAAGGGGAGAAAGAGGCAGAAGAAAGATACTATAATGAAAAGTCTGAATCAAACTTGTCCTGAAAACTGCTGACAAAGTACTCCCAAATAGAAGTTCTACTGCAATGAACACATAAGAAATATTTATAACTGGCAGTATTGGTGGCATGTAATCAGTGTGCTAAAGTACTTATAAGTAATTACTTCAACTAGGTTAAACATGTTCTCTGCATTAGCTATGGAATGAGAGGCTAGATCACCTGATAAAAGGAATTTTAGGTAACAGCCAAGCAGGTGAGAAAGGTATGGGGGGGAGGGGGGGCAGAGATTCAGGGAAGGGACCTTGCCAAGGCCCTTAAAATTATACTCAGCTGGCAGCTATCTGTCTACTGTCTTGAGACCTGCTTAGGAGACCAAATGAATATATGCCCATTATCTACCTTATGAAGAAGTTCTCTCTCTAATCATTTACCTCTGCAAGCCAATAAGTTTCCACTTCTGAAAATCCATTATGTGCAAAGGGGAAGAGACCCAATGTTTCACAGGCTTGGCATATTTGCCATAGTTGGGAACAAAGATGGACAGAGCTGTTACGAGCTTCTTCACTATTGCTTCATCTTCCCCTAGCACAATGAGAGTCCTCCCACTAAGCAGAGAATAAATTGCAGGGTGTGCAAAGGGGTACTGCCTAATGAATTTTAAGGCATTCTGCCCAGCCTTTTTTTTATGCCTTTCTGAAAAGAGGCCAATGTGATGGGCAGGAGACGGAGTCCTATCGGAACTGGTGGATGCTGCACTGCTCATGTAGCTGGTGGAATCTCCATACTCATTAAGGCTGATCTTACTGACATCCCTGCTGCTTCTCAGGCAGCTTGGGTCCAGGTCATAAGGAGAAAGGCCTTCTGTTGTATTCTCCTGGGAAGAAGAGTTGATATTGTCCACTGAGAAGTCCACATGAAATCCCTGCTGCCTCTCCTTGTAACGCTGTGGAGGAATACTGACCACTCCATCTTCATCGAACTGTTTCTGTGTTTGGTCAGAATTTGGTATGAGAAGACTTGAACTCTCTTTTCCAATACAACAAGCAGAATCTGTTTGTGCTAACATGTTTTCTGAACTGCCCTCTGTCTCACCAAGATCCTGTTGGCTGACACTTGCACTAAAGTGAATAGCTCCTTCATCATCCTCTGCATAAGGCTCTTCCACATAAGGTTCTTCATTAATGGCACTTGGGTAACTTGCCTTAAAGTCATCAGGGATCAAGGCCTCTGAGGGACAAGTGCTAAGAACCTCAATACTGTCCTCACTGATAGTCCTCCGGCTGACTGCTTTGCTCCGGACCACCTGAGGGCTCAATGGGATAGTCAAGCTTGCCTGACTGTCTGACTTAGATAGAACAGAAGTAGACTTTTCAGTGCCCAAAACCTCAATGCTTTCACCACTACTGATGCTTCCTTTCATATCCATGTCAAGGTAATCCAAGTTCTCCTGATGATCATAAATGCCAGATTCTGGCACCTCAGACTCTTTGAATTCATCTCCAACTTCCTGCTCCATCTTGATAAGTACAGACTCCACACTGGACTTAAAAGATCCCACATTAATTAACACTTTAGGAATTGGACAGTCTTCCAAAGATCTGGAGTGCAGCTTGTCCTGACTATATTCTATGGGTGTATTATCCTGTTTCTCTACTACTTTATCATCTAAAATGACCAAGTCTTCAAAGAGGAAGTTAGTTACACATTGCTGTTTCAAAAGAGCTCTGTCAATCTGGCTGGTCAAAAGGTAGCATAAATCTCCTCTAAACATATGTTCAATGTGATTCAACTGAGCCAGGGTCTGGGTGAAAAACTCAGTGTCACAAAGTTCTTCCAAGGTTTTCAGCTTCTTGTCAAAACATTTAGCAGACTTTGCCTTGATGAGCTTGGGGGTATATGAGGTTCTTCGCCTATAAAGATTTCTTTCAGCAGACTCATCAGGGTTAGAGGTAGTGGATGCCTGGTCAGCTGATTGATCCTGGACACGCTCGGGCTCACACGGATAGCTATCAGATGCCTTCAGTTTTCGGTGAGGATAAGATCTGATTTGCTTTAACAAGTCCTGGTGTTCAATAATGGATTTTTCCACACTGGCCAATTCGTTGGCTTTCTCAATGGCCTGAGAGGAATAAAACCATTTATCGCTAGCCTTTTTCTGGATCTCTGTTTCCGTGTGCAGCACAGTCCTGGTGTAATCCAGGTCTTTCAATTTCTTTTCAAGTTCATTTGCAAAAGCCTTTCTATTGCCTTTCTTCAAGCACTCTGAAGCCTTAGAGAACTCAGCTGAGAGCTCTTGGAACTGCTGCATGATTTTAAGTTCATCAGTGGAAATATAGGCCATGCAAAACGGCCTGACGAAACCCCTGGCCTCCAGGTCATAAAGGGTGAGATGATGCACGTACGCAAAGGCTCCTTCCTTCGAATCCCCCAGGACCACCTTGGAGTCCTCCACGAAGTTCAGCTTGGGGTAGGCACAGCCAGACGGATGCCCCACGAAGGAGGCCTGGTAATCCACAGACATGATCCGGAGGGAGAAGTAATTGAGATCGAAGGTGCCAAAGACTTTGGTATCGTCGGGGATGGTCAGCAAGGGCTGCGGCCCCACCTGCTCGGAGAACTCCGAGATGAGGATGAAGTCCCGGGAGAACTTGGCCCCCGACAGCTTGGACCAGGGGTTGGCCCCCTGGCTGGCAAAGGGGAAGAGGGGCACGGAGTACTCCTCCGGCAGCGCCGGCTCATGGTAGGGCTCGTCCTCGTACTCTTCCTCTTTGGTGAAGGCCACCACGTCAGGGGCGCTGATCATATTTCCAGTTATGCTGAAAGGGCATGAGGGAGCAGAAGTGAAAGCAGGAAGTCAGCCCAGAACACCGGGAGGACCCGGGAGCGCCGCAGGCTCCCTCGGTGGCGGCCCCGGGGTTCTGGGCCCCCGCTCCTCACCACATCCGCTTCCTCCGGGGGCTTCGGTGTCCTCATCCAACCGGGTCCCTCGCGCCCCGGGTGCCCCCGAGGCCGGGTTCCGGGCCAGGCGGTCGGCTGCGGCCCCTGGAGGGGCCAGGACCGGGGAAGGGAAAGCCTCGTCCGCCCCTCCTCACACCCGCGGCTAACTCACCCTCAGCCGGGCAAAGCGGGGCCCACCTACGCCGCCGCGGCGCCCGGGGGCTTTCCCGGCCCGAGGCTGCGGGCGGCCGCGGTGTCCGATCAAGCGTTGCCGCCGTCCCCGCGACTGAAGCTCGCAGGAATGAAACCGTCCCGGATTCTCGGACGCCACAGTCAGCGGCGAGCTACTGCGGGGCCGCCATCTTAGGATCACATGACTCACAGACCGGCCCCTTCGTAAACCGGAAGCACCTACGTAGAGCTCTTCACAGAAGAGCATTATGGAAGGAAAAAGGAAGGAGGAAAGAAAACGAAAGCGATAAAGTGTTAGGTGGGCCGGGCGGGAAAAGGACTGGGAACCAATTGGGAAATGTTCCTATGGGCGGGAATTCCTAAGGAAGAGAAAAAAGGCCTATCCGTGGAAAGCTGTTACGCCACTGCGCCTGGGCTTTCTGGGAGTTGTAGTCCCCGACCCATCGCGAATGACAGGAAGCTGAATGGCTGGGGGAAAAGCAACCTCGCTAGACGCCAACACATCCCAGGAGTTGTGGTGCCGGATGCGGGGACTAGAAGCTGAATGGCTGGCGGAAAGCAACTATATCACACTCCAGGGCATCCTGCAAATTGTAGTCCTGATACTGGAAGTGACAGACAGTTGGGAGGCCGGTGGACGTGGAAGACAGCTATGCCGTGCGCAAAGACATGCTGGGAGTTGTAGTTCGCGATACTGAGAGTGGCCAGTGGAGGAGGAAGGCCTCTATTCGGCGTGCCAAAGCATCCTGGGAGTTGTAGTTCCAAATATGAGGCCCGACGGGAAGTCGTGGGCTGGAGTTTTGCCGGGCGGGAAAAGCTCCGGGGCCGCCAGCTGAGATTTCTGAGGGCTGCAGAAGCGCCTGGGAGGGTCCGCCCTCCTCGCTGTCAGGATGAGCTGCTGGGGCTCGTCCCGGCGGGTCTAGTTCGTCCCCCTCGGAGCTCGGGGGCCGACGCGGTGGTGACGGAGTGAGGAGCGCTGCCCTGGGCATAAGCCTCGAGGGCCCCCCGGGGCCGGGACGATGGGCCGGGGCCGGGGTCGCGGGCCCGCTGCCTCGGCATGATCTTCCCGGCCGTCCGCTTGGGCCTCCGCGCTGCGCGGAGCCTGCTGGGTCCGCCGAGCCGCCCCCTGTCCCGGGACGCCATGGAGGTGGCTTTCCGAGGCAGCCGCCGGGTGCTGTGTGTGGCGGAGAAGAATGACGCGGCCAAAGGCATCGCGGACCTGCTGTCCGGCAGCAGGATGCGCAGGGTGAGTGGCTGGCCGCCGGCCGCGTGCCGCGCTTCACAGCGGGGGAAACTGAGGCAGGCGGGTTAAGTGACGTGCCCAGGGGTGGATTTCACGGGGAACCCCGCTTTGGGCTGTCTTGTTTCGGGAGGCAGATTTCACCCCGGTGTGGTCCTCCCAGAGGCGAGGCGGCCAGAAGCTGCGGGAGGGTCCGAGGCCTCTGGAGAGTGGCCAGCCCGAAGTTAAAGCTGGCCGTGTGACCCGGGGCAAGGCGCCTCACCCTGCTTGCCTCAGTTTCCCCCTCTGTAAAATGAGCTGGAGAAGGAAGTAGCAAAATCCTCCAGGATCTTTGCCGAGAAAACCCATGAAGAGCCTAACATGCCAGAAACTCACCGAGAAACAACAACTTCTTCACTGCAGGATTTGAATTCAGGCCCCTTGGCTTAGGTCTGGCCAGCGCATGACAGTCTTGTGATTTTTGACAAGGCACTTAAACTCTCAGTGCCCTAAGCCAGTTTTCTCCAAACCATTGTGACTGCTTCCCCCGTTAGTAACGTGTTATCTTTTCCTCTGAAGTGGTGTGACCTTGGGCAAGTCTCCCTGCCTCCCTTTGGTGTTCCCTATACCAGTAATTGGGTAGTGGGGGCAGAGGAGGAATGGATGAAAGTAAAGAGCTGAGAATGACTTTCCAGGTTGTGAACCTGGAAGAATGGTGGTGGTCTCCACAGAAAGAGGGAGGTTAGCAGGAGGGGTGGGTGTAGAGGAAATGATAAGTTGGGTTTGAGCTGTTTATGGGACTGCTTCTAGACCTGTCCCGCAGGTAGGTGGAGAGGTGGGAGTGGAGCTCTGGAGAGAGAGCGCGATTGGATTGGGGCGTTATCTGCATAGAGACGGTGGCTGACTGAGAGAAAGTGTAGAGATAGAGAAGAGGAAAGGACCAGGGTAAAGGCCTGGGGTACGCTGAGGGATAGATGCTGATCCTGTAAGAGACACTTGGAGAAAGTTTGGTTGGACAGGAAAAAGGGAATTGTAGAGAACCATGTTGTGGAAACCCAGGGAAGAGAAAGGAAGCAATCAGTGATGTCAGACAGCAGAGAAGTCAAGAATGACAGCTGAGAAGAAACCATTGCCTTTGGCAATGAAGAGATCATCGGTGATCTTGAAGAGCTGTGGGGATCAAGCTAAAATAGAGATCCCTGCAGGCTACACATTGATGAAGAAAACCACAAGTTAATATTACCTGTATTGTATTGTGAGACAGCTATATGGCTCATTGGATAGAGCTCTGGAGTCAGCAAAACCTGAGTTCAAAGCCAGCCTCAGACACTAGCTTGGACTTGTGATCTTGGGCAAGTCATTTAACTTCAGTTTGCCTTTCAGTTTCCCACTGGAGGAGAAAATGGCAAACCATTCTAGTCTCTGCCAAGAAAACCCCATGGACAGTATTGGTGTGTGATGGTCCATGGGGTTACAAAGAGCCAGACACAACTGAATGAACAACATCAAATATTGTATTGTATTTTTATTTATTTTATTAAATATTTCTTAATTACATTTTAATCTGGTTCAGGCCTCTGGCTTGCAGCCTCAGGGTTTGATAGTTCTGAACAGTTTTTGTTGAGTTAAAATTTAGATTGTAAGGATTTGTGAGGTGAGAAAGTCAATGTCAGTACAGACATCTTCTTTGACAATAGGGGTTCTTTACTCTTTTGGTATCATGGACCCCTTTGGCAGTGTGCTGGAGTCTAAGGATTCCTTCTAAGAACACGTTGAAGTGCATAAAATAAAATAAGTTTACAATGAAAACAAATTGAAATACATTTATCAAAATATTTTTTAAAATTCACAGGCAGTACCCCCTTCCCCAATGAGAATTTGACTATGAAAAGAGAACTATAGAATTGTAAATTGAAGAGGATGATAGTCAAATGGGATTTTTTAGGGATATCAGGGGAGGATGTTTAAAGATATCAGAGAAAGAATTAGTGGATAAAGAGAAATGAAAATCAAGGAGAGAAGGCATAATCAAATGACCAGTTTCCTGGGGAAGAGAAGAGTGGGGATGCGATCTATGGTAGAAGCAGAGTTTGCTATTGGCAACAGGAGGGGTCATCTTTTTTCTCCAAACAAAAGTAAAGGAGGAGATTTGAGGGGATCATGCTGAGGTGATTTGAAAGGTGACATTGATAGAATCAGCAGCTCACAATGGATAGCTTCAGTTTTTTCTGTGAGATGTCATTCAAGGTCCTCTGCTGAGAAGGAGGGAGGACTGGTAGTTAGAGAAGAGAAGGTTTGCAATAGTGGTTGGGGATATTTTGTATAGAGATTAAAAGGATTGTTTAATGAAGTAGTGAGACTGAATAACAAATTTGTAGTGGTTGTGTGACTCCAGCAAGCAAAAGCAGAGAAAGTGCGAATAATTCAGGTTTGGGATTTTAAGAGGGATGAGCAGCTATTGGACAAGGGATTCAGGGGTCAGGGACAGTGAAGACTAAAAGGTCTGAAGTGAGGAAAGTGAGGAAGCCAGAGTAGGAGTGATGGCCTGAGGAATCATGGTGGGGAGAGGGGCTGGGTTATAGGGAGAATGACTTTGGGGGCTAGAAGATTGATAACTTCCAGAAGATGAATAGGGTGATATGTCTGGATGGAGTCAACCTTAAAGGAGAGGTCACTGAGTGACACGTGGGTTGTTGTGTTCATCCTTCATTGCCGAAGAAGACCATGCCATCAGAGAAATAGTGACATGACTTGCACTTGACTTTGTTTTGAGTGAGGGAGGGCTGTGCAGGTCACCAGCTTCACTTCTCCTCCTGAGCCATCTGAATCCAGTGACCAGATATTCATCAGGATGACTGAAGATGACCCAGGATGCACTGGGAGACCTTGGGCCCTTTAGGCCAAGGTCTATACAGGAACTCACTTAGGGTGAGATAACGCCCATTCTTTGAATTGGCCTGTTTAAGAAGTAGCCAGGGCACAGCCCCTTTAATGAGGCAAAGAAAAATAAAGACATCAGACTGGGAGGGAAACAGCAACGGTTATTGCTGATAATGACTGTGAAGCCAGGAGGGTCCAGAAGAGAGCCTTTAGGCAGGGGGCAGGGGCCTCATGATGTCTGAGCTTCACTGTGCAGTAGGTTTAAGTGGAAGGGAAGGGAAGGGAAAGGAAAAGAAAGGAAACGGAAACTAGCCAGTAAAACCCAAGTCAACTAGGCATCTTTTGGCCATCCAAATTTACCTTCCTTTGGACTCATGGGAGAGGAACCTGGGAGTGGCAGGGAGGTGCAAGCAAAAGATCTACTTGAGCCCATCAACTAATGTCAGGGGATGGGAGAGAAGGTGCATTCATTAGTCCAGGAGAGAATCACCTGGGATCAAGTGTCTTAGGGAGAACGAGGTTTCTGTGACTAATATGCATTATGCCTTGCACATAATATATTTTAATAAATGTCTTTTTAATTGAACTGAAGGATGACTTCAGTAGGTTTTTGCTGTAATGAAACTTGTTCTTGCATCCACAGAACCTAATTAATATGTATTTTTGTAACAGATTCCACAGTTACATTTTTTTTGATCAATTAATTAACTGACTGATGTTCCCAGCCTGGAAACTTCCCAGAATGTCTACAAATTTATGGTATTTTTCTATTAGCCTTTTTTTTGGCCCCTCCCAACAAAAATTCACCATGTTGTACTAGTTTTATAGGTTTGCATATAATTGTTGTATCTCTGGTTCATTTTCTATATTTTATCCAGAGTTAAGACAGAAATGTAGGACCTATATTCATATCCTGGCTCTTCTACTTTCTACATCTATGAATATAAGCAAGTCATTTCCCTTCTCTAGACGTTATTTTCTTCATCTGTAAGATGAAGAGTTTAGATTATCTAACCTCTAACATCTCTTCTAGTTCTGTAGTCTGTGATGCTCTGATCCCACTGACCTCCATTTATAGAATCCTACGATGCTAGAGTTGGAAGGAATGTTAGATACCATCTATTCTAGCTTCAGAATTTTATTAATGAAGAAATTAAGGTTCAGAGGGATGATACCATTTGTAGGTTTCCATAGTAAATTATTGGCAGAGCTGTATTTGAGCCCATTTCCCTAGTCCCTGTTATACTTTGAAACCTCTCGGCACCTTGGGGAGGAGTTGAGGGATGTAATGCACCTTTAATTTATGGGCGAGGAGAGTAGGGAAGGGGAGGGAAGGAAAGAAAGCAATGAAATGCCTGATTTTGCGAGTCTTTCAGAATCAACAGTTAAAATTTTGGTGTGATTTTCATTTGCCAATGGTTTAGAGTTTGTTGAAAAGCTTTAGGTTTTGCTTCGTTTTGTTTTTCATTTTTATTTCTTTCTAAATAGAGAGAAGGACTGTCCAAATTCAATAAGATCTATGAGTTTGACTATCAGCTGTATGGCCAGGTAGGTACTGAAGTACTTTATCACAAACAGAAATTTTACATAATCAAAAATTCCTTTTTTTCACAATTTGTTTTAAGAAACATTTCCGTATCATTTCTATGCATCTTTTCAGATTTTGTTAGTTACGTATTTGTAGTTGATATATTCTAATCCAACTTTCTTAACTCTGCATCACTTTATATCTCTTCCCATATTTCTTTGTAGTCTTCATATGTCATTTCTGGTAATGCAATCATATAACACAATTTGTTCATCCTCTGGTCATTTCAACCATGTTATTCCTAAGTTTCTTCCTATGATGAATAATAAAGCTGCTATGAACATTTTTGTACCAATAGGTAATAATATTTATGTAGCACTTACTATGTGCCAGGCACTGCGCTAAGCACTTTACAATTATTATCTCATGTGATTGTCACAATGACTGTGCAGGTTAGGTGCTATTATTATCCCCATTTTACAGATGAGGGAATGGAAGCAAACAGAGGCTCACACAAGTGGTTAGTGTCTTGAGACCAGATGCGAACTCAGGTCGTCCTGATTCCAGGTCCAGCACTAACTATTCACAGTAGTACCTAGCTGTCTAATAGGTCATTTTTTTCCTTTCAGTAGTTACTTTGCTTTCTATATTTGAATATACTAGTGTCTATATAGCATAAATGTAAAGTTAGTAAATAAGTTATATGCAAAGTAATTAATACAGGGTATTGTGGAAAGGTGCACACTAGCAGTTGTAGGGATCAGGAAAGGCTCATATAGAAGATGCTTGATGCTTCTTCCATTACTTGGAAGAATTCTTTGGACATGACCAATGTGGAAATTTATTTTCCTTGATTGTAACTTATTTTTTCTTGCTTTCTTAGTGAGGAGTGGAAAGAAAAGAATTGAACCTAAAAATAAAATAAAATTGAATTTACAATTTTTTTAAATTAAAAAAATAGATATGCTATAATCATTTTTTTCCTTCACTCCCTATCTCCCCCACAGAATGTAACCATGGTAATGACTTCTGTTTCTGGACATTTGCTCGCTCATGATTTCCAGATGCCGTTTAGAAAATGGTCAGTACTTACCTTGGTGGAAAGAGGGAGGTGGGTGTTTTCACTTTACACAGAGCTGTGAAATACCACAAAATTCTAAGGGACCAAGTGGGTATAAACCTTTATCAGATACTTAAGGTTAACTTTATTGTTTTGAGTTTTGGAACACTCAGTAAATTCTAGACACTGCCCATAACTACAAGGGATATTACATTTGTTGTACATATTAATAGAGGAGTTCAAGAAGTTTGTTTCTATATTTACTTTACTTCCTTAAACATTATGTTCCAGAAAGGCTTTTGATCCTTGTCTCATATGATGTTCTAGTTACATAGGATTTGTTCATTCTAAAGCAAGAGAAAGACAAAAATGCCTTATCTACTGTTTTAGTCTAAAGTCATTTGGAATGGTAATTATTATAGTGTGTAATCAACAATTCATTTCATTCTAAGTTTCCTGGTTTTTGCAGAACTTATGGTGTCTGTTTGGGGAGTTAAAGAGTTTTTAAAAAGAGCAGAAAATTAAGCAGTGAGAGAGAAATATATTGGGAGGAGAAAGGGAGAAATGGAATGGGGCAAATTATCTCTCATAAAAGAGGCAAGCAAAAGACTTATTAGTGGAGGGATAAAGAGGGGAGGTGAGAGAAAAACATGAAGTTTACTCTCATCACATTCCACTAGAGGAAGGAATAAAATGCACACTCATTTTGGTATGAAAACCTATCTTACAATACAGGAAAGCGGGGGATAAGGGGATAAGCAGGGTGGGGGGGATGATGGAAGGGAGGGCATGGGGAGGAGGGAGCAATTTGAGGTCAACACTCATGG
The DNA here is from genome assembly GCF_028372415.1 of Notamacropus eugenii. NCBI lineage: Eukaryota > Metazoa > Chordata > Mammalia > Diprotodontia > Macropodidae > Notamacropus > Notamacropus eugenii. The sequence continues at coordinate 335,853,238 of NC_092874.1, read as the reverse complement.
GGAGGGACAGGATCAAAAGAGAGAACAGAAGTATTGGGGGACAGGATAGGATGGAGGGAAATATAATTAGTTCTTACACAACACTACTATTATGGAAGTCATTTGCAAAACTACACAGATTTGGCCTATATTGAATTGCTTGCCTTCCAAAGGGAAGGGGTGGGGAGGGAGGGAGGAAGAGAAGTTGGAACTCAAAGTTTTAGGAACAACTGTCGAGTACTGTTCTTGCCACTAGGAAATAAGAAATACAGGTAAAGGGGATGGAGACAAGGGCAGAGAGGGATGATAGAAGAGAGGGCAGATTGGCAGACAGGGGCAATTAGAACGCTTGGTGTTTTGGGGTGGGGGGAGGGGACATAAGGAGAGAAAATTTGGAACCCAAAATTTTGTGAAAATGAATGTTAAAAGTTAAATAAATAAATAAAGAAGAAAGAAAAAAAGAGCAGAAAATTCAAGTCTTTTGGAGGTTTTTTTTAATCCAGAGAACTTGTTTATTGAACTGAAGCAATTTTTAAAATAACGGACTTAAAATGAAAATTGGTTTTTATAAACCTTGGCATGCATTCTGAAATTGAGCTGGGTTCTGCCCTGCTTCTGGCTTCTCTGTCACTGTACCTTTTACTGAAGGCATCTGATCACTTACAGCATCCCTAGCTCTGGACTTTTTTCTACAACCTTTCTGTCTTAGTTATCTTAGGCCTTCCACATGACTGAATATTAATGAGTGGCTCACGTCAATTCATCTTCACTGTAGTGTTAACTAGCTAATGTTACTATTTCCATGGGACAGAATTAGTTAAAGATCTAATAAAGATTTTATCTTCAGAAGGTCCCTAAGGAAAGTCTATGATGGTGTTGTGGTAAAAAAAAAATCCTCATTTTATTACAATTTAGAACATAAGTTTATTCCATACATTAAAGGAAAAAGCCTAGTCTGGGAGAAAAAATGTCAATTGGCACATAGAAGAGTATGTCTGTGGAGCAGATGGGTTCCACAGGTACTTATAGAATGAGCTTTGAAGCCAGGAACACCTGGGTTCAAGTCTTGCCTCTGACACATAACTGGTTTTGTGACTGTTGAGAAGTCACTTAACCTCTTAGTGTTTTTAGATGAGGAAGTTCTCTCAACTAGTGTAGGTTGGCACCTCTTCTGCAACTTAGAGTCTTAGAGAATTGCCTGGAGAACTGAAAAGTCAAGTAACTTGCCCATATTTACATAGCCATTGTGTGTCAGAGGTGGCACTTAGACTCAGGTCTTCCTGGCTCCAAGGCCAACTTTCTTCACCTTGCTGCCTGGCATTTAGTCAATACTTAATAAATATTTATTGATTGATTACAAATAATTCTCTGAATATATTTTCACAGCTAGATAATTTCTTCTTAGGAGGAAAGCTTTATGTTTTAAGGTTGTTTTTATAAAGAGTGAACCATTGACAAAATACAACATCTATTCCTGTGGAAAACACTGGAGAGTATAAGAATAAATGGAGCTTTCCTTAAAATAATAAGTAGTATCTACCTAAAACCATCAGCAAGCATTATATGAATGGGGATAAGCTAGATACATTTCCAGTAAGATCAGGATGTCCATTATCACCACTGTTATTCAGTATAGTAACAGGTCTCAGTTTGGCTCATTGATTAAGGCTAGGTAAGATATGAGGCAGAGAATGACCTCTTTACTGAGTAAAAAAAAATTAATCTGGGAAGGGAAGATGCTGAGGGTTTCTGGCCAAAACAGAAACAGTTTCTATTTACATTCACTCTAAGCCAATAAGGACCCAAACAATGATCAAGTGGGGCGGGGGCTGGGACCTGTTGTTCAGTCAGTGAGAGCCAGAGTGAATTGGATGGTCCTAATCTACATCTTGCCACTAGATACATATGACTGTGGAAGAGAGAGTGAGGCTGGTGACTTTGCACAGCCCTCCCTCCCTCCCTCCCTTGCATGTCATGGCACCATCTTCCTGATGTCATGGCCCTCTTCGAGAATGAAGGACCAACAACAACGGCGGTATCTTGGTATTAAAGGACTGGAACATTTTAGTCAAATATGAATTTTTTAGAAAGTGTTTTTGAAGAGCAGAAAGACCTATATGTACAAAATTATTTATAGCAGCACTTTTTGTAGTAGCAAAGAACTGGAAACTTAAGAGGATGCCCATCAACTGGAGAATGGCTGAGCAAATTATGGTATGTGAATGTAATAGAATACTTACGTGTGGTAAAAATGGTGGGGTTAGTTTCAGAGAAATCTGGGGAGACTCATATAAAATGATGCAGTGTGAAGTGAGAAGAGCCAGGAGAACAATTTATGCAACACTATAAAAACAAAACTTTGAAAAGCTTGAGAACTCTGAGCAGTGCAACTATTAACCATGCTTCCAGAAAACCAGAGATGAAGTTTGCAGCCTACATCCTAACAGAGAGATGATGGGCTCAGGGGGCACAGTGAGACATAAAATTTTTGACACAGCCAATGTGAGAATTTGTTTTGCTTAACTATACATGTTTGTTAAAGGATATTGTTGGGTTTCTTTAATGGTGGTAAATGGGATGGAGAGAAAATTGACTTTTGTTAATTGAAAAAATAAAATTTAATGTAAAAAAGATACAAAGTAAATACCCCACCCCCCAAAAAAGAAAGGAAAAGCTTTTATTGTGTAGTTTCTTATTGTCTTCCTAGACGATGGGACCAATTCACAGCTCCTACAGCAATAACTTGCTGTGTCATATTTTCCCTACCAGTATTGAATTTACCATTATTGTCATTTCAATGGATATAAGTTGATATCTCAGAGATGTTTAAATTTTCATTTCTTATTATTTGAGATGATGAAAAAATTTACAAATGATTGACCCTGGGATCACAGCTTACTGATTAGGTTTTTTCCTTCCTTTGATTATTGTCTGTCCATATCCTTTGACTGTTGAACTATTGGAAAACACCTTGTAATCTCATAAATATGTGCCAATTTCCTTTTTATTTTAGATTTCAGACTTAATCAGAAATAGTGCAAGTATCCTTTCTCATTTCATCTTTTCTTATTAATACAGTTACATTGCTTTTTATTTATACATCCTTTTTATTTTTATAAAATTGAAATGATCTGTTTTGTCATTAGTAATTCTCTCCATATTGTTGCTGGTTAAGAACTTTTCTTCTGACTATTGTTTGAAAAGGTCAAACCTCTCATTTCTTCTTCTTTTTTTAATGATGTAACTTTTTATATTTAGAGGGATGATCCATTTGGAATATATTATGGCAGATGGTTTAAGTTTTTGGTCTAATTGAATTTTATGCCCCACTGCTTAAACAACTTCTCAGCAGTTTTCATTTAATGATAAATTTCCTTTCCCAGTAATTCGTATTCTTGGATTAATTGAAGACTACACTGTTTCATGGGTTTGATTCTAAATTGTGCATGTCTTATCCGTTCCACTGATATGTTTTTCTATTGCTGTTTGTTCTCTAGGCAGAGCTGCAACCCTCTTGTACTCTTTGAAGCTCAAATTGAAAAATACTGTCCAGAGAACTTTGTAGATATCAAGGTAGGAGGAGCCTGTGAGAAGGCTGATCGTGCAGGATCTTAACCATTTTCTGAGCAATGGCAGTTTTGAACTTCAGGGCCCAAGAACCTTATGTTCTGTCTTTTTAATACTTTAATAGTAAGTTTAAAAAAAATAAAATTGTAATAACTTTTCAACAAAATAAGTTTTATTAATGCCTTTTGTTTTTACATAACAATCATTTCTGCATCTGCATCTCCATCCAGACTCTCACCCCCAAACCCCACCTACTCGCATAACAGAATGTGTGCCGCTCTTCACACAAGTCAGTCTGTCTCTGAACTCTGAGCGTTTTTCGCTGCCTGGCTCCCTTGCCTGGTGTGCCCTCCCTCCTCACCCCCACCTTCTAACTTTCCGGGCTTCCCTCTACGATGATCTCTTTATATGTCCTGTACACTTCTGTTTGCTATGGTATTCCACTATTAGACTGTGAAGTCATTGAGAGCAGAGACTGTCTTTTGCCTTTCTTTGTATCCCCAGTACTTCGCACAGTGTCTGGTATATAGCAGGTGTTTGATAAATGCTTCTTGACTTGATTTGACGTGGTATACTTAGTTGTATTGTTGTACTTATAATCCATTGCTTCATTACTTAGTCTGATAAGTTAAAGTATGACAGTTTCATTTACTGATTTCTGATTTAATTCTTTGTTTTATGGGTTGTGCTATCAACATTTTTCTTTTTCAAATTCATATTTCAGAGAACCCTGGAGAAAGAGGTCAGACAGTGCCAGTCTCTGGTAATCTGGACTGATTGTGACAGAGAGGGAGAGAACATTGGGTTTGAAATCATCCATGTGTGCAAAGCTGGTAAATAATATCTCTGCATAATATTTAAAATTTTAATGCACATCTCTCAAACTCTCCCAGTCAGCCACTAATTGCCTGACCTTTGCTGAATGCCCCCAACTCTCATACTATGCTCACAACCTTGGATTGGCTTTTTTTTTCTTTCTCTTTTTGTATGTTGTTCTTTATTTGCTTTCTGGAAGGAAGAGTTATTATCCCTTATTGCAGTGGATAGTAAACTCCATTAGAGCAGGAACCCTCTGTGCATGTCTTTTCATTTCAATCAAAAAATTCCTCAAGTCTATTTAACTAGCAGATTACTCTCTCTTTCCTACAAAGATTTGTAAGGAAAAGGGAGATTGTATCTCAGTGAAAAGACTTGCCAGGAGCATCTTGATCAATAGCTGACCCCAAAGAGAGTGTATTCTCTTTTCAGTCTCTCTTTTTTTCTAACATGGCCAGTTTAATTTTTTTTAAAGTTTACTTTAAAAAATTAATACATTTTGTGTTAACACAACAGACCCTATCCCACAAAACCCTGCACATAAAGTAGGTTCCCTGAAATCAACTGAACAGAACTGCTTAATAGTATGATTGGCCAATGTTACCCATTATTTTCCACCTTTGTAATTTTGTTTACAGACACTTTGATTGTATGTTGTGGATATTATCTGTTACATTTGAATATTTTTCCTATTAACACAAAATTTGGTTGCTTTTTTATGTTGTGTTCGTTGTAGTAACACATCCAATTTAAAGGAAACAACTAGCTCATTTTGGGGGGTTTTTTCTCCACAAAACCGATAAGACTCAGAGCTAACCTAAAAAACAATAATTCTTGATTTGTTGTTCCATTAAGTATTAAGTGAAATAAAATGACTATTAAAGCAGATTCAGTTAGATACACTTTAAACTCTCAAACTAGTTTTAATTCAGCCTTTTAAGAAAATATTACTTTTGAGGAGAGTGTTGAATCAGTCTTTGGGATTTGACTCTGTTATGTGTTTCCTTTTTTTTGACAGTGAAACCAAATCTCCGAGTATTTAGAGCCCGCTTCTCTGAAATCACTGCACATGCTGTCAGGTCAGCCTGTCAGCACCTGACTGAGCCTGATCAGAGAGTGAGCGATGCTGTGGATGTGAGACAGGAACTAGACCTGAGGATAGGTGAGAAGCCATCCCTTTCTTAAGAGATTCCTTTAATTTTTTCCCAGCTGAGATCCATGGTCACAGGCCAGGAATGTCCCAGTCCTATTTTGTTGTCAGAATTTGGGTAATGGTTCATTTTGGGAACGTTGGAATATGCCTTTGGCTGAGGAACCAAAAGTAAGCTTAGCAAGAAAATGAAATGTGCCACTGAACCTAAATCTAAACATTTCTTGTTTTTTTCTCCTTTGTTTTACTCATTCCCTTCCCAGGTGCTGCTTTCACAAGGTTCCAGACCTTAAGACTTCAGAAAATCTTTCCAGAGGTATTGGCAGAGCAGCTGATCAGTTATGGTAGCTGTCAGTTCCCAACTTTGGGATTTGTAGTAGAAAGGTTCAAAGCCATCCAAGCTTTTGTGCCAGAGACTTTCCACAAAATAAAAGGTAAAGGAGCAGTTTAGGGGTTGGAATGTGCATGATCCATGTGGGAAAAGAATTTCAACAAGTCTTATAAACATTCATCTACCCTTGTTGTGTTCAGCTAGTTTGGGATGCCATTTCCTGATTTCAGGACGCTCTTATATTTTCTAATCCACAGTTCTTACAGTCTCACTTTAATTCAGTTTTGCTTTCCATCCATTTAACTATAACAGTTTTCATTTTTGTCCATCCCCTTCATCTTTGTCCTTCTAATGCAGTGACTCATGAGCATGAAGATGGCGTTGTGGACTTCAGCTGGAAAAGACATCGTCTCTTTAACCATACAGCATGTCTTGTCCTCTATCAGATGTGCATGGAGGTAGGAAATCCTTTTAAAATCTCCATGATTCAAGAATAACAAACTGAACATTTTCATAACTGCTTCCTCTGATTTGGCAGAATATTTTATGCAGCTGTTACTATTTGATTCTGCTACACTTCCTCCCAGTTCTAAGCTACTTTTTTTTAGTTCTGCAGATCAGGAAATCCCTGCTGAGAGTTTTGTGAATCAAGGGAACTAGAACTGAATGGAAACAGCTCTAGGGGAGGAAGTGAGAAGGAGAGGAAAGTCCTGCTTCTGATCCCACAAACTCCTTGAATTATTAGACTCTAGACCAGAGCTTTGGGATTGTCAGAATTTGGGAGCAGATTCTAGAAGTCAGAAGTTGGAACTGAAACGTACCTTCCTGAAGTAGGATGCACTAAAGACTAGCCAGAATGAGACTGTGGGGTGGTTATAGAATCATAGAGTAGGGAGTATATAGGTGGAAGAGATCTCAGAGGTAATCTAATTCAGACCTTCTCATTGTACAAAAGAGGAAAGTGAAGCCTAGAGAAATGAAATGAGTGGTCCAGTCACATAGCTGGTTGGTAGCAGAACTAAATCTAGGACCAAAACTCATATCTTCAGACTCCAAATGACCATATAAGGGGAAATGCTTTTGAAAATTATAAAAGCCTATTGTGCTGTAAGAAATGATGAACAGGAAGACTTCAGAGAGGCCTGGAAAGACTTATATGAACTGATGCTGAGCGAAAGGAGCAGAACCAGGAGAACTTTGTGCACAGCAACGACCACAGTGTGTGAGAGTTTTTTCTGGTAGACTTAGAACTTCATTGCAATGCAAGGACTTAAACTATTCCCAATGGTCTTTTAAGGCAAAACGCCTTCCACATCCAGAGAAAGAACTATGGAATTTGATCGCACAATGTAGCAGATCATTTTCTTTTGTATAACGTTTTGGTTTGTTTTATGATTTCTCCCATTCATTTTAATTCTTCTATGCAACATGACCCAGGTGAAAATGTATCTAATAGGATTGTATGTGTAGAAGCTATATAAAACTGTATGCCGACTCGGAGAGGAAGGGGGAAAAAATCTAAGTTATATGGAATCTAAGTTATTGTAGAACACTGAAAACAAATTTAAAAATAACAATAATAAAAAAGAAAACTATATGAGGCTTAATTTGAGATATATACTCTATTCCTTGTAAGTCAGTCAACTAGCATTTATTAAGTACCTGCTACATGCCAGCACAGCTCCTTCCTTCTTTCCGTTCTCCTTTCCTCTCCTCCCTCCTCTCCCTCTGTCCAGGGAGGGTATTAATATCCTTACCTGCAGGTGCTCTGCCCAAAGGAATGTAAATTTTGACTACTGAAACCTCAAAAGATACCTTGGGGCTTACAGGCCAGATTTCTTTCCTAAGGATCAGCCTTAAACCCAAATCACTGTGGTTCTCATTGATTGCCCAACAATAGGTCCCAGCCCAAGCCTTACCTGGTCATTTTTTGGGCCCTGATGGCTCAGAGTGAGTATAAATGGCAATTGATTCTGTTTTGGCCAGAAACTCTGAGGGTCTTCCCCTCCCAGATTGATTTGATTTTGTTTTTGGCCAGGTAAAATAGGCCATTCTTTGCTTCATTCCTTACCTAGCCTTAATCACTGAATGGGTGTTGCTTTAATTAAACTGAGACCTGGTAAAGACCTTAACTTAAAAAGACTAAAGTCTTGCAGTGTATCAGGGGCCATCTCCAATCATCCTGATCTACATCTGGCCACTAGGCCCAGATGGCTCCAAAGGAGAAAGTGAGGCTGGTGACTTTACACAGCCCTGCCTCACTTAAATCCAGTTTGTTTGTAAGTCATAGCATCACCTTCCTGACGTCATGGTCCTCTTTGAGAATGAAGGACAAACAATAGCTGCTTCGTGCCAGGCACTGTGCTCAGCACTTCGTTCCTTATTCCACTAAACAGCATATACCCTCAGACAAACTATAGCCACAGAACCTTGTGCAAAAGAAACACTTGAACAATCACTGAATTGGATTGACATTTGTTGCCCCATTTTTACCTTACTGAAATATGAAGAAAAATAGAACTGATGTTTTGAGTTTTTGTGTTTTCCCCAATGTTTTATTATTCCCAGAAGTGTTTGTAGAAGTAAAATTAGATGCAAATAATGTAAACAGAATATATAAGTTGAGCTTCGTAATTATTTGCACTCTTGGATGGAGTAGTCAGGCTTTTGTTTCCTGGGCTTCTGCTGGCTGCCATCCCCTCTAGCGTATTTGCTCTCAGAAGACATGTAGGTTTCAAGTCATCCTGAATTGCCCAAGATCCTAGCACTGGATTTCCAGTGTCCCTTCTCATCAATCCCTGTGCTACTCCAGGGTTGGACCACCTCTATCATCACAGCCTGTTTGACAGAGTTGGCTCTGGGAAAAAAGCTGGCTCTTTTTGTGCAATTCTAGGCTGGATTTACGTGCTTAGCATTAGTTGTCTTTGGATTTCTTGGTCACTGTTTTCTCTGATATCCTTTTTGTATCTTTGTTGGAGTACATGTGGTAGAGTTGGGCTCTTCTTCAGCTTTTCATGTTGTCATTGTGGATTAGAAGTCCAGAAATACTGAGTTTGAGGTATCTACAGAATATTCTGTTTGAAATATCCCATAGACATTCAAGAATGGAGCTCAGAAGAGAGACTAGGTCTAAACACAGGGTGTCCTCAAAGTCTTAATGCAGCTTTAAGCTTTGTCCCCAAAAGTCTTAGTGCAGCTTAAGCTGGTTAGTGACCTCATCAACCTTAACATTCACGAAGACTTTTAGGACTCTATACATAGATCCAGTACTTGAACTCCTTCCTTTTGGTTCCTTGCAGTAATTTTTCTTTGACTTGGAACCTCTGGATTTCAAATATGATGTTGCTAGGAGTTTCAATTTTTGTCACCTTTCAGGAGATGAGAGGTAGGTATATAAATCTTGGTATAAACTGCCTAGAGATAAATCTTTGGAAGTTGATGAGGCCTCATATTGAGAAAGTGTAGAACAGATAAAAGGGGGCCCAGGACAGAGGCTTGGTACATACTCACATGTAGGGAGTGTGATGTGGATGTAAGCCAGACAAGAAGACAGAGAAGGTCAGACAGGTAAGAAGAAAGTAATTTCACTGAGAAGTGAGGGAGAGAAGAGTATCAAGGAGGAAGGGTGATGAGCAGTTTCAGTGCACAGGTTGAGAAGGCTGAGGTTTGAGAAAAGCCTGATAATTATGACATCATTGGCACCATTGGAGAGAACAGTTTTAGTTGAGCAATGGAGTTGTAAACAAGACCTCAGAGGGTTGAGAAGCAAGCGAAAGGAGAAGTGGGAGCTAAAAGTGTAGACACATTTTTTCTGGGAGTTTGACTCTGAAAAGGAAGAGAAAGATGATACTTTTACTTGAGGAGATTGTATGGTCCAGTGATGACTTTTTTTGAGGATAAGGGGAGACATGAGTGGATTTGTAGGCAGCAGGGAAGGAGCCAGCACCTAGGAGAAGATCAGAGATGGGGGCAGGCAAGTTAGGGGAAGAGGAGGAGGGACAATCTACAAAAAAGACAGGAAGGGATATGATTAAGGGAGCAGGTAGGAGGGGAAGGGATCCTTATCACCTCTTCATCAGGACACATTGGGCAGCCAGGTGGTGCAGTGGATAGAGCACGAGTACAGGAGTCAGGAGGACCTGAGTTCAAATCTCACCTCAGACACTTGACACTCACTAGCTGTGTGACCTTGGGCAAGTCACTTAACCCCAGTTGCCTCATCCTGGGTCATCTGCAGTCATCCTGATGAATATCTGGTCACTGGATTCAGATGGCTCTGGAGGAGAAGTGAGGCTGGTGACCTGCACAGCCCTCCCTCACTCAAAACAAAGTCAAGTGGAAGTCATGTCATCATTTCTCTAATGGTATGGTCTTCTTCAGCAACAAAGGATGAACACACACACATCAGGACACTGTAATAGAAGATTCCTTTACTTTTTTCTCCTTGATTTTTCAGAATCCAGTAGCCACAGTGGTAGAAGTTGGATCTAAGCCGAAAAGCAGATGGAGGCCCCTGCCCTTGGATACTGTGGTATGTAGAATCTAAGTGCTATTAGCTATCTCTTTAAATGTCAACTTCTGATTCATTACATTACTAAGAAATAGTATTTCACTGTCTTTTTGTAGGGTAGAAATATGATTAAAGTATCATTACTTATGAAAGCGCTAAGTAAGTATCACTTGATGGTGACCAGGATCTTTTAATATAGATCTTTTAATATAGATTAGTATAGAATAATAATCTATTCTGCCATAGATACATAGCTCTTACTTTTGATCTAGGGTTAATCCAAAGGAGTTCGAGTTCAGGGCAAATCACAATTCATTGAACTCTCTACCCATGTGTCCTTACGCCTAATATTTTTGTAAAGTGAATTAAAATAAAACTCAAGACAAATTTGAAAAGAAGAGAAGTCACATGAACATTTAGCCTGAAGAAGTATGTTAAAAGTAGGTTGGTTTTATTGATGGTAGGGTGTCTGTGAGCCTCAGGCTTTTTTTAGCGCTAAGTGGATGTGCCACTCTTTACTTTGTGACTGGTGAAATCTGGAATAACTGAGTAAACAAAGGTTCGAGCTTGGCTGAGCATATCAGTTTATTAAGCAATGAATGCCAGTTGCATAACAGATTTGGATCAGGGCTCCTCAGCATGGCACTGGACCCCAAATACAGTGGAAAATAGGTTTTTATGCGTTAAAAAAAAAAAATAAGATATGAACCAGGATACAAGATTAGGTAATCTAATTTCTGATTGGAGGGAAGATTAGGGACCTGTCCAAATTAGGAGGGGGATTATGAATAGGTTTAATTCCCAGAAATCAGAAAAAGAGGTGTCCTACTCCTCCCCCAAGTGTTTGTATTCAATCAAAAAAACAAATGACAGTTTCTCTGTTTTATCTTCCATATAAGTTTTGTACCTAGTTTTCTCAATGCTGCTTACTAATAAGTTTATCTTAGAAACTTTATCACGAACGGCACGTTGGGTTTTTCAGATCAGGCTGAGTATTGTTGAGAGGTGGTTTATAGCCTCAGTCTGTTGTCTGTTTCCTTCTTTCCCTGTGAAACTTCTGTATTCTTGCCTGCCATTGATTCACCTAGCTTTCTGAATTAGAACTTTCCGTCTTCCTCTTTCCCATTTTCCCCATGAAACTAGTTGCAAATAAAATTTCTTTTTTAACAAACACATAATACAAGTTTTAACTACTATTGTTTCTTCCCCCCTGGTCCCGACTGTAATATTTGTCTAATCTTGAGGATTTATAGTTTAACTGTCATCAGGAGAGTTAACTGTCATAATTGGGAAAAGCCTGCACTAATATCATGGAGAATAAAGATTAAGTGCTCTTTCCTGGAAGACTTGAGTGAGTAAACTCATTTTTGAGATAGACTGAAGAGACATTTCCTGAGATAACAGAGATTAACTGTTACCCTGTGTGTCAGATAATTGTGGGAAAAAATATACTAAAAAGAATTCTGGGGAGAATTTGCCTGCTATGTTGAGAGAACTGAATGGGAGGTTAACTTTGCAGTGTCTGTGAAGAAGTCAGTAGTTGCAATTGATAATTATAAATAACTTTGGATTTGATCTTTCTTATAGCTGATTTATTTGTGATTATTTTGTTTTAATGTTATATATATAATAATATTTATTATTATTTGTGATTATATTGTTGTCTAAAAAAATAATAAGTTTGTGATGACGCATATCCATATCAGAAAATTTTACTAGGTTCTTTCAAGTTTCAGATGGCATAGTCTCATATTATTATCTTTCTAACTTGTTTTATACTTTCTTAAAACCAGTGATGCTTTTTATTTCTCCATGGTTACAACTATAAGAAAGTGATAGCTGCAGTGATATTGAATAAACAGACTATCTTTGAAGGGTGAATTTTCTAGCTCTTTTACTCTTGATTCATGCATTTCATTGGTTCCTAATGTGAAATTTTTATTCATGCAACAGGAGCTTGAGAAACTGGCTTCTCGAAAGTTGAAGATAAATGCCAAAGAAACCATGAAAATTGCTGAAAAGCTCTATACTCAGGGGTAGGTATTATGGATTAAAGAGATGAGGTTTAGTGTAACTCTACAAGAACTGTATATTTAAGAAGTGAATCTTATGGTAAAACACCAAAGGACTATCTGGTTTTCATAGTGACGCATGCAGAACTGAAAGCCTAGGTTTTAATTGTTATTTACCTTTTCCACTCACTTTACATACACAGCTGTTCATAAATGATGTTATTTACCAATTGCAAAGTATTCCTACTAGAATTTGAGAGGACAAATGTATATTTTATCTTATTCCAGCATAGCTATAGAATCATAGAATTTCAGAACTTAATGCCTTTTTCTAGGCTGTCCAACGTGTATCCCTGAAATGTTCTTCATCCTCCCCTCTACATCCTAGAATCTCAGCCTCCCTTAAGGATGGAGCCAAAGCGACTCTCTTTATACACTGCCTTTCTAGATCTCCCTAGGTGTTAGTTGTCTCACCCCCACTCTCAAGATTACTTTGTATGTATTTTGTATGTATTTACCTGTGTATGTGTTGATTCTTCCTTCTTCCTGTAGAATATAAGCTACTTTAAGGCAGAGAGTGGTTTGTTCTTTTCTTTGTCCCAGTACCTAGGACAATTTGTGGTGTATATTGAATCCTCAATAACTGCTTGTTGAATTGAATCATTAAGAGATGTATCATCTGGAAAAATGAGACAGTTGAAGAGTTCAGTGGTGGAATGTAAACATCTTTGGACTAAGAGCGTGCGTTTGAGTCTGTCAGAGTACCTAGGCATCTGGTTGCTGACCTCTCCTGTAAAATGGAGGAGGGGTAGATTAGATGAGGAGTTCTTAAACTAGTTCTCTGACTTTATTTTTTGATATAAAAAACCAACATTATTCTTTGAAGGGGTCTTTAGATTTTATCAGATTGCCAGAGTGCTCCATGACACACAGAAAAATAAGAACTTCTGGACTAGATTATCTTTAAAGCCTCTTCCAGCTGTCTGGTACCAAATCACAGAGAGGTTAAGTGAGTTGTCCAAAATCGCAGTTGGTATCCAGGCCGAAAATGTGAGCCAGTGAACCTCACTTGCTATCAATTATGTTTCCTGCTATCACCTATGTTTCTAAGGTGTCCTTTACTTTTTTGAATAAGATGATTTGGTGAAACACCTGCTGCTTTTCACTTTAGGAAACTTTATCCCAGAATCACTGAGATTTTAGGTCTGCCTGGATGTCTTGCTGACGTTCAACTTGTCCAGTGTTAATGTATCTTTTTCTCAAAAAACATGTTCCTCCTTTATACTTGCCTCTTTCTGCCATTGACACTACCATTTACTCACTTTCTACATCCAGTCAGCTATAAATCCTATCAATTCTACATCCACAGTATCTCATATCCTTTTCTTCTCTTCTGGTTCCATTGCTATCTACCTAGGTAGGTTCTTACTACCTGAATTGTTGTTAGAGCCTTCTGAGACTTCCCACTAGTTCTGCTGTCTTCTCTAATCCATTCTTCATAATGATGCCAGATTATCCTCTCTCATGCATGCATCTGATATCAAATCCTCTGCTTAAAACCCTTCACTTCTTTTTGCCTTTTTTCAGTCCAGATCTATCATTTCATCAGTTGTAGGGAGCTTTCCAGTGAGGATGCTCCCTTTGCCAGAGTGGAGTAGTGACTGTTCTCTAGCTCTTTAATCTTAGAGGTTCGCTTGGGGCAATGCTGGAAAATCAAGAAGTTAAGCGACTTGCTTAGGGTTACTACTTTGTTGGTAGCTATCAAAGGCAGGATTTGGACTTGGGTAGTTTTTTATAAAACAGTATTTTATTTTTGTTCATTATACATGTAAAGACAATTTTCAGCATTCATTTTTAGAAAGATTTTGAGTTTCAAATTTTTCTTCCTCTTCTCCCCACAAGATGGCAAACAATCTGATATAGATTATATATGCGCAGTCATGTAAAACATTTCCACATTAGTCACGTTGTGGAAGAAGAAACAGAACAGACGGAAAACATACACACACACACACACACACACACACACACACACACACACACACACACACAGTGAAAATCATCTGCTTTGATCTGCATTCGGACTCCATGGTTCTTTCTCTGGATGTGGATAGCGTTTTCCATCATGAGGCTTTTGGAATTGTTTTGAATCATCGTGTTGCTGAGAAGAGCTAAGTCAATCATATTTGATCATCACACAGTGTTACTGATATTGTGTATAGTGGTTTCCTTCTGTTCATTTCACTTCGAATCAGTTCTTACAAATCTTTCCAGGGTTTTCTGAAATCTGCCTGCTCACCATTTCTTATTGTACAGTAATATTCCATTACATTCCTATTCTACAACTTGTTCAGCCATTCCCCAATTGATGGGCCTCCCCTCAATTTCCAATATTTGGCCATCATGAAAAGGGATAGTATAAATATTTTTGAACATATAGGACCTTTTCCCTTTTTTTATGATCTCTTTGGGATACAGATCTCGTAGTGGTATTGCTGGATCAAAAGGTATGCAGAATTTGATTGCCCTTTGGACATAGTTCCGAATTGCTCTCAATGATTGGATCAGTTTACAACTCCACCAAAAATGTATTAGTGTCTTAATTTTCCCACATCATCTCTAAGATTTATCATTTTCCTTTTCTGTCATATTAGCCAATCTGATAGTTGTGAAGTGGTACCTCAGAGTTGTTTTACTGTGCATTTCTCTAATCAATAGTGATTTATAGCATTTTTTCACATGACTATAGATAGCTTTGATTTCTTCATCTGAAAACTGCCTGTTAATATTCTTTGACCATTTGTCAATTGGGAAATGAGTTGTATTCTTATAAAATTGACTCAGTTTCCTATATATTTGAGAAATGAAGCCTTTGTCAGAGATACTTGCTGTAAAAAATTTCCCCCAGTTTTCTTCTTTCCTTCTAATCTTGGTTGCATTGTTTTCATTTGTGGAAAAACTTTTTAGTTTAATGAAAACAATGATACATTTTGCATTTCATAAAGCTCTCTTATATCTTGTTTGGTCATAAATTCTTCCCTTCTCCATAGATCTGATAGGTAAACTATTCCTTGCTCTCCTAATTTGCGTATGGTATCAACCTTTAGGTCTAAATCATGTACTCATTTTGACCTTATTTTGGTATACGTGGTATGAGATATTGGTCTATACCTAGTTTCTGCCATGCTATTTTCCAGTTTTCCCAGAAGTTTTTGTCAAATAGTGGAACTCAGATGTTTTGACTCAAAGGTTGACACTCACTCCATTGTACCACTCTGCATCTTGGTGATTCTCCATTGCCTATCAATTAAAGATCAGATTCCTTCAGTTCGTATTCAAGACTCTTCCTCCTTACCTCACCATCCTTTCAATTGCTAAGCCAAACTGGATATACCTTTGTTCCTTTAATAAAATTGTCTGTTGAAATTCTGCCTAGAATGCTTTTCCTTACCTCCTGAAATCCTAACTATATTTTTAGGCCCATCCTAAATGCCAACTCCTTCACAAAAACTTTCCTGATCTCTCCCCATCCTCGTACCAGGTAGCAATGATTTTTTTTTCTCCATTGGACTTCATAGACCATTTTGTATCTTTTGTAGACTATGTTCCTCCACAAGATTGTAAGATTTATGAAGGAAGGGACTTTTAATTTAATCTTTGTATATCTGTCACTAAAGTTTTACTCTAGTGCCTCATCATGAGATGGAGGTGGCCCTGGCTTTTTCAAAAGCTGTGAGTGCCATTGGAGCACAAACTTTGGCAGGACCTGCCAAGATGGAAAGATGCAATACATATCTATTTGTTTTCCAAAGATTATTCTAACTCAGTTTGGAGAGGCTTATCATCATGTTGGTTACAGAATGATTAATTTTTTTAGCCTGAGCAGCTTTAAATTTTGCTAAATCGTAGAGGGATTGTGGTCTTCATCACTGGATACATACCCTGATAAAATCAGATATTTAAAGTATTGTGGTATCATTTAGTGCCTCCTTAGCAAACATTTCATAAATATTTATTAGTTCCACTAACTTTAATATCAACTGAATCCCAATTCTTTCAAATTGTTAGCTTTTGCAGGTACCAATTGAACTAGTTCAGAATTGTTTGCAAATATCTGTCTGCTTTTGTTTTAAGGTATATCAGC
Organism: Notamacropus eugenii; assembly: GCF_028372415.1. Lineage (NCBI taxonomy): Eukaryota > Metazoa > Chordata > Mammalia > Diprotodontia > Macropodidae > Notamacropus > Notamacropus eugenii. The sequence continues at coordinate 335,836,729 of NC_092874.1, read as the reverse complement.
TATCCCCGGACTGAGACAAATATTTTCCCCCAGGACTTAAACCTGACAGCTTTGGTGCAGCAGCAGATACATGATCAACAATGGGGCGCCTTTGCCCAGAGAATTCTAGATATGGGTGGCCCTACCCCTCGTAATGGGAAAAAATCTGATCAAGCTCATCCTCCCATTCACCCCACCAAATACACTTGTAACCTGCAGGTAAGTCTGGACAAGTCTCATTAGTCATATGCTAGGAGCTCTCCCATTAATTTTGTTTCCTGTACCATCTAGAATATCCCAATGTGGCAAGCAGGAATTTACTTTGTTAAGTAAGTGCATTAGCATTTTCTCTGTGGGTCCTTCTTCACCTTTGAAATAATTTTTTTAAACAGGAAGAAAAAATCAGAGGCTGTAATTGTCCATATTGCCAGTTGCATCAAATCAATTTTTTTCTGTCCATCCAGCATAATGCAGGACTCATTATAAGCGTTGAAAATGCTTGGTGACTTAACTGGGCTCACTTATTCCACTTTTCCAACCTTACTTCCTGTTACACCTCAAGATATATCCTCTGGTCTCCCTTTTGTCCACAGACTTGTACCCTCTTCTATCCCTCTGCCTTCTGCTGGAACGCCTTCTTTCCCTTTGCCTGTTCAAGTTCTACCCATGTCTTAAGATCCAACTCAGATCTCATCCTCTTCCTACAAAGCCCAAACAGAGCTCTCCTTCCTTTAAACTATTGTACTTATAGTCAGTGCCATATAGTTAAAAACTGTAAATGTATAGTCAGTATCATATCTACTGTAGTTAGTATCATATAGTTAAATGTTGTACATATAGTCAGTACCACATACTTAATTTATTGTTTCCTGTATGCTGGCTAGTTTGTATGCTCCTAAAGGATGTTAAACTATGTAAGGTATTTATTCTGCAGCTACTGCCATGATCTAGCATACTGCTGATTTCATGGATACTTGGTAAATAATTTGTGAAGAGATTAATTAATAATGCAAAGTAACTAAAGTTAACTCAGTCATTTTTTTGAAATGAAAACCTTTTTCAAGTCCAATTTGTGTTAGATTTCTTTTAACAAGTTAGATATGTGTATGTATGTATTATGCCTTAGCAAAATGAACTGAATTATATCATTTTCCTTTTTAAATTAATCCCTTAAAACAGACAAAATGAGACTACTTGTCATCATTATTAGGTTGATTTACTCAATTTTTCTTTTCGTGACTCCCTTGTCTTGATTAATGTTGTTTTAAAGTAATCAAAAATTTTAGACAACTGGAAATTCTGTTTTGTTTTTTTTCCCCACATTTGTACACAATGTTAGAGGGAATGTGGTACCAAATGCTTTCAGAATTTTTAACTGAAAAGTGGAAAAGGAATGAATTTTAATTGACCCCCCAATTATTTTATTAGGGGAATGAACAGCGATTGTATGAGTTTATTGTTCGCCATTTCCTGGCCTGCTGCTCTCAAGACGCTCAGGGACAAGAAACAACCGTGGAGATTGACATTGCCCAAGAGCGCTTCGTTGCTCACGGTCTCATGATTCTGGCCAGAAACTATCTGGATGTTTACATATATGACAAATGGAGTGACAAGGTGCGTGTGAATAATCCAGACATTCATTAACTAAGGAAGTAGCTTTTTTTATATATCAAGCTAGGGAAGTTACCCTAGCCAAAAGCCAGGTGGTTTGGTTTTTTTTAAAGAAACTAAACAAAACCTGAATTTACTCTCCTTCCCTGCAGAGACAAAACTCAGTGCAACTCAACAATAATGACACTTTAAAGTTTTTAGACAATATTCTTCACAGCCCTAAAAAGGAGATAATTGTAAAGTACTATTTGTTTGAGGCTTCAGCAGGTAAAATGAGGTACTCCAATTCACTCAGTTAAGAAATGTTAGAACTGGACCTGACTCCAGGACTTCCCATTCTGAATTTGGTACCTTTGATTATGTCTTTTTCCCAGGTTTTGTTAAAGTACACATGCACATTTTCATATCATTGTGATCCACGTGCACGTACCATTTTATGTCCTAATTTTTTCCCACTTACTATTTTAAATACTTGTATGCCCCCCTTCAATTGATTGGTTCTTGGAGAACATGTTAGGCAAAAAACAGTCTCAGGGAATAGTTTCATGGGAACAATAAATATTATAAATGGTGGATTAGCCAAATAACATAGCAAGGTTGTGACGCAGTAACAGTTTTACTTCAGAATCAGGTTGGTTGGCACAGCTTTCATATAGAGTATGCCTCTAATCATTTCTGCATGCTGGCATTTTTCACATACTAGTTTTCAGTAAGTCAGTATTACTCTTCACTTAATATAGCATAGTTTGTTAGTTGATTTTCCAATTGTTTGTCATTCAGGTTGGATCCAGATTTTACATTTCCATAAATAGCATTGTTCTGAACATTTTTGTACAAATTACTTTTTTTGTCTTTTGTGTTATTTCCTTGAGTAAGGTGTTCACCAAACTGGAATAACCTGGAAAGAAATATTGAACAGTTTATAGGTCTTAATACATGTTACTAGAATTCCCTCTGGTAATGCTAAGCCCTCTTCCAGTATACTAGCATTATCCTGCTGAGTCTGTAGCTTGCTGCTCTCCCCACCCTTGAAGACCTCCTCCTCCTCCTCTCTGCCTCAGCCGCACACAGGGGACAGTCACACCCCTTCACTTCATCACCCACAAGCATTTCACTTCTAATCAATCAGCAAGCGTGTATTAAGTGCCTACTATGTGTCATACCTTGTACTAAAGGCTAGAGCTACAAAGACAGAAATAAGGGAGATTCTATGACCAGTAATTTAAAAATTCTTCTGACTATAGCATTCTATCTTTCCATCTTCCCATGTGCCTCACTCTTCTTCAGCTGTGACTTCTACCCCTTCTATGTGGGTCTCTCTTACATCATTCTCCTGCCCTCTGGATTCACCTTCTTCCCTTCCCAAACTTGACTTAGTTAACTTTTCACCATTCCAGTTTTCTACCCTTAGAGCCACTCCCTTCTTGTGCATTTGCCTCATATTCCTTGCCAAGCCTTAGCCCTGGATTACCCCTGCCATCTCCTTAGGTCCTACTTATATGAAAGCTGGACAGTGGTTATGGAAATAACAGAAAGTCTTAGTGGGATACCACACAGTGTTTCTACTCCCAGTGCAGCAGACAGTCTTTTTAACTCTTCCCTGACTGATTCTCTGTCACACTCTCCACTGTGGCTGATACACGCATTCCCTTCTCCAGGTCTTTTACAGCACCTGCTCCCTTCACCCTCTTAGCAAAGGTCTTCACTTCACAATTTACTGAGAAAGTATAAACCATTCTTTCCATGAGCTTTCTTCCTTTCCCCTCCATCTCAAAACGCCTTGACATCATCCATCCCCCCTTCGCCTCACCTCTTTTACTACAGCCTCTGATGGGTAGGAGGACTGTCTCAGCAAGGCCACCTCCTTTACTTGTCCCCTCTTGTCTCCTCAGCTGGGTTTCTTTAGGATTCAGCTTCCCCACCTCAGTCTTTGTCTATTGTCCCCCTTGCTGCCTATAAATAAACACATCCTTTTCTCCTCCACACATTAAAAAAAAAACAAAATCCTCACTTGATTTTTCTGTCCCCTCAGGATCCTGTTCTCTGCTTTGCCCTTTCACAGCCAGACTTCTCGAAGAAGCTGTCTGTACTCTCACTTCTCTAACCCCCTGCAATCAGGCTTATGCAGCTGCTGAAACTTCTCTTTCCCAAGTTACCAGTGGTTTGTTAATTGTTAAATCCAGCATCTTTTTCTCAGTTGTCATTCTTCTTAACCTCTCTGAAGGAATGGGTATTGTTGACTGTTCTGTCCACTCTGAGTTTTCATGACACTGTTCTTTCCTGGTTCTCCTTGACCTGCTTCATTTTCTTTTTTTAGTGTGCTTTTGCTTTATCACCACCTATATTCTCCACTGTAACTATGGGTAACATATGGGTCTCTGTCCTGGGCCAGAGGGGGATCATATGTTTGACTATGGTGCAATATTTCCTTTGTTGGCATGTATTGTTGATATACTTGGACTTGGTGACCTCATCAGCTCCCATGGATTCAGTTCTCATCTCTGTGCAGATGACTCTGATCTGTGTATCCAGCCCTGCTCTATGTCTCAGCAGTAGTCTTACATGGAGTTCCTGCAGGTATCTCCAACTCCACATGTTCAAAACAACCATTGTCAGCCTCAACTTTCACTTCCCCTTATACCATATATCCTGTCATGTGTTTGGATTCTTGTTGATTCTGTCTCCACAGCAACTCTCCCTTTCCTTTTCCTCATGTGGCCACCACAAGAGGTCAGGCCCTCATTTACTGTACTACTGTTGCAAGTAGACTTCTGCTTCATATCTCTCCCTCTCCATTCCAACTTCTCAGCTGCTAAAATGCTCAAGCATAGGTTCACCATGTAATCCCCTACTCAGAAGCACCCAATAGCTCCCTATTGCCTCTAGAATCAAATGCAGATTTCTTTGTTTGGCATTTAAAACCCTTCTTAACCTGACTGCAGTCTATTTTTCGAGCCTTATTACTCATTCCTGGCCTTGTTATTTTTCATGCACCATACTCCCATCTCTTACCTCCATGCCCAGTCCCTTCCACCCCTTAGAATCCCTAGTTTACTTTGAGCTCAGCATAAGTCCTTCTTTCGACATGAGGCCTTTCCTGATTTTCTCACCTATTAATATCCCTACCCTTAAGTTACATTGTATTTGTATATGTTTTCCATATGTTTGTGAATGTGTAAACATATACATATGTATGTGTTTTACTCAAAAGAATGAGCTTCCATTGTTGTGTTTATTCTCCTGGCCTAGCGCACAGTTTGACACATAACAGAGACTTTAAGTATGTTGGTTGACTGAACATTAGGTTTTATTGGTTTTAATTTATTTTTGATAGTTTAACAGGCATGCAGTGGTAGTCTTAAAATTGTTTTGATTTAGATGCCTTTAGTAGCTAGTGGAGTTTTCCATTTTTAATTATCTCTCTTCTAAAACCCTGTGAAGACTCTTTTGTGCATGGTGTTCATGGCATTCTCCAGTACCGATTGGTCTGACCCTTCATGTATCCCACTGACCCTAGGGTTGTGCAGGTCAGGGCCAGATACAGACTTTCTTTGATTTTGATATTGCATTTTATATTAACATGACTAAAGAAGTATTTGACTAGAGACTGTTTTTTTTTCAGGTCATTCCCATCTATGAGAAAGGTTCCTGCTTCCAGCCAACCACAATAGAAATGGTGGATGGTGAAACCAGCCCACCCCAACTCCTCACAGAAGCAGATCTTATTGCCCTCATGGAGAAACACGGCATTGGTCAGGAATCTTTGTGGTGTCACGTTGGGGAACTCTAGTAGGAGTGGGCATTTCCTTTAGCTAAAGGGCTGTCAGGTTATTTGGCTGCAGTGGAATATTTCCTCTGTTGGCATTTTGTAAAAAGCCTGGAATCATAAACTTTTCAAAATGAAAGGATTGTAAAGCTCATCTAGATTGATGCTCTTTCATTATAGAGAAGGAAACAGGCCCAATATGGTGAAATGACTTTTCCTGTCATATGTGTAGCAACTGGAAGTAATTCCAACTGAGCTCCACAAATTAGAAATTTTAATAAGAGCTTCATTGTTGTGATAACTGTAATACTTATATTATTTGATGTTCTAATGATAGGACTCCAATATGGAGCCACTTTGACTGAGCAGTCTCAGTGCCCATAAAGCACATAGGCAGTGGCAGACAGGTTTGTATTTTTTCCACTGTATGGACTTACATTAACCGTGTCAAGCAGTTAATGCTAGCAGCTTCTGGTCATTCCCTGCTGTCTCAGATAACTGACTCAAACCCTCTCTCAATCTTTGGTCCCCAAATCTGGGATCAGTTAGTCACCTGGAGAACTTCCCACCACATCTAGGTGTGCCTGGGAATGCCCCCTGCCGTGTCTGCACTTACTACCTCTTCTCCACAGGAATTGGTTTTAGGGTATAAAATTTCCTGCTTGAACCCAACTTTGAGTGTGTTCTGTCTGTGACACAAGTCCCTCTCAAGTGAGTGTGTTTCTTGCATCCATGGGGGTGAACCTGTCTGTTTATATCGCCATGTAATATATGTTTGTTTGGTTGAGTTTTTTGCCTGCTTGCTATACCACATAAAAATAAAGTTTGTTTGTCCTAACTTCCCAAGTACCGATTTTCTGTAAATTCCCAAATCCAGGTCTTTGCTTTAACCTGAGCCACGAGGTCAAATAAAGCAGCTCTATTTGTCTAATGCTTCATTGTCATTGTGGCAACAAAGATTATTATTTATTTTGGCCAGCCGCTTATGTTATTCTCTACATCATTGGCTTGGGATCTTCACCAGCAGTTAGTCCCCAAGAGGCAGCAGGTGATGCAGTGTAGAGCACTGAGCCGGAGCTTGGGAAGACATGAGTTCAGATGTGCTCCAACGAGCTGTGTGACCCTGGATAAGCCACTTAACCTCTGCCTCAGTTGCCTCATCTGTAAAATGGGGACAAAAATCATGCCTACCTCACAGGCGGTTGGGAGGATCAAATGAGATAATATTTGTAAAATGCTTAGTGCGATGTCTGGCTCATAATAGATACTTAATAAAAATGATCGTTTAATTCTTTCCCCAAGTACCTTCAAAAGTTGGACGTTCAAAAAGGGCAACATATTTTCAGAAAACCATTGTTGCCGCTTGGGTCTGACAGACACTAAATGTAGTTCAGTTGTAATAGATTGTTAACCTGGGATTTTATCTGCACTCCCAAAGTGACTGAAATTATTTCCAGGGACGGATGCAACTCATGCAGAGCATATCGAGACCATCAAATCACGGATGTATGTGGGACTCACCCCTGATAAACGATTCCTCCCAGGACATTTGGGCATGGGGCTGGTGGAAGGTAAGATCAGAGTCCTCTCTCCGCTCAGGGATAGTGGGAGGTATCTTTCTACTCCCATGGAGAAGCCATGTTGGACTTACTAATGTTAGTCCTTTCTTTGGCAGGTTATGATTCCATGGGCTATGAGATGTCTAAGCCTGACCTCCGGGCTGAGCTAGAAGCTGACCTGAAACTTATTTGTGAGGGGAAAAAGGATAAGCATGTGGTCCTGAGACAGCAAATTCAGAAATATAAGCAAGTTTTCATCGAAGCTGTGGCCCATGCCAACCAGTGAGTATCAGTGAGACTTTCCCAGTCCAAGAACCATGTTACTTGAGATCCTTTGAGGGAATCATAGGATATATTTGCTTCCTGTTCTTATCTAAAATGACTATTGGAGCCGACAGCAGGAGTGAGTCAGCGGAGACATGGGCTGGGTATCAGCATGGCTGATGCTTTGGATTATTAACCTGTGGTTAGCTCCTTTTTCCCCATGAACTCATGCCTTATGGTGAATGGCCCAGGGGTGGGGCCCCTTCCCTTGGTGCTTTGACTTTGAATATTTCTCATGTTTTGGTACCAGTATTTGTCTGAAAATATTTTATAAATAGATCAGATTCAGATACTCAAGATTCAAAAATTAAGCAGGAGCTTCACTCAACATAGTGTCATATACATAGTGGTAGGTTCGGACCCCACTTCCAGCATTTACTAGCAGACTGACCATGGGCAAATTTAACTTACCTGCACCTCTGTTATCCCATCTATAAAACAGAGATAGGGACACAGGGAGTACCTGCCTCACAGGGTTGCTGTAAAGCTCAAGTAAGATACTTGTAAGGCACTTAGCAAATTTTAAAAGTACAGCAAACAATCAGTCATTCAATAAGCTTTTGCAGGGTACTGTGCTAGGTGCTGGGGATATAAAGGTAAGAAATGAAAAAGGCCCTGGTATGAAGGGCCTTTACATGTTCAAATAATACGCACCCAGAAAAGTCAATGCAGAATGGATACAATTTGCGGTGGGTGGAGTCCTGGCCTGGAGTCAGGGAGACTTGAGTTCAAATTCTGTCTCAGACACTAGCTATGTGACCCTGGGGAAGTCACTTAACTCTGTCTCAGTTTCCTTATTGGTCAGATGAGCTGGAAAAGGAAATGGCAAACCAGTATCTTTGCCAATAAAACCCCAAGTGAGGTCAGAAAAAGTTGGACATCACTGAAACAACTAAACAACGACAGATTTGGGGTGGGGAGTCAAAAAAGACTTTGTGTAGGAGGGGACCCTTGGGCTGAACCTTGAATGGCATTTGTTATGATGATCTTAACTCTGCCTTGAACTGCAGACAATGCAGTCCTTGTTAAGTTCAGAATAAAAACAGATTTTTAAAAGTCTGTCTCTTCACCCCAGAAATGTTTTTAATTGGGCTCTTAGTCTTAGTTTGGGCAAACGTTGTGTTTGTTTTTTAGCTGCTGTTAATGAAAGGCTTGTATTGCTTTTGACTGGAAGCCACATCCTGCTTTCCCTGCTCTGATTTAGAAAGCTAGTTGGAAACCCAAGTGATCTGGTTTACTTTTAGAGACTGTGCTTGGCACGTTTGTGGTGTATCTGTTTCTCCCAGGTACCCCGGTGCTAACTGTGGGATGAACAGTGGTAGAAGTGGCGACACTATCCCATCTGCCTCTAGCTGCGCATGTGCCAAGAACCAAAGTAAAGAGCCGTCAGCTCATTGCTGACTTGCAGTCCCTTTGCTGTGGTTCAGTGGCCAGGAAAGTGTGTGTCTTATGTATACACAACTCTGAAAATACCCACAGAGTAAGCAGGCTGATGCATGTGCATGCATGTCTTCACTGCAGGCTGGATCAAGCATTGTCTCAGTATTTTGGAGAAGTGGCCACAGCAGTCGACCAAGAGGAGATCTACCCAGCTATGCCGGCAACTATCAAGAAATGTCCACAATGTAACAAAGACATGGTGCTCAAGAGGAGGAAGAATGGCGGGTCTGTTCTGTCTAATGTTCTGTGTGTCTAAAGTTACCACTTGTGGTATTTGAGCACTTACTCTATGCATTTACTTTGTGTCTTTGAGAGACCTCCATGCTTGTCATTACACTCTAAATGCGGTAGGTCTGCTGGGACTGTACGAATAGATTGATGAGCTACAGAAGGCTTCATTGACTTCCATGAATGTTCAGAGTAATGCATTTCATTCAGCAGTCTTTACTTTTGATCAGGTTCCCCTGCAGGTTCAGAATTTGAATCAAGGAGACCATTTGACTTTGGACACATAGACAGTTAAACAGGCTGCTTGGCAATGCAAGGGGAGAGAATATTTGCCTTTGCCTGTGGCTCCTTCCGTCTCCAAAGAGAGAGAGAGAGAAGTAGTTAAACAGTAAGCACTAAAAGCACCTACTATGTGCTAGGCATCAGAGGGGGGAAAAAAGTGAAATAGTCCTTTACCTGGAGGAACTTACCTTCTGTTTCAGGAGATAACATATATAAAAAAATACAAAATATGTACCATTAAAAACAAGGTAATTTTGGGTGAAGACAATAGTAGTTTGTGGGGAACAGGAAAGGTTACATATAGGAGATGGTGCTAGAGCTGAGCTGTGAAGGAAGCCACGTGGGGAGGGAAGTTCGTTTCAGGCACAGAAACAGGAGAAAGGAACTGTCGTGTGTCAAGAGGAGCAGGAAGTCAAGTGTGACTGAGCTGCTGAAAAATGTATATAGAGGAATAATGTTTAAGGCTGGAAAGGTAAGATGAAGCCAGGTTATGGAAGGCTTTACATGCTGGAGGGGCTTATGTTTAATCCAGAGGTAATAGGGAGCTGCTGGGATGTAATGCACTGTGGAATTACATGATCAGACCTGTGCTTTAGAAAATCACTTTGGCAGCCATGTCCATGGTGAGAGGTAATAAGGACCTGAATTAGAATGGGCACCACATGAGAGGAGAGAAGCGGGGCTGGAGAGATGTGGTGGAGAGCAATGAATGAGAACTGGTATGGCTGTGTAGGGTGAGGGGGAGTGCTGAGGGTGATTCTGATGTTTCACACCTGTGAAACCCAAAGGATTGTTGTATCTTCTACAAAAAATAGGAAAGTTCTGGAGACATGGCTTTTGGGGGAAAGATAATGAAGCTTCTTGCACATGCTGAGTATGAGAAGCCTGGGGGCCTTCTGGTGGGAAATGCCCTGTAGGCAGCTGGCGATGCTGGATGGGAATGCTGAAGAGAAACCAGGGCCAGTTATATAGAGCTGAGAGTCATCAGCATAGAGATGATAAGTAAACCATGGAAGCTGATGATGTCACCAAGTGAAAGAGTTTAGAGAGAAAAGAGAAGAGGGCCCAGGACAGAATCTTGAATCACACCCAAAATTAGAGGACAGAATATAGATGATCCTGCACTAGAGACAGAGAAGAAATGCTAACTTCATTGAGGGGGATGGGGGTTGAGATTGATAAGTTGTATTAATCAGCAATAGTTTATATTTGAATGAGAATTTGCCCTTTAAATTATTTTTGCTTTTTCTGGTAAAAATATCCAATAAGACAAACTTTAACGAAATAGTCAATTAAGTCATATAGTCTCTAAGTAAATCTTGAGTTTTTGTGACTAAGAGTTGAAGTTTTACATACTAATATCAGTACCAAGCTATTTCATTTTGCCTATATGTGAGAAATAGGTTTATTATACATTCTTATTAGATGTTCAGCATTAGTCCCATTAATATCCCATTAAGCTTTCTCTCAGAATAATCCACTATCATAGCTAATTAGGGAAATCTTAGGTTTCAGATGAATAGCAAATTTTAGATGTTTGACTCTAGTTTCATGGTAACAGAGATCTTTTCAGAAAACCAGATTGATTTTATTCCACAGGTTCTACCTGAGTTGCATGGGCTACCCGGACTGCCGAAAAGCTATATGGTTTCCAGATTCTGTTCTAGAAGCCAGTAAGGATGAAAGTGTGTGTCCAGTCTGCAAACCACATCCTGTTCACAGGTCAGTCTGAGGAATTAACAGAGTATTTTTTTCTTTCTTTTCTATTGCAATGACAACATAGCGAATTAGACTGCTTTTGGTTTTAATCAAGTAGAGATTATCAGAAGGCCTGGTCCTGGTCCTAGGCCTTTTCATTCATTTCCATCAGGGCTTTCCTTTACCGGGAGTTGGGGTGTTCAACAGGCAACAATCCCCTTAATCTCTTGGCTTCTCTTAATATGGTATCATTTTCTTACTCTTTCTCCCAGATATTTTTTGGTGTTATTTCCAAGAATAGTTTGCTGTTCATTTATTTTTTTTTATCAGATGTGTCCTTTAAAAAACATCAAGGATATAGCATAGACAATTGAAATTTTTGAACTGGATGATTAGGCTGATTTGATTTGCAAATGAGTTCAAAATTGGAGTTTAGGAACTGCAGAAATACTTAGCAGTCTCTTGGTCTCCTGGAAAGGATAAGAATTGCTGCACATGAACAGTTGCAGTTGCTATAGGTAGGTTTACTACATCCTGAGGGGTGGGGAAAGTTATAAAGAAAAAATAAGGAGATATTTAAAGTTAATATCTCTCCTTAATTAAGCAAGATAATCTATATTTTGGTTTTAATTTTTCTTCTCCTTTGGAATGAATAGGTTGAAATTCAAGTTCAAGCGAGGAAGCGTCCCACCCACCATGCCTCTGGAGTTTGTGGGCTGCATTGGAGGTTGTGATGAGACCCTGATGCAGGTCCTGGACCTGAGATCTTCCAGCGGTCCTTCCACAGCTTCCCAGCCAGCAGGCCAACCTACAAACCACTTACAGACCAACCAGTCCCTGAACAGAATGGGCAGCAACCAGGGCAGTTACTGCATTTCTCCCACAGAACGACAAACTGGAGCCCCTAAGCCCTTGGCCAGGATGCTTCCACCCTCAACAGCCACCAGAGAGAATCATAATACTGTGATGTGTAACTGTGGCCAAGAGGCCCTCCTGCTCACTGTCCGTAAAGAAGGTCCCAATCAGGGCAGGCACTTCTACAAATGCAGCACGGGCAGCTGCAACTTCTTCCTGTGGGCTGACAGTCAGCAGGGAACAGAAATGACCCCTCCCTCTAGAACAAGGACTCCTAATCACTTCCAAGGCAACTCCACAAATTCTGGAGGAAGGCAAGATAGGTTTGGAAGCCATGGCAGTAATAGCAGCAGTGCCACGTGCATGTGCAACCAACCCGCCATCACACGGACAGTCCAGAAGGAGGGACCTAACAAGGGTCGGCAGTTCCACACGTGCTCCAAACCGAGGGAGCAGCAGTGCGGCTTCTTTCAGTGGGCTGATGAAAACATGGCGCCGGGTGAGACAAGTCATGGGGATGGACAGACACCTTTATGTTCTTAAGTTTGTGCTGCTGTCGTGTGTGTGTGTGTTTGTACATATAAACATATCCCCACCTCTTCTGCTCCATGAGCCAAAGAAGAAGAAAACAAGAGAGGGCAGAGGCACAGAAGCTCACTTTTACATTACATTTTGTGAAGGGTAGTCTCAGTTTTTACACACTTCACTTCCCAAGGCCATATCTCACTCCATGAAAGAGGAGCACCTCCCTCTCAAGTCTTTTTGACGTGACGATCATAACTTATGTTAATATAGCACTTCATGGCTGACAGCGCCATTTCTAACTTCTCTTCTGGCCCTCACCACTTCTGTGAGGCAGGCCTCCGACGTTTCTCTTTCTGTCGAGGGCACCACACTCAGGTTCATACCTGTGAGGCATCCTTGTTTCTTCCCTCTCCTTCACTCCCCTCACGTCCAGTCATTTATCAGATTTTACTGATGCCAGCCCTCCACATCTATAATGTCTGCCCCCTTCCCCCACTTACTGAGCCGCTACCTTCCATGAAGTTTGGTCCTTGTTACCTTTTGTGAGGACTGCCAGGCAGCATGGTCTCAGTCTGATTAGATCATTTTGCTGTTCAGAAACATTGGGAGGCCCCCTTTTCACTAAGTACAAATGCATCCTGGCACTTTAGGGCCCTCTGTAGGCTGGCTCTAACCTGCCTGCCTATTACTCCCCTTCACATATTCTGTCTTCTGACCAGACAGAACTACCAGCTAAGCTGTTCCCTGCACTTGTCACTCTAGCCACGCCTGTCCTTTTTCAGACGTTGTCCCCCAAGCCTGGCATACACTCCCTTCTCTCTGCCTTTCATTATCAAAACTAAGGGTCTCCTCAAGTTTTACCTCTTCCATGAAACCTTAATTAATGGCCCAGTTGGTGCCCTCTCGCACTTCCAATTGCCTTTAATCACATCTTGGCATTTAACAGTGATTGTTTATTTTTGTCTTTTTATCCCTAGCACCCAGCACGGTGACTTGCACATACATAAGGCACTTATCAGTGTTTGTTCTTGTCGTAGGCAGGGTAAACATTATGTCAGTTTTCTTCATGAGAAACTGAGGCTTGCAGTTTTAAGTCAATTGCTCACAGTTACGAAGTGATGGTTGCAGCCAGGCCATGAACCCAGGTCTGACACCCCGCCCCCCTCAATGGCCAGTGCTTTTCCTACTGTACCACCACAGTGCCTCACAAAGAATTGTGCTAAAAGTTGATAGCTGTCGAGAGGTTTACCTGTGGAGAGCAGAGAAATTCTAAACTTGGAAGAGTTTCACTGCATTTTAATCATGATCAGTGAGAAATACAATAGGAAAGACACCAGTTAAGATATACACTGAGTCTTTTAATGTCCTTGCCAAGGGTCTTCCATGAACATGGGTTGCCCCTCCTGTAAAATGAAAATCCTTTCCTGTGGCACTGCGAGAGTGCATGGAATTGTAATCTATAAACACTTCATGATCTTTGGGAAAGTTTATGTATTCAGAAGTTGGTGTTTATTGTACTTTTATGTCATTACCATTCTGGAGACTGAAACAAAACTTCATTGTTGCTTCTAAATGTTTTTGCTTGTAAAAGACATACTTATACTTTAAGATGTGTTGTTCCACAAAGATGCTGGTCAGACACCGTTCTCACTTGACACTGAGACGTTCCTTCCCTATTACCCTGATGTCTCAGCTTGCAAACTGATTTTGCCTTTGTTTCTTTCCTCAGGAACTTCTGGACCACCTTGGTTCGGGGGCCAAAGGCAGGGCCAAGGGTCAGACGCCAAAAGCAAAAGACCTAGGACTAATTCAGACACCGAGCTCACAGCAAAGAAAATACGGAAATGTGGCCTCTGTCACCAGCCTGGACATACCCGGCTCACCTGCCCTCAGAACAGATGACTGAGGGAGAGGAAGGGTGAGGCAGGGAGGCGTTGCTGTTCTGTTGAGGGCCATTAGTTTTTAAATAAGAAATCAGCAAGATGCAAAGAACCCCTGTTGTGATTGGAACTTGGAGAACGACCTTCAGCCTGGAGTCCAGTTTTCACCTGGCCTTCCTAATTCAGATGGACTCTGGTTTGCAAGGCCCTGGAATAGGTCGGGGATGTACCAGTTCAAGCAGCCTCATGTCTGATAAAAGAAAAGCCCCAGGGCCATTTAGGAGATGCTGTGCAGAAGCAGAGAAGGCAACTCCAGTATAATCCTTCCGCTCAAAGTTGTTGCCCTGCAAACTGAAAATTTGCTGTAGACAGTATTTATGGTAACAGGGAAATCCATTCCTAAACTGCAGAGGAGAAAATGGCTGTTAGGTCTGCTTGGGGTAATGTGTCTTCCTTGTACCCATGAAGGTGTTTAGTAGGTGAAGGGATGTTTGAAGACAAAGCGTTGGAGGCTCTTAGCTCTTAGTTCACATATGTATGTTTCCCCAGGAAGCTAGCCATGGGTGAGAAATGCTTAGGGTAAAATCTGGAGTCAGAGTGCCAAGATTTTGGGTCTGCTTGGACCTCTAGCTTGTTCATGGACAAACCTTTTTCTTCTTCAGGTGGTAATGGGTTTTTCTACAGATGACTCCATAATAGTAAGCAGCAGCAAATGTGTTGAGAAAGTGGAGTTTGGTTTAAAAAGCTGCTGCTTGTTCTGAAATTTTATCTCTGGAAGAATTGTTTATCTCGTCCAGGAGGCTACTATGGCTATTGGGCTCCAAACATAGCTTATGTGCCTTAATAAAAAGAAATTCTACCTCTTAACTCCTACAGTGTGTGTGTGCTGCTGGGTAAATGTGTGCTGCAGTACTTGGGAGTGGCACCAGCTGCAGACCAAGCTTTGTGAACTGCCTATGGAACACCCATAGTTCCAGTTTGATAGTACTACAGCTAACCCTCCCCAGCCCAGCACTGAAAATGCTTAAGCCTAACATCGTTTGGTCTTTTATCTTTTTCAGCTAATTTTCACGTTCAGTATCCCAATTATCTTTATATCACATTGAGATACAGATAAGACAGGTATTTTTCACTATATAGGTGAAGAAATAGATACAAGGAATTTATAGATTGGCCAGTCTTAATTCCTAGCTCAGCCTTTCCAGTTTTGGAATCAGCTTCAACTCACATATTTCCTTTTAATAGGGAGTCTGTTAAAAATCACTGCAGTGAAAAATTTTCAGTGAAAAATTTTCAGTGAAATCTGATAGACTTCCAAGCCCCTGCTGAGGACTAATTAGTTTGAACAATTTAGTGCAGTATAACTTCAGTGTAATTAGAAAAAACATCCTTAGGACCAAGTTCCGTGTTTACAGGCCACTATCCCCTGCACTCTCACGGTGCCACAGGGAAGCATTTTCACTCTACAGAAGGGGAAAGTCCTACTGAGGGAGAATTCATGAAAAGTAGGCAGATGGGGAGTGCAGATGTGGGCTCTAGTCATAGAGCAGCCATTTATGGGCTTTGTGAACTCCAGCAAATCATGTCACCTCTGGGGACTCTCAGGGTCTTCATCTGTAAAATGAGGATGTTTACTTAAGCTTAGATATAGAGTTTATTGTGTACAATTTGATCTGTATGTTCAAGACTCATATCTGAAAGCTCATTTTAGGATGGGTGCAGAGGGGAAGAAAAGATATATCAGGGCCACCTGCATGCCTCTTGGGTGGTAGAGAAAAGATTTTTCTAAGAAGTATCCCCAATTTGATTTCCTACTTACCTCCATGCTACTCATTACTAAAGACAGAGCTTGCTTTTAATTCCCACACACTTTGCTGTGTGTTACAGAGAGAATTGCTAAAATCTTTCCTTTGGCTTTGGAGCATCCATTCTAATCTCTTCAACTAGGTTCTGGACTAACTTAATGTGTTAAGGCGTCCCAGATTGACTGGCTACAGGACAGCCAGTCTCTAAAAGTCAGCTCTACATCTAGTCTTGAGGACAAACAAAGGCACTTTATGATCCAGGTATTGTCAAGGTCACAGACACAAAGGCTGGATCAGACTTTCAGACATCATATCAGAAAAGATCCCCATCGGCCTTACTTGCACCGAGTAGTAATACTAAGTTCACTTCATCATAGTCAGTTTATAGCACCTTAGAATTAGAGAACACTGCCAAATTCCTTTGCAGTATGATTTACCTGATGGTTCTGAATTGCCGTTCCCGCACCTGCAAGACGGGATTACTTGGGCTCTCCTCCATTCACAGTGTTGTTTTGAGGCAGAAATCTTGTAAGTCATAATAAGAGCAATTATTTTTCTGCACTGAAATGGAAGAGGTTGTGCATGACACAGGGCAGCTAACTCACCATCAGGAAAGTGTGCAGTTTGGTTTTTAGAAGCAGAGATGGATTAAACTTGACAACCTGTTTTCTACTGCTTTGACCCAGATTGGACAGAGCTTTGCATGGGACATCTAGCTGGGCGTTGGGTAAAGTCTGTGACTAGAACAGTTGTTCAGTTAAAGACCCTACTTTGGCTTGACTCAGCTCTACTGTTATTTATAGTAAAGGAAGCAAGCAGTGCATAGACAACAGAAAACAAGTGACTTTTAGTCTCATACTATACTTTGCAGGACATAATGCTTTTCGCAGCAACAGTATGATTCCTTAGCAAACATGCTGGAAGTCACCTATTCAAATGGCTGGTGTCACTTTGGGAGGCTACATTTTCATTTCTTTAAATGAAGTCTAATTTTGCCAATTGCTTCATCTGAGATCATGATAGGTACCTCTGCTTTTTGTAAACTCAACTGAAGCATGATAGATTTTAACTGTGCCTTAACTTTTAACTGAGAATCTGTTTCGGGTGTTTCTTTTAAACCACATTTTGCTGGATTCTGCTTCTTAATCCACTACTACCCATTTTATGGGTGACTTCATCCCATTCACGTTCATACTTGTCTTTTATACATAGATTTTCCTCCATGTTATTCTCTTATGCTTTTTCATCTCTTTCCTCCCTACCTCCTTTAAAGAGAGAAGCAGGTGGTGAGAAGAAATAAATTCAGCACCACTGTTCTGTGCAATTAACTTCCAGACCCCTGCTTCTCTTCTCTTCACCCAGACTCCTAATTCTTAACTTTTGTTTTAAATCCCTCTTCATACTCTACCCTGAGCTTAGTTTATTTTGCTTATAACTAATCATTTCCTCAATCTATTCTCATCCCCATTACATATTTCCTTTTTTTAATTGAATCTATTTCTATACCAAACTCTTATGTGTCCTACCCATCTCTGACCTGTTCAGATGAAACTGAAGTGCACGTAACACCTGCTTCCCTCATACCTTCTTCCTTATTTGTAGTTTTCTATTTGTGCATGTTGATCATGTAGAATGAATCCCTCCCCCTGCTTCCCCCTTTCTTTCCTTTTTCCAACCATTCCTAGACCCTCTGTCTTAACTTCTATGACCCAGACAACATTTAACATGCTAAAGGGACATCTGTATCATGTCTCCTTATCAGAAGGAAAATACTTACTTCTTTGCATAGTTCCTTCCACTGGCTCACTTATGTTTACTCCAGAGTTCCTATTCATCTCTGGTATTTTCTTCAGAAAATGCTTGAAAATTTTAAGTCTTTTTTTCCCTCTGGAGGATTATACTTAGTTTTCCTGGATATTTTAAAAAATGTATGTCCTTTGTTTTTTGGAATATCATAATTCAAGCTCTCTACTCCTTTAGAGTAAATCTTAATACTAAATCTTGTGTGACTGACTATGGCTTCTTGGTCTTTGAACACTTTCTGGCTACTTGTGGTATTTTTTGACTTAGAAGCTCCAAATTTTGGCTATGACGTTCCTGGGAGTTTCCATTTTGGCGTTACTTTTTTTTTTTTACTTTGTCCTCCTGTTCTATTATGTCTAGGCAGTTGTCTTTCATGATTTCTGGAAATGATATCCAGGCTCTTTTTTGGTTCTGAATTTCAGGTAATTCAATGATTCTTAAATTCCCTCATGATCAGATCAGAAGTTTTCGATATGAGATACCTTACATTTTCTTCCATTTAAAAAAAGTTTTCTGACTTTTTTTCTCTTGGAGTCACTAACTTGTTTTGTCCATTCTAATTTTTAAGAAGTCTGTTCCATAATTAAGGATTTGTACCTCTTGTACAAAGTAAACTGTTAATTCTTCTAAATCTTCTCCCCAAACTCTACCCACTGTGCCACCTACCTGCCCTGTCTGCTTTGCCAAGTTTATCAGTTGTGTTCAGCTGTTCTTACCCCATCTGTGGTTTTCTTGGCAGAGATACTAGTGGGGTTTGCCATTTCCTTCTCTGCCTCATTTTACAGATGAGGAAACTGAGGCAGTTTGCCTTACCCAAGGTCACACAGCTACTGTCTGAGGCAAGATGTGAAGTCAGATCTTCCTGACTCCAGGTCTAGTACTCTATCCATTCTAACACCTAGCTACTGAGCTAGCATTTTTTAATTCCATTTTTTTTAATTCTAAAAATTTTTATTTCATTTCTTCTAGAAATTCTAGTTGAGTTGTGGCCAAGTTGTGGTTTTTTTTTTCCCAAACTTTGCTTGTAGATGTTTTAGAATTAACGTCTTCTAGATCTGTGACTTGGGCATCTCTGGCTTGTGAGTCTTTTTACCCATTCTTCCAGCATTACTTCTTCCATTGGTACTCTGTATTAGGGCCAGGTTCTGTATACTTCTAGGGAGCATTTATAGTTTATATTATCTGGGGTCCTACCATTTCCCTTCTCCAAGTATTGAGTACTGTATTTTTTCAGAGATCATAAGGGTAGTTCAGGCCAGGTAGCTACTAACCTGCAAGCTCCAAGTGGTCAAAGGTAGGGTGTAGCCTGGACTGAGCCTTGTAGGCTCCAGACCATGATTTGTGTCTAGGCCACACAGCTGCACACTTGCCCTGGGTAGAGATCCGGTCAGCTAACTACAAGACTAGCTGCAAAGCACACGACTGACCCCTGGTCCTACAGCCCTACAGCAGAGGTGTAGGCTGACTCCTGGTTCCGTAGACACTCCATTAAATACATAGTCACTAGACTCTGGGCAGCCTTGGATCCAGCACTAAAGCAATAGAGCTGCCAGCCCAGCCCTGGTCCGCATTCCTGAGCCTGCTTCAGAGCCAACCCGCCCATGTTGTACAATTTCTGGTCAATTTTCTGCAGGCCAAATTTGGGCTGGAGAAATGACTCATAGCAGTCCTCTTAGATCTTGTTGGTGTGGTGCAGGCAGAGCTGTACTCTACTCTATCCTCATCTCACTAAGGCTACCATTGTATATCCACTTCAAATATTCATACGGACTCTATGTGTCCAACCTGTGGTAGAGCATTCCAAGCTCCTATTGGTCTGATCAGCCACAGTCGGACGAACAATGGTGATGTCATCTTGGTCCTCTTCAAAGCCAAAGGACGACCAACCAACCAACCATTGTTTAAAATGTGTGTGACACTCCTGTTTCTTAACTGGCTTTAGAATCTCGAGCATTCTTTAAAACTCTTCAGCTTTCACAAAAATTCATCTTGTGTGATTTTGGTTTTTGGAAATAACTGGATGTTTGGCCTAGAGGCCGATGGACTACCCAAGTCTTACCTTTTCACTGGTCTTCGGTAGCCAACTGGATAAACGTATTGAGAGAAGAGACTTTCCAGAGTCGAACAAGGGTTAGGCTTTATTCAGGGTCTTGGTTACATGTGCAGGGTGAATTCTTCCTCAGGAGAGAGGAATCCTCCTCCTCCCAAGGGGCAAGGATCATACATCAAGAGGATGGGAGCAGAAGGGGGGGGGGACCCTCTTCCCTCCAAGGGCCCCTCAGCGCGAAGAGCCCCCGGAGGGGACTCCGCATCCAGAAGAGAGCCTTCAGGCTTTCTTGTCCCTACTTAAGCTCTCCCGCCGCATAGTTTGCACGTGAATACCGTGCCTGCTCTCAGCCCTTAGCTAGTCAACAACGGGTGTGCTCAGACCACAGGCCAATCTCAAGGGTGGGATGCTCTCCCCAGCAAGTTTCCCACTGAGAAGAGGTGGAAATGCACAAGATAGCCCGTGTTTCACGCCTCAATTCCCAGCTGTTCCCTGGGGGGCCTCATGAGAACTCTGAGGTTTAGAAGTCCTCACCTTTACCTGCCCGAGACTGTCCATGTGAAAACTGAGCTTACACCCCTAACAACTGGAAGTCATTCAAAGTAAGCTAAATCTGGTGAATAAGGTGGGTGATCCTGTAAGTTAATGCTAGTTTAGATCTAAAGTGAGGTGTGACTAGATGCATTTGTGTACATGGCCCATAAACTGGCTGTATTACTTTATACTGACACCTTGCATTTCTGTTTATCTTAGATTAAAACTAGTTTTTATTCCCTGAGCCCATATGAACTTAAAGTGTATACTGGCTGAGG
This sequence comes from Notamacropus eugenii, assembly GCF_028372415.1. NCBI lineage: Eukaryota > Metazoa > Chordata > Mammalia > Diprotodontia > Macropodidae > Notamacropus > Notamacropus eugenii. The sequence continues at coordinate 335,816,115 of NC_092874.1, read as the reverse complement.
AATAAATGAGAACTGTGTATAGGCTTTTTAGAAATAGGGCATCTGACAAACAGAATCTAAGTGGGAGGGGACTTTAGAATCTAGTCCAATTTATACCAAAATATATTCCAAAATAATTTTTGCAATATCCCCAATAAATAATTTTTACCTGAAGACCTCAAATGAGAGGTCTTCCCAATCCATGATCACAAATTTGGCCTACCCACAAATGACCAGAGCAGGTACCGTGGAAAAAGAGTAAGCCACTACCTCAAGCCCATTCCACTTTTGAATAGCTGTAATAGTTCTTCCCCTTGCACTAAAGGACCCTAAATTTATCCTATAACTTCCACCTGCTTCTCCTTGTTCTGCCCTCTGATGACATGTAGGACAAGTCAAATACTTCCACATCTACATACTGAGGTACAATACCTTTCTCTTATTGTGGGTGTAGTCTAAGACTCTGTCCTGGACTCTCCTCTGTCTATACTCATAATCCTTTGGTGGCATCATGGGCTTAATTATCAGCTGTTTGCAGATGACTTACATAACTATACCACCAAATATTTTGTGATATTTTGAACTGGATATTCCATAAGCATATCAAATGTGAACACAACTACTTTTTCCCTCCAAATGCACTCTCCTCCAAACTTACCTATTTTTGCTGAAGGCACCAGTACTCTAGTCACCTAAGTTTGCAAACTTGGGAGTCATCCTTAAATCTCTGCTGTTACTCCATTTCTCCAGTTGCCAAATCATGGATTCTACTTCCACGATGTGTCTCAAATCCATCCCCTTTATTTTCACTCACAGCTACTACCCTGGTTCAGACCTTCATCCCTTCTCTAGGATCATTGCCTCCATGCCTCACCTCTTTCTTCCCTAGCCTATCTCCTTCATAGCTGCCAAAAGTGCCACTCCTAAAGCTCAGGTTTGGCTTGACCCTCACAACCTGACTCCAAACTACTTCGCCCGATAAATACATTATACTCCCCTTACTGCACTCTTCGGTCCAGCCAACCTGGTCCGTTCTTGTCACTCTCTAAGTAAGGACTCTTTCTTCTTAGAATCCCTGGTTCCTTCTTACCAGTCAGCAAAGTTCATTTAAAGACCTAGTTGGAAAATGTCAGGTTCACTTCAAGCCCTTCTCTAATCAGAAGCATTTTTGGATTTCATTTAACCTTTCTGGGCATCACTTCTTTCCACTATGATTAGGCTAAATATACCTCCTTCCCTATCTTGTTTACTGAGATCTAAGAATTAGAAGCTAGCATTTATGGAGTGCTTTAAGGTTTACAACATGTACCTCAATAAAATCTCATTTGGTTTTCACAAGTCTATGATACATGTGCTATAACTGTCCTCGTTTTGCTGATAAGGAAACTGGAACCAAGAAAGGCCTGCAGAGATGGGGAATCTGCAGCCTTGAGGCCCCTGTAAAGGATTCAAATTTGGGTCTTCTTAAGATTAAGAAGCACTATGCTACCTCACTGCCTCAAATCAGGCTTCAGAAAAATTATGCTGAATGACTAAAGTGAAAATATATTTAATAGGAACGTATGTGTAGAACCTATGTAAGATTGAACACTGTCTCAGGGAGGAAGTGGGGAGGGAGGGGAAAAAATCTAAGAACGTGGAAGTGATTGTAGAACACTAAAAAAATAAAATAATTTAAGAATTAAAAAAAATAAATCACAAACCCAATCCATAAAAAAAAAAAAAGAAAAATTATGTTGAAAAGAATAGTGAGTTTCAAATGCTCAAGGAAAACACCAACCATTATAGTCAGTAGAGCTGCCATACTGTGTGCTAAAGAATGAAGCTCCTGACTCCCCAATCTGGAAATGCTTCTAATCAGTTCTCAATTGTGTCAATGTGGACAGAAGTTCAGCACCACGTTGCCAGCCTAGTGGTTTTTTCTTTAGCCACAGCAACCCACAAAGACTTATCTACTTAAGGCATTTGGCAAAACTGTAATGTGCAAAGATGAGAAAGTGTCACAGTGAAATTACAGATCCTTGAATGAAGCCTCAGGTGAAGACTGCCAGAGGAAAGCCATAGATAAGACCAGAACCTTGTCTTACTATTATTTGCTACAGAGCAAATCTATGTTTGAGAAGTGTATACTGGAGTTCAGGAATTAATTATGAGGATCTTTTTGTAACAGGACCTACATCACCTATGAAGTGATCCCCTGGTGTGAACCCTGAGGCAAGCATGACAGTGTACATCCAAATCAAGCAGTAAAAAGCACACGATACTCTATGACAATTAAATTTCACCTTATTTCAACAAGGTTAAAGTTGAAAAGAAAGGCACAAGAACTTTGATGATCAGGCCTGATCTATTCTTTTTTTAAATGGTTCAATCTTAATGGGGCCTCCCACACATTAGCTGTGTAACCTTGGGCAAGTCACTTGACCTATTTGCCTCAGTTTCCTTAACTGTAGAATGGGGATAATAGCACCCACCTCCCAGAGTTACTGTGAAGATCACATGAGATATCTGTAAAGCACTTAGTATGGTCCCTGGCACGTAATAGGTGCTATAGAAATGCTAGTTACTGAACACTGAATAATAATGCTCTGTCCAGTTATCTGCAACAGTAGAAGTTAACCTCTAATCTCCACCCTTGCCACTGAAATACCAGACACAATTGCTTTATGAAGTCGCTTTCCTATCTGTAAAATGATTTTTTATCCTTGCCTAATCCAGTGTCTCATTTTGCCACGAAGGTGACTGACCCTGGATTCACAATGCTCACAGAATTGTATTCTGGTAGGTCCTTCCAAGACAGAACAATGTTTGGTACGGCATATATAATGGACTGTATCTTTCATCCAGCCTAGATCAGAGGAAATCAAAGCTGAAATGGACCTTAGAGACCACCTTGTCCAAATCTCTTTCTTCATCTGGAAAAGTAAGGCAAATTGCTTTTTCGTTCTGCTGGACAGTCTGAACAGCAATAACTTTGCAACTTCATAAACGCTTGTGTGGGAAAACAATTCACTTCTATACAACTGAGATTATTTCTCTCCTTTATTCTCCATCACATTCTTTGAGAAATCGACTTCTTCCAGCAGTAGGGGAGACCAAAGACACATTCAAATGACAAGTATTTCAGTACTCAGAGAAAAAAAACTTCCCCCTCTGATAACCAAATACCAACTTTAACCAACTGAAAGGAGTCATGTGTTAACCGTGAATAATACATTTTGGCACACAAATCACCTGGTTTTGAAAACAAGGCCTCTTTGAAAACTTCATTTCTGTATAATGCTCTTAAGAACCCAAATTAATTTAATAGCAGCCACTAGAAAACATTTCTTTCTCAAAGGCAAGACACACAGCATCAAGGACTTCAGCTCTTGGTTTGGGGCCATCTCAGTACACAAATCCCACTGGAGAAAGTGCTATCTGAAGGAAAATGAGATCTCCAGCACACCAAAGCATGCAAGAGAATCTGGCTGAATGGCCTGTAGGTAAAAGCTGGCCAGTGCCTTTAAAGCACCGTTTACTTCCTTCAGAGAGCCGTAGAATACTTTGAACTCCTTGCCCCTTGGGCAAACTATACTCGTCTTTACCATCCCCAGAAAGTTTGGAACTTCAATCACTGTAATAATTGGAACAAATAAATAACTTTCTCCTGGGTTAAAAAAAGGTCTAATTTCCTTCCCCTCCCATCACTCTTCAGGAATTTACGTATGATCACTTCAGTGCTGATGACATAATGCATTTTGTGGCCAACCCAGAGACCCTTGTCTTTCAGTCCCAAGGGGCTAAGTATGGATTTGATTTCACAATATGGAGGAAGGGAATCTTCTGTCCTATGGCTCTTGCCTGCCACCTAAGACAGAGAGGCTGTTCAGTCTCTGTCCAAGGCTCAGGGCTTTGTCTGTCCCAAGGGAGAAGGACCAAGTGAAGCGAGGCAGCGGCCTGGTCACCTTCACCTGGGTTTGGCTGACGGCTCCCTGTGAGGCTCTTGGGTTCTGGTAACACCTGAGTGAGCTCAGAGACATAGAACCCTAAGTTTGAACCAATCTATGCCCAATTCAGCTGCCAACTCAGTGTGCTTAAGAAATGTACCCTCTTTTTATTTCTCCAAAATGGCTACCTTGTGCTGGCTAGAAAGTAAGAGGAAAAACTCTTTACCTGTCCCCTTAGACTTCCAGAGCTGAAGGAGCTATACATTTAAAAAAATCTTCCAAGATCACATTTCATTAATCCTTTCTGTCTATGATAACAAGAGCTCTGGTGCTATTACGGCATTATATAGAGCAAAGCCCATGTCATCTATCTCCTCTTCATGCAAACTGCCAAAAAGATTGATGTGCTGATTAAAAAAGCAGGGGAAAAACCCCTCCTCCAGGTAGCCAATCAGCTCCATGATCACCTGTTGGAACCGGTCTGCTAAGGAATCCACAGCCCAGTCGGTCACTGTCTCACTGAGGTGGAGAATGACCTGTGCCAAGTGGCTTACGCTCAGCCTGTTCAGTGAGGGATGGTGCCTGCAGATGCCAAGCAGGAGCTGGAGACAGAGGCGTCGGGCACCAGAATCTGCACCATCCAGCTCACGTAGCTTAGAGACCTCTACCTGGTAGAAGTCTTGCTGCCAAAGGTTTTCCAACGGTCCTTCCTGAGGCTTGGCCAGCAGGGCTCTATCCTCACTCTCTGCAGTGGGAAAGATGATGATTCTTAGCTCCAACTGGTCATGTTGAACCTCCAGCAGGAGCTCCTCTGAAACCACTCCTGGGCGGATGAGGCAATCCAGCATGCTACCAATGGCTGGCCAGTTGACAGAGCCTACCAGGACCTTCCGGAGCACCTCAAGGATGACATTGGAAGAGAGATAGCCACCTACTACAAAGCGGTCCCAGGGGCTACTCCCTCGGGGAAAGTACTCCAACTGAGTCCTTCGAATCACCCAGTAGTAAGGATCATTGGCAATGGTGTCTTCCCCTGGAATGAAGCTCCACAGATTGGGCTCAAGTACCAGCGGCACCAGCAGGCAAGTGTGGTCAGCAGCCACAGCCTCTAGCCCATCATACAGGGTGCTGCTTGGACACAGGTCCCCAAAAGGCAGCTCTGGGAATTTAATGCGCAAGAAATTCTGCAACTCGTGGGCAATGTCACCAGCCAGCTGTTTGGCCAGGGTGATGTCAGATTCAGAGACAACCACACGGTTCTGATAGTACATGAGGAGTCTCTCCTGCAGCGTAAGGCATAATGGCGTTGGGGGACTGGGGCTGAGTTTGGACACAGTCACGGCCACAGGGTCTCTGGGTGGTTCTGGTTCTGGTTCTACAGAGAGGAAAAAGGAATAAAGTCAGATTGTGCACTCCAGTATTAGACCAGGACCAAAAGAGGGCCTTTAAACCACACACATTCTATTCTGGCCATGACAGATTTGTGAAAACTCAAAACACCATAGATAAGATACAGGACTAGGGAACAAAATCCAACCATTCCATTTGTTCCATTGGTAGAACAGAGATGAATAAAAACCTAGTATCTCAAAAGGAGGAAAGACTTACAAAGACACTTGTACAATACTCACCCAGTAGCCATCACCATGGTCACTCAGCTCAACAGTGAACTGTCCTGTCAGTGGAACAGAGGCAAGAACCACCCCTGCTGCACTGTTCTGGGAAGACATCAGGCTACCATGGCCTAAAGGTCCCTCTCCTTGCCTACATCAGAAATACTATCATCCAGCAGTCTAGCTCTGAGCAGCAGCTTTCAAGGTGTGGTCCAGGAACTCCTGGGGATCCCAAGATCCAAACTACTTTCATAACAATACCAAGACATCTTCCTGTCTAATATGGGAAATATTGGTAGTTCTAACCCACATAAACAAAAGCTTTTTTTGGGGGGAGAGGGGGAAGAGTGGTAGAGGTTCTCAATTTTTTTTTAAATTCTGAAAGTGCTTAAAGGCCAGAAAGACTGAGAATGACTGAATCTGAGTCCAGTGGTGGCTCCTACGACAATTCAGAAACCTCAGAAAGGTCTTTGGGAGTCTGTGAACTTGTCCTGTGCTCTCTCAAGATTTCAGTTTCATCCTCTGTAAAATGAGGGCCTAGACTAGATGATGAGCCTAATTGATATTTATAAAACACTCTATAGGCAGCAGAGTATAGTGGGAGAGAACCAGGCTTAGAGTCAGGAGACTAGGTTTTTGATTCCAGCTGCAACACCTCCTAGTTATACAGCCACAAGCCAATCGCTGCACTTCTCTGCTCCTCAGTTTCCTCATTTATAAATTAGAAATGACATTTGCACTACTACCTGACAGGGCTGCTGTAAGGAAAGCATTTCTCATCTTATTTTTACTGATGGCATGTTTTCACATCACCTTCCTTTCCCAATACATCTCTCCCATACCTAGTGAGCTCCCTAAAACAGAATGAAAACAAGGGGGGAGCACTTCAACAAAGTACAATGTACACTGTGTCTGACAGTGTATGTAACAAGCCAGACCTACAGGTTCTCACCTCTGAAAAGAAGTGTGTTTTCTCAACTCAGGCCAAATCTGGTTTTAAAAGCATTCAATTTGTAAATCTGAGAAAGCTATTTAAACATGAATTATTTAAAAATTCAATCCTTGTAACACCCTTGTGAGATACACAGGAACCTCTATTTTAAAGCTTAGAAAACAAATTCGATGAATGACTCACTCATGCTCCAGACTTAATACAGAGCGAGAATAACCTCTAAGATTCCTTTCTGCTCTGACACCTAAGGAGTCTCAATGCCTACTATCTGACACGAGACCAAATTCCCACCTCACTTAATTCCTGGCCAGAAGGCCACAATCCAGCAATTAGAAACAAAACAAAAAGAAGAAGGGATGTTTTGGAAGGAATCAAAGCCAACCTGGGGCACAAGGAGACTGGGCTGAGGAAGGCTGTAGCTGGTTGAGGTCATCTCGCCTCTGCTTTGGCTGAGGTCTAGTTGAGGTCGTGAGCAAACTCAGCTCCTGCCAACTTTCCTCAATGGACTTCTGCTCAGCTTTGACATCGTCCTTGTCAGGCGGGCTGGTGGCACGGTCAATGAGCTGAAGGACAGATCACACAGTCAGAAATGGGCAGAAGGAAGAAGAAAATCTTTGGAAACTCCTCGTCACCAGCCAGGCCATGGACAATATTTAACATCCTTCTTACCTTTAAAATGGTTAATTCCATACCATTGATAATAATTATAGCTAACATATATATAGCATGTGTATGTATATGTACGTAACACATGTACATGTACACACACACACACACACACACACACACACACACACACACACACCTCTTAGGGTTTATAAAGTGCTTGAAATACAATCTCATTTGATCCTTACTGTGGAACAGGTGCTATTGTGCCCATTTTATGGATGAGAAAACAAACTAAGGTTAGTGATTTGTCCAGGGTCACACAACTAGCAAATCCTGTATTATGAAGCTAGATTGAATTCAAGTCTGCCTGACTTCCAAATCCAACACTATCCACTCCTCCAACCCAGGTTAGAGGCTCTTTGCCGACTGGGGCAAACCCACATCAAAACTCAACTGAATCTTGAACAGTGAAGGAGGAGGGAGGACAGCTGGGAGTTACTGTCTTTGTACTCTACCCTAATCATTCCAGTTGTAATTCAGACTCAAACGACCCACTTCTATCATTTTGGCAGTAGCTAAAAAGCTCTATTGCCTTCTACATGAGAGTGTTGCTCAGAATAGAGTTTTGAGTTGTATCCAACTGCAGGGAGAGGCCTGCCATCCACACCACTGGGCCTGGCTCTGTCAGCCACTGGAATCAAGATGACGTTGGCCTCATTGGCTTTGTGTTCTAACCCTTGAGTAACCAGTCCTAGAACCACCAAAAGGGGCGACTCTCACAGAGCAACAATAGGAGAGGCAATTAGCTCTAGGGGGAATTGGATTTGTAAACTAATCTCATTTTATCTAGCAACCTAAACATTCAGTCTCAGCCCTTGGTAACCAAGGATTTTCCAAGGGCCACATTCAATTAGAGGTGGGTTTCCAAAAACAATAGCAGTCATGTAGAAGGGGAAGTAGGACGTTAGTGTCCCTTCTCTACCATTTCGCTCTCTGCAGGATACCCTGCCTTCCTCTGGGCAGACATGGTCAAGGAAGGAAGAATGGGAGATCCCCTCATGCAGACTCTGTGACAGGTGCTAAGAGAAAAGCCACAAGCAACTGGACTTCTAAAGTTAGACTTTTCTTTTGATTCCATGGCTCATCTCCCCTATTTCTGCCATCTCTCTTCTGAGACAAGTCCTTAAACTAAGCTCTGTTCCTGGCCTCACCACCTCAGGCTTTCTGGTTTGGCAGAGGGACAGGAATGAAATTAAATACAGAGGCACCAAATACTCGGCCTAAGCCTCCTGCTCTGAGAAGACTATCTGCTAGAACAAAGTAGCCCTGAAGGAAGGTGACCTAGGAGAAGAGGGGCCAGGAGGCCCTACCAAGTATAGTAACGAAAAGCTTGTGTTGGCTGGCTCAGACAGTGACGACTCTCTCTTCCTCAGACTTTCATTCAAGTGATGACTGATTGCTGGTGGAAAAGGCAGAAAATTGCCCTCTCTCTATACAGGGTAACTCTAAAGACATTCCTTAAACAAAAACTCAACCTCCTCTCCCTGCCTCCCCATCAGAACTAGAAAATAATAATTCATTCTTAAACCATTCTTAGCAAAAGAAGGGGGTAGGTACTTTCAGGTAGAAGAGTTCTGGTTCAATGATCACATTACTTTATAAAAAGGTCACAATAATGGTGGCCATCAAATTATGTTTTGCGTGTTCTCCAAAAGAGGAGAGAGATTTTCATTGAACTAATCACAATCTCACTTTTGACCAGAAGCACACATAAGATGAGCTTCTTAAGCACCTAAGATCTGTGGTCTTAGAACTTCCAGTTCATCACTAGCCCTGCGTTCTAATAGAGTTAAGTGATCTAGATCATCCAGGTTTACCAGATTTCAACAACCCATTTAGAAGCCCATCCTCCCAATACATCCTTAACCCTTCCAGCCAGAATACTAGATCACATAGAACCTAAGAGAAAAGAGTACAGAGGGAAGAGAGCTTCAAGTGTTTAGAAACCCAGAACCTGTAAAACAGGATAAGAAACCCTCTCTGTCATTTGAGGAACTCATAAGGAAGCCTGAGGTAGCTTTGAAGTATTCAGGGACAAGTGCTAAGATTCAGACTATGACTGGGGAAGTGGTTTCCCCTAGCATCCTGGAGAGACTAGGTACTCAGGGTAGTCAGTTGAGTTATACCCTGTTTCTACCCCCAAGTGCTTCCTTTAAAACAGGTTTCAGAAAGGGCAAATAACCTCTCCTTGACCCCTTGGTCTTACCCGTTTCACTGCCAGGGTCGCGATACCCAGGACAGCAGCACCACCCACACCTAACACCAGCCTGGCATTGGCTAGGAGGAAGTCCACAGCACTGCTTAGCGGGTCGTCATCTCGGTGCTTCCCCCTCTTCTGGGAGAACTCTGCCATGATCCACCTGCCGAGACAGGAAAAGGATAGAGGCAGGGCTGGGGAGAGTATACCTCTGAGAGGGAAAAGACAGAAGGCCATGACTAGGGATTGAGAAGGAGAGAGGGAAGGATTTGTTGCCTTTTAGAGAAGTTTGCTAAACCAAGTAGGATAGATTCACTTTTTCCTGTATATAGAAGGGCCACTGCTCCCTCCCTTCAAAAATAAAACAACTGAGTAGGGCATAGACAACCCCCAGTCATGATGCAGACAAGAGAAAAATGGCACCCGTGAGGCTCCAACATTGGTTATTATTTATGACTTATGTTCCTATTAAGAAGCCTTCCCTCCTACTGGGTCTCCCAGGTCAGTATTTGATTCTGGGTTTATATGTTAACGGTCCCATTCTGGACATTGGTGTATCTATCCCAAGACCCTTCTCTGTTTTGTGTTCCTCACTCCACCTTCCAAGGCTGAAGACTCACAAAAACCATCTTAAGCCAATGAACATGATCAAAGATACTGAAACCAGCACTAGAACCTTTTTAAAGGAAGGGGCCAAATCAGGAGTAAGGCACATCCAATTTGTAATTCAAATAAAAAGTTAAGCCCTGTCCCCAAGGACCTGGGGGTAGAGAAATTTGGTTTTACTGAATGTGGTCTAAAATAAGGGGATTGGCTTGGAGAGAGAAGTGATTTTTTTTTTCATTGAAATGCTGACAGATATGTAGACATCATCAGATTCCTGGTAATCCAGGAAGGAGAGGTTAAACGTACCTTTGGCATAGAACTGGGGAGAAAAAAGTGAGAACAGCTGGTTTTAAGGATTGTTCTGTCCCCACATTTGGCCCTTGATAAATGAACGCCAGCCACCCCCTCTCACTCCCCAAACACACACTCTCCCAGGACCTTCAGGAAAAGCAGGATGAAAGCCAATACTATAAAGAGCTCAAAAACCAACAAAAAAGGTACACCCACCGAGTACCGACATGGAGGAAGGACTCAGGCAACAACAGTAAGATTAACTCCCCTAGATCAGAGAATTTCCTGATCAAATCTAGAAACTAGAGGCTATGGGATTGTCACTCTGGACATCGTGAGGGGAAGAGCTGGACGGGCTGACCTCTCATGCTCCCTTTCAGTTCTCAGGGTCTATGATTTACTCATTCTCAAGGCATCTGGGCCTTGAGTGAAGTTGTCCAGGTAACCAAATACTACCACTCATCAATGCCAGAGAAATGAATCAGGCAGAGAGAGCTCAAGCCCCCACAAGTATTTTTGCCATGACCCTTGCCTTTCAGAGACTAAAAATAGAGCCTGGGTGGCTCTTGTGGTGTGGTGTACAGGAAGCTAGAACCACTGCCACCTGCTCTGCCCAAAGTCATAACTCTTAAGGGAGGAACACAGGAAAACGAAGGGATTCTTAGCTCAAGTCTTGGCTCTATGTCAACCTTAATGTATGGCCTTAGGCAAAACACTTCTCATCTTTCTATACTGTAAAATCTAGGATAATTCCTGACCTCCATCTTTATTAGCACTGTGATAAGGACAGATAGGAAAACACTATGGAAGTGGTATCCTCTCCTAAGGGGATTTGAAAGCACCCCATTGGCAGAGGCCAAGACTGGGTAAGAATGCTTTTTGACTAAATCAAACTATTAGAATGTACATCTATATCTAAGTGGGGTGTCTGTGACTGAAGCAAAATTTAGCTTACTGGCACATGTGGGTAACACAATAGCAGATAATAGTGTTTGTGGATAGACAGGCCTTACAAGCCCCAAAAGAAAGCCAATGTTTCTTCTCTGTCACAGCTCAGTTATCTCTTCAATCCATTCAATCTATGCTTGCTCCAACAGCCCAGAATCTTGTTCTGCTCTCCCTGAAAATGGTTTCTGCCTGAGAATCCCAGACTCCCACACAAAGGTTTTTGATGGGATTCAAGGAAGTAATCAGGTCCTGTTCCACTCAGTTCTAATGATTCAATCAAAAAGAGTCAAAAGCAAAGCTTTTGTTAATATCAAATTCACAGAGAGACAAGAGCACACCTACCCTGGGCTGTACTTCTCTACGCTGGAGCCAAATGAAATAGTATCAACTCTACTTTTTTACCAGGCAGATGGTAAAATAAAATAGGATTTTTTGCTTGGAGGCTTCTCACAAGATTCCAAAATCAGAGAAAAGGTGGGGCTAAAATGGACAAATACAGTACTTAGAAGTACTCACTGGGGTCTTTGGTCCAATGCTAATACCCTCTCACAGAACTGCTCCTACGTTCCATCCCTTAGTCCATTTTTCTCACTGTAGCAGGATGAGGTCAAACGTTTATAGACTTGGAGCTGGAAGGGACCTAAGCAGCTTCCAGTCCAAAACTCTTCATTTTACAGATTGGAAAGTAAGGGAGATTATGTTATTTACTTCAAGGACAATGTGAGAAATGAATATTTCTCTCTTATACTTTAATAATTATAATATTAGGACCAAAGTTCTTCCCCTTTTCTACTTCCTCATCTAGAAATCAACCAGTGTGGGAAATTTCTCTTAAGAGATTTATCCAGGCCAAGATCTAATCAGACAGTAAAAGAAATTCTAAGTTTGGGCTAAAGGATGCATTCCTGCTTATTATGTTAGCTTACAAATACGTCCAGAGAAAATGTTGACTCTCCCTATTATCAAGACAGGTGATATTAACTAATGTCTCTTTGACCAAGATTTGAGTGACCTAGGTCAAGTACCCCAAGATAGCCTACCTCCCATTTGATTAACCAATCAGGGTTGAGCAGGCACCCCTGGGGAACACCTCCTCTCTGAAATGTAGAAGAGGGATGGACAAATGGCCATTCTTTTATTAATAACCTGCTAGCCTTATTAATAAAATGATTAAATTACCCAGAAATTATGTCTCTCTAACTTTTTAAAGGGTCACAACAAAAAGGTATTAAGGATCTGAGGTGGGACTGGAACTCAGGTTTTCTGATTCCAGTCACTGCACCAAGAAGTCTAAACCTAGGAAGTGCTCTAGTGTTCTTTAAAGGAGACTCCAGAATAGTGCAAAAAACAACAAACCAAGAGTCAGGAGACCTGGATTGCAGTTTCTACTACTAACTGTGTGGCCACAAACAAGTCATTTCCCACTCTGAGGTGCCTTAATTTCCTTCTCTGTATAAAGAAGGGGTTAGGCTAGATGGTTCCTTGAAGCTAAGACATTCTAGTTTTCTGCAGAGGATAATTGTGCAAACATGACCTGTATTTTCAGAGACTGGTGGACAGTGGTTGGCCGGTAATCCTAGAGCTGTATCAGCCACTCTGGAGAACAGTCACTCACCCCAAGGGGCCCTCTCTCACAGGCACACAGACTGTACTTCAGAGGGTGAGAACTTATCAGGAAAGCTCCAGTATCCTCAGAAAGGATCTTCCAGGCCACTCCCATTCCCAGCAGGTAAGGCTGGGGAAGAGGGAGCCAGGCTAAGCCCAAGTAGGGTTCTTAATGTCCCCCTGGGGTTCATGAGGACAATCGGGCCGTCAGTATCCAGTTCCCCACAGTGAGTCTAAACAGCTCAGCCGCAGGCCCACAATTCAGCTGCTGGGCAAGAGGAACCAGTCAGCGTGGGAAGTACAGGAGTTCTGACCCTCCCAGTTAAAAACAAAGCTGACTCTAGCAAACACTCCAAACAACTAAGGGGGCCCTCTTTGGTGTAAAGGACTAAACTCCTCCCAGCTTTGCTAGGAGTACAAGTAGCTGCCTGACCTTGGGCAGTTTGCCGCCCCTTCTCTGGACTGAATTTCCCTTACTACAAAATGGATGGATCCTATATAGCAAAACCAGGCTCCGGATTACCGGCTCTCTAAAGTCCATTACCTAGGACTCACCTAAGAACCACAACAGAATGGGGGGCATTGATTCCTGACCCCCAGCCCCAAGTCGCACCTGGACCACTCCCAACTCCTCTCACCCCTCCTCCGCCCCCACCCAAACCTCTGCCCGCTCCCCCAGGCAGACCTCCACGTCCGTAATTCGCAGACCCGGCCCTGGTCCGTCCAGGGAGGCTTCCCAGCCCAGGCTTTGCAGGCTAGCACCCCGGAAGTCGTGGCTAAAGAGGGGCGGCCTCGCTCTGTGACCTTGGGCAGGTCCCTTGACCTCTCTGAACGTCCCAGCTCTGGATCTGCGATCTCCCCAAGATCCCTCTTCCTCTACCTCCGATGCCGGCTTACCTCCTATCCTTTCCAGGGCAGGAGGGCCTCGGGGCCCACCTAGGACGCGTGCCCCGCCCCGGTCAAGTCGGATCCCCGCAGGCACCGGGGGCGCCCCTGGTGTAAGGGGCGGGGAGGGCGGTGGGAGCATCCTTCTCAGCCTCGGGCTCCGGCGGGGCCGGCGCAGGCGCAGTCACCGCGGAGGCTCCCTTCTCCCCTCCCCCTGGGCCCCGGTGCGGGACAAGGACCCCCTGCTGGGCGAAGGGCTCCTCTCCCTCCTCGCACCTCCACACGCTCCCCCGCGCCCCGGAAAGGCCCCGGACGTCGGCCTTTGGGGCCCCTCGGACAGCGGAAGGCCCTTCCTACCTGCACTGCCGCTTCACCGCATCACCTGGGAAGAGAAGGCCCGGCCCACGGTGAGTCCCTCGTCCTCCTCCTCCTCTCCCCCGACTCCTAGACCCAGGGCCGGCCCCCTCTCTAACCTCCAACCTTCTCCTCCCAGCGCGCAGCCGCAAATTCGAAGCCAAGGGGGCGGAACCCTGACGCCCGGCTCGGGCCGGACGGACTACCTATGCGCCCAATCAGAGGCATGCCTTCCCGTCCCGCACGTTCCAAAACAGACCTCGAACGGCCAATCACCCAGAGGCCACGCCCCCTCCCTAACGGGCATTCCCGGCCGGGGCGAGGCGTCCCCGGGGGCTGCGGGGGCGTGTCTTCGGCGTTAAAGGCACAGGATTCAAAGAGCGGCCCGAAGGACCGCGGCAGCCCGTGGGGATTCCGGCTTGGAATGCCTGCGCTTCCTCCTACGGCGGAAGTGGTCGTTGTGATGAAACGCGTCTGTGACGTCACCTCCGGGCTCTCGAGAACTAGGCCTGGAGCACGTGGCAGTAGGAGGAGTCGGGGCTTGGTGACTTCATGGCTAAAGGCCGGCCCCGAGCGCCGGTGCTGGAGGCGCCTCGGACGCGCCTTGGGCGCGGCTCCGGGCCCAAGGTTCGGCTCCCCCGGGACCACACGGCTCTGAATCCCTCGGTGGTCTGGACAGTGACACAGAAAAAGGCCGAACAGCAGCCCCTGTCCTCAAGGCACGTGTAGTCTAACGAGAAGAAAACCTGAAACCACTGGGACAAATTGGGGAGGCCCAGAAGGCAGGCGCCGGCATTGAGGAGAACTGGGAGGGCTCCCTGGGAAGGTGGGGGACGCCGGGGACCTGGGGAGGTGACGCAGAGGAGGAGAGGGTCCCAGAAAGGAAGCGGAGCCTCTCCTTGCCCCGGATGGGGACGGTTACTGGGAATTCCGTCCCAAGTTGGGTCTGTTGAGGTTTAGGGGTGCTGGGACCCCGAGATGAGACGGGCAGGGCCTGCCTGAATGAATTGGCCCCAAGCTTTCAGCCAAAGATAAGGTTTGTTAGAGCGCAGGTAGAAGGGTGTGATTCTGAAGATTCGCCATCCAGGCTAGACTCTTAAGGGATCCAAGTACTGGTAATTTCTTGGAGGCGTGCTGGAGCTTATGTACAGGAAGACCGTGGGAAGGATCAGGCTCTAGAAGTGGCCAGTAGGCTGGGGTGACCGAAGGAGCGGGGTCTAGGGAGGATTTTGATGGCAGGAGCCGGTAGGCTGGAGTGACTGGAGCCTGAAAGCAGGGACCTAGACCAAGAGAATGGGGTCTAGATAGACTCAAGGGTGGGAGGTGGCTGGGGGTGAACCAGAGGTAACAGACAGTGGGGAGCTGGGCAACAGAGAACTGGGAGATTGGGTGTAGGCCATAGTGAAAGGCCAGATGAGGGGATGACTGGGATGCCTCAGGTGACCGACGGAGACTTGACCGTATGGAAAGTTCAGGGAGAGTTGGGGGCGGGGGGAGAGGTTCCAGAGCCCCTACCTGTCAGGTCCACAAAATAAAAAAAGTTTTACTCTTACCCTATGCTCCAGACTGATATTTCCCTCCCCTAATGTGATGGTTTATCAACTCTGTCTCTTCTTTTTAGGTGGGTATTGTAAGGCCAACCATGCCAGGCACTTTACAGGTAAAAGAAGTGGACAGCAATAACTTGGACCACTATTATCAATGTGAAAAGCAAATTTCTGAGACAAGCTTGTCCCTCCATTAGGAATGTGGGGGAAAATTACTGTTCAGGTAAAGGGTTGGGACCAACCTCTGAGGATCCTTACTTCTATGGTGAGAGTCTGTTATACTGAGATCAAATCCTGACCCCATGCAAAGGCCAGAGTGTATCTGAGTCCCAAAGAGCCAACTTTCAAAAATATGTATATATTGTTATTGGTTTTTTTTGTTTTTCATAATCTGTACTTTTTAGTGTATGTCCTTCATCTCTCAGAGAGCCATTACTTATAGTGCAGAATTAAAAAGAGAAAAAAATAACAGTTAAACCAATCAGGACAAGGAAAGAAGTCTGACATTATATGCAGTGTTCCACACCCATAGTCCTGACAACTTCTACAAAAAAGTTGCTTTCTCATATCTTTTATTTGGGGACAAGGTTAGCATTTAATTTTGAATCTTTTGTTATTTTTTCCATTTACAAAGTTGTAGCATACATTCCAAAGAGGGAGAGAACAAATGCATGTAGAAATAGATAACATATATAACATGAATAAGTACAAATATATACAAAGTAGTTAAATCCAAGGTACTTTGGGAACTTGAGCAGTAATGATTGAGGGAGTCAAGAAAGGCTTTATGCAGAAGGTGCTTGAACTGCCTCTTAAAGGAAGTAAGGGTCTCTAATTGGCAGAGTTAAGAAGAGAGAAAATACATTCTAGACATGTGGGTCAGACAACCAGTGCAAAGGCAGGAAGATAAGACATTGTGTGTGAGGAACAATTAAAATTCCAGTTGGGCTGGATCTCATGGTGTAGCAGGGGGATAAATGTCTGGTGAGTCTAGAGAAGTTTATATTTTTATCCTATTGGCAATAGGAAACCACTGGAGCTGGTTGAGTAGGAGAGTCAAATAG
The DNA here is from genome assembly GCF_028372415.1 of Notamacropus eugenii. NCBI lineage: Eukaryota > Metazoa > Chordata > Mammalia > Diprotodontia > Macropodidae > Notamacropus > Notamacropus eugenii. Next base: position 335,799,476 of record NC_092874.1, on the reverse strand, counting down.
AATAAGGAAATTACTTGGGCTATGGGTTTGGAAGATGGACAGGAGTGGGGAGAGGATTGAGGCTGCTGTAATAATCTAGGTGAGAGGTGATTAGAATCTGAACAAACGTTGGTAGTTGTATGAGTGAGAAATTGGGTCAGATGTAAGAGATGTGATGGTAAAAATGGCATGATTTTACAACTGATTGGATATATAGAGTAAAGGAGAGTGAAAAGTTGAGGATGATGCTGAAATTACAAACCCATGAGACTGGAAGGATAATGGTACCTTTGACAGAAAGAAGGGAAATTTGGAAGAGTGGAAAAGATGATTTTAACTTTGGGGATGTTGAGTTCAAGATATTTTTGGGACAACTGATTTGAAATGTCCATTGGGCAATTAGTTATTCATGGCTGGAATTTAGGGTAGAAACTGGGACTGGATATATTGACCTTGAACTCATCTGCAGAAGGATGATAGTTAAAGCCATATGGGCTGAAGAGGCAAACAGTACAAACTATTGAAAAACAATGTATGATTTCAATAAAGTTGCAGGCTTCCAAATAAACTCAAAAAATCAAGAGCATTTCTGTATAGGAGGAAAAATCCAGAAAGCAAAAATAGAAAGAGAAATTTCGTTCAAAATAATTACGAAATTTAAATATTTGGGAGTCATTCTACCAAAGAACACCCAATACTTGAATCAATACAGTTATAAAACAAACACTTCTTAAAGAGATAAAGAACAACTTAAATAGTGGAAAGGATATTCAGTATTCACAGCTGGATCATACCAATGTAATAAAAGTTACAATACTAGTTGAGTTTCAGGGGTGCTAGGATCCCAAAATAGCGACAAGTGAGTCCTGCCCAAATAAACTCTATCCCAAACCTTCTTTCAGCCAATGACAAGTTTTATTAGAACACCAACTGGGTGAACATAATTCTAAAAATCTACCACATTGGCCAGACTTTTAAGGAATCTGAGCATTGGCTTAGACTCTTAAGGAATCTGAGAAGACACCCTTCCTTGTAATTGTTATAGGACAATCTATTCTCTTTACCTTTATAGAGATAGACAGTGGAGGCATCCTTGAACTCCTGGAGGATAAACTCCTCTTGCCATATTTCTGGAAAATTTCAGTCAACTTTTGTATGAGCAATGAATCCCCTACCTTGTAAATCTCAGTTGGAAGAGAATCAGCACCATGTGTTTTGTCCCAGGAAAGGAGCCTACTACTTCTTCGGTTAGGGAGGGATTGATTTCAACCTGAGGTAAATGGTCACTGGCTTCAGCATTGATTGATGATGGTCTGTTGAGAACCTTATGGAAGTGTTCAGCCCATGATCTCCCTAAGATCATGTCCTTATCACTAATCAATGTGCTTCCATCAGCACTGAGTAGTTGAAATGAATCGTAGATCTTTGTCCCATAAATAACCTTCAGGGCATCACAAAAGTGTTTTGGATTGTTACTGTCAGCATAAAACTGAATTTCATTTGCCTTCCTGCCGAGCCAAGAATCCTGCATCTTTCTAAGCTTTGCGTGTACTTCAGTTTTGATGGAATTAAATGCTGCCTTCTTAGAGATGAATGAACTGTCCTGCTGGTAAACCTTGTGAAGTTCTCGTTTTTTGTTTAGCAGTTTCTGAATTTCCCTATCATTTTCATCAAACCAGTCTTGGTGTTTGCGAGTGTTCTGACCCAGATGAGCAAATACAGTACTATACACCAAATCTCTGAAAGCTGCCCACTCCCTTTCTGCCCCACTGTTGCCAACTGTGTGTTAACACAACTTTCCCTCCAAATTAGTCACAAACTGTTTTCACTCAGAGATGAGCTCTAATTTGCTGACATGAATTCGATAGTCATTTTGCCTTGGGGATACCCCTTTTGTTGAATGTGAATATTTAGCTAGGAGAGGATAAGTCTGTGATCAATTCTCACTGTCACATCCTGTCTGTCTCTTCTTACAATCACATAGTCTATTAGATGCCAGGGTTTGTTGCCAGGGTGCGTCCACAAAGTTTTATTGTGTTCACATAAATAGAAGGTCATGTGATGCACAAGTCTTCAGTAGCAAATGACCATTGCTGCTACTGTTTCCAACTCCATTCCTCCCTAGGACTCCCTGCCAAGTCTGGTAGTCTCTTAGTCATTGCTGGGAAGATTCTTGCCAGAGTCCTCCTTGACAGGCTGAACCTTCACCTGGAAGATGGTCATTTCCCTGAGAGCCAATGTGGCTTCGGAAAGGGCCGAGGAACAGTTGATATGGTGTTTGCTGCCCAACAGCTCCAAGAGAAATGCCAGGAGCAGAACAGAGGTCTGTACACAACATTTGTAGATCTGACCAAGATCTTTGACACTATTAGTCGTGAGGGCTTATGGAAAATTATGTCAAAATTTGGTTGCCCAGAGAAGTTCATCAATATTTTATGTCAATTTCATGATGGCTTGTTTGCCCAGGTTCTGGATAGTGAACAATGCTCTCATGCCTTCCCAGTCACCAGTGGAGTGAAACAAGGCTATATGCTCGCTCCTATGTTTTTTAGCATGATGTTTTCAGCCATGTTGTCAAATGCTTTCAAGATCAGCTTAATTTACTGCGCTGATGGTAAATTCTTCAACTTGAAAAGGCTATAAGCCAAGACAAAAGTAGAGCAAGTGTTGGTGCATGATTTTCTATTTGCAGGTGATTGTGTACTCACTGCAACCTCTGAAGGGGAGACACAACAAAGTATGGATCTGCTGCTTGTGCTAACAACACCAAGAAAACACAGGTGCTCCATCAGCCACCACCACACTATCCAGACATGTTCCATCAGTTATAGCAAATGAAGAAGTTTTGAATGCCATGGATAAGTTCACTTACCTTGGTAGTGTACTTTCCAGGAATATACACATTGATAATGAGGTTGACACATGCATTGCCAGAGCTAGCTCAGTGTTTGGAAGGTTCCAAATGAAAGTATTGGAGAGAAGAGCTATTAGATTGACTACCAAAACCAAGATCTATGGAGCCATTATGCTGATCTCGTCGTGTGTCTATGAAACCTGGACAGTATACCAACACCATCCCAGGAAACTGAACTGCTTCCATTTGAAATGCCCTAGGAAGATTCTGACGATCATCTGGCAGGATAAGATTCCAGACGCGGAGGTCCTTTTGCCAACTAAGCTGCCAAGCAATCAAACTCTGCTTCAGAGTGCACAACTCCAATGGGTAGGCCACATTGTTCAAATGCAAAACATACACTTGCCAAAAGGAGTATTTTATGGAGAACAGGGCAAGCATTCACATGGTGGTCAGAAGAAGTGATATAAGGACGCTGTCAAGGTCTCTCTTAAGAACTTTGGAATTGATTGTATGACATAGGAGACACTGGCACAGGACTGCTCAGCATGGCGTGCCCATATCAGAGAAGGTGCTATGGTCCATGAGTAAAACAGAATTGAGACACCTCAAAGAAAATGCAGGATGTGCAAATTTAGAGAATCCACCCCAAATGTTCACATGGACTATTTGTGCCAGATCTGTGGTAGAGCATTCCAACCTCATATTGGTCTGATCAGCCACAGTTGGACACATTGAAACTTGATTCTAGTGCATTATGTCATTTTGGTCCTCTTCAAGAATGAGGGACAACCAAGGAATCTGAGCAGTATTCATAAGTGGGCCAGATTAAATCTGAGCACCTTAATGGAGGCAAGCTGTATCTTATATACAGAAAGACTGGGCGTAGAGAAGAGGTCTAGATGGAATTAAGGGGTCTACAGTGGGGCCAGGTGCACTGGGTGGGGGGGGAGTGTTGCTGATTGCCCCAGGCATATGCCAGGGATCTGGGCCATGTGGGAAAGTCCAGGGGCTTTTCCCTTTTGGGGTCCAGATCCCAAAGACATTGTCTTTTCCTTTTGGGGTTCAGATCCCTTACCCATCACTACCAAAATTCATTTTAAAATTCAGTATTACACCAATTGCCTATCAGGATTGGCTGTTGTCAAATTATGGCCTGGAATCCCATCACTGGACCTCTGCTGCTTTCATCTTACAATGTTTGAGGCTCTCTGTTGAAGGGAAGAAGACACAAATAGGAGGCAGTGCCATCCCAGCAAAAGCTAGGAAGTCATACTCGTTGCCCTTACACATTCCTCCCCAAGGGCCTGATAGGTGATTATAAAACCCAGGTTTTATAACCTCTGTTATGGGAGAAATATGTCCTCTTTGAGTTCATGTAATAGGTTACTGTTGTTGAATAAATCTGCCACAATGCAGAAATTAGGGAAGTAAAAACCTGTTTTATTATGCTTAAGCAAAGGTTCAGGTGGTAGAAAAATAACCCTGAACCCATACTAGAGTTTCTGACAAGACTTTATAGAGAAAATTACATCAAAGAGACAAATAATTTTTTAATATGTAAAAATGTTTATGGCCTCATGCCAAAAAGATCACACAGGCCTAGTTAAATAGATTCATTATCTCATGCTTCCCTTAATTAAAGTGAAACAAACTAAGAACAAATTGTAAACAGACTAAGTTACTGATTTAAAACACTGAGTTTGCAAAATCCTACATTTATTTACAAAGCTATAAAGCTGTATTTTAAAGAAGTCATAATGGGCTAATTGAGGGGAAGGGATTTATTTACGGATCAGAAAGATAACTAAAGGTTCAGCATGAGGGAAATTCTTCCATAAGTAGACAGAGAATCCTTCCACAAATAAAATCCTTGGGGAGGTTTTTAAAGATGCTGTATTTCATTCTTCTTGGTTTCTTATCTCAGGAATGTCAAAAGTCATCCCTTAACTGTCATTCCATGAGTCAGGTTTCAGCCAAGCGAGGCTAATATAAACTGGAAGTAGGCTTCAGTTAGCCACATAGTCCATGAGAAAAAGATAAACTCTCAACACACTTCCAAAACACAAATTAGCCGAAAAGGGGTTCTTTCTTGACCAGAATTGCTAGAAAAACTGTAAAGCCATCTGACAGAAATCGATTCAGAATAATTCAATTATTTTAAAGAAAATTCAGTTGTAGGATTTGGCACAGGTGAAAATCAGTAAACAAGTATTTATTAAATACTTATAGGCAAGGTGCTAAGTGCTCAAGCTATGGAGGAAGGCAAACACACACCTGTCCTCAAGCAGCTTATATTCTAGTGGGGAGACAACATGTTGATAAATTGATAAATAAAAGATATATACAGAGTAGATGTAAGATAACATTAGAGGCGAAGACTTTAGAAGATAAGGGGACCTGGAAAGGCGCCTTGCAGGAGATGGGATTTGAGCTAAATTAAGAGGCAAGACATTTCACTTCCCTGTGGTACTGCACCACTACGACTAGAGACCCTGGGATACCAGAAGAGCAGACTGGAATGGCCACCATTTACAATAATGAGGGTGAGGCATCCAGAGAAAGAACTTTGGAATTCGATCACACAATGAAGCAGATCATTTTCTTTTGTATTATGTTTTGTTTTATGATTTCTCCCATTCATTTTAATTCATGCAACATGACTAAAGTGAAAATGTATTTAATAGGAATGTATGTGTAGAACCTATATAAAATTTTATGCCGTCTCAGGGAGGGAGTGGGGAGGTAGGGGGGAAAGAGGGGAAGGAAGGAGGAAGAAATCTAAGATATATGGAAGTAATTGTAGAACACTGAAAACAAATAAAATTTAAAAAAATAATGACGGTGAGGGAAGTAGAGCTGGGGAACTGTTTATCTGGGGTGTACCATCAGGTAGCTTCCTATTTTGATGATGTGCTAATCAGTTATTTCTGTGCTGCTGAAGGAATGCAAATGCTTTCAGCAGAAGGAACTCTGAGAAGCCTGGTGGAGAGATTTACTTTGCCCCTAAAACTTCACCAGCTAGCAAGTAGCTTACTTATTCTAACACTTGTAACATCATTGAAAACCAAGGTAAGAGACTTACCTAGAAACTCACAAGCTCAGAGAGGGAAACTACATACATCCTTTGGGATGGAAGATACCACCAACTTAGAGCTAAACAGAGGCCCAGAGAGGGGAAGTGACACTCCAGGTCACAAAATTAGTGCCTCTGTTGAGCTAGGAACTGAGTAAAGGATAAGTATAAATGCTTAAATGTATCTGTGAACTCATCAGTGTGGACTTTCCTTCTAACAGTGCAGATAGTAGCCTATTTACACTTACCCATCCTGTGTGACTGGTTCATATCTTCCCATGAGTTCACTACAGGAGGTCAACCCAACATTCTGGAGGAGAGGGTGTAATTCCTCCATTTTTCCTATTATCTGAGGACGTTAGTGGAACATTTTGGCTTGCTCACCTCATACTCATCATATTTTTCTTTTTTTTTAAAGAATGAGGTTGTCCTGGTTGTCATATATTTCAAAGAATCTTGAATAATTTTGACTTGTGGATAGTAGTCACTTTTTCGGAATATAGCCCTAAAGGTCATGTTTTGTTCCACTGAATCAAATGCCCTTTTTTGGTGGGTTCCTTTTATTTTTCTTAAATTATTTTTTTAGATGTTAAAAATTTTTTTTGAGTTCTAAATTCTCTCCCTCCAGTCCCTCCCTCACCCATTAAGAAGGCAAGCAGTATATCAATTATACATATGAAATCATGCGAAACACATTTCCATATTTGCCACATTGCCAAAAAACTACAAACAAACGAAAAATAAAGTGAAAAATTATACTTCAGTTTGCACTCAGTTTATTAGTTCTCTCTTTGGAGGTGAATAGTATTTTTCATTATGAGTCCTTTGGAATTGTCTTGAATCACTGTATTGTTGAGAATAGCTAAATCATTCACAGTTGATCATTATACAAAATTGCTGTTACTGTGTACAATGTTTTCCTGATTCTACTCACCTCACTTCGCATCAGTTCATAAAAGTCTTTCCAGGTTTTTCTGAAACCATCCTGCTTGTCATTTCTTATAGCACAATAGTATTCCATCACAATTATATACCACAACTTGCAGGGCAGCTAGGTGGTGCAGTAGATAGAGCACCAGTGCAGGAGTCAGGAGGACCTGAGTTCAAACCTCACCTCAGACATTTGACACTTACTAGCTGTGTGACCTTGGGCAAGTCACTTAACCCCAAATGCCTCATCCTGGGTCATCTCCAGTCATCCTGATGAATATCTGGTCACTGGATTCAGATGGCTCTGGAGGAGAAGTGAGGCTGGTGAGCTGCACAGCCCTCCCTCACTCAAAGTCAAGTGCAAGTCATATGATTACTTCTCTGATGGCATGGTCTTCTTTGGCAAGGAAGAATGAACATACACATACCGCAACTTGTATAGCCATTTCCCAACTGATGGACACCCCTCAGTTTCCAAATCTTTTCCACCATGAAAAGAGCTGCTACAAATATTTTTGAGCACATGCGTCCTTTTCCTTTGATTTCTTTGGGATACAAACCAAGTAGTGATATTCTAGGTCAACAGATGTGCAGTTTTATAGCCCTTTGGGGATAATTTCAAATTGTTCTCCAGAATGGCTGGACCATTTCACAGCTCCACCAACAGTGTATCAGTGTCTCTATTTTTCCACATCCCCTCCAGCATTTGTCATTTTCCTTTTCTGTCATATGAGCCAATCTGATCAGTGTGAGATGTTAACTTAGAGTTGCATTTTAATAAAATGCTCTTTTGTAATCAACAAAGTAAATACAATGAGATCTTGAATTCCATTTATTTTTCTATCAGTTTTGTAATGGTAAAAATATGATCATGCTGTTTGCCAAAGTCTATCCTTGGTGTATAAATGATTCTTATTAAAATTTCATATAAGTAAGAAAGTAGGCATATAATGCCAATAGTTTTTCATTATTAATAAAGTAGTTTTAGTTTTTTCAACCTTTTTGGTATCTTCCTGTCCTTAAAATACTCTGTAAATCAGTCCCTCCATACATTGATAATTGTGTTGCCTCTAGCATGTATATTCTGCTTGTATACTTGGTCTACTCCAGGTGCATTTCCTGTTATCGTTCTCTTTATCTGGTATTGTGACCTTAGGGACCGAGTGTGGTAGTTTACTCCCATTATTATAAGGCCATTTATCTAGAGCTGAGAGGGAAGTCAGAGACCAGAGGTCAAAGCCTTACATGACACAGATGGAAGAACTGAGGCCCACTTGGGTAAGTTAAGTGATTTGCCCAAGGTCACAGGCAATAAGCAGCAGAGGCCAGAACTATGAGATTTGAACCTAGGTGGTTGTTTTTCTGTATAACATGCTGCCTACGGAAAACAGCTCGTTATTCATGGCTTTCCAGATCTTTTCCATTTTTCTTTGGTTTATTGTGCTTTCATTTTCACCTCTGAATGAACTTGAAAGATTTTTGATTAGTTGGGGCTCTTGCCAGACTTTTTTCAAACTGGCTTAAGTGTAAATACTAGTGCTTAGTGAAACTGTATACTTCACATTTGCAGCTGAAATTATCCCAGAATGTCTTCCCCATCACCCCCATGCCCATATAAATGCTTTACAAACAAAACACAAGAATCACTCTCTTAAATCAGCCCTGAGTATCCTTTCTTCTGCCAGGGATTGGAGACCAGGGCTTCCTTCTCTGATTTCAGTATTTGAAGGTCAGTTAATAATAACTTGGTATGACTTGAGCATCCAGGCATTCGTCCAAACTTTTTCTGAACTATATCTTATTGGCCGATCAATGAGCAGAAGGGAACAGCACAGATTCTGGGAGCTCCAGTCATACTGAGGGGTTAGTTTCCTTCTTACTGACTCCTAGTATCTTTCCTCAGACATTATCACATCTCATCCAACAGTCACACTTTTCTCCACATGGATTCTGGAAAGCCTTTGTCCATGGGAACAGATATGATATCTCTCTCATTCTCTCCCTCTCATAGAAATACTATAATTTGTGATAAAGTTACAGGCTTTATTAGTGTTTTACTACAAAATATGTTGACTACAAAGCATTCCAGCAAAGATTGCCGGTAAAGAGATCTTAGACTTTTGGAGCTCTGCTGGATATGGATTTGTTTAATCTCATTTTATAGAAGAGGAACCCGAGAAACCCAGGACAAGAACTAGGTCTCCTGATTCTTGGTTTATCAGTTCTTTTCTTGTGGTTGTTCATTTCTTTCCTTACAGCATCCTGCCTCATTACAGAGAGGGTTGGTGACTGAATGGGTAGGAAGGGGGATTTAAAAGCTGTCTTTCAAAATGACTCCTCAGAATTAAAAGTGGCCCAATGAAGGAAGAATGACAGTCTCCTGAGGGAGAATTATGGGACATAGGACAGGTCGGTCAGGAATTTTATCAGCTGTAAAATGATCTTTTTTGGTGAATCACAGCCCAGCTCAGGAACCTTTTCCACAAAGACCTTCCTCATCTTCCCAGCTGAAAATGCAATTTCTCCCTCTCAAAATTTCTTTGTCTTTATCATATTCCATGCTTCATCATACTTTCATGACACATATATGGGTTGCCTGTGCATGGGGTAAGTACTGAGTACTCTGACAGGTGTCTCTTCAGAAAGCGGCAATGAGAGACTCCCCACACTGGCGTACCACAGGGATCCAAAGGGCTGGGCAGTTTAAAAATCTATAATGTCTAGGTTCCAAATTTAAACTAGGGGATGAAATTAATTTAATTATTTATTATTTTACACCCCATATCAGGAATTTCCTTTTTTTGCCAAATGATCCAACTGTTAGAAATATACCCAGAAAGTGTTATCAAAACGAAAAAGCTATCTGTTCAAGCATTTTTATAGTAGCATTATATGTAATTTTTTAAAATTAGAAGAAACCTCAGTATCTCACAATATGGGAATGGTTAAATTTTGACCAAATGATGTATATATAATACTATAATCTTGAATAAACATGAAGAAGGCAAAGAAATCTGGAAATACCTTTATGAAATAATGCAAAGAAAAACAAAGACCCCGAAGAACAGAGTATACATGCTAACACCATACACAAGGAAATGTGAGTGAGATTGTTTGGATAAAAAAGAATCCTTACAGTATCCTGAATAAAAAATTGTTATTTTATGTGTGGAAAGTGATCAATTTAAATGTAATAGGTCTGAGGTAAATTTCATCAGTTATATTGATAGTCAATTTGTAAGAAACATTTTCAGAAACATATTCAAACAATAATAGCCAACATAGTAGGTGCTTACTATGTGCTAGGCACTGTGCTAAGAGCTTTATAATAATCTCATTGTAAAAGATAGAAAAGAATCCTTTGCAAAAATCAACCGGTTCCCTTCTAATATTTTCATTAAACATGATGTTTTTGCCTCCAGGTACACTCTTGATAAACATAAACTCATAAAGATTGTATTTTTTTTTTAAAGTAAGGCTATGACTTCTTACCAATTGAGGTTTCTCAGCCACTTTTGGGGTGCATTAAGAAGACCACCTGATTTTTCCCCCCATTTTCTTTTGGTATCTTCCTCTCCCTGAAGCATCTAAGCAAGTTATGCCCTCACTGCTTTCAAGATCGTATTGTTTCAAGCAGTTTTACTTGTGTACGATCTAATGTAAGTATCATTCCTACTCCTTCAGTATAATCACATATGGGAGACTGAGGTATCTGGGTTAGAATGTGGTGGTTCCTCTGCCCTTGCTGATGAATACATTGTTGCAGAATCTGACAACTTTGTTTCATTTTACCTTTGTCTTTCTGCCAAAGAGACTCCCACCCCTTCAGGGCTGGGTAAGTCATATTCCCCAGCCTTTTGGGATGAGGATCTCTCTTTTGTGCTGGGGTTGGCACAAGCACAAGTCCCTAGGGACCCAAAGCCCCTACTCAAAGGGATTTTGGGCCTCAGGGAACCAGCCCAAGGGACCTGAGCCCAAGGAATCACCTTTATCGGAGATTCCAGGGCTCTGGGTTCCTGAAGCCCCTCAGGGCTGATTCTTCAAACATCCCGAGTCGCTGGGCTTGTTTCCCTTTTCGTCTGTACATATCAAAAGCAATTGGGATTGAAGGGTGCCCGTTTGGCGTCAGTTAAGATTGTAGGCTCTACTCCTTAGCAAAGGGTACTCCGGAGCACTAGGCTTGGTGGTTCATAGACTATCACTGACACCTGGGACCTGTGTGATCTTGGGAAAATCATTTCTCGGCCCAGGTCTCAGTTTCCTCATCTGTAAAGTGAGGTAAACTAGATGGCCTCTAAGGTCACTTCCAGCTCTGGGTCTACGATTCCATAACCTCTGAGCCTGTTTCTTCACCTGTAAAAAGAGGAGGCTGAACTTCCTCATCCACATGGTCCTTTGCAGTTCTACATGGTTCTTTGTGAAGGAAGGAGGCCTGGATTAAGCATTTATTGCATGGGGTGCGTACCCATATAAATGTAAACCGATGTGAAAACCAGCTTTCCTGCGCCTAGGCTGACTGACACCGCCCCCGACTCCAGAGTCCCCCGAAGCCAGAGACCTGGGTTCAAATTCCACCTCGGATTTTGGGCGAGCTCCTTCCCCTTCGCTGAGGCCCTGCGCTGCTCCTCCTCTCTCGGACCACAATCTAGAGCTCCCAGCTTCCTGGTTCGCCCCGGGCCGGGCCTGCGCGAGTTAAAGGGGCGGTGCGGGGGTTGGGGGCGGGGTAGCCCGGTTGATCCCGCCCCCCAACTCCCCACCGGCCCTGCCCCGCGGCCGCCCCACCCCAGGAACCGTCTCCAGTCTCCGGGAAGCCGCAGCCGCAACCTCCGCAGCCATGGCCGCCACCGGGGTGCTGCCCTTCATTCGGGGCGTGGACCTCAGCGGAAACGACTTTAAGGTAGGCTTGGGGTGGGGGCGAGGGGCCGGCGGCCCCCCTGCCGGGCCTGTCCCCCAGCTGCACGCCCACACGGCCACCGAACCCCCAGGGCTTGGGGAACTGTTTTCAGGCCCCCCCAAAGACATGATCCCTCCGCCCTTCCTCCGTGCTCCCCTTCTGGGGCGGGGAGTGGGTGTATTTCACTAGGGGCCTGCCGGACCAAGGGGAGAACTGCCTGTTTCCCAGATCTGCCTCCCATCCTGCGGCGGGACGGATACTCCGTACCCTAAGGGTCCCAGGATCATAGATTTAGGGGTGCAGGGCACCTTGGAGGATCCAAACCCAGTGCGATACAAATGAGGAAACTGAGGCCCAGGGAGAGCCTTAAGTGACTTGTTCCTGAGTCACACAGGTAGCAAATGATAGAGCTAGAACGGAACCCAGGACCTCGGACTTCAGACTGGGTGCATTTTCCACCGAACCGCCCAGTTTTGAGTGACCTTCCCTTCCCTCACACTAAGATACACGGGTGCTCAGGAGCCCCTCGGACCCGCTCCACAGAGCCGGTCCTTTAGGGCGGGCACCACTCATCCAATGGGAAGCACCCAAGCTGAGAGCATGGAACATCGGAGCTGTGAAAGACTCTGGAGAGTAAAAGGGGGAAGGGACCAGCCTTCCCAGAGAATCCAAGACTCTTGACTTCCCAACCCAGGGCTAAATCCCACTGCTCTATTACGTTTCGTCAGGAGGAGGGTCTAGGCCTTCTTCCTGTCCCTCATGTGGCTCTCATCCAGCCAGGCCCCTGTGGAGCCCCCAAGCTCCCTCTGGTTCTGCTTAAGTAACTTCACTTGGTAAGAGTTCTTTTAAATGGGACCCTCTTAGACCTGTTGTCCTGCTTCAGTCATCCTCAGCCCTCACCCCCAAATGAGAGACCAAGTGACCTTTTAAGGACACTTCCCACCATCACCCCTACTTTTAAAATGAGTCCAGACTCTTAGTTCATCTGCATCATATTACCTAGGACAAAAATCAATTTGTCAGGTGCTGAGTCTACTCAGGGAACTTAATCAGAGATTCTTGGGAAGTCAAGAAAATATCCTGGATAACCAGATAGAATGTAAACTCTAAGGGAAGGGAGGTTTCATTTTTGCTTGGCTAGCACACAGGTGCTTGATAACTGCTTGCTGACCAATCGATTGATTGATAAATCAGGGCCTTAAGCTGGGAAGAAGTAGGTATGGCCAATGCAGGGGATTGGATATTATTGTGTGTGAAGAGACCTGTTTATAATCCCTGGGCCTCAATCATTTCCTCCTCTGTGGGTCACAGGGGTTCTGAGGTCTCTTCTTTCTCTGATAGTCTGTGGTTCAGTCTTTGCACAGACACATTTTTCTCTTTCCCCCCTGAGATAATCATCTGTCAGCCCATTAGGCAGGAACGTGTAAGGGCCATCTTAGAGGCCTTCCAGCCTCTGAGTGAAATGATCTCCGTTCCTGGGATGTTAAGTATTAAAATATTAATATGACTCACAGTTGGGATCTGGTGATGCATTTTCCCCCAGTCTTGAGCTTTGAGAGACTTGAAGAAAAAGAGTATATATGTATGTCAACGTTTGTGTGTTGGGGAGGTGCTGGAGAATATGCATATATGTATGAGTCCCAAGATCTGTGTGGATGGATCTGGGAGGTTGGTCTGGGATCTCTGAGTATTGTGTCATGTTCTTTTTTTTTTTTTTTATTTTGTAATGTTTAACAGTCATGTTCTTTTCTGAGAGTGGGGCAGAGCAGGAGCTAAGCATCAGAGGGGAACTGAAAAAAATATGCCTTTCTTAGAAATTGACTCAGGATCTAACCTCATTGGTGTGTGGAATTTCTAAAAGTAGAGGGCTAGGGTTAGGTCTCTGGAGGCCTTGAAGGTTCAGTGATAATAGGGATAGAATCAGAGGAATGTCTATAAGGATCTCTCAGAGTTTTTTTCTGTCCCAGAGAGCTGAAGACTTCAAAAGTGTTTTTGTTTTTAAATATTGACTCTGTCTTTCCAAATGTAAAGGATAGTGGGGTGGCATAGTGGAGAGAGCACTGAATTTGGAGTTAAAGGTTTGGGGTTCGAATCTTGGCTCTGCTACTGACTTTAGACAAATCAGTTAACCTCTCTAGGCCTCAATTTCCTCAACTGTAAAATGAGGGGAGTGGATTAAATGACCCCTGAAATTGTTTCGAGCTCTAGATCAGTGAGCTTGTGATGTATCAGAGGTACTGGGAAGACCCACTCTTACCAGAAATACCACCATTAGTTAAAGAGGCAGTATTAGACTGAGGGCAGGAACTATCTTTTCCTTCTTTTTTTATCCCCAGCACTTAGCACTGTGCCTGGCACATAGTAGGCTCTTTCCCCCCACCCCGTTTTCCCCTATGATTTTATTTTTTCTCAATTACATGTAAACAAAAACTTTTAACATTCATTTTTTAAAATTTTGAGTTCCAAATTTACCCTCCGCCTCCGTTCCTCTCTCCTTGAGAAAGCAAACAATTTTATATAGATTATACATGTGCAATCATGCAAAACATTTCCACATTAACCATGTTGCAAGAGGAAAACACAGAACCAAAAAACAAGTATAGTAAAGAAATTTTTAAAAAGTATGCCTCAATCTGCATTCAGACTCTGTCAGTTCTTTTTCTGGAGCTAGGTAACATTTTTCATCATAAGTCCTTTGGAACACTTTGGCTGTTAATAATTGTTCATTAATTTTCATTTGGACATTGTTTCCCCTTTTAGATTGTATGGGGACTGTCTTTTGTCTCTTTTTGTATCCTAGCTCTAAGCGCAATGCCTGGCACATCTTTTTTTCTTTTGTGGTTCAGTCATGTCTGACTCTTCATGACCCTGTTTGGGGTTTTCTTGGCAAAGATACTGAAGTAGTTTGTCATTTCCTTCTCCAGGTCATTTTACAGATGAGGAAGCTGAGGCAAACAGGGTGAAGTGACTTGGCCTGAGTTACAGCTAGTAAGTGTTAGAGGCCAGACTTAAACTCAGGAAGATGAGTCTTTGTGACTCCAGGCCTGGCACTCCAGCCACTGTGCCACCTGGCTGCCCTACTAGCACACAGTAGGTGCTTAATAAATGTTTATTGACTGTGTTGAAATGAAAAGAGTAATGTATTGACATCTTAATTTGGGTTTATATTCTGTGTTTAGTCTCTAGTTCTGACTTTGCTACTTATTAACTGTGTGACCCTGGGCAAGTCATTTAGCTTAGTCTCTGTTGTCATAATCTAATAATGAGAGGCAGCATGGGCTAGTTAGTGACTGGCCTGGAAGGTGAAAAAGGGCCAGTCCTAGGGTCAGACCTGAATTCAAGTGCTGCCTTTGACCCTTACTGGCCTTGTGGTCTTTGGGTATTTAATAAAGCTAACCCCTCAACCAGTCTCTAAGATCATAGGTTACCAGTGAGTTTCCTCTGTATCAATAGAGGGAGTTTGCATACTGATGAAATCACAGGCCTGGACCACTTTCCAGAACAAAATAGCCTGCTAATATATTATCTCATACAGCAATCTTGTGAGAAGCAGGTCCAATTTCACTGGAGTTCAGAGAAGTTTAAATGACTTACTCATGGTCTGTACAGATGGTGACTGAGGCAGGATTTGAATCCAGACCTTTCTGACCCCAAGACTATCATGTTATCCAGTAGGCTGCACAACCTCTCTATAAAGGTGATGGAGCCGGACTGAGTTGTCTCCAAGGCTCCTTCCAGCTACAATCTTGAGATTTTCCTAGAACTCCCACAGTCACTGCCATGGTCCCTCATGTAACTAGTGACAGCTTGAGCCAGTTTAGGAGAGTTTAAGCCCTAATGTGTCTCACAGGTAGGACTGAGTTGTAGGGCTGGAAGGAATGTTAGGAATCATTTAGTCCAACCCCTTGCAGTTTGTGGTTGAGGAAAGGAAGCCCAGAGAAGTTTTATCTTATTCAACCCACATAAGGCAGTGAAGAGAGCCTTGGGCCTGGAGTCAGGAAGACCTGAGTTCAAATTTGACCTCAGACACTTCTTGGCTGTGTGACGGCTGGGCAAATCACTTAATTGGCTTTTTGCCTCAGTTTCCTTAACTGTAAAATGAGAATAATAGCAGCAGCTAACTCACAGGTTGTTGTAAGGATCAGTGGAGATAATTTTTCCAAAACATGCTCAGCACAGTGCCTGGCACATAGTTACGTTGATGTTTAGTCTTGTCCAATTCTCTGAGATGGCATGCCAATACTGCCCATGGAATTTTCCACTGGCACACAATTGGGCTGTGTGTGTGTGTGTGTGTGTGTGTGTGTGTGTGTGTGTGTTTATTAATGTCCCCTTATGGTATCGTTACACAAGTAGAGAGCCAGAATCTGAATTCACGTCCTCAGACTAAATCCAGCATCCTTTTCACTGGACCAGTGATGGTTACCTCAATCTCTGCCTCTTCACATAGTTGCCCTCTGTACAAAGCTGTAGTGGTTTTTCCTTCTTCCCTGCCTCCCATTCCTCCATTCCCAGCCTCGCTCCACTTTGACCCCTTGGTAGTTTGGTGCACGTTAGAGTGTGGGAATACAGGTCAACTTCAGGGAACTGGGAGCTGTCTGCCCTCCACTGGGTCTCCTATCAGCTGGGGGAGTGGCTGAATCATAGGGGAGGAACATGAGGGCAGTGGAAAGCACTCTCTGAGGCCTCCACTCCTTGCCTAAGGGAACGGTTGGCTGGAATCACCAGGGGCACATGGAAGACTTTGCCACCAGCCTCCTTCTGACTCTGTGTTTGGGCTCTGACCTGGGAAGGACGAAGAAAGGGCATTGATTAGAATCCCTGAAGCCTTCACTTTTGGGTGAACTGGTACAATTTTTAATCCCCAGCTTATTCTCCCCCTGCCCCATAGACTTGTCCATGGGAATTCAGGGAATGCAAATGCAGTTTAAAAATAGCCGAACAGAATTAGAAAGGAAAACCTAGATCCCAGGGGCACCTATGCTGTTCTGAATCCATCTTTTGCCTGTTGACATCTTTTTTTGTCTTTCAAGACCTCCCAAATGTTATCTCCTCCATGAAGTCTTTCCTGGAGCCCCCAGCAAGAAAAAAGCTGCCCCTCCTCTGTGCTCCCATGGCAGCATTTTATACCTTTCCTGTGGCGCTTCTCACATCCTGGTTCATAGCTGTAGCGCTCAAGGGGACTCTAAAGGTCATCTGATCCAGCCCTCCCATTTTATAGATGAGGAAACCAAGGCTGGAAGTAGAAGGCCTGGGATCTGCACCCAGGTCTTTAGACTCCAAATCCAGCTGTTCTCTCCCGCCCCCATTTTACAGCCATTGTAGCTATGGATGTACTTGTTTTCCTCCTTTAGAAGACTGAACATTTCTTATAATTTCATTTATCTTTTTATCTGCCCTCATCTCCTCAAGTGCCTAGTACAGTGAGGGGGGAGGTTAGACAAGGGGAATAAACATTTTTTAGGGACCTACTGTGTGCCAGACACACACTAAATGCTTTACAGATATTATTATCTCATTTGATTCAATAAATGTTTGTGAATGAAATGCATGAGTAAGTACACAGCTGAGTGGTTTTTGGATCTGAACAAATCATTTCCTGAATAGACATATTTAGCATTTACTCCGTCAGCTCATGGTTTTCATGGAGTCCAGTGATTCTTAAATTATATCCTCTTGACCTATCTTCTTGTTTCTTTTTTTAAATTCAATTTTAATTTCTTTTCAGTTCCAAATTCTGTCCCTCCCACCTCCCCTTCCCCTACCCACTGAGACAGCAAGAAAGATAAAACCCATTACAAATACGTATAGTCAAACAAAACAAATTTTCTCATGTACAGAAAGAAAAGCCATGTGCCCCAGAATATCCTTCGATCCGTACTCTGAGTACATTACCGCTCTATCTGGGGATGGAGAATATGTTTCATCGTGAGTCCTCTGGAATGATAATTGTTGTGTTGTGTTGATCAGAGTTCCCAAGCCTTCCAAAGTTGCTTTATCTTTATAATATTGTCATTACTACATAAATTATTCTGGTTCTGCTCAATTCATTTTATATCAGTTCAGGTCATCCCAGGTTTCATCGTTTCTTTAAAAAAAAAACCAACCAGATCTATTATTTGTTCATTTTTAATATTCTTTTTTGAGTTCCAGATTCTTTCCCTCCTCATGCCTCCCCAACCCCTTGAGATGGCTATCAGTTATACATATGAAATCATGCAAGTCATATTTCCATATTAGCCGTGTTGTGGAAAAAAAGGCAAGAAAAACAAAGAAAGGGAAAAAAGGATGTTTCATTCTGCACTCAGACTTCATCAGTTCTCTCTCTGGAGGCAGATAGCATTTTTCATCACTAGTCCTTTGAAATTGTCTTGGGTCACTGTCATCCTGAGAAAAGCTAAGTCATTTACAGCTGATCATCGTACAATGTTGCTGTTTCTATGTAACTGGTCTCCTGGTTCTGCTTACTTCACTTTGCATCAGTTCATAATAAATCTTTCCAGGTTTTTTTTTAAGCCACCCTGCTCGTCATTTCTTCTAGCACAGTAGTATTTTAGTACAATCATATACCACAACTTGTTTAGTCGTTCCCTGATTGATGGGAACTCCAACCAAGTCCTAGTTGGAGACTGTGCGAAGAGTTCTAGGTAGAGTTAGAAGCAAAACTGTGTTTCCAAGTCTTGTCCTCACGAAAAGAGCTGCCACAAATATTTATATGTATATTCTTGGCTTCCTAGTACTCATGCCGTACATCCCTTTGCCCACATTATGAATGATCATTGGGCCCGATAAACAAGACCATTTGGTTTCTGTCTCTGCAGCTCTGCTGTCTTGTTCTCAGCATGGCATTTCAGAAATACTCATTGAATTGATTCCTCTTGATCCTGGCTGACTTGCCTTTCTCCCTCTCCCCTCATAACTAGCCTCACCTGGGCCTTTAAAGGAAAAAGGGCCCTTTACTTCTGGAGGCAGTGGTCATCAATGCTGGTAAATGCATTTATCCTCCTCCATCTGCCAGCAACTCATTGCACATAACCTTGGGCAAATTACTTTACCTTCCTGGGCCTTGGCATTCCTCGTTTCTCAGATGGAAGTAGTAGGAGCAGTTAGATGGTGCAGTGGTTACAGAGCCAGGCCTGAATTCAAGAAGACATATTCCTGATTGTTCAAATCTGGCCTCAGATACTTCCTAGCTGTGTGACCCTGGGCAAGTCACTTAACCCTGTTTCCCTCAGGTTCCTCATTTGTCAAATGAGCTGGAGAAGGAAATGGCAAACCACTGCCAAGAAAATCCTAAGTGGGGTCACAAAGAGTTGGACACGTCTGAACAACTGAACGCTTGTGTGTATTCTGCCTCCGACACTGATACTGGCAGAGATATCCTGGGCAAATTCCTTAACTTCTCTGTTCCCAGCAGTTCTAAGAATAAAAGTAACTGCTGATCTGCAGTGGCAGAGGAGGTTTCTTCATGGGGAACTCCTTCCATTGATTAAATCAGGGTCCAGCCCCCCGCATACCTGTACTAGTCATTTTCAGGGCAAATAGTGATAACACATGGGACAGGGCTGGGAATTCGTGTGCCTGGTACAATGAGAGAGGCAAGAAAGATTAAGTCTTTGTTTTTGTAGTTTTTGGTGCAGGGGCTTTTGACCTTGGGTCTACGTAACTTTGGGGTATTTGGGGTAGGGAGGAAAGGCTTGAACTTGGATGGGGAAAAAAGTTTTATTTTCCTTTACCTGTAACTGAACTTCAGCATTTCCTTCGATTATGCATGCTAACAAACCAGAGTAGTGCTAACAACAGTACCCATGACTGTTGTTGATAGAAATCATGGCTATTTTCGTAGCATGGTTACAATGCTTACAAATATCTCACAAGGCTCTTGACATTCATCAGTACCTTGAAACTATTGTAGTTATTAGAACTGATAGATATATTACTCTCACAGATTTGTTTTTTTGATATTTTGTAACTATTTCATCATAATTGATTTCTTTTGTAATCCTATTGTAATGCGTGTTAATGCATTTAAAATTTTTTTAATTTAATATTTGAAAAATATTTTAAAATTATGAAAAGGGATTCATAGCGTTCACCAGAATGCCAGAGGAGGGGTCCATGACACACAAAAAAGATTAAGAATCTTTACCTTAGGTTCTAGGGAAGCTAGGTGGTACAGTGGATAGAATGCCAGGCGTGGAGTCAGGAAGACCTGAGTCCACATCGGTCCTTAGACACTTACTAGACATTTCTTCTAGCACAGTAGTATTTTAGTACAATCATATACCACAACTTGTTTAGTCGTTCCCTGATTGATGGGAACCCTATTGTAATGCGTGTTAATGCATTTAAAATTTTTTTAATTTAATATTTGAAAAATATTTTAAAATTATGAAAAGGGATTCACTTAACTCTGTTTTCCTCCGTTTATCATCTGTCAAATGGACTGGAGAAGGAAATGGCCAACCACTGCAGGATCTTTGCCAAGAAAACCCCAGATGGGGTCACAGAGAGTCAGACACAGCTAAAAATAACTAAATGACAGCAAAAAAGCTGAGATTCTAGTTGTCAAGGTCAGAGATAGACACATACAGGAAATAATTAGGGAATAAAACTGGATGGTCTAAGATGAGCGTGTAGGCAGTATGTGTGTATGTTTGTCCTTTGTTGCTGAAGAAGACCATGCCATCAGAGAAATAATGACATGACTTACACTTGACTTTGTTTTGAGTGAGGGAGGGCTGTGCAGGTCACCAGCCTTACTTGTCCTCCAGAGCCATCTGAATCCAGTGACCACATACCATCAGGATGACTGAAGATGACCCAGGATGAGGCAATTGAGGTTAAGTGACTTGCACAAGGTCACACAGCTAGT
This sequence comes from Notamacropus eugenii, assembly GCF_028372415.1. NCBI lineage: Eukaryota > Metazoa > Chordata > Mammalia > Diprotodontia > Macropodidae > Notamacropus > Notamacropus eugenii. The sequence continues at coordinate 335,778,868 of NC_092874.1, read as the reverse complement.
GAGTGTCAAGTGTCTGAGGGGAGATTTGAACTCAGGTCTTCTTGACTCCTGTACTGGTGCTCTATCCACTAATGTGGTACTAAAGGGGTATGGGGAAGAAGGGGTCACAGAAGGTTTCACAATGCACCTGGCACTTAGGCCAGGCCTTGAAGGATGGATTGGGTTTTAGACAGCAGGGGAGAAGAAAGAGGCAGCACTTTAAGCTTTGGGGATAGGGTCCCCAGGAGGAGAAGGGATGAAGAGAGAATGTTTTCCAGAAACTGTGAGAAGGCTGGCTTAGGTTGAGTGGGCAGAGGGTTCATCTTGGGGAAGTGTGGGAAATAAGGCTAAAAAAGATAGACTATAGAGGAACCTGACCAGCAGGCTGAGGAGTTTGGACTTCATTCTTTTGGGCCACAGGGAGCTGTCGAGGGTTTTTGAGCAAGGGGGTAGCAACAGAGTTTCTTTGGGGAATGTTAGATCATAGATTATAGGTCCTAGAGCTGGAAGGGACCTTGAAGTCCAACCTCTACAGATAATTAAAGTGAGTCATAGCGAGTGAAATGATTGGTTTAAGGCCACTCAGGCAATAAGCAGCAGAGGTGAGACCAGGTCCTTTGACTTTAAATTCTTTTCAGTGTGTCATGTGACCTCCATGAGGAAACTGAGGCTTTGAGAGATTTTTTAAAATAATAGCAATTGCTAATATTTATATAGTGTGTGCCAGGGACTGTGCTAAGCCCTTTACGATTATTATCTCCCTTTGATCTTCACAACAGCCCCCTGAAAAGTAGGCACTATGCTTATACCCATTTTACAGAGGAGGAAACTGAGGCATATAAATTAAGTGACTTACCCAGGGTCACACAGCATGTAAGTGTTTGAGGTCAGATTTGAACTCAGGGTTTCCTCATTCCGGGGTCAGCATTCTATCCCCTGTGCCAGAGGTCATATAGCTCATAAGAATCCCAACTCTACCTCCAAGGTTTTGTTCCCCGTACCATGTTTCCTCTTCTTGGACTGGAAGGAATTTTGGTTCTCATTAATGCAGAGCATTTTGCATAGATTTCATTGTTTGATCATCACACCAATCCTATGAGGCAGGTGCTCTTGTCTCCATTTTATAGATGAGAAAACTGAGGCCCAGAAAGGTTGTCTTCGTGACTTTGAGTGTACTGCTTTCAAGCTGTTATGCCATGCTTCTTAATTTTAGCTCCCTCCTTTGGTGTTGGAGTGTGTGCAAGATGGGTTGGAGGAGGGAGGGGGAGGCCACATCCTGACGAGTAGAACATGTTATTTAGAAATGGTGTGGGGGCCGGCGATCGAGGCTGGTGGGTGAGGGCCTTGCATTGGTCAGATTTTCCCTAAGCTTGTCCCCTCATAGCTTTCTCCTTGTCTGCTCCTAGGGTGGGTATTTTCCCGAACATGTAAAAGCTATGACCAGCCTGCGGTGGCTGAAACTGAACCGGACTGGGCTCTGCTACCTGCCTGAAGAGCTTGCTGCACTTCAGAAACTGGTAAGAACATTTCTCACTCTCTCCTTGGGCCTTGGGGAGCAAGTGCAGGGGCCAAGTGGAGGGAGTGGGATCTCTGGGGTGAATGGGAAGGAATGGTTGTGGAGGCATATCTCCCCCTGCTCCTCAGACTCTGTATGAACTGTCTCTCAATTCTGCCTCCAGGAACACCTGTCCGTGAGCCACAATAACCTGAACACTCTCCACGGGGAACTGTCCAGCCTTCCCTGCCTGCGGGTGAGTCCCCATCCCGGAAGAGGAGTCACAGGGAGGTAGCCAACAGCCCTCTCTGCCCTGACCCTGAGTCTGTATCAAATGTCCAAGCCTGGGTATCACAGAGGAGGCAGAGATTGGGTATCACGCAGTCTCTGTCCTGCAGAACCCATAATCTATATAGTTAGAGAAGCAAGATTCATGCTTATGAAACAATAGGGAACATTATGGGAGTTGTGCTTCATCAAGTGCTAGAATGTGTGAAACAGACAGTGACTTTAGTAGTGACTTGGAGGGGGAGGAGGAGGCCACAGTGGGCTGAGGTGGTCAGCAGAAGCTTTGTGGAGATGGTGGCCCTTAAGCCAGGAATGAAGGACAGTGGGGATCTGGAACAGAGGAGGCATGTCCAACAACAGTGCTTTCTCTGAACTGTGAGCTTCTCCCTCTGATTGTTGTTAACCTGGGCCAGGGAAAGAAGAGGAAGTTTTAGCAGTTAAAATGACACCTTGGGCCATCTGGGCTTTGGGGTAGTAGGCAGAGGCACAGACAGGGTGGATTTCCTGTGGGCCAGGATTGCAGCATGTGTCACCCTCAGCTACCCCAGAGATTGTGGGGAGTAGTCCAGAGAGAGTGGGGGGAAGGAGAGGGATCCAGCTTCTGTCTACCCTGATTCTCCCACCAGTCTTATAGAAAGAGTTTTCAGATTTTTCTGGGTCTTTCAGCTATTAAAATTATCTCCCCTTAAGACATCATCCCTCCCCTCTTGTAAACATTTTAACCCCCGCCAAGTACTCAGTACTGGTGCTACAATGGATAGAGCGCTGGCCTGGAGTCAGGAAGACCTGAGTTCATATCTGATCTCTAACACTAGTTGTGTCATCCTGGACAAGTCATTTAACCCTGTTTGCCTCAGTTTCCTCACCTGGAAAATGAACTAGAGAAGGAAATGGCAAACTACTCCAGTATCTTTGCCAAGAAAACCCCAGAATGGGTTACAAATAATTGAACATGACTGAAAAAAGAGAGCAACCCCAAAAGTACCAAATACAGCACTCCACATAGAGTATGCATTCGATAAATATTTGTTGTATTATCTGTAAGTCTCGGAATGGTTAAGATGGCAGGTTCAAATACCAGCTCTCATGCTAAATGCCTATATGATCTTAGCCAAGTCACTTCACGGCTGTAGGCCTCACTTCTTCATCTGTGAAATGAGGCTCCAGAGGTCTCTTCCAGCCCTTCCACAGGTCCCCTCTGGATCTGGGATCCCAAGTACCCATGGCAACACACATCGCTTCCAGGATAGTGCTTTTATGATAGTTTGTTTTAGGACAGATCTTACAGTGTGTCTTCCTCAAATAGAGTTAAGCATGATTGTCTTCTGTTGTCATTGTGACAGATGACACGTGGCACTTTGCACTTGGATCGTTGTATTAAATAATAGGACGGAGGAAAGATGTGCGCTTTACTTCTGACTTCTGCTGACACTGAACGCTGTATTTGATCCAAGTTTTGTGGCTCTCTGTGCTGCCTTTATGTTTCTTGTTGCAGTCACGGTGTGGATGGCCCTCTTGGCTCTGTTTCCTTCATTTCATCATTCTGCATATATCTCCCATTTCTCTGATTTCTAAATCCTTGTCTTTCCTTTATGCACATATACTGCAGCCTGATAAGTCATTCATTCTTTGGCTGTTGGGCGCGTGTTTTGTTTCTAACCGTTTGTTATCATGGATAATATTTCTCTGAATGTTTTTTTATGTGTGAGTCTTTTCTGTTCTGTTTCTTTGGAGAATAATATTTTCATTTTAAAAAAAGTTGTCCTCTTTTGAGGCTTTATCACATGCTATTTTCCTTCCACTCCCCACCATGATCACAGAATCCTATAATATCAGAGCAGGAAGGTCCTTAGACATTATCCAGTCCAATCTTCCCCCCACTTTACCGATGAAAATTTAAACTGAGGCTTAATGTGGTTCAGTGACTTGTCCAAGGTCAAACAGCAAGTCACCTACAGGTGGTGCCATTAGATCTAAGTCTTCCTGATTCCTAAGCCTGATAGTTTCTATTTTTTTTTCTATTCCGTAAGCCGCTCTCCCCTCAAATTCAGCTGTAGGTCCCCAGAAGAAATGCATTCCTTTCCTTCTTCTCTTCTTTCCATCCTAGGAGCCTATTGGAGGTTCCTGAGAGTGTCTCACATCCCTCAGCTCCAGACTGAGGTTACCCAAGTCATGTTTCTTCTTTTGTAGGCAATTGTGGCTCGAGCCAACAGCCTGAAGAATTCAGGGGTGCCAGATGACATCTTCCAGCTGGATGATCTCTCCGTCCTGGTATGTAACCCCACTTCCTCCAGGCTTTTCCTGGATTGTTTGGTTCTCCAAAGAAGCTACACTAGCCTATAAATCAGACCCCCAACATTTGAATTTCTGAGTATATTTCAGAGGAAAAAACCATAGCCTTGCCTGGAGCAAAAGGGAAGCTATCAGTAGCCTGTGTAGGTGATGCAGAGATGCCTCATTGCCTTTGAATGGGTTTTGCTTTTTGTTTTTAAATGATTGTGTGTCAAACCTGTTGCCCAGAACTCTGCTATCCTATAAACCCTCAATTTCTTGGTTCCTTGGATTTAGGAGAAAACAGAGAATCACAGGAAAACAAGTAGAGGTAAGGGATGTTATTTTAAAAGAATAAAAGACAAAATCAGCTTATAAGCATGTTCTGGGCTTGGTTCATATTGCATCCCAACTCTGGCCCGCTTTCTTTCTCTGTGTCCATGTAGCAGGGGTGGGGAACCTGTGGCCTCACAGGTCCTCAAGTGTGGCCTTTTGACCGAGTCCAGGTTTTACAGAACAAATCATTTTATTAAGAGGATTTGCTGTGAAGTTTGGATTCAGTCAAAGGGGCACACTTGAGGACCTAGAGGATCACATGTGGCCTTGAGGCTGCAAGTTCCCCACCCCTGACTAGGGTCTAGAACACTAGTCTCCAGACTTTTGATTGTATACTCCATTAATAAAAACCTTTTTAAAACATGAAGTTTATAAATTACAAACTACCGTGTGTGTGTGTGTGTGTGTGTGTGTGTGTGTGTGTGTGTGTGTGTGTATATGTATTGTTATCATGTTAATCCTTATCACCTATCCAATATGGACATTTAAAAAGATGACAGAGTGAATATTTTTAAAAGAATTTAAAATTTTAATTTAATGGTACAAAAAACATTTTGCTATCTCTAAAATATTTAATCATAAAATAATTATTTTATAAATAATAAATTTCTAATTTTGTTGAAGTAATTGAATAGGCTTCATTTTTTAAAAAGAATCTTGGTTTAACACTTTGTGATGTAACTCAGAGGGCTCATTCTAAGTTCATTTTATTTCAGTACTTTATTTTAATAGTTATTGTAATGGAAAAACAGACTGCACAGACACAGATACTTTAGGAAGGCAACCATTGGCTGTTTTTACTAAATACCCATTTTTCAATTTTAGCCACTGAGTATGCAAGAGTTTTTATTGAAATATGACTAGCAAGCTTCTGATGTCAATCAGTTGTTTTTGCAAATGTATCAGGAGGGGTTTTGTCTTTATACTTTTGAATAACAGGTTCAAAACCCACTGAAACCCTTTGTTTGGAAGATTTTTAAGTGGTTTGGGAAATTCTCTTTCCAAACTTTTAAAGGTTTTTCGTTTTTAAATGTCTTGTTCATTATGATGGATTTGTACTCTCTTTACCTGCAGGGATAGTAATAGAATCTACTACCAGGGAGAAGCCAAGGCTTGTAAGTTGGGCAGCTAGGTGATGCAGTGGAGAGAATACCAGACTTGGGGTCAGGAAGATTCATCTTCCTGAGTTCAAATCTGGCCTCAGACACTTACTAGCTGTGGTACCTTGGGCAAGTCACTTAATCCTGTTTGCCTCAGTTTCCTCATCTGTAAAATGAGCTGGAGGAGGAAACGGCAAACTAGTCCAGTGTCTTTGACAAGAAAACCTCAAATGGGGTCATGGTGAGTTGGATGTGACTGAAATGGCTGAGTCTCAGCCACAACAGGTTGGGGGATTACTTGAGTTCCCGGAGTTCTTAGCAGCAGTGGGCCTCGAACTTATCAGGTGTCCAAACTAGCTCTTGTATCAGTATTGGTGAGCCCTTCGGGATGGGCCTTTTGAAACTAGGATGCCTCAAGAGGGGTGAACTGGACCAAGTCAGAAACAGAGCAGGTCAAAGCTTCTGGGGCTGTTGGTAGTGAGGTCTTTCCATTGTGGTTGTATTTCTAGGCAAGATAGGAAAAGCGAGTCCCAAATGGAACCACAGGGTATTTGAAATGGAGTTTGAAATGGACAGAAATGTCTCCTATTAATCCATGCAACACATAGAGCATTCTGGTTGGAGGTCTGGACTTGCCTCAGGACAGGCCAAACAAGGTTAGCTTAAAAGAAATCCAACAAACTCCAGAAAGAAATGCAGAAGGGTAGAGTTCACAAAAAAGTACTTGGGGTTGATTAGATTAGAATTAGATGCTCAGCGTTTCTAAGCTATTAAGTTAAGCTTGGCTCAGGGATGTGCACTCCATGAGGATCTTAGACAAGCTGACTAGACTAATAATGCAGCTGGACATGTTGTCTAAATCTGTGTAAAGTAAGATAAAAAAAAATGATCATGGATTAGCCTCCAGCATTTGTTCTCGGTGCAGTAGTATTCTAGGGATACATCTATATATCCACTTCTGTACTCATAATTTTATTATTATTATATTATTAATACAAAAATATGAATAAGGAGAGGCGGCTAGCAGGGGCCTAGTTGTTGGTCAGTCCCCTGTTAAGTTGTTTTTCTGTTATATCCAACTCTTAATGGCCATTTTTGGTGGTTTTCTTGGCAAAGATACTAGAGTGGTTTGCTGTTTCCTTCTCCAGCTTATTTTACAGGTAAGGAACTGAAGCAAATAAGGTTGTGACTTTCCCAGAGTCACACAGCTAATGTGATTGAACCTAGATTTGAACTTAGATCTTCCTGACTCCAGACCTGGCTACATTGCACCACCTAGTGCTCCTAGGTACATAGCTGTGGTTACATAACCATGGGACCAGGCAAAGTTGTCTTAAAGCAGCTGATTCCTTTCTCCAGAGCTGACTAACTCAGAGTGAGAGCACAACGATTTTTATCTAGATAGGTCACAAGCTGATTTCTTTGCTAATCATTGGACGTTCCCTTTGTTAATCAATTACCTTTATCTAATGGCCCTTGGTCTTTAGAAATCTCTTCATGCTTTGTTGATGTTGCTTAGGCCAGGGGTGGAGAACTTTTGGCCTCAAGGCCACATGTGGCCCTCTAGGGCCTCAAGTGCTGCCCTTTGACTGAATCTAAACTTTATAGAACATCTGTGGCCACAAAAAGGGCTGCACTTGAGGCTCTAGAGGGCCACATGTGGCCTTGAGACTGCAGGTTTCCCACCCCTGACTTAAGACTCCTCAACTGGATTTTTAGCATCAAGAACTGGGATAAGAAGGGGTTTTGAACACTTATAAAAGCAGATGATATCAGTAATTCTTTTTTGGTTACCTTAATTTCTGAATCTATTCCTTTTCCTCCTCCTCCCTCCCCCTGTAACGTAATAAAAAAAGAAACAGTTCATAGCCAACATATCAACTAAGTAAGACTTGACAGTATATGCTGTGATCAATCCCCATAGTCGTCCACCTCTGCAAAGAAGGATGAATGCTTTGTTGACCAGGAAACTAAGTAATAGCTGACATTTATAATAATATTAATAAAATAATATCAACACAATTATAATACTTTTAAGATAATTGTAATAGTATCAGTATGTTAATATAATATACATTATACAATACTATATGACAACATATTAAAGCATTATATGTTCTGTGATATATTACATAGCATATATAATTGTCATATAATATATATTTATATTGTGTTATCTTATAAAGCATTTTTTGTTCATTCATTTGGTACTCACAGAGGTACCCTATCATGTAGGTGTATAAATTTTGCCACCCTTTTGACCTTGGGGTTGGTATCCCAAGCTCTAATCCTTCAAACTTCATGACAAATTTAGGCATGTTCCTCCTTTTCTGAGCGGATTGGGCATCTGGTATTTCCATCTTGGTTAAAGGGTTGAATGGTTAAGGTCCAGTCTCCGATGGCTATTTGCTTCTTCCTGGTAGGAACAGTAGTAAGAAAGCAGTATGGTATAGCAGATGGAGAACTATCCTTAAAGCCAGCAAGACCTGGGTTCTTAGAGCCAGGAAGATCTGGGTTCATATCTAACTTCTGATAGATACAGATTGTATGACCCTGGTTAAGTCATTAGCCTTCCAGTGAGTACCCCAAGGCAGCTCTCCAAGACTATAAGTTACAAAGTAGGTGCTAGACTGCATTGGTAGAGGGAGTTTCCTTATAGGATGGAGAGCTACCGTGGAGTCAGGAAGACTTGAGTTCAAATGTGACTTCTGATACTTACTAGCTGTGTGACCCTAGGTGCTGCTTGGCCAATAGTAGGTCCCAGCCCAAGCCTCACTTGGTCATTCTTTGGGTTTTAATGGCTTAGAGTAAGTGCATTATTTCAGTTTTGGCCTGAACCCAAGAGGTTTTTGACTAGGTAAAAGAGACATTCTTTGCCTCATTTCTTACCTAGCCTTAATCACTGAATGAACATTGCCTTGGTCCAGCAGAGACTTTGGAAAGACTTGAGTGTAAAAAGGCCAAGGCCTCCCACTGTATCAGGGACCATCTCCAGTCATTCTGCTCTATATCTTGCCACTGGAGCCAGATGGCTCTGGAGTAGAGAGTGAGGCCCTGCCTCACTAAAGTCCAATTCACCTGCAGATCGTGGCATCACCTTCCTGATGACGTGATCCTCTTAGAATGAAGGACATACCACAACAGTAGATTTTGCTCTATCAGTTTTACGGATGAGGATTTTGAGGCTTGTAGCGAGGATAAGTGACTTGTCCCTGATCACGCAGCTAGGCAGAGGTAGGATCTGACCCCAGGCTTCTGCAGATGCAGCACTCTAACCCCTATACCATAGTATTTCCTAAGCCTTCTGGGTAATTGAGGTTGGCTTTATTATAAAAGCTGTGACAATCTGTTAAAATACTTTCTGGATAACAGCCACAAATCTCTTATTTCTCCATACACTCTCACAGAGTGTTTTCACATCTGCCCACCTTGAAACAATCCCATAAGGAATGCTGGGCAGGCGTTACTATCCCCATTTTGCAGATGAGAAAATGGAGACCCCAGGATGAGGTGACTTGTCCAAGGTCTCACAGGGTAGGTTATTTAAGAGCTGGCACTAGAGATCTCATCAGCTGACTCTTTGTTTTTAATATTTTCTTTCTTCAAACTTAATCATTGTCTTCTGGTTTTTATGAAACGTTCACTGCTCAGTATTTACCCCTCTCCCTGACCAATGACCCTTTCTAAGGGAATGTACAATACCAACAACAGGAAAAAAAATTTAAGAAAAACCAGCTGACTCTGTGACCAAAGCTGGCATTGTATTCAACAATCCACACCCATTGCCCCCCCTTTTTTTTCTGAGATGAATGCCTTTAGTTTTTAAAAACATTATTTGGGAGGGGGAAAAAGCAGCTCATTTGCTGCTTTCTTTCTTTTTCCCCCCCAAATTTATTAATTTACTTGTTTTCACTTTTTAGCATTCACTTCCATAAGTTTTCAATTTTCTCCTCCTCCTTCTCGCCCCTCCCCAAGACAGCATGCAATCTTATATAGGCTCTACACATGCATTCTTATTAACCACATTTTCACATTAGTCATGTTGCACAGAAGAATTAAAATGAATGGAGGAAACCATGAGAAAAGCAAAACTAAACATAACAAGAGAGAAAATATTCTGCTTCATTCTGCATTCCAGTTCCATAGTTCTTTCTCTGTATGTTGGTAGCATTTTACCTCGAGTCCTTTGGGAATATTTAGGTCCTTGCATTTCTGTGAAGGACTAAGTCTGTGAGAAACAGTTCTCGCACACTGGTTGTTACTATGTACAAAGCTCTGCTGGTTCTGCTCCTTTCGCTCAGCATCAGTTCATATAAGTCTAAAGAATTATTTCTGAGATCCACCTGTTCATCATCTCTTATAGCACAATAGTATTCCCTTACATTCATATACCACAACTTCTTCAGCCGTTCCCCAATTGGTGGGCATCCCCTCAGTTTCCATTTCTTGGCCACCACAAAGACAGCTGCTACAAATATTTTTTTGTACATGTGGATCCTTTTCCCATTTGTATGATCTCTTTGGGATACAGTCCTAGAAATGGTACTGCTGGGTCAAAGGGTATGCACATTTTTATGGCCCTTTGGACATAGTTCCAAATCGCTCTCCGGAATGGCTGGATCAGCTCACAGTTCCAACAATGAATTGGAACACTCTCCCACATTATCTCCAACATGTATCATTTTCCTGTTTTGTCATATTAGCCAATCTGATAGGTGTGATAAGTTGTTTTGATTTGCATCTCTCTAATCAATAGTGATTTAGAGCATTTTTTTCATATGACTATAGCTATCTTTAATTTCTTCATCTGAAAACTGCCTGTTCCTATCCTTTGACCATTTATCAGTTGAGGACCATTGCTCCCCAGTGCTGCAAGGATGGACATGCTCCTATATTTCTTCTTTAGGTCCAAGATGGGGCAGTACAATTTTTGTCCCATTTTCTGATCTGTTATTGATGGACCTGGTTAAGGGGTCCTCCCAGTTCTGTACAATAGAGGCTCGCCTGCAGCAGGATTAGCTGCAGGAGGTACCAGGGCTCCTGTTTTTTACCTTCTGCTTTGCCTTTGACCCATAGGACCTGAGCTACAACCAGCTGACAGAATGTCCACGGGAGTTGGAGAATGCCAAGAACATGCTGGTGCTCAATCTCAGTCACAACAGGTGCCAACCTGAGTCACACAGGGAAGCAAGAAAGACAGGGAGGGAAGAAATCTCCAGCTTCCTCCCCACCCCTGCCCTTCCTGGCCTGAGGCTGACCCAGGGACCCTTTCTATGATTATTTATATATATTCATACACACACATAAAATCAGCAGTGGTGGGGGATGGTGAGAGTGTTGCTATCCCAAAGCTCCAGAGAATCATTTTGATAAGAGGGGGTGATAGAACCCAGACTTTGGGAGTAGTGGGGGGAGGCCTTAGAAGTGATCTAATAGCCTCACATTTTACATATGAGGCCTAGGGAGGTTAAGTGACCTGCTCATGATCTCATGGGGAATTTAATGTCATGGTTAATACTAGAACTCAGGTCTCATAACATGGAATATAGCATTTAGTCTCTTAAGCTATGATGACTTAGAGGTATGAAGACCCCCTGAAATAACAGTGGAGGATAGATGGGAGTGTTTCAATAGAGATAGTGTCTTAAAGTTCAAAGAATCATTTTGATAAGAGGATGGGAATGTGGAAGCCAGGCTTTAATAGACTGTTAATAATAAGGATAATTAGGGATGGGGGGGTGGACAGTGTGAGTTTGGTGAGGGGCAGAATTAAAAAATAGATTGATGAGGTGAGCTGTGATTTCCCCCCTCCCCCTTTCTCCCCACAGCATCGATAACATCCCCAATCAGCTCTTCATCAATCTGACTGACCTGCTGTACCTGGATGTGAGTGACAACAAGCTGGAGAGCCTGCCCCCCCAGATGAGGCGCCTTGTGCATCTACAGACGCTGATCCTCAATAACAATCCCCTTATGCATGCCCAGCTCAGGTACTGGTTCCCCTGGTCCTGTTCCCACCCACGCACCCTCTGCCCTACCCTTTCCCCTTCTTACTGTTTGCATGGTTCCCCTCTTTCCCCATCCAGGCAGCTCCCTGCTATGACAGCCCTGCAGACCTTGCACCTCCGGAACACCCAGCGCACCCAGAGCAATCTCCCCACCAGCCTGGAGGGCCTGATCAACCTTGCTGGTGAGGCAGAGGATTGTCTAGGGGGTCAGAGTGGCCCTTAGGATGGGGAGGGAGAGGTGAATGGAGGAGACACACAGATAACAACCTAAACTGGGAATTCAGAGACCTGGAACAGGGGTAGAGAACACGTGGGTGCGATCTTTTGACTGAGTCCAAGTTTTATGGAACAAATTGAGGAGATTGGTTCCATGAAGTTTGAATTCAGTCAAAGGGCCACACTTGAGGACCTAGAGGGCCAAAGGTTCCCTATCCCTGACCTAGATCCTCATTTCTGCTCCTCTGATTTGCTATGGCCTGGGTCTGGATTCTGAGGATTTAGTAAGATGGCAGGTATAAAGGTGCTTTGTAAATTATAAAACAAATGCATAGTGTTAGGTTTAGGCCAGAGGGGTTGTGGCCAGGCTCACCTGGCCTGAGGAGGTCATTGAGGGAACAAGCTTCCAGAGAGATTTTCCTTCAGCATTCTTGACTGTCCTGAAGCCTTCTTCCCCCTACCTATCCTGCACCAGGGGAAAGGTTTATTGGAGTTGGATTCATGGTGAGGCCCCAGGCTGTTAGAGGATAGCTCTGGGTCTCTTCCAATCTGTTCCTCCCATTCTGCCCAAAGTGTGGCCCTTCTTTGCCAAATTCTTAGTGCTGTCACCCTCCCAAACAGACGTGGACCTATCCTGCAATGACCTGACCTGGGTGCCCGAGTGCCTGTACACCCTCCCCAACCTTCGCCGCCTCAACTTGAGTAGCAACCAGATCTCTGAGTTGTCTCTGTGCATTGACCAGTGGGTCCAGGTGGAAACACTGAATCTGTCCCGAAACCAGCTCACCTCTCTCCCAGTAAGTGGCCTGTGCATCTTTGACCTAGGCCTTTGTGAGTACCTTTTGGGGAGTGGAGTAGAAAGGGATGTGGGCCATAGTCTTGGGAAATGGAAAGCAGATGGTACCATGTGGTCTGATGGGATGGGGATAACCTGGGGCTGTGGTCCTTGGGGGGAAAGAAGTAGAGAATGGATGGGAGAAACATATATTATCCACTTCCCACAAGGAAGATTTCTGTGAAGTGGTAGGAGAATTGGGAGGGAGGGAGAGTATGGTCCCAGTGGACCACAAGCCTGACCCTGACAGAGTTCTTTGTCTCTAGTCTGCCATCTGCAAGCTGACGAAGCTGAAAAAGTTATACCTGAACTCCAACAAGGTGGATTTTGATGGCATCCCTTCCAGTATTGGCAAGCTGGCCAACCTGGAGGAGTTTATGGCAGCCAACAACAACTTGGAACTCATTCCTGAGAGCCTGTGCAGGTAGGAGGCTGGGGTAAGGGTCTGGGTGAGGAAAAGTGCTTTAATCCCTCTTTCTTCTTAAAAAGCTCAGCTAAGAAACCATCAGGCCTTAGGGAAGGATAGTTCACAACCAGCCTGGGATACTCATCGCAGTGTCTCAAGTCTTGAGATATAGGTCTAGCTCAGTCTTCTTGGTATAATCTAAATCTGTTTTGTTTTGTCTTTCTTTCCTCTAGGGGGACTAAGGCTAATGGTTTAAAAAAAACCAATTTCTAAAGGCATTCAGCTTGTGACCTTTGCAGGAATTCTTCTTAACTTTTATTTTGTGTCATGGACCCCTTTGACAATCTGTTTAAACCTGTGGACCCCTTCTCAGAATCAGTGTTTTTAAACATAGCCAGGACTCAATCGGTGCTAATAATGAATCCTGTAAAGTGATCATGTTATGTGAATTTGTGCAGCATATTTTCATTGACCTGGACCGATGACCATATTTTACATCATTCTAAATTCCAACAATTTAGATGTGAATACGTGACCACTCATCATTTGCACTAATCAGAACCTAGCAGAACATAGAATAAAATACAAAAGGAAACCAGTTATGTTAAATAAAGATGTAAAGGTGTTCCTCCTCTAAGTTCATGTACCCCTGGCAATATTGAGAACCCCTTGGTTTAGTCAAATGCTTGCCACTCTTCTGACGTAGGGGTTGGTGTCCCAATCTCAGATCTTTCAGACTTCATGATGAATTTGGGTATGTGTCTCCTTTTCTGAGTGCGTTGGACATCTGATGTTTCCATCTTGCTTAAAGGGTTGAGTGGTTGAGGTCCAGGCTATGCTGGCTATTTGGTTTCTCCTAGCAGGAGCAGTAGTAAGGAAGCAGTATGGTATAGCAGGTAGAGAGCTATCCTTAGAGGCAGGAAGACCTGGATTCATGTTCTCCCTGTGACACATGCAGATTGTGTGACCCTGGTCAAGTTATTAGCCTCTCAGTGAGTGCCCCAAGGCAACTTTCCAAGACTGCATCACAAAGATGGTGCCAAACTGCGTTGGTAGAAGGAGTTCCCTATTCTGAAGAAATCACAAGCTTACTCCAATTTAATACTCTGTGCCTACTTGGTATCTTGGGATACTCCAGAAAGTCACCACTGCCATTTATAGCCATGTGACCTGTGCAAAAAGCCCTCTGGGCAAAAAAACCTCTGAGATTTTGGTTTCTTAACTCTACGGTTGTACTGATCATTTCCATCCCAAGTGGCTCATGGGGATTTTGTGAGAATCTGATCAAATTATATAATGTATGAAAGCTCTTTGGGAACTAAGAAGACGTTATGTAGCTATAAGGTGGCATCATCGTTATTGTCGTTAGTTTAAAAAAATAGTTTTATTGTAATTAATGATATCGGGCAGAACATTTAGACCTGCAATCCTCAGTCCTGATTTATATTTGCTGTGTTGATATTGGGTAAGCCTGTTAAATAGAAGTTAACCATGTAAGTAAAATTCTTAACTTCTGGACAATTTGCTGACCTGTCCTATTTGTTGGTAAAGGAAGTTCTTCAATAGAATTTTCCTAGAGCAGGGTTCTTAACCTCTTTGGTGTCATGGACTTACTCCTCTGGCAGTTTGGTGAAGCCTTTGGACCTATTCTCAAATTAATGTTTTTAAATGCATAAAAGAAAATTACATAGGAAATCAATTATATTGAAATGCAGGTATCCAAAAAATTTTTTTAAGTTCACTAACCCCAAGTTAACCCTTGCCCCTAGACTAGTAAAATCTCAGGTCCATTTCCACCTGCTCCCACATTCACTGAATTAATGATAATAGATAATTCTTAAGTTTACCCACTCTCATTATTTTCTTTCTTTTCATAGCAGCTGGGTTCTATACAGTAGTGGTGTCAAACTCAAACAGAAAGGAATCCCTTAGAGTCTGAATATTGATTTAGAAAACCACAAATTAACATTATCTATGTTGTATTGTAATTTTATTTATTTTGTCAAACATTTTCCAATTACATTTTAATCTGGTAGACGCCAGACTCCCAATACCTCTACTGTACAGTTTTTTTCATTAAAATAAGAATCCAAACTGCATGTACCTTAAGCTATTTGTTATTAACTCATGTTTAGTCATTTTTTGGTTGTGTCCGACGCTTACTGACCCCATGTGGGGTTTTCTTGGCAGAGATACTGGAGTGATTTGCCATTTCCTTCTCCAGCTCATGTTACAGGTGAGGAAACAGGCAAACAGGTTGAAGTAACTTGCCCAGGGTCACACAGCTAGTGTCTGAGGCTGGATTTGAATGCAGGAAGATGAATGTTCCAGACTCCAGGCCCTGTGCTCTATCTGCTGTACCACCGAGCTGCCCCCATTATCAACTCACAGCCTTTTGGGGTGATTGAACAACCCAGTATTTTAAAATAGGGTTTTGTATTTATTTATATTTTCAGTAGCCAAACCATCTTACTGCCAAAACAACATGTTAAACTAAGTTAAACCATCAAACCAATAGAGTACGTTAAATTTAGACAAAAGAGAAATCCATTTTTTTTCCTCAAAGGTAGGATTGGGGGAAAGGCTGGAGGTGGGGAGGGCAGTGGTATCATACTGGGGTAGGAGCTGCTGTCATCCTCTAGCAGATGGCCCTGACTGTCTGAGAAGCTTGTGGCTGGATGGGTAAGATTTCTTTGTCTCCTACCCAAGGACTCATTAGAGTAGGTCTTCTTAATTTTTTGTGTGTCATAAAATTTATGAAATTTGACAGTTTGATGGGTGCTGCTAATTTAGATTAGATAATGAGCTCATTTGTATTTTTAGCATGTAGCATAGAACCTGGCACACAGGGAATGTTTATCGATTGCCTGAGTGGTGAAGTCTTAGGGCCCCTTCTTAGCATAATGTTTTCCAATAATTGAAGGAAATACTGAATTTCACTTGGGGGCAGGGAAGTGCCACAGTGGAGAGAGAGCCGGGCCTACGGTCAGGAAGACCTGAGTTTAAATCTGGCCTCAGACACTTACTAGCTGCATGACCCTGGGCAGGTCACTTAATCCTGTTTGCTTCAACAGCAACTACAAAATTACTATTCTTTTGGACAGCTAGGCACAGTGGATAGAGTGCTATGTCTGGAGTCAGGCAGACTCATCTTCCCAAGTTCAAACCCAGCCTCAGACACTTGCTAACTGTGTGACCCTGGGGAAGCCACTTTACCCTGTTTACCTCAGTTTCCCCATCTGTCAGATGAACTGAGGAAGGAAATGGCAAACCTCAGTATCTTTGCCAAGAAAATCCCAAATGGGGTCATGGAGAGTTGGACACGATTGACAAATGATTGAACCACAGGAGCAGCAGAAGATTTAATTTTTTCCTGTGCAAGTTCACAAGACCTTTTAAACTCTATCCATGGACTCTTTTGGGGATGGTTAGAATCCTTGCTTTAGGGGATGCTTCATATGACCAGTGACATCCCAGTAGACCCAGAGCCCCTGTTCTGGGGCACTTGGGAGCCACAAGTCTAGAGTCCTTGTTCTGAGGTCAGCCCTGCTTGGTTCCCACAGATGTGCCAAATTGAAAAAGCTGATCCTGAACAAGAACCGACTGGTGACCCTGCCTGAGGCCATCCACTTCCTGACGGAAGTAGAGGTAAGTGTTGGTCGTGAGCTTGGCAGGGTCAGAATCTAGCAAAAGTCTATGCTGGTCATGGAGCCAAGGCCTGGTGCCTGTTTTAACACTGAATTTGGAGTGAGAAGGTTTGGGTTTGAGTTGAAGATAGTTTTCCCTCTGACTGTGACCCTGGACAAGTCACTTTACCCATTCTTTAAAATGGATCTTATTATTAGCCTTCTTCCCCCTACTCATAATTATTTTCCTGAAACTGTTTGTCATTGGATGGTGTTCAACTCCACAATCAGATTTTAAGAAGGTGTTCTGTTCTATTAAATGGGGTATCTTTCTGGGAAAATAACAGAAGAGAATGTTATAGAATCCTGGTTAGATATACCTGTGGGTAGTGCAGTGGATAGAGTGCTGAAGAATGCTGGACCTGGAGCCAGGAGAACTCATCTTCCTGAGTTCAAATCCAGCCTAAGACACTTATTACCTAGTCTGGGCTTGTCACTTAACCCTGTTTGCCTCACTTTGCTTATCTGTAAAATAAGCTGGAGAGGAAAGTGGCAAACCATCCCACTGCCTTTGCCAAGAAAACCAAAATGGTGTCACCATGAGTAGGGCAAGACTGAAAAATGACTTACCCTTACCCTTACCCTCTGGAAGTCTGCTCCTTTATGGGTGTGCATGTCCAGCAGTGTTCAGATGGCCTCTGTTTGGCTTCCCTAACTGCTTCATCTTTACTGTTTCTGCTTTCTCAGTAATTCCATTAGATTCACGTGTCATAGTTTAGCCTTCCCTAGTTGCTGAGTGTCTCTTTTGTCTCTACTAGATGAGAATGATGAGCTTCTGATACTAATGGAAGTGGGTTAATGAAGTGAGTTATTGGTAGAGAGGAGTTTTTCTGGGAAGTCTTGTCTTCCTTGACTGGACCTGAAGTTTGGGCTAGTTGTGGATCCAGCCCATTCTGTGGATTGTTTGAATTCACTGGGGTGGCGTATTTGAATTTCCTGCCCCTACTTCACCCCATCTCTCCTTAGGATTGGCTGGGAGGGTTAGGGTTAAAATCCACTCTGATGAACCAGACTGAGAGTGGGGAGCATCTTTCCACTGCTAAAAATAGAGGCATCTAGGTGATCCAGTGGATGGAGCCCTGGAGTCATGAAAATCAGAATCTAGATCCAGCTTCATATATTTAATAGTTCTGTGAAGTCACTGGGCAAGTCACTTGACCTCTATTTGCCTCACTTTCTTCATCTGTAAAATAAGAATAATATTACCTCCCTCCTAGGGTTGTTATGAGGATAAAATATGAAATTTGTAAAATGCTTTGCAAACTTTAAAGTCTCATATAAGTGCTGACTATTATGGTTGTAATTATAATTTTCATGTCCTCTGGCCTTCCCAACTAGGTTCTGGATGTGCGAGAGAACCCCAACTTGGTGATGCCCCCCAAGCCCACAGACCATTCCTCTGAATGGTACAACATTGACTTCTCACTGCAGAACCAATTGCGCCTGGCAGGTGCTTCTCCTGCTACTGTGGCTGCTGCTGGCGCAGGTGGGTCTCTGGGCCCTCTATTGGGGCAGAGCGTGGCGCACAGGGAGGGGGCAAGGACATCCGCCCTTCTCTTCCCTTCCCTTCCCCACCAAGAATGGATAGAGCAGTCAGTGTAAATCCTAAGTCTTAATGTGCTTAATCTGCCTTAGAAAAAGGATGGATTTATAGATTTATAGATAAGAATTTTAAAATTCTAAGCTTTTCCCCCCAGATCTCCCACTCTATCCCACCCTCAGAAAAAAAAGAAAGATATTCAAAACCCTTGTAACATTCCGTCCTAATCAAGCAAAATAAATTCCCACATTGGTTACATCCAAAAATGTGTGTCTCGTTTATAGATGACATCACTTCTCTGTCATGAGATATTTGGGACACCCTGTGTGGTGTGGGCAGAAGTGGCCAATTTCCCTCATAGAGGTAGAGTCTTGAGAGGGGTAGGACTTGACTAAAGTCATATTCCTTCTCCATTTTTTTTCTAATTATAATTTTTTCAATTAACAAGCATTTTTCCTCTCCCTTCCCCACCCCCCAGGAGTAAACAAAAACAGTAACCCTTATAACAAATTTGTATAGTCAAGCAAAACATTCTAGATTGACCCCGTCCAAAAATGTCTGGCTCCTGGTACATCTTACGCCCATCACCTCTCTGTCAGGACCTGAGTGTCATTCGCTTCATTTTTTTTGTTTTAATTTTTAACATTCATTTTTTTAAAATTTTGAGTTCCTGATTCTGTCCTTCCTTCAGCCCTTTCCCCACCCATTGAGAAGGCAAGCCATGGGATCTCAATTATGCATGTGAAGTCTTGCAAAATATTTCCACATTAGCTGTGTTGCAAAAAAAAAAAAGTTTCCATCTGCACTCAGACGTCATGAGTTCTCTCTCTGGATGTGGATGGCATTTTGTCATGGTCCGTTGGAATTGTCTGGGCTCAATTATCTTGATCAGAGCAGTCTTTCACAGTTGATCATCCTTAACAGTATGTTTGTTACTGTGTACAATGTTATCCTGTTCTGTTCATTTCACTTTGCATTACTTCATGCGAGTCTTCTCAGGTTTTCCTGAAACTATCCTACTTGTCATTTTTTATAGCACAGTAATATTTCATCACAATCATATACCACAATTTGTTCAGTAATTCCACAATTGTTGGGTATCCCCTCAATTTCCAGTTCTTTTCTACCACAAAAAGAGTTGCTATAAATATTTTTGTACATATGAATCCTTTCTCTTTTCTTTGACCTCTTTGAGATGCAGTGGTATTGCTGGGTCAGATTTTATAGCCCTTGGGCATAGTACCAAATTTTTCTTCAAAATAGTTGGACTAGTTCACAACTCCACCAACAATGTATTAGTGTACCTGTTTTCCCATATCCCCTCCAGCATTTGTCATTTTCCTTTTCTGTCATGTTAGCCAATCCGAAGGATGTGAGATATTGCCTTCAGTCTTAATTATGCTTCTCATCTGCCCCTCAGGGAGTGGTCCCAAGGACCCATTGGCTCGAAAGATGCGCCTTCGTCGGCGTAAAGATTCAGCCCAGGATGACCAAGCAAAGCAAGTGCTAAAGGGCATGTCAGAGGTGGCTCAGGAGAAGAACAAAAAATTGGAGGTAGGAAAAATCATCCCATTCCAACCTGGCCCCATTCCTACCTTCTTTCCCTACCCTCTAACTCACAGATTTCATAATCCGGGGGAGGAGGCCCTGGGTCACATGGGAAATAAGGAACTTATATGTCTGGAGTATGTAGGTTTGAATTTATGGCTATCAATAGGTTTATAACCTGTTCATTTCAGTAAGTGTTTATCGTATATTTATTGCCAGACATTGTGCTGAGTTCTAGAAATAGAAGGACAAAAATTGAAAGTCTCTGGTCTCAGGGAACATTGTAGTTAATACATAATATGTACAAAAGAAAAAATGCAACCTAATTTCAGGGGTGAGGGAGCACTCATGTCCAGGGAAATCAGAAGAGGCCTTTAGGATGCTTCCTGAAAGAATGTAACAGCAAACACCCCGGCATACACAGGAGGGCCTGCTGTACAGGTTCTTAGATCTGTTTTTCTAAAAGGAAAGCAGCTTTTGGGGGATCAGCAATCTTCTTTAATTATATTCATCAACAGAGAAGATACAAGAGAGAAATGAAGACCAACAGACAGGCCTTCCAACTGTCTGACCCTAAGCAGTACACACATCACAGATCACAGACAGATCCAACTGTCTGACCATTACATACATACAGTTACCAGACAGTGAAGCACCAACATCTGAGTTTTCAAAGCCGGCAGACTCCCTTCCAGCTATCCAGAGTCTCATCTGGCCAAACAAACACTTCCAGTGAGTGAGCCCCTAAGTAAAACCTCACCTCTGAGTATTTATACACTTTTCAGAGCTGGAGGGCAAACCTCTGACCCAGTGCCTCAATGGAAATTAACAAAGTATTGGGGCCTGTTAATGGGTGGGTAAGATCTTTAACTCTTCCCCCCACCCACCATTAATCTTGCATTAACATTACACTGAGTCTTGAAGAAAGCTGGGTGATAAAATTGAAAAAGGGAGATCATTCGAGGCATGTCAGTGGCAAGCCAGAAAGACTCATCTTCATGAGTTCAAGTCCAACCTCAGACAATAGCTGTGTGACCCTGGGCAAGTCACTTAACTGTTTGCCATCTGTAAAATGAGCTAGAGAAGGAAATGGCACACTGTTCTAGAATCTTTGCCAAGAAAACCCCAAGAGAGTTGGTCACAACTGAACAACAAAAATTCCAGGCATGGCACGCAGCCCATGCAAGAGCCCAAAGGTGAGGGATGGAATGTCACTCTTAGGAAGCAGCCCTAAGCCAGTTTGGATGGAATGTGAGCCCAGCACAGGCAGGTGTGCCTTTTATCCTCTGGGACTCAGGGCACTAAACCCTTGCTTGGATGGAGCGGCACATGTTCAGAGGGTGGGGTGTCTGTCACTGATCCTTTCCCAGAAACAGGGGTCAAGCTAAAGAAGTAGCTCAGGAGGAAAGAGAATGTTGTCAAGAGGTTTAGAAGAGAGTATCCAGGCTTTTAATGTAAGGCCTAATTCCCTAGTTTTTAGTGGTCTCTGAGCATTCAGTTGTTTGACCCAGTGGCTTCCACAAAACTGTGAGAACTTTTCCTAACGTATCTCCTCCCTTCATCCTCTGCTTTCGTTAGATCTTGTCCAGATCTGACACCCTGATCCAGTGTCCTGTTTGGTTCATACAGCTTAATTTCCCCGTGTTCCTAGCTCAGTTAACCTCTGGGTGACTTCACTGACCAAAAGCCTTTACTGAACCTCTGGGCAGTGTGAAGGAGACAGGAGAAGGCAGTCCCTGCCCTCTGAACCTCACAGCCCTCATCTAAGATGCAAACCGATAGGGAACAGAATGTGATTTTTGTGTTAGGCTGTGGGCTTCATAGAGAAAGACCAGCAGGCATGCAGAGAGAGAAAACACCAGGGGATGGAGTTGTTTGTGAAGGTTTCTTAGAACCGATAGTTGAACCAGGCTCAAAAGAATTTGTATCGTTAGTGAGGAGTAGAGGTTTTATTTTTATTATTTTTTTAAAAACGTTTTTCAATTTGCCAGCATTTATTTTCTCTCTTTTCTCTTCTCCCCTTCTACTGATTGAAAAGGACAAAAACCAGCCCCTTGTTATAACTATAAAGTCAAGCAAACAACACTGGGAAAGGTTTTAGGATCGGCCTAATGGGGGTCCTTGTGTGCTCAAAGGACTGCAGTTAGATTCATCTGCAGTTCGGAGAATAACCAGATTGTATTTTGTGGAAAACTGGATGACAAGCTGGGGATATTGTTGGGGACATTCTTGTTTAGGTGTGGGTTAGACTGGCAGTATTGATAGACTTAGAGCCCCAAGAGACCTTAGAGGTCATTTAGTCTATCCCTTTCCATTTACACAGAAGGAAAACTGAGGCCCAAAGAGGTTAAGTATTCAAGGTCACACCGGCAGCTCTGGGATTTGAACCCAAGTCTGAACCTGGGATTTAAATCTTCAAATCTGGTTTTCTTTCTGCTGTGCCATACTGACCCCTCTGAGATCTCTCCAGCTAGATTTCTGTTTAACAATGAAAGACTAATCTAGGATTTTCGTAGGGGAGGAAAGACACTGACATGAATGTACCACAGTGCCTTCCCTCTGAGATTACCTCCCATTCTCCCTATTCATCATTATTTGCTTGTCATCTCCTCCTTTAGAATGTGAGTTCCCTGAGGGTAGGGACCATGGTTTTCCATCTTTTTACCCTGGCACTTAGCACATAGTAAGGTTTTAATAAATGCTTGTTGACTGACTGACTGATGAGTAAGGTTCAGTGAGAGCTCTGGGCTGACTGGAGAGAGGGAAGGGGAGAGAGGAGAAGGGTTTAGGAGTACATCCCTGGACTGCATTGTCTCTTAACATGTACCCAGAGGGTATCCAGGGCGTCCAGGTGGCCCCAAAGCCCAGCCCTGACCCACATATTTCAGCCGGGTAGAGGTCTTTCCCTAACTTCCTCCCCTCCCTCAATCCTCAGGAGAATGCAGATGTGAAGATGTCAGATACCAAAGCCAAACGCTGGGATCAGGGCTTAGAGAAGCCACCTCTGGACTACTCAGAGTTCTTCACAGAAGATGTGGGTCAGCTGCCAGGACTCACCATCTGGCAGATTGAGAACTTCATTCCCACCATGGTGGATGAAGCTTTGCATGGCCGGTTCTATGAGGCCGACTGCTACATTGTGTTAAAGGTTAGTGCGGTCTGTAGGATTGGCATGTGGGGGTGTGGCAGGGGTAGAGAGAAGGTGGGAAATGGGAAAGACTTGAGGCAGGAGGGGAGAGGAAGCTGGAGGTCATCCAGGGGACAGAAGTATAAAGCAGCCTTGGGGAAGGGACTTAGAGAGGATGATGGATAACTCTTCTAGAGATGGGCTGGGAAATCAGCCTGGAGGGGGAAGGAGAGGGATACCTGGGGCAAGAGAAGGAATCAGTTTGCTGACATCTTACAAGAAGAGTCCCTCCTGTGCTCTTAAGGAGCACCAAGTCCCAGGAGATCTGATCCCTGCATTTGTTAAGCACCTAGGCTGGTGGGGAAGATAGAGAAGAAGACACATGTACATGGTCTCCTGGGATGGTTCATTAAGCTGTTGTGCTTGAGGGGTGGCAGGGGGTGCAGTGGGAAAGGGAAGGAGGAGAAGAAGATTCCACATAGACAGGTATGGAGCCTAGCTTGGCTCCCACTGTGACTGACAGAGGACCCACCTCCAACCATAGACATACCTGGATGAGAGCGGCTCCTTGAACTGGGAGATCTACTACTGGATTGGTGGGGAAGCCACCTTGGACAAGAAAGCCTGTTCAGCCATCCATGCAGTCAACCTTCGGAACTACTTGGGTGCCGAATGCCGAACCATCCGAGAGGAGATGGGCGACGAGAGTGAGGAGTTCCTCCAGGCATGTCTTGGCCCAGGGAGGAGAAATGCTCTTTTTAAGCTGCTAGGGTACCTCCCCTCTCCCTTTGCCCACCGCCATCACTATTGCTAAGCCCTTACATTAAAACACATTCACATTGTAGTACACATACTTGGCCCTTGTTCATGAAACACACCCATTTGTGAATATACATGTGTCACACACACACACACACACACACACACACACACACACACACACAGAGAATCATATTCATTATGTCCCTGTCACACAAACGTGCATATACGTACAGACTCTCATTCATCATGTCCCTGACTCTTTTCCAGTTCTCATTCCTGGTTCATGAAACACTCATTCATGTGCACGCGCGCGCGCACACACACACATACATATCCTTTATCCATCATGTCCCTGACTTTCCTCTTCTCACTCCTGGTTCATGAAACACTCATTCATGTGCACATGCATACATGTACACCCCCCCCACACACATGTACATACATATATCCCTGACTCTTTCCTCTTCTCACTCCTAGTTCATGAAACATTCATATACGCACACACATATATGCACACATGTATATATATATATACAATACACATACACACCTATCCCTTAGCTATCATGTCCCTGGCCCTCTCCTTCCTCCCTCCACTAGGATAGCGTCCCAAGAGTGGGCCATGGCTTCAAGGCCACGGCAGTAAATGTTCCCCTTTCCACAGGTGTTTGATCATGATATCTCCTACATTGAGGGGGGCACAGCCAGTGGTTTCTATACTGTTGAGGACACACACTATGTCACCAGGTGAGGGTGAGGTGTAGGTGGGGCAGACAGAGGAAGCTCTGGTGGGTTTGCCTAGTGGGGGATTTAGCCACTTGGTGTGCCAGCTGAGCTTTCTCCCACCATTGAGTCCTACAGATTATACCGAGTCTTTGGAAAGAAGAACATTAAATTGGAGCCTGTGCCCCTAAAGGCTGCTTCCCTAGATCCTCGGTGAGTCCTCTAATTTCCCAGAGATGGGGTTCAGCTAAGTTCCCTGTGGCCACTGATGGAGCTGGCCCCCAGTGCTAGTGGAAGGAGAGCCTAGAGACGGGGCTCTTAAACCATACTTAGTGCCTGAATCGCTGGGCTTCTCTTTCCAGTGTGTTTCATCTGGCTCAAGGGTGAGGTGGGTAGAGGGAAATGGGGGGTGGTGATGGGTGATCTTCTAAGACTCCCATCTCTGTTGTTTCCAGGTTTGTCTTCCTTCTGGACCATGGGCTGGACATCTATATTTGGAGAGGGGCCCAAGCCACCCTGAATGGCTCTACCAAAGCCAGGTACAGGGGCCACCCCTGGTCCCCACCCACCTTCCCCATTAGAAGCAGAGCTGGGAGGTGATCAGGATCCTCATGCCAGCCTCCCCTTGAATTTGGCTCTTCTTCTACTCTCTACCTTCTTTCCTGTACCTGGCCCCTGTTGGCTGGCCCCAGAACTGTCCCCTGAGCTGGTCTGGATGCCTTTTTTTCCTTAATCACCACAAGACAGAGGTTGGGTTTTTCCTTAGAAGAGTTTTATTAATATTTAAGTTAGAATTTCTTAAACTGGAAGTCCTGGATAGATTTTAGGGAGTCTGTGAACTTGGAACTTATAATATTTAGATAACTTGGTTGTTACTATTCATTCAGTTGCATCTGATTCTTCATGAGCCCATGGACCACACTTTCTGTGGGGTTTTCTTGGTAAAGATATTGGAGTGGTGTGCCACATTTTCTTCTTCAGTGGACTAAGGCAAACAGAGGCTAAATGACTTGTCCAGGCTCACACAGCTGGTGAGTGTCTGAGACCAGATTTGAACTCAGGTCTTCTGACTCCAGGCTTAGTGCTCTATCCACTGAACCACCTAGCTGCCTCCATTTCGATCAGCTGCATTTCAGCAAAATTGGTTTCCATTGTTAGGTTTCCTATGTATTTTATTTTATATGCATTTAAAAAACATTATTTTGAGAAGGGGTTCATAGGGTTCACCACACTGAGAAAGGGATCCTTGACAAAAATAAAGGTTAAGAATCCTGGATTTAAGGGAAAGAGTCAGTATGACCTGGTGGATAGAGAGGCAGCCTCAGAGTCAGGGAGACCTGGGTTCAGATTCTTCCTCTGACGTATCCTGGCTGTGATCCTGGGGCAAGTGTTTCAATCTCAGTGCCTCAGACACTTTGCCAAGATGATAAATCACAGAGCAGGTGATGGCCTACATTGGTAGAGAGAGTTTCATCACTAGGAATTTCAGGGAAACCAAAGACATCAAATCACAGACCTTGTCCATCCCCTTATAAAAAAAGAAGACAGAAGCAGGCATAGTATTGCAAAAAACATGGAGCACAGAATTTTCAAGTGACAGAACTTGGGAATCTTATTCTGAAGTATGGGCAATCTGGAAGGGGCAACAATGGTGCAGTGGACCAAGCGCTGGGCCTGGAGTCAGGAAGACCCAAGTTCAAACGCAACCTCAAACACTTACTAGCTGTGTGAGCCTGGGCAAGTCACTTATACCTGTTTGCCTCAGTTTCCTTATCTGTCAGATGAGCTGGAGAAGGAAATGGCAAACCACTCCAGGATCTTTGCCAAGAAAACTCCAGATGGAGTCACAAAGAGTCAGACAGGACTAAAATGACTGAACGAGGAACCAGTAGTCTGGGAGATAGGCTAATGGTCAGTGTGTCTTTACTCAACACATCTTTCCTGGAATCTGACCTAGCCTACTGTAAGCCTCCTCTACTGCCCTCTGGATCCTTCTGGTCCAAAATCAATGGCCAATTCTACTTGCTTTCATCAGCCAAGACTTTGTTCCCTAACAGCTCACACAGTTCTCCCAGAGTTTCTCCCAGACTCCTTTAAGGATAGGCTAACTGTCAGTATTGAGGTTCTCCATGTTTTTTAAAGGCACTACCACAGATCTCTCAGAGAGGGGCTGGTTAAGCTGGAGTTTCATTTGTACCAGAGGATATCGAACTAGAAGGGACCTTAGACATATCACCTAGGTCAGAGGTTCTTAACTTTTTTTGTATCATGGAACCCTATGGTCCTCTTCTCAGAATAATGGTCTTCATTGTATAAAGTTACTTGGGATTACAAAGGAAAACAATTATACTGAAATACAATATCCCCAACAAATGGTCATCTAGTCTGCACTTGAAGCCTCCAGTGACAGGGAACTTACTACCTCCCAAGACAATTCATTCTATCTTTGGCTAGCTCTAACTTTTAAAGGGAAAAACTCTTAATGTGTGGTATGGGAAATTGGCATCTCTGCATAAGGCAGGCTGGTACAGTGGAAGTTGTGGTGTTCGTAGAATCAGGAGACCAGGGCTTCAGTCCTTTTTCTGAAACTTGCTAGCTGTGTGACCCTGGGCAAGTCACTTAAAATTAATTTGCCTCTATTTCCTCATCTGTAAAATGAGCTAGAGAAAGAAATGACAAATCACTCCAGTGTCTTTTCCAAGAAAGCTACAAATGGGGTCACGGGGAGTCATATATGATTTAAAACGATTGAATGACAACAACCCACCCTCCTCACTAAGCATTTTCTTAGTTTCTTAAAAGTTCTCTCCTCTTTCTGACTTACTAGGTTATTTGCAGAGAAAATCAACAAGAATGAGCGGAAGGGTAAAGCAGAGATCACGCTGTTGTCGCAGGGTCAGGAAGTCCCAGAGTTTTGGGAGGTACTGGGTGGGGAGCCCCAGGAGATTACAAAGCATGTTCCTGATGACTTCCGTCCTGCCCGACCCAAACTCTACAAGGTAAGTAAGGCCCTGGGTGTCTGGTATTTTGCAAGAACCTGGTTGAGCTCTTGTCAGTTGCCAGGTCTGTGCTGGCTTTGGGTGTGAGTCTGGGGCACAGCCACAGAGTAAATGAGGCCAGAGAAGGGAGAGATCCCTGTAGCCTGGGGTTGATCAAGGAAGGCTTCATGAAGGAGGTGGACTTGAGTTGGCTAGGATTTGGGAAGTGTTTGAGGAAGAGCATAGTCCAGGAGGGTGGGAGTAATATGGACACATATATAGGGGCAGGGACTTAAGCACCTAGGTAAGACTGTTTGATTGGAGTATTGGACATGTGTAGAAGAGTAGGGATTCAGGCTGTGAAGGGCTTAATCTTCTGTCCCACAATCCTCTTCCTGTGCACTCTGGTATTCAAGGACATGATGAGGTCTGTGCCTCTCTGGTAATGTGTGTAGGACAGATGTGTGTGAGAAGGGAAGATGGGAGGTAGGTTCTGAAGGCCAGAGCTCTATGTCGAGGACCTTATCTTCATTCCACCTTGGCTGGCTCGGAGGAATTGTGTGAAGGAAAAATTGAAAGCCTTGGTGACTGAATGCACGCGTGGGAAGGGGAGATGCAGGAGACATCGTTTTATTCTAACCTTTCCCTTCTCCACCTTTGGCTTAGGTGGGCCTGGGATTAGGTTACCTGGAACTGCCCCAAATCAACTACAAACTCTCAGTGGAACACAAGAAATGGCCAAAGGTGGAGCTAATGCCCGAGATGAGGCTGGTAGGTCTGATGTCTGAGCCCAGGGGAGATTTCCAAGTTCTCTAAGTCCAGCACAGGGCCATAGAAGGGAAGGCCCTAGAGCTTTCTGGTAATGATGGGAATAGTAGCCAAGTTAGGAAAGTCCTGGGTCTGGGAACCTTGATCCTGACTCGTGTTTGGGTGGGAAAAGCTTCATCTGTGTAGCCACTGGGGAGAATTGGGGTTGGGGTGTTGGTGTCTCAAGTGAGGGGGTTTACTGGTACAGGGCTCATGAGGTCTCTTCCACCCCTTTTCCCCTGCCTTTGGCAATCCAGCTGCAGAGCCTTCTGGATACCAAGTCGGTGTACATCCTGGACTGCTGGTCTGATGTGTTCATCTGGGTTGGCCGCAAGTCCCCACGCCTTGTACGGGCTGCTGCCCTGAAACTGGGTCAGGAGCTCTGCAGCATGCTGCACCGACCCCGGCATGCCATGGTCAGCCGCAACCTTGAGGGCACCGAGTGTCAGGTGGGTTCACAAGCAGCTTCTGGATTTCCATTTCTTTCTACCCTGACTTGTTTATCCAGACTGATCCACTTGGCCCTGTGGGTGGTTGTCAGTCCTCATCATATAAGGCTGCCGGAGCATAATGGGAAGTAGGATGACCTGGCAGTTGGAGGCTTTGGGTTCAGATCCTTGCTCTGGCCCTGTGTCAACTAGGACAAGTCACTTAAATCACTGTGAGCCTCAGTTTCCTTATCTGAAATGAAGAGGTTGCCCCAGCTGATATCTGAGGTCCTTTGCCTCTGTAATCTTACCTTTCATGTGTATTTGCTAGCTCTTTAATCATGGGCACTGAGTCAGTATGGTGACTCAGTGGATAGCTAGCTTGCTGGGCCTGGAGTCAGTTCACATGTGGCCTCTGACATTTACTAGCTGAATGACCTTGGGCAAGTCACTGAACCTCTGTTTTCTTTAATCCACTGAAGAAGGAAATGGCAAACCACTCTAGTATCCTTGCCAAGAAAGTGCCATGGACATTGTGGTCCATGGGGTCCCCAAGAGTAGGACATGACTGACCAACAACCACAAAATCGCCATATCTGTGGATGGATGGAGTTGTGAAAATCAAAGATGATATATTTCGTAGATAAACTTTAAAATCCCAGATCAGCGCCGGTAACGATAGCTAGCGTTTATTTGGTGCTTTAAGGTTCACAGATCACTTTTATATATTGACCTCATTTGTCCTGTGATGTCTGTTAGTTACCCCTCGTTTTAAAGGTGAAGAAACTGGGGCTTTCAGACATTAAATGACTTGCCCATGGTCTTACAGCTGGTAAGTATCTGAGGCAGGATTTAAGCCCAGCTTGTCTTGATTCCAAGTTCAGATCTGTAACTTCTCCATCAGCTGGGCACGGGACAAACCAACATTCATATTCTCTTCCTTCCCTGCAGCTTACTGCCCCTACCTTTGATTTTCTTTTTTTAAAAAACTTAATTTATTTGTTTTCAGTTTTCAACAATCACTTCCACAAGTTTTAAATTTTCTCCTGCTCCCTCTCCAAGATGAAGTGATCTTACGTAGGTTCTACACGTTCTTATTAAACACATTTTCACATTGGTCATGTTGCATAGAAGAATTAAAATGAAATTGCCCATACTTTTTAAACTCCTCCCCACTCCCCCAAATCCAAGTACATGTAAAGGTTTTTTTTGATATTTTCTGTTTTACATCACCATCTTATCCCATGTATCCCTCCCTCTCCCAGAAGAACCATCCCAAATGCCCAATAGTATTTTGTAGAGGGGGAGGAATGTTGGCAAAACTGTTCATACATTGAAAAACTCACTAGGTTTTTAAGGCCAAGTTTAAGAACTGGGATGATGTGCTGAAAGTGGATTACACCCGAAATGCTGAATCGGTGGTGCAAGGGGACGGCTTGGTTGGCAAGGTGAAGAAGGACACGGAGAAGAAGGACCAGATGAAGGCAGATCTGACAGCCCTGTTCCTTCCACGCCAACCACCCATGGCTTTGGCTGAGGTGCTGTGGGGGACCTGCCCGGCGGGGAAGGCAGCTTAGGAGGGAGGGAGGGTTCCACATGAGAGAAGGCTGGATGGGGAAGGGAAGGAATGGGGGGGGACATCCATGAAAAGCCCTGATGACGGAGTGGCCCAACAGGCAGAACAGCTGATGGAGGAGTGGAATGAGGACCTGGATGGCATGGAGGGCTTTGTCCTCGAAGGCAAAAAGTTTGCCCGTCTGCCTGAGGAGGAGTTTGGTCACTTCCACACCCAAGACTGTTATGTCTTCCTCTGCAGGTACGACTTCCCTGTCTCTTTCTAGCCTCATCTTCTTCCTTGGCTCACATTTGGGGCACGAGGTGGGCATATTTGTGGTCCTTGAGCCTTGCAGCATATCTCCCACATCTGTCCTACCTTGGAGAAAGGAGCTCGGGGCCTGGGGGTGAGGGGAGGCCATCCTTTTTCCATCTCTACTTCCCTGTCCCTTTCCCAGGTACTGGGTCCCTGTGGAATATGAAGAGGAGGAAAAGAAGAAAACAGCCCCTGGGGCACCGGAAGGGGAAGGGGAAGCAGAACAGGATGCGGAGGAGGAGGAGGAGGCAGCTGCGGCAGAGGAGAAGCAGCCAGAGGAGGACTTTCAGTGTGTGGTCTACTTCTGGCAAGGCCGGGAAGCCTCCAACATGGGCTGGCTCACCTTCACCTTTAGCTTACAGAAAAAGTTTGAGAGTCTCTTTCCGGGCAAACTGGAGGTGAGGTCCCGACCCCCCTGCTGAGGCCTAGTCTCTGCCCCTGTTCCTCATTAAAGCCTCTAGAGGGGAATAGGGCTGGGGACTTTGTCTGTGTTGGGCCACATTGCACTGGAGATCACTCCTGCTGGACTCCCTCCTCAGGGTGGCTGGTGAGGCGCCGAGGGAGAGGGAGTTGGCAGTGGGCCAGGCATCTGGGATCCATCTGGCAGATTCCTCAGCCTTTCTTCCCTCCCTTTCCCTCCCAGGTGGTCCGAATGACTCAGCAGCAAGAGAACCCCAAATTCCTGTCCCACTTCAAGAGAAAGTTCATTATCCACAAGGGGAAGAGAAAAGCTCCAGAGAATGCTCAGCAACCCAGCCTTTACCACATTCGCACCAATGGCAGTGCCCTCTGCACCCGGTACCTGGCACCTCTCCTCCCCACTCCATTATCCATAAGTCATAGACCCACTTTGCCCAGGGCCTAGATCTTGTGTGTCTGTGTATGTCCGCCCCTGGATCACATATGTATGCAAGAATCCAGGTGAATGTCCTTGTGACTTCAGTTGTTCAGTAGAAGAGGCCTTGGGGATGAGATTATGGGACTCATGCTGCTTTCCTTGGGACCTAGAGGAGATGCTTTTAGGTGCCTGCTAGGGCTGCCCCAGGGCTTACTTGGTGGGGATTGGCAGAGGCTGGAGTTGGCCCTTTGTCTCCCTGCTTACCTCTGCCCCCCCTGGCCTGGCCATTCTACAGATGTATCCAGATCAACACAGATTCCAGCTTACTCAACTCCGAATTCTGCTTTATCCTCAAGGTAAGGGACTGTGTCTGGGCAGGGGCAGCCCGGCCATGGCATGGTTGGGGAGCCCTGTGAGGGTAGGGGAAGGAGATCGGAGTCCTCTGGGCAGATGAAGCCTCTCTTTTTCCTGGTCTGGCTCTTAGGTCCCCTTTGAGAGCACAGAGAATCAAGGCATCGTGTACACGTGGGTAGGACGGGCAGCTGACCCTGAAGAGGCCAAGTTAGCTGAGGACATCATGAACCACATGTTCAATGACTCATACAGCAAACAGGTAAGGGCCTGGACGAGATGGGGATTCCCCTCTGGTCTGAGCTGACCTCAGGGGTGGAAGAGGAACCGTTACTTCTCTCATCTCCAGGACATGGGTTTTAACCTTCTTTGGGTTATGGGACCCCTTTGACAATTTGTAAACAGAAAAATTGCTTTCCTAAAGTCTAATGCTGGGTCCAGTAACTATAGTAATTTCGAAGCAGTAAGAACATAAATTATAGTTCAAGATATCTGTACCCGCTATCCATGTCATATGAAAGTGTTTGCTACTTCTACTGGTGACAAAGTCACAGGCACTGCTCGCACTGCTGTGATGTGGTGCCTATGTCCCTAACTAAAGAAAATAGCTAAATTTCAGTTAGAGGTTAGTGGAAA
Source organism: Notamacropus eugenii (assembly GCF_028372415.1). Classification (NCBI taxonomy): domain Eukaryota; kingdom Metazoa; phylum Chordata; class Mammalia; order Diprotodontia; family Macropodidae; genus Notamacropus; species Notamacropus eugenii. Next base: position 335,746,640 of record NC_092874.1, on the reverse strand, counting down.
TAAAGATGTAACTTTTTTCCCATCCAAGTTCATATACCCCCTGAAATCTCTCCGTGGACTGAGGCAAGTACCGCTAATCAAAAGCAGCAGTTCTCAAAATTTGGTCTGGGGACACCTCGGGGGTCCCCTATACCATTTCTGGGGGTCCATGAAGTCAAAACTGTTTTCATAATTAATTTCCAAATGTGGTAAATATCAATAACTATCACTCACATAAGCAAAAACTCTTTGAGGACTTTTTTACAACTTTTAAGAGCGTAAAGGGAGACCAAACAGCTTGAGAAAGCATGGCTTTCCATTGGATCGACTGTTAGCCCTAGAGTCAAGAAAACTTCAGTTCAAATCCAGCCTTAAACACTTATCTGATCCTAGGCAAGTTACTTAATCTCTACTGCCTCAGTTTCCTCATCTGTAAAATGGGGATAATAGCACATAGCTTCTCAGAGTGGTTTTGAAGTTCAAATGAGATATTTAGAAAGTGCTTTTGTAAACCTTAAGGTACTATTTAAATGTGATCACAGTCACAGACCCTTGTAGGGGTTGGTAAAGGCACTCTTGTATAATAAATAGAACACTCTGCTTGGAACCAAGTGTGGAAAGCCTAGGTTCAAACACTGCCTCAGATAAAGGGTGAAAGGGGCCTCAAAGGTCATCCTGTCCAACTCCTTCATTAGACAGAAGAAGATACTGAGGCTCAAAGAGGTTAACATCACACAAGTAAAAAGCAGAGAAGATGCCTTTCCGACTGCAGAGCCAGCTGCCTCCCTTAACTTCTCCAAGACTCGATTTCTCCTTTTAAACAGCACCTACGTCATGGGATTGGGAGGATCAAATGAGATAATTATTTGCAAAGCCCCCTTTCAACCTTAAAGCACTAGGTGTTGAAGAAGACATGAGCGTAAATCCAGCCTCAGATACTCACTAGCTGTGTGACCCTGGGCAAATCACTTCACCCTGTTTGCCTCAGTTTCCTCACCTGTAAAATGAGCTGGAGAAGGCAATGGCAAGTCATTCCAATATCTCTGCCAAGAAAACCCTAAATGTAACAAGGACTTAGACACAAGTGAAATGACTAAACAATGGCAAGGGACCCCTCTCAGTCCTCTAACAGGAGTCCCAAAAGTCTTGGTGCAGTCTAAGCTTGTATAGCCAAACCTGCCCTTGCTTGACTCCCACCTTCACCCCAGCACCCTTGGCTCTGCCTTTTTAAAATAGGTGATTAATGAGGGAGAAGAGCCAGAAAATTTCTTCTGGGTGGGCATTGGAGCTCAGAAACCCTATGATGAAGATGCCGATTACATGAAATACGCTCGACTCTTTAGGTGAGCCTCAGTTTCCTTGACCTCCTGTCTCCCTAATTCTTTCCTTTGTGGGTTCCTCAATCCATCACTCCATGGAAAACCCCTTCCCCCCAACTTTGGTGCCCAGAATCTCAATTCCCCTCCTTCCCCATTCAGTGCTTTTCCTTCTCCATCTCTGGTGCAGGTGTTCCAATGAGAAAGGTTACTTTTCTGTGTCAGAGAAGTGCTCTGACTTCTGCCAGGACGACTTGGCTGATGATGATATTATGCTGTTGGACAACGGTCGTGAGGTGAGCCCCTCCCTCCATCCTGGCTCCCTTATTCTGCTGGTTCTAGCCCCTTCCTGAACAAGGGTTTCTGACTGCTGTTCTCATGGTCACACAGGCATATTAGTGACAGACTTGGGAACGGCACCTGGATCATCCTGCTTGCCTTGTGGGATGCCAGGATGCCCTTAAGTAGATAACTTCAGCTGTCTCTTCTTTACCCCATCTTGCAGGTTTATATGTGGGTGGGAACTCAGACGAGCCAGGTGGAGATTAAGCTGAGCCTGAAGGCCTGTCAGGTGAGTGTCTGCTGCCGGCCATGCCGGCCATGGAGCTGAAACCTTGGCCCATCTAGACCAGGACCTCTTCATCTTTTTGTGTCACGGATATCCCTTCTCAAGAATATCATTTGTAAACGCATAAAATACATAGACTTTACAAAGGATACCAGTTATACTGAAACATAATTAACAAGATATTTAAAAAGAAATAAGTTCTGGCTTTAGGTTAAGAATCCCTGCTCATTTTACGTTCAAGCAAACCAAAGCCTTGAGAGAGCCAGTTACCGGCCCAAGTTCACACAGCATGTGAGTGACTGGGCTAGGGTTAGAACCTAAGCCGTGACTTTTCATTTAATCCCATCTTTTATTGGTTTGAGCTGTCCCTCCTTCCTCCCCCAGCCTACAGCTGAGGGACAATGAAGGTTTTTCAACGCCTATCCCCTTCAGGGCAGGGGAGGGTAGTAGAAAGCTGACCTGGACCTTGATATATACAATCTCAAACCCATCTATAAAATGAAGAGGTTAGATTGAATAACCTGAGTCCTGACAGCTTAAAATCTAATGGGATTGAGGCTGCCATTTCTCTAACCTCTGTGGTTTGTCTCCTCTCTCTCCCTCCTTGGCAGGTTTACATCCAGCACATGAGGTCCAAGGACCAGGAGCATCCTCGAAAGCTACGACTGGTCCGCAAGGGTAACGAACAACACCCGTTCACCCGATGTTTCCATGCCTGGAGTACCTTCCGGAAACCCCCTGCCTAGCCTGGTACAGACGACTAGCTTAGGCTTTTCCTGCCCTGAGTCAAGGCTGCTAACATCACCACAAGCTTTAAAAGGGTTTTCCTACCTGTGAGAAGAGGAGGAGGGGCCTTCAGCAGCCCCTGTTGCCATCGGCCCTCACGTTTGGGGAGGATGCCTTGCTTCATTCTCTCCCATTCCTCTCAGGCTTCTAGGATCTTTCTGTCTGCCTGCACCCCGTTTTCTTAAGCTGTTCTGTGGCCAAAGCAGGTGTCTAACTTTGCCCGGGGGAATCTCAAGAGTTTGGGGAGGGAGTACGCCAAGGTCTAGCGGGCAGAAGGGGACAGTGCTGGGTGAGGGAAAGATGGGAGGTTGCTTCTTCCACATCTCATGACCCATTCTGCTCCCTTCTCCCCTCTAGGACTTATTAGGGCTTTCTGACCTTGTTACCCAGGCCTGCACTTCCCCTTGCCTGGGGCCCCCTCACTCTGGACTCACTGCTCCTTCCCCATCAGTCCCAGCAGCACCTGGTGTAATGTATTATTGGAATAAAAACTGGTTCTGGCACTGTGAGTGCAGACACATGGAGTAGTGGTTTCTTAGGGGTGAGGGAGAAGTGTGTGCTGATGGGGCTGTTCCTACCCACTCTTGATGTCCTGGGGACTTACCTGCCCTCTTTGCTACTTCAAAGCCTTCCTTTTTCCTGATGGAAATAGCTGAGTCGGTGGGAACTCTCGGAGAATTGAATAAGTGTGCAGTGAAACAGGTGTTGGCAGGCTCTAAAGGAAGGAAACTGGCTTCCAGCTAGCTGTGGATGCCGTTTCTGTGGCCTCTTGTCTGGGCCAGGCGACAGCAGTACTATGGATAAGTATGTTTGCTCACCCTGGTGGTGTTCAGTCAGGCACCATGCAGCTGACACCCCACTTATCAGGGTTAAAGGTGAAATCTGAACCCAGGTCTTCTTGACTTCCCAAGTCCACATGCTAGACTGCTGGGATCCTACATCTCAGAACCCCGCCATGTGGCACATCTGAGGTCTGATCCTCTATTAGAACATCCCCATGGCAGGAAGCAGATGCATTGGCCCTTTAAGATACTAAATGCTTTATTTTCAATATTAAAAACCAGTATTTTTAATACCTAAAACAATGCTAATTAATCTTAACAAAAAGACCCCCCCCCCTCAAAAAAAAAAAAAAAAGATACATTCTACAAGAGAAGCCCCCTACCACCACTTCTCCCCAACCCCCCAGGACATAAATTGGGAGCATGGTCAGTGGGCGCGTTTGTTAGCCTGGAGAGGGGCTCAGACACACTTGTACACACATTCACGGCGGGAACCATCCAGGAGCAAGGGTATCAAAATAACTTTAGAAATCTTTTTTTGTCTAAGCCCCAATGAGGCAACCTTGGCTGTTTAAAAAAAAAACCAAAAAAACAGAAAGAATGAAACCCTATACGCAAAGGCTCCAGCATTCCTGACCAGGGACTCACCCTGGGCTGAACTCTGGGCCTCAAGCTCCCCCCCAGCCTCTCAAAGTGGCTTTGTTGACTGAGGTTTGGCCCAGGATGCGAGTGGTTACAGAAGCTGGACTGGGAGAGGCGGGCTTGTCATGCGTGCCTTCCCCTGTACCCCAGCAATTGCCCCCATTCTGGCTAGCCTGGGAAGAAGTGAGGATTTCAGGATGACAATGGGGCCCCAGCCTCTGGGTCTGTCCTTAAAAGTAGGGAACTGACTCCCTATCTTTGCCCCCACCCCCTTCAGCCTGATAGGAGTTACTCCCTCTACTCAGTTCCCTGGGGCAAATACCATAGAAATCATACAGAAATTCCTGGGAAGGGGCTGCATGATTCTTCTCAGAATAGCTAGGAACCTACCACCGCTGTTCTCTGCCTGGTTCCCCTAGGACACATCAACCACTTAGTTAACAGTTAGGAAACAAAAACAAGCCTCTTGTGATCTCTGAACTGAGCCGGGGTCAGATAAGATTACGGGCCACTAGGTTGGATTTGTGCTTCTGGACAAGATAAAGAGGCCAACTTCCAACTGGGCCACCTCTGGGGGGAAGAAAAAAAAATGACTCGTTTCAAACTGGGGGACGGAGGCAGCAGCCTGGTCCTCTAATCCACTTCTGGTAGGTAGGTAGGTATGAGGCATGACGGACTCCTATGTGAAACCAGAGCCCCTCAGGCAAGGCATGGGTCTAGCAGGTGAAAAATGGGGTGGGGGGGAGAGGGTCCTGAGGACAGAAGCCTGGAGCTGAGGGAGAGAATTTAGGATCCAGGATGGTGGCAGCATGGGAGGAGGGGGACCAAGCCCCCCAGACGTGGGTGGGGGCTCCTCTGTAGGAAAATGCCACAGTATACGGGTCCCATCATAGTCCACTGTCCTCCCAGGACATAAGTATGATGAGGGGTGGGGGGCACACAGGAAAGTGGGAGTGCATGGGGCTCACCCCTGCCCCTCTGCCACAGATAGGCTTTCTGGGCGAGCTGAGGTAGCCTAAGCAGGGAAAACAGTAGCCTTGGCTCCCAAGGGAGGCTGTGTTGTATGAAAGTAACAGGTATTAGGAAATGAGGATTCCATCCCTTCAGTCCATGGGGCAGAAACAGTCTTAGATGTGAGAAACATGACTCCTAGAAGAACAGACAGGAAATGAGCGGTGAGGGCAAGGGGGAGGTACATGCAGGGCTCTCTCCTTCCTTGGTTCCTGCTGTCCTCCCCCGCCTCTCCCCACCCCCTGGGAGAAGGTTCTTCTTAGTGTTGTTTCAGGGGACCAGGAGGGCGAGCAGGGGTTCTGGGGATCCAGGGCACTGCTCCTGCCCTGCCACAGTTAGAAGGTACAAGCCTATGTTACAGGGACAGTATCCAAAGAACTCTGGGCAGGTGTGCATGGACTGCTGGGCCCCTGGCTGGGCCGTGGGCTATGATCCTCCTCACTGGGGTCCAGGCTTGAGCCACAGGCGACAGCATCTATCCTGAAGGAAGAAACAGGGGTGACCCCTCTAGTTTGGTTCATATACCACATCCTCTTCCCTTCTCCCTTTCCAGGGGCTGGCAAGGAGGGCCAGCTCTCTCCATCTCCTCCTTCCCCAGGCAAGGACAGAGATGAACAGCTGATGAGAGCAGGTGCCAGGCTCAGTGCTAAGTATTTTACAAATAATCATATTTCATCCTCACAACAGTCCTGGGAGGTAGGGGCTATTACTATCCCCATTTTACAGATGAGGAAACTGAAGTATACAGAGGTTAAGTGACTTGCCCAGGGTCACAAAGCTGGTAAATGTCTGTTGCCAAATTTGAACTCAGGACTTCCTGACTACAGGCCCAGCACTGTACCACCTAGGGTGGAGACTCCTGGGGCTTAGAAGTGGAAGGGTGCTGTATGCCAAGTACATCTGTGTGCAGGATTCTGTGCATGTTTTTCAGTATGGCTTCAGTGGTGGTTGTGGAAATGAACTTTTACGGTCCCCACTCTGCTTTGGACTTTGGCATCATCAACAGGAAAAAGCTGTTGGTTACAGCTGAGGGTCTCCAAATTGTAAAGAACCTATATGAACTTGGTGGAAAGAAAGGATTCTCCTTTCCTGCCTCTGTAACTCCGCTAAAATAAGCCACATTTACAGCAGTGCTTTCCTCACAGGCAGTATGAAACCTGGGGTTCAAACCTGGGTCTCCTCACTAACCAGTCCAGCATTCTCACATGGCAGGCACTGGTACAGACTTGGGGAGCGTCCAATAGCAAACCAAGCATGTGTTTTAGCAGCCGGGAGCTAAGGCCTGAGGAGGGAAGCCCTGCCTGAATGCCTCGGGGTGACCTTACCAGCACGGGACTATAGAGGACAAGGGTCTTCAGCAGGTCGGGACTTTTCTGGGGCTACCCACCCAATGGAGTGGAGGAGGACACAGGGCCTATCTCCCCTGCTGGAGATACCCCCTAAAATAAAGCCACATCCAGCTAGGAATGGGGTACAAAGATGTAACTACTCAGATCCTTTTGTGTCAAAATCACCTCTGAACCTTGTATACTGAAGTTTGCAGACTGCCAGAACTACGAGGCTTAGAGGTAATAGTTCACTCCTTCTGTTAGGGGGAGTGGAAACTGAGTCCCAGAGATGGAAACGATTTAACCAAGAGCCATGCCCCAGAACTCCTGATTCCCAGAGGAATGACCACTGGGCTACCTTCTCTCCTCATGTCCCAGTTAAATCTGGGTCACAACCTACTAAAGAAGGGCTTGATCTTCTCCCTGTACATGCTCCTGTTTTCCCCCGGCAGAACTCTTCAGGTGGTAAGCAGTCAAGGGGGTGGGCCATCTTTATCATGGGACTATGGCGCTTTATTATAGAACAAAGGATGGGGTCACATGACAAGCTGAATGGTGATCCTGGATTTAGAATTTAAAGAGGCCCCACAGACCCCAACTGAATGTCAGCTCATGGGCCGAGACATAACTGTCGCCTAGTGTCTGACAAAGAAAGGTGGGCTGGCTCGCCCTGGAATCACTGGCTGCCTGATCCCCCTCCATCTCTGGTCCCAAACAGCTGCTCTTGTGTGGGCTCTCACATTTTACAAATACCTCATCTGATCCTCTCAATCAGCCTGAGAGGGGGGTGCTATTATTGTCACCCCATTTTGCAGATGAAGGAACTGAGGCAGGCAGTGACTTGTTCAGGGTCACACTGCTAGTAAGTATCTGAGGCTGGATTTGAATTCAGGATTTCCTAGATTCAGGTCCAGGGCACTGCTAGTTATCTCGACTGGTTGATTCACCGTTAGTATTTTCTGCCTCCTTAAATTATCAGGTAGATAACTCATCTGCCTGCACAGTATAGCCTCCTGGCTGTTTCATGAACAAAATACTCCATCTCTGGGATCCAGGCATTTTCTCTGTCTCCCAGGTTTGGAATGCTCTCCCTCCTCTGCTGTGACTGGCTTCTTTTAAGTCCCAATTAAAATCTCACCTTCCATAGAAAGTTCTCTAAATCCCTCTTAATTCTAGTGCCTTCCCTCCTATCCTTCCTATTTATCCCATATAATATATATATATATGATAAATAGGAAGCAATTATATGGGTATATATATGTTGTATATATGTATATATATGTATGTATAACTTGTTTTGTAAATTTTTGTTTACATGTTGTGGGGCAGGGACTGTCATTTGCCTCTTTTTGTATCTCCAGCACTTAGAACAGTGCCTGGCACATAGTAGGCACTTAATAAATGTTTATTAATTAATTGATTAATATTAATTTGATATGAGACTTTAGACAAGTGATTTAACATTACTGGGCCTCTGGTACAGGGATGATATCGAACTACATGACTTCTGAGGTCTTGAGCTCAGTTCTGAAAGTCTATGATTCTAAGGCTCTCTCACTTGGAAGCTCAAAGATTCTGAGATTCTTCTCCCCCAGGTCTCAGCATGCAGCCTACAGAGGATGCAAATACAGACCTGAAGACTCAGCAACTCCATTTTTCCCTCCTAAATCTCCTTTTCCCCCCAGGCCTAGACAACAGTCCTCCAGCAATCAAGCTCCCCCTCACCTTATTTGATCAGGATTCCTGGAGATCGGGCATCGTCCTCTGCTATATTTCTTAAATTTTTCTCTGCTTCCTCTGAAGAGCTAGAGAGAAGGGTTGAGGAGAGAAACTCATAAGACTGAGAAAGACCCCCATTCTCCTATTTCCCAGGATGGCAAGAACACACGTCCCAGTACACCATGGAGAAGGATGAGGCCACTGGGCATGGGGTGAGATGGGGAAGAACGGCCAAAACCTACAGAGCCCTATCCTCTCTGTCACCACTCTGAGGATGGGAGGAGAGGACCCTGGGGCTTGGAAGAGTGAGGCTAAGAGGTCCAGGTTTTGTCTTCTTCCTTCCCTGCCCATTCCTGATTCTGACCTCACTCTGACTTTATTTCCCTACCTGCCTAACAACTGCCACCACCTCGGGGACATAGTGCTAACTACTTCCCAAAGTCTTCTCTCTCCCATCATCCCACTTAATTATCTCACATGAAGCCCAAGAAATACGTCAAGCAGAAATTCCCATTTTCATTTAAAAGAAGAACAGGGAAATAACTTGCCTGAAGTCATATCTAGTTAGAAGCAGAGTCAGAATGCAACACAAGGCACTTTGGAGAGGCAGCTGGGTGGCCCAGTGGATAGAGTGCTGAGCCTGGAGTCAAGAAGACTTCAGTTTTCAAATCTGATCTCAGACACTTATTACTGACCCTGGGCAAGTCATTTAACCCTCTGCACCTCAGTTTCCACATCTATAAAGTGGGATAATAATAGTACCTCCCTGGGCCCTTAACCTTCTGTGCCTCAGTTTCCAAATCTGTAAAGTGGGATAATAATAGTACCTATCTCACAGGGTTTTTGCAAGGGTCAAATGAGTTGATATATGTAAAGTGCCTTTTCTGGGAGCAGCAGGGATGGGCTGAAGCTGGGGGGGAGGGGTAGTAGTTTTCCTTATGGGAAATCTTCCTTTTCCTTCCCTAAGGGGAATTTGTTTGAGATAAACCACTGAGAATGACCTGGGCACCCACTGGACTCTCCAGAGATCCAGGTTTCTAAGGCCAAGGCTAGGTCAGCTTTAGCGTTAAGATGAAAGATCTGGTCGAGGAGACCAAGGTTGGCCAAGAGTAGGTCAAGGGCTTCCCAGTTGCCAGGCAAGGGAAACAAATGGGCCTCCTCCTGTCCTCACCTCAAGAAATCCTTCACTTCTTCCACGGTGATATCAGCGGTGCTGTCCAGCGTGGTTTCTGTGCTGTTGGGAGAGTCTATGGATGCTGGGGAGAGGGCGGCCTGGGAATGCTCTGGGGTTCCTCAGTAGAGCAGAATGGAGTAGTTAGGTCTGAGATGTGACACATCACCCTGGCATTTCCTAGCACAAGGTGGCCAGGACAAGGGATCTAAAGGGGACCAAGAATGTGATCCTCCCTACCCTCTTTCCTTCACCCATTGCCCCACTTCAGAGTTCTGAGTTAGGAAGACTTGTCACACAGAGACAGTAGAGCTAAATGCCTAAAGAGACTAAATCCCTGTACAGGATCCCCAGGGAACATGGAGGGAAGGGGAAAGATGTGGCAAGCCAAGAGAGAGAGCCAAAGATGGGATGTGGAGCCACTGGACTACAGCACCCCACTGGTCCATTTGCTCACCATGTCCACCTCCCCCAAGGTTTTGGGGAGGGTCTGTCTGGCTGTGATTCTGTGTTGGATATTAAGCCAGTGGCTCTGGGTTCTATTTCTACCCTCTACTAGACTGCCATGAACCCTTCCACCCTAGATCTTAGGTCTCTCTCTTCCCCTAGGGATTTGCTGGATCCATAAAGTCTTAAGGATCCTACTCCTCCCTGCTAACGAGTGGAAAGGGCATCTAGGCATGGCCTTGTTTCAGTTCCTGGGCCTCCCTAGTCCCCTGGTATCAGGCTCCCACAGAACAGGTGGAAAATGTGTCATGTCTCATTGCTTCCTGGACACGCCATATCCACATACTGCATACAATATGCACACATGTATACATTTGCCTAATGTATCTTTTCTGCTGTCTGCTTATCTAAATCTAGTCTACAGAACTGTAGATTTTAAAAAATGAGTTAAGAGGGCCTTTAACAATCTTCTGGTCCAACCCCCTCCTTTGATTTAGGCAGATGAAGAGACTAATAGAGAAGTAGTCTACATGGATAAGTATGCACATATTGTATACATATCTACAAAAAAAGTTAGTGTGGCTAAAACCCAGACCTCTCGATTCTCAGTTCATGGCTCTGGTCAAAGGACTGGGTCAAGTCCCACTCCCTGGTTGGGACCTACTTCAACCACACTGATCTCTTCCAAATTCATGAAACCACCTACTTCCACTTCTAGCCCTTCTCCCTCTTCCCCCGTGCCCTTCATCTCTTTCTCCTCCAAGACTTGTACCCTCACCAGCTTCATCAACGAAGGAATGGTTCCCCTCAGACACAGGAAGCACGTGGGTTCCATTGGCCTGGCTCACCTTGGGTGATCCTTTGTAATCATTGCTGGAAAAGAAGGGAGAGGTATGATGGGGGGGAAGAGGTGTCGAGAAGGGGGAACATTTCTTTGGAAGAGGGTCACCAGACTGTGGATGCAGGGGTAAGAGGAAGGAGCATGGACAGCTAGTTTTCTAGCTCTCACAGGGAGAGATTATTCATAAGTGTCAGGCAAGGATAAGTCTTAGCAATCTTGCCGTGGTACAGAACCCTTCTCCCTGAAAGGCTGGCACATCTAGACACCAAACACATCTGGATTCCAAAGGATTCTTTCACTTGCCCTTGGTTCAATATCAAACTCTCATGCCTGCACCCAAGCTGCCAACAGGGGCTTCCTGGCACTCAGTACTACTAGCGGCCACTTGGAAAATGTCAGCCTGAGGAGGGCATTGGTACAGCATCTTTTTGAGTCTCAATTACCTGGAGAGGCTTAGAAGAGGGCCCTAAGCAGATGCAGGATCCTTCTCAAGGGAGAGAGGCAGTAGCAGGCATCTCTGGAGTCTCTGCCTGCCAGGAGGTGGCAAGTACCCATGACCCCTCCTCACTGTGCATCAGGCCCTGGGCAGGATGAGTCTTTTCCCCCACCCCCAGCATCCCACCCACCCCTGGCACCTGACACAGGTGGTATCATGAGGTCGGATGAAATCTAGGGAGCACAAGGGTTCCGTGATATTCTTGGCACTCAGGGAAAAGCGTTCAAACTCCGATGGGGAGATCAAGTAGAACCCTGTTGGGAGGGATGGGGAGGAGGGAAGTGGGCAACTTCCCAGTTAGCCAATGCCTACCCACCCCCCACCCCCACATTCACCTTCCACACTTGTTGAACAGACATACCCTAGGGGACAGAAAGTCTCCTTTAATACATCAGGTCACACTAAATAAAAACAAACACTTCTCCATCTAGTCTCCTATCCCCTCTACTCATTCCTGTATCCTCACTTTTGCTCTGTTTTCTTTTCCCAGGAGCCTCTCCTCTCCCCCGCCACACCTCCCATCCCATCTCTCTGGCACTGAATGAGCATTACATCCTCCAGGAAGGATTCCCCAGTATCTCTGATGGCCAGTGACCTCCTCCCTCTTCTGACCTCCTACTGCTCTTAAAGGCTGTACCACAAAGTTTGGCCTTTGGTCTTTTCTAGTTGTTTCATAGACCTGAATCCTCTCTGTTCTGTATTACTAAATGGGGCCCAATATTTATTTGTTAATTGAGTCTCAAGCAGGGCAGCTAGGTGGCGTGGTGGATAAAGCACTGGCCCTGGAGTTAGGAAGACTCATCTTCCAGAGTTCAAATCCAGCCCCAGACACTCACTAGATGTATGACCCTGAGGAAGTCACTTAACCCTTTTTGCCTCAGTTTCCTCATCTGTCAAATGAGCTGGACAAGGAAATGGCAAACAACTCCAAGAAAATCCCAAGCGAGGTCAAGAAGAGTCAGACATGACTGAAAAAAATGACTGAAATGAATTTCATGTGCCTGTTCCCCAAGAAAGCCTATGAGGGGATGGGAAAACCTGTGGCCTCAAGGCCACATGTGCCCCTCTAGGTCCTCCAGTGTGACCCTCTGACGGAATCCAGGATTCAGGCCACATGTGGTCTCAAGATCACAGGGTCCCCACCCCTGGTCTAAACAAACAACTCAAGTTAGCCTTATTAATTCTTATTCAGGGTTAAGTAGGAATCAGGGCTAATCATCCCCTCTGCCCTCTCTCAGACCCTCACTCTCACTCCTAGTCCCCTGTAGCTGTTTGGAGACATTGAGAAAGAGAGAGGGAAAGTGATTTAGAGAGTGGGACCTGGAGACAGGATGATCTGGGTTGGAACCCAGTCTCAGTCACTTAAAAACTGTAAAACTGGAGAAGTCAGTTAAATCTCTGACTGCCTTAGTTTTCCCATTGGTGAAATGGATATAAATAACCTCAGCACTTAAGGCTATTGTGAGGTATTTGTGAAGCACTTTGCAAACCTTGAAGTGTTATAGAAATGCTAGCTACTTAGACGCAGGTAGGTGGTGCTGTGGGGCAGCTAGATGGCTCAGTGGATAGAGTACTCAGCCTAGAATCGAGAAGGTCTGATTTCAAATCTTCTCTCAGACACTGTGGGACCCTAGGCAAGTCATTTAACCTCTGGAGAAGGAAATGGCAAACAATGTCAGTATCTTTACCAAGAAAATTCCATGGGCTCCATGAGGAGGCAGATACAACTGAACAACAAACGACACAGTTCTGTGGATAGGGGCTGGCCCCTCAGTCACCAGGATCTGCGTTCAAATCTGGCCTCAAAACAGTTAACTGTGTGACTCTGGTCATACAGTTTTCTCACTTGTAAAATGAGATTAAAAATAGCTTTGAACAAGGATTTTCCCCCCTCCCAAGGTTGTAAGTGAGGATAAAATGAGAAAAGATTCATTTTTTAAAAGCTTATTTTTAAAAATAAGTTTAAAATTAAAATAAAAAAATTTTAAAAAATTAAAAATCTATTAAAATCTATTACTATTTTAACTCTAGCTGTTATTAATAGTGACTTGCCCAAAGTCACAAGGCATAGCTGGGGAAAGAGCTATGAGAATTCTGAACCTGCTTTCCTACAAGGAAGACAGCCTCATTTCTTTAGCCTCATACCATTGTCTAAGAAAATGAAGGAGCCCTGCCTGCAGCTCCTCTTGAGATGCCTAGAAGATACGCCATTTTTATCTGCTGAATTCCTTCCAAGCTCAAGTCAAATGGTCCCTACTCTGTGAAGATTTCCTTGATCCCTATCAAATGGTAACCCTCCATGCCACACCTCACACAGCACCTTTTCTGGATAAAGCCATTGATGGCTTAGAGCTCTTCCTTTGAAAACTGTCATATCCTTTGACCATTAATTAATTGGGGAACAGGTCTTAGTATTGTAAATTTAAATTAATTCTTCATATATCCTGGAAATGAGATTATTTCCAGTTAACCTGCTTCCTTTCTAATTTTAGCTACGTTGGCTATGCTCAGCATGGCACCTTTTTTCCCCACTGGATATATGTTATTTTATAACAATTATTTCTGAATGTGTCTTCTCCTTGCACAAAGCTCTGTTAGCTACTTTTTGGCCCAAGGTGGGGGGGCCTGCTGCCCCAGGCTAAGCAGGGACCGACAGCAGCTCATTCTGTGCCAGTTTGGTGGGGCTGGGGTGGGCAGTACATGAAATGCCAGGACCCTCTAAACCCATCATTCCCAGGAAGGCAACAGAGCAATTCCGAAACTCCATCTCTTTGGAACTTTGTAGTTCTTTTGCACTGAAGTTTGACTAGGGGCAACACAGTGCTGTAGAAGAACCCTGGACTTTCACAGGTTTACAAGATGCTTCCCTTACAACAATCCCATGATGGAAGATCAGTATTTTTATATGTCATTGTTCAGTTGTTTCTTTCTCTTCTTGACTCCATTTGGGGTTTTCTTGGCAAAGATATTGGAGTGGTTTGCTATGTCCTTTTCCAGTTCATTTGAAAGATGAGGAAACTGAGGCAAATAGGGGTAAGTGACCCACCCAGGGTCACACAGCTAGTAAGTGTCTGGGGCCAGATTTGAACTCAAATCTTCCTGACTCTAGGCCCAGTGCTCTAGTCACTGTACCACCTAGCAAGTATTTTTAGCCCCATTTCACAGATGAGGAATCACAGATACAGAAAGGACAAGTGACTTCTGAGCATTTCAACAAGTATTTTTTTTTTTAACTGAGCACCTATTAACATTCTAGACATTCTTAAAATTAGGGCTGGGGAAATGGAAGACAAAGATGAAATAGGCCCTTGCCCCTAAGAGGCTTAAAATTGTCATCTAGCTAGTAAGTGGTGGAGCAGGATCTTTTTCACTGTAAGGCCAGAGCTCTCTCGGCCATGACAAGGTGCCTCCCTAGTCCAATGCTACAGTCCACTACAGGGTTTGGGGTACTAGGCCAAAGTCAGGGGTAGTCAGCCTTATTGGCCTTATCTGTGCCAACAGAGGAAGAGGAAGAAACTGTTGAATGAGGTCATTTAGGAATCAAGACTGTCAAAATTTGAAGGGGTCTTGGCGATTCTAGAGACCAACTCCATTTTTTGGAAAAATAAATTGAGGCTCAGAGAGCAAGAGTGGCCTGGCCACAGTCACAAAATAAGTACCATAAGAGCCAGGGCTAGAATGTTAACCAACATTACCTTGGCTACTCTCCATAATGTGACCAAAACCCCCAAACAGGAGGCTGTTAGAATGCTACTGGGCATCTGCGATGGCTTATTAGTCATAAGGAAAAGGACAGAAATATATATATAATATGTATGTATGTATACACACACACATATATACATATATACACAAAATAGTACCAAGATATATACCTGAAATGAAGCCCTGGCCCCCAGAACCTACATAGAACTCTACTCCTTAGCCACAAAGTGCTTTACAAACATTCTGATCTCCTTAGACCCATACCCATCACATAACCACAAGAGGAGCTAGCATACATGTTTTCTACCATAATACCTTTGGGATCCAGGTCATGAGTCTCCTTCCTACCTAGTCTCAAAGCTCAGTGGAAATTTCCCTCTTCACTGACCTCTCGTTCGGACCCCTTCTTTAAAGTAATCCAATCCCAGGTCTGAATAATTTCACAAGTTTGTGCTCTCTCTCCCCACCCTTGGATTTTCTACCCACAAAGTGAGAGATGTGTCGTCCTTCCCTGACCCAACTAAAATACAGAAATAACAAATCATTTTGTCACAGTGGGATGGGGTAGGGGAAGAAATGGGAGGGCAAAGTATTCTCTCTGCTTGAGTGAAGCCATCTTGCCACCCAACAACCAAAGAGTTTCTCTGGGCTGGGAGCGGTAGACAACAAAAACCCACCTGACTCAAAGAGAATTAAATAAGTGCAGATTTTTTAAAACGGTCAACACAGTGATCCAAGCAAGGTTGGGCTGATGGCTAGGTGAAATAGATAGCTGCCTATAGGATGTGTTTTGAACAGCCCCCTTAGCTAAAATATGTCTCCGCTGTTGCCCAGCAAAATGCTTCAAAGTCTCCCTTCGTGTACAGTTATCCCTTCCACATCGACTTTCCCCAACACAGGGTTTTGATATATCTCAGGTCAGCCTAAGAAATTAAATGGAGTGTTGGGGGAGTTTTGTAGAAGCGAAGGCGAACAGATAACACAGAGCCTATGATCAGATACTTAACCGAAATTTTACAAAACAATACTGAAAAGACCCTATAGAAGAAGAAGAAAAATTCAGACTTTTCTGGTATGAAGGGAGGGCCAAAAATTTTTATGTGGATTTTCTCAATCACAGGGGCACTGCCTCACCACTCACTCCAGTGATGTAGAAGGGATAACTGTACTACGGAATCTTCTAAGAGTCCTGTGTTAAAATGCATATAAGGAACACCTTGAACTCTTAATCTGCTGATTATTTTATCAGTGATTGGTTGACTGGCAGCCAAGAGCAAGGCCCTCTGGAAACAGAGCACAGTCTAGACACCATGAGGAGAAGAAAAAACCCCAAAGAGAAACTCTGCCAAGGGGATGCCTGGGAGGCAGATTCCCTCCCCACCCTCCTACACTCTAACAGAGAAGGTGCCAGTGCCTCCCCTGCCCTTTCACTTACCTTGCCCATATTTTGTGAAGACACAGGAAGCGATGCCACTGATGTCCTCCTTTCGAATGCAGTCATAGTGCACCTGAGGCCGAAGGGATGGCACGGCGAAGACGTGGATGTCGCCAAGGTTGGTGAGGCAGGCCAGGCAGTTCTCTGTGTAGTCCTCAAAGGCCACACTGGTAAAGGTGACTAGAGCCACCTTCCGTACCCGGCAGCCCTCATGAGCTGTGAGTTTGAACTTGGTCTTGGCACTGACCTTGGGCAACGTAAACACCTTGGCAGGAGGAGGAGAGGAAAGAAGCCAACAGGTGTCATGCGAAGATTTTACAGGTAGCTGGCCTATCCTTCTGATTCCCAGAGCAACCCGTAAGACTAAACTGCCCAGAGTTAACATAGTGGAGGTAAATTGGGTGAAGCGGGCTAGGCCAAGGCAGGGAGGGTGTAGATCTGACTTAATGCCAGGCCTGATGGACATTGAGCTGGGGACAGATTTCCTTATATCTTAGGAGCTTTGGAGACTAGGCTGAATCCTCACTGGTCAACCTTGCTGGCCTTATCTGAGCCAATAGAAGGGGAAGAATTGACCCCTGGGGAAGGACACTTGGAATCTTAAGACTCTTAGAATTGGAAGGTCAATGATCATATAGATTGACCACTTCATTTTGTAAAGGAAGAAACAGGCTCAGAGTGGGTGACTTGGCCATTCACATAATGAACAGTCAGGACTAGAACCCAGTTGACTCCCCAGTCTACTGCTCTTCCCATCATAAAACACTGGAGATTGAAGTCAACTCCACAAGCCTGCACCTGGGGCTTATTGTGCTAGTCTGGATGTAAGAGACAGCAGGTACACATTCCAGTACCTCAGTCCAGCTGAGGAAACCAAACTACCACAAAGCAAGAAGCTCAGGGAGCCAATCAGAACCATGAAATCAAGTGAGACATGCATAATTGATATCATATGGCTTGCCTTCCTAAGCAGGGAGGGAAGGGAAGGAGAGAGAGAATTTGAAATTTGAAACTCAAAATTTTTAAAAACAAATGTTGAAAAAACTGTTTTAGTGTAATTGGGAAATACTGAATGAAACAAATATCTAAAGAAACCAAGTGAGAGACTATGGTATACCGAAAGTAAATGCTTTGGGAGAAGAGAGCTCATTGATAGTTAGGGGTGATTAGGGAAAGTTCTAAGAAGTAGGTGCTGAGATGGGCAGGCAGATTTTGGATGGAAGGAAGGAGTAAAGGGGAGCGACATGAACAAAGGCAAGGGGTCTATAAACATGGTGTGGACTGTGGATGGTATGTGGTGAGATTAGCCCCTCTGGAGGGTTTGTGGAGAGAAGCCTGGAAAGAAGGTTGGGTCAATGCCATGACCAATCCTGATTCCAGATGAACTGTGCTACCCACTCAATTATCCTGTCTCTGAGATCTACTTATCTAGTCCCAGCCTGTGTCTCCAAATGCCTATTAGATATCTTGAACTGGATGTGTTATAGACATCTTAAACTCAACATGTCTAAAACCAAACTTATCATATTTCCCCCCAAATCCTCCCCTCTTCCCAATTTCCCTCTCTTCCCAATCACCATGGCTCACAACCTAGTATCATCCACAACTCCTTCCTCTCACCTCTTTATCCAATTTGAGGCCAAGTTTTACCTTCTCTCATATATACCCCTCTCTCTCCTTTGATACCACCCTGCTTGTTCAATGGAAATCATTTTAACAAGGTTATTTCTCTCTCTCTTATATGACCATCAGGGGACAGCTAGGTGGTGCAGTGGATAGAGCACCAGTGTAGGAGTCAGGAGGACCTGAGTTCAAATCTCACTTCAGACACTTGACACTCACTAGCTGTGTGACCTTGGGCAAGTCACAATTGCCTCACCCTGGGTCATTTCCAGTCATCCTGATGAATACCTGGTCACTGGATTCAGATGGCTCTGGAGGAGAAGTGAGGCTGGTGACCTGCATAGCCCTCCCTCACTCAAAACAAAGTCAAGTACAAGTCATGTCATTATTCCTCTGATGGCATGGTCTTCTTCGCAACAAAGGATGAACGTACACTTCCAGCCCTCATCATATCATGTCTGGACTACTGCAAAGAACTTCTGCTTGGTCTCCCTGCCCCAAGTCTGTCCCCACCCCACTCTGCTGTCAATTTGTTCTTCCTAAAGTACAGGTCTGACCATGCTGTTCCATCTCCAGTGGCTTCCTATCACCTCTAGCGTCAAATAGAAAATCTTGTTTGGCATTCAAAGCCCTTAACCACCTGGTGCCTCTCTACCTTTCCAGGATTCTCATATCTTACTTCCCACTACATACTTGCAATCCAGTGACACTGGCCACCTGGATATTTCTTGCACATGATACTCCATCTCCCAACTCTGAGTATTCAGAGTGTTTTCTGAATATTTTCCCTATTCCCCCATGCCTGCAACTCTCTCCCTCCTCATCTCTATCTCCTAGCCTTCTGTGTTTCCTTCATCCCAGCTAAAATTCTACCTTCTGCAGGAAGTCTTTCCCTTAACACCTTAATACCTTCGTTCTACAGATTTTGTAGCTGTGGAATCATTCCAGTCATCTTTGACTCTCCGTGACCCACTTGGGGTTTTCTTAGCAAAGATACTGGAGTGCCTTACCATTTCCTTCTACAGCTCCTCTTACAGATGAGGAAACTGAGGCAAAGACGATGAAGTGATTTGCTCAGGGTTACGCAGCTAGTAAGTGTCGGAGGTTGGTCCTCTTGACTCCAGGGCTGGTGCTCTGATTATAATCACGCTATTGATTATTTCCAACTTATCTAGATCTTGTTTGAACATAGTTGTTTGCCTGCTCTATTAGACCATGGATCCTTGGGAGATGAGATTGGTTTGCATTCCTACTGCTTTAGCACAGTGCCTGGAACATTGTGGGTGCATAATAAATGCTAATTGACTAACTGATCTTCTGACCGGTAGGTGATGAATTGGAGATGCAAAATGACACGGGCACGTTCAGACATCGTCAATCTGGGAATCTGTTTTTGCTTGACTATACATATTTATTACAAGGGTTTTGTTTTGTTTTTTAAATTGGGGACTGAGGGGGTGGGGAGAATAGAAATGGAAATCAATGCTTGCTAATTAAACAATTAAATTAGTTAAAAAATAAGAGAATTTAAAAACAGAAAGCAGGGTGGAAGGGTATGAGGTTAAACTTGGGGAGGGCCTTCAATGCCAGGCAGAAGAGTTTGTATTTGATATGAGGGGCAGTGATGTTCTTAAAGCAATATAATAAACAACAGAGTGGATTTGGGAAGGACCGATAAAAAGGAGGTGGTAGCAGAGGTTCTTGGGAAGATGTTCTTTAAGGTTCTTTAAGAGCCCCTTGGTCTCCCTTACCTTGAATTGTTCCTCAGAAGAGATGAGCACAGAGTGGCTTCCCTGCATATCGGGGGCCTTGGCTAGGTCTCGGGACACTTCATAGGGCTCAGGAAGGGGACTTCCCCGCCCATCCAGCACAGCAATGGAGACCACCGGGGCACGGTGCATCAACTGCACCTCCTTTCCCAGGACTGCCTCCACTGCTCGCTCGGAGAACTTCTCCTGAGATGGAACTTCCAGGGCGTAAGCAAACACCGACCCTGAGTTGGTGCCTGCCCACATGGTCGGGCCATGGTGAGTGGCTAGGAAGGGGAAAACACAATAGGAAGGGGAGAGAGAGACAAGAATTCAAAATGTCCTCTTCTCCAAACTGCAGTTAAGATATAGCCCAGAACAATCATGACATTAACACATTCTTCGCATCTATCTAGTACTTCATACTTTCCAAAGGACATTCATCAAACATTATAACCGTGGCAGATTTCAGAAACACCTGGAAACGTTTACATGAACTGATACTGAGGCAAAGTGAGGTAAACAGAACCAGAACATTGTCCACAGTGACAGCAACATTGTGCGATCATCAACGAAGAATAACTTAGCTCTTCTCAGCAATACAATGGTCCAAGACATTCCAAAGGATTTGTGATGGAAATTACTATTCACGTCCAGAGAAAGAACTGATGTAGTCTGAATGCAAATTGATACACACTATTTCCACTTAATTTTTTTCATAATTTTTTCCTTTTGGTCTGTTTATTCTCTCACAACATGACTAATATGGAAGTATATTTACGATTGCATATATATAACCTATATGAAACTGCTTACTGTTTTAAGGGAAGGGGAGAGAGAAAATTTGGAACTCAAATTTTAAAAAATGAATGTTAAAAATTATCTTTACAGGTAATTGGAAAAAATAAAATACTATTTAAATAGTAAAAATTTAAAAATAAAATAAAAATAAGTAATAAAAAATTTAAAAATAAAATACTATTTAAAAACATAGAAAATATAAAAACATTTTAAAAAATAGAGAGGTAGGAAGGGCAATTATAGAGAATATTAGAACCCATGTCTCCCTGCTCCCGGTCCTATAATCCTTCCATTGATGCACATTGCCTCTGGGTGGAGGGATAGCAATGGAGCAGAGATCAGAGACCACCTCCTTCCACAGTCCACACTAGCCTTACCATCTCGGAGGAAAGTGTCGGCAAAGTAGAGACAGCGCACCACGCCTGAGAGCGAGTCATCGGCCGATCTGGGCTCGATCCGCCGCTGCACAGGGGTCATCTCCACATCGTGAGGGCAGGCCTGCTCAGCCAGCTGGGCATTGGCTTCCTGTACCTGGCCAGGAGGGAACATGAGGATGAAGTTCCGATGTCCTTGGATCAGGCCAAGTCATTAGCACATCACATTCATCTTGGGATACATAATTCTTCATAAAGAACCTTTCTTCTATCCCCAGCACTTAGTACAGTACCTGGCCCCTAGTAGGCACTTAAATACTGACTGACTACTTGGATCCCATCCAATAAGGTTCCATTTGGCCCTTTAGTCCCTCAGGAAGGACAAACACCTTCTTGATGGGAGCTTTCTCTCCCCAAAAGCAATGCTTCCACCATTTCACAAAACATTTATCACCAAATATTTGCTTCTTAAAAATTGTAAAGTGCAGAACGCAGAATGAAACATTTTCTCTTTTGTTATTTATTTTGCTTTTCCCTTTCACTATAATTCTTCTATGCCATCTGACTAATGTAAAAATGTGTTTAATAAGAATGTATGTGTAGTGCCCATAGAAGACTGCATACCATCTTGGGGGGGAGGGGGAGAAAATTTAAAACTTAAGGAAATGTTGAAAACTGAAAACACATAAATTTGGAAAAATTGATGAAGTGACAAACCATGATTCTTCTTTCTGTCTCCATCTCACTCTTCTCATCCCAGCCTCCCACCCCCTGGAGTTCCTAAAGGGCTGGAAAACACCCCTCAAACCCACCACCCAATCTCCCCCATTAGCCTGTGGCTAATGCTTGAAATTCCACCATTAGTGATTAGTTTCCCTGTTCTCTCTAGTCTCCTCTTTTATAATTAAAAATTCCTCTGGTAGCGGACCACAGTCAGTCCCAAATGTAGCAGTGTGAATGAATGGGACATCAAGGGTGGCAGAGTCCCTTGAATGTGAGAGCTATAACATTCATCTTGAGATAAGGAAACTGAAGTTCAGAAAGGAGGCTTACTTATCATGCCATGAGCCTGGCAGAGCCTGGGCCAGGGTCCTCTATAGGAAGGACCAGAGTAGTCTGAGGCCACTGGATAAGACTCCTCCATTGTATCCTGCAGCTCAGTGTCACTGCTGTGTTTCTCCCCATCCCTTCTTCTTACCTTGCTGCTGGGGCTATTTGGGTTGGTCCGCTTCTTGCCAGAGACTCGGCTCTTACGAATTCGCCGGAAGGACTGTCTCAGGGACTTCTTCAGGGACTTGACCCTGGACAGCGGCCCCTCCATAGCTAGGGAGTCATTGGGATGAAGGGTGCACCTGGATGGAGGCAGGAAGCTCATTCACCTCTCTGACCAGGCTGAGGGATCAATAGGGAATTTGGAAGCTATTCAGGGGTGGACTGGAGCCAGTTCAGACTGGCTCTTGAGACCTGATCATTAAATTTTCAGAGTGGGCATTTACACCTTGGAAACTGGCAAATGCTATATACAAATCTGGGCTTGATTTCATTCTAGTTCCCTTAACAACTGTTTTGTGGATTGTCCAGCCTAAAGAAAGTGGTGGATAATAATGCAGATTAAATATAAAAGGGTGTCGTGCATGCATCTTCCCCTACCTCCTCTGTTGAGCTGGTTGTTAAATATTTTCCAGAACTGGAGCTATTTCAACTTCTCAATTCTTTCTTCACATTCCTAGAAAGGAGCTCTACCAGCTTCCCCAGTAGAGTACAAGTAGACCAAGTAGATAGTCCTATTTCTCCTGGACTGTATCTTATAGATAACCAAGGAAGGCTCTGGGTTCTAATGACTTCCTCATCAGGCTTTTTAAGAAACAAATTTTACCCTAGCAATTCATTCTTTTAGGTTAAGCACTACCTAAAAAGCCCTTGGTTGTTTTTTTTTTCTTCAATAATCCAGATTCCACTCTGGAAAGATTACTTTCATAACATATCAGAATTAGAAAGTATCTTAGATCATCCAGTCCAATTCCTGTATTTTATTATTTTTTGGACTAATTTTATTTTTTTCTTCTTCAATACCAATCCTCTTATTATAAAAGTAAACAAACTGAGTTTTCAAAAAGGTAACTGACTTGCCTAAGGCAAAGTGTGACCCAAGAGAAAGTACAAGAATCAGGGGATGGGGATGGGGATGGGAGCAAAGGGGAGCTATGGATGCCACAGAACTTAATCCAGGCAAGTCCTGGGATCTCAGAGAAAGAAACTGAAAGCAGCAACTGAGTAGGGACAGGGTGAGCACTCAGAAAAAGGGTTAAGTGGTTTTTTTACTTAAAGGGGTGGCTAGATGCTATAGTAGATGGAGTGTTGGACCTAGAGTCAAGAAGACTGGAGTTCAAATCTGGCCTCAGATACCTACTAGCTATGTGACACTGGGCAAGTCACTTAACCTCTACTTGCTTTAGTTTCCTCATTTATAAAATGATAACCCGTAACATAATAGAAGTCACCGACCAAGGTTGTTGTGAGTATCAAATGAGGCGATAATTGTAAATTGCACAATTCCTGGCACAGGGTAAGCACTATAAATATTATCTATTATGATGATTATTCCTTTACTTATTGATTCTTTCTCACTTTCAAAGGTCTGTTTCCTACCCACCTCCAACTCTCAGCTGGCTGACTTAGAAAAAGTAAAAGCCAACAAACGAATATTAGATGTGCACTGATAACAATCTAAGAGGTACCTAAAACGAGAGATTTTTGAAAGTCAGAAAAATTTTAAAGAGTCAAAGGAATGAAACTCTTCTGGTAAATTTTAAGGTACTATGACAAATTGTAGGAGAAAAGCTTCTCAGACGGGAGATCTGTCCAGATCATGTATGAACATATTTTGTGGGTGGCTCTTTGCCAAATTTGCTGTGGGTAGAGAAGGGGTTGGGGCAGCTAGGTGGCTCAGTGGATAGAATGCTCTGCCTGGAGTCAGGAATTCAAATCTGACCTCAGACACTGGCTAGCTATGGCCAATCACTTCACCTTGTTTGCCTTAATCTACTGAAGAGAGAACTGACAAGAAAATCTCAAGGACAGTATTAGTATGATGTTGTCGATGGGGTCACAAAGGGTCAAACACACCTGAATAACCACAGAGAAGTTAATGGTCAGCAGGATTCTAATTCTCAGCTTTCTCCTTTCCTCTGGCCAGGCAGGAAGGCATCTGCCCAGCAGGAAAAGAGAAAGGCTTGGGGAAAAGGGGCCACACAATCTTTGGGTTTGGCCTGGAGGTCCAGATCACAGAGGGAAGGAATGGTTTTGCCCACTGCTACATACAGCCTTTTAGGATGAGAGAGGGAAGAGAGGAAAACTCCTTCGGACACCTCAAGTTCAAGGGTGGCCCCTGGTCATTTTCCACCTGTCCCTGGCACTTTAAAGTGCCCATAAGTGCCCACTTCCCCATAAGCAGTTACAGCCATATGGCAAAGAAAGGCTCACTAAGAGACTCCAACACCTTGTAAAATTCCAACTGAGAAGTGCTTCTTCCAAACAGCCAAGGGCCTCATTGTCATGAGGAGCTGGCCCCTGGCCACCTTCTGCTTGCTGGAGGTCCCATACCTGGCCAGCACTGGATTCCGGCGGTGATAGTCAAAGAGTCCAAAACCATGGCTGGTCCCAAAGGCAACGAGGTTCCACTCAGAATGCAGGGTGACTGCTGTCACAGCTGCTGGGGGCAGGCACTGCACCAGCACAATGGGCTGGAAGCCTGGGGCAAAAGCCAGGGAGCCGTTCTTGGGGCTCAGCTGGTCATGGCCTTTCCACGTAAAACCTTCCCGGTCCTGTAACAGGTCCATGGTGGCAATGCTGACCTGGTGCTCAGAATTCTCATCGCTCAGCTCCATGACAAGCACCTGGGGGGGCAGGGAAGGCACAGGAGGGTGAGAGGTCATCACTTCTATCCCACTTCCCCCAAAACTTGGACCCCTTCCCTCCCCTCCAGTCAGCGATCGAGGCTTGTCAGGCTTTTCTTTGTAATATTTCCTGAATCTATCCTCTCCTCTTTATGACCGCTGGTCCCATTTTCATCACTTCTTGCTTGGACTATGCAATAGCTTCCTTACTCAAAGCCCTGCCCATTCAAATCTAGTTTCCTGCAGAAGTCTTCCCTGATCACTCCTATCATTCCCTTCACCAAACCCTGATGACTCTGCACATGCTCTGCCTGGTACTGTTAATTTGCTGTCCATGTCCATTGCATCTCCTGAACTAGACTAGAGACTCCTTGTAAGCAGGAATCATGCTTTGGACTTCTTTGTACTCGTAGCACCATAGACTTAGAGCTGAAAGTGCCTTAGGGGGCACTGAGATGTTCCTAAAACACAGGTCTGATCACATCACCTCCTACTCAATAAACTTCAGTGGCTCCCTATTGCCTCCAGATACAAATACAAAATGTTCTCTCTGCTTGACTTTCAAAGCCTTTCATACCCTGAGTCCCCTCCTACCCTTCCAGTCTTCTTTCACCCTACTCTCTGAAGCCCACTCTTCAATCCTATGATGCTGGCCTTCTGGCTGAGCTACACACAGGAAGCTTCTGGCTCTGAGCATCTTCTCTGACTGTCCCCAGGCCTAGAACACTCTCCCTCCTCTTCTCTGACTACTGACTCCCCTGGCCTTCTTTAAGTCCCAAATAAAATCCCACCTCCTAGAGCAAGTCTTCCCAGTGCCTTCCCTTTATGAATTATTTCCCATTTATCCTATATATAACTTGCTTTGTATGTAACTGTCTGTATGTGGTCTTCTCCATTAGACCATAAGCTTCTTCAAGGCAAGGACTGTCCTTTATCTCTTTTTGTATCCCTGGTGTTTAGTGCTATGCCTAGCACATAGTAGGTGTTTAATAAATGTTTACTGAATTAAACTGAACTGCAATGAGTCCAGTCCCTTCATTTTATAGCAGAGGAACTGAGAACAAGAGAGAGATTAAGTGACTTGCCTACAGTCACATCTGAGGTGGGATCCAAACCAAGCTTCCCTGACTTCAAGTGAGAAGCTCGAGATGCTACACTACTTGGCTCCATTGGGCAGAACTTCATTCATGGCCCTTACCAGGTCCTTGAGAAGGATGTTGAATGAAGGGCGTGAAGCCAGCCTGCTCTCTCCTGAGCCCCGTTGATCCTTTACCCACCTCTTCCAAAGTCTTCTCTCTGAGACCTCAGACTGGGATCAGACTGAGAGAGAACCACCTACCTGTCCAGCGGTGCCTGCCACCACCATCTTGGCTGTGTATTTGCACAAAGATATTTTCTGAATACCAAGCCGGGGGTCATCGCTGTAGGGGTCAAAACACCCCACCTGAGTGGACAGATCAAGGAGAATAGAGGTCAGAGGAGGGGCATGAAGACCAAGGGTATAACCACACAGAAGACTTAGGCTTTGTGGCCCCCAACTCTTCATTCCCCCTACCCCTCAGCTGCCCAGCTGCCAAAAGATGCCAGCAGTGCCATGGTATCATGTGGTACTGGATGTGTTTATTCAGCAGAACTTTAAAGGTGGACGGGCTCATGTTTGTGGCAGATGTTAAGAACACACACACAAAAAGACACTCCATGGTGGAGAGCCTTTGAGGCTGAATTTGGCTGAATCATTTTTTAAAAAAGGTAATTCGCAAACAATAGTCAGTGGGATCTTCTTGGCTCTGTACTGCTCCTGGGTGACTGTGAAGGTGTGGTCTTCCATTGAAAGTCTGCAAAAGCCTGTCTGTTCACTTCTCATCTTTTCAGGAAGGATGCCTTTGATGCCCTGGGATTGTCCTCTGATATTTTTATAGAAACAAGAAAACGTAAGACTGTAATTCAGGGTTACCAGCTCTTGTTACCTCTTTTTTCCTGTGCTACGGAGAACTAAGAGAACTTTTTATGGCCTTTTCTATTCTTCTGGAATCTGCACAACTCTTTCCAATGTCTTGAAGTATCAGTCCTGAGAGCGTCTTTAAAACTACCCTCTCACGCTTAATGTATTAACGTATTATTGGTGGAATTGTGAAGTAATCCAATCACTCAGGAGATCAATTTGCCCAAAAGGTTATATATAAAACTGTGCATACTCTTCGATTCAACAATACCACTTTAGGACTGAATTCCAAAGAGATTTTTTAAAAAAGGCGGGGGAAAGGGACTTATTTGTACAAAAATGTTTACAGCAGCTCCTTTTGGGGTGGCAAAGAACTGGAAATCGAGAGGATGTTCATCAATGGGGGAACAGCTGAACATGTTGGGGTATATGATTATAACGGAATACTATTGTGCTATAAGAAATGACAAGCAAGCAGATTTCAGAAAAACTTGGAAAAACTTACATGATGCGAAGCAAAATAAGCAGAACCAGGAGAACTTTGTGCACAGTAACAGCAATATTGTACTATAATTAATTATAAATAATCTGACTCTTCTCAGTAAGACAATGATCCAAGACAATTCCAAAGGACTCGTGATGAAAAGTGCTATCCACCTCCAGAGAAAAAACTGATGCTCTCTGAAGACAGACTGAAGCATATTATTTTTCACTCTATTTTTTTTTCTTTTTGGTCTGTGTTTTCTTTCACAACCTAACACGGAAATATGTTTTGCATGAAGTTAAATGGTATGGCTGGATTTGAACCTAGGGCCTCTGAAGCCTATCATCTTGATACTGTACCATGCTTGCTCCTTCCAGCTGTGTTTATGAATGTCCTAAGGAAAAAAAAATGGCATATCTGGGCCACTCCAATTTGCGGAAACTATAATCAGGGTCTTTTTCAGTTGTAGTTGCGGTTCAGTCATTTTCAGTCATGTCCGACTCTTCATGACCCCATTTGGGGTTTTCTTGGTAAAGATCCTAGAGTGGTTTGCCATTTCCTTCTGCAATCAAGGTCTTTACTGTTGTCTGTTTTTGAAGACGGGTGGCAAAGTGGATAAAATGCTGGATCTGAAGTCAGAAAGACTCATCTCTCTGAGTTCAAATCTGCCCTCAGACACTTAGTAGCTGAGTGACTCTGGGCAAGTCATTTATCCCTGCTTGCCTCAGTTTCCTCATCTGTAAAACAAGCTACAGAAAGAAATGGTAAGTCGCTCCAGCATCTCTGCCAAGAAAACCCCAAATGGGATCACGAAGAGTCAGACATGACCAAAACAACTGAACATCCCTTCTCTGAATAATGTCAGACATGACTGAAAATGACTCAACAACAACAAACATTTTTGAAGAACTGATGGCTCCTTTTAATCAGGCCAGGATTAAGCAGCTATGATTATATAGTGTCTTCTCAGCTTAACCCTGTCTACTAACTTGGCATTGACTTTGGCTCATACCAGTTGAGGCTGTTGCACTTCAACAGCTGATTCTGGAATAACTCCCACATCAGTTACCAGCCGTTTTTGTCTTAATAGTCAATCTCCTTTCTTACGATGGTGTTTGGATCCTCTCCCCATCCAGCGCTTTTTAAGTCTTACCCAATCGATCTTCCTAAAGCCCCAGTCTGACTGTCTGTCTCTCTCTCTCTCTCTCTCTGTCACACACACACACACACACACACACACACACACACACACACACACACATACTACTTGATAAACTCCAGGAACTCCTTATTACCTCCTGGACCAAATGTAAAATTTTCTGCTTGACTTCTAAAGCCCTTCATATCTTGGTCCCTTCCCATCTTTTCAGTCTTATACCTTATTTCCTTCCACATACTCTATGTACCACCAATACTGGCCTCTTTGCTGTTCCACACACAAGACACCGTATCTCAGTGGTGGGGAACCTGTGGCCTCAAGGTCCTCTAGGTCCTTGAGGGTGGACCTTCAGTCACCTGAGGACCTAGAAGACCACATGTGGTCTAGAGGTCGCAGGTTCCCCATCGCTACTTTATCTTGTAACTTCCTGAATTTTCATTGGTGGCCCCAGGCCTAGGATTCTCTCTACCTCCAAAGGCTTCCTTCGAGTCTCTGCTAAAATCTTAGACTACAAAAAGTCAGTCTGTTCATGCTAGTGTCTTTCCTTTGAGATTACCTCCAGTTTAACTTGAATGTTTTGCGCGGTTTGCACAGTCTTCCTTAATAGATTTTGAGCTCGTTCAGGCAGGGACTGCTTTTGCCTTTCTTTCTGTTTCCAACTCTGAGCACAGAGTAGGAGCTTAGTAGATGCTTGGTTACTATTCTTAATGAATTTTGTTGCCTCAGAGCATGTGATGAAAATAAGTTCTCTACTCACTTCTCTGAGGTGAGATCTTGAGGCATCCTTCCACTTAACTGCTATGACCTTATATTTCTTGGTTTCACTTAAAATGAGAAAGTCAATCAGGATGTAGCACAGTGTCCCTAGTAGTGCGTCAGCTTATTGATTGCTGGACAAAGACCTCACATTTAAAGCATCCATGACTAAATGTTAGAGACATGCCCCCCCCCTTTTTTTTTTTTTACCACTTGACACCTTGTCAGAATGGAAGATGGAGGCACATAGGTTCTAAGTCTATTATTTTTGCAGTTTGCTATGCTTCATAGGTTTTTCTGCCTCCCAGTTCCGGTGATAAGCCTCTCTCCATTTACCCAGGCCAGCCCTCACACAACAGGGTAATTGTTGCTACAACCATCCTTGAGGCCTTTCTAGAATTCACGTGCCACAGGTGGAATCTCTGAGAACCCACTATATCTAAAACACAAATGAGACATTGGAGGGAGGATTTTGTGGAAATTCTTTAGGAATAATAAATCCTATAAAGCATACTTGTGGCCTGAAATGAGTGACAGTTGGGGGTAGGGGAAGAGGAGCAGATCCCAGAGTGAGGTATCTAATTATGATGGCAGTGGTAGAAGTGATATTTATCACTTGTTTCATTCAGATGGATTCTAAACTTAGAGAGTTGAGCAGTGTTGGGGCAAGGAATGTCAGGAGGGCTCACTGTCCCAAACTGTTTGCTGTTTAGTCATTTTTCAGTCATGTCTGACTCTCTGTGACCCCTTTTGGGGTTTTCTTGGCAAAGACACTGGAGTGGTTTGCCAATTCCTTATCCAGCTAATCTGACAGATGAGGAAACTGAGGCAAATAAGGTTATGTGACTTGTCAAGCTAGTAAGTTCTGAGGTCAGGTTTGAACTCAGGAAGATGAGTCTTCAGATAAGACTGAGCCCTGGGAACAAGGGCAAGAAACCTCTTGCTCACTTCTAGGATCCTTGGGAAGTTGGCTCATGGAGAATGTCTCCTAGATCAATTCTGGGAAGTTGAGCACCCTAGCTGCCTTATCATTCCCTTAGAGGGTCAGTGATAGGAAAAAGCAAAGGGAGACATTACCTTGTAGAAGAAGGAACAGATCTCCCAAAGGGTCTGAACTAAAGGGGACAGGGTTTCTTCTGGAGGTCAGTCCCTCAAGAGGTCACAGTGGCAAGAAAGGTTATTTTGCGGAAGGGGGTAAGGGGAAATACTTCCTCAGTGGGCACAGAGTGGAGGGGGCCCCACTAAGAAAGAGAGAGGCAAGTGCTTGGGGAAAGGCAAAGTTACCTTGTGGAAGGGGGGCCACTCTTCCTCGCTGGCCTGGTTGAGGCTGTCTGCATGCTCGCAGTCCGTCTGGAAGATATTAGCTGTTCCCAGTTTGTAGAGTGGCCTCAGTGACACTCCTGAGGCATCCCAGAACCGTACTGTCCCATCTTCGTGGCTGGGGTGGGGAGGGGAAAGGAAAGATTCAGAAGGATCAGGAAGAGCACCAGGAAAATGGGGTTCTTAAGCCCCAAGGTGACATGCTACCCTTGCCCTAGAACCCCTACATGCCACCAGGTCTGGCCTACCAAGTTGGATTCAAAACAGAAGTTGGGAGTTGGAGAGCAAGCAACCTTTTGTCTCTCAATGCTGAGTCTAAAGCACATTTAGTGAGTTTCCCGGGCTTCCAGGAGGCATAATTATCCAATTAGGAGCAAATTAGATGAGGATTTAAAAACTGACAGCGAAAGCCACAAGGATCCTATGTAGCAGCCAGCTGGAGACGATGGCCATCCAGCCCCTTCTGAGCAGTGAAGGAAAGGGATGAGGGGCAGGAGGCCATGCTCCAAGACTTGACAGTGAGGCCCATAACAGAAAAGGAGCTGCTTCTCCATTGTGCCACTGACATTCATCCGTGTGTCTGAAGGCACCTAGGCACACAGGTGGCAAAGTGGAGAGAGTGCTAAAAAACCCGAGTTCAAATCCTGCCTCAGCCCCTGGTGTGTGACCCAAATGGGGATAAAGGGTCTTGTGAGAATCAAATAAGATATTTGTGAAGCACTTGTCTAGCACATAGTAGGTACTTCATAACTTACTGTTTGTTCCCTTCTCTCCTCAAAGCCTTTCTGAATACAAAAGGCCAGACTTTGCAGACTTTTGGGGTAATAAGTTCCATAAGTTTGTGTGTGAAATCTTATCGGTTGAGTCAAAAGCATGGACTGACTGCCACACAATGAAGTAGTTACTAAGTACCTACTAGGTGCCTAGCCCTGGGTTGAGTAGAGAAACAGAATACATGGTCCCTACCCTCAAGGAACTTAGTGCGATTTGAGAGACAGACACTCATAAGACATCCATAAGATATATGGATCTTAAATTCTTGAAAGGTAGGAATGAAACTTTACCGTCCCAGCACTGGGCTAGACATGAACTAGATGGTCGATAAATATTGGTTCACACCAGGCTTTGTGCCAATGGCTGATGTAGCTTAGAGAGGGAGGGGGTGGATCTTGTCAGGACAGGAGGTGAGGAG
This sequence comes from Notamacropus eugenii, assembly GCF_028372415.1. NCBI lineage: Eukaryota > Metazoa > Chordata > Mammalia > Diprotodontia > Macropodidae > Notamacropus > Notamacropus eugenii. The sequence continues at coordinate 335,715,119 of NC_092874.1, read as the reverse complement.
GCTTGGGCTGAACCTTGCTGGTCGGGCAGGGTGGGGGAAGGGCATTATAGACCGAGGAACAACGCTGGCTTATGAGAGGGACGTAGAAAGTTGGGCCACAAGAAGCAAAAGGTGGCCAAGACTAGAAATTTAAGTTGGGCCCAGATTTGGGAAGATTATGAGGACCAGGTTGAATTCTGACTTTCTCCTGAAGGCAATGAAGGTCCTTGAGGTGAGGGGAAGGCATATGACTCAGAAAAAAACTCAGACTTGAGTTTTAGAAGGTATTTAGCTGCATTAATGTGGATTGTTTTGGGGGGGGAGGGGTTGGTTTGGCTATGACCCTCATAGTATCCACCTTCACAGGGAAGTTACCAAGTGCCAGTATATGGGTTGGAGGGGAGAAACGAGAAGGAGGGAAACCCAGTTTAGGAACCCCATTCAAACGGATTCAAAGGCATGAATTCATGGGGAGCCAGAGTCAGGAAACAGGAAGTAAGGAATAGTTTCACTGTTCCTGGGATGGAGCTGAGTCACCTCTGCTGATGTCACTTCTTGGCAGGTTCGATCCTGTAGGAGGCTGAGACTTCCCCAGTTCCGGGACAACCTCTCTTCCTGCCCCAGGGTGGTTTCCAATCCAGACTACCACACCAGCAAAGACTCTCTCACCCTTGAGGCGAGGAACGGCTGGATTTTCAGGTCTCAGGAAGAAATGGGGAGAAAAACCAGCCCCGGTTGTAAAAACAGAGCAATCTAAATAAACCCATCCCAGAGAAAGCCCCTGGGGGCTCCAGGGAGGAGTCCTTTTCTTCCTGGGAAGGCTTTGCCATAGGATCTCAGGAAGAGAAGTGCCAGGAAGGATGAAGGAGACCAGAGGGGCAGGAATGACTGAGATGGAGACCTGGCTTCGAACCCTGGCTCTACCACTAACTTTATGGAATTGGCTAAGTCTGGGCCTCAGTTTCTACCTCAGTAAAATGGAGATGATATCTGCACTGCCTCTTTCCCAGGGCCATTGAGAGATTCCAATGAGATCATAGATGGGAGAAGGCACGTTGTTAATTATAAAGCACCACACAAACCTTAATGCATACTGCACAGTGTGGCAGCAGGAAGAGGATGCTGGACTTGGTTCAAATCCCACCTCTGACATTAACTAGTTGTGTGATCCTGGGCAAGTCTTAATTTTTCTAAGCCTTCGTTTCTACATCTATAAAATGCGGGTCATGGCATAGTGGATAGAGGACTGGTTGTGGCACTCTTCTGGTTCAATTCCTTCTGACGCATTCTAGAAATGTGACCATGGACAAGTTAGCTGGGTCCCCAGGGTAATCATCTCTCTGAAATAGCAGAGGAATCGCTGAGGTGGTGCCATGTCTAGAGTCCCCAGTCTAGAGTTAGGAAGACTCCTCTTCCTGAGTTCAAATTCGGCCTCAGACACTTTCTAGCTATGTGACCCTGGACAAATCACTTAACCCTATTTGCCTCAGTTTCCTCATCTGTCAGATGAACTGGAGAAGGAAATGGCAAACCCTCCAGGAAACTCCAAATGGGGTCACAAAGAGTTGGACAGGACTGAAACAACTTGACAACCACAAAAATCTATCTGTGCAACCCCAAGCAAGTCAGTTAAATCTATTTGCTCTAGTTTTCTCATTAAGAAAATGAGTAAAATAAATACAAAATAAAATATGTATAATTTACATAAATATATAAAATAAAGGATATAAAAGAATTATACCAACTTCCCAAGGTTGTTGTGAAAATCAAAAGAGAGAGAACTTGTAAAACACTTTGCAAACCTCAAAGTGCCATGTATGTTGGCAAATGATTAACCGCTAGGTTTCCGGGGGAAAAAAGCAGGCATGACACACTTTCAAGTTTAATCTGTATTATTAACATTTTTTCCATCACTTTCCTCAGTCTAAATAATTGGCAAAACAATAAATCAAGCCCTGATTCGTAGCATTTGCTGATTTCTGAAGAGTAAATGCTCACACAAAATATTTAACAATCAGCTCTCATGAGGTGACTCCAGCACAGGCCTGGATAAATGCTAGCTATTATTTTCAAGGTGGGAGGCAGAATGGTAGAGAAGGGCTGCCCCAACTTTTTTCTGGTGTGGGATGGAGAGCAGGAAAGGGACTTGGTCTCCTGGGTTTCTTGGTTTCAGGGAGAGCAGGCTGGGGAAGGGCCATTTAGAAATAGATCAAATCTCAAACCAATCCTGCTTAATTCTTGAGGAGGGAACACTCAGGAGTTCTCCCAGGCTTATTCCAGGCTAATAACCTGAAGCCTGAGTAGAACTTGGGATCAAGACCAGTGTAAAGGGGAAAAACCAAGGGGCAGCAGGAAGAGACAAGTCTTTGCTCTGCATCTGGTCCTCTTGGATCACCTCAGTCAATGGCGTCCATGTCCAGGACAGCCTTGGCCCTGCAAGGTCGTCAGGAAATACCGTCCCTGCCAAAAGCTGTACAGTAATTTAAGGTTTACAAAGCACCTCGTATGTACTATGCCATTCTATACGGTTTTCTTCATTTCACAAATGAGGAAACTGAGAATTTAAGTGAGTGGCTCAGAGTCACAGAGCTGGTATGTGCCCAGGTCAATCTGGCTCAAGTTCAGAGCTATATCCACCTTGCCATGGTCTGGAAGAGACCTCGAAATCCAGCCCAATTTCAATTTAAGGGAGGGAAATTGAGGCTTAGAGGACATAACTGACTTGTTTTCTGTTTTTTGAGGAATCAGGATTTTTTGAGGACATAGCTAGTAAGTGTCTAAGGCTGAATTTGAACTCAGGTCCTCCAAACTCCAGGGCCATCTAGCTGTGTCCCATAACTGACTTGTTTAAGACTATCTATTGAGTTAGCAGTAGGACTAGATCCAGCTTTTTTAACAGGGCAGAGATCTTTCCACTATATTAAGCAATTTCTGAATGGTTAACTGTGGGGAATAATCTTATCACTTAATTCCTACCAAACACTCCTGGACCTGAAAAGAGTAGGAAGACATCAAGGAATATCTTTCTACTTTCTAATGCTTTAAGAACAGCCCAACATTTACTTAAGCTACAGTCCAGACATCTGACCAAAGGGTTCAGTGCAAGAGTTTTCTTCTGGGAATTCAGGGCTTATGTTTTGGAGAAAGGATTGGGAGCTTGGGGCTGCAAAGGAAATCAGCTGCTTGAGTTGGCACATAAGTAAGCAATGCTGACTCTGGCTAGGCTGGAACCTCCCCTCCCTCGGTCATTGATAATCTAGTATACAGTTCAGGTAGCCCACAATTACCACTTCACAGCATGTCAATTCCCCTACTCACTAAACCTGTGGTTTTATGGAGTAGGGAGAGTTCTACCTCGTGCCAGGCCAGCCCCAGGAACCTGGCATATTTTCTCAGAGGCCACTGACACAAGCCCCAACTTATACTATGTGGGCATGTGTGTGCACTCAGTCTTCCTGGTAATCACACATAGGGTTTGTGGGTCTAAGCCCAGGGGTTATTATAAAAATCTTAAACCTAGATGGAACCTTAGAGATAATTTAGCCCAGGCGTTCTTAACATGGGGTCCATGAACAGATTTTTAGAGGGTCTGAACTTGGATGGGAAAAAAAATTACATGTTTATTTTCATTAACGAAATTAAGCATTTCCTTCAATTATGAATTTTTTAAAAACTTATTCTGAGATAGATGGGGTCCACAGATTTCACCAGACTACCAGACAGTTACATGATTGATGGGAATTTGTTTTGCTTGGTCATTCATGTTTGTAACAGGTTTTGTTTTTCTTGCTTCCTCAATGGGAGATGAGGAGGGAAAGGGAAAGGGAGAGAATTTGGACTTAAAAATAAATTGAATTTTAAAAAATTTCTTAAAAAGGAAGACCATGACCCAAAAAAAGTTTAAGGACCTTTGATCTAACCCAACCTTACTCCTAACGTGATTTGCTCAAGATCACAAGCTAGTTGGTGGCAGAGCCAAGACTCGAACCCAAGTCAGCTAGCCGGCCTTATGATTTCCCTTTGTTGGTCTTTCTTTGAGCCTTTGGAAATTACATTCAAGAAACCTTGGTTGGACTCCTGCTGGCCCAGGGTTCTATCTGGGGAAGAGAAAGAGCTGGTAGGAGGCAGCTTCTGAGAGGCAGAGGAGCTTGAACAAAGCCTCGAGGGGGGAGCATCTCCATCCCTCAGGATGCCCCATCCTTTGACATGTCAAGCAGGTAAAGAAGTAGCTGGCACTGGCCAGACACCAAACGGAGGTTGAGTCTGGCAGCTTCACTCAGCAGGAAGACCCGGGGGGCCCACATAGGGAAGAGGAGGAGGAAACATCTTCCAGACTCTCAGCCTGTAACTATTTTAATAACTTCCCTTTTCTCTCTCTCCCTCTTACTAGATTGTTTCAGGGTTTCCTCCTCAGGGAGTCTGCAGCCAGCCCTGAGCCAACGCCTTGGCTGGGGCCTGGCCCAATTTCAGAGCTTCTCACTCTCAACCCAATGACTGCTCCCCCAAGCCCTGGAGGCTGAGATGGATCACATCTCATGGAACAGACAGGAAGAAAATCACAGCAGTGTCTGGGCTCTAGCAGCCTTGGCCAAAGGGCCACTCGGCTGGCGTTCTGGATCTTGGAAAGATGTGCCCTTGGGGCTGCTGCTCTCCAAGAAGCATTTCCTGGGGTTCTGGGGAGGAAGCGAGCGCCAGAGGGAAGAAGAAATTGGCAAGGGAAGGAGCGTAGATCTGGGGCACCAGTGTTGCTGTTTGCAAAGCTGGCACCCTGTCTCGAATTTTCCCATCCCTGCCTTCCCTCCCCCCAAACATCTGCTGCTACTGACAAGTTAGGCTTGTGTGCTCTGAAGGCCTTGAGCTGAATTAAGCATATGATGTGTTTGGCTCCAAAGGGCTTTGGTTTTTGCCAAAATTAAACACACACACACACACACACACACACACACACACACACACACACACACACACACACACACACACACTTGAACAAAGAAGGGGAGGTGGGGGTGGGAGGAGAAACTGCTAACAGATGACTTGAGAGGCCAAAGGCCACAGTACATTCCATTAATTCACCCAAAGTCTCTGGTACCCCAGGCTCCTCTCCCACCACCAAAGGCCAACTCAGCTGGATCTTAGTCTTACCCAAACTCCCACCCTTATTCCCCCTTCCTCAGGGTGTCCATCAGGTGCCAGTCCAGGAACAATTTGGCAGCGGAAGTGGAGGTGAGGTGAGGGATGGGAGAACAGATCACCGTGCCTCAGTGAGAATGACCACCTTTCTGGAGGCCCTGTTGGGGGGCGAACATGAGGGAAGCATGGCCCTAGGAGCAGGGTGGGTGAAGGGCAGGTCAGCACACACATTAAAAGTAAAAGTCTGGGAACAAACATCCCTACCCTGTCAGGAGGAGTCCCCTCTGGGTAGGCTCTTGAGCTAAGTTCTTCCCTCCGTTGATGGGCCAGTTCTAGAGAAAGAGAGAGAGGAAAGGAGAGAAGAGAGGGGGAGAGAAACAAGAAAGAGAGGAGAAAAATAAGAGTGAGGGAGACAGGGGTAAAAGAGAAGGGAAAGGGAGAGGAAGAGAGGGAAAGGGCAGAAGAGGGGCAGAGGGAAAGGAAGGGAGAGGGGGAAAGAGAAAGAAAAAAGAGGGGAGAGATCACAGCCACACAAAGAAGAAAGGAATGTTAGTATACAAACTCTTTACTCTTCCCCTCTTGTCCTGTAAAGATAGATGGACCAATCTAAAGTCACAAAACCCATACCTTAGGGTTCTACCCACACTAGCGCTGAAAGTCTCTGGTCATAAAACCAAACAGGAGACCCTCCCCCAAATTAAAAGCTACCAGCCCCTCCCTCCAAACCACCTCCAGAGAGGTGGGCCTCCCACTGTCCCCATCCCATTTCCCCAGTTTACTCACCATAGAAGCAAGCTGGGGGCTCTGCCGCTTGCCAACACTTAGGATCCTCTCCCAGAGCTTGAGAGGGACGTTGGAAATATGGTAGGAACAGGTGATGGCTGAGGAGTGGAGGGGGGCCAGGTATGGGGCTGGCACTGTGGGCCATCCAGGAGTCTGCAGGTCGATCACCACCAACTCTTCCTCGACCAGCACCACCAGCGCGCTGGGGTTGTCATACTCTGCAGTTTGGGAGGAGAGGCAGGGGTGAGATGCCAGGTACAAGGAGGGGGTAGCTGGGTGGGTTGAGTTACAACAAAAGTAGGACTGTGGAAGGACCTGAGAGCTGGAAAAGGACCAAAGTACCTACCATCCTTGGGCTCTGTGTTGTACACTGTAAAGAAGTCAATCACCCGGGAGGTGAAGTCTAAAGTGACCAGTGTCTGGCCCTGCAGCACCGTCACACAGTGTCTGTCCCCGTAGCTGGCCCGGGGCATCCCCCCACTGAAGATAATGAAGTGGCTCCTGCAGAGACAGAGAAGAGAAGATGGCTATGATGGGAATAATAAGCAAGAATTATATTAACTGAACTTAACATCTGCCTGAGGTGAACCACTATTACACCACTTTACAGATATAAAACTAAGGCTCTGAGAGATTAAATAGTTTGCCCACGGTCACAAATATATCAGAAGTGGGCTTCGAACCCAGGGCTTTCTGACTCCTAAACCCATTCCACGGAACTACAGAATATCTGGGTCAGAGGGAACCAAAGATCATCTGATCTAGGAGAGTCTTTTAAAAAAAACTGTATTCCCATATAATTGGTTTCCTTTGTAATCCTATATTAAAATGCATTTTATGCATTCAAAAACATTATTCAGAGAAAGGGTGTGTAGGTTTGTCAGTGTCTGGTTGTTTCAGTCATTTCTGACTCTTTGTGATTCCATTTGGGATTTTCCTGGCAAAGATACTGGAGTGGTCTGCCATTTCCTTCTTCAGCTCATTTCACAGATGAGGAAACTGAGGCAAATAGGGTTAAGTGATCTGTCCTGGGTCGCACAGCTAGAGTCTGAGGCCGGATTTGAACTCCTTCTTTCTAACTCTATGCCCAGCACTCTATCTACTGTGCCATCAGACTACTAATGGGGTTAACCTGATCTAGTCCAACTCCCTTCTTTTTACAGATGAGGAAACAGAGGCACAAGTGATTAAATGGCCTCCCTGAGCTAGAGTCACAAAGAGCATCGTGGCTACGAGAGCCCAGCAGGAGAGATGGACTGGGGAGAAATAAATTATTTCACAAGTAAAGAAGAATGTAAGCCAGTGGTTTATATCCTCTATGGGGGCTTCCAAATGCTACTTTTGGTAAAGATCGGGGGCAACCCTTCATTCTCATCCCTTAATCCTAAGATTAAGGAACGACCCACAAGAGGAAGGAGAGAAAAGATCCCTCCAAGTTTGACTAGCCACCTCTGCCCTCCCTCAGTGATTCTGCCCCAGGATCACAACCTACCCAGACTCACAGGTGCGCCAAAGGATTTTGTTGATGGCTTTGCAGGGAAAGGGACCTGAAAGAAAGATTTTGGATTTGTCAGCACCAACTGGGACTGTGCCCGGGAGCACTGCTGACCTCTTGGCAAATGTTATGAAAATGTAAAGCCCAAATCAAGTGCTACCTCCCCACACACACACAAGAAAGCTTCCCTTGACCCTTCCCTCTCAACCTCCCCCATCCCCTACCAGTCCACAGTGATCTCCCCAACTCCAGCTTTCACTATGTGATTAAGTACAGAGATCCCCTGTTGTTGCTTGTTACCTGTTTCTTTCTCCTTAACCAAACTACAAGCATCCCAAGGACACCACATCTTATAAATCTTGTATCCTTCACAGGGTCCATTCTATGAACCTCCTTGCTTTCTTGTTCTCTCCTTTCTAATCCAACTTCCACACCAATGACAAAGGCAACTAGGTGATGAATCCTGACCATATCCCTCCATTCTCCACTCAAGAATCTTCCACAACCATGTTCTCATCCCCCAAATAAAGTCCTTGGCCCAATATTCAAGGCTTGCCCTGCATGGGCCCAAGAGACTTTTCCAGTCACTGTTGTCCAGTCATGTCTGACCCTTTGTGACCCTGTCCAGGGCTTTCTTGGCAAAGACACAGGGAGTGGTTTGCCATTTCCTTCTCCAGTAGATTAGGTAAACAGATGTTAAATGACTTGCCCAGCGCCACGTAGCCAGTGAGTGTTTACGGGCACATTTGAACTTGGGTCGTCCTGACTCCAGGCTCCATGCTCTATCCACTAGGCCATTTAGCTGCCTCCTAACCTACCAATAATTTCGCTATATGTATTCAGAGAGATCCAGCCAGAATGGCCTGGTCCTTAGCTGCTTCTATCAGCTCAAATGCTTCCTTTTAGCCTATAACTTTTTCCCTAAGTCTTAACTCAGCAAAATTTTGCCCAACTCAGGGCTTAACTGTGCCACATCTTCCCCCTTTCATGCAAGTGGACCCATCTTGTATCAGGGTCATCATCTTCCTCCATGCCTTAGCTCCCCTCCTACGCTATCCATGGGGCAGCTAGGTGGTGCAGTGGATAGAGCACCAGTGCAGGAGTCAAGAGGACCTGAGTTCAAATCTCACCTCAGACACTTGATACTCACTAGCTGTGTGACCTTGGGCAAGTCACATAACCCCAATTGCCTCATCCTGGGTCATCTCCAGTCATCCTGATGAATATCTACTTATAGGAGTCAGATGGAGAGGTTAGAGGCAGGACCATACTGGACCACAGGGTCCCATCATGACAGCTGACATTTAGATCGTACTTTTCAAGTATGCAAAGGGACTCACTTATACGTAAGCATCTATAAAGCAGCTGGGGAATGAAAGTGGATAGAGTGCCAGGCCTGGAGTCAGGAAGACCTGAGTTTGAATTTGGCCTCAGATCCTGGACAAGTCACTTAACCTTGGTTTGCCTCACTTTCTTCAACTGGGTAATGGGGGTAATAAAAGCACTGAGTTCCTAAGGTTGTTGCGAGGAACAAATGAGGTAACATTTGTAAAATGTGCTTAATGTGGTGGCTGGCACACAGCAGGCACTTAATACATGCTTATTCCCTTCTCTCCTTCCCTATACCTGAACACTGATCATCCAACCCAGGGCATAGGTATCATGAGTTATATAATTCCTATTTTGCAGATAAGAAAACTTATATGAGACCTAAGCGCAGAGAGATGTGATCTAAAACTAAAATCTCATCTTTTACAAGAAGCTTTTCCCAACCTCTCAAGTTTAATGCCTTCTCTCCATTGATTATTTCCCATTTATCCTGTTTATAGGTTGTTGGTACATATTCGTTTGTTGTTTGTCTCCATATTCTTTGAGTTCCTTGAGAGCAGGGATTGCCTTTTGCTTCTTTTTGTGTCCCTAGCACTAAGCACACAGCAGGCATCTGATAAATGTTTACTGATTGCTTGGTTACACAGCTAGTGTTAAAGATAGGTTTTGATTCCAGATCTCTCCAGCATTCTTTCTATTATGTCAAATTGCCTCTCTAATTTCCTGGGATTCTCCACCCCCAAAGACAGAAGAATCACAGAACTAGACATAAGAAAACAACACTGACTGTGGATCAGATGGAATTTGGGTCAAGATAGTGTTCAACGGTGGTTTGAGGACTGATGTGGGAAACAGGCCTCTCAACCCTCAGGAGAGAGGTGGTAGACCATAGGTGTAGAATGAGGCACACATTTTTAGGCACAGTCAATGTGCTGATTTGCTTTTCTTGAGTGCATTTATTTATCAGAAATGAGAGTTTCACGTGGGAGGGTGGAGGGTGAGAGGAGTGTGTTCGTTCTTCATTGCCGAAGAAGACTTGATGATATGACTTGAACTTTACTTTGTTTTGAGTGAGGGAGGCTGTACAGGTCACCAGCCTCCGTTCTCCTCCACAGCCATCTGAATCCAGTGACCAGATATTCATCAGAATGACTGGAGATGACCCAGGATGAGGCAATTGGGGTTAAGTGACTTGCCCAAGGTCACACAGCTAGTGAGTGTCAAGTGTCTAAGGTGAGATTTGAACTCAGATCCTCCTGACTCCTGCACTGGTGCTCTATCCACTGCACCACCTACTTGCCCCAGGTGAGAGGTGAGAGGAAGGGAGAAGAGTCATAGGGAAGTGAACATGATATTAAAAAAAAATTACCCCCAAAGACATCAGAAGTAACACGCACACACTCATCATGTAACAGAGAGGCAAAGGGTTAGGGACACGACTAGGACTCTCAGGTTTCCTGAAACAGTCTGAGGCTCTTTCCACAGTGTCACCTGTGACCAAAGTCCCTGCACTCAGGCATCTGACTATGCTATCATATCTGACGGGCAATCATCTATGTTAGTCTAGAAGAACTCCAAGAGATGATAAGAGAGAGGCTACAATGAGCCTCACCCTGACTCCTCCAGGGGGTTACAGAGAGATATATCAGGGTGTGCGTGTTTGTCTCTGTGTGTGCGCACGCGCGTGCATGTGCACACACACAGATGTCTGAGTGTGTCTGCACATTTGTGTCATTCAGTCTGCTCACCATAGGGGACAGTGGAGGTGGTGGGCTGGAGGGTCCAGGCACTGTCATCGCTCACTGACCAGATCATGTAGCTGCCATCACTGTGAGAGCTCACCAGGATGCTGCCACTGCGCTCCCAGGCAAGGCTCTCCAGTTGCTGCACAGGCGGAGAGAAAAGAGCTGATCAGTTTGGGGTAACTGGAAGAGGGTGCTGGCGTGTTTTCATGGGACTAAATCTGGCAGGAAGAACAGAATCTATCTGGGCCAAAGGGACGGAAGGGGTCCTTCATATGACCTCCCAGGCTGGTGTCTTATTCTTAGCACCACAGAAGCACAAATTTTGGAGCTGGCGGTTGCCTTTAGAAAGTTAAGCTGTTATTGTGCCCATTTTACAGATGACCATGGACCAGAATAGTTGAGTGAAATGTCCATGGTCATTTAGCTGGTAAATAGTAGGGATCTGCTTGGAAATCACACAGGGTACTTAGAGACCGCCCTCAAGGTAAACTAGAGGGCTTAGGAACACAGCCAGCCCCTGACTGTCCCAATGACACTGAGGTGTCCTCCAGCATACCTGATTTCCCAAGAAAAGGTGGTCAATATGCCTCGTACTCTGGTCCCAGATGACAACCAGGCCTCGACTGTAGCCAATGAGAATCTTGGAGGGGTCTTGAGGATGTTCCTGTAGGGATTCCACTGGCCCAAGGGCCTTCCCACACCTGTAATCATCAGGCACACTACAAGGCAAAATGTGACATAGTTAGACATAATATAGAACTTCCTGCTGTGGAAGTTAATGGAACGAACCCTGAGGGGAAGTTTCTTCTTCCCTATCGTGCTTGTGGTTGACCCGTTTCCATCGTGATGCCTTTTGGAGTTTTCTTGGCAAGGGTACTAGCGTGGTTTGCCATTTCCTGCTCCAGCCCATTTGATAGATGGGGAAACTGAGGCAAACAGGGTTAAGTGACTTGCGCAGGGTCATACAGCTAGTAAGTGTCTGAAGTTGGATTTGAACTCATGAAGATGAATCTTTCTTATTCTAAACCAAGTTCTCTATCCTCTGTACCACCTAGCTGCCTTTACTGTCCTTAGGAAGCTATGAAATGTTTTACAGGCAATCTTATCAGCAGAAGACAAGTGCTGACCTAGATGACCCTGGACATACCCCAGCCTGCCGAGAAGGATACGTGGAATGAGGATGGGATCTGTTCTAAATCCTTCTAAATCTCTGGCTCAGAACGAAATTGATACTTATCAGGATTATTATTCCTTTCCATTTAAAAAACACTTTATACTTTCCAAAACACATTCCTATCCATCATCTTCTAGAATCTATAGCTAGAAGTAAACTTGAAGAAAATCTAATCTAATCCAAACCTCATTTTATAGGTGAAGAAAATTGCCCAAAGTCCTATGGTGATTTTAATGGCAACATTGGAATTCAACCCCAATTCCTCTGACTTCAAATCTGGTATACTTACACCATGCTGCCTCATCAGATCTTCAAAACTCCCTAACAAGGAGTGCAAAGTAAAGGTTATGACATCCATGTTAGAGATGAGGACACATAACCCAGAGGCTGAAATGGGTCCCAAGTCACGCAGCTGATTAGCAGCAGGGCCAGGACGAGAATCCAGTGTTTGGATGAAGCCCTTTCACTATGGTCTTACCCTAGGTAGGGGTGGATGCTCCCATGAGTAGAAGGCAAGCTTCTTCACTTCCAGGGCTAGAAAAGGCTAGAGACCTGAGGGCTCCTTGCCTATTCAAGCCCCATAACAACTCTCCAAATGGGGCACTTGACTGGAAAATTATCCTCCCACATGAATAGATAGGGGGCTATGGATAGGATGACACATGGTCAGCAGAGCATCTGTGGGCCCTTGGTGAGGTCTGAAGATCATGGCCCCTTTGGGCCACTATCCACTGGAGATGTCAAGTCTCAATTATAACATATTCACCTTGGCTTACAAGAAAAACCTCCATAAAAAGCAACAATAGAGAGTCAGCCTTCAAGGCAAGAAGAATTGGGTTCGAATTCTGCTTCTTGACCCATATGGGCTATATGACTCTTGGCAAATTATCTGACCTCTTACTACCACACACAACTGTATACAGTTGCAGATCAGGTCAGATTTACAGCAGCTAAGGAACTTTTCTTACCTGGAATTCCCTATAGTAATGAATGAAGTTGTAGGCCAAGTAAAACAGTAATAACAAATCTAAATAAATAAATAAATATGCTCATTCCATAGATGGTGGATTTTCAGGCATTCAAAATATGTGTACCATATTAAAACTTTGGTAAAGGGATCTGTGAATGAGTCTCATCATTCTGGAAAACAGGTTGGAAAAAAATGACTAAAATGTCCATCTCCTCTGGTGTAGAAGTTCCAGTGCTAAGCACACATCCCAAGGAGGTTGATGCAATGAGCCAAAATATTCATAGCAATGCCTTTTGCAGCAGCAAAGAACTGTAAACAACTGAAAAAGGGACGACTACCTACTGACAGGCCACCGGCTAAGTCAGTTTGAGGTGCTTGGATACAATGGAATGTTACAGAAAAGTGCAGGAAGACTTACATGGACAGATGCAAAGTGACACAAGCAGAACCAGGAAAACTACAGGTAATGGAAACAGCATAAATGAAATGAGTAAAACAACCGAAACTGAGTACTGTGAAATTCTAATGATCAAAGCAGTGGTGTGAGGAGGCCACTCTCCCCCTTCTTTGCAGAGGTAGGACAGACTAAGGGTGTGGAACATTCCAAATAATAACCAACTTGTCTTGATGTGTTGGTTAGTTTCTTTGAGCCGTTTTTTCTTCTCCTCTTTTTTATTCTTTGTTCCAAAAGCTAGCTCTCCAAGAAGAGATGGAGGAGGACACAACTGGGAAATGTAGGTGATACAAAAATAAATACCAAAAATTTATTTCAAAAAAATACATGTCCTTACAAACACAAAAGATGAGTGATTCTGTCAGTAAGGGGAACTCTCTTCATTGAGTCATATATGGCAATTCACCTGGGACTGGTAAGTCCCAAGGAGTTGCCCAGAGCACACAGAAGTTAATTGATTAGCCCAGGGTATGTAGTGTCAGAGGTAGAATCGAACCCAAGTCTTCTGGACCCCAAGTCCACAGTGCTTCTATTAATGTAAAAAGCCATCTGAAAAAGTGTTCCTTATTGAGCTCCTTCCATCCCTTTGTTGAATCCTAGGTAGCACATTCATTATTCATGAAGTCTGATATCTATTCTTTAGTTTCTATCCTGAATATGTAATTGCCTTTTTGATAAAAACCACAGTCCACCCTGAAGATGTCCCATTCAGAGCTACACCAGCTCTAAGGGGTTGTCTGAGTGAGCCTTCAGCAGCAGCAATGAGGTACTTAATCTAGCACGGTTTTTATGCTACCCTGCACTTCCTCTAGTCATCTGTAGATTAAACATGTTTTCAAACCACTAAATTAAAACACTCTTTTTTCCTCTCAGCTCAAGGGATAAAGAGGTGTGTGAGGGACATAAACACAAATGACAGGGTCTTCCTCCCATTGAGCACTCTGTTGAATCCAAGAAGTTCCTCACCGTTGTAGGACCTCATCCTGGTAGAGGGTCTGGTCATCTAGCAAGGCAAGGCTGGTGGGATTCAGGAAGTAGATGCCACCTCCTTCAGTGCCCAAGCAGGCCATGTTGCAGGCTGACTTCAGCAAGATCACCGTCACCCTGGTGATGCTGGGAGGGGAGCTGTCCAGAGAATTGAAGGAAAAAGGTAGGTGAGCAGTTACGCCATTGTTAGAGGCAGAAGTTAAAGGAGGCTAGGAGAAGACCGCCAGTCCTGAAAGGTCAGAAAGGCCCACAAGCATTCAAGCTCAGCCACAAGCCCCAAATCCAACCCAGAGACTCCTATTCCACCATATGGTAAAGAACTGCTCATTGGAGCTTGGCCCTTTGGTGAATTACTAAATCCCACCAGGAAAAGGTTCAGAGGGGATTCAGGAAAGGGTTCCGAGGGGATTCAGACCTTATTATTAGTACTTTTATGATCTAACGATCAGGCAGTACTCTCTGACTTGAAAGGGCTGGCTAGTTGCTAATTACTGTGTTGGAACCTGCAAAGGGAAGAGGAATTATCGGGAGGAGAGGGCAGCTCTGAGGTACATAATTATCACCTGAAATTATTCACTGCAATTAGTCATTAAGAATCTGTGTATAGTTTTATAAAAATAGTCTCTGAGGGAATAGGCGTCCCGGTCCCTCCTCCTTTGGCCTGATCAAAGGAAGAAGTTGGCGCTGCGAAAAGGGCTGGATTTGGAGAAAAGGACCTGGGTTCAAACTCTGGTTCTGCCTGTTAAGATAAGCATTACCCTGAGCAAGTCACTTAAAACCAATCTGGGCCTCAGTTTCCTTAACTGTAAAATGAGTTGGATGGCCCTTCCAGCTCTAAATCTATGCTCCTGTGATATGGAAAGAGAATGAAGGAAGAGAGCCTAGGAAAAGGGAAAGTCTCTTCTGGGTTATACAGAAGCAGGGGGGGGAGGGGGGGGAAAGTAGAACTTGAGCACCTATAATGGACGGCTGGGGAAAACACAGACCAGAGAGGTCCTTGGAGCTGATGCTCCTATACTGTCTTCAGTAAAATGTAAAAATATTTTGAGTTAATAACAACTCACATTTATGAAGGCTTTTAAGGTTAATGAAACATTTTTTCTTCCTAATACCCTGAGGTGGGGTTGCCATGCAAGGAGTGGGGAAGGACGCCCATTTTGTTGATGAAACTGAGGCCAGAGGAATTAAGGGGCATCTAATTGACAAGGTGAGAGGCAAATGAATTAACCTATGTAATGCACTTTGAAAACCAGAAAGCACTGTATAAGTTAAGTGATATACCCAAGGTTATAAAGTTATTCAAGGGCAAATGTGATTGAACCCAGGTCTTCTGAGTCCAAATCCAGAGTCCTTTTCCACTGTGCTATGTCCTCTCTTTTCAGAGAGGGGAAAAAAATCACATTTTCCTCTATGACTGACTTTTTCTGCCTCATTTTCCCAGGCTCATCCATTTCACAGAGAGGCTAGTCAGAAAGTTTGGAGACAAAGGGGGAGTCCCTGGAGACGGAAGCAAAGGGAGGAGGGCTGACAGACCAGTTACACGTCTGCCCAGTGAGACTCAACCACTCTGATGGGCCACAGCCATCAGCATTTCTCCTCTAGGGCCCACAAGTCTCTTTTCCAGTTTCCACACTGAAGATGAAATTGTCCTTGGCCTCAGCTAATCCTAGAGACCTCTCTTTGAACCATACTGAAATTCTCATTTCCACACAATGGATTTTTACAGTGGAGGGTCAAAGAGAAAAAATATAAATTCCCAAATAACGAAGGTAGTAAGATCTCTCTCTCTCTCTCTCTCTCTCTCTCTCTCTCTTTCTCTCTCTCTCTCTCTCTCTCTCTCTCTCTCACACACACACACACACACACACACACACACACACACACACACACACACACACACACACACACACACTTGCTGCTACTATTACTTTCTACAGAAATCTCTTCCCTATCCCCCTTCCCAGCTTCTGGAAGGCTACTTTGACCCTTAGGTGAAGCATGCCCTGCCACCCATGGTACAGATGAAAGGTTCTTGTCATCATTTCAGGCTTTGGCAGCATCCATCCAGTTATAACCAGATAGCCTATGGCTATTTCATTTCAGTATTTTACATGCCTGTGGGCCAAAGAGAGGGGACTCCTGGAGGCCACAGCCCCTTGGATCCTCGAGGTGCTAGGATACACACATGAAGGATCTGTGCTTTCACCAGAATGATGAAGGCACCATTTCAACAAGGCAACCCCCTTAGTAGGTAAATCCTAGGGACTTCTCTGAAGAAAAGAGAAATTTAATGATTTGCCCAAGGTCTCAAGGGAAGTGAGGATGTGACTCTGGGTCTTCTAGATTCCAAAACAAGTACTCTACCCAGTATGCCATACCCCCCATATATAGTGAGTGTTTAATAATAAATACTTGCTGCTTGATGGATGGTCACAGGCATTTCCACTCAAGTAGCGTCATTTTTTCCCCAGGGTGTACACTGTGCTATAGGACCCAAAGAGTGTTTCAGGTGAGGTTTCTCTCATTCATTAGTAAATAGTTTCTTAAATGGAATCCAGAAGCTGGTAGGGACAGAGGGCCAAAATCTACGTATCTTCCATGGCCTTAATGAGTACCTTAGCTCATTAGCTGAGCCTAAAGCCTTAGCAGGATGGAGCAGGGCATTTAATGCCCCAGCTATCCTGCTGTCCCCTTCTATTATTAGTAGCAGGAGAAGATGCTTTCCCTCAGAGCAAGAAGTCAGAAACTAGTCAGCAAGAGTGATACCAACTCCATGTGTCATCATTCATTTAGATGGCCCAGATAGCTTAGTGGGAGTGGGAGAATGGGGGAGGGGACAGTAGAAGCCCTTTTCTAGGAAAGGGACTCTTGTCTACCTAATAGATCTTTTTCTTCAGGCCTATAAGGTGGGTGGGAGCAGGAAGGAAAGATTCAAGGAAAAAAGTCGTTTGAAAGGAGGAACTTTTTCAGTGGCAAAAATCATCATTCATGGAAAAAACCCACACAAATCCCTTTGACACTGAGGAAAGAGTGCGTCAAAGCGATCTCAGTTCCACATAGGAAGGCTGATGAAAGGAATTTGCATTTCTTGCTTTGGGATGAAAGCTTTTGGAATGGATCTAGTAGGAACTGGAATCTAGACTATTTCTTGGTCTGCCACTACCCCCACTCCCAGAGAAGGGGCTGCCAGATCTCCACTTCAAGGTCTATCTTTGGCAAGAGCTCTTTGACAGATGCCAGGGTACCGATGAGGAAGTAGAGAGTGGAAGGTGGATCTACAAACCCCAAATTCACCACTCTGACCTTCAATACATCCCTTTCCCCAGCCTAGCTAACCTAAACTTCACGTCCTAGTTTTCAAGGTCCTTTCATTCTGGTCTCATCTTATAGGTTTTCTATACAGGGGTAGACTGGAGTCAGATCAAACTAGCTCTCATGTGAGCACTGCATCTAGGAAATCAGCTAATGCTACAAATGAGGGCGTGTTTTACTGATTGCCTAGACTTAAGAAAGTGTTAATAATACAGATTAAACTTAAAAGTGTGTTACACAAGCATTTTTTTCTTGGAGGGCCAGTTGTTAAACATTTACCAGCACAACTTCTGTCTGTGTGTATTTATTAATATATTTATGCTACATACTCTGTAAGCATACACACACATTTAGTTATTTATTTTATGTATGCTTGTTGTCTCCTCCATAAGAATGTAAGCTTCATTTTGGCATCCCTGTCATCTAGCACACCTGGCACACAGTAGGCACTTTAACAATGCTTGTTGATTGAGTGCTTGGTCATCCCAGATTATTTCCCACCGTCTTTTGACTCTCTCTCTTTCTCTCTCTCTCTCTCACACACACACACACACACACACACACACACACACACACACACACACACACTCTCCACTTTAGTCTAGGAAGTATCCTCACTGGGCACGCACACACCATATTCTTATCACCTTGCCTTCACTCACACAATCCCTCTCCCCCCTCCTTGAATGCCCATCTTATTCCCCCCCCATCTCCAACCCAAATTCTAGCTATCCTTCGAAGTCCTAGCACATGTGCCACCCCCTCCGGGAAGCCTTCCCTGACCACCTTGGCCCTCGCTGATTTCCTAGAGCAGTTATTGTCTAACATCTAACATTTAACATAATATTACACTGTTCCTATGTGGCTTCACATGACATGATATTTTCTCAGAAACTATTAATGAATTGGGGGGGGGGGGTGTGTGGCGTGGAGATGGGCTAAAACCCTAAAGACAACAGATGAATGTTGGCTGAATGACTAGAGGCCAGGGAGCAATAAATGCTTTGCAATGACTGTTCTATACAGCTGGCTTAGGGACTTCATTCCCCCCAAGAAATGAGAGGCAGGAAGTGAGAATGTATTCAGAAAGGCTTTGGACTCCCGCTGACAAATGCCAGAGCCAGGCATGGTTACTGAGAGAAGCTGAGATATACCAGACCTTTGAAACTGAGGTTAAGGAGGATATTTGAAACTCTCTCCACTCATAGCTCATCCCCTGAAGGCCTCTGCTGGCATCAGAACCTTGGGCTGGGCAGCCCGTGGATGTCACCTAATTTTAGAAGGCCTTGTGTTCCTAGAAATGATTCTGGGGAGAGAACGACCTGGTGGCAGGCATGGGCAGTGGTGATGGTGGTGGTGGTTGGGTACAAAACTAATGGAGCCTTGTATTGATACATGAAGACAGACAGACAGACAGACAGGGCTGAACACTCAAAAAAGTCCATTCCCACCCCCACCCCCTGCCTGAATCTTCACCCTCATAGACATATCTCTATGTAGTTCTAAGGCTCAGATCCAGGTAACTGGTACAGATAAAAAGCCTTAGGTCCTGATCCAATCCAACTTCCTTGAGCTTGCATGAATTTTATTTGTTCCCACACCAGAGGAAGGAAAGACACCAAGTAGCTGATGGCCCTCTTAGGATGCCCTAAAGCAAAGCCGTTTCCCCGCACCAGACCCTAT
This sequence comes from Notamacropus eugenii, assembly GCF_028372415.1. Classification (NCBI taxonomy): domain Eukaryota; kingdom Metazoa; phylum Chordata; class Mammalia; order Diprotodontia; family Macropodidae; genus Notamacropus; species Notamacropus eugenii. The sequence goes on along the minus strand of NC_092874.1, from coordinate 335,696,078 downwards.
CACACTTGTATCTGGGCCCAAACCATCCCTCTGCCTCTCCCTCTTTTTGTGTTCTATGACATACTACCTACGGGCCCTTCCTTTGCTTCATTCCTGGGCCTCCACAGGCCAGAGTGGGGAAGCAGAGAGCTGGAAGAAGCCCTCTGCTGATATCCTGACAGGGATAATGCAAACCCAGAAAAGGATGGTCCCTATTATTAGCCCGGGCACGGCTGTCATCAATCAGAAATAGGCCCATTTCCTATTCAGACTTAGCTAAGAACTTAAAGGTTTTTGTTGTTTCCAATTAAAAAAATTTTTTTTTATCTTCTTCCCCTATCATGTCTCTTCCTCTCTACTAAAAAATGAATATGCATAATCAAGGAAAATAAAGCCCTACACTGGTCATGCCCATTTTACATCTTCAGTCAATCTCTTCTCTATTAGGGAGGGTAGAGTATTATATAGGAACTTCAAAGCAAAGCACTGGGGTGCCCCAAAACTCCACCATTCTCCTGACTGAATGCAGGTTCCTCAGCATCTGAAGTCCAGACAAGGGGATTATGGCCCTCTTGGTCCAAATTATTTAGTAGCTTGGGGTCTAAAAGTTCATCAAAACCCTCCATCCCAACATTTTCTACCAGTCTATGATCAAGCTAAGGTCAAGTCTAGGGCAATCTCCCCTGCCTTAAGCCAGAAGAAGTTTTCCTTCTGAAGTTTAGGACCCAGAATAAGCAGGGGAGTCAGGCATATGCCAATGTAGGGGGATTAGAAACTCCAGATTCTCTCCTGCCTAATGCATTCTGGGTGAGCTGTCCCTGCAGGCTGCCCAGCTGGGTGGATCAGATGGGGGAGCTCACAGTATCAACAGTCTCCCCCTCCCTCCACCTGCCAGTCATGATACCCACTGCTCACTCTCCACCTTGCCCCACTTTACAAAAAAAAAAAAAAAAAAAAGCAAACTAAGATGTTGGTGGAGGCGAGACAGCAGCTACCCACGAGCAGGCTGCTCATCCTGCACCAGAGAAGCTGTTTCCCAGGCAACCAGGCTGATGGCAGCACCCATGGGAGTTTAACTTGAGGGAGAAAGGTTGCCCTTAAGCTAAGGCTTCAGGGTAAGGAGGGCATCTGGTAGCACACTGTGTTGAGGGTGGACACAGAATCTGAACTTGAGCCCAGAGGAAAAGCAAGGGAATGGAGAAATCTGAATGCCTCTCATCCCAAAGGACAGAAAACCCTATCATTTTGACCTGAGTCTGAAAGAAATAGGGTCCTGTTCTGACACAGATGCCCAGGCAAACCCCAAAGAAGTAGCTCATCTCAGGATGGACCTGAATTTTAAGAGTTAGAGGCTTAAGGGACACATTGGGGCAAACACCTGGGGACAGCATAGCCATAGAACAGAAAGTCAGTCTCCAATGCTCCCCAAGGGAGTTAGGGCCAGTTTCTGACCTAAAATGAGGGCACCCAGTTTGTTCCATGGCCCTGAAGCTGGGAAAAGAAGATCTAACTTAAGAATTTATCAACAGAGCTGATCCTGAAGGCTAAAAAGCCAGAAAAAAACCTGTTTCTTGTTCCTCTGGGCAAGTTCTGTTTTGAAGATAAGGATGGAGGATTTCAGGAGAAATCTCTCTGAGAAGTTTCAGACCTCCGTGTCCTGTTTTGCAGTCTTTAAAAGAAAACAACTCTGAAATCCCACCAGCATAGGGGCATCTGGCTAGCTTTAATTACAATTGGCCTAGTCATCCATGCTCATTCCTTGGTCTGGTCTTAAAGGCTTACCCACCCATCTATAACCTGGCCCAGAAATTTAGCTCCCATTCCCCCTCCCACCCCCTCAAACAAGTGTGAGAGAGAGAGAGGCAGGGAAGGTTGCATTGAGTACTTAGCACTGTCAAACCCTGGGCGGCCCGGCAGGAGGAAGCTGTGGGTCTCCTCCAAGTGGGAGTAGCCATCCTTCTGAAAGATCCCCCAAAGGTGGAGGGTGTTGTCGTCTAGCAAGGTGAGGAGTTGGCCCTAGGGAGATAGAAGGGAGAGCTTTCAGGGGCTTGCCAAACAAAAATCTTAGTTGGGGATAAGGGGGTTTACCTATAGGAAGTCACAGCTAAGGGACAGACATTCCCACCACTATGCCCATCTGTCTCCAGGAAAGGGGTCCCACTGGAATAGCCAGGGAGAGCAAAGGAGAAAGAGAGGAGGAAATAAGGCTTACCTGACCAGGCAAAAAGTGCATCTGTGTGACTGTAGCCGTCTCCTTATGTAAACCCGTGAACTCCACGCCAGGGGCCCCATATCTTCAGAGGGTAAGGTCAAGGACAAAATAACAGCAGGCAAGGAAGGAGACCCTGGTACAAACAACCTCCCTATACCCCTTTAGCCCCTTCAATGCTAACTTGATACTTGGTTTTTTATTTTTTTAACTGATTATTAAACAGTAGAATGTCTAGAGTGCTGAGCCTTTTGGGGGCTATCTATAGAAATCCATTTTAAAAATAGGAAAAACTAGAGAAAAGGAAAGCAATCCCCTTTCTTGGGCCACAAGTGAGTGCCCCTTCTTTCCGCATTTGCAGTCACAAAGAGCCAAATGTTTCCCAGGTAGGATGACACCTTTCATCTACAGGAACACCGCTCAGGCTTCAAGACCTAGCTGGCGTCACCTTGAGGAACGGGAAGTCTTCCCCAGCTACTCTGGCTCATATCCATCTCTCCTCCTTATAATGCATCCTGTATATAGCATTGGTTCTTTCACAGGTGTTCTCACATTACCCTTTCGCTCTCTCTCATTTTAAGCTAGTCTTGCCTCCCCAATAAAAAACCAGTCGTTCCAGGGGGGAAGGGATCACATTTTCTACTTCATTACCTGCACCCTCTCCTCCTAGCATTTGACAAAGGATGGGAAACCAAGAAGGTGCCCAGAACAGACTCGATGACTTGGCGCCTGGAGGGTCAGTGGCTAGGGAATGGGATGCATTTGGGGGCTGGATTTTTAAGAACTAAATTTGGGTCTACCTATCCAAAGGACTCCCTCCACTACCTCCCAACACAGGTTTCAGGAAAAGGGATGATAAGGATTGTTATGCCAAATTTGATAGCACTCGGCTCTTAAGAATGTCTAAAGGTTGGGAAGGAAGCCAGAATCCTAGGCTTTCAATTGCTGGTCTAAGGTGGTCTAAGGTGGCAGACAGACTGGTTAGTGGCAGACAGAGGACCTGAGCCTTTGATTCTCGATTCCCCATCCCGTTTTCTTTCTATCATACCTGAGTCTAGGACTCACTTTGGTCCTGCACCCCAGCTCCCCACTCCCCACCTTTTCTGAAGCTAGAAAATCCTTGCATTAAGAAGCCCTGGGTGCCCTCTCTGGCATCAGTTCTCTGTTGTGCCCTGTTCTCATTTCTATATTCATAGCAAAGAATGCAGAGCTCAGAGAGGGAAATTTCCATCAACTGCAAAATGATTATTCTTTAATCAGCTCTACTTTTGACTGGAAATGAAGATCAGGGGAAGAAACTGGTTAGCATTAGTAGGAGCCAGCAGGCTTTTGTGCTGTGTGTGTGTGTGTGTGTGTGTGTGTGTGTGTGTGTGTGTGTGTGTGTGTGTGTGTTTCAGAAAGAGAGTGGGCATTGGGGAATTGGAACATGAGAGAAATCCTTAAAGTCAGAGCCAACATCAGGCACCTAGGCTGGCTTGAAGCCCTGAAGAGAAAGCAACTCAGATCAGATCAGGCTCAGCCTTCATTCCTATAACTCAGCTCCCCAAACTCTCTGCATCTTTCAGTGTCCACCTACCTCCAGGCTTTCCTCCTCCGTTAAGATTCCCCAGACTGCTTCACCATCTCAGGGGGTTGATCTTTCCCCTCTCTGAATTTCCTTAGGACTTATTATGACTTCTAGGCATTCTAAAGCTGAAGACTATCTGAACAGAAAGGGACCTCAAAGATCACTTATTCCTGCTTCTTCATTTTACAGAGAAAGAAACTGAGGCCCAGAGAAGGGAATTCAGGGTTGGACAAGTGCCAGACACCAGGTAATAATAGAGCCTAGAAATTTCATTGTGATAGTATTTCTGACACAAGCTTAGAAACTAGAGAAGTGTATTGTGTTCTACATGCTTGTGGGGCATTCTCATATTACTATCACCAGAACTTGAAAAGTTCAACATGGGCAGTATGTGTTTGTTCATCCTTCATTGCCGAAGAAGACCATGCCATCAGATACATGATGACATGACTTGCACTTGAACTTTGTTTTGAGTGAGGAAGGGCTGTGCAGGTCACCAGCCTCACTTCTCCTCCACAGCCATCTGAATTCCAGATATTCATCAGGATGACTGGAGATGACCCGGGATAAGGCAATTGGGGTTAAGTAACTTGTTCAAGGTCACACAACTAGTGAGTGTCAAATGTCTGAGGTGAGATTTGAACTCAGGTCCTCCTGACTCCTGCATTGGTGCTCTATCCACTGCACCACCTACCTGCCCAAATGGGCAGTAGTGAGGACTGGTTAGAGGCTCCTGGGGCTTTTCAGCTGACACTGTAGAGGGGAAAAGACATGCTGGTCAGTCTTAATTCTGCTTGCTCAGTAAGGAATCCAGAAAGTCCTAGTCAGATGATCTCAGCTTTCCCTTGAAGTTTTCCCAAGGGAATCTTTAATATCCTTTGGAGTCCTTCAGTGACTTCAACTTGCCTCTAGGTCAGGAAGCAATGCCCTATGACCACATATTATCTTTCCTCTCTACTTTCAAGTGACCCAACCCAACCCAGTTAGAAAGTTAACGTATCTGTTTACTCTTAGATCCAAAGTAAATCCAGGATGGCTGGAAAGTGGAAATCTAGGGTGGCTGAGCTCAGAGTTAAATACTGAATTAGTAGCAAAGGCGACTCAGTAAACCCAGACAACTCTCTAAGGTTATAAATTGCATACAAGTGGCCAATCTGCAATAGTTGAGAGTTTCCACATGAAGGGTTCTCTAGATGATATCACAGGTTTGGTCCTCCTCGTTTCCCTCCCCACCTCTCCATGCCCTCTCCAGATGAGAAGGAATCCAGGCTCTGAGAAGTTAAATAATTTGTCCTCTGTTGATTACGTCTAAATGTTTTCTGCCTAGAGTTTACTGGTATATAGTTGTTCATATGCCTATCAGGCTGAGCTTATTAGACTGAGCTCCTTGAAGGCAGTGACTGTCTTCGGCCTTTGCATCTCCAGCACGTAACATGGCTCCTGGCACAAGGTGCTTAACAAAAGTTTATTGACTGAAACAACTTGTAAATATTTGATACGGAATTCAGACCTAGGGGTCCTGATTTACAAGTTCAAAGTTCTATCCACCAAGTAGTTACTTCCTTTTACATTTCCCCCAGCTCCTTCTTTATGTATCTTCCCAACTAGACTGTAAGTTTCTTAGGAGGCAGGGACCAAATCCTGTTAGTCTCAGTATCCTCCACAGGGTGATGCAAATAATCAATGCCCCAGTGAACATTTGTGGACTGCAGATGGATGGTTCCCAGGCAGAAGAGGACAGGATAAGCTACCAATACAGTCTGTCTAGTGGAGATGTCCCAATAGTTAGGTGGGAAAGATGCCTACAGATCTCCTCTCTCCTTATGGAGGCCACCTCTGATCTTGGTTTAAATAGTTGTTCCTATGTTGTCTCCCTCGATAGATTATGAGCTCCTAGGGACTGTTTTTGCTTTACTTTGTGTTCTCTGTACTTGGCACATAGTACGTGTTTAATACATGCATGCTGACTGGATAAGCTACCCATCCTCTCCCCTACCTTCCCTTTTCCCACTTGCTCCAAACCTCTAACCCAAAATGGCTTTTCCACCAGAACAGCGTTGCCATCTCCCTAAATAAAACTTTACTGTCTTCATCTTGTCTGGCAAAACAAAACCCCTCCCTTCACTTTTGTCAGTATTGAATCCCTATCCAGAATTAACTCCTCCACAAGGTTAACCCATTCACAGCCTGTCCGCCTCCCTTGCATTTCTACATATCCATTTATTTTAGGTTTCAAGTTTGTTTCTTGACTGAAAAGCATTATGCCAAGGAGACAGGGCAGTACAAGGGAGCCTGGATGAGGGAGGAGTCTGGACACACACACAATTCATGTTTGGCTTTGGCTAAGTCACTTCAGCTCCTGAGCCAGAGTATTCTCCTATGCCAAACAGGGATGAAAATCTCGGCCTTCTCTCCCTCTCGGGGTTGCTTTATGACTCAGTCCTTTGGTAATGAACATGAAAGTATTTTGTAAACTGCAGACAAGTCAGGAAGTGTAATTAATAAAGGCAAATCTTCAGTGGCATAGCCCTATGCATTCACAGAGAGGAAACTAAGATGCTCAGTTCAAACATTAAGCACCTACTCTGTGCAACCTACTATTTGAAGACACACCTAACTCATGAAGTAACACGGGCCGGTGAGTCACAGAATCATAGATCTAGAACTGGGAGGAACCTTGGAGACCCATCTAGAGTACTAACCCCATTTTACAAATGAGGAAACTGAGGTCCATAGCAATTGAGTGACTTAAGTATGGTCACCCTGTTAGCAGCAGAGCTGGAATTGGAACTTGGGTTCTGTGACTCTGAGTTGCACTATCACCAAGAAGGATGAGCTACTTAACATTCCTCTGAGCCCCCAGAGACAGAACTCAGGTCTAGAACTGCCCAGCTGTGCTCCAGGATCTGTGGTCTTTTTAATTACAACTATACACATATGCTCACTCATGCCAACTATCTATACCAAGTATTAATGGTGCAGTCATCCTAGGCCAGGGCTGGGACAGACACAGAGAAAGAAGAAGACCCGGGTCCTTCCCATAGGGAGGTCACAGGATCACGGATCTAAAAAGAAAAGCAACTTTACAGATCATCTAGTACATGTGTCTCATTTTATAAGAGGAAAACTACGGACAAATGCCCAACTAAGGCAGCCCCCAATACAGGTAGTGACAGATAGGCTTCAAACCCAGGTCCTTGAGATTATCTGGTTCTCTTTGGAGTAACAAGCCTCATATAAAACACAGAGTAATAAAAACGTACAATTAACCATCCATCTCCCCATTTCTACAGAGGAGAAACTGAGGCCCACAAATGACTTGTCCAATGTTCCATAATGGACGAATCAGCACTCAAGCTCAAGTCTCCTGACTCCCGGGCCACCGTTCTTTTGCTTCATGACATTATCTCAAGCCTTTCTGAGAGCAAGGGCCTCTTTTGTTTCTCCAACAGAACCAGATGTGCAGTAGGTACTCAGGACAGATTTACCTGCAGAGCAGTTGATACCTGTAAGAACACCTGAACCTGGATGAAGGGGTGTGGATCCCAGAAAGAGATCCAGCAACAGGGAAAGCAAGGCAAGGAACCGTACGTCTCCCTATTCCCACTTACACCCACTCACCACCCATCTCTCCTGGGGACCAAAATCCCTGCCAACACCCCACCCATTCTCCTTCTACTTCCAAACTTCTTAGAGTCTTTCCCTCAAACTAAGCTTCAATAAGGTAGGGACAAGGAGAAACAGGGAAAAAGGAAGAAAAAAACCCCGAAGATTTAAATTTAGGGCTCCCCACCTGTTTCTCCTCCTCCCACTCTCATGTGCCTAAATTAAAAGGTTTTGCTATATTTTGGGGAGCATCTGCCTGGATCTGGGGATATATTGGTCAAGATGGCTTGCTTTCACACCCCACTCCTCGGCCCCTCCCGAATCCCCAGCTGCCTTCCTTCTACATCAGCGCCCATCCTCCCTCCCCAGCTTGGTCCCCTCTCCCTTTGTTGGCCTCCAAGCCTGCTGCATTCCCTTCTCCTCACCACGCCTCCTTTCTCTTCTCTCCCCTCACCCTTCCCCCCCCCCCCAGCTTTCTTTCTGCTGGGGCCAGGGGCCTCCCAGCTTGGTATTCTCCACAATCATCCTGGAATCCCTTCCTGAGGGTCACCAAGCAACCATCCTCTACTGCTAGCCTGTTACCCCTGGCAACAATCTCCGCTACCTCCCAAGGGCCCAGCAAGGCCTCTCCCCCCCCCCCCCCCAAATGAGCTCAACAAATTCTGCATTTCTCCCTCATTTTTACAGTCACCTGGAGAATCAGGCTGACTTCAATTTAACATTATCTTGAGAATGGGGAGGTGATTACTCCCACCCAGGGCTGTTGCCCTTCCCTGCTTCCCTGGAGGCAGGTTCAGGAAGGGAAAGGTTATTCTAACTGCATTTTCAGGGCGCCTCCCTGCCGCTCTTGGACTTTTCAGCTACCAAGTTTTACCCCTACTCTAGCCTCAAAAAGAAACCTAAGTACCCATCTCCCCTGAAAAGCCCACACTGGTGCCACCTTCCTCAACTCCCCAACTTACCACGCCTAGCCCTGCTCCTCAATACCAACCCCCATTTGGGGAGTCCTGAACCCTAACCCCAGGCAAACACTGTCCACAGTCTGCCGCCCACCCTCTGTGCCTCATGGAGTTCCCAGTGCAATCCACCTGGATCTCTGACAGCAAAGAAAGGATCTGTATATAGGGAGTGGACAGGAGGAGTGGGAATCCAGGGAGAGAAAGCTGGAATCTTTCGGCTTAAGAAAAATAAATGGTATTAAGTTCCCTCTGCTGAACCTACTTGACTGGAATTTTTCCGTTCTTAAGATCCTGATGGGCCAGAGCCCAGCGGAAGCAGGTGTGAGAAGTCTGAGGCCACTTTGGGGACTGCATTGTATAAATACTATGAGAACGGAATCGGTTGGGGATGTGAGGGGAGGCAGGGTTGGATGAAGGCATTTGGAGAGGATGTGTATACACACACACACACACACGTCTCTCCTTGTTAGGGGTTCTTAATCTTTTTATTTTTTGTCACAGACTCCTTTGGCAGTTTGGTGGACCCCTTCTCAGAATATTATTTTAAAATACGTAAGATAAAATATGGAGGATTGCCAAGGAAACAAACAAATAAAGAAGGCAGTGGGAAAAAAAAATCTATTTTTTCCCCCAGTGAAGATTATAGATCTCCTGAAATCTATCTACAGACCACTGATTAAGTGCCCCTGCTTTCTGGGCATCTGACCAGCTTCAAGATTCCTTACTTTAGAGTTGTGTATTTATCCTAGAGAGGGCACTAGAGTCTGCCTCACTTTGCCACTTTTGTGTCATAGAATGTGACACGCAAAAGACCTCATATTTAGAGGTAGGAATCTAAACCAGTTAGATCATTTAAACCAATTGTGTCAAACTCAAAAAGAAACAAGAGTCACTATACCATACCTAAAATCACTGCAAACACATTGACTTAAGAAAAACCACATATTAATATTACCTGTGTTTTATTACCTTTTTATTTATTTTGTTAAATACTTCCCAGGTACATTTTAATCTGGATTGGGTTGCATTCAAGCAAGGTGTGGACTATGGGACACATGTTTGACATCTCTGATCTGAAGAAATCTCCCTCATTTATAATTGAGAAAACTAGGACCCTGACTTGTACAAGGTTGCAAGGATGTGGAATTAGAACTCAGGTCCTTGGGCACCAAATTCTGGGCTTGTTGCAAGACACCATGTTGCTTCAGATTTGCAGGCTCTATTCTGCTAGATGACTGCATATGCTAACAATCAAGCTCGACCTCAGGGAAAGGTTGAGAAAGTGCAGCTCCCCTTTGTCAGTGAAGAGGTAGAAGACTTTGGATATGGAATATTAGTTTTGCTAAACTGGCTTTCCTTTCTTTTATTTACCATTGTTAACAAGGTCACTGGGTCAGAGAGGGGAGGCATGTTCAGAAATTAATGTGGTTTAGAAAGTCATCAACAAAAGAAATAAATGCATCAATAATTTTTTTTAAAACACAACAGGGAGCACTTTTAGAAAGTTTTACAAAGTACTTCACACACTATCTTGTTCGATTCTCACAATTACCTGGTCAAGCAGGGTGCCTTGCCTACTATGTACCTGTAGGTTTTCATATTTAAATGTTTTCCTTGCTGGTTAGGACCACAGTTCAATCACTGATCAGGGGAGAAGCAAGATCATTGAACTGGGAGAGAGAAGACCCAAGTTCTTATCCAGGATTTGCCAGCTTCCAAAAGAAACTTGGGAAAATCATTATAACCTCTGGTTCTCACTCAAATGGGGTGAACAAAACCAAGGAATCAAACATGGCAAGTTAAATGGGATCTTAGAGGTCACTTAGTTCAACTCTACTTCACCCCCTTATTTTATAAATGAAGAAATGAAAGCCTTGGGAAGAGAAATGACTTCTGCTAGGTCATGTAGTAAGTCAGAGGCAGAGCTGAGATTAGAACTCAGATCTCCACTGTGAACAGGAACACACACATTGTAATGGTGATCAACTGTGAAAGACTTGGCTGCTCCGGATCTATACGATGATCCAAGACAGTCCCTAAGGACTCATGATGTCAAAATGCTAACCACTTCCAGAGAGGGAGAACCGATACAGCCAGAGTGAAAAGTGAAGAATCACTTTCTCACTTTCATTACTTAAAAAAAAAGAAATTGGCTAATACGAAAATGTTTTGCATGATTTCTAGTGTATAACTGATATTGCATGCTTTCTCAATGGATGTGGTAGGGGGTAGAAAGGAGGGAGAGAATTTGGAATTAAAAATTTAAAAAGAAAACAATGCTATACATAACAAATTAAAATGTTAAAAAAAAAAAAAGAGCTCAGCTCTGCTAGGTCCCTGTCCCCAGTGTGCTTTCAGTACAGTGCAGAGGAAGTCTGATGAAAGTAAGGTGGTAAACGATTCCTTTTACTATCTCCCTTACAGGGCCTCTGTGAAAGCTAAATGAGAAAATGGATCTCACTGTGTTTCGGAAAGCACCAGGGCTTAAGGATGTTAGACTTATTTCACCTTGATTACAACACCCACAAAGTGACATGGATCCTTAGTCTGGTCCATTTCCCTGGAAAGCTGGATTCACAAATCCAGTCTCAGGCACCCCCTACCAAGCCCTGCTTCCCTCACCTCCAACCCCTGCCCCAGGCCCCCAGCAAGGCACCTAGACATCTCTCCTTCTCTAAAGGAATCACTCAAGAGAAAATTACAATGGGGCAGTGGGCACAAAACAGAAATAGGGCACTGGGATTCAGATTTGCAAATTAGGCATGAGAAACCCATCTCTTCTCACCCTTCCTCAGCTGCATTCTACTTGAGAACCAGGCCCACAGATCCAAATTAGTATCCAGAATCAGCTAGAAGATATCCTGTATCCCGTTTTCCACTTACTTCTCCCCCTCTGACACCCTTCTGACAGTCTAGAGAGCCAGAGAATACTCAGAATCTCATGGCCCAAGCCTCAGAAAAAGATTCCACCACCCACTTCAAAATCTCTTATGTCAGAGGGAGTCTATAGGGATCGCCAGGAAACTAGTACAGAGGCTCCAATGGAAACCTCCGGAGTAACGAGAGATTATTTTAATACCACCCTTAATTAGGAAAGACAACTAAATTACCAGGGATGTCCTATTGTCTTACAGAAAAGAAAGAATAAATTAAATTCAAAGTTGGCTATCGGGTTTGCCAGACTGGAAGTGCCCATGTGAACAAAGGGGTATTACAGACTTTCAGCCCTGGCAGTCACCAGACACACCTAATATGTGGCCCTCCATCTTGCCATCTCATCAATGACAAGCAATGTGTGTTGTGACTTTTTTAGACTTTGTCATTGCCAGGATTCCCACCATATAAGGAACTGTGGTTCAGAGTGGGAGTCAGAATGCCTAAACACAAGTGCTAGGTGGGTCACAAACTCAATGTGTGACCTTTACTTCTCTGGGTCTCATCCTGCTGATCTGTAAAATGGGTATATTAATCTCTGTCCTGTCTCTCAGGCAGAACTATTTGTGACAATCCAATGAGATGACAAATGTGAAAGTGCTTTGAAAACTGAAGAGACTATATACCTAAATAAAGTCAAAATGGGTTATTTAGGGGGGATTTAGATATAAAAGCTGATACTATGAGCAAACTAGTAGAGCAAGGAATAGTTTACCTGTCAGATTTATGGAGAATGGAAGAATTTATGATCAAACAAGAGACAGAGAACATTATGAAATGCAAAATGGATAATTTTGATTACATTAAATTGAAAAGTTTTTGTACAAACAAAGCCAATGCAATCGTGATTAGGAAAGAAGCAGAAAACTGAGAAAGAGTTTTTACAACTAGGCCTCATTTAAAGGTCTCATTTCTAAAACATATAGAGAACTGAGTCAAATTTATAAGGATACAAGTCATTCTCTATTGATAAATGATCAAAAAATACGAATAGGCAATTTTCAGAGGAAGAAATTAAAGCTATCTATAGTCATATAAAAATGCTTTAAATTACTATTGATTAGAGAAATGCAAATCAAAACAACTCTTAGGTACCATACCACATCTATCAGATTGGCTAACATGATAAAACAGGAAGATTATAGATGCTGGAGAAGATGTGGGAAAATTGGAACACTAATGCATTGTTGGTAGAGTTGAGAACTGATCCAGCCATTCTGGAGAGCAATTTGGAACTATGCCCAAAGAACTATAAAAATGTGCCCACCCTTTGACCCAGCAATACCACTTCTAGGTCTATATCCCAAGAGATCATAAAAATGGGAAAAGGACACATGTGTACAAAAATATTCATAGCAGCTCTTTTTGTGGTGGCAAAGAACTGGAAGTTGGTGGGGAGTGGCTGAACAAGTTGTGGTATATGAATATAATGGAATACTATTGTGCTAAAGAAATGATAATAGGTGGACTTCAGAAAAACCTGGAAAGATGTATATTAACTAACGTTGAGTGAGGTGAGCTGAAGCAGGAGAACATTGCAACAGTAACAGCCACACTGTGAAATGACCAGCCTTGTTAGACTCGGCTCTTCTCAGCAACGCAAGGGTCTAAGACAACTCTAAAGGGCCCATGATGGAAGATGCTACCCACATCCAGAGAAAGAACTATGGAGTCTGAAGACAGACTCTTTGCTCTCTCTTTTTCTGTTTTGTTCCTTCTCTCTTTGGTTCTAATTCTTCTGTACAACATGACTAATGTGAAAATATGTTTAATATAAATGTAGGTGCAGAGTCTATATCAGATTGCATGCCATCGTGGGGAGGGGAAGAGGAAGGAGGCAGAGAAAAATTAAAACTCAAAAGCTTGTGGAACTGAATGTTGAAAATGAAAAATAAATTAATTAAAAAAAAAGAAAATTGAACAGAGCTAAACACATGTGGGAGATTATTGTTATAGCTGAGGAAACGAGGGCCCAAGAACTCATTAAGTGATTGGCCCAAAGTAGTATGGCAGAGTAAAAAGAAACCTGAGTTTTAATCTTCTACCATTCACTCACTGTGTGACCTTGGGCAAATCATTTCCCCTCTCAGTTTTCTCCTCTATAAAACGGACTAAAGCATCTAAAGCAGTTAGACTAGAGTCCAAGTGTGGTCTGAGGATCCTTTTCAGGGGGTCCATGAGGTTGAAACTATCTTCATAACAATAAGATGTTTCAATTTCTAATACAGTAAATCTTGATAGTGGAGAAGGAAATGGCAAACCACTCCAGCATCTTTGCCGAGAAAACCCCATGGACAGTATGGTCCACAGAGTCATGAAAAGTCAGACATGACTGAATCATTGAACATACTAATAGATAATAACCCACATAAACAAAATGTCTTTGCAAGGGGCAGAGGCGACGGTTCCTCAATAATTTTTAAGAGTGTCAAAGGGTCCTGAAACTAAGTAGTTTAAGAACCACTGGATCTGTAAGTTTCTGTCAATCATAAGATATCACAGGATAACTCTTCCATCCAGGCATCCACTAGCTATCTGCTTCTGCCAAGTTGCCCCAACAATGATCAGATGCCCTTGGTCTTTTTAGAGGCTGGCAAAGAATAGCCTGGGTTCACTTAAGGGCAATTCAGAGAAAGGAAGTGTTATGTCCTTGATCAGTCCCACTGGTAGTGAGAAAGGGAATGCTCCTTGAGCCTAGGAGCAAAAACCCAAGTGCCAGAACCTGCCTGAATCTTTAGGGGTGTGACAAATACTGAATAGAGAGGAGCCCAGGTACAAATCCTGCCATCCACATCCTCTTCAGCTAAAAAACTCTCCCTCTTTCTCTCTCCTCCCCATCCCTGATCCAGGAAAAGCTTCTGTCAGTGAGGTCAGTCAGTAGAAGTGGAAGAGAACATCCTCCTCCCCCTCCCACCAAATTCTCCCCATCCCCCAGCCCCTGACCATTCCAACAATTTGAGGCTGCATGAATCTGCACAGTGCCCAGACCACAGAGAGGAAAGAGATCGCCCTGCTCTGTTCTCCTCCACTTGGACCACACATGTGAGTTACCAGGTTCCTGTAACTAGAGGGAGGAAACAGATGCTTCAAATTCAGCTCTAACTCCTGTGCTGTTTCCCTGTAACTTCTAGACATTTGTCCCGATGGACACCAGGTTTTAAGAGAGTCCCTGAGAGACAAGGGAGGGTCCAGGATGCTGAGGGGACCTAGAAGACAAAGCCCTGGGAAGGAACAGGAGCATGATCTTCAAAAACCTGAAGGGGAGAGGGAGAAAACTTGTTCTGCGTAACACAGCAACAGCAGTAAGCAGCACTTACACATTAAAGACTGCAAGAGGCTATGTCCACATCATCTCAGTGACTGCCAGTATAACCGTGGGCAAGTATAACAGTAAGGATAATAATGATAAATAACTAGCATTTATGTCACTCTTTAGAGTTTGCAAAAACACTTTACATGTATTCACTCATTAGACCCTCACAACAACCCCGGGGATGTAGGTGCTATTATTATCCCCATTTTACAGATAAGAAAACGGAGGCACAAAGAGGGTAAGTGATTTGTGTCCACGCAAGAGGAGAAAGCAGTTATTTATCCTCTGAGAGAGGGAGTTGCAGAGGGAGAGAACAAACATTTATTAAGCGCCTACTATGTTCTGGGCACTGTGCTAAGTGCCTTACAAATACTACCTCATTTAAGTCTCACAACAACTGTAGGTGCTATTATTATTATCATCTTTTCTGAAAGAAACTGAGGCAGGCAGGCAGCCAGGCACTGATATTAATGATGGACCCAGGGTCACACAGCTAGGAAGTATCTGAGGCCACATTTGATTTCAGGTTGTCCTGACTCCACGTCTAGCATTCTATCTTCTGCACCACCCAGCTGGAGGGGGAGGGGGGGGAAGGGCAATGAATATAACTCAAATGCCTCAGAATCACTTTTCTGTTCTTCTGCAAAAGCACTGTCCCGATCCATCGATCTCACCCTTCTCTGAACTTGGTAATTCTTTCTAAAGCTTTCTGTATACACGTTTTGTCCTCACAACTCCTTGAGCAAGCCAGGGTTCCAGTCTCTTCCTTCCATACATACCCATGGACACATTCTTGCCTCTTCTAGCTTCCATACTTTTGAACACAAGATTGGAATATCCTCCACTCCCCACCCATTATACCAATCATTCCCATTCTTCAAGGTCCAACTCAGACCCTACCAGGACTCAGGAGCCTCTCTCTCTCATCACGATCCCTCTCTTATTCAGAATCCCCACAGCTCTCATTTTCCATGCCACACGCATTAGCACTTAGTCATATCCTGTGTCATGGAGCTCTCTGTGGATCAGTCTTGCTGCTCTATTTGTCTCCATCTCCTCCTCCTCCTGTTGACTCCCTCAAAGGGCTCACACAGGGCTAGGCACACAGGAGGCATTCAGCACTGACTGATCTGTTGAGTGACTGACAGAATCCTTAGAGTCAGGGAAAAAGGGAGAAACCACAGCTTCCTCTCCTTACTGAAAATGCAGGAGATAGGACTCTAAAGCTGCTTGCTGGATTTTCCCTGCAATGGATCCAGGGTTCTTAAGAAACCCCAAGGGAAGAATTTTTGCGATAGGGCTCAGTTCTAGGCAGCTGGCTGAACCACTTCTGCCTTTCTCACCCACTGGGAATGCAGTCTAACATCTTGGCTGGGACAGAGAAAGGCAAGATCTGGCTGGAGGAGAGGCTGAGACTTCTTAACCTTTTCTTTGTGCGTCATAGACTCCTTACAAGTCTGCTAAAGCCTATGGACCCCTTCTCAGAATAAGGCTATTAAGGAAATGCTAACTTTCAGTTAGAAGTTAGTTTGTTTTTGTTTTTGTGTTTCCAGCGTCACAGACACCTTCTCCCCACCCCGTAGCTAGAGTATGAGGAAAGGCTGTGGGGGATCAATACCCTCTCCCATCCTCAGGGGCAGAGAAGATAAGAAGGAATGAAGCTGTTTCCTCCTATTCACTGTGGGTCCTTCCTGGGTTGTAAAGATGCCAATCTTGACCAGAAACTGCAGTGGTGACTCCAAAGAAGTGGGGTGGGGGAATAGGAACAAGGAAAGGAAACAAGATTTATTAATTGCCCACCATATGCCAAGCATTGTGCTAAGTGCTTTACAGATATCTTATTTGGTTCTACTTCATAATCCTGTGAGGAAGGTTCTACTGTTATCCCCATTTCACAGCTGAAGAAAAGGAGGCAGATGGTTAAGTGACTTGCCCAGGGTCACAAAGTCAAGACAGTGTCTGAGGCTAGATTTGAACTTGCAGGTCTCACTCCAGGCCCAGCATCTGATCCTACCATCTTCTCTATTCAAATTATTTCCGTGGAATCGATAGACTCTAAATTATCCTGAAGGGTGGGGCTCCCTTGAGGGCAAAGTAGATTTCTTCCTCGGATCCAACTCACTAAATAGAGCACCCATCTCTAAGGAGCCCCAAATGGCGCTTATAACTCAGCTTTATTTCTATATTACAAATACCACTATCCTACTAGGCAGGTAGGAAGTACCAGAGATAGCATTCACATCCAGATTCTCTGACTCCAAAACCAGCATTCTTCCCTCTCTTAAAACATCTTTAAGGAAGGACCTTGCCAATTCTGAGAGTCTAGTCCTCTCTAGCTGGAACAACCCAAGACTAACAGGAGCCAGAAGCCCAGTTACTACCTTTCCTGCCAGGCACAGATTTCCTCAAAGGCCTCATACCCAGCATGTAAAAATCCTGTTTGACACAGGGAATAAATTAAGGACTGCTTCTTCACCTTACAAAATGATTCCCTGTGGGAGTCATTTGAATTGAAAGAGGACTTAATTTACATGCAACGCCATAGTGACTTCACTGCACAATGAAAGCAAGCTCATCTGTAAAGCCACTATCTCTCTTGTATTCACCACCATCAGTCTCCCAGTCCAGCTGAGTCTGACGACCATTTCCAAAGCGTAACAGGTGCTACCTTGGCTCTTAATGACTCTCAAGAACCCAGACCCAAAGCTGGCCAAAGATCCCCAAAGCTGAGGACCAAACCCCAAGTTCATCTCACATGTATTCTTAAGATAGCAGGCTAGAGATTTCATCATAGTTCTGGCAGCATCTTCCCCAACACACCAGACTCATCTCTGCTCCCCAAATACATCACATACAATCCTACCTCCATGTATTTGCCCTTTTTCCTTCTCCATCCCCTCCTAGAGGGCTAAGTATTTAAACTCTTCAGTCTTCCTGATCTCCTCCAGAAAGCCTTCCTAGATTTCCCCAAAGCCATATAAATCCTCTGTCTCCCTGGAACTTGGATAGCACTTATAGTCTGAAACACACAACCAACAATTAATCATACACTTCAGTTTGGTAACTCTTTCACACATGTCACACATGTGCAATCTGTCTCCCCAGGAGGTTGGGGTGCTAACTCCTTGAGAGCTGTGTCTCACTCTTTGCCCCAGAGCATGGCACAGAAGACACATCAGACATGCCAAATTGTTGAGTTAAAGTTGGTCATTTAACCCAAATGGTATCAAAAATTCTGTTTCCCCAATGTCATGAGAGGAGCTGAAGTGGATGAAGTATCGGGACTGGAATCAGGAAAAATCATCTTCCTAAGTTCAAATCCAGCCTTAGACACTTACTAGCTGGGCAAGTCACTTAACCCTGTTTGCCCCAGTTTCCTCATCTGTAAAATGAGCTAGAGAAGAAAATGGCAAACCACTCCGGTATCTTTGCCCAGAAAACCCCAAATGGGGTCACAAAGAGTTAGACAACCAAAAATGACTCAATAACATCCTTAGAGTTCCAGGGAACTCATCTCTACCAATCTCAGCTAAACTCCATGTTCACTGCACTGAATTGGAAAAGCTAGTTCTTACAACTACTTAAGTTGTGAGTACTGATTAGTTAAGAAGTTTTTACAGAGCCCAATCATCTCAAACAACTTTCTAGGGAGAGTAAACTGGTAATTCCCCAAGCTAAGGAAACAGGGCTTCCCATCAAGCTAAGGATAGCTACTGGAATCTCTCAGCCAAGGGTTGGAATCCCAAAATCAACATTCAGTTAAAGTTTCTCAGATCTTTTCCCAGGGGGAATCATGGAATATTGATCAGCATAGATTGAAAGCTGCAAAGGATCTTAGACATCACCTAGTACAACTCCCTTATTTTAAAGATTCAGAAATAGAGACAGTGATGTTAAGTGATTTGCCCAGGGTCACACAAATAGGAAATCACAGTTAGGATTCAAACCCTGGTTCTCTAACTTATATTCCAGCCCTCTTTTCACTGTCCTGCGCTGCCAAGACCAGAAGGACTAAGGGGAGGGAGTCCATCCAAGTTGAAGGCAACACTCGTCCTAAGTCCAACTTAGAGGTCATATTGAATGCATCATGATTATAGAGGCCAAATCACGCTGAAGGGTGGGGCTTCTTTGAGGCTAGGGTAGATTTCCTTCTACAAACAACACAGATGACCAGTCCAAGCATCTGTTCAAGGCCTACAGCATGGCTCGAACAGCCTTCCCTATTACAATTATCACTAGACTAAACCCACCCAGCTTCTCAGAAGGCCCAAGAGACTCACTCCTGTGAAGCTACAGGAAACAGCCCATCCCAGGAATCCATGTGGTCATCCAGCAGCCCAGGTCAGATTCTTACACTGCTCCCCCAGCCTACCACCAATGACCGCATTCTTCACCTCTCACACCCCTTCTCCTCCCCACAACAAAGAAAGGGTGACACAAAATCAGTTTGGGTTAAGTAATTAAACTGGAAGGAATGCAGATTATTGCACCAACTCCAGAATAAGCTACTTAGAGATAACCAACAAACCTCTTCATTTAAAGGATAAAAGTGACTCGTCCAAGGTCTCACACTAAGTAGAGAACTCAAGTCACCAGCCTCCCACCCCTTCATTCCTCTCTAGGCTACGCTCCTGATTAAAGACTTCCTCTTCCAAGCCATAGGAGCCTCTACTCCCTGGAAATGCACTCTACCTCTGGACTTCTCACACTGGAAGTACATTCCTACTCTTCAGCCCTTTCCTTTGATTTCTGATTTCTTGCAGAATCCCCATTTTACGGAGAGTGTCCAAGCCAGTCATGTCTTCAGTCCTCCCCCAGGCTCTCCTTCTGACTCTGGACTTTTCCTACTATTTATGCCCTCTCAGGAGTGAGGTAATGCCCATCCAGGGAATAGGCCTCTTTAAGAAGTGAGTCAAAGGATGGCCCCTTTAATTAAAAAAAAATAAATAAGACTAGGAGAGGAAGACCCTCAGGGGTGCTGGCCATTACTGTTTACATTCTTTCTGAGCCAGAGGGGCCCAAAAAACAGGCATGAAGTGGTTGGGCAAGGGACCTGTTGTGGTCCAATCCATGACATGCGGAGTGAATTGGGTTGAAGGCTTGGTCTTTGAGAAACAAATTTAGCCAGTAAACCCCAAGTTAACCAGGCAGCTTTCAGCTTGAAAGGGCCAAGGTCTCACACTGCATCCCGGGCCATCTCCAGGTGTCATCATCCATATCTGGTCACTGGACCCAGGTGGCTCTGGAGGAGAAAGTGAGGCTGGTGACAGCCCTCCCTCACTTAAATCAAAGTCAATTTCTAGTCACATCATCATCTCCCTGATGTCATGGTTCTCCTCAGGACCAAAGGATAAACCAGCCACACGCTCCCTCAGGAGTACCTTCTTCCCACCCTTTCTCCCTCAACAGGTTTTCAATCTCCTTTTATATACCCTCTTTTCTCATTACAATATAAGCTCCATGAGTTCAGGGGCTGTCTTTCTTTCTGCTAGCATTTCTTTCTCAGTCACTTAGCACAGTTCATGGCACATAGCTAGGGCTTAAAAAAATGCCTGTTGGTTTGACCAGTAAATAGTTCTTTCCACTTGGCCAGAGTGTATTTGGAACCTGGAGTTATGACCTGGGTGTCACCAGGATCACCAGCTCTAAGATGGAAGGGGGAAGGAGACAGGTATTCCGGAGATGAGTGTCATTCCACAGTGATTATTAAGATAATTATTATAATAACAAAAATAGCCCACTGGTTACTCTAGCTTCTCTTTGAAGACCTCAGACTTATCTCAAGGCACGTATCTTCATTCAGGCCATTTATTATCTCTATTTGAAAGAGTGAGAGACCAAGGTCTAGAGAGAATGTGTGACTTGCAAGGCGATACAGCTGCAGCTGGCACTCCTATTGCCTGGCATCCAGGCCAGGGCTCAGGTCCAATAGCCCAGAGATTTTATTAGGACTCCACACCCCCTTAAGCCAAGCTATAGTCACTTATTGCACAGATCAGATCAAGAACCCATGTGCCCAGCCATGTGTTTAGCAATATGGAGGTGGAGGTAGGTAGGAAGAGTTATCCTTTACACAATAAGACAAGATCCTCTAGCTTTCAGGAAATTTAACACACAGGAATCAAAATCAGACTTCATGGTTCTCAACAGTAGTACTATCAGTACCATTAGATCATTTAGAAAGGCTTTGTGATATAGAAAGCTGGCCTTGTATCAGGAAGACCTAGTTCAAATGTTGCCTCTGATACATCCTGGTCCTAAGGAAGTAAGTCACTTTTAAGCTCTCAGCGGTCTAGGCCAGAGGCATCAAACTCAAATAGAAACAGATCCCTGCAGCCCCATATCGACTCTTTTGCTGTTCAGCAGTTCAGTTGGGTTTCTTTGTGATCATGTGGATCATAGCATGCCAATACTGTTCATGGGGTTTTCTTGGCAAAGTGGATAATCTCCAGTGGATTAAGGCAAACAAAGGTTAAGTGACTTGCCCAGGGTCACGTTGCTAGTGAGTATCTGAGTCTGGATTTGAGCTCAGATCTTCCTGACTCCAGGGCCAGTCCTCCTATCTACTAAACCATCTAGCTGCCTCCCATATTGACTTCGAAAACCAAAAATTAACCATGTGTTAGATGCAGCTAGGTGGCTCAGGAGATGGGCCTAGAGACAGAAATACCTGAGTTTAAATCCCATCTCAGACACTCACTATGAAACCCTGGGCAAGTCCCTCAACCTCTGTTTGCCTCAGTTTTCTCATCTGTAAAATGAGCTAGAGAAGGAAATGGCAAACCACTCCAGTATCTTTGTCAAGAAAACCCCAAAAAGGGGTCATGAAGAGTCAGACACGACTGAACAACGATGCTATGTTTTGTTTTGTTTTATTAATTTTGTTAAATATTTCCCCAATTACACTTTAATGTGCCTGAGACCTGGCTGAGATGGATACCTCCTCCCTGGGCAACTGTCTCAGACTACATGGGTGAAGAGAAGGTGCCAGCCTGTGTGGGTAGAGGAAGTCTCCTTTTCTTGGGGGTTCTCTACACCAATAAACTTTCATGTCTATTCCTTACCCCTAATGAACATCTAATCCTATGCTCTCATTGTACAAAAGAGTAAACTGAGGTCCAGAAAGAAGGGATTTGACAAGGTCATTTGGGCAGCAGAAAAGAAGGGGTGATTACTGAGCATGCCCCAGATAGAGGGCCCTAGGGTAGGCCTCATCAAAGACCTGATCTGAAGGCTCAGAGATAATAGAAGATTCATTTCCAGACCCTGTCTTCTCCAGCACCAGGGGGAATAGGATGGCGAGAAGAGAGGCTGGGGGTGGGGCAGGAAAGGGAAGAGGAAAAAAGACCACACCAGCTACCCAAAACTTCTCCCCCTTCTATCCCCTTTTGGGAGCCTCGGAATTTCCCTCCTGAAGCTCTTGGCCTTGGGTAGGCCCCAAGCCCCAGGGCAGCTACTGAAAGGCAAGCTTCAAGGGCCAAGGAGTTACCTCTCTCACGTGGAAAGCCTTCCCTGACCATCCCTACCCTGCTTTGACCTCCTCTTGCATTTATATATTTTTTAAAAAATATTTTCTGTTTTGGAGGCAACTGGGGTTAAGGGACTTGCCCAGGGTCACACAGTGTGTGAGGCCAGATTTGAACTCAGGTCCTCCTGATTCCAGAGTCAGTGCTCTATCCACTGTGCCACCTAGTTGCCCTCTTGTATTTATATCAAGAGCAATCATTTTTATAGCTCCTCATGGTTTACAAAGCATTTTACAAATATTAAATAATTTTATCTGCCTAATACAGATCATGAGGATAATATTAGCTAGCATTTATATAGTGCTTTCAGATCTGCAAAGTACCTTACAAATCTCATTTTATCCTCTCAAACAATGAGAACTCAGTGCTATTATTATTTTTACAGATGAGGAAATTGAGGCAGGCAGCAGTTAATTGCATTAAATGAAGTAGAGTTGGGGCAGCTAGGTGGCTAAGTGGATAGCAAAGGGGACCTGGAATCAGGAAGACTCATCTTCCCAAGTTCAAATCTGGCCTGAAACACTTCCCAGCTCTGTGGCCCTGGGCAAGTCATTTAACCCTCTCTGCCTCAGTTCCTCATCTGTCAAATGAGCTGGAGAAAGAAATGGCAAATCACTAGATATGTGATCGTGGGCAAGCCACTTGAGCCTATTTGCCTCAGTTTCCTCATCTGTCAAGTGAGCTGGAGAAGGAAATAGCAAACCACTCCAGTATCTTCGCCAAGAAAACCCCAAAAGGGGTCACAGGAGAGTCACACAGGACTGAAATGACTGAACAACAAAGTGGAGTTTCCAGGTCAGGCAGATTTTGCAGCAGCAGACCCAGAATCCACACTCATTTTCTAGCTAACTGCAGTGATATTCAGTCTGTATCCATGATCACTCATGAAGGACGTAGCCCATACTGCCTGGTGTTATTAAACTACTCCACAGATACCAGCTTTATCTAAGCAGTGAGATCACAAGTCCCTCAGGCAGGAAGCCTATCTCCAGCTTCTCTTCAGTACTCTGTGCCTCTGTTTCCTCATCTGTAAAATGAAAGTGTTGGGCCTGATACCAGGCCACTGAAGCTCCTTCGAGTTCTAAATCTATGATCCTATGGAATGCTATGAGGAAGGCAAACACTAGTGTTAGAATGGCTTTCCTCATATCTTACATTTCATAAAGATCCTAGGGAAAGGTGTAGAGTAGGAGTTGGGGAACCTTCAACCTCCAGGCTACATGTAGCCCTCTAGGTCCTCAAGTGGGGAATAGTTCTGTGAAGTTTTGACCTGCTCCATTTCTAACCTGGGCCAGTTGGCCCCTTTCTTCTCTCTAGGTCTCACCATCTTGGTTTAAGACTTAGAGGGTGACCTCTCCATCATCTCCAGTCCTACAGAGGCTCAGAACTTCTAAGCTCAAGTAATCCAGCCAACTCAGCCTTCCCAGAGGCAAGGTTATAGGATGCATCCCCACATCCAGCAACAGATGGTGTCTTAAGGTTCCTTCTAGCTCTAAGATCTATTTTTCTCTCTTCTCACAGGAAGATGTCACGTACAGGCCATCCTTACTCCCATCCACCAGAAACATAGCACCTGAAACCTGAATCCTGGGCAACAGGTGGTAGAAAACACTGGACAGTGGCCCTTCAGTGATTGTCTGAGGGTGGTGGCAGGGTTGATCTGGGAGTTTTGAAATGGCCACTTAATGCATTTAAGAATCTTCCTATCCTTCATGTTGCTCAGGGTTATGTGTCCAGGCCTATTCTCTAATGTTTTCCAGACTTATCTCCTTGGTTAGACCTGTGAGCACCTCCAGGGTAAGGGCCATCTCTTCCTCTCATCCCCTCCACACAGAGCACAGGGCTGGGCACACTGACTGGATTGATTGCTGTATAACCCTGACCTGGGCTCATTCCTATCCCATGTCCCAGTTTTTCCCCAGCAAAGAGGTGGCCATGCCAATTACAAGATGGAGGTCATTCCTTGGTCTCTGTCATGGAGTGCTGTGTGATTGACGCATCTAACTTAGTTTAACTACAAAATACCTGCAGTCTGTTTTGTAGGATGCCAAGGGGGTACAAGGAGGAGCTAGGGCAAAACAAGAGGGCAGAGGTATGACAGACACTGAGCCTGAATGATCCTTCAGGAGAAGCTGCCTCAGCATCAGCAGATAAAGGCTTCATTCTCTACATAGGAAATAGGGGGGAAGGGTTTAAACTAAAGGACCTCTAAGTTTTATTCCAGTGCTAATTAGTCTAGGGTCAAACCTAAACTCCCCTGTTTCACAACCTGGCCCCTACTTCCACATTTCCACCCTTATGCCATATTACTTCCCTTCATGCACACTGCTCCAACCAAACTGGCCTTTTAAGGTTCCTTATGGAGGAAACTCCCTCTCTCATCTTGGTGTCTCTGCATGGGTCATTTTCCATGCCTAGCATGCAGCCTCTCTCTTTTAAAAAAAAAATTAATTAATTTTTAGTTTTCAACGTTCACTTCCATAAGATTTTGAGTTTTACATTTTCTTCCCCTCCCCAAGATGGTGTGTAACTAAATGCAGATTCTATCTATACGTTCATATCAAACATATTTTCACATTAGTCATGTTGTAAAAAAGGAATTAGAATCGATGGGAAAAAAACCAAACCAAAACAACAACGAAAGAGAAAGCGAATACTCTGTTTCCATCACACGCACCCCTCAGCTCAGGCGCCACCTTTCGGATGAAGGCTTTCTGGATCCCAGACACCTGCTGACACCTTCCCCAGCCCCACCCCCAACCACATCATCTTGTATCTATTTTGCTTAAGTGAAATAATATTATGTAAAGCATTCTGTTAACACTATAAACATCAGCTACCATTACATTAGCTATTAGTTTTTACAAACCTCTGTGTGTGCGCACACACACACACACACACACACACACACCTCTTTCTTTAGATTTTCCTATTTGTGTTTGTTCCTCTGGGGTCCAACACAGTGCCTGGCACAGAACAGCTCATGCTATTACTGATGCGAGGTGACTGATAGGGTCTCTCTACAGCTGGAAAGGGAACCTGGTGACAAAACTATAGACAGCTTTCAATGCCAGGCTGAGGAGTTTCAAATTTATCCCATATGCAAGAAGGATCCAGGTGAAGGTTTCTGAAGGAAGGAATAAGGATTAAAGGTGAGTTACTACAGGATGAGCTCTCTGAGGCTGGCTATGGCCCATCCCTACAAAGTCAGCCCTTTCTCCTCCATCTCCTCCCCAAGAAAATGGGATCATTTTTTCCCTCATCTTCGCACCAGGGCTTGTGCCCTGGAAATTGAAGCTATAGAAAAAGACACAGGAAGCCACATGAAAACAAGAATGAGAAGGGAAGGGGTTGGGGGATCACAAGAGTCACAGAGTCAGAGATTCAATCTGTCCTCCTGTAACCCAAGACCAGAGCCTTTGGTGCAGGGGGACCCATCACACCAAACACATCCCTACTTGGGTAGGATAATGCAAAAGTCTTTAGACTGAGGGTGAAATGGACTTGTCTAGGTTTTGTATTCATTCTGTGTGTGTGTATGTGTGTGTGTGCGCACACACCTCTCTCTCTGTCTCTCTATCTCTCTGTGTGTCTCTCTCGCTATCTCTATCTCTGTCTCTCTGTGTCTCTCTTGCTATCTCTGTCTCTCTCTATGTCTGTCTCTCTTTCACTATCTCTCTCTCTCTCTATGTCTCTCTGTATCTCTGTCTCTCTGTGTCTCTCTCTCTCCCTCTCTCTCTCTCCCTTTCCCCCTACCCCTTATCTACAAAATGAAAATACTGGATTAGATGAACTCTAATATTAAACGTGGATAAGTCCTTTAAAGGGCTGGTATTTCATTTTAAAAATCACTACCTTCTGCTTAAATATGCTTGGGGCAAGATTCTCTTCCTAGAGCTGTGTGTTTTCCAGAATCCATCCCTAGTTTCACAGCAACCCCAGGCAGAAGCCAACCCATGCCATTTACTGAAAGGGAGCTCTCATCCCACTAGCCAAGTCTTCGGTTGCCTGGGCAAAGCTTAGACTAGCATCTGAGGTCACATACGTATGCTCCGGCTGTCTCTGACATCCCATCTAGGGGCCCCTATGTCCAATGGCAATGTGAATAGCTAGCAGCTGGTAAAATCCAAGCAGCTCAGGGATTGGAACTGAGAACAAGGAGACAAGATCAGATTTAAGATGGAGGACCCTCTTGAAGGTCTCAGAAGACATTCATGTTATCTCCAGTCCTAGCCACCAACGTGGCTTTGCCTAAGTCACTTTGGGCCTTAGTAGTTCCATCTGCAAAATGAGAGTGGCTCTATTTACCCCCTGGCCAAGGCAACACAGAGTAACAGTCGTGGCCATGATGATAATAGTAATAGCTAACATGCATATCATGCTTAAAGGTTTGAGAAAGACTTTAATAAAAAAAATAGCTGCCATTTATTTAGTCCTTTTGCAAAGCATTTTATATGATCTCATTCGATCCTTAAACAACCCTGTGAGATAGTCCCAGCTCTCACATTAGAGCGCTGTGACATCATGGGCAAGGGACTTAAATACTCTGAGGCTCAGTTTCCTCGTTTGTAAAATGGGGAGGAGGGAGACAGTGTATTTGCAGGGTTCCTGGAGGTAGAGTACAGTGTAAATCCTAGGTCATAAAATACCATCATAACCATTCCTCCTCCCCTACTCTGGATCATCCTGGCAAACAGAAGGAAAGACACAAGGGTACGGACGGTGCCAAAGTCCTTATGTGTGGCTCCAGAACCATCCTCTCTGAAACCAGCATGAGCCCTTCCATAGACAGCAGCAGAAGGTACTATCGAGGTGCAGACTCCTCAGCACTGCTATATATAAATTCCTTCCTTGACCCCCAAAGAAGCCAGAATGATGGGCTGATCTGGGGCAGAGGAAAAGGGAGCAACTGGAGAGTCCCAATCCACAGGGGGCAGACAAAGTGGGTAATAATTAAGAATACATGCACTGCTCCTCCCTCGGCTTCTTATGTGGGTCAAGGGCCCCAACTCCCTTACCTTAGGGACGGAGGCACTCTAGACTGGCTTTGAAGGGAGTGGCAGCCCTTCACTTGGCCTGGTTTCTAGGCTCTGAGGACACAGGTCACTTAGCAGTAGGAGCAGCCTCTCATTAATGGGGCTGTTGATGCCCAGGTATGTCTCCTTGCCCTAACCTACCCTGGGTGAGGAATCCCAAGGAAATATCCCCTTCTATAATACAGAGCCACATCAAATTCACCTTTGGGGGAGAGACGGGCACCAGTGCTCAAGGCTGAGGTGAGAAAGGTCTTCTAGCCACACTACTGCAGTCCCAAATGGCAAAATGCAATTTTAGAGACACCCCTAAACAATGACCTGGGAACCTACAGCTTCAAGGTCACACATGTGGTTTTCTAGGTCCTTGGGTGCGGCCTTTTGACTGAGTCTGAGTTTCACAGAACAAATCCTTTTATGACGGGGTTGTTCTATGAAGTTTGGATTCAGTCAAAGGGCTGCACTTGAAGACCTAGAGGGTCACATGTGGCCCCACCCCTGGGTCCATAGGCTCTAGGTCCTAGAGGTATAATGGAAACAGAGTTGTGGACCAGGAATGGTTAGGAGACCTGGGTTCTAATTCTAGCTTAAAAAGTGGATAAATTCTTTCTTTCTGGGCTTCAATTTTCTCTCTATCAAGCAAGGGATGGAGTCTCTCTAAAGTCTCTTCCAGCTCCAATATTATGATTCAGGCACACATTTACGTAAAAGCCAGCCATGGCTTATGGTTATTTTATTCCAAACCCTTCCTTAACCCTTGCCTTTCAATTTTCTAAACTCCCTGGACCCTTACCCTAACATTTCCAGATCCTCAGAAGTCATTTTAGCTCAGGAGTCCCAGCTGACCACAAAGGAGATAGCTCTAGAGAAAATGGTAAAGCGGTGCCTGGCACCAACAGGGGCAAGACAACCTTCTGTGTCTCTCCCCACCCCCCAAACCCTCCTCTCCGCAACACCTGGATACAGGTGCTGAGGCTGATGCTCCGACAGCCTAGACCCCCAGGGCATGAAGCTGCCTGCTTTCCAACAGCCCAGCATTTGTCATTTTCCTTGTCAACCTCATTGATCATGGATCTCCGGGTTGCTTTAATTTGCATTTCTCTAATTTCCATTGATTTGTAGCATTTCCCCCCCACATGGCTTGGATTTCTTCCCCCTGAAGACTGCCTGCTCATAGCCCACAACCACACACACACAGCTCTTATTCTTACAAATTTAAATCTGTTCCATATGTGTATATACATATATGTATATACACATATGTATGTGTGCATATATATAACAAAATGGCTTTTATTCTTATAAATTTAAATCTGTTCCATATGTGTACATACATATATAAATATAAAATGAGACTTTGATCATGATAGGAGATTTCTATTATGGGTCAAAGTGGGCCTATAGTCCTGAGTATGTGTGAATGAAACCAGGTTAGGAGTTTCCCAGGATACTAAAGACAATCACAGAGTAGGGGGATGGGAAGAGGATAAATCGAAGCTAGGAGAGAGAGAGAGTTCTTATCCACTTCTAACCCCCTGTGGAAATGGAGAGGGGGGAGATGGGGAATCAGCAGGTTGTCTTCCCCAGTAATTACCTTTCTCCTCACCTACTCTGCTTCTGGGGCCCTGTTCTGAGGCAGGCCCTCCAACCTCAGCCTGACCTACCCAGAAACAGATGAGTCAATCAGGAGGGAGGGTCAGGCCTGGTTAGATAGACAGCTAATGAGCCCAAAATTGAGAGCCACAGGGACAATGGGTAGGATTCCCCAGTTGTAAGAATGGCCTAGACCAGGGAGACAGAAAGGATCCTCATCTGGGCCAGATCCAGATGTTGCTTTAGAGACCCAGCCCAGAGCTCCATCTAGAGCCAAACACGCCACAGGCCCTGGGGAGGAGGGGGATGGGGAAATGGAAGGTAAAAACCCTGAGAGCTACCCCATCAGGACACTATACTTTGAGTATATGAAAATCCAGATTTAAACAAGAAAATTAGGAGCTAATTCTTTACGGGAAGACTCCTTACAGATTAGGGCAGTCCTTTAAACAGCAGGTTCCATTTCCTCCCCACCCCCACTTTAAAGCAAGATTGCTTTACACAGATGCAATTAGCACTTAGCCTTTCTCAAGAACACAGCTGTGTCAAGTGAGATGCCTTCCCCACCCCCATCCTATATGGAGCTCTCTCTTCCCCTGTCTCAGGCTTTAGAGTAGACCCCCTAAAGAGGTAACTTTTGTCTTATCTCACTGAATGCTTAAACTGAGACTGAACACAGGCACACACCTAGGTCCCAGCTTCTCCAGACCTCTCTAAATTGTTCCTGAGGAGGAAAAGTTGTTAGACAAGGAAAAAATGCTCCGCCACTCCCTCTCTGGACCGCTGCCCTGGAAGCCTAGATTTCTGAACTCTAAAGTTCTCAGAACAGCAAACCGTGCCGTCAGGAAGAACTAGTCAGCTGTTTGGGTTTTTTTAGAATGGGTAGAAAATAACCTCCTGACAAAGAGGGGATATACTCAAGATGCCAGATTGGGACGTACATTTCTGGACACGGCCAATGTGGGAATTTGTTTTGCTTAACTACAAATATTTACAAGGGGTTTTTCTTCTCCCAGTAGAGGAGGTGAGAGGGAGAGACAATTAAATACTTGTTAATTGATCAAATCAAATCAAAAGAAAAAAGGCTGTTACAGAAATAGGGTGGGAGATTTTACGGCTGGTGGTATATGGGGGTGAGGGGAGGGTGTGGGAGGAGGACGAGGCAGACAGAAGCCTTAGCCCAGGATCTAGTAGACCTAAGGACACAGACTCTAGGTCTGCCTCTGCCATTAGCATGCTACGTGAGCTCAAGCAAGTCACTTAACTTCTATCAACAACATGAGGAGATGTGAGTTCTAGACTCAGCTGCATCACTAATCCCTGGGTGACCTTAAGCCAGGCATGCAGCTTCTCTGGGGGTCCACAGTCTACTGCTGGACTCAATAATTACAAAGTTTTATGAACTGCTGGATCTTGGAATCACTGATCTCACACACATCTCCAATCCAATAGCAAGGTGTCTCCCCCATCCTAGGCCTGACTCAAGGGTCTCATACTCACTGAGCTCTGAGCTTAGCCAGTTGCTCTCACCCAGCCTTGGAAAGGGGAAGGAAAATGTTTTCCCTGACGTGAGAAAGCTCCAAAGTGACTCATTCTCAGGAGACAATGACAGAAGCAGGGCCCATGACAAGAGAGAAGCTACTAGGTGATCAACTAGAAAAGATTTGGTTCCCCAAATTGGGTAAGGGTAGAGAAACCTTACTGCATTCGGACGAGTCAATCTGGGCAACCCAGACCAGGCTGGATATCAGTGGGCAAATAAGAAGCAGGAGTCTAGATTCTCAGACTCCCCTGCCATCCCCAACACATATCCAATCATTCAATCCCTCTAGCCCCCCAAAGTACACATAACAGCAATTTGGAGGGGGGGAGCAGAACCACAGATACCCCCCCTTACACACACTATAATCAATCTCTGGCATGTCTCTACAAAAATAACAGACAAAAGAACATTGGATTAGAAGTGAGAGCACTTGGGTTCCAAGTCTCCACTCTACCACTAATTTGCTGTGTGGCTTTGGGGAATAATCATTTCCTCCTCTGTGAAAATAAGGAAATCTGTGTCCACTGTGCACTGAGTCCTGTATACAGTGGGCATTCCATAAATGTTTGTGGAATGGAATGAATGGTCTACAGTGCAGAGACACAATTGGTTACTTTCAGGAGAGAACAGAGGTCTCTTGTTTCTTCTCTGTCTAACCCCTGGACCACCTGTTTGTGTCTCCATCCCTTGTGTCAACTGGTGACCAGCAGGGTGGCCAGTTGCTCTTCCAAAGACATGTGGCTTAAGAAAAGCAGAGCCCACCCCTGTCCATGAAACCTTTCCTGTCTACTCCCACTAACCTCTTCCTCCTCTCTGGAATCCCACAGCATGTCATACACTGTCCTGTGACAATTTTCTGCCAGTAGCTTCTTCCTCCTACTAGACCAAATCAAGATTTAGAGATGTTAAATGAATCACCCAAAGTCATGCGACTAACAAGGGGCAGAGCCAAGGCGGAACCCACTGTGCTTTCATTGGTATCCCAATGCCCTTCTAGTGCCAGGCTGAGCTGCTCAGACTTGATCCTGCAGATAATGGAATGACATGTATGATTTCTGTGTTTAGTGGTTTATGCATGTATGCACACATGTTGCATTTATATAATTATATTTTTTGTTCCAGTAGAGGAGGTGAGAGGGAGAGACAATTAAATACTTGTTACTCAAATCAAATCAAATCAAAAGAAGAAAGGATGACTATCTAGAACCGTTCAATGAAGGCTTCTTAATTGTGACAGGGGCCCCTAAACATTACCATAACTGGGGCTTCTCTTTCTGGCTATTCTCTCATTTGGAGCTGAGGGTCAGTGAGTCAGCTTGGAAAGTAGGGGGGGCTAGGGAAGGTAACTTTCAATCTCACTTAAGAGTGGTTTCCCAGGATGGTCAGAGGAATATAAGTCAGGGGCAGATTTGCAAAAATCACAAAGAAAGCCAAGAGTTCAGACTCCCAGGCTGCCTCTTTGTTCACAAGATCTGAGATTTAGAGCTGAAAGAGACTTGAGATCATCTAATTTAACCTCCTCATTTTGAAGAGGGGGGATCCGAGACCAGAGTAGTTAAGAGACTTGCCCAAAGTTACACAGGCAGACCTGGAATATGAAGCCAGGTTGTCCAGCTCCAAAATTGGAGTTGAACTTCCGCTACGTGAGGGCTGCCTCTCCCGAGCTGGAGGAGGGGAGCTTTCAGCTGCTTGGGCTAGGGCCGACCCTGCCATCCCTGGGTGCACTGTGTAGTGGAAAATGCCCGCTTTGTCCACAGCCATACAGGAACCCTGATTGTGCCCACCCCTCCCCCACCCAGCAGGGCTAGGGGCCAGGAGTGGTGCCAGGGGAAGGGAGGTAGGAAGGGGAGGTCTGCCTGCCTCTCTGAGGCCTGACAGATAAGGACCTCCTTGCCTGACAAACTGGGGACCAGAATGACTGACCAAGGGATGTCCAAGGCCTGACTTTCAACACAGAGACCCAATGTTCCTGAGAAGAAGGAAGATGGGGGACAAAGCTGGGGCTGGAAGTTCAGCCTGAGAGCCATTGCTATTCCACACTCTAAATCATACAGCAGGTGGTCTTAGCAGGCTTCTGGGTGGAGGAGGGGAGGGGAAGTCAGTCCCCAGGGGCCAAATGCCCATTCACCCTGGGGGACTGGGGAATGTGGGTAAAGAGAAAGATGACAGATAGCAGAAGTTCTAGCTGCATACTCTGGTGAAATTCTTGCCTTTTCCCTTGCCTACCTAGGCCTAGGACAGGAAATCTGACTTAAAACCCTCTTTCCTATATCCCTTTCAGGACTATTGGTAACCTTATTCCAAGCCTTGGCATTCCTATCTCTTCCAAGCCTCAGGCCAAGAGTCACTAACATGACCTTTCCCTTAACTTCCATCCCTTCCCCCTCCAAAGGCTACCCCTATACTTATGAATTCTAACCCTAATAAACCTAACCTTATAATCTTATCCCTGTTACTTTAATCTTAACCTTTGTCTCCCAAGTCCATGACCATAACCCCACCATCTAGTCTCATCTTTCCAACCTGGTACAATGTAGTAGGGGAAGACTCACTTAGCTTTGAGGCAGAAGGACCCAATTTTGGTCCAGGATAGCTGTGTGCTCAACTGGGTGACCCTGACAGATGGGAAAAGACATAAGGATGCCCATGAGGAGGTGATGAGGTCTCTGCTCACTGCTACCCTATGAATTGTGAAGAACTCCAAAATCAGAAACGAAGGGATGTCCCTTGAGTTGGTGAAGGAAAAGCCAAGGACGGGCTAAAATTAGGATAATAACAACCTCAATCCTTCCTCCACAGCCTATGCAGGTTTCTCATCCATTCATTCAATAAGCATTTATTAATCACCAATACATGCTTGAGGCACTCCATCTGACATGTTTCCAGAGCTCTCTTCCTAAGACTATTTTCATCCCATCATCCTTCCAAGAAGGTTCAAGAGCTTTTCATTGTTTCTTTTCTTTTACCAAATCAAGTCCAAATTCCCAGGCTTGGTACTCAAGACCCTTTAGAGGTCTAATTGACCTTATTTCTTACAGTACCCCTTTATGATACCCAGACCCCCTCCACCCCAAAACCTCCCGAAATACTCTATGCTCATTCCCATCTGTGAGCTAACTCCCAATGTTAAAAATGTTTCCCTGGATCCAAATCCTACCCACTATTCAAGACCCAACAACTATTTCTCCCATCTACTCTTCCAAAAACCACAGCCAGAGAGATATTTTAAATTCAGAGGTATAGGCCCACACATCCTTGCTTCCACCCTCTGGTCCCTAGGGCATAAGGGGGAAGAACCCGCCTCTAAATTATGCTGAGTCAGCCTTACCTCTCAGCCCCTTGGGGACTTCTGGGGCCACCTTGATATTGGCAGAGATGGGAAAAGGATACATTTTGACTGCTCCAGATTTTGTACCAATGGCCATGATGCGAAGCTTTGGATCGTAAGCCAGAGAACTGGGCTGGTTGGGAAATCCATGTTCCACAGTCTAGAGGGAAAAGGAAATAGTTGGTGACATTCTAGACTCAGGGAACGAGTTACAGGCCCCCATAAGGGGTCCCCAATATTAAAGGGCAAGGGGCAGAGACACACAGAGATAGTTATACAGATTGGTTCAGACACATGCCCAGACAGACACACAGATACAAACTGATAAACATAAAAATCGCACATGCCTTTCCATTACCTACAGGATCAAGTCTAAACAGCTCAGTCTGGCATTGGAGAAGGAGTGCATTACAACAGACTCAGGATTCACCCAGGCCTGAGTTCAAACTCTGGGTTTGCCACTTCACTAGTCAAATAATCTCAGATAACTCTTTAAAGCCTTGATTTCCTCATCTGCAAAAGGGAAGACACACTCCCACTGCCTACCTCATAGCACTGTTGTAAGGAGAGTCTTAAAATGCTATGTAAACAGGTTTTTTCTTGCCTTCTCAAAGGGTAGGGAAGATGGGAAATAGAGAATTCCAGAAATGAAAACAAGACTGAACTAAAAAAATAAAATTCTATATAAATATAAAAACACCCTACACAAACCAGTGCCATGCCTAGAATACCCTCCTGGACCATGACAATCTCTAGTGATTCCAGCGTCCTCTGTAACACTCACTGGATACAAGGAGCAGTGCTCCTTGCAACATCTGCCAGAGCGACCTTAGCCAAGTCACCTATAAAGTGAGAGATCACTTCCATGATCCCATTCATTTCTAAATCTATTGTCCTGCTATGATCATAGATTTTTTAAAATGGGTTTTTATTGATCTTTCATTTTTTATATCACCATATTTTCCCCCAGTATCCCTCCCTTTCCCAAGAGTCATCCTATACAAACAAAAAGCATGTTTTAAAGACCAAAAAAGGAAAGGAAAAGAAAGAAAAAAAATCAGCCCAATCAATCAATACATTGGAAAGAGTTTAAAACCTCTCCCCAAAGGGGTGGGTTGGGCTATCCTCTCGAAGCTCTTCATTCAAGTCATGCTTTGATCATAGATATTTAAGTATTTATTATGTTTGCAGGCTTTGCTTTATGAAGCGTAGTCTAATTTAGAGACAGTGGATGAACTTCCATGTATGTTACTCACATGTCTAATTTAGATTGTATGTCCCTCAAAGGCAAGGTCTCTGCTTTATGGCTCTATCCTTCCATAGTATCTAGCCCAAGTCTGTATACTTAGTAAATACTAAAATATCTGTATGAACAAATGTACATAAACAGATAATCGTAGATCCTTGCAAGGCCCAATACTGCCTATCAACTTTGCAAAGCCTAAATTACAGAAGTCTACCCAGAAAGTGCCTGGCTATATTCAAAGACAGCCAAGTCAGGTGGACAGATGCCTAGTGATTCCAACACCAACAGCAGGGAAAGAATGGCCCCACAAAAGCTCATCTCAAAGTTATGCATATAACTGACCTTTTTCCCATCCTCCAAGAATAATTCTAGGTCAGCTCACCATCCCGGATGATAGAGTGGGAGAGGCAGAGTTATGCTCCTGGACGTCACCTCAGAGGGTAGGGATGTACCTAAATGATACTCCAGGGGGCTGACATCCAGGAATTTCTCTAAACTTTCCCTCACCTCTAACAGTAACAAGCTTGCACCAATAAGATCAATGATTGGTGAGATCATTTATTCTGAAATCACTCCCTTCTAGCTCCAAAGGTGACTGACCAACAGTTCCAATGGCTGGTTGACTAGACTCACAGATTCCCACTATTTTTATGGATTCAGTTCTCTCCCACTCTTCCTAGCTTGAAAAGGCCTATGCTAGCCAGCCTGATACCGGTATAGAAACCTACCATGTCACGAATGACAACCAACATAAATCCACTAGGCTCAGTGTCCCAGGTCATATGAAAGGGTACATCTCCAGCTTTAGCCCCACAGAGAGGTTACAGAACTAGGCTCAGAAGGCAACATCTGTTCATCTAGCCCACAACTGGAAGGAGTTTAAGTCATCAAGTTCATCCCTCTGCCTCCAAGCAGAGGCACACATGGCACAATTCTCCCTTCTCAGGAAAACTCTTCCTTCTAGCTAACCTCAATCCTTCATAGAATTTAAGGCTGGAAGGGACCTTAAAAGCAATCCAGTCCTACCCATTCATTTTACAGATGAGGAAACCAAGGCTGAGAGGTAAAGTCACTGGTCAGAGGCAGGATTTAAACCTATGTGTTGCGGACTCCAGTGGTATAGCTGAATACAGAGTCAGGAGAGATCTATTTTTGAATTGCTAAATTTGACTTTTTTTCTCCCTTAATCTTCATCCTTCTTGACCTCTGGGATATCTGACATTATCCTACTGGATACTCACTCTTCTCTAGTCTTTGTGACACCACTGTCCAAGCTCTCCTCGTACATGTCTCACTGCTTCTCTGACACCTTGCTGGTTTGTCACCCATTCTGCAATCCACTGTGAGTATTCACTAAAGTTCTGCCCTGGGCCCTCTTCTCTTTGTGATCTCACTGGTTCCCTTGGGCTTAATTATCATCTCTGTGTAAATGATTTACAGATCTATAAATCCAGCCCCAATCTCTCTCCTGAGTGTCACTCCCAGCTCATCAACTTCCTCCTGGATATTTATACTGTATGTTTCAGAGACATCTCAAATGCAACATATTCAAAACACAGCTCAGAACATCTCCCTCTTCCAAACATCCCTGCTTCTGTAGAGCAGTGCTGTCAAACTTAAATAAAAAGGGATCCCTGTAGGCTGTGTGACTTAGAAAACCACAAATTAATATTATCTATGATATATTGTATTTTGATTTATTTTGCTAAATATTTCCCAGTCATACTTTAATCTGGTTCTGGTCTCACTAGAGTTGAGTTTGACACCTCTGCAGCAGGGGACACCAACATTTTTCTCCCATTTTCCCAGGCTGCTAATTCCCAGTTGGTAACCCCAGCTCCTCACTCTCTCTCTCATCCTATATATCCAATCAGTTGCTAAATCTTGCTTTTCCACCTCCACAACATCTCTTTTATCTGACCCCTTCAGTCTACTCACATAGCCAACACCTTAGTTCACTTAGACTAGTGCCAAGAACTACCAGAATGATCTCCCTAACCTCAACTCTCTCCCCTTTCCTGTTCATCTTCTACTCAGCTGCCAAAAGTTATTTTCCTCAAGTACAGGCCTGACCATGACACTTCCCCTATCAATTCTACTTGATTCCTAGTGCTTCCAGGATTAAATTTAAACTTCTCTTTTTTTTTGATGAATCTTTTCAGTCGTGTCTGACTCTCTGTGACCCCACTTAGGGTTTTCTTGGCAGAGATACTAGACTGGTTTCCCATTTCCTTCTCTGGCTCATTTGACAGATGAAGAAACTGAGGCAAACAGGGTTAAGTGATTTGCCCAAGGTCACACAGCTAGTAAGTGTCTAAAGTCAGATTTGAACTCAGGAACATGAATCTTCCTGATTCTAGACCCAGCGCTCTATTCACTGAGCCACCTGGCTGCCCCATAAACACCTCAGTTTACCTTTTTAAAGCCCTTCACAACCTAACTCCAAGCTTCCCTTCTAGTCTTATTATACAATCCTCCCCTTTCCACACTCTTTGCTTTCTTTTGGTTCCATTTCTCATCTCTGTGCCTTTGCATTGGTCATGCAATGCACTTGAAATATACTCCCTCCCCACCTTTGCCTTCTAGAATCTTTCTCTTCCTTTAAGAAACAGCTCGCACTTAACTGATCTCCAAAACTGCTAAGGTCCTCCCTCCCCAACTACCTTATATGTATTCTTTATATACACATATATATACACATAGAGTTGTTATTCACCTCCCCTCTATGCCCTCCCCCATTAAAATATAGCCTCCTGGAGGGAAGGGATTATTTCATTTTTTTATATTTCATCAGTGTCCACACAGTGTTTTAAGAAATGCTTGATGATTAAATTTCATCCCCGCAGCTTGCAGTCTCCCCAGAGCCTCAGTTTCCTCATCTGTAAAATGATACTAATACCTATAGTTACTAGGAGGATCCAGTCAGATAATGTATGTAAAACACTTTGCAAACCTTAAGGCTTGTAATGTCTCTTCCAACATTAAATCCAGAGCCTGCTGATCAGAGGGAAGCTCTTAGCTGAGGAGCTAAGAGAGCCCTCTACAAGCACAAACTTCCCCTTCCTGGGACCTCCAACAACATGAAGCAGGGACTATGTCCTCCTCCTTCCTCTGCAGGTTCAGATAGCTTTACAAGGTCTTCCTGCAACTCTAACTAACCAAAGAGCAGACAGAACAGAGCTTACTGACCAAGGGATGTCCAAGGCCTGACTCCCAACACGAGTCCTAGCATTCCTGAGGAGTGATGGGGAAAGCAGAGCGAGGGATGGAAGCTTTGGCCTGGCAGCTGTTTCCATTTCCAACTTCAAATCATCCAGCAGGTGGTCTTAACAAGCTTCTTGGGACCTCAGACCAGCTGATGGAGAACTATACCCCCTTCCCCCAACCCAGGTGGAGAAGATGCTTTGAAGTCAACTCCAAATTTCCTCCACAACTTCTCATTTTGGGTGTCAATGAAACCTCGAAGAACCCAGAGGGGTTCAGACCGCCCTATCCCCATTCTCCAGTCTCCTCCTTCCCAACATACTTTCCCCATTCCCAAAGGTACTGCTTGTCACTGCTCCAGTCAAATGCTGTATTTGTCTTGGATTGGGCTACAAACACATTCCGGTAACTAAAGGATTCTTTCCCTTGTTTCAGCCCACCCATACCTCTCCCTCACAGGACCCAAACTGTGATGAATTCGGAACCCAAGCCAGACCTCCAAGAACTCAAATCCAGCGGCCAGCCAAAGGTCAAATTTGTCCTATTTGCTCCCCGCCCTCAAAGTGCAAACCTTTTCCTGGGCAGTAGTTTTTGGGCCTCCCTATGAGAGCTTAACAACACAGAGCTCTCTGCATTCCCCCCAACCCTAGGATGTCACCTAGATAGGACTTCCCTAGTGGATAAGAGCAGCAGTAGGGGGCCAACTAAGAAACAAATACATATTGTGCCGCTCCTGTGTAACAGTAAAAAAGAGCAAAGGACCTCAGTTCAAATCTTACCTCTGACCACTATCTGTGTGAAAGTCACTTAATATTTCTGGACCTCAATTCTTCATCTAAATGATGGGGTTATACTAAAATATTAAAGTTAAAGTATTTAAAAAATTAAAATGAGGGGTTTATATTAAAATATTAAAATTAAACTATTTAATATTTAATAAACTAATTAAATTTATTAAAGTGAGGGGATTATATCAAATAGACTGAGATCTCTTCTAGTTCTAAATGTAGGATCCTGGGTTTCCAGCTCTGTGCTATAGGGCATACAAGAAATTCTTGCCTTCAGAGAGTTTATAGTCTTACTGGGGAAAAAAAGACAGAAATAATGATAAAAGGATGGCAGAACACTGAAACTAGAAGAGTCGATCGAGTCCAATCCTTAGGGTCCCCAGGACCACAAGCAGCACACTGAAGCTATAGGCAGGTAGATTTCAGCTCATCGTAAGAACTCTCCCCTAAAGGAACAGACTGCTGGAGGTAATAAACTCATGAATATAATGCCATGAAA
The DNA here is from genome assembly GCF_028372415.1 of Notamacropus eugenii. Taxonomy (NCBI): domain Eukaryota; kingdom Metazoa; phylum Chordata; class Mammalia; order Diprotodontia; family Macropodidae; genus Notamacropus; species Notamacropus eugenii. The sequence continues at coordinate 335,656,751 of NC_092874.1, read as the reverse complement.
ACCATAACACTCATGAATACCATGAAGGCAACGATCGGTAAAGGTATTCAAACAATGGCTAGATCTGACTATCAGGGATGCTGTGGAGGGGACTCTCTGATTGGGTGGGAGGCTGAACTCACTAGATAAACCTCTAGTTTGTCTTTCTCATTCCTTCCCTTCCAACTCCTGGAGATGACAGGTTTCTTCTGAGGGTGGGAAGGGGGGGCACCCCATGACTTCACACTCGGTACAGTTTCAGCCTGAGTATGTGTGTATTTGCTATCTTTCACCTCTCCCACCCTAGCTCCTCAGTTGGGCTATATTTAAACATGTCTCCAAATGTGTCTAGCTAGCTCTTTTCCTCACCACACACCTCATTTCCAAGCTACAGTTCCCTCCCCTTCACTTCTGGGGAAATGTTATCCTGGTACAGGCAACACTGGTGCTCCCCAGTGCTGGTACTAGGTCACGAAGCAACAGCCACAGCAGCAGGCAGGAAACAATCCCCCAGGCTCTGGGCTAGCTCTGGAGTCAATCAATGCCTGATGGTGGGATTCTCTCTACCCCAGCCCCTACTACCCTCACCTTGACCAACCCCTTCCCCTTTGTGGGGGGCCGGGGGTGGGGAGAGGAATTTAACATCATACTGCTGCTTTCACAATAGCTCTGTGACAACGGGAAGACAGAGAGTATTATGGTACAAAGAGAACTAGATTTGGAGTTAAGAGGATCTGGGTTCTATCACTTACTATGGAGGGTGGCACAGTGAACAGATGCCTGTCCTGAAATCAGAAAGACCTAAGTTCATATTTGACCTTACTTCTTGGCTGTGCAACTCTGGGCAAATCACTTAACCTGTCTTTGCCTCAGTCTCCTCAACTGTAAAATGGGAAGAATGATAGCTTGTACCTCCCAAGGTTACTGTGAGAATTAAATGAGGTAATATTTGTAAAAAGTGCTTAGCACAATGCCTGGCACAAAGGACATCTTATACAAATACTCATTCCCTTCCCTTCCTTGGGCTTAGTCTAGTCATCTCTCTCAGCCGGAGTTTCTTCCTCTGTAAAATGAGTTGGGGTGGATCTCTAAAGTTGCTTGCAGCTTTTAATATATGAGCCTATGATCCCATTTCACAGAGGAGGAACATGAAGCCCCATAGATAGATTAGTGGCATCAGAACCCATCACGCCTGATGCCATCCCCATTTGTCTTCAACTATCAGTCACTGCCCCTCCATTCTGAGGCAAAAGCCTATCTACTTAAATTGAAAATTTCCAACTCAGATAAGCCTGTGAAAAAATGCAACGTTTCAGCTTGGGGAGGGGAAGAAGCAGCTAGGGACAATCCTTGCTCTCAGAACTTTAACTTTATTGGAGTTAAATTAAAGAGATCTTGATGTAAATCTCTTCTTGCTCAAATGGCCAAAACAGTTTTTAGAATCTAGGAGGCAAACTGTCAGGGACAAGAGAGGAGGGCTGGTTAGTCACCTCCACAGCCCTTCCCTGAATAGTCCTTCCAGAATGAAACAACCTCTCCTCTCCAAGACTCTCATCCCTATATCCTCCCTGATCAGCACAGAGATTGAAGAGGTTTCTATGAGATCAGAAGTGGGTTTTGACAGGAGGAATTCAGACTTTGTCTGGTCCTGCCTTACGCCACCCCTTACTTTTCTCCTACAATATGCCCAAACTTTAACTCATCAATTCTCAAAATTTTTGGTCAAAGAAGCCCTTTATACTCTTAAAAATGATTTTAATCCAAAGAGCTTTGGTTTATATGAATTATATCTATCAGTATTTACTGTATTAGAAATTTAAAAATATTTGTTAAATATTTATTTATGATTTCACTTTAAAATAACAATAAACCCATTATTAGTTAACATAACTTTTAAAAATGAAAAACAAGTATATTTTCCAAAATAAAAAAATTAGTGAGAATATCATTGTTTTACATATTTCTGCAAATCTCTACGGCCTGACTTAATAGAAGACAGCTGGATTCTCATATCTGCTTCTGCATTCAATCTGTTTTGATACGTAAATTTTGGTCCCATCTCTGGCCTCCTTTTTGTGGCTGAACTCTTCTGAGAAGAATTTCTACATTAGGTGCCTCTGCTTCCTTTCCTCTCTCACTCTCTTATTAACTCTCTAGAGTCTAGCCTCCAACTTCATCCTTCAGCTGAAATTCCATCTCTAAAGTTACTAATGATCTCATAATTGCCAAATCTAATGGCCTCGTCTCAGTTCCTATCCTTCTTGATTCATCTGTAACCTCTGACAATGTCAGTCACCCTTTTCTCCTTGATATTTTCACATTTATGAAGTTTGCATTCAGTCCGAGGGCCACACTTGAGGACCTACAGGGCCACATGTGGCCTTGAGGCCACAGGTTCCCCACCTCTGGTCTGTTCTTTTCCCTCCAGGTTTTTGTAACAATACTCTCTGCTAGTTCTCCTCGTACCTATCTGACCACTATTTCTCGTCTCCTTTGCTGGATCTTCATCTTGATTATGCGTCATAACCATGAGTATCTCACAGGACTCTGCCCTAACCCTCTTTCTTCTCCATAGAGGGGATATTATTTCACTTGGTGACTGATCTCATCCACTCCCATGGATTCCATCATGTCTCAATCTACTTATCCAGCCCTAATCTCTCTCCTGATATCCAGTCTCCCATTTCCAAATACCTAATGGACATTTCAAACTGGATGTCCCATCAACATCTCAAATTCAGTATGTCCCAAACTGAACTCATCATTTTTTCCCCAGTCTCTCCCATCTTCTTAACTTCCCCCTTACTGCTGAGAGCACGGTCATCCTCCCAGTTACCCAGGCTTATAACTTGGGTATCATCCTCAACTCTGGACTTTCAGTCCCACATCTAATCTGTTGCCAAGATCAGCCAATTTTCCTTATATAACATGTCTCCCATATGCCTCCTTACCTCTCCTCTGACATTGCCGCCGCCCTGCTATGCTCCTCACCTTATATCTAGACTAATTGCCTGCTGGTTGGTCTATCTGTCCCATAACTCGCCCCTATCCAGCCCACCCATCTGTTGTCAAAATGATTTTCTGAAATGACAGTTCTGACCATATCACCTCCCTCCTCAAGAAACTCCAGTGGTTCCCTACCAACTCCAAGATGAAATATAAAATCTTTCATAACCACCCCCTCCCTTTTCCAGTCTTCTTACACTTTACCTCTCCATCCTCCCCCTGCCATTTAGTGAGGCTGGCTGGCTTCGCTGTTTCTCAAACAAGACACCTCCCAAGTTCAGGTACTTTTAATGGCTATTCTCAATACCCAGAATTCTCTATTTCTGCCTCATGGCTTCCTTCAAGTCCTAGCTAAAACCTACCTTCTACAGGATGTTTTTCCCTATCCCTTAAGATTCTAGTGCTTTCCATCTGTTGATTATTTCCGACTTATCCGGTAGACAGTTTATTTGTACATTGGTGTTTGCCAGCTGTAGTCCCCCCATTAGACTATGAGCTCTTTGAGTCCAGGAGCTGCCTTTTTTGCCTTTCTTTGCAAACCCAGAGCTTAGCACAGTGTCTGGCTTTTTGTCATTTTTGTTGAGTCGTTTCAGTTGTGTTTTGGGTTTTCTTGGCAAAGATACGAGATTGCTTCACCATTTCCTTCTTTAGCTCATTTTACAGATGATGAAACTGAGGCAAACATGGTTAAGTGACTTGCCCCGAGTCACTTAGTAAGTGTCTGAGGCCAGATTTGAACTTGCTGTCTGTAGGCCTGCCCCTCTATCCACTGCTCCACCTAGTTGCCCCTGGCTTCTAGTGAGTACTTAATAAACATTTACTGACTAACTAGTTTAAGGATATGAAGAAAATCTGACCTCACACAGATTTCTAGTTGGAGAGGAGTATTTTAATAGGCAAATAGCATCTTAGTATTATAGGAAAATAGTTTTGACCTTCCAGACCCCCTGAAAGGTTCTTTCTGACTCCCAGGAGTCCTGGGGGCTACATTTTGAGAACTGCTGCTTTAACCTACACCCTCAGCAGGGAGGCCTTCCTGTGGCCTCAGGACTTCTAGGAGGTACCTGGGTGTGGTTGGCTACTCCAGGTTCAGAGCACACATTGCCAATAGGGCAGGGTCTCTTGTCTTTAACATCAGCATTGCCCTGTTCTCCAGCCATATAATGTTGCCCTAAACTCTACTTGGTTGCTTTCTAGCTCTGCCACCAAGCACAAGGAGGAAAAGGTAAGGGTATAGATGGCTTAAGGAATCTGTTCTCTCTTCTGGGGAGACAATTTAGAGTGAGCAGTTGGTGTTGTACCAGGGTGGAGAAAAGTAGGCAGCACTGGAGCTCAGGAAATTTCCAGTCAGTCCCAAGCCTGGGCTTCCCTGGAGCTCACAAAATATCTGTCCCTAAAATTCTATGTAGGACTGCTGGCAACTAGTGTATGTGGGTGCCCACATCTGACCAGTCCCTTCACAGAGCTTAACCTCCCTAAGCCAAAGGTAAATCATTCAGAAAAGAGAGATAACAGGGCATCCAAGGTGAATGGAATCCCAACTCTGCTACTTACTACCACGTATGTAACCAGAGGCAAGGCTTTCTGCCTCCATTTCCTCAAGTATAAAAGGAAGAGATCCCTCCTAACACAGGTCAGGGTCTACCAGTTCACTATAAATAGAGGCCAGTTGCCTACAACTAAGATACCAACTCTGAGGTTCTTTCAATTCAACAAATATATATTAACCTCCTATGAGCTAGATACTGTGCTAAGACACAAATATAAAAAAGAAACTGTAAAGGCAAAATAACAAGATACAAGATAATTTAAGAGAGGAGGAGGAGGAAGATACACTAAGTGGAGGGATTAGGAAAGGCCTACTGTTAGAGATGGTACTTGAGCAACAGCTCTGGACAGCCTCCATCTTCAAGCAAAGCCATAGAGATGAGAAATGGAAGGTTAGGTATTGATCACTGCAAATACACCTGCTTCCTCCCTGACCTGGAGTTTTCCCTTCGTGCCTCTAGGACCTGGGCTTACCACCAGTGTGACTTTGGGCAAATTGGTTCTTGGTTTCCTCAGCTGCAAAATGAGGGGGGTTTTGATGACAAGGATATCACTTCAGTTTGCTTCCCCAACACATCTCAGCCCACAAAGGGGCTAGCCACATGTCCAGTGTGTGTGTGTGTGTGTGTGTGTGTGTGTGTGTGTGTGTGTGTGTGTGAGAGAGAGAGAGAGACAGAGAGAGAGAGAGTGTAGGATAGAGCGGGCATGCTGAAGCCAAAGGATTGGATGCCGATTAAGATGGCTGATGGGCAGGGGAAGTGAGGAAGGGGAATGCAGAGGGCTCAGTTATACCTAGAAACCAAGCAAAGTAGGGAGCCTGGTGGGACTGTCAGAAATTGATTCCCACCCACTCTGACAAATTCTCTCCTACTTCCTCACCCCAATATCACATCTCTGCCAGGACCAAGGTTCCTCTACTGGACCAAAGTGAACCCTGTTCTCCGGGGACTTCCCTGGAGGTGTCATCTAAGACACACTCCCTTATTTACCCTCTTTACAAAAGACCTAGAATGCCAGAGAACCATAGATACCATAGGCTGTTCCCTCCCTATCCAGCCCAACCTGGATGACTGGGAATTAGAGAATTTCATTCTCTGCATGACATCACTCATTCACACCCAGAGATCTAGCCCAAATAGAATCCACAAATATCAAAGATAAAAGGAAGGAATCTTAGAGATTACCTACTTCCTCATTTTACACAGGTGAGTAAACTGAGGACCCTGGAGGAAGTGACTCATCCAAGGTCACACAGCTACTTGGTGACAGGGCTGGGATTAGAACTCCTGATTCCTAGGCCCCAGTAGACTTTCTACCACATCAAGACTGCCTCTTAATGGAATGTTTTATTTTGGGGTGGAGGTTTTCGGCTTTTCTCATTATTATTTATCTCATTATTATTATTTTAAAGAGCCAATGATGGGTTTAAGTTCCCAACCCCTCAGAATCTGCTAAGACCCCCTAGGTACCAAGTTCATCAAAAGGAAGTAGATATACAGGTCTCCCCTCATTGGTTAGAATACCACAGGGAAGGAGAGAGCATTCTTCACAATTCTTTCCATCTGCAGATCTCCTCCCCCCCTTACCCCAGTCTCCATTTCACACCTCATTTCCTAAAACAAGGAAATGCCAATTTAACCAAATGATTAACTCAAAAGAGGGAAGAGGGGGAAGGGATGGATTCCTCACACTTCCAATCTACATTGCCTCCTTTTCCTTTGGCCTCTCTGCCCCCCAAAGGTTTATGGCAAAGGGGCAGAACTATGAAAACTGTCATTACAAAAGGTCTGAATGCGGCCTCTGCTTTGAACTTATCCAAGGGCCCAAAGAAAGAACTGAAGACAGGGCCAGAGTCTGAAGAGGATGTCCCACAGGGAGTTTCATCTCTATCACTGAAACAGGAGTGAAGAGGTTGCCTCCATGCCTGTCTCAATAGCATCACGGAGGTAGGCACCTTAAAGATCCATGTCCACCTCCTCTCTCCCCAGTGATATCCCATCTCCTATCTCTGGCCCAGAATGCTGTCCCTGCTTCCCTCCAAGTCTTGAAAATCTCAGCTACCTTCAAGGCTCAACTGTTACCTCCCTACAACAGACCTTCCTCCAATTATCGTTTTCACTGGCTGACCCTTCCCACTAGAACGCAAGCTTTTTTTTGTCTTTGCAATCCAATGGCCACACAGTGTCTGACCCCTGTTATTTTTCAGTTGTGTCTGACTCCTCATGACTCCATTTAGGGCTTTTTTGGCAGAGATACTGTAGTGGTCTAGCATTTCCTTCTTCAGCTCTTTTTTAAAAAGAGGAAACTGAGACAAAAAGGATTAAGTGACTTGCCCAGGGTCACAACTACTGTCTGAGGCCAGATTTATACTCAGGAAGATGTCTTTCTGATGCCAGGGCTGTGGCATCCACTGTGCCACCTAGCTGTCTACTTGGCCCCCTAGGAAGGGCTTAACAAATGCTTGTTGAATTGAATGAGGAAACTGAGGCCTACTGAAGGGAAGTGATCTATTCAAGGTCACACAGTCAGTGGCAGAGCCAGGAGGAGCAACATGGATCTCCAAACTTTATGCCCAAGGCTCTTTTGGTCACATTGAAATACCACTATAACTCTAAAGCAGAGGTGGACAAACTTTGTACAGTAAAAATGTGGGTGGAGTAGATTTGGCCCTCAGGTTATAGCTTGCCAAAGGGTCAGTCAACTCTCGATTGGGGTGTGGGGTAGAAGAGATAGCTGCCCACCCTCTCCTAGTGATACAAAAGACTCCTTGTTACAAAGCTGCTCCCAACCTTCTACCACTTATGAGAAAGATGGCCCCTAAAGTCCTTTCCAGATCTAAAATTCTATGAAACTTCACACAGATATCCCACACTCTGAGATCATGCCAATTGTTTTTAATGTGTTTTACCCAATGAAATAATTTGAATTCAGTTGGGCAGGGATTCTTTCAAATGTCAAGTTCCCTCTACTCAACCCCCCCACAACCCCATGTTGCCCTGGAAAGACACCATTGAATAAAGTAAGGCCCATCCTGTACAATCTCTGTCTTGATTTGATCCTGAAGATCCCCAAAACCTAGTCAAATGTGTTTCCTCATCTCCAATTTGGGTGACATTCCTTGGGGGCCAGAAGAGACCTCAGACAAGCCTGCAGCTATATAACCTGTTTACATTTCTTGAGTCACCCAAAAGTTAAAAGTGGCTTACCTGGAAACACAGCATGGGAACACACACACACACACACACACACACACACACACACACACACACACACACTTTTTATAATCCTTGCAACCTTTTATAATTCTTCCCACAGAAAGGCATAAGATTCCTACATACACAACACACACACACACTGTACACAATCTGTCTGCCACTGGGAGTTCCAAGGCTTCCCAACCACAGGATATTAGAATCTCCTGTCTAGGAAGAATTGGCCTACTCCAGCAGATGAAGAGACTGAGTCCACTGAGGGGAAATGGAATGCCCCAAAGTGACAAAGAGGTAGCAAAGCTGAGACTAACCAGGGACTGGTTTACCCATCCAGAAGATTGTTCCCCTCCCATCTCCTATGCACAAATCATATTCCTGGTAATGAGTTATCCCTTCTCAAGTCAGCCCCACTTCCCACCAGCCCAAGAAACTTGCTTCAAAGTTGCTTAGGTGAATTGCATCCCTTATTATTCAAATCTCAAAGCAAATTTTACCCCCTCCATGGCCTTCTCTGACCATCCCTGCCTCAAATTCTACCTCTTTCATTTGGCACACATCTTTTCAACTATCTATTATTCCCCTCAACTAGACTTTAAGAATTTTAAGCACAGGGAGCCTAATTTTAACTGTCATGGGTAAAGAAAAGTTCAATGTCTAGACCACAAATAGAGAAAGAGAAGGGCCAGTGATTCAGGAGAACCATACAGGCTCACAGAGTCAGAAAAGACCTCAGAGCCCATCTAGTCTGACACTCTTACAGATGAGAAAACTGAGGCTGGGGAGGTTTGCCTAAGGTCACACAGTGAGTGACAAAAATAGGGTTTGATTTCAGGCTCCCTGACTTTAGAACCGGGCTACTTTCAAGAGGGGATCTATGTCAAGATTGTGTTAGCTGGGAAAAAAACAGAGAAATCAGAGGGAGAAAAAAATCTGATATGTTACAGGTACTTCACAGTCTAATGTTGTGGTTCCCAACCTGAGGGCCAGGGAGTTTTTGCAAAGAAACTCCAGCCATCTCATTAGGCATCAACATTGTAAATAAGAAACAATAGTAAAGAAATAAGCAAATGTCTCTTACACTCTTTACTATTTTGCAAACTTACATAAGATGCTGTGATTAAAAAAGATACAAACTTAAAAGTATTGCTGAATTCACAGCAACTTTGTTACCATGCATTTCTCTCAATCAGGGATAATAGTACAACTACTATCCTGTAGGCGTCCACAATATTTGATGTTAAAAAGACTCCTCATACTTAAAAGCCTAGAAACCACTTGTTTAATAGAGAGATCACAGGCCTCTGAAGTGAGAGACTTGGGCTCCTGGCTTTGCCACTTAATAACTGAATGCCTTTGGTCAAATTACCTTTTTTCAGAGTTTCAATTTCAATAAAATGGGGATACCTATTCTCACCAGATTGTTGTGTGTATCAATTATGTATTCAGTATTTTACCACAAATGAAACTTGTTAAATGGTCCACACATTCAGGGTCCCTACTCCCCAAGGGCAGTAGCCAATGACCCAGGTAGGGGGTAATTAATACTCAAGAATCATTTGTTTCAGGGTCTGTTTCCTTTCTCATCTCTGTGCCTATAATTACCCAGAGAGGCCAGAAGAAAAGTTGAGACGGTTGCAAAGGAAGAGTGGCAGGACGCTTGCCCTGGGGACAAGATGAACCACATCCCTAGGTGAAAAGATTTGTTTCGGGGGTGAGGAGAGGAGACGAGATGAGGGTAGAGTAATCGGACTGCTTTACAAAGAAGCAGGTCTGAAGTCACAGAGAGAGAGAGACAGACAGAGAGAGAGACAGAGAGAGACAGAGAGAGAGACAGAGAGAGAGAGAGAGAGAGAGAGAGAGAGAGAGAGAGAGAGAGAGAGAGAGAGAGAGAGAGACAGAGAGAGAGAGACAGAGAGAGACAGAGACAGAGAGACAGAGAGCGAGAGAAAGAGAAAGTGTGTGAGTGTGTGAGTGTGTATGTGTGCGTGTGCGTGTGTGTATATTGGGGGAAGGGAGCAGTACTGTTCTGTTTGTTTTCTCTGCCTGTGTCTGTGTGATCCCTCGGTTCCCAAGCTGCCCCAGTCATAGTTCTCTCTACCACCGACCGGCCGCAAACATCCCAACTACCTTTGCCCTGTCCAGCAACTCCCAGCATCAGTTAGCAAAGCAAAACAAACCTATTCTTCCACTCCTAAAATGCTGTGCCCCCATTCCGGGGACACTTCCACGGCAGGGTGGAGAGGGAGGAAAAGGGAGTGAAGGCTGAGAAAAGGGGAGAGAAGGCAGAGAGTTCTTCCCCTCTCTCTTACACAGAGGGAAATTGTCGGTTGGGGAATATGGGGAGTCAGAGAGTTGGACTGAGGGAGGGGAGCGGGGCAGTTGAGATTGTGCATTCGGATCCCCAGCCCGAGAGTGAATCAGCTTCCAAGGGCCCTAGCTTCCACACCCACTTCCGAGGGGCACGAAGGGTGGGTGGGTTAGGGTCTTTCTGCCCCGGGGCTCTCACTTCTCGGACTGGGACGTCGTTAGGGCGAAGAGCTAAGTCCAGTCCCCCCAACGCCCCAGCCCCTCCTAGCCCAACGTGGCTGCTCCTTTCCTCCTTCTCCTCTTCCTTCCCCCCACCTCCCCAAACCCACCGCACGCCCCCCATCTCAGGCAGCTTTTGCTCCAGCCCGGCCGCCGCCCCCCTTCCCCCGCAGTCCATCCCCTCACCTTGTTAAATGCAAAGAGATCCTGCTTGATCTTCTCTCTCTGGGGGTCGTTGCCCTGCCGCCTGAACCGAAACTTCATCATCTTGGGCTGCGGAGCCGGACGTGGGTCTCAGGAGGAAGGGTTCGGAAACAATGTAGCACCGGCCTCTCCCCCCCGCACCCCCCCATGCAAGAAGCCCCCAGCGCGCCCTCCTCGCGGGAGCCTGGGCATCCAGCGGCGCTGCCCCGCTGCAAAACCCGGGGGAAGCCGGAGGCGGAGGGGAGGGGGCCGCAGGAGCAGGAGGAGCAGAAGTGGAAGAGGGGAGGTGGGGGTTAGGAGGAGAAGGCGGGGAGAAAGAGAGAAGGTGGGAGTGACGGACGCGCCGCCCGACCAATCAGCTCTACTCCCTGCAACGCCCTCCGTCCCCCCTCCCCTCGCCCCGCAACTCCCGCATCCCGAAGCCAGACAATGAGAGAGGCAAAGGCCCGGGGTTTGCCCGGCTCCGCTTTCCTTAGCGAGCATGTGCCAAGGCCGCGCGCCTCGCTGGGAAATGTAGTTTTCCCGGGACCAAGCCTGCGCCTGCGGATCGCTTGTGCGTGCTGGGTGGGGGGTAGTCTTTGATTTTTTTCCTCTCCACCAGTGCAGGGCCTGCCTGTTGTTGGTGTGTGATTGGGGTTTGGGATTCTTTTTTTCCTCCCCCTCTTGGTGCGTTGTTGCTTTTCCCCCTTCCTCTCCCTGTAACGCAGCCCGAGGATTGGCACGCCATGTCCCAGCTTTGGGCCAGGGACTGAGATGTTTGACTTGAACTTTGCGGAGGACTGTAGGGAGAACTGTGCCATCGAGGTGCTGGGCTGTGAGCGGTAGCTTGGGCTGAGTGGGAGGCTCGCTTTCATATCCCATTAGCCCGCAGTGGGGCACAGAGGGGAGACGTGGAACTAGGAGATCGGGTTTCGAATCCAGCACCTGCCGGCTTTCTTGACTCCAGGGGAGTCACTTCTTTTTATAAAATGATCATAATATCTGCCCTTCCCGCTTTGCAGGGCTATTGTGAAGACTGGCTCCGTTGGATAAAGAATACGTACAAAAGGGATAGCGATTCGGAATCAGAATCTCAAGAACAACTCAAAACTTGTTTTGAGGAGAAATTATAACAATATCCTGCATCCTAGGGCTCAAGAACTTTTAAAGCGCTTTTCATATCTACTTTCCCACTTGATCTTTACAAGAACAGTAAAGTCCCAGTAGGTCAGGAGAAGTTTATGCCCATTTCATAGATAAAGACGTTCAGGGGAAGTTAAGTGACGCAGTAGGAGACAAAGCCAGAGCTAGGATTGGAAAGTGCTGGATTTGGAGACCGAAGACCTGGGTTCCAATCCTTGTTATGTTTACTACCTGTGCAACCTTGGGGAAGCTACCTGACCTCTATGGGCTTTGGTTTTCGCATTTGTTGTATCAGATTGACCTCTAAGGTCCCTTTCGGCTCTTACTTAACGTGTGATCCTATAATGTGATATTGGACATGAAGATCATATCTCCTTTTAGTGTGGAAGATCCTGGGAGTGCAGGAACTATCCTAGTTAGCACAGCATTGTTGTGAAAGCTGACAGTTCCCAGGCCAATGAACAAGCCAGGATACCACATTCCATCCATGTTAAGACAATGTAGAATGTCATCATGAGAAGAGATCTTATCAGTTACCTAGTCCAACTCTCTTATTTAATGGATGAGGAAACTGAGACACAAGAGATGAAGTGATTTGCCCACCAAGGTCACATAATGATCGTGGGCTACTTAGAATATCTCCAGGCTTCCAGTACTGGACTTTCCCCCCCAGCATAGGGTTTCTTCCCTTCCTGGCCCCAAGGACATTTTGAAATGTGTTCTACCTAAGCTAGATGTATTTCCAATAAGATCAGGGTGAAACAAGGATGTCCATTATCACCACTGTTATTCAATATGGTATTAGAAATGCTAGCTGAAGCAATAAGAGAAGAAAAAGAAATTGAAGGAATTAGAATAGGCAAAGAAGAAACTAAGTTATCACTCTTTGCAGATGATATGATATATTTAGAGAATCCCAGAGTATCAAGTAAAAAACTACTTGAAATAATAAACGTCTTTGGCAAAGTTGCAGGTTACAAAATAAACCCAGACAAGTCATCTGCATTTCTATATATTACTAACGAAGTCCAACAGCAAGAGATAGGGAAATCCCATTTAAAGCTATAGTAGACACTATAGAATATCTGGGGGTCTGCCTGCCAAAACAAACCCAAGGAATATATGAACATAATTACAAAACACTTCCCACGAATAAAGTCAGATCTAGGTAAGTGGAAAAACATCAGTTGCTTGTGGGTAGGCCAAGCTAATATAATCAAAATGACAATTCTACCTAAATTAATTTACTTAGTGCCATAACCATCAAACTACCAGATAATTATTTTCTAGAGCTAGAAAAAATATCAAAATTCATCTGGAAGAACAAAAGGTCCAGAATATCAAGGCAACTAATGAAAAGAATTGCTAGGGAAGGTGGCCTAGCCCTACCAGATCTCAAATTGTATTATAAAGCAGCAATCATCAAAACCACTTGGTACTGGCTAAGAAACAGAGGGGCAGACCAGTAGAATCAGTTAGGTACTCAAGACACAGTAGTTAATGAATATAGCAATCAACTGTTTGATAAACCAAAGGACCCCAGCTTCTGGGATGAGAACTCACTGTTTGACAAAAATTTCTGGAAAAACTGGATAGCAGTGTGGCGGAAACTGGGCATAGATCAATGCCGGACACTGTACACAAGAATAAAGTCCAAATGGATACATGATCTAGGTATAAAGACTGATACTATAAACAAATTAGGGGAGCAAGGAATAGCATATTTGTCCGATTTATGGACAATGGAGAAATTTATGACCAAACAAGAGATAGAGAACATTATGAAATGCAAAATGGATAATTTTGATTACATTAAATTGAAAGTTTTTGCACAAACAAACTCAATGCAACCAAGATTAGGAGGGAAGCAGAAAACTGGGAAAGAATTTTTGCAGCTAGTATCTGTGATAAAAGCCTCATTTCTAAAATATATAGAGAACTGAGTCAAATATACAAGAATACAAGTCATTCCCCAATTGATAAATGGTCAAAGGATATGAACAGGCAGTTTTCAGAAGAAGAAATTAAAGCTAGCTATAGTCATATGAAAAAATGCTCTATTGATTTAGAGAGATGCAAATCAATACAACTCTGAGATTCCACATCACACCTATCAGATTGGCTAACATGACAAAACAGGAAGATGATAAATGTTGGAGAAGATGCGGGAGAGTTGGCACACTAATTCATTGTTGGTGGAGCTGTGAGCTGATCCAGCTATTCTGGAGAGCAATTTTGAACTATGTCCAAAGGGCTACAAAAACATGCATACATTTTATATACATACATGCATTTTTCTGGTAGACTTAGTACTTCATTGCAATGCAAGGACTTAAAAAATTTCCAGTGGACTCTTGAGCCAAAATGCCTTCCACATCCAGAGAAGGAACTATGGAATTGGATTGCAGACAGAAGCAGTCCATTTTCTTTTGTATTATGTTTTGTTTTGTTTTATGGTTTCTCCCATTCATTTTAATTCTTCTATGCAACATGCATTTAATAGGAATGTATATGTAGAACCTATATAAGATTGTATGCCTTCTCAGGGAGAGAGTGAGTGGGGAGGGAGGGGAGAAAGAGGGGAAGGGAGAGAAAAAAAATCTAAGATATATGGAAGTGATTATCAAAAACTGAAAACAAATAAAATAATTTAATTAAAAAAAAAAAAAGAAATATGTTCTACCTGGGTCTGAGGAGGTCCCTATGCTAAAGTGTGTGTGTGTGTGTGTGTGTGTGTGTGTGTGGTGTGTGTGTGTACTACTTTTGTTTTTTCTTGGCGGAAGGATTGTTGAACAGTGATCAGTGCTGTTACCCACTGATTAGAGGTAGAGAAAGGTACCCATCCCTGAAACACACACACCTTAGTGATGATTTTGATGCGGTCTTAATGGGACCATTGTAGGGATTGTAAAAAGAGATGTGTTTTTGTTTTGTTTCAATCTCATCTATAGCTCCAATTGATGGAGGAATGAGTGAACAAATTGTGGCATAGAAATTGTAATGGAATATTGTCAGGCAGAAAGAACGATAAATATGAGGAATTCAGAAAAATGTGGGAATATTTGTATGAAGTAATATGGAAAGCTATAAGAACCAAAGAACAGTATTCACAGCTACAACGATGTAAGTGAAAAGGAAATAATCAGGTAAAAAAATTAATAATATCATTGTCGAGAAAATAATGAAGCATAACTCCCTCTATGTTTACTGACTGAATTACTGACTCAGCCTGCAGCCAGGGGCTACTACTGCCACACCATCAGATGCCATCCCTCTAACCAGGTGTTTTTGTTTAACGTTTTCCTTATTAGCTCAGGAGGATTCAATTTTAGCTGATATTTCTAGAAATTATTGTGCTATAAAAACAAAAGCTATTAATAAAACTTACTTTTAAAAAAGTATACCCCATCTGGAGTCTGGACATCTGTTGGACCAAGAAATAAAGAGAAAACCCAATTTGTCAATACAAGTCAACACTGAACCAGAGCTGCTGGGAGTTGGCTCTGTGCCAGCTGCCAGCACTGAGCAGGGCAAAGAGGGCTGTCCTTAGTCCACAGGACAATGGGTGAAAGAGACAGCTGGGGAGCAGAGGTAGGTTCCAAAACCAGCCTTATGTATGGAATGTGATTCACTGAGGAAAACTAGAACCGTGCTGGGAGAATGCACCTGTTGACAAAGAGTACAAAGCAAGAAGGGTATAGCTGAAAAGGCACTCACTAAAACCTCTCTCTCACCAGCCCCAGATGTAGTCACTAGTCTTGTGACCTTGGCTGAGTTACTTCTCTCTGACCTCAGTCTCCAAACCTTAGACCTATCTCAACTTTGTTCTTACACCACACCACCATCCAGGCAGCCTGGCTCACAACTTGAATGTCATTTTCAGCTCTCACGCTCACCCTACGTGGCCATGTTGCCTAGTCTTATTTCTGCCTTAACTTCTCTCACATATTTCCCTCCCTCTCTTCACTCACACAGTCTCTTCCCCTGTATAGGTTCTCATCACTTCATGCCTGTATTATAGCTTCCTGGCTGGTCTACCTGCCTCAAGTTTCTCCTGACTGCAGTAAATCTTCCCCTGAGATGCCAACAGGATCTTCCTAGAGCACGTCTTTTCCTCCCAACTTCCTAACCACTTCTTCCTCCCCCCTACTCAGTAAACTCCATCTGCTGCCTGTTACCTCCAGGATCAAATATGAGATTCCCATGCCTGGAATGCTCTACTTCCTCACCTCCATCTCTTGGCTTCCTTTAAAAACCTGTTTAAATTTCACTCCCAGGGCTTTCCGTCTGCAGTTACCTCCAATCTATGGGGTATATATCTGTTTGTACATAGTTGTCTGCATGTTTTCTCACCCATTACAGTGAGCTCCTTGAGGTCAGGGCAGGGTAGGACCATATTTTTACCTTTCTTTATATCCCCATTGCTCAACACATAGTGCCTGACACAGAGCAGGTACTTAATAAATTCTTCTTGACTGACCAAATAGAGTTGGTCCAGAGGTCTTTACTGTTTCTTATAACTGTGATGTTCCACAAGGCACCCAGGGCCAGTGAAGGTGGTTCTCCCTTCTTTTGCTGCCTCCATTATCCTCATCTGCCTTAGGGGTGGCATGTGGGGGATGACGGTTGAGGTGGGGGGAGGGACTTATACCCTCTTCCTAACTCCTTCCCAAACCAGTGTTGTTCCTTCATCAGGTCCCTGACCTGTCAGCCAGCAGCATTGATGAAGCACCAGCGGAACCCTCAGGGAGGCCCACTCTAGCTGGGGGAATGGAGATAAGTCATAAACATTGGCACAGAAAAATACAATGAATGCAAATGAATCAAGTTTAACCTGTGTGCTGGCCTGCAGAGATGCTGAGTAAGGTGGGGTTAATCAGGAAGGCAGGTGGGCAGGGAGGAGCACTGAGCTGGGAGAATGACAGGCATGCTCTGACAGGAAGGAGGGGAAAGTGCTTTGGAGAATGGGCCAAGATCGTCCTTGGTACCTCCCCAACTCCAGCCCCTATGCCAGCTGGCCCCAGTGCTTTGACATTCAACCCAACAAATATGCATTAATCACCTGCTGTGTGTTCAGCACTGGACTCAGGGCAGAGGAAGAACATACAAAGTTTAGACAAGACATGATCCCTGCCTTCGTGGAACTTATAACTAAGTACATTTGGGGGAAGATCTCCAGCCAGAGGATTACTCTTCCCAGATCTTAAACCTCTGTTCCATTCCCTTAACTCCTTCCTGGTCAAGAAGAATGAAGACAAGACTATGTATTGGGTACCCTTGGAGCAAGACCCTATCATAGGCAAGGAAGAAAACAGCGGAAGGAAAAGAACTAGCCCACACCATCCGGGAGTTTGTAGCCTGAGGACCAGATGATCTTCAATATGGATGACTATTATCAACATGGGTCACATCCACCCTACTAAATTATCTATTCCTTGTCAGAAGGTTCTCTGTTTTAGGGTCATAGGAGAATAAATCTACAGTGGGAAGGGACCTCCAAAGCCATCTAATCAAACCCCTTCATTCTACAGATGAGGAAACAGGACTAAGTGACTTACCCGGGGTCACTTAGTCACAATAATAATAGTAGGAAGTTAGTAGTACTGATAATAAACATCAGAGTCAGACTTTGAGTCCCAGTGTGCCAGGCCTAGAGGCCTGAGGGCTACCCGAGTCTTACCTTACCTATCACAGGTCTTCGGCTGGCCAAACCGGATAAACGTATGAGAGAAGAGACTTTCCGGAGTCGAACAAGGGTTAGGCTTTATTCAGGGTCCTGGTTACATGTGCAGGGGGAACTCTTCCTTAGGAGAGAGGGGAATCTCCCAAGGAGGCAAAGATCTTACAGTAAGAGAATGAAAGCAGAAGTGGAAGTGGGGAGAGAGGGGGGAGGGAAGAGCGAAGAGAGGAAAAGGGGCCTTCTGTCCTGTAAGGTCCCCTCAGCGCTAAGAGCGCCTTCGGGCTTTCCTGACCCTACTTAAGCTCTCCTGCCGCATAGTTTGCACCTGAATACGGTGCCTGTTAGATAACAATAGGTGTGCCCAGATCCGGGCCAGTCTCGAGGGCGGGGATGCTCTCTCCCATCACGTTCTCATGGGAAGAGGCGGAAATACACGAGATCTCACTCCTCAATTCCCTGCTGTTTCCTGGGGGGCCTCATGAGAACTCTAAGGTTTAGAAGCTCTCACCTTTACCCACCCGAGACTGTCCACATGGAACTGAACTTACACCCCCAACACCAGTGCTCTGGCTACTTAATACCTATGATAACTTGAGTAACCTCTTTGGGCCTTAGTCTCTTCACCTATAAAATAAGTTGGACCAGTTGGGTTCTGAGGTGTTCTGTTGCTGCTTGGTCATTTCAATTGTGTCTGACTTTTTGTGACCCCATTTGGTGTTTTCCTGGTAAAGATACTGGAGTGGTTACCATTTCCTACTCTGGCTCATTTTACAGATGAGGTAACTGAGACAAACAGGGTAAAGTGACTTGCCCAGGGTCATACAACTACTATGTGTCTGAGGACGGATTTGAACTCCGGGAGATGAGTCTTCTTGACTCTAAGTTCCTATCTAGCTCCAAATCGATGATCCTATGGTTATCCGTATTCATTTCAGGTTGTTTTATCAAGGTTTATGGCCACCTTCTCCCCTCTTCCCCCCCAGACTATGGAGCCTTCTCTCTAGGCCTTCCCATTCTGGAGCTGAAATTGTTGGAGAGTACCCGTGAAATAAATTACGGGGACTGCCAAATTCAAAACTGCTTGGGTGGCGGATGGAGCTGGACTGAGAGTATAGGAAAAGAGCCAGTGGAATGGAATTCATGCTGAACTCAGCTCAAGCCCTAAGCCATTCTCACCCTGCAGCTGTAAGGAGAGGCCACTGGAAATGTCAGTCATGGGACCCCTGATTCCTGACATGAGGAGCAGGATCTACAAGCAGAGTCAAGCCTCCCATGCCTCTTGCCAGAATGTCCCCCTTGGAAGCCCTCCCAATGCCCTTGGCCAGCCTTAGGCCTCAGCAGGGGAGAAGGAAAAAAGAATCTATAGAGAAGCAAAGAAAAAGAAAGGGGGGGAAAAAGAAGTGAATATTGGCAGTGGTAGGGACAAAGGACCATGGCCCACCCCCACCCCCCCATGGTCATCTCTGTGCCAGACACAAAGATGCATGATCATTGCCCTTAGGCTCCAAAGATTCTAAATACTCATCCTAACCCTTTGAACTTTCAACCCTTTGAATATCTAATGGCCTCATCTGTCATCCTATTTATTAGGAGACAAGGCAGAGTCAGAAGACCTGGGTCCCAATCTAGATTTTGCTATTGGCTCACCTGGTGTCTTTGGGCAAATTGTCTCATTTTCTTAAACCTCCATTTTCTTACCTGTCAAATGGAGATAGCATTTGCCCAGTCTGCTCCCAGGGCGTTGTGAGCATCAGTCGAGATAACAGATATGGCCCTGATTTAACAAGCATAAATCACTCTATCTGTGTGAGGTATCTCCTTATAGATCTCCTTATTTGACGTATCTGCTTATTTTATGCACCTGAGTCGTACTCACCTATCCCTAAACATTAGTGTGAGTGGGGCAGCTGCACCCAGCCATCTATCTCTCCACCTCTCCTCCTGGCTAAATATAACAAACTACAAGTATAACCATCTGGAGCCATGGCTCCAGACGAGGGGCCACTCCCTCAATTCCTTCGCCCTTTCTTCTTATCCTTTGACCTCTCTCTGTGAGCTTCACAAACTGACTCTGTTGGAAGCAGCTGGTTTTTCTGATTTCCCAGAGCAAAAAGTGATTCCGAAGCCAATGACATGGATTTCACTTCATTTTTTGCTCTTCCTGTCCTTTCTGTAGGGTGGGACCATTTGGAGGGGAAACCTGAACATTGTTCTCATTGGTATCTGTCCTTTGTGCAGAATTCTAAACCCTCACCTCTCCCCTTATACTATATGTAACCGTCAGAAAAGGTTTGCTCAATGGTTAGACAGTGATGATAAATTAGATGTGGGTCCCATGCTTGCTTGCTTCTTTATGGGTCCATTACATTTGCTCTCTTCCATGATCACAGTTTAACCCTAAACTCCCAAGAGCTACTACTGATGTGTCTGGGAGTCTGGGGTAGGAGGGTCAGCTACACTTTGGTAGGAGCAAAGAGAAAGCAGCAATGACCCGAATCCCTGAAAACTCTACCCAGTAGCTGAGCTTCTAGGGATGACTTTACCAGCTTGGAATTGGTTGACTCACCCTCCATATTGATTCTCTAAAGGCTGAAGGTCTCTGTCACATCTCTATATACTCCTTTAGTTTTAGGCACTTCTTAGAGTTTAAGAATGAAGGATATGAATAGGCTGGACCTGATTCAGGCTGACCTGGTGGTTCAGGTTTGGACTGGAACAAAATGAGCCACTTGCAGAATATTAACATTATTAGATCATGTAACATTGAACAAAAGAGGGTTTACTTAGACAAAGTAAAAGGAAATTCAATAAGGGTACAGCACTGGTTCAGGGACTGAACCCTCTAGTCATCATCTGAAAACACATCTGGGCAGCAGGATGTTGGATGCTGTGACTTAAAACAGCAGCTGAATATTACCAAGTCTGAGGGCACTGACTCCTTGTGTACTGGTTGTTTATGCCCTAAATCAAATCAATAGCGTGAGCCTTAATCCCTTGGACCAATCCAATCTCTGGGATAGCTTCCTGGCTGCTTAGAGGGAAGAAAAAACCAGTCCAATGTCTATCTTGTACTGCATCTACCACAAAGGGCTATCATAGAATCACAAAATCTCAGAGTTGGAAGGGTCCTTTAAGATGAAATAGTCCAACCCTCAGTTGAACAGAAATCCCCTCTACATTGTGTAACAGGGTCTGTCTCCCACATGTAGCATGGGAGTGCCATTGTGTGGCTGAAAGGGAGACAGAACAGAGGTCTCTAGCCACTTCTCCCCCCCACCCTTCTCCAAGGGACACTTTAATTCCTACCAGAAGGAGAATTAAGAGGTGGGGGGTCAGAAGCTTGGCAACTCTTTTCCTGGGAGAGAAAGGATACTAGGCTAGAATTATATCTATTTTCTCCCTCGAATATTGTTAGTCTAGCTGATGTGGTTTTCAGATTCAATCAAACTTCTGATTGTTGTTTCATTAATTGAGATGAGCAAGACCCCTTTCCCACCAAATATCAGTTTTACAATGAATACACGCAGCAATTAGCCAAGAAACCCATTTATCCAATTTGATACAGAAAGTATACATAGGAGAATATGTACCAGACTGCTCAGAGAGAAGGAGCTCTCCCATTGGGAGTGAGGTAAGTCAGCTCAATCAGGAGAGGGAATCCTAGATCTCACCCACAGGGAGTTCCCCAAAATCTCTAGTGTAGCAAGTGGGAAAACAGGGACATGATGGAGATTGCCAGCTCATCTCATTTCAGCTTCTTCCCAGCTTCTTTTCCTTCAGCAACCTGAAGTGCAATTGGCACCTTCCATTTTCTCTTTCAAAGCTGGAAGCCAGGAGTGCCTGAAGCCTGAAGAGACTTGAAGAGAAAGAATAGCTCTCCTCTCTCCTGCTTTCAATAACTCTGCTCTGCCCTTCACCCAGGTACAGGGCATTGGGCTACACTAAGGAGGAGACACCAATATCTCTTAACAATCTCATACCAATGGGCTTTGAGACTTAGGTTACAAATACAAGCAGTACATGGTCATCCATCTTCTACTTACATACCTCTGGTGATGGGAATCTACAGCCAAGCCTCCTTCTGGAATGTCTAATTGCTCTGAAGATTTTTCTTATATGACATCTGTGGGCTGCATGTACGCTTGGTAATAGCTAGCATATATGTATAGCTCTTTAAGGTTTCAGAACACTTCACATGGGCTTTTTCATTTGATCCTTACAATAACCCTGTGAGGTGGGTGCTATTATTAGCTCCATTTTATACATGATGAGAACTGAGACTGAGAGAGGCTAAAGTGACTTGCCTAGTGTCACACAGTTAGGAAGTGTCTGAAGTAGAATTTGAACTTAGATCTTTCTGACTCCAAGCTCTAACTCTCTATTGACTGTGCCAACCAGCTGCCTAGGTAGTACCCCATGTGGCAGAAGCAACCCACATGCATTGGGTTTCTTTAAGCCTACAGAAAGTTAGCATGTCACTTCATGAATGATCCAAAGAGGGAAAGCTTTATTTGATTGATTTGAGATTTATGTTTGATTTCTCTGCCTGATGGTAACTGCCCTCCAACCAGTAGCCAAGGGATCTTTCCGAATTGCTCTGGAGCCTCTGGACCATCTTTAACATTCAGAGACAGTGGTGTTCCAGATCTTGATGTCAGGTCAAAAGTTTGTATTGAAAATATGGGAGATTCTGTGTGGCTTCCCTCTCTTGGGTCGATTTCATTGCTGAGAGTAAATTGTTGGGTGAAAAACAAAGCTGTCAGAGGAGAAGCTTTGCATCTTTTCTCTGAGTAGAATGAGTCTCTATTTTTTTTTTGCTTTGTCATTTGCTTTTCCATTTTGCTAGGAGATTAATCCGGTGGCTTACACCTTGTGGTTTTTGCAAGTTCAAGAAAATGAGCCTCCTGGAGTCCAGGAGTGTGAGGCTATGATGGGTTTTGTGGCCAACTGAGCATATATACCTGAAAAGGAGTGCCCTTCAGGAATGGCCTTTGGGACCTGGCTCCATAGTAGCTGAGATAAGGGCTCATCTGGTAGTCACTTCACATCTGAACTTTGTGGGATCGATACTACATAGAAATTTTGCTATATCTGAGCCCGTTTTCAGGGTAGGGAGAAAGTGTCACCAATGTTGAAGTGTTTGAACTTTTATTACCACAACTCTTCAAAGTAAATATCCCTCTGAAAAAGCTAATTGGTATCAACTGGTTAAATGAAACTGGGGTGCTAGTCATTCACTGGCACATAACAATGGGAAGAACACAATTGTTCCCCCTGATGGGGGCTCAAGCCAAAGGCATTAGAGAAGAGATACCCCTAAGTCCTTCCAAGTTAACCCTACGCCTAGGAACGTGAAGGGAAAATATAGCTGGTCTGATTCTGGACTAGTGGGATTATATCCTCTTCTAGGATACAACAGTTCCTCACCACGCGCGCGCACACACACACATGCAAACTCACACATTTAATTGCATGTTGACTCCCCTGATAGAATAAGTTCTCTTTATGTAATGCATATAGAAGAATGTAACAGGGACTGTTTCACTTTTGGGTTTGATTAAATGTTTATTGATTGAATATACCAGTTCCTGGCACATGGTAGGCACCTAATAAATTGCCATTATAAGAACCTTGGGATCTCTAGAAAGTGCACATTACGACCTTATTTGAAAGCTGCAGTGTTCCCACTGACCACCTGGGGGCACTTCATCTCCAAGGGCTCAGAGTGCTCCCATGCCCACAGCCACTGAAAAGCCCAGCCAGAGAGTGCGTTCTGAATTTAGACTGGGAACTACACAATAATGCTTAAAATAATTTAGATAACAGAACTCTATGTGCTCTGTGCTAGAAAAATCTACCTCCCCCCAACACTCCCTTGTGCACACTTCTGGGACCTCTTCTTTTGGTCAGGACAAACTCCCCTCCCATATCAGACAACAATCACCGAGAGTGGCCACTTGGTTTACATAACAGCCAAAATTCAAGGAAAAATGTTCCAGGCCTCCTACACATGGCTTATTTAGCTTCTAACTCCACCCCCAACCTCATCCCATTTACCTTCCTAGCTTTTCTCTGAAGGGTCTCAGTCGGGAAGCATTTCTTCCTCCCCCTCCTACCACAGATGCAGGGAAAGATTTGTGGGAGACTTTATGGCTCTGGGTCCTTGCCTAGGGGTCAGGGCAATAACTGTAATGGCGAACTACTCTGACCTTCACTCGCACCGCATGAAGGCCAGGTGTGGTCTATTTTGCCCTTCCCCGAGGTTCTCCAGTGTCCATAAGGGGTTGGGGGAGGTCTCTTGTCTCTGTCATCAGCTCAAGTCCCCTAATTATATTCCCCCAATTTCTGGGGATCCACAAACACTCCAGTTCCATTTAGTGACTTGAGGACTCTTTGAATATTTGAAAATGACTATCAGGCCTTCTCCAGGATGATAAACATTCTCATTCCTTGCATTAAATTCCTTGTATTATATGCAATTATATATTCTATACAATTATATTATATATTATATATTGTTATATATTATATATAATGTAATTATATAATATATATTATGTTATATAATACAATATATTCTATGCAATTATATATAGAATATATTGTATTTTATATAATTCTTTGTATTAAATAATTTCAAGCACCATCACAATCGCTTTTGTTTCATTGTGCTCAATGTCTGCTAAAAGCCTTAGCTTGGTCCCCCCCATTGGATAGGACCCAGGAGTCATCTGAGACTGCACTGTTATAGGAGAAGGTAGGCGGTTCTGTTGCAAGCAGGCCCCCTCCCATGCAGCACCATGATCTCCCATCACTTTGCCATCTTCTTTTTTTCTCCTTAAAAGCTTAGTTTCTCACAACCTAGCTTGGATCACTCCATCCTTAAATGCAAATACTATTGTAACCTATGTTTACTAAATGTCCACTTGGTCCTAATAGAATCAATATTTCCAAAATGCCCACTGTGCTCTGTTTTAGAGACACAAAGCTGAAAGCAGAAATAGCCTTTATACTTCCGTTGGGGAGAGGGACAAAGGGAAGAGAAAGGAGGGAACAAGTATATGCCAGGCACTGTGTTAAGCACTCTACAAACATTATCTCATTTGATTCTTTCAACAATCCTGAACCAAGCAGGTGCTATCATTATCCCTATTTTATAGTTGGAGAAACTAAGACAAAGGTAAGTGACTTGCCCAGGATCTCACATGTAGGAAGTGTCTAAGTGAATTCAGGTCTTCCTGACTCCAGGAAAGATGCCATTTAGCTGTCTCCATATAGGGCTGGGAAAGCAGTATGTACACAGATTAACATAATACAAGATAATTTGATGATGTAACCAAGAAGACTTTGTAGATAAGGTGGAACCAAGGATTGGTCCACGAAAGAGAACAAGGATTCTGACTGGCAGAGATGGGAATGGGATGTAGTCTAGGAATATAGGAATGTATGGAGGTGGGATGTTGAGTTTGGGCAATAGTTGGCAGTCCAGTTTGACTGGAACATAGAACAAAGGAAGGGAGTTAATGTGAAATAAAGTTGGTAAGGTAGATTGTGGAAAATCTTCCATACCAGGCTAAGGAGCTAGTATTTTATCCTTGAAGCAACGGGAAGCCACAGAAGGTTTTTGGCAAGAAAATGATGGTCAGACCCACGTCTTAGGAAGATCATTTGGGCACATATGTGGAAGACAAGAGAGGACAGATAATAATCTACAATAAAGCTAGAAGAGGTATCAAATGAGAAATACATTTACATGGGCAGTGTGCAGCTTTGTTTTTGAATGCATTTGTTTGTTACAAGAGCTTTTGTTATTTTTGGGGGGGTTCTAAACTTCTGGAGTGGAGTAGTGAGAGTGACACCCCAAAAAAGAATAAAAATAAATGTGTTAGTGAAACATTTTAAAAGTACATGGAAGAGAGCAGAAGGAAGTTGGGGGGGCAGCAATACAACCAAGGGAGTGTTGGAAGTACCAGTTTAAATTGAATATACGTTTAAAAAGTATAAGCACTAGATGATAATAATTCATGATGTCATACACGCAGTCCTCTTTTCCTATTCTTTGTCTAAGAAATGTTTGTGTTTATTGACATTTATCAAATTCACAGTAAGAAAAAAGAAAAATGTTCACATTAAAACGTGAATGAGAGTAAAGACTGTGGGAGTGAACAAGTGACATGCCAGGCATTAAGGATGTAGAATCTATAGGACTTGGCAACTTACGGAATATGGGTGATGAAGAAGAAAAAAGCAAAATAACACCTGGGTTATGAGCTTGGTGCCATCAGAAACAACTGGGAACTTTGAAGGGTGTGGATTAGGTTCATTGTTTTTTGGGTTTTTTAAAGACAAATCCAGCTTGAGATACTGAGGACTATCTAGGTAGATTTTGCCCAATGCTTTAACCTGTCATCATCTTTTGGTATCCTTATTCCTTCATTTAATGTAATGGACTTCAGGGCTTCAAAATAGGATTCATGGGCTTCCAAGGAGCCCTGATGTGATTCCAAGCAACCAATCAGAAGGTGGGAAGATGAGTCACATTCTCCCCTCCTTTCAATAGCCAAATGAGGGGCTACTCTTTAAAACAGTCTCCCACTCCATTCACCTATTATCACCCAACAATCCCCTACTCTGTTCTGTCCCATTCCTTTCCCCTTGGGTGCCAAATGTCAGGGCTTTGGGAATGACTGTAACCTAATCTCAACTCAGGGGGTGCAGGAACCAGTTCATTAGAGCTTGTGAGACTGTTAAATTTTCAGTGGGAGCATTCATAGCTTGGAAATCATAAAAAACTATAAATCCAGGCTTGGTTTATTGTTTTGTTTATTATCTGGACTTAAGAAAGTGGTGGGGAAAATGTCAATCATGAAGATTAAACTTAAAATTGTGTCGTGTGTATGTTTTCTTTTTGTTTGATTCTTAAACATTTACCAACACACTCCTGCCAATAACCCATACCAGCTGTGCAGAGGGTATCGGGAAAATCCTCTTCCTCTCCTAAAATATCCACCTTGACCATCTCATGGAGGCCACTGGCTCAGGGCTCAGGGCAGTGGCCTTCCATTTTTCATTTTCAGAGGAATGGATTTATTTGCACAGGGTCAGCAGATATGAATGGGCTATGACCAGTAGCTCAAAAATCATATTTCCCCCAAAATTTATCCCTTTTGCCAACTTCCCTATTATTGTCAAGGGTCAGCCTTCCAGTTGCCTTAGTCAGCTCTACTATATACCACATATCTAATCAATTGCTACGTCTTGTTTCCACCTCCACATTTCCCCCCTATGTGCTCCCTTTCTCTTTACTCACAGTCACCACCCAAGTTTAGACTCTCAGAATGTCTTATGGGTACTAGTGCAATATCCTTCTAAGCAGATTTTTTTTTTTGAGGCAATTGGGGTTAAGTGACTTGCCCAGGGTCACTCAGTGTCTGAGGTCACACTTGAACTCAGGTCCTCCTGACTCCAGGGCCAGTGCTCTATCCACTGCACCCTCTAGTTGCACCCCCTCCTAAGTACTCTTGCTCCTCAAGCCTCTCCCTACTCTGATCCATCCTCCACACCGCTGCCAAACTGGTTTTCCACAGGCACTGGTCTGTGACCCTGTCCCTTCTCCACTCATTAAACTCCAGGTGCTTTCTATCTGTTCTCCTATCAAATACAGCATTCTTTGGCATTTTACACCCTTCAAAACCTGACCTGACTTAGCTTTTCAGTTTTATTATATAGTATTCCCTTTTGTCAATTCTACAATTCTGCCAGTCTGGACTGAACTCTATAATACAGCCAAACATAACATTCCACCTTCTGTCTTTTTACCTTTACTGCTCTCCATGTTTGGAGTGCATTCCTTCCTCATCTCTGCCTCATAAAATCTCCTTTCCTTCAAGACTCAGCTTAAACACTTCCTTTGACATGAGGCCTTTCCTGACTGCCCTCAGCCCTCAGAGCCCTCTCTTCCCAACTTACCATTTATTTATTTTGTATACTGCATGTAAGCAATAGGAGGTGCAGGGGAGTGAGGCAGGCTGAGTTGTCAATCACCCACAAAACCAATGGACTTGTTGGGTGTATGGATGCAATTTACTCAAACCTCCTCAGTGTAGACAGGGCTTCCTTGGAAGCTCATTTACTTTCAGGGTGTGACTTTTCCTATCTAAGCAACACACTTCCCCTCCCTCAGTGAGGCGGGACTTGCTTTTCAAAGTCCATCCAGCCAAATGGAAATGAAAATTCCTTCACAGATTGCTCTTCTTACCAGTTTGTGATTTTTATCTTTAGAGGTATGTCAATCCCAGCTCTTTGACAGTTCAAATTCACTCTCCCACTTTACCCAGTTGTTCCAATTTAGCTCCCAAGCCCTCAGGTTCAATGGGAACCTAACATTTTATCTCTCTACAATAAAGGACACTCTTGTTTGGTTTTCTCTACTTTAGTGTAACAGTAAAACCACTGCTGGGTTTAATGGAGCTAGGAGACACTCTCTCTCTTTCTCTCCCCACCCCCTCTCCCTCTCTCTCCCTCTCCCTGTCCCTGTTTCTCTTTCTCTCTCTCTCTCTCTCTCTTTCTCTCTCTCTCTCTCTCTCTTTCTCTCTCTCTCTCTCTCTCTCTTCTTCTCTCCCTCTCTCTCTCTCCCTTTCTCTCTCCAGGTTCAGTTCCAAGGGAACTTGGCCCTTTAGAATGTATCAGAATCCTCTTCTTACACTTTTTGGTTCTTTATGCCCCCCCCAAGAACTTTAGGGAAAATTATTTAAAGCTTAGATTTGACCCACGTCTAGCCAAAGAGGAAGGTACTCAGTGTAAACTGAGGGGGGGAAGGGAATAAGTATGTAAATATATAGCCCCTACCGCGTGCCAGGCACTGTGCTAAGCACTTTACAAACATTCTCTCATTTCACCCTCCCAACAACCTGTAAGGCAGGTGTTTCTATCACCTTCATTTTAAAGGTGAGGAAACTGAGGAAAATAGAGGTTAAGTGACTTGCCCAGAGTCCTACAGCTAGTGAGTGTCTGAGGCCAAATTCGAACTCAGGTCTTCCTGACTTCTGGCAAAGTAGGTCAGGGCTTAGATTCATCTTCCTGCTGGTGGTCAACATCTCCCAGAAGAGGTTACTTGCAGAACACTCTTCACACCAGTTATCTTAAACTGAAAGATCTAGGATCTCCTGACCTCTCAAACTCACGAGGCTACCTCCAGTCCTGAACACATTCACTTTGGGATAACTGTACTCATAGTACATACCTGTACTCATAGAAACACAAAGCTAAAGAGGCAGCCAGGGGCCCAAGACTCATGCTCAGGTGCACTTAGGCCTACCTTACTTTAGCTTCTTAAAGTTCATCATTTCTTCGTAGGTAGGAGAAGGGAGGGCCATCTCCCATTTCTCATAGGAAGCAAGGGTGGGGAGAGAGAGAGACAGAGACAGAGAGAGATAGAGACAGAGAGACAGAGACAGAGACAGAGAGGGACAGAGAGAGAAAGAGAAAGAGAGAGAGAGAGAGAGAGAGAGAGAGAGAGAGAGAGAGAGGCACTAATTGAGTTAAAGAAAGAGAAAGAGACAGAAGATGGATTGATGCTCTGTTTAGGATTCACCGAGTTAAGGACATTTCCTTCTCAGTATCCAAGAAAGGGATTGCTTTGTCTTCTCAATGTACATGCCCTTTAGATAAACCACATATGTTCCTGGAAGTAGTCATAGCACGTGCTCCATGGAGTGACCCTTGTAGATCTATCCCCAGAACAAATATAAATAACTCCCAGATTGGGTTTGGGATAGGGAGAGTCTAAAATGAAAAAATGGCATACCATACAATCCTTACTCTGAAGGGAAGAAAAGAGGAGAGGTGGGAGGGAGGTCATAGACCTCTGGTTCCAGCTAAAACCAGATCGGCAATGTAGGATTCCCCTAAGATACAGTTCTCACTTGAATCATCCTCACTGACCTAATTCTAGTCTTCTGAAGCTCCTCATAAGCTACATCTGTTTCCTTCACAGCTCTCCACCCCCCTCCTCCAGCTTGTTTCTTGTTTGCTTGACTTCTGGGTCCTCCAAGGTCCAGGTCAGTGGTACTCCAAGTAATTTTATTTTCATGTCAAGTCAGGAAACTCCTAGGGGGCTAGGGAATGCTGGGAAAACTAGCCACTAGCAAAAAGCCATATCTATCTCCCCATTGCCCTGTGTATAAACTTTACGGAAAAGCTCCAAAACATGTGTGTGGGTATAAATACATATGTAACCTATTTATTCTATACGTAGACCTAGGTCCCAATGAGTGCAAATAATAAACCCACCGAAGTGGTCACATGTATTTAAATTCATAATTATAACTATCCAAAGTTATAATTATGTGAAATATGGTGATAATTATATATATGTTGTCTCACCCAATAGAATATAAGCTCCTCGAGGGCAGAGGCTGTTTCATTTGTGTCTTGTTGATTGATTGATTATTGGAAGGAACTTCCAAATGAGTGAGATCACAATTCAATTTGCAATGAGAGGCTTACCTGCTTGGTTTTGACATGCAAGCTTCAATCAATCACCAAATCATGAAACAAATCACAGGAATAATAATAAATACATATCTGGATGTAGATATGTATATATGCATATATATTTGAAAAAATATCTGAGAAAAGACACATAATATATTGCGAGAACATTTGCGGAATTCTAGACTCAAGTACTAAAGAGGGGAAAAACCCAAATACTGCGTTATCAAGTATTTATTTGGCAGGTGCTTCCAAAACAAGCCCCACCCCAAACCTTTACCCTATAAAGATAACATACGCCAACATTTTCTCCACACAGATGTTTGCTTATTATTTTCTGGCAAAGTGCTTAAAATAGTCGTTGAACTTAAAGATGTTACACATTCTTCTTTTACATAAAGACAAGTGCCCCAATTTTGCTAACTTTGTGTGTGTATATGTATGTGTGTGTGATGACAAATGCCTGTCAGTAGTAGGTTAACAGATATTTTCAAAAAAAGATAAATTAATATGTCTCTACAAAGTAAAATTGACATTTAAAGCAATTGGATAACTTTTTTTTATCATCTTCATTTTCCAGCACTGGATACTCAAAGAATCATGTCTTATTATGAATTTTTCTTAAAAGAAGGAGAAAAGCAGTTCAGTAAAACTAAAGAACACATCAGTCAATCAAGTCTGATATTATAGATAATGTCCCACATTCACGGCCCCCACCTCTGCAAAGAAGGAGATACATTCTTTTAATTCTTCTTCAGGGCCAAGCTTGGGTCATTATAATTTCATAGTATGAAATGTTAATTTTATTGTGATTTTTTTCCAAGTTACATCATTATAGACAATTTTATATTGTCCCAGTTTGATTCCTTCACTGTTCATTGTTGTCTTTCAGTTATTTCAGTTGTGTCTGACTCTTCATGACCCCATTTGGGGTTTTCTTGGCAAAGATACTGGAGTGGTTTGCCATTTCCTTCTCCAGCTCATTTTACAGATGAGGAAACTGAGGCAAACAAGCTTAAGTGACATGCCCAGGGTCACACAGCTAGTAAGTGTCTGAGGCCACCTTTGAACTTGGGATATGTGGATCCAGACTCCTGGTTGGTGCCCATCATTCCCATCATTGGCAGTTGTATCAAGGATGGTTGTCTCTGAACAGGAATTGCTACCCACGCAGTAAACTAAGCAGGAGAAACAACTTCTGTTTTTTTCTCTCTTCCCTTCTAGTGAGCATGTTGATACACTGCACGCTTTCCTTTGGTCTTCAGCAAAGAACGGAGGGGACTTCGCTCTCTCGTCAATAACAGATAGGGCATCTACATGCACATGCAAGTGGGAGAATGTGCTTACCTTGGTGAACCTGATATCCATTTTCAAGTCTGTTGCTACCTTCCTTGAACACAGATGACAACACAGTGACCTCTTAGGCACTTCAAACTCTACCATCTAAAACAGAGCTCGTTATCTATTCTCACCCTCCCAAGCCTCCCTTCCTCCCAATTTTCTTATTGCTGTCAAGGATACCAATCCTCTTCCCTGTAACCTAGGCTCTTAATAGTAATGTCATCTTCAGCTTCTCACTCATATACACTCCACATATCTAATCTATTATCAAGACCTGACTTATGCCACGCTCCTCCCCTTTTTCCTGCTCACACAGCTCTTCCATGGTGCAGGCTCATCACCTACTGCTTGGACAAGAGGTCAGACTGACTCAGGTATCTCCCCACTCCAGTCCATCTTCATCCTCTACTCAACTGGCAAATTGATTTTCCTAGAACACAGGTCTGACCACATTAACTCCCTCCCCCCCATTCAATAAACTCCAGTGGCTCCTTATTTCTTCTATGATCAAAGATAAAATTCTCTAGGTTGGTTTGCTTTTTGGAGGCCAATTATCATTAAGTGACTTGCCAAGAGTCACACAGCTAATGTCTAAAGGTTGGATTTGAACTCAGGTCCTCCTGACTCCAGCGTTGGTGCTCTATCCCACTGTGACACCTAACTGCCCTCCAAATTCTATTTTTAAACTTTTTCCCCCTCTGCTTTTAAAGCCCTTAACAACCTGACCCCTTCCTATTTTTCCAGTGGTCTTATACTTTACTCCTCTCCAGGGATGCCCATCTACCTTTGGTGTCCACCTTTCCCCCAACTCTTACCTGCAGCTCCAAGAAGCTGTAGCATGCACAGCAGCCCCAACTCAGTAAAAACCATCAGAGCAGTCGGGGCTAAACCAGGCTGAGGGAAGCCAACAGGCCTCAAACGTGTTGGTGAGTTAGGGAATGTCTACCCCAAGAATGCGAAGACATTCCCCTGCAGAATGGGTGGATGACCCCAATTTGTTCCAACAGCCATGAATGCTGCTGAAGCAGGCACTTGGTCAGACTGTGAAGGTGCCAGGGTCATTCACTGCACTCTGGGCCATCACCCAGTTGCCTTGCTGCTGCATTTCGATGGCTCTGGAAGAGAGAGAGAGGCTGATGACTCTACGCAAATTTGCCTCACTTTAAGTCCAATTCTTGCACAAGTTAAGACAATGATGTCATTGGTCCCCTTCCAGAACAAGGGATGAAAACCTTTCCTCCTCTCTATGCACTATGTGATCCAGTAACACTAGCCTACTTTCTGCTTCTTGGACAGGACCTTCTGTCTCCTGACTGCTTTTTCAGGGCTGTCCCCCATTCCTAGAAGGCTTTCCCTCCTCCTTTCAACCTCCTGGTTTCCTTGAAGGCTCAATTCAAATCCTCCCTTCTGCAAGAGGCCTTTTCCAGTTCCCCTTAATGCTATTACCTTTCATCTGAGACCAATTTAACCTGTCTATAGTATGGAAAGTCCTTGAGGACAGGGACTGTGTTTCTGCCTCTGTCTACCCAGCACTTAACACAAAACCTGGCACATAGTGGATGCTTAGTAAATCATTGTTCCCTTGTTGGCTGATAAAAGGTGATGCTCTTTTAGATCAGGACAATCTTATTGCTAAAAGAGGGCAGAAACAAAGACAGTTATGCGAGAAATACAAAAAAAAGCAACTTCCCAGAGAAAAGACTAAAAGTAATAAGGATTAGTTGACGTTTTTTGTTTCCTACTGTTAAATTTATCTGACTGACATAAGAACTTTGAGACTGAAAGCTAGGAAATTTTCTTCTGAGAAATAAGGAGGTTGGATTAGGTGACTTTTCAGCTCGAGATCTATAATCCCATGATCTGCTGAAATCAAGAACCATTTGGTGACTGTGGGGAAACTGCGTTTTACCTATTTGCCTTTCTGTTTGGCTGACAAAAAGATGGATTTTGATTTCTCAGTATAAGATAGAGGTGTTATTTTACACAAGGTCTCTGTTCTGGAGTACTAGAGTTAATCAAGACCATAGCTATCAAAATCAAAATAAGATTCTATGGGTCTGAGTGGGTCTGAGAAGAGTCCTCAGAGATGAGCCACAGGAAAAGCTCATAGTCTATACTGCCATTTGCTGCGAGGAAAAACTGATTGGAGGAAATGATCTGAGGAAAACAGTGGAGAGGAAAATGATTGAAGGAAAAGCTTTGCCCTTTGAAGGAGATGACTGGAGAAATAAAAGCTAAGGAGTCTTTCCAACTTCAAGAAAGAGTATAATAGAAGTGATGGATTATTGTTCCATGTTTTAAGTATTTATTAATGTGGGTTTATGTTTTAAGCATTTCTTTTGTGGAAGAAATAAATAGCGATCTTATACCTTATCTATTACTTTGTTTATTGAATAACTTTTTAAGAAGCAACCCTGTAAATTACTTTTGGAGAAACCCTAGGCATGAATTAAGCCTACATTTTGCTTAAGGAGTTTTTTCTTGGTGAAGGAAAAAACCTGATTCCTTCTCTTTGGAAGCAGGCTTCCCTATGGATGAACCCTGTCTATGTGCATCTAGAGCAGGAGTCCCAGTCCCTTGTAGGAAAAGGGTGCCTCTTGAGCTGAGGTTAATACCATCTTGTGACATCTTTTTCAATCTAATGAGTATGAGGTGAAATGTCTAGTTTCATTATTAGAGCAATCTTTTACATGTGTTGATAGTTTGCAATTCCTCTTGAGAACTATCTGTTCATGTCCTCGGACCACTTACTTATCCATTGGGGAATGACTTTTGGTGTTATATGTTTATAACATATAACAAAATCAAAATCTGGGATATCATAAAAAGGTCACATTTTGAAAAAAATGAGTGGGTAGGAAGAACAGATGCTTAGCAACACCAGATATCATACTCTATTACAAAGTTGTAATCATCAAAATAACTTGGTGCTGGGTGAGAAACACAGAGATTGATCAGTGGAACAGATTAGGTACAAAATATATAGAAATAACTGGGTACAATAACCTAGCGTTAGATGAACCCAAAGATCTTAGCTATTGGGGCAAGAACT
The DNA here is from genome assembly GCF_028372415.1 of Notamacropus eugenii. Classification (NCBI taxonomy): domain Eukaryota; kingdom Metazoa; phylum Chordata; class Mammalia; order Diprotodontia; family Macropodidae; genus Notamacropus; species Notamacropus eugenii. The sequence continues at coordinate 335,622,589 of NC_092874.1, read as the reverse complement.
CACTATTCAACAAAAACTGTTGGGAAAACTGACAAGCAGTCTGGCAGAAATTAGGCAGAAAACATCATCTAATACCATATACCAAAATAAATTCCAAATAGGTACATGATTTGAATGCAAAGGTGGCATCATAAGCAAATTAATGAGGAATAGAAGAAGTTACCCGTTAGATCTATAGGTAGAGGGAGAATTCATGAACAAACAAGAATAGGAGGTAAAATGGATAATTTTGATTACATAAAATTAAAAAACTTTTGCACAATAAAACCAATGTAGCTAAAATTAGAAGATAAACAGGAAACTGGGGGGAAAATCTTTGCAAATTTCTCTGACAAAGGTCTCATTTCTAACATATATATATGGAACTGACTCAAATTTAAAAGAAAAAGAACCATTCCCCATTTGATAAACTCTTAAAGGGTGTCAATAGGAAGTTTCAGAGGAAGAAATCTAAGCTATCAAAAGGCACGTGAAAAAAATTATCTAAATCATTACTAATTGGAGAAATGCAAAATAAAACAACTGCAAAGTACTACTTTACATCCATCAGTTTATCTAAAATAACAAAAAGGAAAAATAGCAAATACTATGAAGGGCTTATAGGAAAGTAGGTATACTAATGCACTGTTGGTGGAGTGTGAATTAGTCCAAACACTTTGGAAAGCAATTTGTAACTATGCTCTAAAAGATATTAAATTGTTCATACCCTTTGATCTAATAATACTGCTATTAGGTCTATATCCCAAAGAGTTCAAAGAGAGAGGAAAAGAATCTATATGGGCAAAAATATTTATAGCAGCTCTTTTTTGTAGTGGAAAAGAACTGGAAACTATAGGAATGCCTATCAATTAAAGAATGGTTGAACAAATTACAGTATATGAATGTGATAGCATACTACTATACTATAAGAAATGATGAAGGAAATGGTTTCAGAAAAATCTGAGAAGACTTGTACAAACTTAGGCAAAGTGATATGAGTGGAGCCAAAAACAATTTATGTAATTAGAGAAATATTATAAAGATATTCGACTTAGAAAGACTTGGTAATTCTTTTCTCTTTCTCTCTCTCTCCAAATTTATTTATGTTTTCAATTTTTATCAATCACTTCCCTAAGTTTTAAATTTTCTCCCCTTCCCTTTCTCCTCCCTCCCCAAGATGGCATGCAATCTTATATGGACTCTACACATACATTCTTATTAAACACATTTTCACATTAGTCATGTTGCGTATAAAAATTAAAATGAATGGGAGAAAGTATGTGTAACACTAAACAAAACCAAACATAACTTTAAAGACCCTTAGAAACCCATTACCTCTATTATAAGCTCTCTGGAAAGATAAAGTGAATCCTGGGGAACTTGGGAGTCTGCTGAATAGATTTAGCTTTCACTTAGGCAGTAACTCACTCTAGGTACAGATCTTGGGGTCCTCCTTTTGGCAGTGGTCGTGTTCTCCACTAAGAAGGGTATAAACATAGGGAACACTTTTGGCTAGACAACTAGCACCCAGACCTCTCAATGATTACAGACCTCGAGTTCGAAAAGTAGCCATCAAGTCTAGAAACATCACCTGATGTTCTTTGTCCCTAGTCACGTGTGTTCAGCACATAGCTGAAGAGTCAGCTAAGGACTTGAGGTTTGGTAACATTAGGCTCATATACCATCTTGGGCTCTTTGTACCGTCATGTATTGTCTTTTTCCTTTTTTGTATCCCCAGGGTTAAGCACAGTGCCTGAGACATAGCAGATACTTAAAAATGTTTATTGACTGACTGACTTCTTTACATGTATATATATATATATATATCCATCATAGCTACTGATGTGTAAGGGATTAGGAAGGCAAATCACCTCTTTTGCTCTCCCCAGAAGCCCACTGAAAAGCAATTAATGTCTTGACATACAAAAAATGTAAAGAGAAAGCCAGAAGAAAAGTTAATTCTCCTTTTTAAGTCTAGTATAGTAGCTAGAGGCAACTGCTATTGGGATCCAGAGGGACTCAAGGTACTTACCTCTTCCTGTTCTGTACATGCCGTTTTATAGTTGGTTCATTGCTTGGGAAACATGACTTCTCTTTAAATTTTTTTTTCAGTTAACCAGAATTACCTTTTCTCCCTCCTACCCCCCTATCCCCAACTGAAAAAGAAAGAAAAACAAAGCCCTTGTAACAGATATGGATAGTCAAGCAAAAACCACTTCCCACATTGGCTACTTCCAAAAAATATGTATGCCTCAATCTGTACCCTCAGTCCCACACCTCTCTGTCAGGAAGCAGGTAACTTGTTTCATCATGAGTCCTCTGGAATTGTGGTTAATAATTGATTTAAAAACTATGATTGGGAAAGTAACTGCTACTTGAAAGAACTTCATACCATGTAAAGTGAATTTAGTTGTTCAGAATTCTGAAGTCTTTCAGACTTGGGTGTTTTTACAATAATGTTGTTACTGGGCTTTTTTGCACTTAATAATATTTTATTTTTTCCAATCACGTGTAAAGTTAGTTTTCAACATTCATTTTTGTAAGATTTCAAGTTCCAGATGTTTCTTCCTCCTTCCTTTCCCTCCTTCCCCCTAAGACAGCAAGCAATCTGATATAGATTATACATGTACAGTCATGTTAAACATATTTCCACATTGGTCATGTTGTGAAAGAAGAATCAGAACAAAAGGGAAAAACCACGAGAAAGAAAAAACAAACAAACAAGTGAAAACAGTATGCATCGCTATGCATTCAGATTCCATAATTCTTTCTCTGGATGTGGATAGCATTTCCCATCACAAGTCTTTTGGAATTGTCTTGGATCATTGTACTGCTGAGAAGAGCTAAGTCTATCCTATCTGATCATGACACAATGTTACTGTTACTGTGTACAGTGTTCTTCTGGTTCTGCACACTTTACTCAGCATCAGTGCATGCAAGTCTTCCCAGATTTTTTCTGAAATTTGCCTGCTCATCATTTCTAATAAAACAAGAGTATTCCATTACATTCCTGTATCACAACTTGTTCAGTCATTCCCCAGTTGATGGACATCTGTTCAGAATTTCTTATAGCACAATAGTATTCCATTACATAAATATATCACAACTTGTTTAGCCATTCCCCAATTGATGGGCATTCCCTCTATTTCAAATTTTTTGCCACCACAAAAAGAGCTGCTATAAATATTTTTGTGCATGTGGGTTATTTTCCCTTCCCTTTGAACTCCTTGGGAGTATAGATCTGGTAGTGGTAATGCTGGGTCAAAGGGTATGCTTGGTTTAATAAAGAAGTGTGACTTCTCAGTGGGGGAAGTAGGGTTCTCCAATTCTTACATTTATTGACTCCTTACTCCCACTTCATCTTCCCGAGGAAAGTTGCTAATTACAGTAATGTTACTGTTGGCTGCAGACTTTGAGTTTCTAAAGTGTTGGGGAGGAAGGGTGAGGGAAGTGGGACTGGGGAGGTGGGGGGGAGGGAATGAAAAGGTACTCAATGTACAACTATGAATCAAATATAGTATAAGTTTATTGCCATGCAGAAAAGGATTGCTAAGCACAAAAGAATTTTTTTTCCACAAAAGAATTATAATGTATAACGATTAACCTGTCACTACTAGAACAATCAACTGAGAGGTTGATATTCAAGCCTTGTTGGAACATAAATGGTTTTTGCAAGGCTGCTAATTAGTTTATATTTTGTCTTCACTGGAAACAGCTTCCTCAACCAGGAAGTGGGCTCTTCTTTCTGGTAGCTTCTGACTCTTTCCTTGCCACTAGTCTTCTCTCCCTCATGCTGCAGCCCTAACTTTGCCTTTGGTTCCATGCTGATTTTGCCACAGACACAAGTGAAGACCTACTAAAGGAGAGGAGAAAGAAAGAGCATCTGGTGGCCTTGATGCAGGCTCACCTGGTTAAGGCATGTGAGCAAGGTCTGCAACATTCTGGGATGGGAAAGGGGGGCAGACTCTACCTCTCCCCTTCCTTCACTCGAATTATATTATTACATCTGAGAAGTTGTAATCCCAAGAGGTGGGACCAAAGGGCTGATAAGGGGATTCTTGTTGTACAGGTCCTTTAGTAAGGACCTTAGACACACTTGTCACCAGAAATAGTTCAATTATGGAGGCCCAAAGAAGAGATCAGGGCACAAGATCAGCTTTATCATCCATGTTCTATATTATACACACAAAGATGTATGCACACATACACACACACACACACACAGCCAGCAGGGGTTGGGGCAGAGGAGGCTACAAGTGCTCAAAATACTTTTACTGATATAGAGGGACAATCAAAAAACTTCTGAGATCACCTAAGTGTAACATCTTTTTCACTAGGTTTTCCCACAGAGACTATAAATAATATTATTGTATTTTTAAGAGCAAAATGGAATGCTAAGTAAAGTAGTTTGTGCTGGAAGCTGGAAGTCAGTTGAGAAAATCCAACTATGAAATTCATCTCCTTTTGGAGTAATGAATATTGTGTGTGTTTTATCTGAGGAAGAGGAAAAAGGTAAGATGAAACTTCTTCATCAGAACTGTTAATGATTATGTTATAAAGAAACATTATGGAGAACATTCTACAAAGAATCTTTAAGGAGTTGGCAAGTACTATGTATTCTAGAAAGACTGTTTCCTGTGTTGGCTGAAGAGAAAAAAATCAAGAAAAAGATCTAATCTAGTTTATTTCTGAGAGACTGAATTTATCTCTTATCTTGGGAGAACCATGAAGAAGATTCTTAAGAGACATTAGTCAATATCTGGAGTGAACTATATGGTGTAGGATGATATTTCTATGCAAGTGAAATATAACTTTAACTACTATTATATATATGTATGTACTATAATATTGAGGGTTTGAAGTTATTTTAACTGTGAACTTTCATATAACCAAAATATTATAAATATAAAGCTTTTGCTTCATTATTGTTTTTATTTATCAATATATGATATATGAATGACTACTATTAGGAAAGATTTCTCTAATTGGTAAATAATGAATATTTTTAAAATATTGAAATAAATAATGGGGTATTATTGAATCAATTACTGTGCCCTAAGGAATGACTATGAACAATTCAAAGAAAAATGGAGAAACCTATATGAAGCAATGCTGAGTAAACAAAATACAACCAAGAGAACGACAGAAAAAATGACTTCAACTATACAAAGTCATTTTAAACAGCATTAAAAATAGCATTAAAATTTAAAGTGATTAAGTTGAATAAAATACTTTTAAAATTAATTAATGAGGAAGAAGTTTTACTTAATAAGAGTATTCAATTACACCCCTTCATTGTGAAAGATGTGGGGATGAAAAAGTTAAATATATAGTAGTGAGATAAATGACTCACTATCTTTGTTTCTTTTTGTTTCTAAATTGGTTGAAGCATTCTCTGCATCTACAATGGTCTCTTTTGACAACCCTCCTTCTTTTCCTTGTTTCTTTTAGTGTCGTCAGATGTTTTTCTTTTATAAATAAATAAGTTAATTAAATTAATAAAATTATATTGATAAATTTTGTTTTAGTGCACCATACAAAACACCAGTATACTTATAATTGCATTCCCCACATTGTGCAATCCCTGAAAACAGCAAAATAAAACAATATCTAAGAGTGATTGTAACCTTATATTTTAGTAGTGTTCCACATGCTAAAAGAAAGGATAGATTTTTGTGATATGTGATATTTTTATATCACTTGATATGATAGTACCAAAGTTATACAATCTTTTTAATCTGAATTTTAATGCTATTTAAATTGCCTTCATTCATAGTGTTGAAATCATTGTACATATTGTTCTCTTGGTTCTGTTTTGTTTACTGTGCATTGCTTCATAGGGGTTTCTCCATCTTTTTAAAAATTGTTTGTAGTCGTTCCTTATGGTACAGTAATCAGTACAATAGTATCACATTACATTCATATGACTTGATTTCTTTAACCACATAATAATATTTTATTGTATTCATATACCACAACTTGTCCAGCCATTTCCCAGTTGTTAGGTACATAAGTATTCAGCGTTACAAATAATGCTACTAATTAGGAAAAACAATACACAAAAATAGCTGTGACAAAGTAAATAGAACAAGAGTGAAACTGAGTCCTGTATAATTATAATGACCAAATTTGACACCAGGAGAGAGCTGAACACATGTACCTCCTTCCTTCTTTGCAGAATTAGGGGACAATGAGTATAGTTTATTGAATATATAGTCAGATATGGTTGTTGTCAGTTTTGCTAAATACTTTAAAATTTTCTTTTTGTTTAAGTATTTACTATGGGAGGTGGCCCAGTGAAGAGGGGAATGATATATTTGAAAATTAGGGTGATAGAAAAACAAACGCTACCAATAAAATAAGAATTTTAAAAAATAAACTGTTGCTATGAATATTTTCACAAAGACAGAGCTTTTCTTGTCAATAGTGTCTGTGGGAAATAAGCCCAATTGTGGGCTGCATCAAATGACTTGAACAATTTTGTAACTTTCTTTGAATAATTCCAGTTCCTTTTTTCAAGCAGCTAGATCACTTCAAAGTTCTACCAGCAGTGAATTATCATGTCTCATCATGCCCCATCATTTTCATCCTTGCCAATATGGTGGGTGTAGGTGATATCTCAAAGTTGTTTTCATTTGCACTTTTCTAATTATTATTGATTTTGAACATATTTTAATATGGCTGTTGATAGCTTGCATAGAGTTCCATTCAAAATATGGATAGAAGATTATCCACTGATTTATATTCTGCCAAAAACTAAAATGGATTTCACCATCCAGTACCAGGGACAGGCTATGTATGAGTTGGGCATTCACTACCAGGCAGTGAAGGCCAATGTGGATGTTGATGTCCTACCATCTAGTCTCAGTGCCTTGAAAGCCTTGATGTTCCCCATGGAAAGGGTGAAGATCTTTGCCACAGAGTAGAACCTTTTGACACAAGAAAACTCAGCAAAGAGTCTGGGACTTCATCAGAAGAGTATGCCTTGATCATCAACAAGATGAAAGTCTCCACAGAAGCCAAGATATTTATAGCAGCACTTTGTTTTAGCAAAGAATTGGGGCAAAAAAGAATTGGAAACAAAGTAGATGCAACATAGCAATCATCAAAACCACTTGGTACTGGCTAGGAAACACAGGGGTAGACCAGTAGAATACGTTAGGGACTCAAGACACAGTAGTCAATGAATATAGCAATCTGCTGTTTGATAAACCCAAGGACCCCAACTTCTGGGATAAGAACTCACTGTTCAACAAAAATTGTTGGGAAAACTGGATAACAGTGCGGTGTAAAGTGGGCATAGACCAATGCCTGACATCGTACACAAGAATAAAGTCTAAATTGATACATGATTTAGGTATAAAGATTGATATTATAAACAACGTAGGGGAGCAAGGAATAGTGTATTTGTCAGATTTATGGATAATGGAGAAATTTATGACCAAACAAGAGATAGAGAACATTATGAAGTGCAAAATGGATAATTTTGATTACATTAAATGGAAAAGTTTTTGCACAAACAAACCCAATGCAGCCAAGATTAGGAGGGAAGCAGAAAACTGGGAAAGAATTTTTGCAACTAGTATCTGTGACAAAGGCCTCATTCCTAAAATATATAGAGAACTGAGTCAAATGTACAAGAATGCAAGTCATTCCTCAATTGATAAATGGTCAAAGGATACGAACAGGGAGTTTTCAGAAGAAGAAATTAAAGCTATCTATAAGATAAAATGCTCTAAATCACTATTGATTAGAGAGATGCAAATCAAAGCAATTTTGAGGGACCACATCATACCCATCAGATTGGATAACATGACAAAACAGGAAGATGATAAATATTAAAGAAGATGTGGGAGAGTTGGAACACTAATTCACTGTTGGTGGAGCTGTGAGCTGGTCCAACCATTCTGGAGAGCAATGTGGAACTATGCCCAAAGGGCTACAAAAACGTGCAGACCCTTTGACCCAGCAATATCACTTCTAGGACTGTATCCCAAAGAGATCATAAAAATGGGAAAGGGCCCTACATGTACAAAAATATTTATAGCAGCTCTCTTTGTGGTGGCCAAAAACTGGAAATCAGGGGGATGCCCATCAATTGGGGAATGGCTGAACAAGTTGTGGTATATGAATGTAATGAAATACTATTGTGCTATGAGTAATGATGAACAGGAAGGCTTCAGAGAGGCCTGGAAGGACTTATATGAACTGATGCTGAGTGAAAGGAGCAGAACCAGGAGAACTTTGTACACAGCAACAACCACAGTGTGTGAGAAATTTTTCTGGTAGTCTTAGTCCTTCACAGGAATGCAAGGACCTAAAAAAATCCCATTGGACTCTTGAGGCAAAATGCCTTCCACGTTCAGAGAAAGAACTATAGAATTGGATCACAGAATGAAGCAGATTATTTTTTCTTGTGTTATGTTATGTTTTGTTTTGTTTTGTTTTCATGGTTTCTCCCATTCATTTTAATTCTTTTATGCAATATGACTAAGGTGAAAATGTATTTATTAAGAATGTATGTGTAGAACCTATACAAGATTGCATACCATCTCGGAGAGGGAGAAAAATCTAAAATATATGGAAGTGATTGTAGAAAACTGAAAACAAATTACTTTTAAAAAAAAAGTACATGCAATACAAGGCAGCTATAGGTCTAGTGGATAGAGCACTGGAATTGGAATGAGGAAGACTTGAATTCAAATCCAACCTCAGACCTAGATGTTTAACCCTGGGCAAGTAAGTCACTTAACCTCTTTCTGCCTCAATTTCCTCACCTTAAAAGTGGAAATAATAACAGCACCTACCTTGAAGAGCTATTTAATATTTAAAAAACAAAACTTAAGGTGTTATAGAAATCCTAGCTATTATTATTATGTCCATATATTGGGAAATGACTAAACAAATTATCACATATGAATAGAATGGAATCTTATTGTGCTTTAAGAAATGATGACTATAATGAACATAGAGAGACATGAATCTTACATGATCTGAAACAGAGTTAAGTAAACAGAGTCAAGAGAACAATTCACACAGGGACTCCAACAATGTAAACGGAGGAAAGAGTCACAAAGCAATCAAAAGTGAATGCTGCAAAATTACAAAGAACAAACAAAGGTCCGAGGAAGAACTATGAGAAATATGAGGCCAAGCTCACTCCTTTAGAGGTAGTAGATCTATAGGTGTGGAACATGGCACATATTTTCCAGCTTTTCTTTTTCTGATTTTTAAAAATCTTTTTCTTAAAACAATATTATTTGTTATATGGAATGGCTCTCAGGGAGGGGGAGAGATACTTGGGGGAATTTCACTGATGTAAAAAAGTGAAAGACTGATAAATTTTTTAAAAATAGTATACCAAAAAAAAAGAGTATGCCATTAATGGAAATAAATTTTATAGCATCAAACATTTACTGCCTCAATTATTCTTGGATCATAAGCAATGAGCACAGCTTTATGATAAATGTCTTACAGAGATGATACAGGCCAAGAAAAAAGGGTGAGATTAAGTCTTCAGAAGGCATTCAGCCATTGAAAGAGTATCAGAAGTTGGAGTCACACAATGGTCTAACTCATGATCTCGAATGGACACTTGGTACTACAAAAAGTCCACTGGTACATGACCATTAATATATTCTATGACGATTTTGGACTCTAGAGCCAAGAGCTGGCACAGAAGAGAAGGCAATATGTGTTTGCATAATGCCTACTGGGGACTGCACTAATGACTTTACAAATATTATCTTATTTGATCCACAAAACAGCTTTGTGAGACAGGTGCCTGTATTAACCCTATGAGAAAACTGAGACAAAAAGAGGATGAGTGGCTTGGCCAGGATCCCATAGCTAGTAAGTATCTGAGGTTGACTTTGAACTTGTTTTCCTGATGCCAGATCCAGTGTTCTATCTACTGTACCCCCAGCTACCTCAACTTTATTCCTCACAGTGCTTGGGTCCAAGAGAACATCATCCACTGGAAGAGTGTACACATGTATTCCATTCCACAGGAGGTTATACATATACATGTACATATACATACACACACATGCATATACATGTACACATATACACACATATATACATATATATTCACATACATATATCTATATCTATCTATGTATCTATTATCTATCTATATTTTTGTGCACAAAACATCAATTATAATTGGTGAGTGGTCTCCTCAGTGGCAAGACATTTAAAAAGCCAAATAGCTAGAACATGGAAGTCAGAGTAGACAGAAGTGTACTACAGTCAGTATATAGTCATATAGTTAGTATAAAGCGAAGGAAGGGAAGCCACATGAAAGGAGACTACCATTTTGTTTTAAAACTTTAGAATCTAATTAATTGTGGTATTGAAAGCTATACTTCCTGCTACTGGGAGATTGTGATGGCAAGCAAAGTAGGATCTTTTGCTGTTTTTGTTTTAGTATAATCAAGTGCCTCTGATTGAATAACATGATTAAAGATCTTCCCCACTCATTAATGGGCCTGGGAAGATTTGTAGGAAGGCCCATACCTTTTGTTAATGAGGCACTGGTTTTCAAGGGTTGAAATGCCCTCTTGCTCTAAAAAAGTGTATAAAGACTGAGGGTGAGGTTTTCCTTAGGGTTTAGTTTTTGGAAGAAGCTTTGTGTGCCAGATGAGACTCTAGGAAGCCATTAAGCAACCACTCCCTCCCCCCCCCCCCCCCACTTTGAAAACCCAGATGTCGGTGCTTCCCTCTCTGGTAACTATGTACGTATGTAATGGTCACACAGTTGGATGCGTCTGCTGATCTGTGATGCATATGTTGCTTATCTCAGACATTTGGAAGCCTCTCTGTTGATTTTGATTTCTCTTTTTTCTCTGAAGTTCAGGGTGCTGACTTTTTCCCCTGAACTAAGTGGATGATACATGCACTTGATTAAAGGGGATTGCTAACCCCTCAAAAGTTGCCTTTCCTTTTAGGAAAGCATATCTAAGATCCTGTGATAGCAGGCCCTCGTGCGTATGTTGGATCCTTGCTTTTAAAGAGATGGAGGCTGGGTGAATCACTTGAGCTCAGAAGTTACAGACTACAGAAAGGCTGAAATTATTTGAGTATCTGCACTAAGTGAGAGACAGACACGGTGAGCCCTCAAGGTTGCGGGAGGTGGAACTACCAGGCCACCCAAGATTGCTCAAATTGGTCCAAGTAGACAGAGGTCCCATGCTGTTCAGCAGTGGGATCTCGCCCAGGAATGGCTGCTGGAGAGAGAGAGAGACAGAGACAGAGAGAGAGAGAGAGACAGAGACAGACAGAGAGAGAGAGAGACAGAGAGAGAGAGACAGAGACAGAGAGAGAGAGAGAGAGAGAGAGAGAGAGAGAGAGAGAGAGAGAGAGAGAGAGAGAGAGAGAGAGAGAGAGAGAGAGATTCATTCTCAAAATAAACAAAAAAGGTAGGAGTTACAGCAGAATCTTAATAACGCCAAGATCAGCCAAGATGAATGTCTGCACCAAAGAGGCTTACCCAAGAGGCAGACAAGTTTGAAGCCTAAACTTTATTTCCTCTGGATACTGCCTCATTTTCCACCTGGCTACACTAATTTTGGATTTCTTGGACTTCTCCACTATCCAAGCATCCCATCCCTACCCCCTCATTTCTCAGTGTTCTTTTGGGTGCTGTCTTCCCCTATCAGATGGTAAACCTCTTGAAGGCAGGGACTGTCTTTTTCTTATTTGTTTCCCCAGGGCTTGGCACAGTATATGTATACATGACATAGATGCTTAACGAATGTTGATTGACTATTGACCAGTGGGTACAAGAGTCTCAGAGGCCATTGGGTCTCTCTCCCTAGTATGCTGGATGACTAAAGGATTCTAGAAAGTTATCCCTCATGAGCCTGTAGAGGGTTGTGCCCATTCATTTATGGAGGAGTCTGAGAATGATTTTAATGCTTTGTATTCCATTTTTGTATAGCTTTCTATTCTGTCTCAATTCAATATTTCACTATTCGTTTTAATGTTCTTGCCTGTTTTATAAGTAGAGTGTGCATTAGAATGAGGGAATTGAGCTGATTTACATGTGAGATTAACAAGGCATTGACTTTAAGTAGTGAGGGGTTCCAGAGTTGATTAGGATTCCAATTAATAATAATAATTATGAACACTAACACTTATATAGTTATCCCTTTCACATCAGGGGGATGAGAGGCATGGCACCCCCTTGATCTGGAAAATCCAGGTAAAAATTTTTGGCCTTCCCTTTGTATTAGAGAAGTCTGAATTTTTCCTTTTCTTTTATGGGGTGTCTATGGTACCTTATTATAAAATTTGGGTTGATATATACAATACAATATTATGCATATATTTTATGCATTTCTGAGTTTCTAAACATTTTTCTGTGTCATCTGCTGGCTTTGCATATCATTCCGCAGCTCCTGCAAACCCACCTCCACAAGCTCCCATTTAATATCTTATGGAGACCTACAACGAATCCATTATGGGGAAAGTCTAGATGTGGAAGGGATAGCTGTGTTACATTTACTATGTGCCAAGCTCTGTGTAAACATTTTACAAACATTATTTCATTTGCTCCTCACAACAATTCTGAGAGGTAGGTATTACTATTTGAATTTTACAGATGATGAAACAGAGACAAACAGGTTAATTGACTTGCCCTGGGCCACACCACTAGTAAGGGTAAGATCTGAACTCAGGTTTTCTTGATTCCAGCATGATAACCTATGGGAAGGGTGATGAGGGCCTGCTCTAGTATGGTCAGCAAGTGAATGGAGAGGAGAGAAAGAATATGAAAAATGTGGTGAAAGTAAAACAAACAAGAATTAGCATTTGACTAGATGACACAGTGAAGAGGAGGGAGAATCTTAGAGACTGGGAGGATCTCTACAGAACAGTGATATTTAGGGGAAAGGTACTGGGCTCAATATTGGACATGATGCATTTGATGAGGACATGCAAGTGATGCCCAGTATGACCTTGGTGATGCAAAATTGGAATTCAAGTTAGCTCTTAGGGTTGACCACCCTTCTTTGGGCGTGCTCCTTGATAATTGGTGCCTTTCCTAAAATCTCACTCCCATAACTGAATACAATGTGGTCTGATTAGCCCATAGTACACCGTGACTAACATCCTTGATTCTGGACACTATTTATTCTATTAAAGTATCCTAAGATTAATTTTTTTGGTTGCCACTTTATACTGTTGGCTCACATATAGTTGACTAAAGACTCCTTTTAAAAAATTTTAAAAAGTTTTTATTGCCATGTTTTTTTTAATATTACAAACATTTCCAGATTACTCCCAGTCCATGAGAGATCTCTTTTAACAATTAAGCACAGTAAAATAATTAAGCAAAACTAAAAACTTCATCTGAAAGTGCATGCAACATTACATATCCATAGCACCCCTAACCTCTCCCTCTCTATTTTTAAGTTTTTAAAAATTAACAGAAATCTCTTTTCTCTCTCTACCACCTTATTGAAAAAAAAAACAGAGAAAAGAAAAACAAATTTCTAGTCAAACACCACAAATTCTCTCATTGGCTGTATACAAAAATATATATTTCTCATTCTGCACCCTGAATCGCCTTTCTGTGAGGAGGTGGAAAGTATGATTCATCATCATTTCTTCCAGGGCCTTTTCACATGAATTATTTTCTAGTCATCTATTCCTCATCTTACAACTCTATGTAATGGCGGTTTTTAAAGTCCAAGACTCTTATATGTTTCCCTAAGAAATTACGTCTTATATGTTGGTTTTGCTTCACTACTTAGCTCCCTGGGGAAAGGGATAATATTTTCAGAAATGAATGTGATATAAAAACAAAAGGTAGCAGTAAAAATAAGACAAAAATATGAAATTTTGTCTTAGGAAAGTCAGCTTTTTGTTCCACGCTGGTTTATGATTTTACGAGCCAACAATCAAGAGCAGGGCTGTATTCCTGAGCGTATAGACTCTGTCTATGACCCTGGTTAGGGATTACTCTGAAGCAAGAATCATAAATGAAATAGATAGACTTACAGAAACATTTGCTAAATCTAGATCAGAAGCTCTTTGAGAGCTGTGACTGTCTTATAATACCTCTTTTTGGTTCCATCTGGCATTTGGTATAATACCTTTAATACTTACCTACCTTACAAGGCTGGCAGCTGGTGTCATAATGGATAGTGGACTATATCAGGAGTCAGGAAGACCTGAGTTCAAATCCAGCCTCAGATACTTATTGTGTGACCCTGGGCAAGTCACTTAACCTTTCTGCTTCAGTTTTCTCATCTGTAAAAGGAAGCTAATAATAGCATTTCCCTTCCAGAGTTGTGAGGATAAAATGAAATGATAGTTTCCAAAGTGTTTTGCAAACCTTAAAGTGGTGAGTCAAATGAGAATGAATTTGCAAATCTCAGAGTGCTATATATTTGCCAATGACTATAATATTATGACAGTAGGTTTCAGTGCAGACTTGATTCAATGATTTTCCTGTACGGATCAAGCTTTGACCTCGATTCTCTATCTTGAAATCAATCATATCCTATATAGAAGAAGCAGTGAATATATAGCCAATTAATCAACACACACAAAGTAAATTTCCACTTTCTACCAGGCTCTGTGTTAGGCACTGGAGATGCAAAGACATATGTAACACCTGGACTGTGAGTGCTGCTATGGAGACAGATTTTAACAGATGCTACCCCTGAATTTGCTAATTTAGAGATAGCTTTGGACTTGGGAGGTTTCTGGGCAAAGGAAGCTAGAAGAATTCACTTCCCATTGAGAGCCCCAGGGAAATGCAGGACTGAATTAAGATGTTTGAGGGATGCCACCTCTTGGCATGGGGTACCTTTCCTCCCAAACCACAGTCTACCCTGTGGCTGTCCTGGGCTCCAGGGGCTGTGGCAAGATGGTGCTACCAGTTCTGGGATGAGATAAAAGTTGGTGAGATAATGCATAAAAAAAGCCTGGATACTCCCTTTTCCCCATCTCTATTCTGAGTGAAAGAACAGTCCTCCATTAATTGCCCAAATTATTTGGATTGCTGTTTCTTTTCCTTCTCAGGGGAGGAGTTAAAGTGAGGAAAAGGTGATTCTGCCTTGAGAGCTAGTAGGCTGAGTCATGACTATCCAAGCTAACTGACCTGCCTCCTTTGCTGTCGTTTTCTTCCCCTTGATAAAATTAAAATTTGGCAGACCTTCATCCTTGTTTGTGTGATTAATGCTGGTACAGGTAGGGATTGGGGAAGAGGTTTTGATCCTCTCATCTTTAAAAGACAGGAGACTTATCTTTGCTTCTGACCTGAGGTTCAGAAGGTAGTAGCAAACAATCATGTTTGGAAGTTCCAAGGAAAGAAAAGAAATGAACTAATATCATATCTTTTTGTTCAACCATTTTCAGTGGTATCCAACTCTTTGGGACCCCATTTGGGGTCTTCTTGGCAAAGATACTGGAGTGGTTTGCCATTTCCTTCTCCAGCTCATTTTACAGATGAGGAAATTGAGGCAAACATGGTGAAGTGTAGCTAGTGTCTGAGGCAAGATTTGAACTCAGGTCTTCCTGACTGCAGACTTGGTGCTCTGTCTTCTCTACCATCTACCTGCTTTAAAAGCACATCCAGACAAGTGCAAATTTCCATAAAAAAGAGAACTTAATTGTCAGAGAGACATAATTCGTACGTCATGCCTCTAGACCTGAGAGGCAGTATGGCATAGTGGAAAGAGCTACTTTTGACTCAGGAATCTTGGCCTCTGAAACATACTGACTGTATGATGCTAGAGAAATCATTTGCTCTCACAGTGTTTTAGGCAATTGTTTAAACCAAAAGTTGCCTAGATGATGCTGACCTGTATTGACAGAAGGAGCTTACTTATCCAGGAGTTCCATGTCCTACTGAAATATCTTTCTTGTCCTTACCCTTGGTAGGCAACTTGTAACTTTTTCAGCCTCTTTCTTCTAGCCCCCACCATTCCAACTCTCTCTTCTCTCTTGGGCGTTCTATTGACAATGCAAAGGATTTTTGACTCATGAAGATCATCAGTTAAGGTGTGAAGGGATTAGACATACTGATGAAATCACGGATATGTTGGAGCACAGGTATGTTATATGAGGGTAACTCTTTTCCCTAGAGGCTTTTTTTCTAGACATTAGTCAGCAGTATCGTCTTACAATAGTTCACTTGTTTTTTTTTTAGCCTGGGGCCAATAGAATGTCCACCATGTTGTCTCTTCCTCATCTGTTTTATGGAGTTTATAGTAAATGAATTAGTTAGGCGAACAATTACAATAGCTCAGAGCCCCCAGTTAGGAAAATCCCTTTCTGTCTTCATTTAAATGTGTCTTTATCTCTAGTTAGCTCCTGGTTGAAGCAAATTTAGGCTAACCAAAAGATTTGGGTATAGGAACAATAAAACATGTTATAGTGTCTGTTAACAGATAACACACAGGGAAGAGAAGTTGTGGGAAAGACAGACCTTTTGTTTGAATTTCCCACAGTCCTTGGAAAGGCAGGTACAAGCACTAGCTTCAGCCTGAGTTTTCTGCTCTAAGGTGTCTATAGGGGCCAACCGTCCTCTTCAATCTACTAATTCTCAGAGCCCTCTTTTTCTACAGCTGGAGCCATCAGAAAACATATTTATATAGGAGGTACTGTGGTATAGTAGAAATAGAATTGGACTTGGAGTCAGGAAGATATACAAAGGAATCCAACCTTTGACAGTTGCGTAACTGTGAGCCAATTACTGGAAACCTTTAGCCTCAGTTTTCTCATCTATAAAATGGGGATAATACCACTTGTAGTACTTACCTTACAGGGTTATAGTTAGGATCAAATGAGGTTGTATATGCCAATTTCTTTGCAAACTTTTAAGGGGTGTACAAATGTCTGTTAGTATTATACTACTATTTTCATGGTCACTACACCACCTTGTGACTGCACAAGGAAGTACCATTTCATCATGGTTAAGTTTAAAGTAGGATACTTTCCTAGAACTGCAACCCTCCAACTCTCCCCAATCCCTCTTAACTCCCCATCCTCCCTATGAAGGGCATTAATTGGATAAGCCTAGTCTCTGACCTTAAGAAATTGCCTTTCAATTGGCCTAGAGTTAGTGAGGGCAGCACTACCAGGAAACTTGTGAGGATAGGGTCTAATGTCCTGAACGACTGAAGCTACAAATAAGGAGTGCTGGGTACCTTGGATACCCCAGAGCTGCTTCCCAGGTCTGCTCCCAGCTCTGGCTTTTCCTTGTCTTTTTGACCTATTCCACTAATGGTTCCTTATCACACACTCTCCACTCTAGCCACTGGGAAATCCTGACTGTTCCTTCCCACGCTCCCCGTCCCTTTCCTCATCCTGCTCATCCTTTAAGGTTCAACTCAAAGGCTGCCTCTTCTGTGAAGTCCACGATGATCTTTTCCAGGCATCATAGTGCTACCAAAAGAGCACTGGATTCCCAATCAAAGCACTTAGATTTAATTCCTGGAGCAGCCAAGTAGCTCTTTAAAGAGAGTGCTGGACTGGGAATCGGGACAAGCCCAGTTCAACGCCAACTTTAGACCCTTTCTGCCTGTATGGCCCTGGGTGAGTCACTGAACCTCGATGAACCTCAGTATCCATATATAAAATCATGATAATAAAAGCACCACGCTCACAGAGTTGTTGTGAAGATCAAATGAACTGATACGTATAGATAATTTTGCAAAACTTACATTATTCAATAAATGGATCCTGACTCTTTCAGTGACTTGGAGCAGGTCACATCCTAGCTCTAGACCTCAGTTTCCTCATTTGTAAAATGAGAAGGTTGGACTAGATGATTTCTAAGACTCCTTAAATCTCTAAATCTCTGCTCCTATGACTCTCATGTGTCATCGATTACTTCTTTCAATTTTTCGCTGATAGATCTCTGCCCACAATGAGCAGCCATCCCTGGTTTTCCAGCCAGAGGTGCTAGGTGTGGCATAGTTCCTGAGCCACTCCATGCTTGTCTTGGGGCACAGAAAGGAGGGAACTGTTAGGTCTGGGCATGCAGAAACTTTCAGAACTAGGGCAACAGGTAGGGGTGACTAATACTAGTGTACAAAGTGACTTAGAGTGGGATTGGTTATGAGTGTTCCAGACCAAATTTCTCCTGACCAAAAAAGGAGGATGGGATAGGATGTAAAGTTCAGTGGCTGACCCTAAGGTCACTGCTTGGTAGCTGCCACTTACAAAGGAATGGTTTCTGAATTTCTCACCCAGAAAACATGAAGGGAAAGGAAACAAGCATTTATTACGCACCCACTTTATAAATATCTCCTTGGATCCTTGAAATAACCCTACACGAGGTAGGTGCTGTCATCATCCCCATTCTTCAGTTGAGGAAACTGAGGCAGATAGTGGTTTAGTGACTTACCCACGATCACACAGCTAGTAAGACTCAGGCTGGATTTGAACACAGGTCTTCTTGAATCCAGACCCAGCACTCTATCCACTAGACCACCTACTTGACTAAGATTATTTGACCTGTAAGGTGGGATTGGGACAAGACATCTGTGGTCCTCACAAAGGGCATTAGCTTCAGCCTTTTAACCATTCAACCAATCAAAAAAACATTTTTAAAGTCCTGCTGTCCAGAAGACCTTGCCCCAGGGGCTGAAGATAAAAAATATGAAGTAGACCCTGCTCCCAAGGTGCTTATAATCTAATTCAGGTAATCTCAAAGTTATTCTTTATTTACTTAGTATGTAGGCAGCTATGTGGTGTCCTGGATGAAGCACTGAACTTGAAGTAAGGAAGACCTGAGTTCAGAGCCTCCTTCAGACACTTACTAGCTGTGAGACCACAGGCAAGTCATTTAACCTCTGCCTGCCTCTGTTTCTTCATCCATAAAATAGGGATAAAGAGCACCTACATCAGCTCTGAGAGAAAAGACACATGGTGCAAGATTCTCTTCAGGGAGAAGTCCCTGAAAGGACAGAAAAGCTCTGGGTAGATGTCAACATAAAAGTTGACGGAGAGAATTGAGCTGAGAGGTCTCACTTCTAGTAGGAGATTTCAGTTGCTAGTATTACGTGGTACACTGTCATTTGTGTGTGTCTCATTCTGCACTTCTTGTCCATTACCCCTGTCAGAAGTCAGCAAGCAAACTTTTCCAGTGATACTGGTCCTTTGGAGTCATGGTTGGTCATTGCATTAATCAGACTTCTTAAGTCTTTCAAAACTAATTTTTCTTATACAGGGCGGGAAAGGGCGGGGCAGGCTGTGCCAGTGTAGGCTATGTGTCTCCACATAGGTCTGTCTAGATGTGACTGAGGAGAATTTTGAACCACATGTCTTTTCTTTTAAAGATGGAAGCCACAGGCATGTATAGGGAATATTATTTTTCTTGCTTTCTCAATGGATAGGGAAAAAAGGGATGAAGGGAGGGAAATAATTTGGAACTGAAAAAAAAATTGAATTCAAAAAATTAAAAAACGATTTCCCCTAGACTAACAATATTTAGGGGGCAAATAGATATAATTCTAGCCCAATACCTCTTCTTCCTGAAGAAAACAGAGTGACCAGCTTTTGGTCCCAACCTCCTGTTTCCCTTCCTGGCAGGAATCAAAGTCTCACTTAGAGAAAGGTGGGCAGAGATATTTATACTCTCTATATATTCTAGAGATATGTATTCATGCTTTCCTTCTAGCCACGTCTAGACAGACCCATGTGAACACATATAACCTACCTGGGCACAACTCACCCTGCCTTGCCTCCCCCCTCTCATGGTCCCATGTAAAGAAAACCAATTCTGAAAGACTTAACAAGTTTGATTAATGCAATGCCAAACCATGACTCCAGAATACCAGCATCCCTGGAGAGTGCACTTCCCAATTTCTGACGGAGATAAGGGACAAGAAGTGCAGAATGAAACGTCTACTTTCAGACACAGGCAATGTATGAATTTGTCTTGTTTCACTAGGTTTATTTGTTCTAAGGGAGGGGCTTAACATTTTTTTTGGAGAGGGGAGAAGAAAAGGAGGATGGTGATATAGGTCTCCCTCCCAAAAAAAGAGAAAAAAGAAAAGACTGCCATTAAAGTATTTAAAAATGCACAGAAGAGGAGGAAGGAAATAAGCATTTAGAAGTGTCTCTGTATGCCAGTCACTCTTTACAAATAATAATAGCAAATATTCACAGTGCTTACTGTGTGCACACAGTGCTAAGCACTTTCTCACTATTATCTCATCTGATTCTCAAGACAACCCTGAGAGGTAAGTGCTGTTATTACCCCCTTTTTATACAAGAATAAAACTGAGGCAGACAGAGAGTAAGTGACTTGCTCAGGGTAACACATAGGATGTCTGAAACCAGTTGAATGCAGATTTTTTTCCTGGCCCAGAGCGCCACCTAGCTTTTGTGCAAGAGAAGAGAAAAAAGTTCAAAGGAAGACCTAAGCAGGACAGCTTTGAATTTTAATGGATTGAATTTTATATACTTAAAAATAGCAAACGCTATGTAAGAGATTCATGTTTTCATATACAGCTCTCTTTTTATTCTTTCTATATGGAACTACTTATGTTTGTTTTATGTTTGTCAAGTTCAAAATAACAAAAATAAAAATTTAGAGAAAAAATTCACACTTATTGGGGAAGATTTTAAACTAGGTTAGAGAATCCTGTTTCCAAATTTTTGAAGTGTATAACTCTTAGTTTTTGATGGTGACATGTCATTTTTGGCAAGAAAAGCTTAGCTCTAAAGTGCCCTGGTAATTGTGATGGCTTCGTAGTATCATTTGCTAATCAATATCTCAAGGTGTAATACACACTTGGAGAAAGCTCCAGTATTAACAATAGTGTATATAAATTTACATTTCAAGTAATTTTGAATTTTCTAGGCTGACTTCTCATCAGCTCTGATTAGCCAGTCATTGTTTTTTCTTCTTAATGTTTCTGATGAAGAGCTCCTTCCAGGAGTAAAAGAGAAGGGGCTATCATTTTCTTGTTCACTTCTTTCGCATTATTAGTATTACCTTCCATCCTTGGGCAAGTCACTTAACCCCAATTGCCTCATCCTGGGTCATCTCCAGTCATCCTGATGAATATCTGGTCACTGGATCCAGATGGCTCAGGAAGAGAAATTGAGGCTGGTGACCTGCACAGCCCTCCCTCACTCAAAACAAAGTCAAGTGCAAGTCATGTCATTATTTCTCTGGTGGCATGGTCTTCTTCAGCAATGAAGGATGAATGCACTTTACCTTCTATCCACAGTTTCTTCACAGGAATCTTTTCCAGACTCTTGTTCATTTTTTGAGGGTCACGTTAGTTAAAAACAGATTTTAGAATCTCTAATCCATTTCACCAGGCACATGCAATCTGCAGTATGTTTAAAGTGAACAAACCAATGAGGGTGCCCTTGGTCATCTATTTCATCTGGTGGAACTACCACATTTCCCTCAGAATATTTCACGAGTCATTCGTGATTTAATTTCTTTCTGATTCTGAATGAATGGAAATAAAATCACCATGGTGAATGATCTTGCACATCCCTTGGGATTTCCACACCCTACTTTGGAGACCACTGCCCTTGGAAAGTCTCTGAAACTATGAATTGTACAGTAAGTGCCTGAGAAGTCCTCTCCCTGGGAGTTCCCTAACACTGACAAAATCACAAATTTCATTTTTAAAAAAGAGGTGATCATGTCTATTATCTTGAACCAACATAGCTAAGTAAAGAGAGGCCTGTCACCAGTAAGCTGACCAATAGGTCAAGGAATTCATTGGTTGTGGCAACTCAGGAAATCAAGAAAAACACAAAATGTCCCTCAGGACTATGTAGTCCCCTTCCACGTCTGCTACAATCCTGGTGTAGTGTCTGACAAAGCGATACAGAGTTCTAAGAGTCACATAGTCTTCATAGACTCTAAACATAAATTTCACTGCTGGTACTCTAAATGTGAGAGCCTCGTTCAGTGATAGTGGAAGTGAACCATACATCAATGTCACAATACAAACCAAAGGTATTTGCTGGGGTGCAGGCCCTCTCCCTCTTCAGTAAGCGGCCTCTCTCAGCTTTGGATCCATGTATGCAGACAGACTGGGTCCAATCCGGGACCATACTCATCAGGAACAATGCAATGTAAGGTAGCTGCTTTCCGTGAATTGATGCTTCTTTTGTCTGCAGTCTTATAGTCAAGGCAACACAATCAATCCTTTAATTTGCCTCTCCAAAGAGGCAACAAGACCAGCTACCATGAAGATAAGAGCAGCCGTCATGGGGGTCTATCCATGTGCAGACCCCGTCTGCTGGCTTGGTTGATACAACCTCTCTACAAGGGGGACAGTAGGGACCTTGCTTCTGGAAAAATCTGATGACAAGAGAAGAACGCTGGAGGGACCTGGCAGCAGGTGTAGACGTCCCATAATTGTTGCTGGTTGGCTGATGACATGATGGAGAGACACTCTTATTGACTATAGAAACATTCAAAAAAGGCCTGACTTAATTTTGTTAGCTGATTTAGAAAAGTTAGCTTCAACTAGGTGGCACAGTGGATAGAGTGCCAGGCCTAGAGTCAGGAAAACTCATTCTCCTGAGTTCAAGTCCAGCCTCAGACACATACTAGCTGTGTGATCTTAAGTCACTTAACACTATTTGCCTCAGTTTCCTCATCTGTCAAATGAGCTGGAGAAAAAATGGCAAACTCCTCCAGTATCTTTGCCAAGAAAACCTCAGATGGAGTCACAAAGAGTTGAAAACGACAACAAAATCTTTCTCTTTGACTCTTTTCAATTCATAACCATTGAGAGCCTATGCTATAAAGGGAAAGGCCTTAGGGCTTTCTTCCCATGAGACCAGGTAGTCGATGAACAATAGGCCTCCATCCCTGGTCCTTTCTCTGTCCATTGGCTCTTTTCCATTCTAGGTGAAAGAAATGAAGCATCATGACCTAATGAGTTCAAAAGGCTGTGAGGAGGGCACTCCACTATCTCAGACTCTGAGTTTGAGAGCCAGTGAAACAAGCTTCATGCCCCAAAGAACAGGGAGCAACTTTTGGAAGTGACCTTCAGGGCTCTAGCCTAATGGAAGGATTCACCTGGCAGTCATGCTGTTTCTGGACATGAACATGGTGGGAGTGATGCCATGCAAGAATTAAGAGAAAAAAAAGAATTGAATTAAGTTATGAGACTCCTCACTGAGACTGAGGTAATGGGGAGAGTATGATCTGAGGTCTTGGAAGAAAAGTCTATACTTTTGTTCTTATTGTATCTTTGAAATGAATAGCTTTTGTGAAAGCTATCCAATGAGTGATTAAATGGAACTGGAGTACTAGTCAAGTCCTCCCTAACAACGTGGGGGGAATGATGTGTGGAATACAATCAGTGGGGGTCAAGTGAGACATGTCAAACTTTCAGGATCACCCCCAGAACCCTGAGGGGAGATACAGCAAGCCTGGCCCTGAGAAAGTGCATTTATTACATGTAGGGCCTTATCTGGCCTAAAATTGGGCCTTTACAACTAGTAGGAACCCTTGAAGCAATTCTCTACCCAGGACTTAAAATTTTGGATATCCTAGTTTGTTGTATCTTAGAGAAATAGGCAAATATGTGTGTATGGTTATTCTTTGTTCGTTTTCAGTTATATCTGATTTGTCATGACCTCATTTGGGGTTTTCTTGGCAAAGATGCTGGAGACATTTCACCAGTTCATTTTACAGATGAGGGAACTGAGGCAAACAGGATTAAGTAAGTTGCCCAATCACACAGCTAGTAAGGGTCTGAGACCACATTTGAACTCAAGATGAGTCTTCCTGACTCCATGCCTTGCACTTCACTCACTGCACCACCTACCTGCCCTGTATGTATGTATGCATAATATGTATATATTATGTATATATAATATGCATAATGTACATATATGTATATGAATACATCTGTATGTGTATGTATGTATACTATTATTTTGACTATTATCATATAGTTTTCTAGTTTGTGTTATCTTACAAAGTAGTTTCAATTAAGGTGATTTGTTGAATGTTTAAGTACTATGACTTGCCATTTAATGAACTCCTGTATAAGTATTGATGTTGAATTTAATTAACATGAGAAATACAGAGTTTGTATTATTAAAATGATAATGTCAGCCTGGCCCTGAGAGACTGGGGCCAGAGCATAACCATTACACAGCTAATGTACATGTCATTGTCTGCTGTAGTGCGTGATGAAGTAGAGAACTTCTCCAAAGAACCTAAGATCTGATGCATTTTCAGAAAGGCAGATTTGGGCTCTATGTAAGGAAGACATTTCTAACAATTAGGCCATCTAAAAGTAGAATGGGCTGCCTTTGCTAAAAGTCATGAGATGACCTCTTGGGGATGTTGAGGAGGGAATTCTTGTTCAGGCACAGGCTGGGCTAGACACCTCACAACTGAGATTTTGTGAATGTCCTCTAAGTAAGTCAATATGGATAGATAGATGACATCATTCAGTCATTTTTCAATCATGCCTGACTCTTCATGACCCCATTTGGGATTTTCTTGGCAAAGATACTGGAGTAGTTGCCATTTCCTTCTCCAGATTTTACAGGTGAGGAAACTGAGACAAACAGGGTTAAGTGACTTGTCCAGGGTCACACAGCTGGTAAGTATCTGAGGCCACATTTGAAATCAGGTCTTCGAGACATCAGACCCAGTGCTCTATCCACTGCTTTACTTAGCTTCCCTCAAATAGATGATAGCTAGATATAAATAAATAGATTAGGTAGACAGGTAGATAGATAGATGGATGGATACATTAGTTGGACGAATATAGATAGATACTTGGTAACTTCAATGGAAAGTTGGGCATGGAAAATGGCAAAAAATGTGCTAAAGAACATGACTCAGGATTAAGAAATGAAACTTCTCACTTCTACGTCATGAATATATTCTTTTTTTAAAAAAATCTGAACTTAAATATCAAATAAAATGGGCATTTCCTTGAATACTTTCTTCAAGAAGAGAGCTGAAAGGCCTTGGGTATAGCATGCATTAAAACTGTAATATCTCAAAAATGAAAATGGAGTCAGGTACGGTGGTATATACCTGTAATCCCCGCTGGGGAGGAAAGGGAAACCCGCTGACGTTGATGGATTGCTTGAGTTCTGGAGTTCTTTAGCCTCCAAATGGTTGATTTCCTCACCAAGTACAGAGACTTAAGGACAACATTGACTTAGAATATAAACTCATATACAAAATGTTATGGAGAAAGGTGGTGTGGGAGATTGTGAGCAGTATTGTTTCACAAACAGCAGAGAGTGGTAGAGGGAAAAATGAATGCAGAAATTGTGGCTTGAGACCCACTGAAGAAAAATAATATTATCCAGCATTTACCTAATGCTTTAAGGTTTGCAAAACGTTTTACGTGATGTTTGATTTCAGAACCATCTTGTGTGGTAGGGAGTATTATTATCCTCATATTGCAGATGCAGAAACTGAAGCTGAGGAAGGTCAAGTGATTTACCCAGGGTCACACCACTAGGGTCTGAGGTAGAATTTGAAGGGTCTTTTGGATTCCAGGTATAGCATTCTACCCAGTGATCCATCTAGCCTCCCTTATATATGTTCTGTTGGGCATTCCTAGCCTTACCGAGAGTCTTTGCTACCCTCCGTTACTGGGTTGACACGACCCAACCTGGCCGGGCTCTTAGTCCTGGACGCTCTGAGTCTGGCCCAGTCTGCTTTCCTGAGACTGGCTGCTGACACTCGGGGGTGAAATGCTTATGGCAGACTGTGCTACAGACCACCTTCTCCTGCTTGACCCAGATCCAGCCTGCTGGTAACTAGGAGAGTCTGTGTCCATTCCTCTGAATCTATTTGCAACAGACATCTTCTTGGTATAATTTTCTCATGTCATTTTTCCTAGACTGACTTCCCCTATTTTAGACTCCTTGAAGACAGGGTCTTATTAGATTCTTTTACTGCTCCATTAATTCTCATCCTGCCCAACATCCCCACCAGGTACAGCAGTTGGCAGCTTGCTAAGTATTACTGAAAGACAACTAGGTGGCTCAGTGGATAGAGCTCTGGGCCTGAAATCAGGAAGACTGATCTTCCTGAGATCAAATCTGTCTCAGACACTTGGTAGCTGTGTGAACCTGGACAAGTCACTTAACCCTGTTTGCCTCAGTTTCCTCATCTGTTAAATGAGCTGGAGAAGGGAATGGCAAAGCACTCCAGCATCTTTGCCAAAAAACAACTCCAAATGGGGTCACAAAAAGTGGGACAGTACTGAACCTCTGAACAACAAATGTTGACAGATGTAGCTGCAAGGTGCTTGTGTGAGTGCACATGTCGGTGGGTATGAGAAGAGGGGGTGGGGTGGTGAAGCAGAAAGCGTGGGATGTGAAGTTTGGCTTTGGTGAACTGCTTCATCTCTGCAGGGCTCAACGTCCTCATCTGTGAAATTAGGGGTCTGGGCTAGGTCACCTCTAAGATCTCTTCCAGCTACGCCTCTGCTCCTGTATGTGTGCACACAGCTCTGTGTGACCTCCACTACCCCAAAGAGGAAAGGTCCGGGGACTGGAATTCAATACCTGCCTCGATCTGGTAGAGCAATGTCCAAAAAAGCACCCTGGATTTCAAATCCTAACTCTAATGCTGTCTAGCTCTCTGGGACTCATTTTCTCCATGTGCAAAGTGGAGATATTTGTATTGGCTACATCACAGGGTCGTGAATGTGAAGTGTGTGTGAGCTAGCAGTCAGCTCAGCTTTGTCTCCTCGTCCTTCTCATTCTCCCTTTCAAGGGAGATGACAAAGAGGAGCAGGGTGGGGCATGTGGACAGTATGTTTCCCTGGCAGGAAAGACTTCATTTACTGGATCCTGTGAGTTAGAAGGCGTGTAGAGTCCAAAGGCTGACCAAATAAGGGCTCTCCCTTCTAATCCTTTCCTATTAAATAAGACCTTCCCTAGCTCCCCAGCCTTTTTAGTACAGCCCTTTCTATACCTCTACATTCAGCAGTACTCATTCTGGTCCCTGGATCTTTGTATATTCCCCCTTCCTTTTCATCCAGATTCTTCAAGGGACCTCTCAAATCTCAACTCATCACAGAACCTTCCTTGAAAACCTCACCTCAAACTGATTGTTCTGTCTTCTGTGGCACATAACGCATCACCCATTCTGGATCTTAATGTTGTTTTTCAGTGCTAGATTCTACACTGCCCTGTTTGATGCATGTATGTATCATAGTCGGAATTTCTGTCACTTCCAGTTTGATACTTTTCCCCCTTCCCCTAACAACTGTGAACCCATTTCCTTATCTTTAAAATGAAGGAGTTGGACTAGCAGGATTCTTAACTTGGGGTGTATGAACTTAAAATTTTTTTGATAATTATATTTCCATATAATTGGTTTCTTTTTTTATGCACTTTAAAAATATCAATCTAAAAAGGGATCCATAGTTTTCACCAGGAGTCTATGACACAATAAAGGACAAGAACCCCAGAGATTTTTAGCTACTTTTCTCTCTAAATCTAAAACCACATTTTGTCACTTTCAGAGTTTTGTACTAAGGTTGCCCTGTGGGTTAGTGTCTAAATATTATGGACAGACATCTAGCTCTGGAAAAATCATCTTACGATTTTCCTTGGCTTTCAGCTAAAGATGTAAAAAATGAGAGACCTCAAAGTCAAGTGAAGAGGGGAGTTGGAAGACAGATGCCTCTACACAAGAGAAAAACCACACCACACAACAGGCCAGTGCTTCCTGCTTTTATTACATTAAATGTAACATTTTATACAAACGCTGGGGGCCCCCTTAAAATTCTCAGAATTAACCAGAATGACAAGCTGCCCCATATCCAACAGGCATCCCCTCAATCCCAGTGCATCTCTGGGTCTTGCACTGTATAGCTCTGTAACAAACTATACTTTTATGAAATATTAAGGAAAATAAATTTTGCCACTTTTGTAATAAAGTTCTTTTCAAAGGACTGTACCCATCCTTCCCCTGCTCCTCTCAGTAAGTGCCCAGCTATAAGAAAAGGGCTCATCCAAAGGAAGTTCCCAAGGCAGGAAGGGAAGTAGCATTTGACATTTCAAACAAGGCTAAGGCGACAGCAAAATTGGATTCCTCACAGTCCAATCTGAAAGTTGAGGTTTTCTCTGCCCAGAGCACAAGGCCTGGGGAACATTGGCTGTCAGACTGTCTGCTGGAGCCCCAGAAGTCACCTGCTTGAGGACCTTCAGGTTAGTGTAGGACGTGACCCTCCTACCCCTTTGTGGGCTCCTTCCCTGGTCAAAACCTCGAGCTCTTTCCAACAGTCTGGATTTTTACAGTGGTTTGTTTACTTAGCTGGAATTAAAAATACCTAGCTTTTGCCATATGGTTGAGCTGGAGGAGGGGAGGAGACGATGGGAAGAGTCAAGAGACCAAAAGGGACAAAGTGGTATCTCTGCACCACTGCAACTTTTTGTGCTCTCTAGAGGTGACTGAAGCCAAGGTTTTTTTTAATGATTCTGTTAACTCCAAATCACATACACAACTGTAATCACTGACATCTCTAGCCAGAGCCTTTATTCTCCATTTTCTTCCTTATGGGTCTCGTTAAGCCCAGGTCTCAGGCCTGACTCAGTTCTGATGTTCACGGCTAAAGCTCTTGTCATCAGTGGGCCAAAGCTGCTCAGAAAATCCTTCCTCTTCTCTCTAAGACAGTTTTGCTTACAAAGCCAGACAAATGGGACTCCCTTGTTTCGAGGCCTTTTCATTCTGCAGGGTTCCCTTCGCTGCTGTAGTCAATACGCTGGTAAACCAGGGCCTATGCCATCACCCCACTGCACCTTTTACACACAGCCAGAGAGTCCAGGGGAAATTGTGGGCATGTTGTCCTAGACTTGGCCTCTATTATGACCTCCCTCCAGTTGATGTTTGATAACATTTATGTGAACTATTGATACCCTAGAAGCTGAAGGGAGATGGAGAAGCAGGAGGCCTTGTGAACTGAAACAGAAAAGCTAATTCTGTGCTTGTAAGGGTCTGACTGAATTCATAAAATTCCGACTCCCAGTTGTATTAACCCCATTGCTGCACTCTTCCCCCTTCAATTCAAATCAACATATATTAGCTCCTACTTGTGCTGCTCAGAGTCCCCAGGGAAGAGGCTGCACTAGGGTCCCTGCTTGTCCAGCTTTCCGTATCACAGAGTCAAGCATGCCTGTCCCTGGTTTATCCAAGAGACACTTAGATATCTTGGGGCAGGGAAGCCTTCTTCCTAAAAAGAGATACCAGATAGTCTCTCCATCCCTCACTTTAGCACTTCAGATTCACTAAATTAAAAAATGGAGATGAGAAACAGGATGTGTCAAACCCAAATACAAATCAAGTGACTGAGACCCATCTGGACACCTACCAACTCAGCCCTCAGCTTTTCTGGAGAAAACTCCAAGCTACTCCTTGTAGTCTGTTTAAAAAGGCCTTTCCCTACAGCCAAACAGCTACCTGTTGGACTCAGGGAGCTTCATAGAATAGTTTGGAGTATGGTGATGCCCAGCACTCAACTTGGAAGAGGAAGATTCCCAGAACAATCACTGCTGCTTCCTTACCTCTTCTATCAAGAAGTGAGAAAGTGGTAACAGTCTGCCACTTAGAAGGCTACCACAGGACCCCAGATCTAGATAATTAAAGAATGGATAAACATCATTATGATATAACCTATAGTTGGCAAGCCACCAATAAGGGTCATATGGGGTCCTGATGGGAGGTTATCATTTTCTGAGGATGGTGTATGTGTCATGGGGCAATGAATTTACATAGAGATGGTTCACTAGCTACCCTAAACCTGCCTGGATTTTTTAAGCTTTTCAAGAGACAAAGTGCTCCCTCAGGACTAGCACTGCCTAGGTCGGGCTTCAGTCTGCCTAAACAGTATCTTCTCTACCCTTCAGTGAAACAGATGACTTAGACACTACCAACTAACTTGTCCTGGGCGAAAGGATCCTTAGCAGCTACATGCAGGCAGTGTGATTCCAACTCTCACAAACTGACAGGGAACAGATCCCTTTTTCAAAAAGGGGTAAGGTAGAGAAGGGGAACTTAACAAAATAAAGTCACTCTTTAGGACAGCATCAGACAATATGTTTCAAAATATATTAGATTTTGTTTTTATTGTAGAGCACACAGATCATAGCAAAGTGCCAAACACACAAAACTACAAATAATTTTTTGGGGAAAAAAGCTGTAAAAAAAAATAAAGCTGCAACTGCTTTAGTACTTAAATCCAGATTCAAGGAATCAAAATCTGAGAAGTTTTTTTAAATTTATATTTCAAAAGAGGGTTCTAAATTTATCACTAGACCCCAAACCTTCAGAGCCTTCAAGGCCTCAAACAAGTTAAGTCAACAGGACAGAACAGAGAGAAGGATCAGGTGGGAAAAGAAAGTTAAGGTCTTAGCAGCAGGAGTCAGGTTTCTCCTGAGTCATCTTTATGGCCAATGGAGCCCTGTTTCTACTAAGAATTCCTAGCAGTTCAAAATGAATAAGACTTCAGTTTTAATAGGCCTGACTCATTGAAAGTTGCTAAAGTTTTTTTTTAATTTTAAAAATGTATTAAAAAGGCTCTTCCCATTACTCACAACTCTCACAACCCTCCCAAGAAACTGACAAAGGAAATAATCCAGGGCGAAATATAAATTTCCACCAGAGCCAACTCTTTTCTCATCTCCCCTCATGGCCAACACAAAGCCATGAGAACCTGTGGAAATTCCCCTTTCTATAAGAATTAAAAGACTAAAAGAAGAGAGAAAAAGAATTTTCAAAAGCTGATACCCTCTGAAGTTCTTGTCTTAAGGGGAGGGGGTAGAGAAGGAGGTGCCTTCTCTATGGGGGACCTAGAAAATAGACTGCCAAATGTTGAACATGTAACATGGAGACCTCTCCCAGGCTAGGTCCTCATCAGGAAAGAAGGGAAAGGGTAAAGACAAAAAGATTAGACAAAAACCCACCACACGCCATGACACTTCTTGGAAGGACGTCCGTCCTCCTTGCTAGAAAAATCTCTAAAACCGACCAAAACATGAGAAGATTCTAACGTATCCAAATATTCACACACATGTCCAGATGCATGAAAGGAGATACCTATGAACAAAATCATGCTATTTAAGGAAGGGCTCTGTTCCAGTACCACCTTCCCCCCACCTTTTTCCTGGGCTGCCGGGAACGGTCAAGAACTGGGTGAGAAAGGATGACAACCGCACATGTGGGAGAAAACAGAACTTGATGCAGTGGCCACATAAGCTACCAGCTAGATGTTCTAAGCAACTTGGAAATCTGCTGCAGGAAGAACAATTGGCAAACTTTGAGATTCCAGTTACCAAATGGCAGGTTAGAGAAAAGAGTCAACAGGAGACGTTAGGGCTCAGCAGGCCCAGCTCTAAAGTTGGTAAAGCGTGAAGAGGCCATGACCAAGTTTCAACTCTAGGGGGTCAAACAATATATTTAGAACGTTTAAAAAAATTTACAATTAAAGCAAAAGGACTAATTTCTTGAATCTTCAGCAGTGAAACAGTAAAACATTTTTGGTGTTTTAAATAAACACAGCCTAGCACAGCTTGAACTTTCTTCTGCTTGGTTAGGGCAAACTGCCCATCTAACTGACCAGGTGGTAACCAATGCTCCCCAGCAACAAAGATGCCTCAATATCATTTCCATTCAGGAAAATAAATGAACAAAAAAAAAAAATTCGGATCCTGTCCCAGTTCCTTTCTTCAGCCCTAAAATGAAGAAAAAAACTCTTAAAAAAAAAAAAAGCTATGAGAAACAGCCAAAGAAAGTTTTCACAGAAGGGAGGCTGGTTTCTGCGGCTTGAGTCTGTTTGCTCTTTCTCAGTGTCTCCTCATCTTCACTTTTCGGGCTGGGCTCCCATCATCCTCTGCGCAGTCCTCCGTGTACTCAGAAGACTTTCGCCAATAGTTCTCAGAGCTGAAACTGCTCCTTCGCCTGTGTTTTGGTAAGAGGACAGAGCGTCGGTTCTCTTCCTTGTCCATTTCTAAAATCCGTGGTCTGTTGGGGTAGAGAAAAGGGAAGAATTACAGGTAGGGGGGCAAGAAAAAAATAACTTGGGAGTTGGTATCATATGACAGAAAAGACACTGAAGCGGAGGTAAGATCTGGCCTTCAACTAGCAGCATAACTCTAGGAAAGTCACCTACCCTCTGAGTTTTGTTTTTTTCATTTCTAAAATGTAAGAACTAAATCAGATGATCTATCCAAGGCTCTGTCCAATTCTAAATAACTCTTTGCCTTCTCTAGGTCTAAGTTTTTCCATTTGAGATATAAGGGTTAGACTACAGACAATGAATAGCCCCTTTTAGTCCAAAAACCTTATGGTTCTGGAAAATACCAAATTTCTGAGATGTGATATCATTCTGCTCATAGGCAGAATAGTATAGTGGAAATAGCTATGGGTTTGGCATCAAGACTGGCTCTGTCACCTGCTGTAAGGAAAGTACTTTATCAGCTGAAATCTTCTATATAAATGTAAGTAGAGAGACATTTTCCCTAAGAAGCAATAAAAGTTATCTTAGTTTCATCTTCTCAAGAAGCTATACATAAGGCAAGAGTTGAATACCAAGCTGTTTGAGAACCTTGTCTCTAAGTTTGTCTTAAACTAAAGAGAAATGGTAAAGTCAGGAACATTAGTATATGTTCCAGTGTAGTTCCTTACTATTTATATGGTAAGGTGCTAGTAGTGTGGTAGATAATAATGCTGGTCTTGGACTTGTTCAGTCGAGTCCAATTCTTCGTGACCCTGTAGACCACAGCACGTCAAAACTGTCCATGAGGTTTTCTTGGCAAAGATACTGGAGTGGTTTGCTATTTCTTTCAACAAGGATTAAGGCAAACAGTGTCCAGTGTCACACAGAGGCCAGATCGGAACTCAGATCTTCCTGACTCCAGACCTAGAGTACTAGGTGACTCTTTGGAGTTAGGATACCCAAAATCAAATCCGGTCTCAGACACTTACTAGATACATGGTCCTGAGAAAACTATCAATCTGTCTCAGTCTCAGTTTCCTCATCTACCCATTCTCCCAGCGCATGCTGTAAGGATCAAAAGAGATAACGTATGTAAAACATCTGGCAAATGTTAAAGTGCTATATAAAATGCTTATATAAAATGATTACAAAATTTCCTCTGCAGGGTTTGGAGAGAAAATATGATGGAGTAAATTTCTAAAATGTTCTAGAATCTGTGACTTCAGTTCCCTTTACTTCAACACTCATGTTATTTCAGGCAGTAAAACCCCAATGCAGTTCATACCTATGAGCAGCATCTGGATCTGCTTTCCGGTGGGACCGCTTTGGTTTCAGGATCTGGTCCCTATTGCTTCCTGACAGACGATCAGAAGTGTAACCCGGGGGTAACACAGAGTTACCCAGGGACTTTGTTTCCAATCGTGGGGCATCAAGTCTTGTCCTACAAAATGAAACACAAAGAGTTACCAGCAGGATTCTTTGAAAGTAGAGCTGCCAGGAAAACCTGGGAAGATACATGAACTGATGCAAACTGAAATGACAAGAACCAGGAGAACGCTGTACACAGTAACAGCAATACTGTATGATGAACTGTGAATGACTTAGCTCCTCTCAGTAATACAATGACCCAAGACAATTCCAAAGGACTCATGATGAAAAATGTTATCCACCTACAGAGAGAGAATTGATGGGACTCTGAAAGCAGATCAAAGCACACATTTAAACTTCAGTTTTCTTGTTTTTGTTTTCTGGTCTGTGTTGTCTTTGCAACATGGCCTATATGGAAATATGCTCTGCGTAACTTCACGTATATAAATCTATATCAAACCTTGCTTTTTCAAGGAGGAGGGAGGGGAGAGGGAATTTGGAACTGAAAAGTTAAAAAAAAAAGAATGTTAAACATTTTTTAATATGTAATTGAGAAAAAATAAAGTGAGAGGAAAAAAGAAACTTGTAGCAGAGGAAGAAAAAAAAGAAAGTACAGCTGCTTTTCTCAACCACTGGAAGCCTAAAATTTACGGTAATTTCACTGCTAAAAAACAAAATGTCAAGGGCTACACAGTCCTGGAGTCAAACAAAAAGTCAATCTAGGGAGGCAGGATTACATCGAATTCAAAAGGCCAACAGTCTGTAGGGGTGATAGCAAACTCCAGAAAAAAAGGACTAAGTATATCTACTTGCAATATGTACTGCTGGTACACGCTATCTGCTAGGTAGCACAGTGAATAAAGAGCTGGTACTAGCTGTGTGGCCCTGGGCAAGTCACTTAACCTATTGTCTCAGTTTCCTCCTCTGTAAAATAGGGACAACAATAGCAGCAAACTCCCAAGGTCGTTGAGAGGATCAAATGAAATAATATTTGTGAAGTGCTTCTGCACAGTGCCTGGCACATAGCAGGTACCTAATAAATACTTATTCCCTCCTTTCTCCCTTCCCCTCCCTGTAGTCACTTCAGCTGATAAGATACTTGAAAATATGTAGTTAACTTGCATATTCAAGAGCTGGGAAGGAGAAGCAGCCCCAAAGTATGACTATAAAAAGTCTCATTTCCTTAAAGACCCTCAAAAATCCTAAGTCCAAATAAAAGTTACTTTTAGAAGGCAACACTTATTCTAATAATGCTGCTCTCGCTCGGAGTATGCTTGGAACTCCTCCCTAAAATGGCTTTTGGAGGCATATATGAGCCATACAGAAAAACCAGTTCTTATTTTAGCTGCCCTTTTGTTTTCAACACAAAAATGCTATTTCCTAAGCCTAATTATTCATTGGCATTTTTCTATTTACAAAACAATTTTTAAAAAACAAGGAAAAACATTTATCTTCATTAAGGTTATTTATTCCAGAGTGATAGACACATTTTTGGCAATGGCTTATGGAGTTTATACCTTTGAAGAAGGGAAGCTAGTAGGGAGAGGGGGAAAAAAAGAGTGCTCTAGGGAAAAGAAAACAAGGGGGAGCACATGGTTAAAAAAAGGGGGGGGGGGGGGGGCCAGGATGTAGCTGAATAAGAGGTCGGCAATTCTTGAAGTCCACGAACTAAAAGTTTTGATCTGATTCAAGAGTCAATGTCACCATTACAGGGCTTTGAAAAAGTGAGCAAAATGGTCAGAACATACCTAAAGTTTAAAAAGTATGCTTCAATCTGCATTCAGATTCCATCAGCTCTCTCAGGAGGTGGATAGCATTTTCATCATGAAACTGTCTTAGATCACTGTATTGCTGAGAATAGCTAAGTCATTCACAGTTCTTCATCATACAACTAACTATCCAAAAGTATGGAGGGGAAAGACATTGAAAGCACTATTTTCAAAACTGCTCTCCAGTTTTCCCATCAGTTATCTGATAGGGAGTACTTTCCTAAGTCACTTAAATGGTCTGATTTATTGAACTTTGGGTTACTGAGTTCAATTATTTCTGATTCTCCCTTGTCTGTTGCATTCCACTGATCTACTTTTCTATTATTTAGCCAGCACCAAATGGTTTTGCAGATTGCTGATAATATGGTGTGAGATCTGGATGTCTATTTCCCCTTCTTACTTTTTTCATGATTTCCTGTGATATTCTCAATCATTTGTTCATTCAAATGAATAAAGTTATTTTGTCTCCTTCAAAAGAACATCCCTTTGGAAGTCTGGTATAATAGCACTGAAACTATAAATTAACTGTAGTAATGTTGTCACTTCCATTACATTGACACAACCCAGCTATGAGTAATGAATATTCCAGCAGCTATTTAAGTTGTTCATTATTTCTTTTAGGAGTATTTTGTAATTGAATTTATGCAGATAGTAGAGGTAATTGGGTACAGTGATATGCATTTGTAGTTATTTTGAACAGTAACTTTTAGGGACTTTCTATTACTGCCTCTTAAATTGTTATTATTATACAGAAAAGTTGTTGATTTTTGTGGGTTAATTTTGTAACCTACAACTTTGTTGATCCTATCGTCTCAGTCAGTTTCTTTGATTCCTTAGGGTTATTCGAGTCATGTCACTAGCAAATAGTGACAGCTGTCTTTTAAGTTTTTAATTTCTTTCTCTTGTCTTATAACTGTTGCTAGTATTTCTAGATCTATATCAAATAACAGCTGGGAAAGGAGGTACCTCTGCTTTACTTCTATGTTTACTGGCAAAACTTCTAGTGTTTTCCCATTAGGTATGATGTTTGCTTTTATTTGGATTTTATCATATTAAAAAAGATCCCTTTATGCCTTATGCCCATGTTTTTTTAAAAATAGCATAAATGAGTGTTGTACTTTGTTAAAGGTTTCTTTCTGCAGCTAGTGAAATCATCACGTTTGTTTTTAATATGACTTTGATTGTTTTCCTAATGTTGAATGATCCTTGCATACCTGGTTCCCTGTTTGATTTTTAAGAGAACAGCAGGAAATCTAAGGGTAATCCTATGGTACATGACAAATACAACTTGGGAAGATGAGATAGCAAGGTGTACACAACTCAGCAAGCACACTGCATTCTGACAGGGATGTGGTAAGAGCAGAAAGACTCAAAACTGCATGCTTCAAGGCAAATTCAAGAGCAGCATGAGCAAGGGAAAAAAGTCAGCAAGAGCCGCTTAACAAGCAGTCTGAGAAGTGGGAAAGGATGGTAACGATGGAGAAAATGCCATGGAATGACCTAGAACAGCTCAGGTTCCGATCTGCTAACTGCAGTTTTCACAGTTTAGGGATAAGCAAAGTCACTTGGAAATTTAGAAAATGTCTACAGAATCCCAAATGAGAGCCATTGCATTTAGTAGTTACACTCATTATGTATGGTGTACGATGGAGTTGGCCTTGGACAATGACTGGCTAAATCATCTGGGGCCTGCCATTTTGCCCCTCAGGGCTCTAAGTAACTCTCTAAGACTGCATACTGCAGAGAAAATGTCAGCCTACATTAGAGAAGAAGTTCGTCACCAGGAAGAGTTCCCTACATCAATGAAATCACAGGTCCATTTCCTATTTCCTCATAATGGGTAAAACCATGAAGCTATGAAGTCAACTGATCATGAGCAGTGGTATCCTTTTCACAGAAAATCCCATGTAAGTGTATAATTCTTCCAGTGATGGTACAAATTTCCTTTAGGACATTTTAGGAATAGTCTTCTCTGGTGGCATGTGGATGACTCATACCCATCCCCTTACTTTATGATACCACTTAATTTTTTTATCCTAAATTATTACTGGCTGTTGCCAAAAATCAAACCCATCCTTAGAAAAAAAAAAAAAAAAGGTCTCCAGAGAGACTATTCCCAAGTCTGTACCATAGGTTCTGAAAACTACTGCCAGAGATAGCAGTCCTAGACATTCTGAGCAACGGCAGCAGTTCTGGAACAAGTGAACAGACTGAAGCAGTTGCTTTGAAAGACAACACTCATTTGGATAGCTAAGTTCTGCTATGTTTGTTAAAGGGTTTTGTTACTTTGCCTTTAACTAGCTGGGTGAATCAGCAAGTTTCATCTGTTTCTTTGTAAAAAGAGGAAGTATGATTAGTTCTATAGTGGCTTCCTACTACCCAAAGATAAAACAAAAAGTCCTCAGCTTAGCACTGAAAAGCCACCAGAACCTGGCTCCAACTGCCTTTTAAGATTTATTTAATCACCACTTTTCTTCATATACTCTATGCTCCGTGTTCTAGCCAGCCAAACCTGCCTACTACTTACTTCTGAACTAGATAATGCCTCTTGCTTTAGGATTCTGCTGGAGATGTTTCCCATTCCCAGAACCACAATGCCTAGGATGCATGCTCCTTTTCTTGTGGCTCTTTATTCCCTTTAAGGCTCATCTTAGCAGCAATGCTCCTTTCTCCCCTTTCTCTGACAGGTGGTCAGTGTTTTCTTTCTTCTAAAACTACCTTGTAGACAGGTAAGTATACTACATCTCTGTCCTTATACCCCTAGCACCAATGACAGTGCCTTGCTCATTGAAGTAGGAACTTAACAATATCTGATGAATTTAATCCCCTATCCCTTTCTGCTCTAATATTTTAGGACTTTAGTTACTACTCCTCCCAAATGCAACAATCCTACTACATTCACACCAAAAAGTATTTGCTTCCAGGAGCCTACATACGCTGGACACAGACCCAACTGACCCATCTTTAGCTAAGTTATTGCTAACAGAAGACAATGACCTGAACTCACGCAATGGTAGATGAAAAGAGATGATAAAATTTAATAGCTTCAAGAGGACTTGCTGAAGTTTCCAAATAAGACAGATTCAAACAGCCACCCCAAGAAAGGATTCTTATCTTTATTCCAACAACTTAACACAGCAGATGCAATCAAATCAGCAAGCATTTATTAAGCATCTAGTATATGCCAGTCATTATATCTGGTGCTAGAGATATAAACATAAAAGGAAAACAACTCCTGCCCTCAAGGAATTTATATTCTAACAGCTAGATAAATACACACACATATATTAAAATAAAGTTAAAGCAAAAATAATTCTATATCTAGCATTATATAATAATTTATAAGTATATTCTATAGAATACATTTTGTAGAAAATAATATAGTAATATGGAATACAGATGATATATAATACTAGATATTATATAAATATATTATTTTTGCTTTAACCCTATTTATTGAAAGATACATTTAAATAGTCATCTAGGTACAAAAAATTATTAGAACACAATGCATCTAAAAGTCCTAGGATCTATATCTGACACAATCCTATTTAACTTCCCTTTTGATGTCTGTATGCAAAATCACAGTACTCTATTCTGAATGAATCTATTCCTACATGATTGCAATTCCTAAGGTAAATTTAGTGTTCACTGCCAAAATTCTTGAAGTCTGAAGTTAATCTTCTGGGAAGAATCCAGACATTTATACTCCCACATATAATACAATGGAACTCATAACTGCAATCAGATAGTACAAATTTCATTTTAAAATTACATGCATGCACACACACAGTCACACAAATAAACAAACACATACAAAATAGATAAAAGGTAAGTTGTGGGGAAGGCACTCAGCGCTGGGGGAAGCCAATAAAAACTTTTTGAAGAAGGTTGTGCTTGAGTTAAGTCTTGTGGGAAACCAGAGAGATTCCAAGAGACAGTGGTGAGGAAGGAAAGCATTGCAGGCATGAGGAATAGTCAGTGCAAAGGCCAAATGGGAGACGGAACATTGAATGTGAGGATTAGCAGGGGGGCAAGACTACAGAGTTTGTGGAAATGAGTGATGTATAAGAAGACTGAAAAGGTAGAAGGAGCCAGGTTATAAAGAACTTTAAATGCCAACAGAGTATATTTGATACTGGAGATAATAGGGAGCCATTGTGGATTAGTAAGCATAGAAATTACATGGTCAGAACTGTCCGTCAGGTAAAGTAGTTCAGCCACTGTGTAGCTCTGAAGTATGGAGAAATTTGAACCAGGAGGCTATCCCAATAGTTTAGAAGAGCAAGTGAGGACCTGAACAGGGCAAGGGCTGTGCAGGTGCTGAGAAGGGGTAGAGGAGAGCTGCTTGGGAGGTGGGGAGCTAGGGGGAGAGATCCTAGGGTCACAATTCTAGAACTAAAACAGCTCCCATCAGAAATTAGAGACTAGAGTTGAACAGATAGACAGAAAGGTAGATAGAAACAGACATAGATATACACACATGCATACACACACACGAGGAGGAGAAGATGTATGAAGATGCACAGAAGTCAAAGAGATCACCAAGAGAAAAGAGAGTGCCCAGAACAGAGGCTTTGGGTGTACCCAGAGTTAGTGGGCATGGCATTGGTTAATATTCAGCAAAGGAAACTAAAGAGGAATGGTCACAGAAGTAGAAGAACAAAGAACAGTGTCACAAAAACCCAGAGAGGATATCCAGGAGAAAAAGTGCAGCAGAAAGATCAATAGGATGAGACTGGGAAAGCCATCAGAATTGAAAATTAAGGTATCACTGATAATTTTGGAGAAAGCAGTTTTACTTGAATAATAAGGAAGTACCATTTTTTCCAAGGATTTTTCCAAGAGAAGAGAGGTGTGTGTGTATGGGGGAGGTATGGGATACACAGGGCAATAACTAATGGGCATAGTACAGTCTACAGATGGATTTTTATTTTTCATTTTTAACACAGTTCATATCACATAAAACAATTCCAACTTTTGGTCAGGTGATACTTCTTTTAAAGCATTTACAATATAGACCCCAAATTTTTTTTTAACATTAACCAACTCAGACGCAAATAATAACTATGAATGTTAACTTCACAAGCTCTTGACCTAATTGTCTCCACGCTATTATTAAGAATTAAAGGACCCTAACCTATTGTTGTTGGTCTAAAGTCCTAAGCCTAACAGCTTAATTTTAGACTTGACCTCGGATGTTCCCCTACCAACAATTTAACAGATCTGGTATTAAGCTTACAAACCTTTTGACTACAGGAAATTGCCACTAAAAGTAGGGACGTTGCAGGGAAACAATATCTCCCCAACTTCGTGTCAATTCCAGGCAGGATTAGATTATCCACTTGCATTCAGTCAGGCTTAAAGTCTGCCAGGTGTCAGTGGGGAAAGTGACACAGATGGGGGAGACTTGGGAATGTTTGTAGGCACAGGAAAAGGATCAGCAGACAGTGAGAGAGAGGGGCAATCTAATGGAGAAGCCAGTGGTGGATAGGATTTAGGGGTACATGTTAACCTTGGTGAAATCATTTCTTATTTTCAGAGAACAGAAGAGAATAAAAGGATAAGACAGTAGGGTATTATGTCAAGGGGATGTGAGATAAGAAGGGACAAGAGGGAGCTAGTAGCCAGTGGCCTTGATTATCTCAGTAAAGTATAAGATGAGGAATACAGCTGAGAAGACAAATCATTGTGGTAAATGGGATAAAGAATCAATTAGGAACGAGAAGGATGGCTTGTTGCCCAGTTGAGATAAGAAAACATAAATCCGTAGTGGACCAGTCAATACAACTGTGTGACTTTCTGTGGTTCCATTGGGCAGTATATAGATAGAAGCAGAAGATGAGAAGCCAGGGTTGGAGTGTGACAAGTCATGAGTGGCAATAGGACAAGGAAGCAAAAGATTCAAGAGCAGAGGCGAATACAGAGTTGAACTGATTCACTTAGGGGTCAAGAATGGGGTGGGAAGAGAGTGAAACCAGAGTAGGAGTGATAGCCCAGAAAAGCATCAGTTTGGAGGACTAGGAGGTAATGGTGAGAACAAAAAATGGGTTACATAAAAGCAGGAGTTTTGGCACTGAGTTGAGAAAGAAAGGAGAATGTTCTAGGAGGGTAGGCAGAGGGGTCAGGAGATAACCATCATGACTGAGATCAGATGATAAATATGGCAACACTGAACCTCAAGGAAGAGAAGCTGTTAAATGATTGATAGGGAAGGAGAATTCAGAAGTGGTAATATGGAAGAAAGTATTCTGACTCCCCCCAGTGAGCTGGGGGTTATGAGAGAGAAAATGCAATCAGTCCTGGAAAGGATAGCTAGAGAGGCAGTGTCATTTATGGGTAGCCAGGTCAGAGTGGATGCCAGAAAATGGGAGAAGCATGAGAGGAAGAAGATTAAAATAAACAGAAGTTTGTTAATTATAGAGTTGGAGTTCCACAGTGTACAATGGAAGGGGTGAGGATAGTTTCTTTGGTAGTATGGGATTTAGGATCACAGAGATAGGGAGAGTGAGAAGAGGTAAGAGTTGGCTAATCAATGGGGCAGAGTACAAGTGGATGAGAGGTATGCCTCCACTGATGAAGGAAGGTAATTAGAAGGTTCAAGATCTCAAGGCTGAGGGTCTCAATCAGCCCTTGCTTCCTTAGAGAGGCAGTGGTAATATGTCCCGCGGGCACCCTGAAGTGCAATATTTTGGCAAATGCAAGCAGAACTGGTGGTGAGATGCAGGAAGGATTGCCTGCAGAGTTTTAGCCAGCATTGTGATCTATATTCCCAGACAGGTTCCTAAGCACAGCAACAGTATCAGATTGGGCTACCTAATAGAAGAGCATTTAGCTTTTAAAACAAATTAGTGATGCTATTTAATTATGAACCCTATACTAATCTAATTAAGGTTAGTTGATCACATAGCACAAGAGTTCCCCAAAGTATTGAGCAGTTTTGGCAAACATTCTGACGGTCATGACTCCCAGTAACTACATTTTTGGATTTTATATTGTTGTTCATCCCTCATTCTTGAAGAGGACCAATTGGATATAAGGAGGCAAAGCGGGATATAAGGATGTAAGTTATCATACTCTTTCTTCCAGGGTCACTGAAGTTCAATGGAAAGAAAAAGGTCAAGACAACCTGGTAATGGCCTAGGATGCAGTGGGTGACCTTGGCCTTTCTAAATTAAGGTATTCCTCAGGTCTCATTGTCTGAGGTCACACCCATTCAATAAGTAAAGCCTAGGTAAATGTTAAAACAAAAGATGGATTTTATATAGTTCTAGGAGTGTTCCTTCTTCCTCCCCCTTCTTTAAGTCCTAGAAAAGATGATACACTCTTTCCTTTAGGAAATAAGTATTATCAATAAGAACACTCCTGAAATAAGTTATATAGGAAACCCTGGTACAATCCTTTATTTTGGTTTTGGGGCTCTGGAATCATAAGCAAACCCAGATGAATTTGTTATCCTAAATGTCATCACATCTACCCATTCTCTACTGCAGAAACTGTGGCAGGCAGGTTCTGGGTGGCAGGTTTTACTTTGCTCTAAAACAAGAAG
Organism: Notamacropus eugenii; assembly: GCF_028372415.1. Taxonomy (NCBI): domain Eukaryota; kingdom Metazoa; phylum Chordata; class Mammalia; order Diprotodontia; family Macropodidae; genus Notamacropus; species Notamacropus eugenii. Next base: position 335,579,987 of record NC_092874.1, on the reverse strand, counting down.
AGTACTTCAAAAAATTAGTATTTCAAAAATGCCAATGTTTTCAAGTAAGAATCATGGAACATCAGAGCTAAAACATGGGAGAGAACTACCAAGATGCAAGTAAAACTACTGTATAAAATATAAGAAGCCTTCCTTCTCAAACCTAATTTCTAGAGTGGTATTTATAGAATGGTGGCTATTTGCAAACCCCTTTATTTTGATTTTTACAACTCTAATTAAAATTCCAACTCCTTCCATTAAATCTAGAATTTAGAGCAATACCACACTCATTCAAGAAGCAAATTCAACTTTCTCCTTCTAGGCCATGGTCTCCACATCAAGTAACACCTGTTAACACTGAGAATATAGATTGCCCCCTTATCATATCTGGAACAATTCTGTGGTGGTAAGAACATACCTTTAACTCCGTGAGCCTATCACTGGGCTACAGGGCAATCTGAACGAAGGTTAGGAAGAGAGAATCACAAGAAGGTGATTTTATTTTAATATTCAACCATTTGCAGGAAGGGAAGAAAAAGTAAGAGCCAGCCACTGGTCTCTGTTAAGGCACCCAAAGTCCTGAAAAGCCAAACGTTAGGTTAAGGATGGAGGTAGTTCCTACTATTAGCAAAGCTATAATGCACCATAAATCTGGACAAATTTGAAGCAGAGTCAAATTTTTGACATGAACAACTTCAAAAGCTCTATAGAATAAGGTAACGGGGTGAACACAACCCACAGCAAAGCCTAGCTTCTCAGATACCCATGGAGGAAAGTTAAAAGCAAAACAAAAAACCTAAATTCTTCAGAGTCAAAATAAAGGGGTGGGGAACTTGCAGCCTTGAGGCCACGTGTGATCCTCTATTGATTGAGTCCAAGTTTTACAGAACAAATCCTTTTATTAAAGGTATTTGTTCCATGAAGTTTGGATTCCGTCAGATGGCCACACTGAAGGACCTAGAGAGCCACATGTGGCCTCAAGGAGGCAGGTTCCCCACCCCTGAATCCCCTTTTCTAATACAGGAACAATGTTCTTATTTCAAGTACCCCATCTCCCCCAACCACCTTTCAAAAGACTGTAAATGCCTTCTGGATACTCCAACTCATTCATGATTTACCTGCTATGGGTATGGCACAGGTATTTCTACAATTCATTCCTCTGGAACGCTTGTTTCCTTAAGGTAATTTACTTTTCCTGAGTCACACAAGAAATCTAGATCTGGAGAATTCTCAGTTTGACACAAGACTACCCAGGTCAGGTGACAGGAAAGACTAGCTTACCATTACTGAAAATTCACAAAGACAATTTTGTACCCAGGATACAGTAAAAGGAACTATCTGTACTGGGTGGGAAATTGGTCCCTTCCAACACTTCCATTATCTTGGCATGTAAAGTGATAAGCAGTTTCATAATGGTACAGAGGGGTCAAACACTCTGGAGGTAGCCTCCGACTGTCCCACATTAGTGGGACCAGCTATTCGTCCTCTGCTTTTCTTCTGCAGTCTTCAGAGGACAGAACTTTTTTGTTCTGAGCCCTACTTCCTCCAAATCCATTAGTATGGATTTTACTATGCTGACAGGTATTTTCTATAAGCTCTGGGGATGGCAAGAAGAACAGATCAGTGCCTTTACTTCAACTGGCAGGACACTTGTTCGAGGCTAGCTCTTGGATGAGTGAGGTTCCCAATTCCTTCAATTTGTTCATTTTGCTAGGTATTTAAAATAACGGTCTACAAAGTCCAGCACCCTTCCTGACTTTTTTGATGCCAGGATGCTACTGAGCAGCACATTTAGTAGGTCAAAACATATCAGAGAGAACACAATAGCCTACTATGTAGCTCAGAGAACCCTAGACAGAGGAACAAGAGTTTATATAGACAAGGCAGCAGACTCAGGAATGGAAGTTACTCCAGTTGTGGCTTCAATCTTGGATCATTTAGAAAATCCAACTCCCAATGTGAAATTTTCTAAAACTGAAGCTAAAACATTTCCAGAACCTATGGAGATCATTTAAAACTAGACAAATCCCAGATGCAGGCTGCAAAAGACCATGAAAGAAAAAATGAAGACTATAAGAGTGAGATATTGCCTGAGAATGCTACTCTACTGCCCAGTAGATAGGTCAAAAGCTGAGTCAGATAGCTTAGTTTTGGCTAAAACAGGTTAAAGCATCCTTTCTACACAATATCCCCAAATTCTAGAACTGCATATGGGAGGGGAGAGTGGACCAAAATGGGTCTCCCTGAGAACCCCCATAAGAGTTTTCGGTCTCTAGGGATCACCCTTGGGCAAAGAAGGGATCAACAACCCTTGGCAGGTCAACTGATTTTCCGGGAGTGGCAGCTACTGTTGTTACCACACCTATCAGGTGAGCTACCAGCTTAGGGCTTTCTTTTAAAAGAAACAGCTAACAATAAGGAAGGAAATCAATCCTAAGCACTTTTTTCTCATTTGTAAAATGAGGGAGTTGCAGATGATCCCTCAGATCCCTATCAGCTTTAATATTATGACTCTGTCAAACCCTGACATATTTCATTCAACAGGTTTTAGTGCCGGTGGCTGATGGTCTCAGACTGGCTCACCACTTCAGGGTGACCCCTTTATGGACCCTGGAACGTCAATGCCATAACTGATCTACTTTTTAAAAAAGTTTCATTTTCCTGACTCACACTTGGTCATGTCCTTTGCATTCTTTACTTCTAAATCTCTAGAGAGGTTCTGTTCCACTTAGAAAAAGCTACTCATGCCTATAACGTCGTTCTACTTAAATTTCCTCACAATATAAGTCACAGGGAAATCCTTCCTAATATTATGACTATGTCATGCATCTGACTGTTTGGGGGCAGGTTGGTTATACTTACAGAGTTATGAACACATTTTTCCTGAACCATTAATACCACCTGAAGGTTAGAATGCCAACTAACTAAGCCAAACCTCAGTGTGCTGCTGAAGATGCCAAATAATAATTGCTAGCTTAGACTCCAGTAGAAATATAAGTTCTTTAAGTCCTTGATGTTATGCAACAACACTGTTTCCCTATAATATCAAGATTTCACTGACGAACATAAAATGAGTGCCATAAAAATAGAAACCAAGTCTGTCGGTTTTCTGGGGGGATAGAATATGTAAGCACTTTAAAAGAAGGTTAACATTCAACTCAAATGAGAACCCTGAATCAAAGCCAACTGCTAGAAATTTGGAAAAACTGGAACAATAGAAAAGTGCCATCAGAAGCTAGTGAAGATATTTATGTATTGGTAACACCTTTCTGTACTCTATAAAGCTAAATCTCAGAGAAGAAGCTACTTAAATTCATCTGAAAGACTGGCTAATTATGATCATTGCTGTTGGATGGGTACAAAAGTCAATTTTGTATTCTGTTTTGGCATATCCCTAATATTTGCCTTTCGGCACATCAAAGCACTAAAAATTTTGTGATTCATACTTGCAATTATGCAAATAGACTACATAACACTAAGATTTACTGACATTGAGCTAAGTGACCAAATTGGTCAGCATGAATACCACTTTCAAGTGGTTCCCTGAGCCATAGCTTCTGAAGGAGTCTCCTGGGTCACATGAAGACACAGAACAGTGCAAGAGCACTAGGCTTGGAATACAGTGGTGGGAGGAGGGTTCAAATCTCTGAGATTACATGTGTAACCATGGACAAGTCATTTAACCTCTGAGCCTCAGTTTTTTCATCTGTAAAATGTACAATATCTGATTATATACCCTACAGGGTTGCTGAAGGTCAAGTGAGAACACATACGAAATGTCTTGCAAATTTTAAAGTACTGGGTAAAATGTCAGCTATTATCTCTACTTTGTACCCTAAAATCAAAACTCATTCCCTATATCCTGGGTAGAAAATCAAGTGAGAAGGAATAAAAGCAACTCTGTACATAGGTACATGCTGTCTTCAGACCCCAAATATATTTTATATGGTCAACAGATACAATGACTATCTACAATAAGCAAATAAGGCACCTTCTACTTCATCGCATGTGTCTTCAGAAGCCTGGAACACCACAGAATGATGTCAGCAAACAACTCCAAAGGAACAAACTACTTAATAGTTATTGACCAGAAAGAGGGAAAAACTTAAGCTATCATTGCTTTACCCTAAGACATTACTAAGTATGATGGGATACAAGAGAAGTTTTAGCTTCACCAATACATGAGCAACACTAAAATTTCATGGGCAAGAAATAAATGTTTTCAAAGTGATTACATGACATGGATTAGGTAAAGGACCAACAAATATTTGTTGAAATTTCAAGAGACCTGGCTGGGCCCCATTTCACAGTCTCACAATACAGTAGATTATGCAAACACCACTTCAGCCTTGGTTCTTCCAGACAGAATGTTAAGGGGTCTTCAGATTCCCTCCTGATAGCTCAATGTACCATGAAGATGTATTCTATGCCAACATCTTAATATTCTAAACATATTTTCTTGCTCATAAAAATAATTAGCATAGCCTAAGAAAGCTGGATTAGGTCAACCAGAATTTGTGAAAGCACTAGTTGATGCAGCCATCCTGGACCTCTTCCAGATACTCTATCCTTTTGATTCCTGCAATAATCTTCAATTTGCTCTATATATCTCAAAACACTTCCATATTATCATCTTAATCTTATAACACCTAGAATAGTTAGAGGAGGGATGCTAGAGCAGAGATGTCAAATACACGGTCTACATGTGACCCATAACACTCCCAAGTGCAGCCCAAATCAGATTAAAATGTAATTAGGAAATATTTAACAAAATAAAATATAATAAAAAACATGAATAATATTACATTTTAAAACTAAGTCAATATGAGGGCCACAGGGGTTTTTACGTAAGGATTAGTGGCTCCCATTTCTATTTGAGTTTGACATCGTTGTTCTACAGGCTATTTATCTAGTTCAGCTGCTTATCCAAAGTAGGGATTCTGCACTGTGAAGGCCTAAAAGATAGTTATCTAGAGGTACTAGACGAAGTTCCTAAATCTCTGAGGGCAGGGACTATATCTTATCTAAACTTTCTATTTCTCCCAGCACACTGTGCTCTGCACACGGTAGGTACTTTTTAAAAAAGTATTTTGAATCATTAAATCCAATTTTTCAAATTTTTTTACAGGAGGAAATTGTTATTTTTTGAGATAGTCTATATAACTGATGGGTAGCATTATTTATTAGAAAGTTTATCTTTCAATTCAGAGAACCAAGGAAAGACATGAACTGATGAAGAGTGAAGCAAACAGAACCAGGAAAATAATACATACAACAATCTAAATGAAAAAACAAAAATTAAACTAAATCATTAAATTTCACCCTGAGTCAAGCCCTTTCCTTCCTCTCTTTTCTGAAGAAGGGACACCAGGTGTGGAGTATCACAATGTCACATAGTGCTGATATGCAGGCTGGTTTTACTGAGCTGCTTCCTACCCTACCCCTCCCTTAAAGCACACGAGTGCACTCCTCCCCCCACCAAAAACTCTTTTGTTACAAGGGACAGCAATGCTGATATTAAAACAAAGAAAAACAGTAATAAAAAGAAAGTTCTTTATTCTGTGCTGAAATCTGTTTCCCTGTAACTTCTGCCCACTAATGTCTACAAATAATTGAACAGAAAAGAGGAGTTAGTCTGAGGCACTGGAAGATCAGGCTTTAGTGTTCTGGACAATGCTCTTACCATTAAAACCACATTCTAATCTGAGGACAGAAGAAGATAATTAACTGCTGGTTCTAGGACCCGTACATCAACCTGAAGTCGGAGAAATGATGATGCCCTACTCTTTCAATCTCCTGTTACTACAAGTAACTTTGGCTCTCATTGAGATGCTATTGTCCCTGGCCTGTCACTTCTTTGGCTGTTGTGTCAGAGGCTGATACCTTGCCAGATGCCCAGGTTTCTCCTGGCTGCCTTTACTGGCAGTGAACCTCAATTATGTGCTGCCAGATCCTCTTCAGTTTACGTATTCTCTACAACTAACCTCTCTAGTCACTGCTTGTTTCTTCTGAGTTAGAAGATTTGACTTCAGATGATCTAAATAACTCCTAATATGCAAATAAAATGTGACATGATGTATAAATCTTAAGTGCTAAAAGAAGCCTGCTGTTATTAATAAGGATCTGCATTTTCATTTGATCATATAGTTAGTTACGCCTACCAATGCAAATAGTAACCCAGAGACACCTCAGAAGACAGTTTTTGTGAACTGCTACGGTCAAAAAGATTCACTACCTTACAACTAACCTTTTAAATTAAGAGCCTCTCTAAACTTAGGTGAGATGATCTTTGGTGACAGACCCATCATCTGTCACCAGGTCCAGGCTCTAAACCCTTTGGTACAACTTGTCAAGGCTTCCTGGTAAGCAAGGGTCTAGAACCCCAGAACACTTCTATGTCACTAGATGGCAAAGGAGAAAGATTTCAGTGGAGGAAATCTCTTAATACCTTTCAAAAATGAAGATTATCCCCTCCAGGACTTTGAAAGTTACAAGTGAGACACTTCTCCCTGCCCCCCTCCCAAAAGCTGACAAAATCAGGAAACTCCTTTTGTTAACATAACAGATGAACTCTATGTGATTAACCTTTTTTTTCAACGGAAGTGTGAAGGGAAAGCAGCAGATAGAACAGGGAAGGTAAAAAGACAGATCAATCAACAAACATTTATCAAGTGCTTACTATGTGCCAGAAACTGTGCTACATGCTATAAGTATTTCCAGGGGTTAGGAAAGTCTTCTTACCCTCTTTAAAGTTCTAGGATACTACTGTTCCCAAAACACTCTACCTTGTACTATCTTTAATCTGCACATATCTGTTTCCCAGTGGTATGCCAAGAAATTTTGGATGTCATGTTACTGAAGATAAACGATTTTCAAAAAAATTATTTAACATACATTTTACTTACCCAGGCTATTAATGTGCTAAGTATAGCATTTGCAAAAACAAAATTTGTCTATTATATATGCACATTAATCTTGAAAAATGTCAGACTTGTAACTTGCAGCAGCCACACTCATTGAAGACAACTGCATATTCAAGTCACCCAACTATTCTCCTACAGCACTGCCAACTTAAATGTTCAGCGTGCTACAATTCCTCATGGTAAAGGGTACAGTTGTGAGCAAGAAAATCTGAACCACTGCAGTTGAATATAAATTCCTTAAAAGCTAGGCTTGTCATTTATCATCATATTCCCAGTACCCACCATATAATATGCATTTAATAAATGTTTGCTGATTATGACAAACTGAAATGAAGCCTGGGGCCCTGGGAAGGAGAAAAGAAATAGGCTAAGTTACAAAAGAACATTCTAATTATGGTTTCTGAATAACACCAAATTGAGAGTGAGGATACTTGTGCTCTAGTGCTGGTTCTGCCTTTCTAAACAAGCTATGTGACCTTGGGCAAGTACTGTCTTCCACCTTTGAGGTTGTTTCCCTCATCTATAAAATGAAGGTACTAGACTTGACGATCTTTGAAGGCCTCTTTTTTCTGCTTTATAGTTCCATGATTCTAAGTCTATTTATCTGACGAAAGAAAATTAGGAGAACTTAAATGGCCACAAGTAGCATGTCAATGCTTCCTGACTGTTCCACCAAAGCCTAAATTTACCACAGGTTGGTCATCAATTCCCTACATAGAAAATGGTGATGATGTGGGACACAATGAGATTCTCAGTCATCTGATCAGTTTCTGTTACTCTCTGTTTTCTCTACCATATGTGAAATCTTGACAACTGAAAGAAGGTTGTTAAAAGCAAGTGTCTAAAAATACTTTAAAAGTATATTAATTAAATTTTTCTTCCCCAATTGATAAATGGTCAAAGGATATGAACAGGTAGTTTTCAGAGGAAGAAATTAAAGATATCTATAATCATATGAAAAAATGCTCTAAATCACTTTTGATTAGAGAGATGTAAATCAAAACAACTCTGAGGTACCACATCACACTTATTAGATTGGCAAACATGACAGAACAGGAAAATGATAAATGATGAAGAGGATGTGGGAGAGTTGGAACACTAATTCATTGTTGGTGGGGCTGTGAGCTGATCCAACCCTTCTGGAGAGCAATCTGGAACTATGCCCAAAGGGCTACAAAAATGTGCATACCCTTTGACCCAGCAATACTGCTTCTAGGACTATATCCCCAAGAGATCATAAAAATGGGAAAGGGTCCCACGTGTACAAAAATATTTATAGCAGCTCTCTTTGTAGTTGCCAAAAACTGGAAATCAAGGGGATGCTCATCAATTGGGGAATGGCTGAATCAATTATGGTATATGAATGTAATGGAATACTATTGCACCATAAGAAATGATGAACAAGAAGACTTCAGAGAGGCCTGGCAAGACGTATATGATCTGATACTGAGCAAAAGGAGCAGAACCAGGAGAACTTTGTGCACAGCAACGACCACAGCGTGCGAGAGTTTTTTCTGGTAGACTTGGAATTTCATTGCAATGCAAGGATGTAAAAAAAAAAAATTCCCAATGGTCTTCTAAGGCAAAATGCCTTCCACATTCAGAGAAAGAACTATGGAATTCAATCACACAATGTAGCAGGTCATGTGTGTGTGTGTGTGTGTGTGTGTGTGTGTGTGTGTGTGTGTGTGTGTGTACTCTGTTTTGGTTTGTTATATGATTTCTCCCATTTATGTTAGTTCTTCTACACAGCATAACTATATTGAAAATGTATTCAATAGGAATGTATGTGTAGATCCTAAATAGAATTGTATGCCATCCTGGGGAGGGAGGGGGGTTGTGGGGGATAGGTAAGGGGAAAAAAAATCTAGGTTTTATGGTAGTGATTGTAGAGCATTAAAAATAAATAAAATGAATATATTTTTTTAAAAATAAATTTTTAAACAAGAAAAAAGTATATTACAAGTTGTAACAAGAACTTTAGGATATTCTCTACGTATGGGAAAATGAACTTATTTTTCTCAAATCTTTTGGTCTTAGTGCGTGCACACACACACACACACACACACACACACACACACACACGTGCGCACACGCACACACACACAACACCCCCCAACTCATTGGAAAAACAATTGAGCTTTGCCACTTACTTCCTAAGGATGATGACAGCTCGACGCTCCTTGATATCTTGCGGTCGTATGCAGTGGGTGATTTCATCAGCAGCATATCCACTGAAAGAAAACACAGTACATACTGAAGACAGGCAAAGGTTAAGAGAATGACTGCAGGTAAATGATCATCATTTCCTTTGATCAGGATCCTTCTCCCCATTTCCTATGGTTAGTAAAGCTCATTCTGACAGTCAGGAAGCTAACAATATGAACTTAAAGATACTACTTTCTCTCCAAAGGCATACCTATTTGTGATTCAGAATAAGGAAACTTCACCCCCCCTTCCCTCCCATATAGCAGGCATGTTTACTACTTAAAAGCTGTTTCTTCTCAGTGGAGACTCTACTTTTTATGTAAAACAAATTGATTAAATGTAGTAACTACTTTAAGAAAACATGGCCTTATGGCAAATAAATAATATTTTTAATGGAAAGGTGAGAAGGAAAAGCTAAACAAATTACATGATACCACACTATTTTTGAAATCCCTCCAACCATTAAAAAAAAAAAACCCTATCAAGACCTAGAAAGGCCCTGAAATTAAGTGAAGCATTTTTTTTTTCTGAACAGATTCAACATTTGTCTGGAATAGCCAGATTAACTTAAGCAAGGCTTAATATGATGTCCCATGTATGGGACAGGAAAAGAGAGAAAGATATTCATCCAGACCTCTTACTCTCTTACAAGTTTTTGGCTTTATGCAGAAGTTGAGGTGGACAAACTGATGATGAGTCACCAGGGCACAGAAGGTACCCAAGAGAAACTCAACAGTTTTTTTCCCTAAAGCTACCACTTGGAGTCAAACTGTTCAAATCAGCTGTTTGGTATGTTTTAGGAATTACTAACATTATTTTGTATTTATTTCAACATGGTACATAATTCAAAATTGCTTACAGGTCAGTAATTAAATGTAGGTGACTACTTGATGGTTAAGAACTTTCAAAGCTAACTTTGTCCCTCAGCACCCTCTCCCAGTTGTCATGACCAAGTGGTTTTAACTTATCAATATAAGAATAGTCAAGCTAACAAAACTCTGGAAAATCATTCGGATCAGTACAGTAAAGTTTTAGTTTATAAAAAAATAAAACTAGCTGTAGCCTCAGGTCAGAATTGAATAGTAGTTGAGAAAATGTCTCTCAAATATTTCACTCAACTCAAATACCTCTAAGTGTCCCATGTGATAAAGGATCATTCTATACACAATCTCTTTGTTTTATGTTCAGGCTTTTCTGAAAGTCCTTTTCAAAACAAGAAGGCTTGCTTGGCCTCTATCACTCTAAACTCAATCTAGACACGCTTGGCAAGATATTATAAAATGGCTAGTACCATTTGGATGGGGGTGGGGGACGAGAATGGGAAAGAAGCAGAAGGTATCTGATACCCTAGTGTAAGGAGGCAAACTGTTATTCACCCCATGCTCTGTCTAAGAGTCAGGCTACTTCTGGCTTGGGTCTCAGAAAGTCTGACCCAATTCCAAACCTTGTGTCCCTTCAAGGTTACCAGGTTGGTTCTTGTCTGGCCTCAGGAGATCACATCCACAATAAAGATTTTCTCAAGGTGGTCTTGAACCAAAACCAGAGGCCAATGAAGACTGTACAACAAACCAGAATTCTTGATTTAACTCTGGAAATACCTCAGGCTCCTCCAGATCAAATAACTTGGGGCTCTTATTTCTTGCATCAAAGAAGGTCTCACTCATATCCTTTGGGCTAGCTTAGGCAGGCAAAATAGTGGCAAATCTTACTTCACTTTCTACTTTGTCATTCTATGTACCACAGCAAAAAGTAATTCCATGAAAGGGAGACAAGGCCAATCTGCAAATCTCCTACACTTGAGGAGTGTAGGATACTAATTCTCATACCAGCCAGACAAACACTTCTCCAGATACATATGTAGGAAAGTGTTATTAACCAGTTTGACTTGATCACTAACAGAGCTGAAAATATACTACCTTCAAATCTGCCAACATGGGAATGCTTGTCGAAATGCAATCCGGAGAAAATCCAGACATGTAACAGTTTACCTTCTCTCTTTTCTTAAAAAAACAAAAGCAAAACCAGGGGGAAAAAACCCCCAGGAATTAACCTACCACATATCATCCTCCTACCAAGTGAAGCCAAAATGAATCAAAAGGCCTGGGAAGGATCATTTGAACTGGTTCAAATCGTTTGCACAATATGCAGTATGCCAGTGTGAGCTATAATAGCTCAGCCACCTCTGCCACCCTTTAGCTCAGCTTACTCTTAATGCTCCTTGGAAGCTGCTCCTGCTCCCTCTTGTGGTTGCCTTACTTCTGGCATATGGCTGAAGCATGTAACGCTAAAATGCATTAATACTCACTACTAGGCTTTCCTATCAGCTAAACCATTATGATTAGCTAAGTCTTTGGCAATCCCCAAGAATGTCTTGGCTATAAAAAAGGACCTATACTATTCCTTAAAAAAACTGTTTTTAATATGCTCCTACCTCATTAATAAACAGAAGTTGTTTCAATATTCAAGAGGATCATAGAAGAAACCTAACTTTTGGTAAGCTGTTCTTCAACTAGAACTTTCCATCACAAAGTGTGGAGATGAGCGTACACTAGGGTTATTTACCACTACGGAGCCTGTTTATTGCAAGAGAACCTGCTTGAGAGAAGCTGCATGCCAGTTTGAAACCGAATACACTCAAGTCAATGCCTGTGGAAAAGAGTCTGTGTGTGTTATTTTATCTCCACAGGAAAGGAAGTTTTACATATTGGTCAGCCTACCAATGTCTCCTTTTACCACATCCCAAGTCTCCTGTCTATGGAGAAAGATTTGGAAAATGCATGATCAAGACAGGTTTGTAAGGATGCTAACTTCTTCCTTACACACCATTTGGCAAGTTAAACACCATTTGGCAAGTTGTCCAAACAGGGACAGAGAGACATCGTGGTTATCTATCTAGGGTCCTCTATTCTGTCTTAAAGTCAGCTGGTGACACAAACAACTGTTCACATTTATGTAACACTGAGGTTTACAAACTTTTATTTACATAAAAGGTAGGCAGTGCACACATTTCTCCACATTTTACAGGTGAGAAAACTGAGGCTTAAGGAGGTTAAGTGACCTGTTTGTTCACTGTCACACCCAGGTCTCCTGACCCTTCATGCTGCTTCCAGCTGCAATTTACGAACTCTCAGTAATGCACTGCAGAGTACAAACCCTCTCTCAATGGAGGGATGAAATGCATTTGCTTTCCCCAGCCCATGTATCTAAAAGGCAAACCAAAGCTGGTTCTTTTTGAAAAGTGAGCCACTTTTCACCAAAGCAGGGTAAGTGATCTCAGGTGGGAGTTATTTATACATTATTCTAACACTACAAAAATACACACAGCTCAAATCCAAGGAAAGGAAGTAAGGCTTGTTTGACTCCAAAAATTCAGAAGGTTGGGGAAAGGGGCAGGATGCCTCAAACTAGAGAAGGTGTCAGACTAACCCTAACCCTGGTTCTGATTATATAATACACCAAATTCTGGACCTAGCGCACAACTTTTTCTCAAACTGTTCAATTCCATATTCACAGTATCATTCATTCACCTTTGTTTTTGTATTCCCTCGCCTTCCACCAAGCCTTATGCTTAGTAGCTACAAGGCTTGTTTAAGAATTTTTTGAAGCTTATAGTACAGCTATAGTTAGAGAGATAGGGTATGGATATTGAGGGCAGATCTGACATATAAATGCACTTACTACTCAAAAGCTTCAGTGGCTCCCTATTGCCTCTAGGTTAAATATAAGTTGGTTTAGCTTTTAAAGCTCTACACAATATGTTCCAAACCAATTGTTCCAGACTCACTGGACATCACTCCCTTTCCTCCACTCTGAAACGAGGCAAACTGACCTTGATTTTGTTCCTTACGACCCAGTCTCTGTCATCTGTCCCCCTGGGCCTGAACACATGCCCCTTCCCTTCCTTATCCCCTTACCAAAACATAGGGATAGTTTCATCCTTTATATCGGTATCTCTGGGGTCTAACACAGTGTCTGTAACATAGCACACATTTAAATGCTTGACTGACAGCACACATAAAATTTTAATTAAATGGGCTAATCAATCAATAAAAGATCAATAAACATTTATTAAATGTTTTCTATGTGCCAGGTCAATACATTCTGCTCTTTCCAGTCATGCTCTAAACTGGAAAAGTTCTGGAAACAAAATTAGGCCCTCTGAGGAACTAGAGCTAAGCCTTGAGCACAGCTGTATAATGCCCAGCCCTAACATTTTACTAGCCCATGGTAGTACATCTGCCTTCTTTTCCTGTGTCTTCCATTTCCTTCCTAGGACAAGAAACATTAAAACAACCCAGTACAGATCTCTGACCCAAGACCATCTGGAAGTTTACTTCTTTATGAACTGAAGCATCACTATCATTCTGTTTTCACTAGGGTTTGAATATTCTTCGCTATTCTTTGAATAGTTCTTCCACTGAACAGGTGAAGTGACTTAAGAGTTATTTGCCCCACTTTCTGAACTATTTTAAGCTAAAAGTAGAATTTTGCTTTCAATAAGTTGACTCGTCCAAAAATTGATGATTAATGATAACAATAAATAAGAATTCAGCCTCTAGGAAATTACTTCAATTAAAAAATGTAATTTCTATATTTTAGGCTGATATATTCATCTCATAGGATGAAAGAGAAATGTTCTAAGTAGGTAGGAAGAAGGTAATAAATAAATGTTTTGGGAGAATAGCTGAGTGGCCTACCCTGCTCCTCTGCCCAAATGGCAAACTATGCAGAAAAGAATAAGGGAGGGCAGAGTCTACTACTGAAGAAACTGAATGAGTGAAAAGCTATACCATTCAGGAAACAGTTTCCAAGTGCATTTAGAAATCGGCTGGGCAAACTTTTGTTAGGATAGGTTTCCATTACCATTTCAAACATGTTTATATGATCTTCAGAAGTTGTTTTCCATACTGACAACTATTAAACAAAACTGAACCCCTACTACAATTCTCAAAAAGAGAGCAATGCTGATAAAGCAAGCAGTATTTCAGCTATTACTAGATGAAATCATGATGCAGTGGAAAGAGTACTGGACTAATGTCAAAAGGCTTTGCTGGCATGCTGCATGTCACCTGGGCAAATCACTTCCATTCTGAGTCCCAGGTTTTTTTCTCTGCATAATAAATAGGTTGATTAGATAATCTATGGTTCCTGGCAACTCAAACACTAAGCCTAGAATCCACCTTCCTACACACCCCAACTACACCTCTTCTCAAATGGACATGCTGCAGGATAGGAATTGGACTTGGTTTCATTGGTAAGGGAATGTTTCCCAAATGAGGAAATGATCTTTACCAATGCTCTGCAACTCATAATCTTAAACTTACCCAGAAAAAACATTAAGTGACTTGCCCAGGGTAAAAGAGCCAGTATGTATCAGAGGTAGGACTAGAACCCAGATCTTCCAGGTTTCAAGGACAGATCACTCTTTTCTTCCCAACCTGAAGTTCTAAATTCTATCAGCTGAGGGTAGCATGTTTGCGGTTTATTCTTGGTAAGTGCAAGAAAATAAGGATTCCTCCATAAGTTTACATAACAGTTGAAAAGAATTCTGGGAAAAACTAAGATGTTAATTGGCCAGAGATTTCAGGGAAGCAGTATACCTATCTGAAGATGGAGTAGAACAGAGCTGACAAAGCTAAGAAGTAGCATCTGAAACCAATTTGGAAATTCAGACAGAAGCTCTGAAAAATAAAGTCTCCATGATTACTGGTTTTTCAAGCTTGGTGATGCTGGAGGTGGGGGGAAGGGGATAAGAGAGGGAGGTTGAGAACAACTTTGCTTCCAGTATGCATTAGGGTATTACAGTGCCTGGCACATAGTAAACACTTAATAATCAAATGTATCATACTGAGCAAGTCATTTAACTTCTCTGGGCTTCCGTATCTTCATCCATAACATAAAGGTTATCTAGTCCATATCAGATAACCTCTGAGGCAGGGGTGCTTAACCTTGTCTGTGTCAAAGATCCCCATGGGCAGTATAGTGGAATCTAGGGACCTTGTTTCAGATTCATTTTTATTATTATTTCATAACTGAAAGAAATGTTAAATTTTAGTTAGAAATTAGTGAAAATAAGGATGATTTTTTTCTGTCCAAGTTCAATAACCCCTGAAATCTACCCACAGTCCTTCTCTAAATCCTTTCCAGTTCCCAATCTGTGAAGAAGACTTACAAGTGTTTCTCCTTAAATGACATCATTATATAAACTACCTAACCTAACAAGTCTTACTTTAGTAATGCTAAAAATAAATAAATAGAAACTTGGGGTTTTAGAGTTCAAGTTCTCAAAGATATAAGAAATTTTCCTGAAGGTATATTTCTGTTAGTGCACTTTTATCAACTAGGATAATTTAAGAACATTTTCCAGGCATGGAGGATAGCTCTAGTTACAGGGACTATGTATTGTGTCTGGGGGGGGTGGGGAAAGATTTAATGATATATTTTCAAATATATTAACTAAAAGGATAACATGACAAATTCTGCTTTCAGCAGAGTGCTTTTTAAGCCCTGAATGAAGTATCAAAACTAATCATTTACAGCTACTCCAGAATGTATTCCTGCTACAAAACTGTACAGATCTGGCTCTGAAAGCCCCTTTGGTTATTCAGGCTCTAAGTCTCCCTGGGGATTGACTACTGTAATTCCAATGCTATGTGAAATTGTTTATGGCCAATAATTTTTGAGAAATTCTTGCTGGAAATCTCTATGCTAATAAGGATTATAAATAATAAATTTATACTGGAATAAACAAGCAGATTCTAAGAAACAAAATAAGTCTAAAATATTTGGGTTTTCAGCGGTTGTGTGGGATCCCAAATCCTGGTTTCTATGGTGTTTCAGAGGAACAAAGAAGTAAAGTAACGCTGCTGCTGTTTGTTTATTTCCCAGACACAAACAACCTTCAGTTAACCACTCTGCCTGGAATTCCCTACTATTGCAGCATAGTTTTGGCTCCTGGGACCTGACAGGATTCCTCCCTCATCCACAAACGCTGCAGAAACAACTGCTTCCACACCCAAATGATATTAATGGTGCTTCCCCAATGATGCTATTAAAAGGGCCCCTGGGACTGCATTTCTCTACCCACTGCTGCACTGTAAAGACTAAATTGTTCTCTACTAAAGCTCCTGAAGACCTTCAGGGTAGAAAGTTAAGGGTCAACATGACTTTATGTGGTACTTTTTGAAGTCAGAGGACTCCAAGGTACTCCAACATGAGCTATCTTATGACTAAGAAACAGGGGATTACTTTTCTGATTCTTGAAATTTCTGAGCTAGAATGAAGCAGCTTAAAAGTAAAATTTGGCCTTCTCATTAAAATCCAATGGGAAGGCAAATACGTTACTAATACAACTGTAGTGGAAAGCACCAGGTCAAAAGAATGTAATCACTAAACTTATAGTATGAACAGGACACTCTAACATACCTCCCTACTAAAGACGGAGATCAGGGGCTGTACTTGGAATCAGGGGGCTCTGGGTTCAAGTATCTCCTCAGATACCGACTAGCGGCATGCTATGACCATGGGCAAGTCACTTCACGTCTTTGGGCCTCAAGGGGCCTCAACCGTCAAATAAAGGACTGGTCTGGAAGGTATCTTCCATCTCTAAATCTAAGATCATACGAAGAAAACAAAGCTAACCAAACAAAATCTCCATCTCGGAAGCACTTGGGGCTTGGCCGGCAGCACAGTAACCTCGGAGTACATCCAATCTAAGCTTTAGCCGTGGGGGAGGAGGAGCAGACTTCCTGGATAAGGAGAAGCATTCCCCACTCTGGGGTCTAACCCGCAGGATGGCGGGTCACCCCTGCCGAGGGCAGGCACCCCCCTCCCCCCATTACCTGAGCACAGTCACACTCCCTCTCCTCACGGGCAGGAACAGCACAGGCTCCGACACCCTGATGGGCTTGAACTGGAACTTGCAGCCGAAGCAGAGCGCCGAGTCGCTGAAGAAGGACACGGACACGATGGGTCTCTCGAAGATGTGGATGGGGTCCACATGGGACACGATGCAGCCGCCGGGCTGGTAGTCGTTGATGACGGCGCTGTTGACGAAGCCCTCGGGGATGACGCGGTGCTCCACCAGCTTCTGGATCACCAGCTGGTGCACCCACTCGGGGATCTCGTCCACGTCCCCGGGCGGGTAGAGGCGCTCCTGGCCCGGGCCCCGCTTCTGCAGCTGCGAGCCGTAGGTGTAGCCCTCCCCGAAGAAGTACTTGTTGCGCAGCGGCGCGCGGTCCACCGTGTGCTCGTTGTACAGCCCCTTCTCGGCCCGGGACACCACCTCGTCGATGCGGGCCTCGATCTTGGCGCACTCGTCCTGGCTGAAGAGGCGGATCTGCCGGATGCCGCTCTTCACCTTGCGGGCCTCCTCCTCCTTCTGCTCCTCGTAGTCGCTGCGCTCCGAGTCCGAGTCCTCGTGGTACTTCCGTTTGGCCGGGGCGCCGTAGGGCTCGGCGGCGGCCACCGCGCCCGCCTCCCGGCCGCCCGCCTCCCGGCCGCCGGCCTTGTAGTTGTCCCGGGAGGTCATGGACTTGAGCTTCTCCCGCAGGTCGGTGTAGCCGCCCGCAGCGGCCATGGCGCCGCCTGCCACCCCGCCCCCACCGCTCTATTGATCTCCCAGACGCCCGGCTCGGGGAAGCGGAGAGTGGGCAGGGCTGCTGCCAGTCATGGCCCGCACCAGCTGGAGGCGAACGTCCCTCGGAAACGCGCAGATTGGGGTGCAGGAGACGGGAGCCGGCTAGCGGGGCGGGGGCGAGGGACGGCGGGCCTCAGCGCTCCATAGGTCAGAGCATCAGCGGGGGCTGAGCTCCGCCGCCTCCAGGGGGGCGAGGGGCCAGGGCGGGGGTCTTCGCTCGGGCTCCAGCCTCCGGCGCAGCCAAGTCCGTGAACCTTCGGGGGAAAGGTCAGAACAGTGGATTAAAGCCGGGCAAGCGATCCCTCTGACCCCCTTCCTCCAGAAAGCTCTCCTCGCGGACAAGGGGACGGACCAGACCCGCGGGTCGAAGCCAGAAGCCAAGCCGAGCCTGCGGGCGCTCCTCCCCCCCCTTGCCTTCCTCGGCAGAAGGGCAGGTCGCAATCCCGGCTCTCCGAGGGCTCTGGAAAGGCCTCAGCCGCAGCAGCCTGCCTGTGTCATGCAGGAGCGGCGGGGCCTCCTCCCGGGATCTCTTCAGAGGTCTCCAGCCGCAGGGGGCGACGCATCACCGGGACCTCCGGATTGCCTCTGCCACCTCATCCCACAGCCCCACCGGCGGCAGCCCTCCGGGAACCGAAAGCGAAGAAAGCAGCCTCCACTCAAGCGCGATCCGGTTCCGCTCCGCGGAGCAGGGTTTTCAGGAGCACTTTAAAGGACTCCTCGCTACGTCACAGGGCGCCAGCCCAGCATACTAGAGACCCGGGGCTAGTCCGGTCCTAAGCGGGCTCCTCACCGCGCAGGCGCCACTCCACCGGCAACAGCGGGTCCTCCGGCTTCGGTCATGCGCGTCCAGAGGGTCCCGGGCAGCGGTAACATCAACGCATGCGCAAGGAAAACCGCTCGTCGTTTGCTCCCCTCCCCCAACCCCTGAGGGCTACGAACCCCTTAGCAACCTGCCTCAACACAGCGCCCCTGTGACTTTCCTCGGGGGCTGAGCGGCTCCTTTCGCCTCCTTCGCGGGGCGGGGAGGGTTCTGGACGTTGTCACTGCTGTTCCCGCGCCTTGTCAGGACATCGTCGGGACGCCCGTAGACTGCTCGACCCCCTCCACGTACAACCTGGGGAACCGCCACAACCTACCCTGTCTTATTGCCGCCCCCTTAGAGCTTGCTCTTCTTTTATTGGTCTGTCGGCCGCTCAGGGGGCGGTCCCAGACCGGGTTTCCGGGAATTGATTGATGGAGAAGTCAGTCAATCAGAAGGGGTCGCCCTAGTTATTGCGTCCCTGTCGAGGACCCCTCAGGGGTTCGTAGGTAGTTAAATCATTGCCTGTTACGGTACCGCTACGGAGGGAGCCCCGGGGACCCGAAAGTTCTCCGTTTGGTTCGGCCATGGCTCTGTGTGGGCCGTGGGCTGGGCGCGTGAGCTCGGGCGATGGCGCACTTCCGAGGCGGGGAGCAGGCACCAGCGAGGGCACCCCTCTCGCCAGCGCCATAGCCTCCGGGACGTGACTTAGGGAACGTCGCTGCTGGAGGTGTCTTTGGCGCGCGCCTGGCGGAGGGAAAGCACCTCTGAGGATTAGCCTCGGGCATCCCAAACCGTAGGCGCGGCGGACTAGAGGAGGGCGCCCTCTGCCTGGGTCACGGATAATGCAAAACGATGGATAACCGGAAACGTTTGTTCCTTTTGGAAAATAGTTCATGGTTTTGTTTTTTTGTCCCAAAGTCACGGTTTTTTTAGAAATAAATTTTTATTCATATTTTTTGTTTATCACCAGAATTTCTCCCAAAGCCATCTCAAATCAAAATAATTTTTATAATTTTATAAATATGTTTTTAATATGTATAAATAAAAATTTAAAGAAAACGAGACAAAAAAAATAGAAAAGCTCAGTAAAACGGATCAATACCAAAAAAAAGTCTGAAAATAATAAGTGATGTACCACACCCATGAATCTTTGCGAAGGATACATTTTTACACACTAATTAAGCTTTCCTGGGAACGTCCTGTAACGTGGATATTGACAAGCACCTTCAAGCTTCTAGTTAGTTTCCTTGTGACTCCAGCTGTCCTCTGAACTCCAGGGCTGCAGATCCACTACCTTGGGTCTCCTTATATCAGACCCACCTCATTGATAAAGGCATAGTCTGGAGTCTGTTGGATGTGTCGCTGCGCTGAGCTTTGACTGGGAGTAATGCAGGAAGAGAAAAATAACACATTTATCTAGCACTTTAAGGTTTGTAAGCCTTGGAGATGAGGCTTGAACCCTGGTGCATCACCTATCGGAATCCTACCTGTTTTTCAAGGTCCTCTTCTCCTTAAACTTGTGAACACAACTTCCCTGACTTAACAATTTATACTGAAGACTTGCTATGTGCAGAGCACTATGGGTGTTAAAGCTTGTGTAAGACACTGCTCTCTCTTGGAAGAATTTATAATCTAATAGAGAGATACAACACTGGTATAGGTCGTTGTAATATTACATGAAAAGTGCATCAAAGTGAATTGGGCAGAGCCAGAAGACTATTGTACATAGTAACAGTAATACTATAAGTGATCAATCGTGAAAGATTTAACTGCTCTGATCAAGACAATCATCCAAAATAATACCAAAGATGGAAGATGCTGTCCACCTTCAGACAGAGAGAGAGAGAGAGAGAGAGAGAGAGAGAGAGAGAGACGGAGAGAGACAGAGGGAGAGGGAGAGAGAGGAGAGACACAGAGACAGAGACAGAGAGAGAGGGAGAGAGAGGAGAGAGACAGAGGGAGAGACAGAGAGACAGACAGAGACAGAGAGGGAGAGAGAGACAGAGGGAGAGAGAGGAGGAAGAGAGAGAGAGGGAGAGAGAGAGAGGGAAAGAGAGTGAGAGGGAGAGAGAGAGGGAGAGAGAGCGAAAGGGAGAGAGAGAGAGAGAGAGGGAGAGAGAGAAAACTGACGAACTCAGAGTGCAGATTGAAGCCTATTTTTTCACTTTCTTTAATTTTTTTTGTTGCTTTCTCTCCCTGAAATGGCTAATAATGGAAATATGGCTAACATTGGAACCAACATGGCGAATACTGAAATATAAAACATGACTTCACATGTATAATTGCTATATTGCTTGCTTTCTCAATTGAGTGAGGGAAGGATGGGAGTGAGGGAGAGAATTTGGAATTGAAAATTTTAAAATATGAATCCTAAAAAAAAGAGGAGAATCCATTGATCAAACAGAATAAAGAGAAAGAAAAATTTAAAGTGCACCAGGGAGTTAGGAAACTAAGTCTTACATGAACTTTGCTGGATAAAATCATTGCCAAGGGGGAGGATGATACAGTAGGAAGTCTGATGACAGTGATCCACCTCCTTATACATGCTATAACATTTATTGTTCACACACTATGACACCTCATATATTCTTTAGTTTCTCATTTGTATTTATCTTAGGTCCCCACATAGGCTTTGGAGTTAGGGAGTGTTTATTTGCAGTTCTTGAATCTCTCATATCCCTTAGCACAGCACTGAGTCCTGACCCTTTGGAGTCAGGTCAATCTGGAATCTAATCCTGCTACAAGTTCACAAGTCATTAAACCTTTCTATGGCTCAGTTTCCTCAACTGTAAAATGGGATGATAATATTACCTACCAAATAGGGCTGTTGTTAGGATCAAATGAATTAATATATCTCCAAAAGAGAGCTAGCCCTGGAAATTGAGAGTTGTACTTTGAGAGAAAATTAGATTGAAGGAGCCCAGATGATTGACCTAGCCAACAAAGATAATGCTCACAAGGGGGACGCAGCATGAGAATTAGAGAAAAGACACTTGGGACCTTTGTCTTTGCAGCACTCACCTTCTTACAAGATCAAATCTCTCTCCAACTCATACCCCCTCAGTACTCTTTTCCTGTGGATCCCTCCTTCCCTCTGACTGGAAAGGATACAGAATGGACCTTGGAGCAGTCCCTTCCAGATCCTCTATTTAAGAAGGCTCAGGGCAGACAATTCATAATTTCCCACCTGGTTTCAGGACTTCGTCATGCCCCTTCGCCACATACCCTTTCTCTCATGCCCCCCACACCCCCAATTTCTTTCAGCTTCTTTTTATGTGTTCTCTTCCCCCATTAGATTGGGAGCTCCTTGAAGATAAGGACTATCTTTTGCTTTTCTTTGCATCTCCAGAGCATAACACAGTGCCTGAGCCATAATAGGTGCTTAATAAATTTTTATTGACTGATTGATCTGCAGTGCCAGTAACATGAATTGCCTTTGCCACATTTGTCTCCTTATATGTGTGTCTTCCTACAATTTACTTCTGATATACTCTCAATTCTATTATACTCCAAGTTTGTTCTCATTCTTCTCATAGGTAGCTACCATTCTTACTATACCAACTAGGGAGTATAGTGGTTAGAGTGCTAGACCTAGAATCAGGAAGACTGGAGTTCAAATCCAGCCTCTAATACTTACTAGCTGTGTGATCTTGGGCAAGTCACTTAATTTCTACCTGCTTAGGTTATCTCAACTGTAAAATGGGAATAAATAATAGCACCTCTCTCCCAGGGATGTTGTGAGGACCAAATGGGATAATATTTATCAAATCTTAAAGCTTGTCATAATTGGTAATTATTATTACCATCTTAGTAACTGTTTTTGTTGTAGCTAATTTCATCTACTATTAAAGGTAAGCCCACCAGTGGGGACTCATGAACTAGAGTTTTAGGAGTGCAGACCCACAGAACACTGGGTACCTTCTGAAGTAGAGGTAGTCACTCCTCAGGGGACCCAAGTGTAGGTGATGAGTTGAGGAGGGAACACAGTGGGGCACTACCTGTGTAAAGAACTTTGTAAGCTTTGAAGCATTATATTAATGCAAATTACTGTGTATATGGGTATATATATACATGTATGTAGTATAAAGTTATATATGTATATACATGTGTATGTATGTATGTGTATGGCATATTTTAATGTGTCTGCTGGTCTCCCTAGTGAGAATGTGGGGTTCAAAGTAGCATGTTCTGTGATCCCTTTAAGACCATAAGATCTGGGGCTACCTGGGATATTGGAGGCCAAGTCTTCTATTTTTACAAATGAAGAAACAGGCTCAAGGAAATTAAATGACTTACCTTTTCTACCTCTACATCTCTCACACCCAACCATTTCTTTCTACTAACATCAGGGCTGTCATCTTGAACTATGTCTTGCCACTGGACTGTAATGACAGGAGGATAACAGGAGGGTGATGAATTTGCACACCTCTGCCTCACTTAAACCCAATACACTTGCAAGTCAAAACCACCCTCCTGATATCACTGGTTCTCTTTGAGAAGGACGGACGAACAATACCTAATTTAATTACCACTTTAGTTCAGAAACTCTGGTCTAGATCAGAGCAGTAGTAGTGGCAGCAGCAGCTAGTGCTTTACAAAGGAGATAACCATAAAGCACTTAGGTCAGCGCCTGGCATACAGTAAGCACTATATAAATGTTAGCTATTATTATGTCATTGGATTCTCACAAAAATCCTGAGAGCTAGGTGCAATGATTACTTCTATTTTTTCAGATGAGGAAACTGAGGCAAACGGAGGTTTTTATTTTTTTTTAAGTGACTTGCCCAGTGTCCCTGGTAGGACACTAGTAGCCAGTAGATATCTGAAGTCAGATTTGATCTTAGGTCTCACCAGCTTTAGGTCTGTGCCACCTAACTGCCTCCAAGTCTCATTCAGGACACTCCATCTTCCATCTCCATTGTTTTGCACTGGCATGCCTGGAATGAACTCCTTCCTTTCTTCTCCCTCCTAGAATCCCTCTTTCAAGACCCAGCTCAAGCTCTGTCTTTTGCTTGGGCTTTCCTGATATCCCTCCTGTCATTTATATTTGTTCACTTTATTTTATATATTTTAATCCTTATATTTGTGGTCTACCCTTTTAGAATAATAAACTCCTTAAGAGTAGGAATGGTTTCATTCTACACAATTTTATCCTCAGTCTCTAGAGCTTAATAAATGCTTATTGACTGACTACCCAAGGTCATAGAGGTAGTAAGCGCAAAGGTGGGATTTGAATTGTGACTTCCAGAGGCGGGGCTCTTTCCCCCTGCACCAAATGACTCACGTCCAAGGTGATGAAAACAGAGTTTAGGGGGTGAGGTAGATGGAAGTAGGAAGGGGGAAGGAAATGGCAAATCTCCACCTTTGCTGTAGTGCTGGTGGCCAGTAACTGGGCTTAAATATAATTGCTTAAGACCACTTGCATTGCACTGTGTGTATTTTAACACCAGCTAAAGGAACTCCTTCTTCCCATTGGCTATCTCCCTGAGCCTAATTAATTACACGGTCTGAGCACCCCTTTTAGACGGGCTCTGTTTGTAACAACGCAGGGTTCCTCCAGAATGCCAACACCTGAAGCAATTGCCCCAATTTTCTAAACTCTGAGGAAGCTTCTCCTTTGGAGAGGTGTTGCTTTATTAAGTAATTAATGTGTGCCAGGTTCTGTTCTGGTACTGCTTAGAAAGGTCAGAAAGGAGGGGAAAGATAAGGATTCATGGAATATGGAAAATGAGATAACATTGGTGAACTGTTTTGCAAGCCTTAAGGCACCAAGCAGATATTAGCTGTCACCATTATCCATTATGAATACTCTCATTATTTTGTTATTATTTTTATGTCTTTGATGGTAAAATAATACTCCCTTTTGCCCTTTGTGGTGACCGCAAAGAGAGACCCAGAGATGAGATAGTCTTGGACAGAGGTCATGTTCTTATTCCAGAACCAACTATAAGGTTAGCAAAACAGTGGAGAGAGCCAATACATCTCAGGGAGAGAGACCCACAGTCTTCCCCCTCCCCCACCAACAGGAAATGTCAGGAGCAGGTGCGGGTGGAAAAATGGAGCAGGCACCAGGGCCCTGCATTAAATTTAGCTGCTGCCCTATTCCTAGGGTAGCCTTTGGGGAGCTAAGCCATTAGCCTTAAAACTGGAGATGGCATAAAATGAGTCAGCCTAGGGAGGTAGCCTGGTGTGGTGAAAAGAGCCATGCCCAGGGAGTTGAAAGACCAGAAATCAAATCTCGGCTCTGCCACTTGACCTTGGGCAAGTCTCTCACTGTTCTAGGCCTCTCTTTCCTTGTTTGTAAAATGAGGACGGTGAACTAAGGTGTTATCTAAGGTCCCTTCCTGTTAGGTGCTCAGTGGGCTACCCTAGGACCTTCCCCTCCTCCTATCCAAATTCCTTAATATCACCCCTTACCAGTTCTGCCTTTTCTGTAGCCTTGTTACCCTTATTCTCACAAAGGCAAACCCTTCTTCGTGTCCCCCTGATCCTCTCCCTCTCCTCTACTCCAGTAGATTGTTCCTAGTATCATCTCCTTTCCCTCTCTCATCTCCAGTCTCTCCTTACCTAATAGAACCCAAGTTCAAATCCTGCCTCAGATCCTTACGTCACTTAACTGCTGTCTGCCTAAGTTTCTTCATCTCTAAAATGAGGTTATTAATAGCACCTATCTCCCAGGGTTGTTGTGAGGATTAAATAAGTTAATATTTGTAAAGTACTTAGCACAGTGCCTGGAACATAGTGTGTGTGTGTGTTCGTCCTTTGTTGCCAAAGAAGACCATGCCATCAGAGAAATAATGACATGACTTGCACTTGACGTTGTTTTGAGTGAGGGAGGGCTATGCAGCTCACCAGCCTCACTTCTCCTCCAGAGTCATCTGAATCCAGTGACCAGATCTTCATCAGGATGACTGGAGATGACCCAGGATGAGGCAATTGGGGTTAAGTGACTTGCCCAAGGTCACACAGCTAGTGAGTGTCCAGTGTGTGAGGTTTCCTTCCTTCCTCTTCTCAATCCTCATCCTCCTTGATCTCTTGACAGCATCTGACACTATTAATTACCTTCTCTTCCCAGATATTCTCTCCTTTTTAGATTTTTGTGACATTCCTCTCTTCTGATTCTCTTTCTGTTCAACTACTCCCCCCACAGGCTTATTTTGCTGATTCATCATCCATATCACAATCTAACTTATAGGGGCACCCCAAGGTTCTGTCCTAGGCCCTCTTTTCTCTGTATATTCTTTCAGCCATCTCATCAGATCTCAGTATGTCAGTTATCATCTCTAGGTAGATGACTGATACAGACATCTGATGACCTACATATCCAGCCTCAGTCTCTCTTCTGAGACCCAGTCCTGAATTATTATCTATTGCCTGGATATTCCAAACTGAATGTCACATAGACATCTCAGATGCCACCGGTTGAAGTACTTGCTCCTGTGGCATGCTGCAAAATTCCTATGAAGGCAGCAGGAGTAGATGTCCTGCGTCAGAGCAGATGGACTGCTGAGCCAGGAAGAGTTCAATAGATCTCAAGGAAGCGACCTACTAGGGCATAGCGAGGAAACGTGTAATCTCTGTGACAGAGGAGGCTGAGGCTTGAGTCTGGGGAGATTGAAACTGGATCTCAAAATCCTGGCCCAGCTGCTATTTCTGCTTTGTGTTTTGTCCTTTGACCATCGATGATCCCGTGGCTATCCTGAGATGGCTGTCCTTGAAGACAACCTTGTGAGTTCAAGAGATCAGAAGGTCCTTGTATCTCAGATGTCTGCACAATGGGAGATGCTCCCTATAATGTGTGTATGTATGTATAGACACACACACAATACCCTCACATGTACATACATGCATATGTATACTCCATGTGCATCCATATGTGCTACTACGATGCTTCTTAGAGGACAAAATAACCACCAACAGGGTAAGGAGCCCAACCTCTGGCCTGGGTTGTCCGCAAACACAGGCCTTGAGGGAGATAGGACAGAACTAAAGTGAAAGGTGAGATGATCATTCAATGATCTCACAAAATGCTTCAGGTTTTGATGTTTCAATCTCTTGGGGAGAGTCTAATAGTAGTTATAAGTTACTGGTGTTCATTTATATCTTTGCGGAGTCGTCTGTGTGTAAAGAATTGCTTTTAAGTGGAGGAGATAAATAATAGTTCTATACCTGATTTACATGGTAATTGAGTATTGTTTTATACTCCCTTTGGGGCAGACATGAACCAGACTCAAACTTTAAGTGATTCTCTCTGGACAGAATCTGGGGTGGAGACATAAAGAGCCAGAGGGTAGGGAGAAAGCACGTAATCTCTCTTTTTTGAGTCCAGCTCCGTTAGGACTGAATCTGGTCTGCATATAGGAGTCCAGAGCTAGGGGCCTCTTTGTGGGAAAGAGAAAGGACAAGTACTCCAGAGTCTGTGGGTCAGGCAGTTGCTCTATGTGTGGTTACACTCATATATGTACGTGTTGCTTCCTCCATTAGGATTTAAAATACCTTTGTATGCTCAGCACGTAGCTCAGCATGTCTGTCGCATAGTAAACACTGAATACTTGCATAGTGATTATTATATCTCTTTTTTAATATCTCAATTTTTAAAAATAAATGTCTGTAATTCCATGATGGTGCCTAGCACAGGGATGAACACATACATCTGTATTAATACAGACTCAAAGGAATCTTCTCCCAGGCTCAGAATAGCTTTAGGTGCTTGAGAAACACACTGAGAGGCTTGGACTTCGTAGGCAGAGTGTTCAGTAAAGATTTATTGACTGAACAAATGAATGTATGAGTCGTTTTCAGAATGCAGGCAGTAATACATTGCTGAGTCATCCTAGAAATGACCTATGCTGATACCAGGGCATGGAGGTTACCAAGGCAGAGGTAGTCTATTAAGTACCTTCAGCACCCGATGCACAGCATGAGTGAATTGCTCCAGATTTGCTGGAAGTCTCCTGGAATTTGCTTTGGGTTTCTGGGCACAGGGCCCTGAAGCTCAGGGTGGGGCAGTGGGGTTTCCAAGGGAATGGAGGCATAACATGACTGGTTCTCTGGCTGTCTCTGAACTTAGAATAGGATGAGTGGGTGGGTACAGTCTCTTCCCTGTCTGGTGATAACTCCAGCCTCATTGAGTGGAGGGAGGATTAAAATCCCAGATTCAGTTTTTGATCCAAGGGGAGGGAGAATTAAAATCTCAGATCTAGCTGTGGATACAAGGGGTAGTGTTAAAATTTTTTTTGTTTGTTATTTTTTATCTTTTTACAACAGTCATTTTGGGGCACAAGAGGTAGTCTTATGGAAATTATTCACCTCATCAACAGATCTCTAGATCCAGATCTAGTTAGCTTGGCTGGCCCTTTTTCCAAATAAATATTTCAGCTTTGAAGTGGCCACATTGACCAAAGTCTAGGAGACCTCTTGAGGGGAGGGGTGGGAAATGCCCAGCAGCTGTGAGATTCTTCCAGGGGTCCTTCCTCTCTGCTCAGCCTGAGTTCAGGTGAAATCTGAAGTCAACTGGGTGGGGGTGAGGGTATGGGGAGAGAGAACGAAAGGAGGGACATAGGACTGAGATGTAAGCCTTGCTCATTTGTTGTTCTGGGCTTACTTACTCCAAAAACAAGGAGCTCAGGGGTCAGACAGAGGCATGGATGAAGTGGTAGTGGTGGTGGTGGTGAAGGGACCTCTTCAAGATCCGGTTACATAGCAGAGACAGAGCTGACCTGAGAAGGGTACAACTGTTCCCCCATGACTTTGACCACAATAATTTTCCTTGCACGTTTTCCAGGGCAGAAATCAGAGGAACAAATTCGAGATAGGGATGGATGGGGAAGAAAAAGAAGATAAGAAGGGAAGGGGAATAAAAACAGAGAGAAGGAAAGGGGATGAGAAAGAAGAAAGGGGAGTTAGAAAAGAAGAGGCAGGGGAGGGAGGAGAGGGATGAAGGGACAGAGAGACAAAGACATACACGCACAAAGAGACAGACAGGGAGACAGAGAGAGAGAGAGAGAGAGAGCGCACTTTCTTCCCCACCAACTTCAAGTGACTAGCTGGAAATCCAAACTTCCACCTTGGGACTCTTGGCCTCTGATTGTCAAGCATTCACCTTATCTAGATTAGACTGAGACCTACTTTCCAATCATTCTCAATGACATGCCACTGGACACATAACCTCCTTCCAAACTCCTTTCTAGCACTAGCTCTAAGATGTCAATCAGTTACTCCGTGACTCCAATCACCATAACTCCCTTGTCTGTAATACTCCTCCCTAGCTAACATTCCACAGTATTCTCCCTGGGAGAATTGTATGCCCCTGGAGAGCGGGGGCTACCTTGTTTCCTTGTATTTGTAGCCCCAGCACTTAGTGTCTGGTACGTTGTGAGGGCTTAATAATTCACTCATTTAGAGACTGCATAATTCCCAAAGACCACCTCATGGACCAAATTTGGTTTTGGCATCTGCTTTGTGCTCTTTTTTCTAAGTGACCTTTGTAATTCTAACCCAGAACTTTCAGAAAAACTGCTTTGATAATGAGAAAGGGAGAAGTAATGGAGAAAAATTCAGGTTGGGGAATAAGACCATATTATGTTGGTCACTTCCACCCTTCATTTTAGTAACCAGGAAATGGGATTCTGAGATAAAACTACCCTGGACTGGGAGTAGGGAGTTGGGGTGGGATAAGATAATGAGACCTAGAGATGGAGCTAGCCCAAAGCTGGGGACCACTGCCTAGAATTCAGGGTGAAGAATCGGACCAGAGGGAAGGGAGCAGAAAGCAGGTCCTTAGGCTTGAGAGATGAAGCTTCTAGCCAGTGTCTGTGTGTCTGTACACCTTTATGACTGAGGATGTAGGAAACAAGAGTGGTGATGGAATCTTTAGGGTCTGGGGCCTTGAAAACAGGACAAAAGGATGGAGGTTGAAGAGTAAGCAGCCCAAGG
This sequence comes from Notamacropus eugenii, assembly GCF_028372415.1. Classification (NCBI taxonomy): domain Eukaryota; kingdom Metazoa; phylum Chordata; class Mammalia; order Diprotodontia; family Macropodidae; genus Notamacropus; species Notamacropus eugenii. The sequence continues at coordinate 335,550,502 of NC_092874.1, read as the reverse complement.
TAGGGAGGGCTGCGATGAGTGGTGTGGCCCGGAGTAATTTCCCAATCTGCTTCTGCTCTATTCTGGCTTTGTGTAGGAAATGGCTTTCCTGATTCTGCTAATAGATTTTCTCATCCTTGCACTGGCTGATGACTTTACCAGGAACAGGAGAGGTAGCTGGGAACCTCCCAGCTGCCAGTGGCTGACTCACCCACAGCTCCCCTGGAAACCAACGAACCCTGTTGCCAGAGTCCCCTTTCATGCCCCTCCCTCCTTCTTCCTTTGTTACTACCTTCCTAGGGGGAGTCTCCTCAGAGCACAGGAATCCGACTTTTGTCTGCTCTCTTCTCCCTGAAATTCAAGGCATTGGAGGTCCTAATTAAAATGCAAATATCCCTCGGGAAGGGTAATAGACTAACTTGTTTCAGTCTTAATTGGAGGGTTTCAGGGGATGGAGAAGCAAAGGAAAGGTCTGGAGCAGAGGATGCTGGGAAGGATGGGTGGGACTGAGAATATCGGATGGGGTCTGCAGCCTGATAGCAAATATCACCATCTTCCCAATTTTGCCAAGGACCAGCCCTGCCCTCAGTTCCTGAAGGGCCTTAATGCCCTAACTAGCTGTTAATTTCACACAAAAATTGCAAAGAGAAACAAAGATCACTGAAGCGTGGATGGTGAAAGATAGGATAGCGAGGTGAGTGCTCCCCCCCCCCCAAAAAGCACAAAGCTGGGGAGGTCCCAGGGACCTTCCTGCACAGACTTCTGCCATTTCCGAGGAGGCCACTAACTCTTGGCTTCTGGCCAGTCTAGGCTCAGGAAAATTGCTTCAGAGTCAAAGAAAGGAACCCATCTACCCAGGCTCATCACTGTGCTGCCCAGTTTCCTGTATTACCCGCCCAGCCTTTTCTTTACCCTAACTGCTTAAAGATGAGTGGAAAAGAAACTATCCAGCCCAGAGCTATCCTGTTCTCTCCCATGCTTAATTCTAGACCCTGAGAGCCAGCCACACAGACCTTTCTAAAACCATCTGAGTCATCCTCTTGTCTATACACTAGCTCTGCTCTTTGTCTGGGAAGAGCTCAGATTTGTGGCTAGAGAGCAGACAGTTGTATTGACAGGGTCTGCTTTCCTCCTAGACCGGGCAAAGCCATTCATTTATTGAGAAATATTGGAGGGAAGGCTTCCTAAAAAAAGATGGGCTTGAGCCAGCACACAATTGGATATCACTCTCATCTTTAGTAGACAATCAGCCATTTTCAGGATTAAATGAAAATTATCAAAAATTCTTTCTTCTTCTTTTGATGCTTTATAAATGCTTGTTGATTGATGGATGGATTGAAGTCTTCCCACGACCACTTGGTTCCATTACTTCTTGCATTCTCTCCCCTCCAGTTTCTCATTCAGATGCAGATTCCCTGTTCCTATTCCTTTCTCGTTCTATAGCTTTCCATAGCCCAGAAGAACCTTCAGAGAAGGCACTGAGACTTGAAGAGATGACCCTATAGGAGTGTCATGATTCTTGGAAATAGACCATAAGGTATCTGCCCATTGTGCTTGTCTCTTGAGTCTGACTCAGAATGTAACCCAACCCTCACACTTCTGTTCCTGTCTCTTAACTAAAGTGATTTTCCCTGAGTCTTGGGAGACACCACCAACTTTGATCATTTACAGCCAGGGTTTGTTAAAGACTCAGTTGAAAGACCCAGTCTTCCTGAATTGTCTGGGATGAACTGTAGAAGCATAGGGTTGAACTTCTAAGAAGTTCAGAGTAAGAAGGGGCCTCAGGGGCCATTTAATCTAACCCATAACTGAAAAGGCATCCCCACTGATGCCTGATAAAGTCAACAGATGGTTATCCAACTCTCTGCTTGAAGATCTCCAAAGAGGAGGAATCTGACACGTCTCAATGCAGCTCATTCTGTGTTCTACTTGTTTCTCTGATACCAAGTCTAAATTTTCCCCTTTAAAATTTTCCAGCTATTGCTTCTGGTAATATTTTTTGGAGCCAAACAGAACAAATTTAATCTCTCTTTCACATGATAAGCCCTCCAAATACTTGAATAGAATGAGGATGTCTCCCCTTAGTCTTAGCTTCCCTAAGCAAACATCCTCAGTTCCTTATCACATGGACTCAAAGCCCCTCACTAGCCTAGTTGCTCTCCTCTGGATGCCCTCTAGCTTTTGCCAAGTTTTGCCTCAACAGCAATTCTCAGAACTGAACACAATATTACAAGCTGTGGTCTGGTCATAGCAGAGGACAGTGAGATTATCACCTCCCCCGTGTTTTTGCCGGAAGTTATACATTTCTTAATGTTACTCAACATTGCGTTAGCTTTTTTTTTGTTTGTTTAGCTATTATATCATACTACTGGCTCATGTTGAGCTTATAGTCCATTCAACTCTTTTTCGGAACCTAACATGCTTCCTCTACACTCCATTTATGAAGCTGATTTTTTGGTCCCAAGTGTTAGACTTCTCACTTATTCCTACTGGACTTCATCTCCCTAGGTTCAGTCCAATCTCTTCTAGATGTTTTTGGATACTGACATCATCATTCACTATTTCAATTCTTTCACTTAATTTGGTATCATCTGAAAATTTGTTGAGCATCCCATGAAGGTCTTTGTCCTCATCACTGGTAAAAAATGGCAATAACCCAAGGCCAGACACAGATCTCTGAAGTGCTCTGCTGTTGACCTTCTGCCAAGTCAACATGAAACCACTCCTTGGCCTGTCCAGGGTCCTCTGCAGGTTCTGGGTGGAGCTGGGTGAGCCAAGAAAGGAAGCAGATGTTGAAACAAATCAGAGTAGGGTAATCTCACTAGGAGGCAGTGTGAACCGTTTCTCTCGGGCACACAGTAGGCTTTCCACATGTGCAGCCACAACCCGGCACAGCTCCAGGCCCTGTGGAGACAGAAGGGAAAATGGTTCAGACACTTCCTATCTTCACTTATAAGCTCTCTCTCTCACTGATTCCTCTCACAGTTTCCTCACATGTGTTCACAGAGCACAGGGTGGTGATAAAACTCTCTCTCTGTATAGGTATGTATGTATATGTATACATGCATGTATGTATAGGTATAGCTTATGCACACGTGGATAATGATATATATTATACACAATATAATAAATACACAATATATAATTTATAGAATATAATATATAATAAATGCATAATATATAATTTATAGAACATAAATGTCCAGGCCTCTGAGAGGAAGCCTGCTTGTTTGCACTTGTCTTGGGCTATACTGACTAAGGAGGTAGGAGGGCAGACCTCTCCCAGAGGCCTAAAGATTCTCCCTTTTGCTTTTTGGGGGTGGTTGGTTATAGAATGAGAAGCAGTATGGCATAGTAGATAGAGAGATTGACCCAAAGCCAGGAAGACCCAACTCTGACACATGCTGGCTTCTTGTGACTCCTCAAGTCACTTAATCTCTCTGTGTTCTTAGGGGGATCTTTAAGATGCTGACTCAAATTGGTGGAGGGAATTTCCTCACTTAGAGAATGAAATCACAGATCTAGCCCCTCTTCCTATCACTACACAAGGATTCAGAGAAGAGTAGTTATGTGATATGATAGACTTTACTGGGCATTGGGTCCAAGTCTCAGCTTTGCCACTGACTCACCATGTGACTTTTGGTCAGAGACTTGCCCTCTCTAGCCCCCTCATCTCTAAAATGAGGGCATTGGGCCAGACAACCTCTAAGGTCCTCCAGTTCTAAATCCTAGGATTCTATAATTTCTATGAAAATCCACTGGAATTTCAATAGGAACAGGGGCTCAGTAACCAGATCTGAGGAAGCAACCCACCCTGGGCAAGACTGAGAAACTGAACACTTGGAAAGAAAAGCAGACATCAGAGCAAAGAGCTCCAGTTCAAAATCCCTTCTATTTGGTATGGTTTTCTAGTGCTGGGACCTAGACACTTGCCCAAAAGAATCCCAGGTGATTCCATTGGCTCAATCAACAAGAAATCAGGGCACTAAAATCACTGCTCCACAGAATCCCCAGAGTAGAGAGATTGGGGAAATCCATGAAGGAAAAGATTATGAATAACAGAGAACATTCCATAAAGTCTGCTTGTAGGCATGCTCACACATGTTAAAGTCACAGAATCCCAGAGTTGAAAAAGACCTTGATATCATGTAGACTAACCCACATGTGAACAAAAATCCTCTTTACAATATTCCCTATAAATGGCCACCCAGGCTTCCATTTGAAGACTTCCAGTGATGAGGCATTCAAAGCTTGGGAGTGTGGGGGGAGGGTATGAAATAATAATCATGTTTACAATATTGAGCACTTATATAGTGCTTTAGGGTGTACAAGTCATGTCCAACTCTTCATGACCCCATCTGGGGTTTTCTTGGCAAAGATACCAGAGCAGTTTGTCATTTTCTTCTCTGGCTCATTTTATATATGAAGACATTGAGGCAAACAGGGATAAGTGACTTGACCAGGTCACACAGCTAGTAAGGCTAGATTTGAACTCAGGAAGATCAGTCTTAGCTTAGCTGTCCTAGGGTGTTCAAAGTGCTTTACAAATATTACCTGGCTCAATCTATACAATAATCTTGGGAGGTAGGTTATTACTGTCCATTCTACAGATAGATAAACTGAGGCAAGTCAGAAGTTAAGTGACTCTTCGGGGTCACACAACTGGTAATGATCTAGACATCTGTCATATTTGCACATAGGTCTTCCTGAATGCAGTACTGGCACTCTGTCTACTTTACCTTTTCATTGCCTCATGACAACATATTGAGACATGATGGCTATCTTCAAGTATTTGAAGGACTGTCATGTGGAAAAGTATTTAAATTTGATCTGCTTGTCCTCAAGAGGGCACATCAAGACATAGCTCAGTTCCCTTTCTATTCAATTACAGGTATGGTCCAATTTCTGTCTTGTGAGAAAACTTAAATGAATTATGAGAAAACCTTATTGCATTGTTTGAACCTAGTCCTGTGTAGCTGGGAAGCTGGGCCACCTCTACCTGTTGCTTAGAGACCCTTAACTAAGGACTTAGGTTATGCTGAACAGAAACCCAGTCAGATCCAAAGACTGAGGCAAAGAGTTTTCTCACAATTATACATTTCAAACAACCTGTATGTCTTATCTGAAAACTGGCCCCATACTGGTCAATCAGCTATCATTTCCTTATTCCTTTCATTGAATACAGATACTTGGGGAAGGGAGTGGACATCTCTTTTTCTGATTTTAAGGAATTGTACCTGTTCATTCTCTTCTTCCCAATTCAAAAAGTCCTTAACCTTTCCTCTAATCAGAAATCAGATGACTTAATCCTGTATCCTGGTTTATATCCCGTTAATTTTTTTCTTTTAATACACAAAAATCTGTCTTCTTCCATGTTTGGGATTCAGTGCCAAGCTGAGGAGTCCTGGTCCTAATTTGTTATGTAATTGGCACTGTTGTTCAGTTGTGTCTGACTCTTCATGACCCCATTTGAGGTTTTCTTGGCAAAGATACTAGAGTGATTTGCCATTTCCTTCTCCGTCTCATTTTACAGATAAATGTGTGTGTGCTCATCCTTCGCTGCTGAAGAAGACCATGCCATCAAAGAAATGATGACATGACTTGCACTTGACTTTGTTTTTACAGATAAAGAACTGAGGCAAATGGGGTTAAGTGGCTTGCCCAAGGTCACACAGCTGGTAAGGGTCTGAAGTCAGATTTGAACAGATGATGAGTCTTTCTGATTCCAAGCCCTGTGCTCTATCTACTGTGCCACCTAGCTCTCCCTTGCTCTCATATTCTTACTGCTAGTGTGGGGAAAGAAAGGGATATGGGTAAGGAAAAATGGTACACAATCCCAAATATACTTACATTCTTCTCTGGAGTAGGCTTACATCCTTCTATATGTGAGACACATACCTTTCATCTAAAACAATGAACCCAACATCGAACTCAATAAGAACCTAGATTAAAATTCCTTATTTTCATAGGTCAAATGTTCCCTGCCTCCATAGTGGGGATTTGTGGCATGAGCAGCCTAGGTTTAGCTATCTCTTCTTTGCAAACTTATGGTTTCTCTGCCTCCCAATTTCCCTGTGCCTTGAGGAGAGAAACGCTGACTAAGGGGAGATGGGGCAATTAGTGGTTTGGTTTAAAAGGAATACATTGGTTGATAAGCAAGAGGAAGGAGGGAGATGGATAAGGGTGATAAACTTTCTTCTTTTCTAGCAGGTAAAACGTCAAAAGTGGAGATGAGAATCCACAAAAACAAAAATAAAACGAAGCAAGAGAGACAACCGTGAATCAAAGAGGTGATGGCAACAGCTAGAGAATGATTGAGTGGAGGTGAATATGCTTCCTTTTCCCACCAGCTTTATAAGGTAGGACAAATGGAGCTGGACAAATGTGTGTGTGTTCATCCTTTGTTGCCAAAGAAGACCAGGCCATCAGAGAAATGATGACATGACTTGCACTTGACGTTGTTTTGAGTGAGGGAGAGCTGTGCAGGTCACCAGCCTCACTTCTCCTCCAGAGTCATTTGAATCCAGTGGCCAGATATTCATCAGGATGACTGGAGATGACCCAGGATGAGGCAATTGGGGTTAAGTGACTTGCCCAAGGTCACACAGCTAGTGAGTGTCAAGTGTCTGAGGTGAGATATGAACTTAGGTTATCCTGACTCCTGCACTGGTGCTTTATCCACTGTACCACCTAGCTGCCCAGCTGGACACCAGATCTTCTGAAGAAAGATCTTGTGTGTAATATACCCACCCCCTTCCCCTCCCTCCCCTCCCTAACAAAAGTTAATGAAGTCTTAGGTTGTATGGAGAGAAGTATGGTGTCCAGGACTAGGGAAGTGAGAATCCCAATGTATTTTGCCCTGGTTACATATTACCTGGAGTAGTGAGTTGAGTTCTGTGTGCTACCTTTTAAAAAGGGCACCAAAAAGCTATAGAGCATGTGTATGAGGTGGTATATATGATAGCTACCTGATATTTGAAAGATAGTCATATGGGAGTTTAGCATGCTCTCAACATGACAGTGACAATTGCAGATACTTTGATAGAGGAAGGGGACTTTCTTATCATTAGTAGGAATCCCTTTCCAGCTATGGAATTTCCTTCCTGGGAACTCCCTGGGTCCTTTCTGAAAGGCAGTAGGATTGAGTAACAGGTAATACAATGTAGTGGAAAGGAGGCTGGTTTTGGAACCAGAGGACCTGGGTTGGAATACTAGCTCTATTAGTGGTCAGCCCACACGTGGGGCATTTTATACTGGGTACCATGTTTTATTAAGGAGTTGGATGATCCAGAATGTGATTGGAGGAAGACAATTCAGATGGTGAAAGGCCTCCAGACCATACTATGTGAAGACAGACTGAAAGAGGTGTAGAAGCCTGAACAAGGACATCTAACCTGTTTTTGTGTCATGGACCCCTCTGGCAATCTGGTGAAGCCTAGGGATCCCTTCTCAGAATCACGTTTTTAAAAGCATAGGATAAAATACAAAAGAAATCAATTCTATTGAAATATAGTCATCAAAATATTTTTTCAAAATAATTTTTAAAAAGTTGAAACACATCCCAGACTGATACTTATATACTGTTGGGTATCCCATCCTTTAGCAGTGTACGATAGCTGACTGTAAATTTGTTGCATAGTAAAGTGACTTGTCATATTATTCTATTCGGCCCCAGAGAATAAATTTAAGAGCAAGAGGAGAAAGCTCCAGAAATCCCTTCCATCTCCCTGTAAAGAGAGAATTTCCAACTATTAAAGTGACCCCAAAGGAAATGGGCTCAAGGGTTAGTTTTCGCAGTTGAAGGAGGTCCTTGAACAGAAACTGGGTGGACATTTATCAGCATTGTTGTAAGGGCTATTCTTGTTCAAGCATTGGTTGGACCAGATGAAAAGTCCCTCCCAACTCTGAGATTCTGTGCTTTTGTAGCTATTGTCTTAGTGATCATGCCAGGAGGTAAGTCCCTAAACCTCAGATACTCGATGTCCTGGACCTGACTATCAAATGAGAATCATAATATGTCCCTTGTCTGCCATATGACGCAGAGGACTCCTGCCATGATGTAGTGCCCTGCCCCCTCCTTAGTCAGCCTCTCTGAGCCTCATACCTGCTCAAGCTGCAGCTGCATGATTCGTTGTACAGTCAAGTTCCCCAGTGTGATCTCCACATAGGGATAGCTGGAACCAGCAGTGGGTCTCTGGGTTCGTGTGGATTGAATTTCCTTCAAAGGAAATTTCACTGTCAACTCCTAGAGTGTAGAAGGGGAGAGGGTTAGGATCTGGGCTTGTCACCATCTCCTAGGTTGGCCTAAGGCGATGTGGCAGGCAGAGCAAGTCCTTGACAACCCGGTAACCTTGGCAACTTTGAAAAGTGGAATGCTGTTTGGCTGGATGCCACTGTGCCCAGGATCTTTCCCTGTAAAATGCAGATATTCATGTAAGGGACCTCTTCAGAGCACCTGTAGACGTTATAAAAAGAAGGCCGCATGAATCATCACAAGGGCTGCTTCTTCATCAGAGGCTGTAAATGAGGACATAACTGGGAATGACGTAAAGGACATAAAGAGATTTTGAGATGTAGGGAAGGAAAGAAAAGGAAACACAGCAAATGGCCTCAATTTTCTTGCTAAGATACCAATAAGTCCAGGTCCTTAGCTGAGAGTGTAAGGTGGGGAAATACCATGAGAGATTTGAGGGAAGAAGAGAACATTTAGAATGGCCACTGGGATAAGTGGGATAGAGAATTAATTAGGGAGGAATAAAAGGATTGTCCTTCTTAAGACTGAGCCGTAGTCTTCTCCTCTGCTGAAAGTGGGATCATAAGGTATGTCTGCCATATTGGGTTCCATGAAATGATGTGTGGGGAAATGCTTTGGAAATGACAAAGTACTCCACAGATATGAGAGTATTATTATTATAGTAGTAGTAGTAGTAGTAGTAGTAGTAGTAGTAGTAGTAGTAGTAGTAATAGTAGTAGTAGTAGTAGTAGTAGTAGTAGTAGTAGTAGTAGTAGTAGTAGTAGTAGTAGTAGTGGTGATGGTGGTGGTAGTAGTAGTAGTAATATTTCATCATTTCTGACAGAAGCAGTTTAACTTAATCCTAATCCCTCTACTTAAGGGTCAGGAATCATGTAGCTCATTTGGGGCCCTTCTCTCTCCTCCATCCCTCTATGACCTGAGGCCCCAGCTCACATGAGTTTCCTTATTGAGGAAGTTGAGACCATTCTGGTTGACAGCCAGGATGCAGGGTGTGAGCACAGTGTTGTTGCTGCAACTCTGGATGAAGAAGAAGGAGGAACCGAACATGGGATAGGCACTGAGGAGCCCTGTGGATAGAAATGTGAGAGAGCCATGTCCATGATCACCAGCATCCAAGGAGGAGGGACAAGAAGAGTATATATGTAGGGGGAGGGGGTATCTGCCTAGGACATACTAGCTGCAGCCAGAAGATAGATCTCACCATAGAGGTAGATTCATGTATGTGTGACTATATGACTATGGGTCTTTTCTGACCCATTACTATATCAATGTCTGGAACATAATAGCTGAACCTGTTCATTAAAAGGGATCTCTAGGTTGCAATACTGCATCTACTTAGCACCATGAGTCTACAGGGTGACTCACCAAGAAGAAGTTATATCAGAGTGTCCCACAAATCTTGGTGTAGCTTTAAGTGCTAATAGTTTTGGGGATGCCCTTGTATATTTTTAGGTTGTGTTCCCATTGGTGTCACTAGTCATGCAACATGACATAGTGCACCAATGACACCCTAGGACTAGGGCTTGTCACCATCTCCTAGGTTGGCTGAGGTGATGTGTCAGGCAGAGCAAGCCCTTGACAACCAGTAACCTGTGACTGTATCACTGTGTCATCTAGTGCTTAGCATGGTACCTGGTACATAGTAGGTGCTTAATAAATGCTTATTGAGAGATATTGCCTCACCTACAATTTCTCACCATTTGGGACGTAGGTAAGTAACTCAAGGGTTCAGTCTGTGCTGGGCCCCAGGGCTCAGTCTGTGGTTGGCATTAGAGCTGGTGCTAGGATCAGGGTCCTCAGTCTATGATTGGGATTGGAGCTCAGTCTGGGACAAGAATTAGGTCTCAACCTATGACTGCATTCTTGGCTCACTTAGGGGTATCACTATTCAAACCTGGACTTGCTGTCCTTCTTTTTTCTTACCAAGGAACTGCGCCCTGGCCTGATGGGGACTCAGGGCCTGGATCTGCTGCATGTGCTGGATCACCAAGTTCAGCCAGGCCTGACCCTTCAACGTGCGATAGAACTGGGATGGGATGTACTCCTGGGCTTCACGGCTACAGGCAGAAGCAGAAGCACAGGAATTTAGGGTGTGGTGAGTTGTGCATGGGCTGTGAGAGATCAGTGTGAGTGGAAGAGTGACCATCACCCTTGGGACCATGGTGGTCTTCCTTTGAAGAACCACTGAAGGTGGACTCAGAAACTCACTCTTGCATCTCAAAATGCATGGGATGGGAGAAAAATAAAATTCCTAGATCTGATTATAATCTATCATTCCATCACTCTCCTTATTCCTCCTGTAATCTATTCATCCTCACCATGATCTCCAATTATCCAACCACTAGTATTTTCCCAGGCCATCACCTCTGCTCTGGCTACACCCCCTCCCTTCCCAATCTTGACTCTTTAGTGAACCAATACTATTTCAGTCCCTCCTTACTCCTCATCTAGATTATTATAATATAATAAGCTACTTATTGGTTTCCCTGCCTTATGTCTCTCTATATTCCAATCCATACCCCAGGCAGCTGCCAAAGTGATTTTTTTCTAAAGCATAGGTCTGACTCCTGCTCACTTAACTCCAGTGGCTCACTGTTATCTCTAGGATGCTATATAAACTCCTCTAATGCTTAACGCTTTTATAGACTGGACCCCCCTCTTCTTACCATCTTCTTACACATCACTCTTTTTCATGAATTTTATAGCCTAGCTATACTGGTTTGCTTATTGTTCTTTATATAAGATACCCCATCCTGTCTCCATATCTTTCCACTGGCTATCCTCCACTCCTTGAATGCTCTCTCTTCCTCTCTCTCTCTCTCTCTCTCTCTCTCTCTCTTTTCTTCTCTCTCTCTCTCTTCTCTCCTGTTCTCTCTCTCTCATTCTCCTTCTCTCTCATCTTCTATCTTCTCTCTCATTCTCTCATCTTCTCTCTCTCCTCTCTAATCTTCTTTCTCTCTCATTCTTTTTCATCTCTCTGTCTCTCTCATTCTCTCTGTCTCTGTCTCTGTCTCTCTGTCTCACTCTGTCTCTCTCTGTCTCTGTCTCTCTCTGTCTCTCTCTGTCTCTGTCTCTCTGTCTCTCTCTGTCTCTCTGTCTCTCTCTGTCTCTCTCTGTCTCTCTCTCTCTATCTCTCTCTCTCTCTCTCTCTCTCTCTCTCTCCCCCTCCCTCCCTCCCTCCCCTCTTCTCCTCAGCTCTGACATACACGCTGCCAGCCTTGTTAGAATATAAGCTTCCTGAAGACAGGGATGATTTTGCTTTTGTCTTTTTAACCCCAGCATTTTAGCACAGGTTCTCAAACAATGCTTGATGATGACATACAACCTCCTGTGCCTCTGAACAAGCTGTCCTCAGACCTGGAATGCATTGCCTCATTCTCCCACCTCTTCGAATCTCCAGTTTCCTTCAGAACTCAGCTCAAACGCCACCTCCTAGATGAGGCCACTCATGGTGCCCCCAGCTGCTAATTACCAAATTATTTTGAATTTATTTTATATATAGCTTGTATGTACTCCTAACTGTACAGTTTTATATTCCTCCTCTCCCTATCCCTGCCACAGGGTCTTTGAGGGTTGGGGCTGTTTTGTTTTTATCTTCGTTTTTCCAGAACATATATTTCCAGAATATATTGCCTCATTGAGGCAGCTCTGAGGACCAATTTCAGCAAGATGTTCACACTGAGAAAAAAACGGAAATGGATTAAGGAATAATATCGTCATGACGTATCACCATTACTTGAGGAAGCTTAATTTATACAAATCAATCACCGTAATAACCACAGTGCCAGGCACAGAGTGGATGCTGGATAAATATTTATTGACCAAGTACATGTTGGGAATATCATATTATCTTACTGTGTCACTGCTGTTCCCTATTCTCCACTCCACTTGACATTTGACCACAGGTGGCCTCTTTCCCTTACTGGGCATCGGCAATTAAAAAAACAACATCTCTACTTCCTCCTGGGTGATTTGAAGAGTTTTAGAGATTTCTATAGTCAATCAATCAATAAACAATGAATCAGTAAACATTTAGTACCTACTATGTGCCAGGCACTGTTCACTGTTGACTACTAGGGATACAAAAGGAGGCAAAAGAAGGATCTTAAACTGTATTATAAATGTAAAAGTATTTGTGCCCAGGATTTGTGTGGATACATTACTAGGGAGAGATTTTTGTTCTGAAGCCTCTTTTCTCCTCAGTCATTCGGTCCTTTTCTAAGACTGCCTCATCTTCCTCTAGTTTCTAGTCTTTCTCTCTCCACCCCCAGGGGACTCAGAAAGAATTTTAGAACCCATCTAGTCCAATTCTGTCATTATACAAATGAGGAAACTGAGGCTCACAGACAAAAATGATTTTTATAGCAGCAAGGTGATGCAGTGGATAGAGTGTTGATCTTGGTGTCAGGAAAACTTGAGTTCAAATCTTGTCTTGGACCCTTACTAGCTGTATGACCTGGTCAAGTCATTAGCCTCACAGTTTCCTCAACTGTAAAGTGGGGTTGAGAATAGCACCTAATTGTTAGGGTTGTTGTAAGGATAAAACCAGTTACAGTTTGAAATGTGCTTTGCAAACATTAAGGCACTCTACAAATGCTAGCAATTACTATTATCACTACCTGACAAAGGGCTGAGATCAAACCAAGGAAAATCTGTTGAACTGGATAAGATATGGATAGGTGGAGTCTCAAGTAGCTATAGCTGCTGGCTCTAGGATTCCAGAGTTCAGACTCTCAGCCTCCATCCTGCCTGTCTGGTTTTCTCACTTTCCTTGGAACTTGAAGACCTCTGGGAGAATGGTTATGGAATCATCTGGAGAGTGGAGGTGGGGCAGGGGCAGGGGTCCTTACACACTGGGCAGATAGATGCTGTCCTTGGCACGATGCTGGAGGGCAGCCAACTTGGACACCTGCTGTGTCTGCTGTTCACTGGGCTGTTCAGTGGGCAAGCTGTTGAAGAGGCCCTTTAGATAGTCAGGCAGAACCTAGAAATAGAGGAATAGGGAATCATGAGGGAAACGCACACTATTTTGTGAGCTACTTTATCCACCTATGGAAAAACTAGAGAATCATATCAAACAGAATTGAATTAAGTACCAAAGTGAGTGGTAAAGTCTAAGGGCTGTAGGAACCCAGAATAGGGAGAGAACAGCGCTTTCAGCAAGGAAGTGACATCTGAGCAGAACTTTGAAAGGGTGAGATTTAGAGATGAGAGGGAAGCCTATTAAAAGAAGTGTGGTATGGTAGGTAGTGTACCTGACTTGGAGTCAGGAAGACCTGGGTTCAGATCCTTCTTCTGATATACTAGCAGTGTAGCCATAAGCAAATCCCTTACGCTCTCTGAGCCTCAGCTTTCTAATCTGTGAAATGGACATAATAACACCATAATGGCTTGTTACCTATACCTATGTCATCTTCAGTCATCCTGATCTATACCTTGCCATTGGATCTAGGAAGCTCTGGAGGAAAAAGTAAGGCTTGCACAGCCCTGCCTCACTTAAATCCAATTCACTTGCATGTCAGGGTGTCATCTTCCTCATGTTGTGGTCGTCTTTGAGAATGAAGGACAAGCAACGAAGTAGCTATTCCTATAAGGTTGTGAGGCTCAAATGACCCAGAGTAGGCAAAGTGCCTTACAAATTTTTCAGCACTAAATAAACATCAGATATTGTTATCCTTAATAAAGGGAAGCTATGTGAGCACAAGCATGGAGGTTAAGAATGAACTTGGAATGCATAGGTTCCATAAATATAATCTGTGTGGTGTATAAGTGACATCTAGGAGAGTAGTTAGAGATAAACAAATAACTGAAAAGGTAGATTGGGAATAGATTGGGGCGGGACACTGAATACCAACTCTGGGAGCTAGATTTAACCTTATCTCAAGTGGGAATGACCAACAAAGGCCCAGGTCCTGGAGCACAGGGAAGTTCAATGAGCCTGCCTCTGGACATGCATATGGGTGCCATTTTTTACTTTGGCAGGTACTCTAAGACCATTTCCCCTCTGAATATTATGTAGTGAAGAAGAGATCTTTCAATTGGTTGCTGAACCTGAAAGGTTCCAACGAGTAGACCTTCGTCTCTTTTTCCTGTTAGTGACCAAGCCAATAGCCTACCATATGCCTGTAGGTAGAGAGAGGAAGCATCAGTACCAGTGGCATCCTCTCCCAAGCACAGACCCATGCTTGGTGATGAATACCTGGTGCCTTTATGCTAGAGTTTGTGTGCAACATGCTCAGGGTTTGACCCAACTCAGCAGAGGATCAGCCAGATAACAGACGTTACATCCTGAAGCAAGGGAGTGGTTTATTCAGCAGCTAGAGACCTAGAAGGGTTTGCTTTGTAGCAAATGCTTTGAGTTTGAATCCCCTTTCCCTAGAGACCAAAAGAAGCGATAAGGGCCCAGATAGTGGAAGCAAAATTATGCTCCCCTGGTCTTAGTAAAAATGCTTTGTAAATTCTATTGGTGTATCTTCTTCGTAAATATCCTTTTGTGATAGCTTATCGATCTTAATTGGTTAAAGTGATAGTACAGCAGTAATCACTCAGTCAAACAATAATATAGATAAGATACATTAAGGGCTGTTAAGGGATCCCCTAAACTTGGTGTTTGTGTGTGTGTGTGCGCGCGCACATGTGTGTGTGTGCGTTGCCATATTTTCCAGGAACAGTGGACCCAGAGCATGTAGGAGGTCCTGAATGTGTCAAGGACAATGCCCATCCTACCCCACCCTTCTCCACCTGACATAATTTGTTGTTTGCATCCCAAACTGTACTCCCTGTGGGTCCTTGGGAGGCAAGACAGGCGCCAACCAATCTGTTCCAGGCTGAGAAACTGCTTGTGCTGATATGATGTGATAGGACATGATATATTATCCTATGCAGATAAATGGACTCTTCTATGTTCATAGTCTAGGTCAGGGGTGGGGAACCTTCATCCTCAAGGTCACATGTAGCTCTCTAGGTCCTCAAGTGTGGCCCTTTGACTGAATCCAAACTTCACAGAATAAATCCCCTTAATAAACGGATTTGTTCTGTAAAACTTGAACTCAGTAAAAAGGCTGCACTCAACGACCTTAGGCCACATGTGGTCTAGAGGTCACAGGTTCCTCACCCCTGAGCTAGACTATGAAGATAGGAGGGTCCATGTATCTGCAAAGCATAACATCATATATCATATCATATCATATCATATTATATCATATCATATCATATTATATCATATCACACCGTTCCCAAGGGAAAAGAATGTGGCTTTTGCCATAGTCTTGCTCCTTTCCGTGGAGAGTGGTTTTGTCCATTTTCCCACCATACTGCATCTCTCCCCTCCCATATTATTCCCCTTCCTGTTTTCTCCTCCTCTTTTTGCTGTACTGCCATAAATATGCAAACTTCTGTAAGAATTGTGTACTCTTTGGGGCCCCTATGCATGTTCATTTCTGTAATAAACCTGGTTTTCACTTAAATCTCCCAATGTTGTGATTGCCTGTTGACAGATACTAGCTCTAAGTGGCAGAATGGAAATGGAGACTTGAGCTGATAGCATTAGAAAGACACTCTCTTACCCACTCAAGGGTACCCCTAGAACCCTGAGGAAGAGATGTAGCTAACCAGCCCTC